>NC_134687.1:90933481-92212231 GCF_050947455.1 Rhinoderma darwinii | reverse complement strand
CCGAGCAGAGCGCTGGTGTAGGCTCTGCGCCGGGACTCTGTGGAATTCCCTGACATCGCTGCCCATATATGGACAGTGTGTCAGGGTCTTGCCCAGAGCGGAGCAGAGCGCTGGTGTCGGCTCTGCTCCTGGACTCTGTGGAATTCCCTGACATCGCTGTCCACATATGAACAGCGATGTCTGGGGCTTCCCCAGAGCCGGAGTCCCGAGCAGAGCGCTGGTGTCGGCTCTGCTCCGGGACTCTCTGGAATTCCCTGACATCGCTGCCCATATATGGACAGTGTGTCAGGGTCTTGCCCAGAGCGGAGCAGAGTGCTGGTGTCGGTTCTACTCCTGGACTCTGTGGAATTCCCTGACATCGCTGTCCACATATGAACAGCGATGTCTGGGGCTTCCCCAGAGCCGGAGTCCCGAGCAGAGCGCTGGTGTCGGCTCTGCTCCGGGACTCTGTGGAATTCATTGACATCGCTGACAATATATGGACAGTGTGTCAGGGTCTTGCCCAGAGCGGAGCAGAGCGCTGGTGTCGGCTCTGCTCCTGGACTCTGTGGAATTCCCTGACATCGCTGTCCACATATGAACAGCGATGTCTGGGGCTTCCCCAGAGCCGTAGTGCCGAGCAGAGCGCTGGTGTCGGCTCTGCTCCGGGACTCTGTGGAATTCCCTGACATCGCTGTCCACATATGAACAGCGATGTCTGAGGCTTCCTCAGAGCCGGAGTCCCGGGCAGAGCGCTAGTACAGGCTCTGCTCCTGGACTCTGTGGAATTCCCTGACATCGCTGCCCATATGTGGACAGTGTGTCAGGGTCTTCCCCATAGCGGAGTCCCGGGCAGAGCGCTAGTATAGGCTCTGCTCCGGGACGATGCGGAATTCCCTGACATATCTGCCCATATATGGACAGTGTGTCAGGGTCTTCCCCAGAGCGGAGTCCCGGGCAGAGCGCTATTATCGGCTCTGCTCCGGGACTCTGGGGAAGCCTCTGACATCGCTGTCCATACATCGACAATGATGTCAGGGGCTTCCCCAGAGCAGGAGTCCCAGTGATGTCAGGAGCACAGCTGGAGTCCCAGGAAGAGCCTACTAGCGCTCTGCCTGGGACTCCAGCTCTGGGCAAGCCCCTGACATCACTGGGGCAGCCTCTACAGAGGGCACTGGGGCAGCCTCTACAGAGGGCACTGGGGCAGCCTCTACAGAGGGCACTGTGGCGTTATCTACAAGTGGGTGTGTGACAGTATCTGAAGAGGACACTGGCATTATCTAGGGGTGTGTTGCATTATCTACAGAGGGCACAGTGGCCTTATCTACAGAGGGCACAGTGGCCTTATCTACAGAGGGCACTGTGGCCTTATCTACAGAGGGCACTGTGGCCTTATCTACAGAGGGCACTGTGGCCTTATCTACAGAGGGCACTGTGGCCTTATCTACAGAGGGCACTGTGGCCTTATCTACAGAGGGCACTGTGGCCTTATCTAGGGGTGTGTTGCATTATCCACAGAGGGCACTGCGGCAGCATCCACAGAGGGCACTGCGGCAGCATCCACAGAGGGCACTGCGGCACTATCTAAAAAGGGGCTGCCCAATCTTGACATGTGTGCTAACTGAGCCGCCGGACTGCATTTGGCGACACTTAAACTGGAAAGCTGGATTGTTGAAATAAGCACGTGGAGAAATATCTAAAATTTTAAACCTAGCGCTATTATTATAGTAATGTAGTATTATTATTCTAGTAATATAGTGTTATAGTAGTTCAAATAACTAATTGATTAACAATAAGTTTGTATTGTATCAAATTTGAAAGTAATGCGGCCCGTCAACTTCCCATTTTTTCTATATGCGGCCCACTTACCCGGCCGAGTTTGAGACCCCTGCACTAGACAGTCTAAAAGGAATTGACTAAATGGTAACATAGAGAGTAGAGGAGGAAGTTGTACTCAAGTGAACTATCAATTCTTCAAACTATGAAGAGAGTCTACCATATTGTGGGGATCTTGAAGAAAGGAATGCCATGCAGACCATATTCGGTTATATTTCCCTATGGTTCTCTGAGCTACGTGACATAACTCCTCCAGTCTAGAGACCTGGGTAATTTTATTCAACCATTGAGAGATTGGAGGAGTATCTTCCTTCCTCCAGTAAAGTGGAATCATGGCTTTAGAAGTTGATAGCATATACTATCGTTCAAAAGTTTAGGGTCAATTGCATCTCAGTTGTTTCATTTCAAATCCAATGTGGCGGCATGCAGAGCCAAAATCATGAAGATTGTGTCACTGTCCAAATAATTCTGGACCTAGCTGTATATATATATATATATATATATATATATATATATATATATATATACACACTACCGTTCAAAAGTTTAGGGTCACTTAGAAATTTCCTTATTTTTGAAAGAAAAGCACAGTTTTTTTTCAATGAAGATAACATTAAATTACTCAGAAATACACTCTATACATTGTTAATGTGCTAAATGACTATTCTAGCTGCAAACGTCTGGTTTTTAATGCAATATCTAAATAGGTGTATAGAGGCCCATTTCCAGCAACCATCACTCCAGTGTTCTAATGGTACATTGTGTTTGCTAACTGTGTTAGAAGGCTAATGGATGATTAGAAAACACTTGAAAACACTTGTGCAATTATGTTAGCACCGCTGTAAACAGTTTTGCTGTTTAGAGGAGCTATAAAACTGACCTTCCTTTGAGCTAGTTGAGAATCTGGAGCATTACATTTGTGGGTTCGATTAAACTCTCAAAATGGCTAGAAAAAGAGAGCTTTCATGTGAAACTCGACAGTCTATTCTTGTTCTTAGAAATGAAGGCTATTCCATGCGAGAAATTGCCAAGAAACTGAAGATTTCCTACAACGGTGTGCACTACTCCCTTCAGAGGACAGCACACACAGGCTCACAGGCTCTAACCAGAGTAGAAAGAGAAGTGGGAGGCCCTGCTGCACAACTGAGCAACAAGACAAGTACATTAGAGTCTCTAGTTTGAGAAATAGACGCCTCACAGGTCCTCAACTGGCAGCTTCATTAAATAGTACCTGCAAAACGCCAGTGTCAACGTCTACAGTGAAGAGGCGACTCCTTCAGGGCAGAGTGGCAAAGAAAAAGCCATATCTGAGACTATCTAAAAAAAGGAAAATATTAATATGGGCAAAAGCACACAGACATTGGACAGAGGAAGATTGGAAAAAAGTGTTATGGACAGACGAATCGAAGTTTGAGGTGTTTGGATCACACAGAAGAACATTTGTGAGACGCAGAACAATTGAAAAGATGCTGGAAGAGTGCCTGACGCCATCTGTCAAGCATGGTGGAGGTAATGTGATGGTCTGGGGTTGCTTTGGTGCTGGTAAAGTGGGAGATTTGTACAAGGTAAAAGGGATTTTGAATAAGTAAGGCTATCACTCCATTTTGCAACGCCATGCCATACCCTGTGGACAGCGCTTGATTGGAGCCAATTTCATCCTACAACAGGACAATGACCCAAAGCACACCTCCAAATTATGCAAGAACTATTTAGGGAAGATGCAGGCAGCTGGTATTCTATCAGTGGCCAGCGCAGTCACCAGATCTCAACCCCATACAGCTGTTGTGGGAGCAGCTTGACCGTATGGTACGTAAGAAGTGCCCATCAAGCCAATCCAACTTGTGGGAGGGCCTTCTGGAAGCATGGGGTGAAATTTCTCCCGATTACCTCAGCAAATTAACAGCTAGAATGCCAAAGGTCTGCAATGCTGTAATTGCTGCAAATGGAGCATTCTTTGACGAAAGCAAAGTTTGAAGGAGAAAATTATTATTTCAAATAAAAATCATTATTTCTAACCTTGTCAATGTCTTGACTATATTTTCTAGTCATTTTGCAACTCATTTGATAAATATAAGTGTGAGTTTTCATGGAAAACACAAAATTGTCTGGGTGACCCCAAACTTTTGAACGGTAGTGTATGTAACCACAACACCCTATTAAACTAATTCGGAAGAATCGGGTGCAAATTTAAAAACACAAGTTTCATGGATAACCGAGGAGCATGTGGACAAATGGATAACAATATGTCCTCTACTTTAGCCCAGAAATGTTTAATAAGGTGACACCCCCACCAAAGATGAGTGTAGGTGCCTGTATGAGATAAACATCTCCAACAAGTCTGGGGAATACTGCTGTTCTGTTTGTGAAGGAGAGCCGTGGTTTTTTACCACCTACTCACCAATTTGTATGTCGTCTCTTGTATAGCGACACACCTAGAGGGGCCAAAGCAATTTTTAAATATATGAGATATGTCAGTAGGGCTAAATGTAATATCTAACTCTTTTTCCCAGGCCCGAATATAAAACAACTGTGGAAGGTGTGCATTCAGGATGAGATTTTTATATATTTTGGAGGTACGTTTAGGAACAGGTTGCGTCACAGACATCAATTGTTCAAACCATGTAAGATCTCGTAGGAAAGAGCCCTGTTTCGAAAGATTCCTAAAGTTTAATAGCAATTGAGAATAATGTAAGTGATTAATAGGAGTGTTAGGAAATGAAATAGTTCAAACAGAGGAAAAGTTCCATCTAGCATTATGTCACCAATCACTTTCCCCTTTAAAGAGTTTTGTAAGGAGGACCATAATTTCGGGTCTGGGTCTTCCATACCCAATAAATCGCCCACCCTCATCAATGGAGAAGGCGAAGGACTTATTGCCATTGTGGCAGGCAACATTTTCCATACACATATGGTTGCTTTTGTCAATAGATCTACTCTAGGTACAGTGCCCCCTAAATAATCAGAACGAATGAGTGCTTGCGTCAAGGAAGATTCACAAATTTCCTCCTCTACCGGTACATACATTTTAGGTTGATACTGATTATGCCAATCAATAACTCTACCCAGCTGAATTGCTTCTTGATAATACACCTGTAAGTCTGTGAAATTAATCCCACCCAGATGCTTCGGACGAGTCAAGGTATTTAAAGGGAATGTGTTGCCAGAAAAACATGTTGTTTTTTTTTTAATTAAACATTTAGTGTGTAGGTGATTAAACATTGTTCAAATTTTTTTTATTTTTTTCACGAGTCAGGAAATATTATAAATTAGATTCTAATTTATAATATTTCCCATTGCTGGTCACTAGATGGAGCTATTCCCAAAATTGCAGCATTGCAAAATTGGGTAAAAAGCCCTCGCTCTAGTGAGCTCTCAGCATCCCCCCCTCCTTTATCCTGGCTAGTGCCGGGATAAACGAGGGGTTTGAACGGTGTATCCTCCTACACTGTGTGTCGCCATTTTTTGAGCTAACACACAGTGTAGTAGGTTTACATACAGTAGTAAACGTACACAAACACGAACATACATTGAAACCTCTTACCTGCTCCTGCCACCGCGGCTCCCTCCGGCCCGTCCGCTCCGTCTGCTGCCGCTGGTCCAAGTGCACAAGTCCGGAAGCCGCGACCGGAAGTAGTAATCTTACTGTCCGGCCGCGACTTCCGGTCCACAGGAAAATGGCGCCGACGGCGCCAATTTCAAATTGGACTGTGTGGGAGCGGCGCATGCGCAGTTCCCACACAGACGGCGTACACAGAAGTGGATGGGACGGGAGCCGTTCGCAGTCCCTATGGGACTGTGGCTGCCGTATTCCATGTCTGTATGTGTCGTTAATCGACACATACAGAAATGGAACAAAAAATGGCAGCCCCCATAGGGAAGAAAAAGTGTAAAAATAAGAAAAAGTAAAACACAAACACACAAATAAATATAAACGTTTTTAATAAAGCACTAACATCTTTAACATATGAAAAAAAAATTTGTGATGACACTGTTCCTTTAAGGATAAACGATGACCCTTCCCATTCCACATATAATTCAATAGAAGAATATGTATTTTTCAGAAAAAACTCTGAGGCAAATAAATAGGCATAGATTGCATTAAATATGTCAGTTTAGGGATAATGAGTATCTTTAGTAAATTACTTCGTCCAATCCAAGAAACATATGGGAGATTCCAAGACTTCATAATCAGTGAGATTTTGTCTAACAGTGGGGTATAGTTGAGTGCAAACCAGGAATCCGGAAACGCGGAAATCTGCAGGCCTAGATATTTTATAGAGGAGGAAGACCAGGGAAACTGAGATACAGTCTGGGCTGCAAGTATCATCTGAGGGGGACATGTGATATTAAGTGCATTAGATTTTACTGGATTAATCTTAACTGGTTCCCGACCGCTGGCTGTGTTTTTACGGCCAGCGGTCAGGGTCCTTAACCCCTTCCCTCTTTAGCCACTTTTGACCTTCCTGACAGAGCCTCATTTTTCAAATCTGACGTGTCACTTTATGTGGTAATAACTCCGGAATGCTTTCACCTATCCAAGGGATTCTGAGATTGTTTTCTCGTGACACATTGCACTTTAAGTTACTGGCAAAATTTGCTCGATATGTTCAGTATTTAATTGTGAAAACCACCAAAAATTAGCGAAAAATTGCAAAAATTAGCATTTTTCTCAATTTAAATGTATCTGCTTGTAAGACAGGCAGTTATACCACACAAAATTGTTGCTAATTAAAATCACCCATATGTCTACTTTAGATTGGCATCGTTTTTTGAACATCCTTTTATTTTTCTATGACCTCACAAGGCTTAGAACTTTAGCAGCAATTTCTCACATTTTCAAGAAAATTTCAAAAGGCTATTTTTACAGGGGCCAGTTCAGTTGTGAAGTGTTTTTGAGGGACTTATATATTAGAAACCCCCAAAAAGTCACCCCATTTTAAAAACTTCACCCCTCAAAGTATTCAAAACAGCATTTAGAAAATGTCTTAACCCTTTACACATTTCACAGGAATTAAAGCAAAGTAGAGGTGAAATTTACAAATTTCATATTTTTTTGCAGAAATAAATTTTTAATACAATTTTTTTTATAACACAGAAGGTTTTACCAGAGAAATGCAACTCAATATTTGTTGCCCAGTTTCTGCAGTTTTAGGAAATATCCCACATGTGGCCATAGCGTGCTACTGGAATGAAGCACCGGCCTCAGAAGCAAAGGAACACCTAGGGGATTTTGGGGCCTTATTTTTGTTAGAATATATTGTAGGCACCATGTCAGGTTTGAAGGGCTCTTGCAGTGCCAAAACAGTAAAAATCCCCCAAAAGTGACCCCATCTGGGAAACTAGACACCTCAAGGAAATTATCTAGAGGTGTAGTGAGCATTTTGACTGCACAGGTTTTTTACAGAAATTATTGGAAGTAGGCCGTGAAAATTAAAATCAACATTTCTTCAAAGAAAATGTAGGTTTAGAAATTTTTTTTCTCATTTCCACAAGGACTAAAGGAGAAAAAGCACCGCAAAATTTGTAAAGCAATTTCTCCCGAGTAAAACAATACCCTACATGTGGTAATAAATGGATATTTGGACACACGGCAGGGCTTAGAAGGGAAAGAGCGCCATTTGGCTTTTGGAGCTTAAATTTAGCAGGAATGGTTTGAGAGGCCATGTCACATTTACAAAGCCCCTGAGGGGACAAAACAGTGGAAACCCCCACAAGTGACCCCATTTCGGAAACTACACCCATTGAGGAAATTATCTAGGGGTATAGTGAGCATTTTGACCCCACAGGTTTTTTGCATAAATTAATAAAAGTAGGCTGTGAAAATGATAATCTAAATTTTTTCAAAGAAAATGTAGGTTTAGCTAATTTTTTCTCATTTCCACAAGGACTGAAGGAGAAAATGCACCGTAAAATTTGTAAAGCAATTTCTCCCGAGTAAAACAATACCCCACATGTGGTAATAAACGGATGTTTGGACACACGGCAGGGCTTAGAAGGGATGGAGTGACATTTGGCTTTTGGAGTCCACATTTAGCAGGAATGGTTTGCAGAGGCCATGTCACATATACGAAGCCCCTGAGGGGACAAAACAGTGGAAACCCCCCAACAAGTGACCCCATTTTGGAGATTACACCCATTGAGGAAATTATCTAGGGGTATAGTGAGCGATTTGACCCCACAGTTTTTTTTTCCAGAAATTATTGGAAGTAAGCCCTGAAAATAATAATCTACATTTTTTCAAAAAAAATGTAGGTTTAGCTAATTTTTCTCATTTCCAGAAGGACTGAAGGAGAAAAAGCACCACAAAATTTGTAAAGCAATTTCTCCTGAGTAAAACAATACCCCACATGTGGTAATAAACGGCTGTTTGGACACACGGCAGGGCTTAGAAGGGAAAGAGCACTATTTGGCTTTTTGAGATCACATTTAGCAGGAATGGTTTGCGGAGGCCAGGTCACATTTGCAAAGCCCCTGAGGGGACAAAACAATGAAAACGCCCAAAAAGGGACTCCATTTAGGAAACTACACCTCTTGAGGAATTCATCTAGGGGTGTAGTAAGCATTTTGACCCCACAGATGTTTCATAGAATTTATTCGAATTAGGCAGTGAAAATAAAAACAGTCCTTTTTCTTCAATAAGACGTAGCTTTAGCGCAAAATTTTTCATTTTCTCAACAAATAAAGGAAAAAAAGAACCCAACATTTGTAAAGCAATTTCTCCTGAGTACGGCAATACCCCATATGTGGCCATAAACTGCTGTTTGGGCAAACGGCAGGGCTCAGAAGGGAAGGACCGCCATTTGGAGTGCAGATGTTGCTGGATTGGTTTCTGGGCGCCTGTGGGCCCAAAACAGTGGAAACCCCTCAGAAGTGACCCCATTTTGGAAGCTACACCCCTCAATGCATTTACCAAGGGGTGTAGTAAGCATTTTAACCCTGCAGGTGTTTTGTAGAAATTAGTGTGCACTCGATGTTGCAGAGTGAAAATGGGATTTTTTTCCATAGATATGCCAATATGTGGTGCCCGGCTTGTGCCACCATAACAAGACAGCTCTCTGTTTTAGAAACACCCTACATGTGGCACTAATCTTTTGCCTGGACATATGACAGGGCTCAGGAGTGAAGAGTACCATGCGGAGTGGTGGCCTAATTTGGCGATTTACAAAGTATTGGTTCACAACTGCAGAGGCTCAGATGTGAAATAATAAAAAGAAACCCCTGAGAAGTGACCCCATTATGGAAACTGCACCCCTCAAGGCATTTATTAAGGGGTGTATTGAGCATTTTCACACCACAGGTCTTTTCCATAAATGAATGCACTGCGGATGGTGCAAATTAAAAATTTATATTTTTCCCTAGATATGCCATTCAGTGGCAAATATGTCATGCCAAGCTTATGACGCTGGAGACACACACCCCAAAAATTGTTGAAAGGGTTCTCCCGGGTATGACGATGCCATATATGTTGAAGGAAACTGCTATTTGGGCACGCTGTAGGGTTCAGAGCCGAGGGAGCACTATTTGGCTTTTGGAGAGCGGATTTTGCTTGGTACTATATTTGTTTGAGTATTGCTGGTGTTTCCATTTATAATGTGGGGGTACATGTAAGCGGGGCGGAGTATATAAGGGGCATAGTCAGGTGGTATATAAAAAAAAATAGTAATCCATAGATGTGTGTTACGCTGAGATGCAATCCTTTCTGCACGGGCCGGTGTCGCACTGATAAATGGTGTCATTTCTTATCCCCCTTTTGGTCCACACTCTGCACCTTTGTAGTTTGGGGAATTTTGCTGGGAAAGTGTTGACCTGGTATAATACGGGCACCGTCTCTTCCAGCGGATATGTTTGGGCTCTCCCCTTCCTGGTTCCCTAATTTTAGGTCCTTGATAAATCGCCTCTTGAAACAGAAGAAATGTTCCCCTCGGGCACAACTGCATATTTTTTTATTTCCTGACTTAATGGAGCCATAACTAATTTTATTTTTCATAGACGTAGCGGTATGAGGGCTGGTTTGTTGCGGGACGAGCTGTAGTTATTATTGGTACCATTTTGGGGTACATGCAACTTTTTGATCACCTTTTATCCTATTTTTTGGGATGCCAGGTAAACAAAAAAACGCAATTCTGGCACAGCTTTTTTCGTTTTTTTTATACAGCGTTCACCATGCATTATAAATTACATGTTAACTTTATTCTGCGGGTCAGTACGATTCCGGCGATACCTATTTTATAGGACTTTTTTATGTTTTACAACTTTTTGCACAATAAAATTACTTTTGTAAAAATAATGTATTTTTTCTGTTGCCAAGTTGTGAGAACCATAACTTTTTAATTTTTTTGTCGACGGAGGTGTATGAGGGCTTGTTTTTTGCGGGACGAGCTATAGTTTTTATAGGTACCATTTTTGGATACGTGCGACTTTTTGATCACTTTTTATTCTAATATTTGTAGGGCAAAGTGACCAAAAAACAGAAACTCTGGTAAAGTTTTTTACGTTTTGTTTTTACGCTGTTCACCGCGTGCAATAAATAATATAATATTTTGATACCTCAGGTCGTTACGGTTGTGGCGATACCAAATACATATGGTTTATTATTATTATTTTTCAATAATAAAGGACTTGATAAGAGTAAAAGGGGGATTGTGTTTTATTTGATTACTTGAAACTTTTATTGTTTTCAAACTTTTATTTTTTGCACTTTTTTATACATTTTTTACACTAGGGGACTTGAAGGTCCAACGGTCAGATATTTTTTTTTCTAATACATTGCACTACCTATGTAGTGCAATGTATTAGATCTGTCAGTCATTCACTGACAGCAAGCCGATTAGTCTTCGCCTCCCGGCGGGGCCTAAATCGGCTTCCGTAATGGCAGAGCAGGAGACCATTGTGTCTCCTGTTGCCATAACAGCAGTCGCCAGTCCTGATTGCCTGACAGGGCTGGCGATCTGCTAGTAACTGCTACGATGCAGCAATCGCTTTCGATTGCTGCATCGAAGGGGTTAATGGCAGGGATCGGAGCTAGCTCCGGTTCCTGCCGTTACAGGTGGATGTCAGCTGTACAGTACAGCTGACTTCCACCACTGATGACGCCGGATCAGCTCCTGACCCGGCGCCATCTTGCCGGCAGCTACGGAAGCCGATCAGGCTCCGCCGCCGGGCGGATCTTGACCGGCTTCGGTGCTAGGCAGACCGGGAGGCCAGTATTAGGCCTCCGGTTGCCATTGCAGCCACCGGAACCCCGGCAATTTCATTGCTGGGGTTCCGATGAGCTGCAAACACCTTAAGTGCAGCGATCGCGTTTGAGCGCTGCACTTAAGGGGTTAATGGCGGGGATCGAAGCTAATTTCGGTGTTCGCCGTTACAGTCGGATGTCAGCTGTAAGATACAGCTAAGATCCGACGATGATGGCACCGGCTCAGCTTCTGAGCCGGTGCCAAACATTTGGCGTAAGTATACGACATTTTGCGGGAAGCACTGGCTTTCCATTACGTATAATTACGGCAAATGTCGGGAAGGGGTTAAAACCCACGCCATAGACTTTTTACGGCTCGGGTTTTAACTTGCTGCCCGAGCGATCGGGCAGCTGAATGTCGGGTCTCCGGCTGTCAGTGACTGCCGGGGACCCTGAGGAGAGGATAGAAGCAGCTTTCGCTGCTTCTGTCTTCTCTGATCACTTGTACACAGCCCTCAATGAACGCTGTGTATAGGAATAGAGACAGCAACCGCGCCGCTGTCTATATTGCTCCCGGCGATCATGTGACCATTAGTGACAGACTGCTGCTGGGTCTTACTAGACCCAAAACAGCCCTATTAGTGACAATCGTCACTATGAGAGGGCTGATTTCCCCTGTAACTGGGGCTGCTGTGCGGCTCCAGTTACAGTGGAAAAGATGGTGTAAAAGAAAGAAAAAAATATATGGAGTTCCCCAAAGGTCTTTTTTGACCTTTGAGGGACAGACCATAGTAATAAAAAAAATAAAAGTAAAGTAAAGTGCAAAAAAAATGAATAATAAATACACATAAAATACCCACCCCAAAAAAACATTCCCCCCCACCAATCATTGTGGTAACGGTAGCGCTGACCCACTTACCCTAATATAGACATGTAATATATTAAAATTTACGGTAGACGATGACGATCACAAATAAAACGTCTATTTTAGGGTAAAACTATGTTATTACCAAAAAAAATAGCTGAAACTTAAAAAACTTATTTTTTTTACTGTTATTTTCAAACTTTAAGAATAAAAATTCTAAAATAGCAAAAAGGATGTGTATAAAAACGATAAAAAAAGAAACCTGCATTGTCTATGGAAAAAAAACATCGCAAAAATCACGTTGTTAGCCCAACAAATAAAAAAGTTATAGCCATTTAACTAACACGTGCTAAAAAGGGCTAAACGGTGTCTGGTCCTGAAGGCTCAAAATAGCGCGGCCCTGAACTGGTTAAAGTTTGATAGGTCATGAAAATGGTCAAATATCTCTGATAAGATAGGGAAAGATCTATCAGGATTTGATGTTATAATGAGGAGATCATCCGCGAAGGCAGCTGTACAATGAGTGTGATCCCTTATCTGTAAGCCCTTTATCAGTTTGTTCTGCCTAATATGTTGGATTAGTGTCTCGATAGTGAGTACAAACAATAGTGGGGACAGGGGACACCCATTTCTGGTACCATTGGAAATAGTAAAATAGAGCGATAGAGTGCCATTAACCAGAATTTGCGCAGACGGACAGGTGTATAAAGCCATAATTTGCGTGATGGCTGTTATTGGTAACCCAAATTTTTGTAGAACCAACTTCATAAATAACCAATCCACTCGGTCAAATGCCTTTTCTGCATCTGTGGACAGCAAGGCCATTGGTACATGTGTTTTCTTAGCATAGTGTATCAAATTAAGAATTCTCAGGGTATTATCTTTGCCTTCCCTACGGGAAATAAATCATACTTGCTCTGGATGGATTAAGTCCGGCAATAAAGGCTTTAGTCTATTGGCTATTAATTTAGCATAAAGCTTAATATCTACATTTAACAGAGAGATTGGTCTATAGCTGCTACATTGTACAGAGCAAATTTTAACAGTAACATAAAGTCCAATGTGTAACGAGAAAACAATCTCAGAATCGCTTGGATAGGTAAAAGCATTCCGAAGTTATTACCACATAAATTGAAACATGTCAGATTTTAAAAATAAGGCTCTGTCAGGGAGGTCAAAAATGGCCAAAGCAGGAAGGGGTTAAAGTCATTCTCATCATAGGCAACATCAAAAATAATTTCTGTTGTTGCAAAAATACCTCAGTGTATGTCGATTTAACGACCAGAAACCCAACAGGGAAACATTCTGCAATGCTGGTACGATAGGGTACAAATCTTCCCTCCTACGGCTAGCTTTAGTGTTACATATTAATAACACGTAGTACTGATTCAACTCTCCACTGGGAGCAGGAGCGTAGCTATAGGGGGTGCAGATGTAGCAGTTACACCCAGGCACTGGTGTCTAAAAATAGGAGCTCAAAATAGGTGCTTATGCCATATAAGAAGACACCAGTGTTATAAATGGTATACGGTAGGTGCGTGCCCTGTTATAGATCTGATTCTGGGGACCAGGAGCTTCAAGTTACACCTTTAAATATTAGACATTGTGGA
This sequence comes from Rhinoderma darwinii, assembly GCF_050947455.1. NCBI lineage: Eukaryota > Metazoa > Chordata > Amphibia > Anura > Rhinodermatidae > Rhinoderma > Rhinoderma darwinii. Next base: position 92,198,766 of record NC_134687.1, on the reverse strand, counting down.
CTGATCACAATGTCTTTAGGAGAATTTTATTCTATTGATGCAGTAAGGGCAGAATATGTAATAATTGACAAGAATTACAGCAGCCTTAAAACAGCGAAACTTGTATTCTTCTAATGGGACTCTCAGGGTGGAGAAACTGTAGCCACCCTATAATAGGGAATTGTTACTTAACGTATGTGTAATTGAATTTCTCCATATAAAATAGCAAATCGCTCAATACTGGACAATAAAAATCTTGTTTATCCTTTACTAAGCTGATTCTTTAAATATAAAATTTTAAATGATCTCTAATGCATCTTAAAAGTTTATAATCCCATAATCCTATTATATTTCAGTGAAAGCCTTAATAAATGGAATAATATTGCCACTTGGCCATATCTTATTGTAAACAAGCTTTAAGTCTATTTGCTTAGCTCATCACTCAGTCGTCTCTACTCTCTGAAACACTCCTCCTGTAACAATACAATAGCTTATTGTGGCCAGTAACCGTGTGACGTTTTTAAGTGATCTCGTCCAAGAATGATAGAAAATCTGAAAGAGAGCCACCAAACAGGTGAAACTCAGCATAATAAATCAACATAGGCTTTACACAGAGGAATAACGTGTGACTATACAATTTAGAAGAAAAATTTTATAGCATAGAACGATTTAACCCCTTCCTGTCATTTGTCATAAGTATACCTCATGGAAAGCCAGTGCTTGCTGCAAAATGTCGTATACTTATGACAAATGCATGGCAATTGCTCAGACGCTGAGTCGGTGCCATCATCCCTGGATGTCAGCTGTATCTTACAGCTGACATCCTGCTGTCATGGCGAGGACCGAAGTTAACTTCGATCCCCGCCATTAACCCCTTAAAAGCAGCGGTCATAAGCAATCGCTGCATTTAAGGTGTTTGCAGCTCATTGGAACCCTTTGCAATGAAATTGCAGGGGTTCCGGTGGCTGCAATGGCAACCGGAGGTCTAATACTTGCTTCCCAGTATGCCTAGCACGGAAGCCTACCAGGACACGCCCGGCAGTAGAGACTGAAAGGAGATGAGCCGGCGTCATCAGCGGTGGTTGTCAGCTGTATGTTACAGCTGACATCCACCTGTAATGGCAGGAACCAGAGCTAGCTCCGATCCCTGCCATTAACCCCTTAGATGCAGCGATCGGAGGCGATCGCTGCATCTTTGTGGTTGTTAGCAGACCGGCAGCTGTGCCCTGCAATCGTACGGCTGCTGACTGCTACTATGGCAACAGGACACCTAACAATGGCCTCCTGTCTGCCATTACGGAAGCCGATTAGGCCCCGCCTGGAGGCGAAGCCTAATCGGCTTGCTATCTCTGAATGACTGACAGATCTAATACATTGCACTACATAGGTAGTGCAATGTATTAGAAAAAAAATCTGACAGTTGGACCTTCAAGTCCCCTAGTGGGACTAAAGAAAAGTGAAAAAAAGTTGTAAAAAATATAATAAAAGTTTCAAGTAATAAAATAAAACATAATCGCCCTTTTTCCTTTATCAAGTCCTTTATTATTGAAAAAAATAAATAAACCATACATATTTGGTATCGCTGTGACCATAACGGCCTAAACTATAAAAATGTTATGTTATTTATTCCACGCGGTGAACGGCGTAAAAAAATACTTTAAAAACAATGCCAGAATTTCAGTTTTTTTGGTCAGTTTGCCCTACAAAAATTGAAATAAAAAGTGATCAAAAAGTCGCATGTATCCAAAAATGGTACCTATAAAAACTATAGCTCGTCTCACAAAAAACAAGCCCGCATACAGCTCCGTCAACGAAAAAATTTAAAAGTAATGGTTCTCACAACATGGCGACAGAAAAAAGACATTCTTTTTACAAAAGTAATTTTATTTTAAGGTTATTTGTAACGCATGGTGAACGCTGTATAAAAAAAACTAAATAACTATGACAGAATTGCAGTTTTTGGGTCACCTTGCCTCTCAAAGAATAGGATAAAAAATGATCAAAAAGTCGCATGTACCCCAAATTGGTACGAATAAAAACTACAGCTTGTCCCGCAAAAAAACAGCCCTCATGCCACTACGTCTATGAAAAAATAAAATTAGTTAAGGCTCCAATAAGTCAGGAAATAAAAATATGCGGCTGTGCAGATCGGAGGCGAACATTTTGTCTGTTTCAAGAGGCGATTTATCGGGGCCCTCAAATTAGGGAACCAGGAAGGGAAAGGTCCAAACATATCTGCTGGAAGTGAGGGCGCCCGTATTATACCAGGACAACACTTCCCAGCAAAATTCCCCAAACTGCAAAGGTGCGGACACTCAAGGCAGATAAGGACATAATTTATCAGTGCGACACCAGCCTGTGCAGAAAGGATTGTGTCAGAAAGGATTTCTGTCCCCCTCTTCATAATATTTAGAGATTCTCTAGTGACTGGTATAGTGCCAAGGGACTGGCGCGGGGCAAATGTGGTGCCTATTTTCAAAAAGAGCTCTAGGTCTTCCCCGGGTAATTATAGACCAGTAAGCTTAATATCCATTGTGGGGAAAATGTTTGAGGGGCTATTGAGGGACTATATACAGAATTATGTGACAAAAAATTGTATTATAAGTGACAGCCAGCATGGTTTTACTAAGGACAGAAGCTGTCAAAACAACTTGATTTGTTTTTATGAAGAGGTGAGCAGAAGCCTAGACAGAGGGGCCACTGTGGATATAGTGTTTTTGGAATTTGCAAAGGCATTTGACACTGTCCCTCATAGATGTCTAATGGGTAAATTAAGGATTATAGGTTTAGAAAGTATAATTTGTAATTGGATTGAGAATTGGCTCAAGGGCCGTATCCAGAGAGTTGTGGTCAATGATTCCTAATCTGAATGGTCCCGGTTATAAGTGGTGTACCCCAGGGTTCCGTGCTAGGACCACTATTATTCAACTTATTTATTAATGATATAGAGGATGGGAATAATAGCACTACTTCTATTTTTGCAGATTACACCAAGCTATGTAGTAATGTTCAGTCTATGGAAGATGTTTGTGAATTGCAAGCGGATTTAAGCAAACAAAGTGTTTGGGCATCCACTTGGCAAATGAGGTTTAATGTAGATAAATGTAAAGTTATGCACCTGGGTACAAACAACCTGCATGCATCATATGTCCTTGGGGGAGCTATACTCGGGGAGTCACTTGTTAAGGATCTGGGTGTACTTGTTGATCATAGACTAAATAACAGCATGCAATGTCAATCACCTGCTTCAAGGGCCAGCAAGATATTGTCGTGTATTAAAAGAGGCATGGACTCGCGGGACAGGGATGTAATATTACCACTTTACAAAGTATTAGTGAGGCCTCATCTAGAATATACAGTTCAGTTCTGGGCTCCAGTTCATAGAAAGGATTCCCTGGAGTTGGAAAAAATACAAAGAAGAGCAATGAAGCTAATAAGGGGCATGGAGAATCTAAGTTATGAGGAAAGATTAAAATAACTAAACCTATTTAGCATTGAAAAAAGACGACTAAGGGGGGACATGATTAACTTATATAAATATATTAATGGCACATACAAAAAATATGGTGAAATCCTGTTCCATGTAAAACCCCCTCAAAAAACAAGGGGGCCCTCCGTCCGTCTGGAAAAAAAAAGGTTCAACCTGAAGAGGCGACAAGCCTTCTTTACTGTGAGAACTGTGAATCTATGGAATAGCCTACCGCAGGAGCTGGTCACAGCCGGGACAGTAGATGGCTTTAAAAAAGGCTTAGATAATTTCCTAGAACAAAAAAAATATAAGCTCTTACGTGTAGAAAATGTTTACTTCCTTTTCCCATCCCTTGGTTGAACTTGATGGACATGTGTCTTTTTTCAATCGTACAAACTATGTAACACACATCTATGGATTCTTTTATTGTTTACCCCATTATTATACCTGCCCAGCTTACATATGCCCCCACATTATAAACTGAAATACCAGTAAAACTCCAAACAAAACTACTACCAAAGCAAAATCCACGCTTCAAAAGCCAAATGGCGCTCCCACACATCTGAGCCCTACAGCGTGAACAAACAGCAGTTTACTTCTACATATATGGCACCGCCAAACCCGGGAGAACCCTTTTAACAATTTTTGGGGTGTGTCTCTCCAGTGACATTAGCTGGGCATGACATATTTGCCACTGAATTGGCATATCTGGGGATAAATTTTAATTTTTACTTTGCACCATCCACAGCGCATTCATTTATGGAAAAGACCTGTTGGGTGAAAATGCTCACTACACCCACTAATAAATGCCTTGCGGGGGTGTAGTTTCCAAAATGGGCTCACTTCTCAGAGGTTTCTTTTATTACTTCATATCAGAGCCCTGCAATTGTGAACCAATACTTTGTAAGTCGCCAAATTAGGCCTCAACTTCGCATGGTACTCTTTCACTCCTGAGCCCCGTCGAATGTCCAGGCAAAAGATTAGTGCCACATGTAGGGTGATTCTAAAACCGGGAAACACATCATAATACATAGAGAGCTATCTTGTTATGGTGGCACAAGCTGGGCACCACATATTGGCATATCTATGGAAAAAATCCCATTTTCACTCTGCAACATCGAGTGCACACCAACTTCTGCAAAACACCTGCAGGGTTAACATGCTCACTACACCCCTAGGTGAATACCTTGAGGGGTGTAGTTTCCAAAATGGTGTCACTTCTAGGGGCTTTCCACTGTTTTGGTCCCACATGGGTTTTGCAAATGCGACATAGCGACCAGAAACCAATCCAGCAAAATCTGCAATCCAAAAGCGAAATGGCGCTCCTTCCATTCTGAGTCCTGCTGTGTGCCCAAAAAGCAGTTTATGACCACATATGTGGTACTACCGTACTCGGTAGAAATTGCTTTACAAATGTTGGGGTTCTTTTCCTCCTTTATTTATTGAGAAAATGAAAAATTTTGCGCTAAATCTACGTCTTATTGGAAAAGAATAAATAAAATCTATGAAACTCCTGTGGGGTCAAAATACTCACTACACCCCTAGATTCATTCCTCAAGGGCTGTAGTATCCCAAATAGAGTCCCTTTTGGGTAGTTTCCACTGTACTGGTACCTTAGGGGCTTTGCAAAAGTAACATGGTGTCAAGAAACCAATCCAACAAAATCTGTGCTCCAAAAGTGAAATGGCGCTCCTTCTCTTCTGATCCTTGCTGTGTGCCCAAACAGCCGTTTATGACCACATATGGGGTATTTCCGTACTCCAGAGAAGTTGCTTTATAAATGTTGGGGTTCTTTTTACCTTTATTTGTTGAGAAAATGAAAAATTTTGAGCTAAAGCTACGTCTTATTGAAGAAAAAGGATTGTTTTTATTTTCACTGCCCAATTCTAATAAATTCTATGAAACACCTGTGGGGTGAAAATGCTCACTACATGCCTAGATGAATTCCACAAGGGGTGTAGCTTCCTAAAGGGAGTAACTTTTTGTGCGTTTTCACTGTTTTGGTCCCTCAGGGGCTTTGCAAATGCGACATGGCCTCCGCAACCCATTCCTGATAGGGGCTTTCCACTGTTTTGGTTCCACAGGGGTTTTGCAAATGCGACATAGTGACCAGAAACCAATCCAGCAAAATCTGCAATCCAAAAGCGAAATGGCGCTCCTTCCATTCTGAGCCCTGCCGTGTGCCCAAAAACCAGTTTATGACCACATATGTGGTATTGCCGTACTCGGTAGAAATTGCTTTACAAATGTTGGGGTTCTTTTCCTCCTTTATTTTTTGAGAAAATGAAAAATTTTGCGCTAAACCTACGTCTTATTGGAAAATAATAAATAAAATCTATGAAACACCTGTGGGGTCAAAATACTCACTACACCCCTAGATTCATTCCTGAAGGGCTGTAGTATCCCATATAGAGTCCCTTTTGGGTAGTTTCCACTGTACTGGTACCTTGGGGGCTTTGCAAAAGTGATATGGTGTCAAGAAACCAATGCAACAAAATCTGTGCTCCAAAAGTGAAATGCGATCCTTGCTGTGTGCCCAAACAGCCGTTTATGACCACATATGGGGTATTTCCGTACTCCAGAGAAGTTGCTTTACAAAAGTTGGGGTTCTTTTTTCCTTTATTTGTTGAGAAAATGAAAAATTTTGAGCTAAAGCTACGTCTTATTGAAGAAAAAGGATTGTTTTTATTTTCACTGCCCAATTCTAATAAATTCTATGAAACACCTGTGGAGTCAAAATGCTCACAACATGCCTAGATGAATTCCACAAGGGGTGTAGTTTCCTAAATGGAGTCACTTTTTGTGCGTTTTCACTGTTTTGGTCCCTCAGGGGCTTTGCAAATGCGACATGGCCTCCGCAAACCATTCCTGATAAATTTGAGCTCCAAAAGCCAAATGGCGCTCTTTCCCTTCTAAGCCCTGCCGTGTGTCCAAACAGCAGTTTATGACCACATGTGGGGTATTATTTTACTAGGGAGAAATTACTTTACAAATGTTGTGGTACTTTTTCTCTTTTAGTACTTGTGGAAATGAGAAAAACTTAGCTAAGCCTACATTTTCATTGAAAGAATGTAGATTTTCATTTTCACAGCCTACTTCCAATAATTTCTGCAAAAAAACTGTGGGGTCAAAATGCTCAGTATACCCCTAGATAATTTCTTCAAGGGGTTTAGTTTCCAAAATGGGGCCACTTGTGGGGGGTTACCACTGTTTTGGTCCCTCAGGGGCTTTGCAAATGCGACATGGCCTCTGCAAACCATTCCTGCAAAATTTGAGCTCCAAAAGCCAAATAACGCTCTCTCCCTCCTGAGCCCTGCCGTGTGTCCAAACAGCTGTTTATTACGACATATGGGTATTGTTTTACTCGGGAGAAATTGCTTTACAAATGTTGTGGTGCTTTTTCTCCTTTAGTCTTTGTGGAAATTAGAAAAAATTAGCTAAACCTACATTTTCTTTGAAAGAATGTAGATTTTCATTTTCACAGCCTAATTCCAATAATTCCTGCAATAAACCTGTAGGGTCAAAACCCTCACTATACCCCTAGATAATTTCCTTAAAGGGGTTGTCCGAGATTTATTTTTTTCAGTAAATTTAAACACACATTGCACATATTTACAGTTGAATAATATACTTACCTGTGCAATCTTGCTTCTGTTCTCCGCTCTGGCTGTTCTTTTCTTCGGATCACATGACTTCTGACGTCACTTTTTCAGGCTCCTCCACTTTCATGTCGTATCCCGATCACTTGGTCTCGCCCCAGAGACCTCGGATGGGATACGACACGTCACTGGTGACGTGTCGTTTCGGCGTGTGCTGGTTGATTACTGCCCGCCCAGTGACTCAGGTCAGGGGACAGGTCCACTCCCGTGTTGCAGCATCCCAGCATCTGCCTCTACTCTGTGCTCTGCTGTGCCGAGAAACAGAGAGGAAGTTCTGCCCACAGCCCGTCCTGACCTGTGATGCTGTCAGCAAGGAGACATGGTGAGTGTCTGTGTGTATGTGTATACAGTGTGTGTCTCTATCTTTGTATGTGTATATGTTACAGTGTCTGTGTGTGTGTGTGTGTGTGTGTGTGTGTGTGTGTGTGTGTGTGTGTGTGTGTGTGTGTCTGTGTCTCTGCATGTGTTTGTCTCTTACATTATCTGTTCTCAGGGAGTTATCAGTGTGTTATCTGTGATGATACATAGGACTGCAGGCAACATCTACCACATTATCTGTAATCATAGAGTTATCACTGTTATCTGTGGTATTACATAGGACTGCAGGTAACACAACTACATTATCTGTAATCAGAGAGTTATCAGTGTGTTATCTGTGGTGTTACATAGGACTGCAGGTAACATCTACATTACAGGGGATCATGAGTATAGTGGGTTACAAGACAGGAAACAGACAGTAAGGGATGTAAACAAACAGAAAGAGCAGCAGTGACGATGGAAATCAAACAGAAACTGGTTAGACGTTTAATAGGGGATATTAGGGAAGGCAAACCAAGGCTGGGGGACACTTTTTAGAATTTTTTTTTCCTGGACAACCCCTTTAAGGGGTGTAGTTTCCCAAATGGGGTAACTTTTGGGGGATTTCCACTGTTTTGGCACCGCAGGAGCCCTTCAAACAAGACATGGTGCCTAAAATATATTCTAATAAAAAGGAGGCCCCAAAATCCAGTAGGTGCTCCTTTGCTTCTGAGGCCTGTGCTTCAGTCCAGTAGCACACTAGGGCCACATGTGGGATATTTCCTAAAACTGCAGAATTTGAGCAATAAATATTGAGTTGCGTTTCTCTGGTAAAACTTTGTGTTACAAAAAAATGGATTAAAAATGAGTTTCTACACAAAAAAAAAAAGGTAAATTTCACTTCTACTTTGGTTTAATTCCTGTGAAACATCTAAAGGGTTAAGAGGCTTTCTAAATGCTGTTTTGAATACTTTGAGGGGTGAAGTTTTTAAAATGGGGTGACTTATTGGGGGTTTCTAATATATAAAGCCCTCAAAGCTACTTCACAACTGAACTGGTCCCTGAAAAAATAGCCTTTTGAAATTTTCTTGAAAATGTGAGAAATTGCTGCTAAAGTTCTAAGCCTTGTAATGTCCTAGAAAAATAAAAGAATGTTCAAAAAACGATGCCAATTTTAAAGTAGACATATGGGGGATGCTAATTAGGAACAATTTTGTCTGGTATAACTGACTAATTTACAAGCAGATACATTTAAATTTAGAAAAATGCAAATTTTTACAATTTTTCACTAAACTTTGGTGTTTTTCACAATTAAATACTAAATGTAGCGAGCAAATTTTAACAGTAACATAAAGTCCAATATGTCACGAGAAAACAATCTCCTCCCCCCATCTCTTCATCAATTCATTCCTCCATTACCCCCTCCCTTCATCACTCCCTCACTTCATCCCTCCATCACTCACTCCCTCCCTTTATCCCTCCTTCCATCCCTTCATCACTCCCTCCATCACTCACTACATCCCTCCATCACTCCCTCCCTCCCTCCATCACTCACTCCCTCCATTCCTACATCCCTCCATCACTCACTCCCTCCATCCATCCCTTCATCCCTCCATCATTCCCTACATCCCTCCATCACTCGCTCCCTCCATCCCTACATCCCTCCATCACTCACTCCCTTCCTCCATCCCTCCATCACTTCCTCCCTCCCTCCATCACTCACTCCCTACATCCCTCCATCACTTACTCCCTCCTTCCCTCATCCCTCCATCACTCCGTCCCTCCCTTCATCCCTCCATCACTCCCTCCCACCCTCCCTTCGTCACTGCAGTGTGTGGGGCGATCTACAGGGGGCGGTGTGTGGCGCTATCTACAGGGGGTGGTGTGTGGAGCTATCTACAGGGGACGGTGTGTGGAGCTATCTACAGGGGGCGGTGTGTGGCGCTATCTACAGGGGGCGGTGTGTGGCGCTAGCTACAGGGGGCGGTGTGTGGCACTATATATAGGTAGGGCTGTGTGTGATGCTGTCTACAGGGGGATGTGTGTGGCGCTATCTATAGGGGGTGTGTGGCGCTATCTATAGGGGGTGTGTGGTGGTATCTACAGGGGGATGTGTGTGGCGCTATCTACAGGGGGCTGTATGTATACCCAAAGAAGACGGATGTTCAAAAAACAAGAGAACATGCAAAAATGAAAAAATCTTTATTGAGTTACATGATAAAAGACAATAGATAAAATGAGAAAACCATAAACCAACAGATAAAAAGGACGATAAGCTGTGTGTCTACCAGATGAACCAAAGGTACAAAATTGTACCAATGACACGCCTTCCAACAAGTTTATAGTATGGACTAAAGCGGAAAGACCGTATATGCATACAATGATGTGCTGTATAAGCACAAAAAATATGAAGAGTCATTAAATATGTATAAGGTCCATATAAACGTAAAGGGAAAGCAGTTATGCACAAAAATACTAAGGCATATCAAAGTGATATATCATACCCATAATGGATGCAGGAAGAGATACGGCGAAAGTCCACCCCAATACGCGTTTCAGCGCTAATGCCTTAGTCACCCCCCAAACATGGGCTGTGTGTGTGACGCTATCTACAGGGGCTGTGTGTGTCACGCTTTCTCCAGGGGCTGTGTGTGTCACACTATCTACAGGGGGCTGTTTGTAACGCTATGTACAGGGGCTGTGTGTGACGCTATCTACAGGGGGCTGTGTGTGGCATTATCTACAGGGGCCTTTGTGCATGTGGTGCTTTACTTTACAGTGTTTGAAACAATTATATTATGGGGCACAGTGTATGGTGCAATTATATTTAGAAGCACAGTGTGTGGCACCATGATAATTTTATCTTCATTTATAGGTGTGGAAATGTTGGAAAAGTGAGGAGCAGAAGACATCTGAGTGGCAAATTCTGCAGAAATGGGTCATGGCTGGGAGAAGTCGTTATGAAGTCTGGACCGGATGGAGAAGAAAAGAGGAAAAAAGTTACTAAGATCTGAGAAATCACCTGTGAGTCACTAGATTTATAGAGAATCTGTCACCGCTCCTGACATGTTTATTATAGGAAATCCTTGTGTTTCACAAAAAGTCTTTGTGCAGTCCAGGACTGACAGACAAATTTACCTGTTACCATTCCCCTTGTCAGGAGGATGTGTCCCTGCACAGTGTGATACTGTCAGCGATGGTTGGAGAATGTCAGTATGTAGGGACACAGCCCTTTGAAAAGGGGAATCGTAACACATATTTGTTAATGCTTGCACAAAAAGGTAGTGTTAACAATAGTTACGGCGCGGCAGGACGGCGGTGGAGAAGGGGGGCCCAAGTTTGGGTAACAGCCCAGGGCCTATAGTCTACTTAATCTGCCACTGGGTAAAAGAATTCCGAAGTTATTACCACATAAAGTGAAACATGTCAGATTTGAAAAATGAGGCTCTGTCAGGGAGGTCAAAAGTGTCCAAAGAGGGAAGGGGTTAAGTGAGTCTTTTGGCATGGTGATAGCTCTAAGGACAGACATTTTGAAACGCGTTCCAGGAGAAGTTGAGCTTAAATATGAAAAACCTCAATCTCAGAATTATCAATAGCTTTTAGTCTGTAGGAAGGCTCATCATTATATTTCCATGATATTTATGTCCATGTATTACAAGAGAAATGAACAGTAGTACGATGTGCATGATAAAAAGTTTGGACAACAGCTTTTGTGTGTTCTGAATAGTATAACTGCTAGTGATATATTAAAATTCAATACCGCAAGAAACGTACACATGCATCCAAAGAAACTCCATAAATTCAGTCTGCTTTCTAGTAACAGGTGTCTTAGCCAGTATATGACTACTATGGATCACCATTATTTGTGTAAACTAGCGTTGTCACTCACTATTCTGCATTTCTTAGAGGTAGATGTTGAAGTTTGAGAACTGGTACTAATTATTAAAACTATGGCTGGAATAGGTGGGATGGACTACTTGAAAATGAATAGCAGTCAGAGCCAGGCAGCTGCTGCTACGGCAAATAAGGTCATAGGATACATCAAATGGGACCTAGATGCACACAATGAGAGCATAGTGTCACCCTTACATAAATCCAGATTCAGACAACACATGGAACTTTAGGGAAGATTTATTCATACTAAATAAAGACAGGATAAATCTACACCAGACAAGCAGAAACTGCACCAAATTTATCACAAGGGCACATGCCTCTTTCTTATGCCATCTGTTGTATTTTGCAGCCCAAAAGTGCCAGTGTTAATACATTTTACATTTCTTCATAGCGCTTGCACTTTTTCTGGACACTTTTTAGAACACAAACCCAAAAATGCTTCTTTAATAAAGAAAAATAAAACTGCACTTTTTACTGTTAAACATTTTCTATGTATATTATGTGTTGTTTAACAGAACGTAGTTTTACAGATAAAATAACAGGCTGGCATGAAATAATTAAAAACTATGTCAGGAATTAAAAGGAGCACATGAATTCGACTGTACCATTATATTTTGCAAAGCATTACTGTTTACAGAGAATGGAGTCCAGGTATTATCTCCAACCAGGTAATCATATGGCTAATGCCGTAGCTTGTAGAAATTACAGATGTGGACTATGCAATTTATACTGAAGACAAAGTTAAATATGTGCATTTGTGCTCCAAGAAAATTATATCTGTAGTTTTCCATTGTGAAAACTCCATTCTCATTTGATGCAGGAACCAGACAGAGCTATTGCATAATTTAAGTATAATTGCAATAAAACAGTGACTACTGGTTCTTTTCTAAGTTACAGGACCTCTCTGTTAACCATTTTATTTATTAGTTTTTCATACTGTTTAGCAATAGTTTATTTTTGTATATTTTTTTTAATCAGCACAATTTAAAAGTACTTGAACACTTCCCATGATATTCTCTTCTCTCTTGAACTTTTTCTGTCCTGTATTACAATCTAAATAATAAAGAAAGAAAAGTCTATATGTGTCATCCATTCTGTCTGCCTCTCCATCTCCTCCGTGCAGTGCTCGTACATGTAAAACAAGAGGCTTTGGTAAAAAGGATAGAGATTAGAATGCTCATTTGCTGTCTGCAGTGGAGGTCAGAAAAACTCTGCCCCATTCTTAAATAGTCCTCAACTGAAAATGGAGGTGACTGGAAGAAGATGGAACCAGTGGCGTAACTATAGGGGTTGCAGCGGTCGCAATTGTGTCCAGGCCCCGAAGCCAGGTTACTATAGTAACTGAGGCCTATATAATAAACTACACGGGCCCCCGTTACTATAGTAACTGACAGTACTTATATTCCTCCTTCAGCAGCGGTCCTGACGTCACAGCGCTGTGCGCAGCGCATTACGTCATAACGCTATGCACTGCGCACGCTATCCCAACGCTATGCACTGCGCACAACATCCGAAGCCGAAGAGTAGGGTAAGTTTACTACCACACTTTTGGAGCTGATAGGTCGGGGTCCGACTCCCGGGACCCCCGCCAATCAGCTGTTTTGAAGGGGGTGCAGTCACTTTCTCACATTGAATCGCGGACGTGTTAGCGATTCACAGTGTGAGCAAGTAAGGGAAATGACGGGTAAGTAGCGCTCGTATGAGCGCTGTACCCCGTTCAAAACAGCTGATTCTCGGGGGTCCTGGGAGTCGGACCCCAACCCATCAGCTATTGATGGCCTATTGTGAGGATAGGCCATCAATGTTTAAGGACTAGACAACCCCTTTTAAGCCTACCATGTGGTAGGCTTACATACAGGGCCTCAGAAGACAGTAATCTTATACTGCATATGATTACTATCTCCTGGACCCCTATCTAAGCCTACCTTAAGCTTAGATACAGGGTCCAACAAACAGTATCACACATGCACATGGGCCCTGTATCTAAGCCTACCATATGTGTTTGGCTGTGTTCACATCACTGTTGCCCTTCTGTTCAGGGGTTCAGTCTGAGGTTTCTGTCGGGTAACCCCTCAACGGAACGGCAAACTTAAACCACAGCTTCCGTTTCCCTCACCATCGATCTCCATGGTGACAGGAAACATTGCTAAAGGTTTCTGTTTGTCACCATTGTGACAGGGTTCCGATGTTCTTGATGATACCAATAGCACAGTCGACTCCGATTCCGTCAAAATAACGGAACCCTGTCACAATGGTGACAAACGGAAACCTTTAGCAACGTTTCCGTCACCATGGAGATCAATGGTGAGGTAAACGGAAGCTCAGGTTTGAGTTTGCCTTTCTGTTGAGGGGTTACCCGACAGAAACCTTAGACGGAAGGGCAGCGGTTATGTGAACAGGCCCTTAGTAATGTTTGTTTTTTTTGTGTTTGTGTTTTTTTTACAGGGTCAGTCATTGGACTACGTCGGATTCGCAGACTACTTAGATGACGGGTTTTTCTTTATTATCAATAAAATGGTTAATGATGGTTGTGTGTTTTTTTTTATTTCACTAAACCTGTTTTTTCTATGTTTGTATTTTTTTAACCTTTATTATTACTGCCTTATTAATAGCTCCTGGCTGATTGACAGCGTCCATTACTAAGGCAGCACTAACCCCCCATTATTACCCCGGTACCCACCGCCACCAGCGGTACCGGGAAGAGTCGGGTACGATCCAGTACCTGACCATCTGTAGTGATGGTCGGGCACTGGGGTAGCTGCAGGCTGGTATTATTAGGCTGGGAAAGGAGTGGCCATATTGGTTGTAGTTACAAGGGGTTTTCTGGGAATTTTACTTGATGGCCAGATGCGCCACTGCATCTGGAACTACTGTGAAGGGTGCCACGGCTCCTGTGTAGTCTGATTCTGCAATCACAATCCCTTCCATTTGTCCATTACATTCGGTAGCAGGTAACAGAACAGCACAGCACATGTTGAAATCAATAGATGGTGCAGAGCTAGGCTTCTGTCCGGTCTATGGGACAGAGACTGTGCTCTTTTTAATTATATGGCCAATATGCCCAAAATAATATTATGAAACAATCACAATTTGTGCTGCTGTTTATTAATCTTTCAATATAATACTTTTGATATCCAAGACTGAGTGATATAGCAAATGATTGCCTTGCAGATATTTTGTATTACAGTGTTATTTCTGTATGCTTTTTCAGTTCATCCCAGGCATCATTCTGATGTTAAATGTGAATGTTAAAGGGGTTGTCCATGGTAACAAAAATATGGCTGTTTTCTTGCAAAAACAGTGCCACACCTGTCAACAGGTTGTGTCTGGTATTGAAGCTGCAGTGAATGAATGTGGACAGGTGAGGCACTGTTTTATAACGAAGCAGCCAAGTTTTTCTTAGGCCCCATGCACACGACCGTGCCCGTAACCACAGTCCATGATTACGGGCACAGCTGGTCGCTGACGGCCGCGGACAGCCACCCGCATTTGCGGGCCATGCAATATATATGTATAAAGTATGGGAGAACGGTCCATAAAAAGCAAAAAATAGGACATGTCCTATCCTTGGCGGAGCCTTTCTACGGCAAGGACACCTTCCCGTAAATATACGGGAAGATGTCCATCGGCCATGGAAATTAATGGGTCCGTAATTACGGACTGTAATTACGTCCCGTAATTAGGTACGAAATCTATGGTCGTGTGCATTGGGTCATATCTTGAAAAACTGAGTAGGTAAATATGAATCTTTGCAGTATTTTTTCTTCGTGTGTTTATTTTATTTTTTTTATAACATACAGTGGCTGATCTGTCATTGTATTTATGGCATGTTTCTGCCATAAACACACTAAAAAAATATGGCATTCAAGCTGAACACCATGAGGGGAATTTAATACTTGTTCTACGCTAGTCGCAATTTGTGAAAAATTGCAGCTTTTGTGCCGTTTACGCCACTCACAGCACTTTACGAAAAAAAAAAGTTGGTCGAGTTTCATTGAAGGGTAAGGCTAGGGCGGCCTGACAAATTTACTATAATTTATGCCAGATACCAGTGTAAATAATAGCGCAAATCTGGTGCTAGTAGTTTTAATTTTCTGGAAGGCCAGGGATGCGGCTAATTTATTAAGGGACATGCGCCTCTTAATAAATTAGGCACATCTTAGGCTTCATTCTCATCTGTGTCACGGCTCTGTTCAGACATTCCGTCGGAGCTTTCCGTCTGTTTGTCTCCGTTGTGCAAGGGTTCCATCGTTTTGACGGGAAGCAATACCGTAGTTGACTGCGCTATTCATTCCGTCAAAACGAAGAAACCCTTGCACAATGTGGACAAACAGAAACCATTTGCACCGGTTCCGTCACCATTGAAATCAATGGTGACGCAGATGTGAACGAAGCCTTACTCCAGCATGTTTTAGATTAAGACATAATAAATCCCCCCCCCCCATATTTTTTAAGCCTTTGCACTACTTTTTCCGAAATATAACTACGTTGGTAAAAAAAAAGTGCAGCTCCAGAGTCATTTATCATACATTCCAACATAGCTTTAATTTTTTTACACCAGATTCATCAAGAGGGCATGTGCTCTGTTGATGTATGAGGCTCACGCTGCGTCGGGTAGAGATACTGTCTCAGTGCTCATATGCTGTGCACCAGTATTAATAAATCGCCCCAAGTTTTTTCTTTACATTTTGGTTTAATTGTAGTGTCTTTGTCTTGCAAACATGCATGTGTGTTTTTCTAAGGCCTTATTCACATGAACGTGTTATACGTCCGTGCTATGCGCGTGATTTTCACGTGCGTCGCATGGACCTAAGTTAGTGAATGGGGCCGTTCAGACTGTCAGTGAATTTCACGCAGCGTATGTGCACTGCGTAAAACTCACGACATGTCCTATACTTGCTCGTGTTTCGCGCAGCACGCACCCATTGGAGTCAATGGGTGCGTGCAAATCGCGCTCGGCACACAGAAGCACTGCCGGGTGTCGAGCGTGATGCGTGCTACAGTAGTAAAAAGAATGAATGAAAACAACCATGTGCTTTTCTGTTTGTAAACATACATACAGATTGTCATAATTATGCCGGCTGCGCGAAAATCCCGCAGCCACGCACCATATGCTGATGACACACGGACCTTTTGCGCATGCAAAACGCAGCATTTTTTGCGCACACAAAACAGACACGTCTATGTGAATAAGGCCTAAGGCTGGGTTCACACAGAGTTTTTTCCAGGAGGAAAGTCTGCCTCAAAATTCCGTTTGGAATTTTGAGGCAGATTTTCCTCTGCCTGCATGTTGATTTTCGCTTTGTTTTTCGCCCGCGGCCATTGAGCGCCACGGGCATAAAACAACACAAAATATGCTTTCTCTGCCTCCCATTGATGTCAATGGGAGGTCAGAGGCGTAAACGCCCGAAGATAGGGCATGCCCCTTCTTTTTCCCGCAAGCCAGTTTTTCCGCTCGCGGCAAAAAACCGCCTTCGCCTCCCATTGAAATCAATGGGAGGAATTTTCGGCCGCTTTTGCGCGTTTTGTGGTGCGGTTTCCGCGTCAAAAAACCCAGCAAAAAACTCTGTGTGAACTCCCCCTAACAATTCTTGCAGGACTATGTATTTACATTTAAAGAATCCCTGACAACTGCAGCAAAAAGATATGCTAAACAGGCGTTTTTGCTGTGTGCTGTTTTCAAAATAAAAACCACTGCTGTTATCTACATTACAGCACCTATCAGATTAGGTAGGAGATAGGGCACTTATAATCTGGTGACAGAGCCTCTTTAAAGGGGTTTTCCAGCTTCTGACAACTGATGACCTATCCACCGGATAGGTCATCAGTACATGATCTGCGGGGGTCCGATACCCGGGCCTCACACAGATCAGCTGGTCCGGTGCCTCCGTGCACTGGACGTACAAGCCGGAAGCAGTTCGCTCAGGCCACGGAATAGCGGCCGAGCAGCAGTACTGTTCAAGTGAATAGGAGCAGACCTGCAGTTCTGCAACACGGCCGCTATGCTATGTACGGAGCCAACTGCTTCCGGGTTCCGTCCTTAGCATTATGTGCCACAACATCCGGTGCCCACAGGCCACCGGAGCGGCTTATCGGTGCGGGGTCCGGGTGTCGGAACAACACCGATGTCATACTGATGTACAGCACAGCAGCTGTACGGCTACATACGGACTCTGTACATACAGAATCTGATGGACCATGCCACGATTGCTTTTCTGTCAAATTCATAATGCATCTCTGGCAGATCTATTACAGCTCCATACAAAACTGACCGTGAGCCCTAACACTGTCCCAGCTTTGTGAGAATTAGACCACTTCCCCTTGAAATCAATGTCTCCCTATCATTCTGTAAGTGTTGTGTTTGAATTTACCATTGATGGAAATCTCGAAGCAGCATCCAAATGTATTTGTGAGGGTATGTTCACACGCACTGTTTTCAGACGTAATTCGGGCGTTTTACGCCTCGAATTACGGCTGAAAAAACTGCTCCATTACGTCTACAAACTTCTGCCCATTGCTTTCAATGGGTTTTACAACTTTCTGTTCCCACGAGGTGTCAAAAGACGGCACGTAAAAAGACGGCGCGTAAAAAGAAGCCCGCGTCAATGAAGTGCATGTCACTTCTTGGGACGTTTTTGGAGCCATTTTTCATTGACTCCATTGAAAAACAGCTTCAATAACATCCGTAAAATACGCCACGAGTAGTTACAAA
Source organism: Rhinoderma darwinii (assembly GCF_050947455.1). Classification (NCBI taxonomy): domain Eukaryota; kingdom Metazoa; phylum Chordata; class Amphibia; order Anura; family Rhinodermatidae; genus Rhinoderma; species Rhinoderma darwinii. The sequence goes on along the minus strand of NC_134687.1, from coordinate 92,180,756 downwards.
AACGTCTGAAAATCAGGAGCTGTTTATTTATTTGAGCTGTTACTTATTTGAGGAATTGGTCTCAGAAGTATCAGAAGATTAATTTTAGTAGGACTTTAAAAGGGGACACTGGAACTTGAAATGGCAGTGACATCATCAGTCCTTCCCAAATAGCCCTGCCCCTCACTCTGATTTCTGTTTGCTGTTCATGCTCTTTCTTTCGTGTCTTTAGTGTACTAGTACCATAGACTTGTCATTCTTCCTTTAACCACCTGCCTAGTAGGTACAATGAAGAGGTAAGTTTCAAGTTCTCTACAGTCTGTAAAACTTCATTTTGTTGGGGGGGCTAGTCTGCGGTGTAGTCTGTTTGACCTCTAGAAGTCAGTGAAAACCACAATATTTCACTTTTTTTTTGATAGGCAAGGCACATATATTCTCTGTGCTGCATGGTACGTTTAGTAGACACACAGTTTATCAATTTTTTTTTTATAATTTATCCATTTGTTATGTCCATTTTATACCTGCTGAATGTTTACAAAAAGTCCCTTTATTGGCTTAAACACGTAAGCATCATTGTATGCTATTAAATAAACAAACTTAACTACAACAAAGGGAAATGTTCTGATGAAAGACAATTGTCTACTTTCTGTCTGATGAATAGTTACCTGAAGAGAGGATGTTACCGGATCCACCACTGTTATGACAGCATGTAATTAAGTGTCCTCTAATAAACAGATAAGTGAACTTAATATACACAGGAAAGATGTATCTAACAAGTGAATAAAACAAACGTTAACATTGTAACATACTGAAATTGCCGTATTTATGTAACTTTAACTTGACTTAAAGGTTATGTCCAGCATCGCAACCAAATTTTTTAATCTCAATGTCTGACTTGAGAAATGAAGCACCTTTGCTATATACATAGTCCACTCGTTTATGCTAACATACATTTGGTAGGTTAGCAAGAAGTAGAGGACAGATAGAATATGACCAGACTACACAGTTTGTTTGTTGTCTGTTTGCATAGAGACGCTTAGTCTGCATGGGAGCAGTAGACACAAAATGGTAGGGAATTTTTATAGTTACTTCATGTTTAATATTAGATGCATATTAAACGCATTTAGATGCATTGAGACAATAACAAAATATTGCGAAGGTGAACCTAGTCTTTAACTCTTTCCCTGCCTCCTTGCAGGGAGAGACTTCGGTAGCCGAGGATGTATCTGATACGTCCTTGCTACTAAAGGCTCTAGCTCAGGCTAGATCACAGGTAGAGCCGTGATCCTGGGCTTGTTTTACAGCCAAGAATCTGGCTTCGATTAAGGCTTTCACTTCAGCCTGTTTGGAGGAGGAGAGGGGGACCAGTGGGCAGGGCCGGCCTTAGTGGTATGCAACCTGTGCCATTGCACAGGGCGCATCACTCCAGCAGGTGGAATGGGGCGCTGCGCTGGCTCGCTTCCCCTTCTTGTTTCAGAAGGGCCCGGGCCCGGCGACTCAGCAGCCGCCTTTATGGGGCATTTTTTTTATGATGGGGTGGGGCGGCGAAAGATAATTTCGCACGGAGCGCCATCTATCCTAAGGCTGGCCCTGCCAGTGGGGCACATGCTGGCAGTGTGCAGGGAGAAGGCAGGAATCTGTGATCCTCTTCCTGTCCCTGTATGGCTGTAGATAACTCCAGTGGAAGGGTAACATGGACTTTTGTTCATGTTTTTAACCCCACTTATCAATGAGAGAGCATACTGACTCTGTGATTATCACGTATGGGGTCTTTTATTTTTTTTTTCCAGAGAAGGAGTGAGAAGATGTGACTTGGTAAATTAATCACCCCCCTGCACCTAATTAGGCTGTTTATTGACTTCAAAACCGGGACGTTTACCTTTGTCGCACCAAACACTCGCACCACACACGCACAAACATTAATAAAGTTTATACATTTGACACTATCCTGTGCATACCCGATTTTCAGCATAAAATCCACTGTGTGCTTCTCTAGCGCTAAAGTCATAGCAGTAACGATTATCACTAGAGAGGAATGTATTAATGTATAATGCATTTCTGATGGATGGAATAGATTTCTGTCAGTCAATACATTTTCACCCACATACATGTAAAAAAAAAAAATCTGTATTAGTTAACGCATTCGATTATTGATCAAGTTTAGGCTGTGTTTACCTGTCACGGTAAATTTGCATTTGTTGCAACGACTTTGGGCAAATTGTGGCAATATGGCATGGTTTTGGTCGAATTTGTTTTACATCGCAGCACCAAAATTTGAATGCAATGTTTGTACACAGGCTTAGATTTCTGTAGGGAAATAGAAGCTCATATACCTATATAATCCACAATTTAATTTGCATGCAAAAATTGGTCGGCACATTGCTGTGATTTTGGCGTTTCTTTAACAGACGCACTGGTGAACGTATATACGTGGGGTAAGTATGAACTTCTCAAATCTTACAGGTCTTTGCAGAACACATTTTGTTATCATGAGAGATCTGCTTGAGTACGCATTTTACTCGCAAACTTGAATTTTCATGCAATTTTTGTTTATAATCACTGATGAAAAGTTGTGTGAAGGTATATATATTATATATATATTTAAAGCTGTTAATGTCTATAACCCTTACATTGCATACCAGCACACCACAGCAAACAATATTACACTCCCCACAACAGAATTATAGAATATCTGTAACATTTCTATGCACACTTTAAAAGACCTCCATTGACGTAAAAAATAAAGGCGACTAAAACTCTTTCTATGCAGCATGTCACAATTCAGCTTTCAGTGTAGTTTATTGTCAAGATCCACTCCCAGATATTTGTAATTGTCAACAATTTACACCTTCTGCCCACCTTCGCGCACCCTGATGTGCCATTATGTCCGGGTGCGGGGGTTGATGTTTGGAGCACACTCAGGCGCTGAGCAAGCTCCATATGCTGCGGGTGTCAGCTATATTTTACAGCATACACCCGGGACTAACAGCCAGGAGCAGCGATTGCGCTGTTCCTGGCTGTTTAACCCCTCAAATGCTGCGGTCAATTGCGACCGCAGCATCTGAGGCATTGAAAAGAGGGTGGCGGCCTCCTCCAACAGCTCATTGCCCCCCCCACAGTGAGACCGAGGGGTGACGACGTTTGTTATGGCAGCCCAGGGGTCTAATGAAGGCCCCCAGGGCTGCCTTTACTCTGCCTGTAAAAATGACGATATACTGCAATATGTTCTAACGATCGCTGGTTCAAGTCCCCTAGGGGGGCTAATAAAGTGTGTGGAAAAAAGTTTTTAGTAGTGAAAAAAAATATATTTATATTAAAAGTTATAAAAAAAACCTTTTCCCATTTTCCCCCTAAAGTAATGTAAAAAATAAAAGTAAACAAAATTGGTGTCGCTGCGTCTGTAAAAGTCTGAACTATTACAATATAGCATTATTTAACGCGCACGGTGAACACCGTAAAAAATAGAAAATGTAAAACGCCAAAATCGCAGTTTTTTAGCTTAGCTCTAAATAAAATTTAATAAAAAATGATCAAAAAGTTCTACGTACTAAAAAAAGGTACCGATAAAAACTACAGCTCGTCCCGCAAAAATAAGCCATCACACCGCTCAATCGGTAATATAAATATAAAAGTTATGGCTCTCAGAATGTGGCGACACAAAACATTTTTTTTTTTTTAACAGAGTTTATTATCAAAACAAAAAAAACATATAAATTTGGTATCACCGTAATCGTATTCAGAAACAGAATAAAGATAAGTTGTCGTTTTTATTGCACGGTGAAAGCCGTAAAAACGAAACCCAAAAAACCATTGAGGAATCGCAGTTTTTTCCAACTTCAGCCCGCAAAGAATTTTTTTCAGTTTCCCAGTACATTATATGGAACTATAAATGGTAACAAAATAAACTACAACTCCTCTCGCAAAAAATAAGCCCTCACTCCTCTCTATTGATTAAAAAATTAAAAAAAAGTTATGGCTGTTGGAATGCGGGGAGTGAAAAACGAAAATGAAAAATTAAAAAATGGCTTCGTCCTGAAGGGGTTAATAATCAACTCGGTTATTTCTTGACTCCTTCTACTGAAATCAATTACCATCTCCTGCGTTTTTTCTAACGTTTAAATCCTTTCTCTAATGTTGTCGTTCTTGTATCTGAAATGTGTGTAAGGGGAGATTCACACGAACGTTGCGTTTTTGCGCGCGCAAACAACGCAGCGTTTTGCGAGCGCAAAAACCATTTGACAGCTGCGTGTGTCATGCGTGTCTGATGCGCGGCTGCGTGATTTTCGCGCAGCCGGCATCATAGAGATGAGGCTTGTCAACGCCCGTCACTGTCCAAGGTGCTGAAAGAGCTAAATCTTTCAGCACCCTCGACAGTGAATGCCGAACACAACAGCGAAAAACCTGTAAAAAAAAAAGATAAAGTTCCTACTTACCGAGAACTTCCCGGCCGTTGCCTTGGTGACGCGTCCTTGGTGACGCGTCCTTGGTGACGCGCCTCTCTTGACATCGGGCCCCACCTCCCTGGATGACGCAGCAGTCCAAGTGACCGCTGCAGCCTGTGATTGGCTGCAGCCTGTGCTTGGCCTGTGATTGGCTGGAGCTGTCACTTGAACTGAAGTGTCATCCCGGGAGGTCGGACTGCAGGAAGGAGACAGGAGTAATCGGTAAGTTAGAACTTCGTTTTTTTTTTACAGGTTAATGTATTTTGGGATCGCAAGTCACTGTCCATGGTGCTGAAACAGTTTAACTCTTTCAGCACCATGGACAGTGACTATCTCCTGACGTCGCGTACCGATAATTTTTTTGCCGGGATCGGCCAAAACGAGTTTGGCCGAACCCGGTGAAGTTCGGTACGCTTGTCCGGCTTCGCTCATCGCAAAGACACTCCGTTTGGATGTTCGGAAACAGAAAAGCAAGTGGTGCTTTTCGGTTTTCATTCATCCTTTTCACTGCTGTTGCGCGAATCACGCTCGTCCCACGGAAGTGCTTCCGTGTGGTGCGCGTGATTTTCACGCACCCATTGACTTCAATGGGTGCGTGATGCGCGAAATACGCAGAGTTATTGAACCTGTCGCGCATTTTGCGCAGCAGACAAACGCTGCGCAAAAAGCACGGACTGTCTGTACTGCCCCATAGACTTGTATTGGTCCATGCGTGCCGCGTGAAAACCACGCGGCCCGCACGGACCGAATACACGCTCGTGTGAATCCCCCCTAAGGGTATGTTCACACGGCCTATTTTCGGCCGTTTTTCAGGTCGTAAACGGCCAAAAAACGGCCGAAAAATCAGATGCGGAACGCCTCCAAACATCTGCTCATTTATTGCAATGGGAAAAACGGCGATCTGTTCCGACGGGACGTTTTTTTTACGTGGCCGTTTTGAAAAACGCTGCGTAAAAAAACGGCCACGAAAAAGAAGCGCAGGTCACTTCTTGTGACGTTTTTGGAGCCGTTTTTTCATAGACTCTATGGAAAACAGCTCGTAAAAAACGGCCGTAAAAAACGCAGCGAAAATCGCGAGTGGCCTAAAAACCGTCTGAAAATCAGGAGGTGTTTTCCCTTGAAAACAGCTCTGTATTTTCAGACGTTTTTGACTCAGCGTGCGAACATACCCTAAAAATCCTCAGTTGAGATGTGTGAGGAAGCACTGGGGGAAGTAGTGGGGAAACAGAGAAGATATGCCAGTAGAGAAGTAGTCTTGTTTAGCAGAAGAGACTACTGATGTGAAGGTCGAGAAGTGCATCTTTGTAAGTCATCTGAGTGACCCATTCATTGCTATGGCACTATGCACATGACCGTTTGCACGGTTCCTTACGGTTCACACAGGCTATTTTCAGCCGTTTTTCGGCCAGTAAACGTACTGAAAAACGGCTGAAAAATCGGAAGCAGAACGCCTACAATTGTAAAATACGGAAATACGGGGAATGGGAAATACGGCGTTCTGTTCCGACGGGGTGTTATTTTACGCCTCATTTTCAAATAACGGCGCATAAAAAGAAGTGCATGTCACGTCTTGAGCCATTTTTGGAGACATTTTTCATTGACTCAATAGAAAAACAGCTCTAAAAAAACACCGCAAAAAAACGCTAGTTGCTTAAAAAACGCCTGAAAATCAGGAGCTGTTATCCCTTGAAAACCGCTTCGTATTTTCAGACGTATTTTGTTAAGCGTGTGAACATACCCTAAGGGTATGTTAACACGCTTAACAAAAAACGTCTAAACAATACCCCCATTCCACCCAGAGACCTCTTGGGTAAGGCCCCATGCACACGACTGTAATTTTCATCTGGAATTACAGATCCATAATTACGGATGAAATTGTGGACCCATTCATTTCTGTAGACCACTAGCGCCTTTCCGTATATTTACGGATGTGTGTCCGGGCCATAGGAATGATCTGCAAAATAAAGAACATGTCCTACTCCGGTCCGCAACAGCACGGACTCCATAGAAGTCAGTAAAAACCCTTACTGCCGTGTGCATAAGGCCTTAGTCTCACTGTTGGAACACTAAAATCTACTTCCCACCCTGCTGCAGAGATTTCAACACAGGCTTAATGATATTCGGATTGAGGAGGTCATAGAGGGTGTCTGACTTGATGTACGTAATCATAAGTCCACTTCCCACTCCTGAATTTTCTATACCATACAGTCATTTAGAAGAGTAATTGAATGTTATGACTCCTATCATGTGGATGGCAAAAGTATTATTGATCAACTACCAGATCACTCATGGAGATATATGCTCATGTAATAATCATACTTGCCAAGTCTCCCAGAAAAAGGGGAGACCCCTGGACTCCTGGAAGAACAGGCAAGTCTCCTCGGCTCAGTGTCATTCCTAACCACTCACCTCTCATTCCTGCAGTCGTCTTCACTCCCGGGTGCAGCCACCGACAATGTTCTGATGCTGGGGCCGGTTTCAGGATATTGTCTGTGGTAGTGCTTGGGAGTCAGGAGGAATATAAGCTGCAGGAACAAGGCGAGGTGAATATCTGCAGAATCCTGGATCTGTATTTACTAGGGGTCTGTTCTGGGGTCTGTATTACTTTAGGGGATCTAGTCTAGTGTCTGTATTACTTAGGGGGTCTGAGGTCTGTATTTATAAGGAATGTTGTATTTACGAATTCTAGTCTGGGGTCTTTATTAGTTTAGGGGGTCTGGCTCTGTATTTAGGGGATCTGGTCTGGGATCTGTATTTGTTTAGGGGATTTGGTCTAGGGTCTGCATTTGTTTAGAGGGTCTGGGGTCTGTATTAATTTTGGGGTGTAATGAATAGTCACATCCACAATTTGAGAGTCAAATGGCGCAGATTCTGGGCTTGTCCTAGATAAATGTGCAGGGCTTAAGGTAAAAAAAAATGTTTGCTTCTTACACTGCTTTTTAGAATCCCCTGATGACTCTTCTCTAAAGTTTGATAATAATAAAACTTGAGCCTCTGACTTACTAGCTCCTAGTTTCCCTATACCTACAGGTCTGCATTTAGGGCAATAAGCTGTGCATTTTTGTGTGCTACATATAAATAGAAGCACTATTCAGAGAAGCAGTTAAAGACAAGAATTTAGTTTTTCTGATACAGAATTCCAAATCCCCTATAAAGCCATGGAGTTAAAGTTTTTATCTGAGATTGGAAGAAAGGAGGTGGGAAAATTCCACAAAACAATAAAAGACCCATCGCACACCTGACAGATCACTCGGCGTTCCAGCTCTTTGTTTACAGTGCTGTAGCAATGACGTGCCCGTATACCCATGTGATCACTGCATCCAATGACTGGCTTCAGCAATCTCATGCTGTATAGCACTGGGGCCAGTGATTGGCTGCAGCAATCATGTGGAAATATGGAAACGTTATCACTGCAGCACTGTCAACAAAGAGTGCAGGAAGCACTGGAGCGGTTGTGCTGAAACACTGGGGGATCTGTCAGGTGAGTAATGGGTCTTTATTGTTTTATGGCATTTTTTCCCCCCTTTTGTCTGATCTCGGAAAACCCCTTTAAATGGGTTGTTTTAAGGCAACAACATGTTTCCATATGAATTATTTGGGCATATGGACATCATAGAGGCCCCCCCTCTATTTGCCAGAACAGAGAGCCGCGGCTCCCACTCTGGCAGACACGGCACATTCATGCATTACATGGATGGCTGCCGCAGGGTAAATGTATGCCTAGGAAAGGCTTCCCTGGCAATAGCACCTGATCGCCAGGGGTGAGAAAATCCGGACACACAGCGATCAGCGATACCAGCTTCCATTTAAACATGAGTTGTCGTAGTAAAACAAAATTTTTAAATGTAAGAACCCTGCCTGTAGCCACCACCAGGAAGAGATTAGGATTTTGCTGAACACAGATTTATTATTGAGTTTAATTGGAGCTGTATAAATCCTTCTTCAGTAAGACCCCCTTAGTGGTGAATGCAGACAGACAATAACTTTAGAATAGAAAAAGTTGATCCAGCGCTGGAGGAGTGTTTTAAAAAGGAACGTATTCCCAATTTTATTCGTATCAAGACATATAAAAATTCGGTAACAGGCAGACTTGGTATCAAGGCAGCAATCGGTAGGTGTAGTGTTGGCTCACTACACCTACCGATTGCTGCCTTGATACCAAGTCTGCCTGTTACCGAATTTTTATATGTCTTGATACGAATAAAATTGGGAATACGTTCCTTTTTAAAACACTCCTCCAGCGCTGGATCAACTTTTTCTATTCTACTATTATTTACCGTGGACCGTTGCGGAGACCCGAGCGAAGCAGGAGTGTCAGGCGTTGGGCTGGTGAGCTGGAGGTTTCCTCCCCTTGTTCTACTTTAGACAGTAACTTTATCATTTAACTCTATTGATGTGAGAATGGAAGCACGGAATTGCGAGCTCCCTACAAGTATAATGGTGCTCAGACGCCTATAAAGATATGTATGTAATAAATCAGCACAGAATTTTGGAACTAGAAACAATATAGTGTTCAAAGTTGAAGTTACACAATAAGTTTTCCTCTATGCTTGTGTTATGTGGAACCACAGTTGAAATAGTTTGTTCATACTTGCTATATGTTGTCACTATTTTGAATAAAAAATAACTTTTCAGTTCTTGTGACTTATGCACCGGCACTTCAGGCACCAACCGCTATATCTGTCATCTCTGGTGTTCCAAGCAATTTCCTTGCATGACTAGAACTCATATGCGACTTCAGATCTGACAAAAAATTAGATCAAGGTAACTGCATTCCTTAAATGACTGCAATGACTGTGCTATATATGGCAATTAATAAAGGATAAGACATAAATAATAAATGTGAGCTATCTATAGTAGTTATATAAGAGTTTGTAGGCTTTTCTTTAAAGGATATTAATTTCCCACATCGACAATCCCTGCTTATCATCTTCAGATTAAAATGACAGGGTACCCTCTATTTAATTGACATTTTAATATCAGGTAGCACTTACTTTGTTAACCCCTAGCCGACATTTGGCATAGGGTTACATCATAGCCATCAGTGGGAAGTATGGAGCGGGCTCACGGTCTCCAGAAGCAGGGCTTAAAGCGAACCTCCAGTCCCAGAACAAAATTATAAATGTGATGGGGTATATGTAGTAATATTACCTGGTGCCCTCCCTCTGCCATGGGTCTCCTCTGTGTTGTCCCAAAATGGCCACAGTGCTTCACAGAGTCTAAGACATTCCCTTTTTTCTCTGATTGGCTAGAACTGCACACGTGATCAGCTCTGGCTGGTCCGAGAAAAAAGGAAATGTCTCAGACCTTGTAGTCTAAGAAGCGCTGAAGCCATCTTGGGACAACAAAGAGGGTACCCTATAATGGCGGATCAATGACAGAGGGGCACAACTTAAGGACACCAAGTAATATTACTCTAAAAACACCATCATATTAAAAATGTTGTCACGGGACTGGAGGGTCACTTTAATCCCTTCCCGCTTTGGCCACTTTTGACCTTCCTGACAGAGCCTCATTTTTCAAATCTGACATGTTTCACTTTATGTGGTAACAACTTCGGATTGCTTTTACCTATCCAAGTGATTCTAAGATTGTTTTCTCGTGACACATTGGACTTTAAGTTAGTGGTAACATTTGGTTGATATATTCAGTATTTAATTGTGAAAAACACCAAAATGTAGCGAAAAATGTCCATTATTTTTTTTCTAAATTTAAATGTATCTGCTTGTAAGACAGGCAGTTATAGCACACAAAATAGTCGCTAATTAACCCCTTCAGGACCCAGCCTGTTTTGGCCTTCAGGACACAGACGATTTTTTCAAATCGGACATGTGTTATTTTATGTGGTAAAAACATCGGAATGCTTTTACCTACCCAAACGCCCATTCTGAGATTGTTTTCTCGTGACATGTTGTACTTTATGTTAGTGAAAAAATTTGGTCGATAATTTCACTATTTATTTCTGAAAAACAAATTTAGAAAAAAATTGCAAAAATTAGCTACATTTTCTAAATTTAAACATATCTGCTTGTAAAACAGATAGTAATACCACTCAAAATAGTTACTAGTTAACATTTTCCATATGCCTACTTTATGTTTGCATAGTTTTTTGAACGTCCTTTTATTTTTCTAGGACGTTACAAGGCTTAGAACTTTAGCAGCAATTTCTCATATTTTCAAGAAAATTTCAAAAGACCATTTTTTCAGGAACCAGTTCAGTTCTGAGGTGGCTTTGAGGGCCTTATATATTAAAAAATCCCCAGAAGTCACCCTATTTTGAAAACTGCACCCCTCAAGGTATTCGAATCAGCATTCACAAAGTGTTTTAACCTTTTAGGCATTTCATAGGAATTAAAGCAAAGTAGAGGTGAAATTAAAAATTTTATTTTTTTGCCGAAATTCATTTCTAATACATATTTTTTTGGAACACAGAAGGTTTTACACGAGAAATTCAACTCAATATTTTATTGCCCAGATTCTGCCGTTTTTAGAAATATCCCACATGTGGCCCTAGTGCGCTAATGGACTGAAAAACAGGCCTCAGAAGCAAAGTGGATTTTGGGCCTCCTTTTTTTTTTAGAATATATTTTAGCCACCTTGTCAGGTTTGAAGAGGTCTTGTGGTGCCAAAACAGTGGAAACACACCAAAAGTCACCCCATTTTGGAAACTACACCTCTCAAGGAATTTATCTAGGGGTATAGTTAGCATTTTGACCACACAGGTTTTTCAATAAATATATTGGAATTAGTCTGTAAAAATGAAAGTCTACTGTTTTTCTGAAAAAACATAGACATTTTTAATATTTACAAGGAATAACAAAGAAAATGCACCCCAACATTTGTAAAGCAATGTCTCCCGATTACGGCAATACCCCATATGTGGTAATAAACTGCTGATTAGACCCACAGCAGGGCTCAGAAGGGAAGGAGCGCCATTTAGTTTTTGGAGCACGGATTTTGCTGGATTGGTTTAGGGTTCCATGTCGGGTTTGCAACGCCCTGGAGGGACCAAAAAAGGGGAAACCCCCCAAAGGTGACCCTATTTTGGAAACTACACATCTCAAGGAATTTATGTAGGGGTATAGTTCGCATTTTGACAACACAGGTTTTTCGCTAAATATATTGGAATTAGTCTGTAAAAACGAAAATCTACTGTTTTTCTGAAAAAACATAGAAATTGTTCATATTTACAAGGAATAACGAAGAAAATGCAACCCAACATTTGTAAAGCAATCTCTCCCGATTATGGAAATACCCCATATGTGGTAATAAACTGCTGATTGGACCCACAGCAGGGCTCAGAAGGGAAGAAGCGCCATTTGGTTTTTGGAGCACGGATTTTGCTGGAATGGTTTTCGGTGCTATGTCGCGTTTGCAACGCCCTGGAGGGACCAAAACAGTGGAAACCCCCAAAGCTACCCCATTTTGGAAACACCCCTCAAGGAATTTTTTTTAGGGGTATAGTGAGCATTTAGACCCCACGGGTCTTCTGCAGAATTTATTAGAATTAGGCCGCAAAAATGAATATCACAATTTTTTTCCACTAAAATGTTGCATTTTCTCATTATCACAAGGGATAAAGGAGAAAAAAATATATATATTTTTGTACAGCAATTACTCCCGAGTACGGAAATACCCCACATGGGGTCATAATTTTTTTTCATTAGAAATGAATTAACCCTTTCAGGACTGATCCATTTTTTGCTTTCTTATTTTCGTTTTTCACTCCCCACGTTATTAGAGCCATAACTTTTTTCTTTTTCCGTCAATAGAGTTGTGTGAGGGCTTATTTCTTGCGGGAGGAATTGTAGTTTCTATTGACACCATTTAAAGTGCCATAAAATGTACTGGGAAACTGAAAAAAAATTATTTGCGGGTTGATATAGGAAAAAATCTGATTCCACTTTTTGGGGTTTTCGTTTTTACAGCTTTCACCGTGCGGTAAAAATGAAAACTTTACTTTATTCTACGGCTCAATACAATTACGGTGATACCAAATGTCTATATTTTTTTTTATATTATACTACTTTTACAAAGAAAAATCTAATTGTTAAAATAAAAATAGTTTTGGTTCACCACAGCCGTAACTTTTTTATTTTTCAGTTGATTGAGCAGTGGGAGGTCTTATTTTTTGCGGGACGAGCTGTAGGTTTTATTGGTACCGTTTTTTGGTACATAAAAAGTGATCCAAAAGTTGTATTTCATTTTTTTAGCGCTAAAGTGACAAAAAAAGACAGCGATTTTGGTGGTTTAAATTATTTCAGTTTTTTACAGTGTTCACCGTGCGAGTTAAATAATGGTATATTGTAATAGTTCGGCCTTTTACAGACGTAGCGATACCAATTTTGTTTGTTTTGTCTTTCTCACTACTAATAACTTTAATTCTTCTACACATTTTATTAGTCCCCTTAGGGTATGTTCACACGGCCAAATTTCAGACGTATACGAGGCGTATTTTGCCTCGTTTTACGTCTGGAAATACGTCTCAAATACGTCGGCAAACATCTGCCCATTCATTTGAATGGGTTTGCCGACGTACTGTGCAGACGACCTGTTATTTACGCGTCGTCGTTTGACAGCTGTCAAACGACGACGCGTAAAAATACAGCCTCGTCAAAAGAAGTGCAGGACACTTCTTTGGACGTTTTTGGAGCTGTTTTCTCATAGACTCCAACGAAAACAGCTCCAAAAACGGACATAAAAAACGCCGCGAAAACGGCGTGAAAACGCCGCGAAAAAAGCGAGTTGGTAAAAAAACATCTGAAAAGCAGGGTCTGTTTTCCCTTGAAAACAGCTCTGGATTTTCAGACGTTTTTGTTGACTACGTGTGAACATACCCTTAGGGGACTTGAACCAGCGATCATTAGATCGCTCGTACAATAGACTGCAATACTAATGTATTGCAGTATATAGTTATTTTTACTGGCTTCTGTAACCGCACGATCGCTGTTCCTGTCCGTTAATCCTGGGTGACAGCTGTAATACACAGCTGACACCCACAGCATATGGAGCGGGCTCAGCACGTGAGCTCGCTCCATACATAAACCCCCGCACCATGACGTGCTATTAAGTCATCGTGCGCAAAGGGGTTAATGCACAGCGGATGGTGTGAATATTGCAATTTTCCACTGTTATGCCATTTTAGTGCATAATATGTTGTGCCCAGTTTGTGCCACTGAAGACAAATACCTCTTAAAACGTTAATCGGGTTCTCCCGGGTATTGCGATGCCATATATGTGGGCGCAAACTGCTGTTTGGGCACGTTGCAGTGCTCAGAAGGGAGGGACGCCATTTTGCTTTTGGGGTGCAGATTTTGCTTGGTAGTAGTTCTGTTGGGGTTTTGCTGGTATTTCAGTTTATAGTGTGGGGGCATATGTAATCTGTGCGGAGAACATCAGGGCATAATAAGAGGGTATAATAATGGGGTAAATAAATAAAATTTCATAGATATGTGGCCAGTGTCGCACTGATAAATGGCGCCCAATCTTATCCGATTTTGGAACACTCTGCACATTTTGCATCGCCATATTCTGAGAGCCAGAACTTTTTTATTTTTTCACCACCGGACCTGTGTGAGGGCTTATTTATTGCGGGACAATCTGTAGTTTTCATTGGTACCATCTTGGGGTACATGTGATTTTTTTGATCACTTTTTATTCAATTTTTTTGCAACCCGGGTGACCAAAAACAAGCAATTCTGACAATGTTTTTTAGTTTATTTTTTGCAGCGTTCACCGTGTGCTATAAATGACAGTTTTACTTTATTTTGCGGGTCGGTACGATTACGGCGATACCATATGTATAGAGTTTTTTTTATGTTTTGCAGCGTTTGCGCAATAAAATCACTTTTTTATAAAATAATTTATTTTCTGTCACCATATTCTAAGAGCCGTAACTTTTTTATTTTTTAGTCAAAAAAGCTGTATAAGGGCTTGTTTTTTGCAGGACGGGTTGTAGTTTTTATCGGTACTATTTTTGGGTACATGCAACTTTTTGATCACTTTTTATTCTCTATTTTGGGAGGGTTGGTGACCAAAAAATAGCGATTCTGTTGTAGTTTTTTATTGATTTTTTTTGGGGTGTTCATTGTGCGGGAAAAGTAACATTATAGTTTTATAGTTTGGGTTGTTACGAACGTGGCGATACCAAATATGTGTACTTTTTTTAATGTGTTCATTTTTTTCCTATAATGAAACTCTTATTATAGGAAAAAAAGAATTTTTTGTTTATATAACTTATAACTTTTATTTTGACACTTTTTTTTAAAACATTTTTATTACTTTTTCCACTTGTCCCACTAGGGGACATTTAGACTTGCAGGTTTGATCGCTGCTAGAGTATATTACACTGCCTACGTAGTCTAATGCATTCCAACTGTCATTGTGACGTGACAGTCACACTGACAGGAAGCCTCGGGGACCGGCCAGAGGCTGCTCCTCTGAGGCTTCCGTACATGGCAACCCGGAGGACATTGTCTGGCCTCCGATTGCCACGACAAGTATCGGCAGCCCCCACAATCACTTTGTGGGGGCTGTAGATGTGCTTCAAACCGCTTAAATGCGGCGAACGCAATTTGTCGCCGCATTTATGGGGTTAATTGCCGAAATCAGCGGCGATGGTCCGCTGACAAGCAAGACTGGAGTGTCAGCTGTCGGGGACAGCTGACCTCCCGGATCACGGACACTGTCCATTAAGACAGTGTGCGCTGAGAACTACTGCGCAACTGTACGTCCTGATGCGGGAAGCAAGCCTTCTGCAGGACGTACAGTTGCGGCGCAGCGCGTGAAGAGGTTACCATCCCCCATATGTCTACTTTAGATAGGCATTGTTTTTTGAACATCCTTTTATTTTCCTGGGACGTTACAAGGCTTATAACTTTAGCAGCAATTTCTCACATTTTCAAGAAAATTTCAAAACGCTATTGTTACAGGGGTCAGTTCAGTTGTGAAGTGGCTTTGAGGGCTTTATATATTAGAAACCCCTAATAAGTCACCCCATTTTAAAATCTGCACCCCTCAAAGTATTCAAAACAACATCTAGAAAGTATCTTAAACCTTTTGTAGGAATTAAAGCAAAGTAGAGGTGAAATTTACAAATGTCATTTTTTTTTTTGCAGAAATTCATTTTTAATCCATTTTTTTTTTTTGTAACACAGAAGGTTTTAGCAGAGAAATGCACTCAATATTTATTGCCCAGATTCTGCAGTTTTAGGAAATATCCCCCATGTGGCCCTAGTGTGCTTATGGACTGAAGCAAAGGCTTCAGAAGCAGAGTAGCACCTAACGGAATTTTGGGCCCCTTTTCTATTAGAATATATTTTAGGCCCCATGTCAGGTTTGAAGAGGTCTTGTGGTGCCAAAAGAGTGGAAATCCCCCAAAAGTGACCCCATTTGGGAACCTACACCCCACAAGGAATTTATTTAGGGGTATAGTAAATATTTTGACCCCATCCCGAGTAAAACAATACCCCATATGTGGTCATAAACAGATGTTTGGACACACGGCATGGCTGATAAGGGAAAGAGCGCCATTTGGCTTTTGGAGCTCAAATTTAGCAGGAATGGTTTGCGGAGGCCGTGTCGCATTTGCAAAGCCCCTGAAGGGATCAGACAGTAGAAACCCCCAAGTGACCACATTTTGGAAACTACACCCCTTGAGGAAATCATCTAGGGGTTCAGCGAGCATTTTGACCCCAGAGATTTTTTGCAGAAATTATTGGAAGTAGGCAGTGAAAATGAAAATCTAAATTTTTTTAGAATAAAATGTAGGTTTAGCTAATTTTTTTTAATTTCCACATTGACTAAAGGAGAAAAAGCACCACAACATTTGTAAAGAAATTTCTCCCGAGTAAAACAATACCCAACATGTAGTCATAAACGGCTGTTTGGACACACAGCAGGGTTTAGAAGGGAAAGAGCGCCATTTGGCTTTTGGAACTCAAATTTAGCAGGAATGGTTTTGCGGAGGCCATGTCGCATTTGCAAAGCCCCTGAGGGGACAAAACAGTGGAAACCTCCAACAAGTGACAACATTTTGGAAACTTTGTATAATACAGCTGTAAAATACCGCTTCTGAGCCCACACCATCACCGCAACGTAACTGTACTGCAGTTTGCAGGAACACATTCCCGACAGCGCCAGATATATACGGCGGATGTCGGGAAGGGGTTAATAGGCGCTTGTAAAAAAACATATTATAATGCAATGCATTAGTATTGCAGTATATTTGTACAAGTGATCCAATGCGCGTGTCAGAGACACGCAGGACCAGCTTTCACCGGAGCCGTCAGTACAGCTGTCCTGACGGAATCGGCTTTGAAGGAACGATACAGCTTCTATGTATACAGGTATCTCAAAAAGTAAAACATTGTTTTAATAAAAAACTATTTAAAATAAAATAAAACATTTATTTAAAAAAATTTGACTTTAAAAGTGTACATAGCCGTTAAGTAAAGTTTTTACAAATGTAAAAAAAAATATTAAAAGTTCAAGAAAAAAACTTTTTTTGCCCGAAGCAATGTTAAAAAAAAATATGCCAGAATTGCTGTTTTTTGGTCACCATAGGTCCCGTGAAAAATTGACTAAAAACTGTGCAGATTTGGCCTGTGAGTGGTGCAATAATTGGCAGTGGAATGGTCGTGCTTTTAAACAACTGTGAAATAGGCGGATCCGCTGAAGGAGAAACAGCCCATTTGGAAACTAGATCCTCCTGGAAAGGTAAGGCCGAGTGTGTGCGTTTTGCGCGCGCAAAAAAAAAGCGGCGTTTTGCGTGCACAAAAGGTCCATAAAAGCTCCGTGTGTCAGCAGCATATGATGCGTGGCTGCGTGATTTTCATCATTATGACACTCTGTTTGTATGTTTGTAAACAGAAAAGCACGTGGTGCATTTCTGTTTTCATTCATAGTTTTGACTACTGTAGCGCGCATCATATAGGACATCATATAGGACATGTCATGAGTTTTACGCAGCAGACATACGCTGCGTGAAAATCACGGACAGTCTGAATGGGCCCATTGACTAACATAGGTCCGCGCGTAGCACGGACGTATTATACGTTCGTCTGAATAAGCCCTAAGAGTGTATTTATACGTTTTAACCCCTTCCCGACATATGTCATAAGTATACGTCATGGAAAGCCAGTGATTCCCGCAAAATGTCGTATACTTACGACAAATGGATGGCACCAGCTCAGAAGCTGAGTCGGTGCCATCATCCCCGGATGTCAGCTGTATCTTACAGCTGACACCCTGCTGTAATGGCGGGGACCGAACTTAGCTTCGATCCCCGCCATATACCCCTTTAATACAACGGTCAAAAGCAATCGCTGCATTTAAGGTGTTTGCAGCTCATCGACACCCCAGCAATGAAATCGCCGGGGTGTCGGTGGTTGCAATGGCAACCAGAGGCCTAATAGTGGCCTCCCGGTATGCCTAGTACGGAAAACTTTTAGCCCCCGCCTGCAGGATGGCGCCGGCTCAGGAGATGAGCTGGTGTCATCAGCAGTGGATCAAAAGCGATCAATGCATCTTTGTGGTTGTTAGCAGATCGGCAGCTGTGCCCTGCAATCGCACAGCTGCTGACTGCTACTATGGCAACAGGAGACCTAACAATGGCCTCCTTCTCTGCCATAACAGAAGCTGATTAGGCCGAGCCCGGAGGCGAAGCCTAATCGGCCTGCTGTCAGTGAATGACTGACAGATGTAATACATTCCACTACATAGGTAGTGCAATGTACTAGAAAAAAAATCTGACAGTTGGACCTTCAACTCCCCTACTGGGACTAAAGAAAAGTGAAAAAAAAAGTGTAAAAAAAGTGAAAAAAAATATAATAAAAGTTTCAACAATAAACTAAAACACAATCGCAGAATAAAGTTAACATGTACTTTATAACACATGGTGAACGCTGTATAAAAAAAACTATGCCAGATTTGCTGTTTTTGGGTCACCTCACCTCCCAAAAAATAGGATAAAAAGTGATCAAAAAGTCGCATGTACCCCAAAATGGTACCAATAATAACTACAGCTCATGCCGCAAAAAAACAGCCCTCATACCACTACGTCTATGAAAAAATTTAATTAGTAAAGGCTCCAATGAGTCAGGAAAGAAAAATATGCGATTGTGCAGGCGCAAGGGGAACATTTCTTTTGTTTCAAGAGGCGATTTATCGGGGCCCTAAAATTAGGGAACCAGGAAAGGGAGGGAGCAAAATTCCCCAAACTGCAAAGATGCCAAGTGTGGACCAAAAGGGGGATAAGAAAAGACACCATTTATCAGTGCGACACTGGCCTGTGCAGAAAGGATTGCTTCACAGCGTAACACACATTTATGGATTATTTTATTGTTTACCCCATTATTATATCACCTGAAAATGCCCCTTAGGTTCTCTGCCAAGCTCACATATGTCACCACATTATAAACTGAGATACCAGTAAAACTCCAAACAAAACTACAACCAAGCAAAATAAACGCTTCAAAAGCCAAATGTCGATCCCTCCATTCTGAGCCCTACAGCGTGCCCAAACAGTAGTTTACTTCCACATATATGGCACCGCCATACCGAAGAGAGCCCTTTTAAAAAATTTGGGGGTGTGTGTCTCCAGTGGCATAAGCTGGGCATGACATATTTGCCACTGAATTGGCATATCTGGGGAAAAATTGTAATTTTTACTTTGCACCATCCGCAGCGCATTCATTTATGGAAAAGACCTGTTGGGTGAAAATGCTCACTACACCCCTTAGTAAATGCCTTGAGGGGTGAAGTTTCCAAAATGGGGGTCACTTCTCAGGGGTTTCTTTTAATATTTCACATCAGAGCCCTGCAATTGTGAACCAATACTTTGTAAGTCGCCAAATTAGGCCTCAATTTCGCATGGTAATCTTTCACTCCTGAGCCCTGTCGAATGTCTGATTAGTGCCCCATATAGGGTGATTCTAAAACCGGGAATCACAGCATAATAATTAGAGAGCTGTCTTATCATGGTGGCACAAGCTGGGCACCACATATTGGCATATCTATGGAAAAAAAATCCCATTTTCACTCTGCAATATCGAGTGCACACTAATTTCTGCAAAACACCTGCGGGGTTAACATGCTCACTACCCCCCTAGGTGAATATAAAAGTAGTTTCCAAAATGGGGTCACTTCTGGGGGGTCTCCACTGTTTTGGTCCCACAGGGGCTTTGCAAATGCTACATAGCGACCAGAAACCAATACAGCAAAATCTGCACTCTAAAAACGAAATGGCTCTCCTTCACTTCTGAGCCCTGCCGTGTGCCCAAAAAGCTGTTTATAACCACATCATATGGGGTATTGCCGTACTCAGGAGAAATTGCTTTACAAATGTTGGGGTGCTTTTCTCCTTTATTTTTTTGAGAAAATGAAAAATTTTGCGCTAAAGCCATGTCTTATTGGAAAAAAAAAATATTTTTATTTGTCACTGCCCAATTCACATAAAATCTATAAAATACCTGTGGGGTCAAAATGCTCACTAAACCGTTAGATTAATTCCTCAAGGGGTGTAGTATCCCTTTTGGGTAGTGTCCACTGTACTGGTACCTTAGGGGCTTTGCAAAAGTGACATGGTTTCAAGAAACCAATCCTGCAAAATCTGTGCTCCAAAAGCCATGTGGCGCTCCTTTACTTCTGAGCTCTACCGTGTGCCAGAAGTTTATGACCACATATGGGGTATTTCCGTACTCCAGAGTAAAACACCTGCGGGGTTAACATGCTCACTACCCCCCTAGGTGAATATAAAAGTAGTTTCCAAAATGGGGTCACTTCTGGGGGGTCTCCACTGTTTTGGTCCCACAGGGGCTTTGCAAATGCTACATAGCGACCAGAAACCAATACAGCAAAATCTGCACTCCAAAAACGAAATGGCTCTCCTTCACTTCTGAGCCCTGCCGTGTGCCCAAAAAGCTGTTTATAACCACATCATATGGGGTATTGCCGTACTCAGGAGAAATTGCTTTACAAATGTTGGGGTGCTTTTCTCCTTTATTTTTTTGAGAAAATGAAAAATTTTGCGCTAAAGCCATGTCTTATTGGAAAAAAAAAATATTTTTATTTGTCACTGCCCAATTCACATAAAATCTATAAAATACCTGTGGGGTCAAAATGCTCACTAAACCGCTAGATTAATTCCTCAAGGGGTGTAGTATCCCTTTTGGGTAGTGTCCACTGTACTGGTACCTTAGGGGCTTTGCAAAAGCGACATGGTTTCAAGAAACCAATCCTGCAAAATCTGTGCTCCAAAAGCCATGTGGCGCTCCTTTACTTCTGAGCTCTACCGTGTGCCAGAAGTTTATGACCACATATGGGGTATTTCCGTACTCCAGAGTAAAACACCTGCGGGGTTAACATGCTCACTACCCCCCTAGGTGAATATAAAAGTAGTTTCCAAAATGGGGTCACTTCTGGGGGGTCTCCACTGTTTTGGTCCCACAGGGGCTTTGCAAATGCTACATAGCGACCAGAAACCAATACAGCAAAATCTGCACTCCAAAAACGAAATGGCTCTCCTTCACTTCTGAGCCCTGCCGTGTGCCCAAAAAGCTGTTTATAACCACATCATATGGGGTATTGCCGTACTCAGGAGAAATTGCTTTACAAATGTTGGGGTGCTTTTCTCCTTTATTTTTTTGAGAAAATGAAAAATTTTGCGCTAAAGCCATGTCTTATTGGAAAAAAAAAATATTTTTATTTGTCACTGCCCAATTCACATAAAATCTATAAAATACCTGTGGGGTCAAAATGCTCACTAAACCGCTAGATTAATTCCTCAAGGGGTGTAGTATCCCTTTTGGGTAGTGTCCACTGTACTGGTACCTTAGGGGCTTTGCAAAAGCGACATGGTTTCAAGAAACCAATCCTGCAAAATCTGTGCTCCAAAAGCCAAGTGGCGCTCCTTTACTTCTGAGCTCTACCGTGTGCCAGAAGTTTATGACCACATATGGGGTATTTCCGTACTCCAGAAAAGTTGCTTTACAAATGTTGGGGTTCTTATTTTCCTTTATTTGTTGAGTAAATGAAAAATTTTGAGCTAAAGCTACGTCTTATTGAAGAAAAAGGATTGTTTTTATTTTCACTGCCCAATTCTAATAAAATCTATGAAACACCTGTGGGGTCAAAATGCTCACTACACCCCTAGATGAATACCTCAAGGGGTGTAGTTTCCTAAATGGAGCCACGTTTTGGGCGTTTTCACTGTTTTTGTACTGACTGGATGCCAACCGGCAGAAAAAACCCTATATTCCAACTATCATAACAATGATTATTATCTTTATTAGGCTATGAAAGCAACTAAATGAACCACATAAATAATTAAAATGACCATGCGTGCTGCTAGAATGATATCACTATAAGGCTATGCTTGTATTGTAAGTGGTGCAGAGCACTGGATAACATGTATATGAGAAGCCAGCGGCTGCAGAACGCTGAGCTATACTACACGTTGAGTGAAGGTGAATCTAGCAACAAAGCACGTTTTAAAATTCAAAAGAGCCCCCCCCCCCCCCCCCGACATGTTTTGCTACATATGTAGCGTCCTCAGTGGTACTGGGGCTAATGACGGCGTACCGCGGATTTCCTGGTATTAAATAGACCGGACATACAGAACAGGTGAAGATTCAAGGGAAACAGCCAATAAGAATGATGCAAACAGTCGAGCCCCCTGATAGACACACGGGTGGACCAATTGAAATACGAATTCAGTGGCCAATGAAAAAGCGTCTTACGTGCATGCGTAGAGAGGATTAGTAATCGACGGCTTGGTACAAGAATGTCGAGCTCAATAAAAAAATTTCAAGGTGTGCCATTGCCGCGCATGCGCTCAGACACATAACAACGACGCATGCGCAGAAATTAAAGTGTAAAAAAACTAGAAAGTTAAAGTGTACCATTACCGCGCATGTGTGCGGACTTAGTACACGACCATGATTGCATCTATCGTGGCTGTCAGTAAATAAGATGAGGAATGAATGCTGTATTATTTGAATTAGATAAATGAAACAGGAAAAACCACGGGACCAAAACCGGATACAAGCCGGCGTCAGCTAATCACATAAATATATATTAATAAATAAAACCCATATAAAATCGTCTATGGAAGGTAAGGGAGAATAATCAATACACAGATAAATCTTAACCAGATGGATGTGAATAGCACGTCCGTTTTCAGAACAATAAAGTTCTATGGGTGTATTCACAGTCATTTTTTTAACGGCCCGTAATTACTGTCCGTCAAAAAATAAAACATGTTATATTTTTTGTTGCTTACACAGGCCGACAACCCCCATAGAAGTCATTAAAGGAAAGGTGTCATTAATTATTTTTTTTTATTAATTTATGTGTTTGTATTTAATAAAATATTATATTTACTTTATTTTTTTCACATAAAATGTTTTTAACCACTTTTTTACTGTACTGGGGGCTGCCATATTTTATTTCATCTGTGTATATGTTTCTTCACGACACATACACAGTTAAAATATGGCAGCTACAGGGTATAAGAGATAGTTCCTATCTCCTGTGCTTCTGCCGTCTAACTCTTCTGCCTTCTAAGGGTATGTTCACACATGGCGGAATTGCTGTGGAATTCCGCTGCGGACAGTCCACAGTGGAATTCTCCAGCGGCTGTTTTTTACATTTGATTAAATACATGTTTAGGCAAGTTAGTTTAGACATTGCGGAAAACTCCGCTGCGGACCATAGGCTGCGGTGCAGAATTTTCCCTCCGCAGCATGCACTGTCTGTTGCGGACAAGAAGCGGAATTTCACTGCGGATTTCAGCCTTTGCAATGCAAAAACTGAAATCTGTGGCAGGTCCGCTGTGGTATCTGCAACATCTGAATTACCTGTCAAATATGCAAATGTTGGTGCAGATTCGTTGCGTAATTGCCCCAAATCTGCACCAACATTTGCAGCGGAAAAACTCTGCCACGTGTGAACATGCCCTAACTCTGTATTGCGCATGCTCTGGGTTGCTCTGTGGCATGCGCAGTTCAGAGTGACACAGCATAGAAGCTGCTTTGTAGAGGGAAAGCTGGCACCATTTTGGTGAAGACCAGCCGCACTGCAGGTATGGTGTGTGTGTGTGTGTGCTGGGGGGGGTTTGTGTGTGCTGGGGGGGGGGGTTTGTGTGGGGGGGTTTGTGTGTGGCACGGTTGCATGGTTGGCGGGATTTGTGTGTGGGGGGGTGCTCGTGAGCTGCTGATCCTTTATAGTCGTCTATCAGCTGTTTTGAAGGATCAGCGGTGAGCACCGCTGCTCCGTCGTTTCTTGCTCCTACTGTGAATCGTCCTATAGCGGTGGTTCACAGTATTGCAGCCTTTACCTATTCACTAGAATCGGAGAAGGCTGTAATACTGTGAACCCCCATTACACGGTGATTCACAGTAGGAGCAAGGAATGTAGTAGCAGCAGCGTATTAGCACCGCTGATCCTTCAAAGCCGCCGATCAGCTGTTTTGAAGGATCAACAGCGCTCATACGCCGCTGCTCCTTCATTTGTTGCTCCTACTATGAATCGCTGTGTAACTACATGGCGATTCACAGTAGGAGCAAGGAATAAGGAAGCAGCTGCATATTCCTTACTTTATTTTTTTTGTTTTGCAGGTTCCACTAGACCGTTTGGACTACATCGTAGATTCGTTGGACTACTTCGATGATCTACTTTTTTACATTTTCTAAAATAAAATGGTGAAAGAGGGTTGTGTGGGGGAGTTTTTATTTCAATAAAAAAATATTTCCTTATGTCTCTGTGTTTTTTAATACTTTATTAGCGCCTTAGATATGTCAGTTGTCTGTTTGACGACTTTCATTACTAAGGCGGGGCTTAGTGTTAGCCAGTAAAAAAGCTAGCACTAACCCCCCATTATTATCTCGGTACTCACCGCCACCAGGGGTACCGGGAAGAGCCAGGTATGATCCAGTACCCGACCATCTGTAGTGATGGTCAGACACTGGGCCGGCCACAGGCTGGTATTATTAAGCTGGGAAGGGCCAAGAACAGTGGCCCTTCCACTCTTGTAATGCTAGGCTGCGGCTGTTTTATTGTATTTGGCTGGTTATGAAAATGTGGGGGGACCCCACATCGTTTTTGTTTTTTTTTTAAAAATGAAGAAATAATTGACCATTTATTGTACCATATAATGTAATAGGAAATGGGGAAAAAAGTATTTGTGTGGTAGAAAATTTAAAAAACAGTGATTCCTCCATTGTTTTTTGTGCTTCATTTTTACGGCATACACCATGCAATTAAAATTATATGTTAACTTTATTCTGTGGGTCAATACGATTACGGCGATACCAAATTTATATAGTGTTTTCTATATTTTACTACTTTTATAAGTAAAAAACTGTTTTGTTTCTCCAAATTCTGAGTCACCAAATTTAGGGATAAGCTATAGTTTTTAATGGTACCATTTTGGGGTACATGCAAGGTTTTGATCACATTTTATAAAAAAATTTTGTGGGAGATGAGGTGACCAAAAAACAGAGATTCTGGCTGTTTACTTTTTTTTTTACGGCGTACACCGCGCGGATTGAATAATGATATATTGTAATATTCAGACATTTACGGACGTGGTGATACCAATTATGTTTATTTATTTAAAAAAATTACAATGCTTCAGGGGGGAAATGGGAAAAAGTTTTTTTTTTTTTAACTTTTAATATTTTTATTTTTTTGTACAGAAAAAAAACCTTTATTTAACAGATTTTAACTTTTTTTTATTAGTCCCCCTAGGGGACTTGAACCAGCGATCGTTGGATTGATTGCACTGTATACTGCAGTACTAATGTATTGCAGTATATATTCTTTCTGACAGGCTTCTATTGAGCCCATAATAGGAGCACAAAGATGGCAGACCCAGAGGTCTTCATTAGGCCCCCAGGTTGCCGTAGCAACCATCATCACCCCACAATCGCATCACAGGGGTGGGGCGATGAGCTGTTAGAGGGGGTAGTCCTCCTCTTTCTAGTGATTTAAATGCCGTGGTTGCGATGCTCTGGCCGGGGATTCCAATGTTGAAAGCCCTGACTTCACTGTCCTTATATGGACAGTAATGTCAAGGGCCTCCGGGGCTTAGCACTCAAAGTAGCGCTGTGTGCAGTGAGTCCTCGGCCAGGATCAGTATTTACCAGCCGTTACAAGGATTGCTTCCTGCAAAACGGCAGGTAAAAACTAATCCATTGACTTCTATGGGAGCCGTCTGGCTGTGAACATGTCCTATATTTGACGCCCAATATTCACGGCCATTAAAAAACAACCATGTGAATACACCCATAGAACTTCATAGTTCTGAAAACGGCCGTTAAAAAGAAAACATCCGTCACACTGCAGTTTTTCACTGTTGTGTGAATGTAGCCTAATCCTAACAAGGCTCAGCAAATAATAGCCAATAGTAACCTTATGCCCAGGGGCAGCGCAGCAGACACAGTTCATAGGTAAAGTTTAGAACTGGTTATTACTATAGGCTTCATTCACATCTGCGTCGGGACTCCGTTTGTGGCTTCCGTCTGAGCTTTCCGCCAGGTTAACCCATGAACAGAATCAAAACTGAAACCATAGGTTTCCGTTTGCATCACCATTGATTTTAATGGGGATGTATCCGATGCAAATGGTTTCCGTTTGTCCGTTGTGTAAGGGTTCCGTCGTTTTGACGGAATGAATAGCGCAGTCGACTACGGTATTGATTCCGTCAAAATGACAGAACCCTTGCACAACGGTGACAAACGGAAACCATTTGCACTGGATCCGTCACCATTAAAATCAATGGTGAGGCAAACGAAACCTATGGTTTTCATTTGTTTTAGTTTGGATTCCGTTCATGGGTTCCCCTGATGGAAAGGTCAGACGGAACCCATAAACGGAGTCCCGACGCAGATGTAAACAAAGCCTTACTGCTACTATTTTGGATGTTTATATCAACAACATTTGTGTGTCCCTGACATCCATCTGGTTAAGATTTATGTAGGTATTGATTATTCTCTCTTAGGCTTCGTTCACATCTGTGTTGGGGTTCCGTTTGTGGGTTCCTTCAGACCTTTCCATCAGGGGAGCCCACGAACAGAAACCAAACGGAAACCATAGCTGTCCGTTTGCATTACCATTGATTTCAGATGATTTAATGGTTTAATAGTAATAGTCGACTATTGAATCCGCCAAAAAATGGAAACCTTGCCGAACGGAGACAAACGGAAACCGTTAGCAATGGAAGCATTAGCATTGAAATCAATGATAATGTAATTGATCGCTCAACGATGGATGCAGGAGTTTCCCACTCGGTCAGAGAATATTGCTAAAGTGAACTTGCTTGTATCTATGGAAAAACCTATATACCTAAAAAGGGGTGCTTTAAAGAAATATGAGGAGATGTGGGCTTCTTGGCTGGATGACTCGGGTTTGGCCACTGCTGCACACACAAGAGATAGAGGAATATTTAGAAATCCTGTTTAGATCATAGGCTATCATGCTGGGGTTGTACTTCTATAAGTGTGCTAATGGTAAAGTGTAAGGCTGCTGTAAGTGGGGGGTCTAGTTGGGAGCTGCTAAAATATGTGATGTCGCAATGTTTTTACGGATTGTAGGAAGTTACTTCTCAGGAGCACCGGGGTTGGGGGGAAAGTTGATATGTTTTATGTGAGTGTTTCTCTCATTGAAGGTATTGTAAGTGCTTGTTGTGGATGGAATACGCTTGTATTGTGGGAAATGTAAAACTTGTTTGTTTTAATAAAAAGTTACCTAATTTAAAAAAAGATATTGCAATGATAATGCAAATGGAAGGCTATGGTTTCTGTTTGGTTTCCGTTCATGGGTTCACCTGACCGAAAGGTCTAACGGAATCCACGAACAGAACCCAGACGCAAATGTGAACGAAGCCTTACCTACCATAGATTTTTTTTTATATTAATATATATTTATGTGATCAGCTGACGCCGGCTTGTATCCGGTTTTCTTCAATCGACTGTTATTTTGTTTGAAATATAATAAAATTATATTTTTATATGGAAAAATGCTTGGGGATTTTCTTTATAGGTGATAAACATTAAGGGTATGTTCACACGCAAACGCAAAATACGTCTGAAATTACAGAGCTGTTTTCAGACGGAAACAGCTCATGAATTTCAGACGTTTTTGCAAGTACTCAAGTTTTTCGCAGCGTCCATTACGGACGTTATTGGAGCTGTTTTTCATTGGAGTCAATGAAAAAAGGCTCCAAAAACATCCTAAGAAGTATCCTGCACTTCTTTGAGGCGGGCGTAATTTTACGCGCCGTCTTTTGACAGCGAAACGTAAAATTACACCTCGTCTGCACAGAACACCGTAAAACCCATTGCAAGTAATGGGCAGATGTTTGCAGACGTATTGAAGCCGTCTTTTCAGGCGTAATTCGAGGCGTAAAACGCCTGAATTACGTCTCAAAATAGGTCATGTGCACATACCCTTATAGATGCAGATTCCCCAATACTCAACACGACTTTGGAGGAATACAGCCCACTCTTCTAGACTCCAAGACTTACCTGGCCTTGTTCACTGCCACTCTTGGAGGCTGAAAAGTGAAGGAGAATGTTTAGTAAATCTGCATGTGACATAAGGCAATTAGGAGATGGTTTTCCAGGAACTTTCCACAAAACTGTATGTGTCAGCAAAAGTGACTAATGAAATTTTTTAAATGTAGTTATAAAAACTGGTGTAACTGCATTGATAAATTACCTCTATTGTCTACATTGGGACGTATTTGGTGTCAGTGTCTAGGGCAGCATGAGCTAGAAATACGGCCCTATCCATAATATGACTACAGATTATCTGTAACTGCAATATGGGAAAAGAAATACATGAAAATGAACTCTGAAAAAGGTTGAAAACTAAAATCCTGACAAATACTGAGCTAGATGCACACAAAACTGTTTGTAGTTTATTGTCTTAGGCCGGATTCACACGAGCATGTGCGTTTTGCGCACGCAAAAAACGCTGCGTTTTGCGTGCGCAAAAGGCACTTAACAGCTCCGAGTGGCAGCCCCGTATGATGCGCGGCTGCGTGATTTTCGCGCAGCCGCCATCATTATGACACTCGGTTTGGATGTTTGTAAACAGAAAAGCACGTGGTGCTTTTCTATTTACATTCATAGTTTGACTGATGTTGTGCGAATCACGCTCGTCCCACGGAAGTGCTTCCGTGTGGTGTGCGTGATTTTCACGCACCCATTGACTTCAATGGGTGCGTGATGCGCGAAAAACGCACAAAGAACGGACATGTCGTAAGTTTTACGCAGCGGACTCACGCTGGGTAAAAATCATGGACTGTCTGCACGGCCCCATAGACTAATATAGGTCTGTGCGATACCCGTGAAAATCACGCGTGTTGCACGGACGTATATCACGTTCGTCTGAATAAGCCCTTAGGCTATGTTCACACGCACAATTAAAACCGGCTGAAACTTACAGAGCTGTTTTCAAGGGAAAATAGCCTCTGGTTTTCAGCCATTTTTGAAACAGAAAACGTTTTTTGAGGCTTTTTTGTAAGCCGTTTTAGGAGCTGTTTTTCAATTGTCCCTATGAAAAACAGCTCCCAAAAACGGCTCAACAAGTGACATGCTCCTTTTTATGCGGATCCCTTTACGCAACGTTTTTTAAGACAGCGGCGTAAAAAAAAGCCCCGTCTGAACTAAACGCCGCTTTTCGTAAACACGAGAAACTATACTTTCAAATGCTATAGGAATTCACGTAAAAGGCGGTGAGTTGCAGGTCAGAGTTGCCATAAGTTTTTGATCTTTTCGGTAGCTTGTCTTTGTGATCAAAATCTGAATACTGGGTTGTGATGCTATTTGGGATGATCTTATATTCTAGAACATTTTAGGTAACAGCAAATTATTGCAAAGAAATTTAGGTACATTAAACGGTGCACTAATCTCAGCTGAAACACTGTGCTTTGGTGCCCTCTTGTGGACAGCTATTAAAATTCAGTATGATTTCACAAACAACAGTCATGTCCCCAGAAAAGGTAATCTGCCTCCATATCTGTACTGCTGTCTTGTTCATAATTCCTGATTCCAGTGCCGTTTATTTCATATTGCTAGTTGCTTCCGTACTCCCGTAATCAGCCTCCGTCCCCCAGCAATCAGTCTAGTGGAGACCACCCAGATGTCAATTTATTCAAAAATGAATGGTCTTATTGCTGGGGCAACATGAAATAAATAGCGCTGGAATCCGGAACAAGGCAGCAGTACAGGCATGGAGGCAGACTACCTTTTCTGGGAACATGACAGGTCCTCTGTAAAGGGGTTATCCATCAGCAAGAAATAAAAGTCCAAAACCCTATTAAACATCATTTAACATGGACCCATGTATAATCACTGTGTAAAAGTTAAATATTTCATTACTCAACGATCCCCGATAGGACGGTCATGCTACTGTATTATTTTCTGGTTGGAGGCAGGATTTAGGCCTCATGCACACTTCCATCACCGTTTTCACGGCCGTTTTTCACGGATCCGTGTGACCGTGATTGCATCAGTGTGCGTCCCGTGTGTATTCCGTGTACACTTCCGTGTTACAGTTTCCGAGAGCAAACTATTCCCATTCACACTATGTACACATTATTGTGAGCCCATACAGCAACTGCCCATACAGTTACGGCCGATCAGTGCAGCCCCTCTTTCAGCACCCTGGACAGAGACTACCACTGGACAGTGAGTAACATGCACAGCGCTCACAATATAGATTATTAATGTTTCCTAAAAAAAAAAAAATGCAACAAAAAAAAGTTACTACTTACCCAGAACTCCCTGCTTCTTCCTCCAGTCCGGCCTCCTGAGATGACATTTCAGACCATGTGACTGCCGCGTCACCCAGGGAGCTTGGACTGGATGTCAAAGGAGGGACGCATCACCAAGACAACGGCCGGGGTACGTATGAACTTATTTTTCTTTCTATCGCTGCGTTCCAGCACTGATTAGCAGCCTCTTCTCTCTATCAGTGCTGGATAGAGAGAAGGGGCTGCCGATTAGTTCAGTGCAATATCTGTCTATATGTTGACCTCTGCCCGCCCACCGTTGCTAGGCAACGGCTCCGTCACACACGGACGGCACACGGATGCCTCCCGTGTGCCTTCAGTTTTTTTGACAAACCCATTGACTTGTATGGGCCACACGGTTACGGAATCTCAGACAAAAGTAGAACATGCTCTACTTTTGTCGGAACGGAACAACGGGACCGTCAAAAAAAACTCAAGTGTGCATGGCCCCATTGAAATGAATGGGTCAGGGTGCTAACCATCAAAAAAAAACGGCTAGCACTCTGAAGGAAAAAACGAAAGTGGACATGAGGCACCTACACTGCTTCACTGTACCATAAAAGCCTGGTGTGCCCCTCAGAATCATTGCACAAACCTCTGCTATAACACGGCACCTGCTGCTAAAAGGTTTTTACCAGAGCTGCGCATCCCCTGTCCTTCCTGATATCCTTGTCTATCTCTCCTCCTTCTCTCCAAATAGTAATGAACTTTCAGCGCTGCTAGGAAGGGAACTGTGCGCGGCTTAGGCCCCATGCACACAACCGTGATTACGGGCACGGCCGGCCTCGGACAGTTTTGCGGGCCGTGCTCCCATATAAAGTATGGGAACACGGTCCGTAAAATGCAAAAAATAGAACGTCCTATTTTTTGGGGAGCCCTTTTATCTAGGGGTATAGTGAGAATTTTGACACAACAGGTTTTTTGCAGAAATTATTTGAACTAGCCCTTGAAAATGAAAATCTACCATTTTGGGAGACATGACTTTTTGATCACTTTTTATTTAATTTTTTTGGAAGATGAAATGACAAAAAACAAGCAATTCTGGAATTGTTTTTTATTGTGTTTTTTTTTTTTTACAGAATTCACTATGCGTCATAAATTACATGTTAACTTTATTCTGCAGGTCGATACGAATATGGCAATACCAAATGTATATAGATTTTTTTCATGTATTGCAGCTTTTGCACAATAAAATCACTTTTTTTTAAAAAAATCATTTGTTTTTTGTGTCGCCATATTCTAACACCCATAACTTTTTTATTTTTGCATGGACAAAGCTCTGTCAAAGATTTTATTTTGCGGGACGAGCTGTCGTTTTTATTCATACTAATTTGGGGTAAATGTGACTTTTTGATCACTTTTTATTCCATTTTTTGGGAGGAGATGTGACCTAAAAACAGCGATTCGGGCGTTGTTTTTCATATTTTATTTTTTACGGCATAATAATAATAGTTATATAGTTTGGGTCATTACAGACGCGGCGATACCATTTATGTATAGTTTTTTTTTTGTTTTTTTTTCCAATAATAAAAGACATATTATGAGGAAAAAAGCAATTTTGGGGTTTTGAACTTTAAACTTTCATTTTTTTGTCCCACTATTGGACATGATGGCCTGCACCTCTGATTGCTAGTCGAATACACTGCACTATATACGTACACTGCCCACAAGCCGTAGTTGGGTCTACATAGGCCTCCATACAAGGCAGACATGGAGGCCATTGTTAGGCCTCCGGTTACCATACCAACCATAGGCACCCCAGCGATTGCGTTGATGGGGCGCCGGTCGGCTAAAAAACCCTCAGATGCTACGAGCGTCTGAGGGGTTAATCGGCCGGATTGGAGACTAGCTCCAGTCTTGGCCGTTACAGCAGAGTGTCAGCTGTAACATACAGCTGAGCCCGCACTATCACCGCGCTGTAATGGTACTGCGGTTTGTGGGAACCCCTTTCCGACAGCGCCGTATATATACGGCGGATGTCGGGAAGGGGTTAAAGGAATGCCATACCCAGAGCATGCTGCATATTGCAATAATAGGCACAAACCAAAACACACACATATATATATATATATATATATATATATATATATATATATATATATATATATATATATATATATATATTTATATATGTGTGTGTGTGGGCTTGTTTTTTGCTTAATAAGTTGTGCTTTTCAATGGCACCATTTTGAGGCTCATGTAGCTTGTTGATTAACTTTTATTAACTCTTTCTAGGGGGAATGGAAAAAAACAACAATTCTGCCATTGTTATTTTGCGTTATAAATTTTGCCCCATACACTGTGCAGATTAAATAACATGTTACCTTTATTATATGGATCGGTACGACTATGGCAATACCAAATATGTATAGTTTTTTAATGTTTTCCTACTTTTGTACAATAATAGCATATTCCATGAAAAAAAAAAAAATGTATGTCGCTGTATTTGGTGCAGTCGTTTTTATCTCGAAACAAAGATCCAGAACTTTTTTTTTATTTTTCTGTAGTGTAGGCTTGTTTTTTGTGGGACAAGTCATATATTTTCATAGAATCATTTTGGCATGCATATAAAATATTGATTACATTTTATTGTTATTTTTTGAAAGTGGGAATAGAAAAAAATTTCCACCATTGATTTTTGCGTTTTTTTTCATTGTTCAATTATTATTTTTAATCCCACTTGTGAACTTTACAATGTGATCATTTGATCACTTCTAGAATGCTTTGGTATACTTAGTATACCAAAGCATTATTGCCTGTAACTAACAAATCTATTATGTCATGCCTTTGGGAAGGCCTAATAGGCATACAGCTATAGCAGGTCTTGGGGCATTTGACTACCATAGCAACCCATCCACGCCTAGCGATCATATTGCGGGGTGCCGAGCAGTGACAGAGGGAGCCCCATCCCTCTTTCTAACCACCAAGAGACCGCAGTCGCTATTGACCGTTGCATCTAAGGAGTTAAAAGGCCGAGATCGGAAGTAACTCCGATCCCGGCTGTCGCAGAAGTATGTTGGCTGTATATTACAATCGGCACCTGCTGCGGATGTCGCAGACACAACTCCTGTGCCTGCACCATCCACTAGTCATAACTGTACGTCCATTTGCGGAAAAATACCGCTATAATGGACATACAGTTACATCCAAATGCGGGAAGAGGTTAAAGTCTGTAGTCAAATATAAGATTGTCTACATACACAGCTTTTTGGTTAGTTGTGTTTTTGTAGATGTTTTTGAGTCAGAGGCGTTTTTTTTAAAAATGCTGCATGCTCTAGGTATGGGGTTTTTTGGCATTTTTCTATAGATGTCTCTATAGGGCTTCAAAACTGCCAAGAAAAACGCCTGTACAAAATATCATGGAGAAAATTGCATTAAAAACGCATGGCATGTGTTTTAATTAAACACTGAAAATAAAGTGTGTGTAAAGGAGGCCTAAGGGAATCTGTTCTGAGGCCTCATGTATGCGGCCGTTAAATAGGTATTTCGGCTTGTAAATGGGAAAAATTCAGCCCAATGTGCTGTGTTTCATTTTCTTTATACCTTACATAAAACATAAATACAGCAGTAAACATGGCCCTTTCTAAATGTATTACCACCGTGATCAGGATCTGTTTTATCATCTGTGTATAATTGAGTAAAACAGCATGTGGGGAAAAAACTGATGAGTCTAAACTTTTCGGGTCTAAGAGTCACATTCTCAGATAGCAGGGGGCCACAATTAGACATATAGACACATTTGTGAAGTGAAGCCCCACAGTTGGGTAGTAAAGATGGCTGCACATACCTGACTATCTGTGGTTGTGGCTTTTCCAGCTGCCCCGTGTGCAATATTCAAACTGACCTCTAGGTAGTTGGTCAGTTTGGTCCGTACATGTCACACGCACTGCACATCCGTTGGTCTACACAACAACATTGCTGATTTCTTAGTAAATGCCAGGTTATATTTTTTAATCTTACGTTTTATTGATTTTATTATTTTTTTTGCATATGGGCAGCACAAGCACAAGGTACACTACCAAGTTATAAATAGCCAAATGTGCATTTTACATGGGAACATGCATAAAGTCTAGACATTTATACTAAACTAATTACTATATAATCAAGTAAAGCCAAATATAAACAGTAACCAAAGCTGATTGCTGAGAAGTGATCTGTAGAAAACAGGAAGTGACAGTTTATTGTGAAGATCAGTGGCCAGGGAGGAAACGACAAGATTTCAGGAATTGTTTAATAAAATAGACATGCAAAAAGAAAAACATAAAAACCTGATTTAAACAATGGGTCATTAGGTAAAAACAGAAAATTCTACTTTTGCCAGGTATCTGAGTGTCTACATCCCCCTTCCAAATTTCTTCTACTTTCCTCAACACTTATTACAAGATTTCCTGTGGTCCTTCAGCAGACGTCAGCTAACTGAGGAGCCTTGTTACTAGCTGCCCGGGAGTCTGTATGGGAAATAACTCCCTCTATCATTCAACATGCAGGCGGAAAATGACTGGAGAAGGGGCTGTATGTGCGCACGGCTTTCTCTATTCTGATCTATGGGGGTTACGGAAACAGCCGAGCAGACACTGCTCGGCTATTTCTGTTATTCCTATCGAACAGGATGGAGAAAGCCACGTGCATGTGTAACAACCTTTCCACTTAGGCCCTGCCTACAACCGGCGATCAGCAGCGGGACGGGGATCAAGAGACCCCCATTCTCAATATTGGTGCGAGTCCCAAAGCTAGGACTCACATATATCAGACATTTATGGCATATCCTGTGTATATGCCATAAATGTCTGAGATGCGAATAACCCTTTAAGAGACCCAGCAATGCAGCTGAAAGCTACTGGTGGGCCATCGGCCGTGAAGAGAAGTTGGGGAGGGCCAATCTGAATTTTTGCACTGGGGCCCATGACTCTTCAGCTACCCCCCCCCCCCCCCCCCGTTTCTGAGTCTTAGGCCCAGTTCACACAGAGTTTTTTTAAGCGGAAACCGCGTCGGAAACCGCGCGAAAAAACGGCCTAAAATGTCTCCTATTGATTTCAATGGGAGGCGCAGGTGGTATTTTTCACGCAAGCTGAAAAAAGAAGCGACATGACCTATCTTGAGGCGGTTTCCGCCTTCAAAAACCCATGGTTTGGTCATAATGCGGTTTTTGACTGCAAACTCTGACTTAGACCCCAGCACACGTAGTGTTATCATGTCGATTTTCAGTCCAGATTTGGAGACGGAAAATCTGCAGTGCATTATAGTAGCAGCAACGTGGATAAGATTTTAAAAATTTCATTCACACACTGCAGAAAATGCCAGTTTTAATTTTTTCTATCAAAGTCAATGAATTGTCTGGAAAAAAATAGAGGGCTAAAACCTTTTATATGTCACTAATCGAATAGCTTGGGGTGTAATTTCCTTAAAAAAAAAGAGTCATTTTGGGGGTGTTGACAGTGTTTCGGCACTTTACACTATCTGCACTGGTCGTATGGGGTCAGTAAACCAGCTTTGGAAAATATGCTCTCGAAAAGCCAGTTTGCTCACCATTAAGACAAACATATTTGGTATCGGTAAAGTCGGCAGAAGTTGCCATATATGTGTTTAGGTGTGTTTACCCAGAGGCATGCACCAGGTGTAAAAAAAAAAAACATCACCTAAAATTACATATTCACATTTTATTTTAATTTTTCCCTTTTTTCCTTTTACATTTTTTAAAACGTAAAATATATCTATTATTTTTTTTTATACAATATGGAAGCCCAATATGTTCTGAGAAAAACAAGACCAAATACATGTAGGTTGGAAGAGTAATAGAAGAACAATTTGCTTTTAAATCGGCACATGGCTAAAACTTGAAAATGGGCTTGGTCAGGAAGGGGGGTAAAGCCTCTGGTCAGGAAGTGGTTAAACAATTTTCTATATAGTCTTCATTAAAAATTTCCTACCATTTGGCTGCTGTAGAGTCTGTGTAACTACTGTAGACAGATGGTTTTCTGCTAATTCTAACTCAAATCCGTCAGTCCACTGCTACTGACGCCTGAGTCTATATTCACAGGAGAGTAAAAAACGGCTGTGCACGGATGTTTTTTTAATGGCCGTCACACGGCCGCTTTCGGAACAATGGAGTTTTCTATGGGTGTATTCACACAGCTATTTTTTTATATAAACAGTGACGTCAGGACTTCTCTAGAAGCGGAATCCTAGCCAGAGTGTTACCAAAGCTCTGGCCGGGGATTCCGGCATCTCAAAGTCCCAAAGTCCTCCAGGAGCAGAATTCCCAGCAAGCGAGGGGGGGGGGGGGACTATCTACATAGGGGTTGTGTGGCGCTATCTGCTGGGGGGTGACACTTTCTACAGGGAGGGTCTGACGCTATCTAGAGATAGGGTGTGTGGCGCTATTTACAAGGGGGGGTGTGGCACTATCTACATGAGCACTGTGGCTATATATGGGCACTATCTACAGGGGACACTGTGGGCTATCTTTAATGGCACTGTGTGTGGCACTATCTATGTAGCACTAGCACTTTATATGTGGGCACTATCTACAGTGGGCACTGTGGAATTATGAGAGCACTGTGGCGTTATCTAAAGTGGGCACTGTGGCACTATGTAGGCAATGTGGCACTATCTATGTGGGCACTGGCACTATCCATGTGGGCACTATCTACAGTGGGACCTTTGGCACTATCTACATGGGCACTGTGGTATTTTCAGGGGTTTGAGCAAAAAAAAAAAATCTGACGAATGAAATTCATTTGTTTTTTAAATGGCCATGAAAAATGGATGGCAAACGGATGACAAATGGCCATTAAACAGTCAGAAATTGATTAAATTTGGAGACACACTGATGCGAAACGGCCATTAAAACTGACAGTTAACCCCTTAACGACCAAGGACGAAAATGCACGTCCTGGTCGGGTGCTAGTTCCCGCACCATGACGTTCATTTTCGTCCGCATTTCAAACTGTCACTCTGTGTAAACACAGAGTGACAGACCCGCGCTGACAGCTGTCCTAGACAGCTGAGACATCAGTCTCGCCGGACAGCGGACCATCGTCGCTGCTTTCGGCAGTTAACCACTTAAGTGCGGCGACGGATTGCCGTCGCCGCATTTAAGTGGTTTGAAGCACATCAGCAGCCCCCACGAATTGATCGTGGGGGCTACCGATGCTTGTCACGGCAATCGGAGGTCAGATAATGACCTCCGGGTTGCCATGTACGGAATCCTCGGAGGAACAGCCTCCGGCCGTTCCTCCTCTGCTAACTGTCAGTGTGACAGTCACGTCACAATGACAGTTAGAGTACATTACACTACGTGTGTAGTGTAATGTACTCTAGCAGCGATCAAAGCTGCAAGTCTAAATGTCCCCTAGTGGGACAAGTTAAAAAAGTAAAAAAAAGTAATAAAAATGTTTTAAAAAATATTTAAAAATAAAAGTTAGAAGTTCTATAAACACAAAATGCTTTTTTCTCTATAATAAGACTTTTATTATAGAAAAAAAATGAACACGTTAAAAAAGTACACATATTTGGTATCACCGTGTTCGTAACGAACCCAACTATAAAACTATAATGTTATTTTTCCCGCACGATGAACACCCCAAAAAAAATCAATAAAAAACTACGACAGAATCGCTATTTTTTTGGTCACCACCGCTCCCTAAATAAAGAATAAAAAGTGATCAAAAAGTCGCATGTACCTGAAAATAGTACCAATAAAAACTTCTATCCGTCCCGCAAAAAACAAGCCCTTACACAGCTTTTTTGACTAAAAAATTAAAAAATTATGTCTCTCAGAATATGGTGACACGGAATTTTTTTTTTTTATAAATAAGTCATTTTATTGTGCAAACGCTAAAAAAAAGGACCAAACCTATATACATCTGGTATCGCCGTAATCGTACCAACCCGCAGAATAAAGTAAAAATGTCACCTATAGCATACGGTGAGCGCCGCAAAAAGAAAACCTAAAAAACGGTGTCAGAATTCCTTTTTTTTGCTCAGGATTGCAAATAAATTGAATAAAAAGTGATCAAAAAAAATCGCATGTACCCCAAAATAGTACCAATGAAAACGACAGATTGTCCCGCAACAAATAAGCCCTCACAGGGCTCCGGTGGTGAAAAAATAAAGAAGTTCTGGCTCTCAGAATATGGCGATGCAAAATGTGCAGAGTGTTCCAAAAGCGGATAAGATCGGGCGCCATTTATCAGTGCGACAACGGGCACATATCTATGAATTATTATTTATTTACCCCATTATTATACCCTCTTATTATGCCCTGATGTTCTCCGCACAGATTACATATGCCCCCACATTATAAACTGAAATACCAGCGAAACCCAAAACAGAAAAACTATCAAGCAAAATCTGCGCTCCAAAAGCAAAATGGCGTCCCTCCCTTCTGAGCCCTGCAGCGTGCCCAAGCAGCAGTTTGCGCCCACACATATGGCGTCGCCATACCTGAGAGAACCCGCTTAACGTTTTATGAGGTATTTGTCTTCTGTGGCACAAACTGGGCACAATATATTATGCACTAAAATGGCGTATCAGTGGAAAATTGCAATTTTCACTTTGAACCATCCGCTGCGCATTAACCCCTTTGCGCACTATGACTTAATTCCCCATCATGATGCGGCGGTTGATGTATGGAGCCGGCTCACATGCTGTGCCCGCTCCATACGCTGCGGGTGTCTGATGTGTATTACAGCAGGCCCCCTCGGTACTAACGGACAGGAACAGCGATCGCTCTGTTACAGAAGCCTGTAAGAATAACAATATACTGCAATACATTAGTATTGCAGTATATTGTACCAGTGATCCAATGATCGCTGGATCAAGTCAAGGGGATTGAATAATAAAATGTGTAGAAGAATTATAGTTATTAGTAGTGAGAATTTTTTTTTTTAAAGTTAAAAAAACAAAACACCTTTTCGCATTTTTCTTCTAAAGTAATGTCAAAAAATGAACAAAATTGGTATCGCTACGTCCGTAAAAGTCCGAACTATTACAATATACCATTATTTAATTTGCACAGTGAACACCTTAAAAAAATGTAATAATTGAAACCGCCAAAATCGCTATTTTTTTTTTTTTGTCACCTTCGCTCTAAAAAAAACATGTAATACAACTTTTGAATCACTTTTTATGTACCAAAAAAATGGTACCAATAAAAACTGCAGCTCCTCCCGCAAGAAATAAGCCCTCACACCGCTCTATTGATGGAAAAATAAAAAAGTTATGGCTCTTGGAAAGCGGGGAGTGAAAATCTAAAATATGAAAGCAAAAAATGGATCAGTTCTGAAAGGGTTAATTTATTTCTAATGAAAAAACTTTTGACCACATGTGGGGTATTTCCGTACTCGGGAGAAATTGCTTTATAAAAAATGGTTGGTTTTTTTTCCTCCTTTATCCCTTGTGAAAATTAGAAAATGCAACATTTTAGTGGAAAAAATGTTGATATTAATTTTCGCGCCCTAATTCCAATAAACTCTGCAAAAGACCCGTGGGGTGTAAATGCTCACTATACCCCTAGAAAAATTCCTTGAAGGTTTTTCCAAAATGGGGTCACTTTTGGTGGGTTTCCACTGTTTTGGTCCCTCCAGTGCATTGCAAATGCGACATGGCACCGAAAACCATTCCAGCAAAATCAGAAATCCAAATGGCGCTCCTTTCCTTCTGAGCCTTGCTGTGGGTCAAAACAGCAGTTTATTACCACATATGGGGTATTGTCGTAATCAGGAGACATTGCTTTACAAATGTTGGGGTGCATTTTCTTCGTTATTCCTTGTAAATAATAAAAATTTCTATGTTGTTTCAGAAAAAAAGTACATTTTAATTTTTACAGACTAATTCCAATATATTTAGCGAAAAACCTGTGTGGTCAAAATGCTAACTATACCCCTAGATAAATACCTTAAGGGGTCTAGTTTTCGAAATGGGGTCGTTTATGGGGAGTTTCTATCGTTCTGGCAGCTCAAAGCTTCTCCAAATATACAGTGGGGCCTAAAACATTTTCAAGCAAAATATGAGTCCTGAAAGCCTCCGGGTGTTCCCTTCCTTTGGGGCCCTGCCGTGTGTCCAAACAACGCATTAGGGCCACAATGTGGCTATTTTTGAAAACAAGAGAAAGAGGGTGATAGATTTTGGGGTGTCTTTCTTCATTTTCATGTTCGCTTTACAAAGAAATCGGTCTTCAAACAAATACTTTTATGAAAAAAGTGAAATTATTATTTTTTTCACCTGATATGCATTAAATTTAGCAAAGAACTGTGGGGTCAAAATAATTACTATACCCCTAAATAAATACCTTATGGGGTCTAGTTTTCTAAATGGGGTCGTTTATGGGGAGTTTCTATCATTCTGGCAGCTCAAAGCCTCTCCAAATGTACAGTGGGGCCTAAAACATTTTCAAGCAAAATATGAGTCCTGAAAGCCTCCGGGTGCTCCCTTCCTTTTGGGTCCTGCCGTGTGTCCAGGCAGCGCATTAGGGCCACAATGTTGGTATTTTTGAAAACAGGAGAAACAGGGTGATAGATTTTGTGGTGTGTTTCTTCATTCTCATGGTCGCTTTACAAAGAAATTGGTCTTCAAACTGATACTTTTATGAAAAAAAGTGAAATTATTTTTTTTTTCACCTGCTATGTATTCAATTTAGCAAAAAAGTGTGGGGTCAAAATACTTACTATACCCCTAGGTAAATACCTTAAGGGGTCTAGTTTTCTAAATGGGGTCATTTGTGGGGGTTTCCATCACTCTGAGACCTATGAGCCTCTGAAAACCTGGCTTGGTGCAGGAAAACAAAATGTACTTCAAAATTTATACAATTATTATTCAATTTGTAAGTCCTCTAAATTGCTGAAAATTTATTTTATTTTTTCAAAGTGCTGCCAAAATAGAGTAAAGAGATAGAAATATATATTTAATTAAAAAAATTGTACAGTATGTGTGTACATATGTGACATATTGCAGTTAAAAATAGGGGAAAATGGTAATTTTTACAAAATTTCTTCCATTTTTCTATTTTTTAATTAATTTCCGCAAATCGTATCAGTCTACTTTTACCACTAAAATAAAGTACAACATGTGACAAAAAAACAATGTCAGAATTACTTGGATATTCAAAACTTTCACAGAGTTATTCTCTGATAAAGTCAGACATACCAGATTTGACAAATCTGGCTTGGTCATTAAGGTACAAACATGCCCGGTCATTAAGGGGTTAATCCATTTTTAAAGGCTGTTGTTTTTCACTGTCATGTAAATATAGCCTGACTCAACTAGCAGCATGGTGGTGGAGGAGGTTGTACTAAGCAGATCAGTGTGTGGAGAGGGAGAAAGCTTCCAAGTGTTCAGAGAGGGCAGATCACACAAGCTGTTAGTATCATGGGAAGAGAGTGTAGCGTCCATGGCCTCGGACCGCCATTCTTACTCACACCTCGGCGGACGCAGCCATGGATCTGTGAGTGCTGGCCGGCATCTCCTTCCTAGGAGACGAGGAGTCGCCAGTACTCACTTCCGCTCCGCTCAGCACTGTCCCGTAGGGTGCGCACATGAATTATATTTTAAATTAGCCCCAATCACTCTGGACTATTCAGGTACCCTTGTGCTGGACTTTATATTGATTGGGTGCTCTGTTGTTTGGCCAGCTCCCTCACCGCTATGGCACATACCCACAGACCGTGACAGTACGCTCAGGCCATCGACCCCGCTGGTCAACCCAAGACCTTGACAACGACACAAGCCATGCATGCAGACATGCAAGACCTTCAGTCACGACAAGACCAACCTCCTGGCGGTAAACGCCATTGCACATCGGCTGGAAGCACAAGCCACAGTCCTCACCGCACCTATTCCTGCTGTTCCTCCTGCTACACCTCCTGTCAGTGCCAGTGCCAACCCCCGATGCTCCCTGCCGCTACCTCCTCACTATGACAGAGACACGAGGTCCTGCAGGGGATTTCTGAACAAGTGCCAGATCTACTTCAGACTACATGCAAAAGCCTACTCCTCTGATGACGCAAGGATCACCCTCATAATCTCTCTCCTTACTGGCAAAGCCCTGGCATGGGCGAATCCCCTTTGAGAACATCAGGGACCAGAGACTCGTGACTTGCAGTATTTTTTACGGACCTTCCGTTCTATATTTGAAGAACCTGGGAGAGTTTCTTCTGCTGCTGCATCCCTGCTGATCCTACACCAGGGAGACATCTCCGTGGGCGAGTATGCCATTCAGTTCCGTACCCTGGCTGCAGAACTAATCTGGAACAACGAGGCCTTGGTGGCTACATTCAAGCAGGGACTGTCTTCAGGGGTTAAAGACGAGCTTGCCGCTCGCAATCTACCACCTACCCTGGACATTCTCATTCTACTAGCCACCCAGGTTGACATGAGGATCCAGGAGCATTCCCAATAGGTTCACCGGGAGAGAGTATTTCCTAGGCTGGCTTCTACTTTCCAGCAATCCCTACTGTCCTCTTCAGTCAT
This sequence comes from Rhinoderma darwinii, assembly GCF_050947455.1. Taxonomy (NCBI): domain Eukaryota; kingdom Metazoa; phylum Chordata; class Amphibia; order Anura; family Rhinodermatidae; genus Rhinoderma; species Rhinoderma darwinii. The sequence continues at coordinate 92,138,069 of NC_134687.1, read as the reverse complement.
CCCACCAGAGGAGCCTATGCAGGTGGACCAGACCAAATTGTCTACCCAGGAGAAACAACGCAGACGCACTTCAGGACTTTGTCTTGCGCCCTTGGAGGCCATTTTGTGCGTTTGTGTCCCCAAAAGCCAAAGAGACCGCAGTGCCTACGATTGGTTGGAGAGACAACCCTAGGTGGGACGGCACTACATAAAAAATTCTCTTCTAAACTTACCATTCCTGTGACCATAGTGTCCGGCGAGAAAACGCACCAGACACTATGGTCACAGGAATGGTCAGTTTAGAAGAGAATCATCTCCAGTTGCCCACCGTTCCTCTGGAGACGTCTTTGGTTGTTGCCTCGGTGAATGGTCTTCCTCTGCCCGATCCAATCATGTCTGAAACCAAGCCACTGAGGCTCCAAGTTGGAGTCCTTCATACTGAACTTCCTAGTCTTGCCTAAAGCCATCAATTCGGTTCTACTGGGCCTGCCTTGGCTCTGACTGCATGCTCCTGTCCTGGATTGGAGTTCCGGAGAGGTTCTCCAATGAGGCCCCAAATGCTCCCACCGCTGTCTGTTACAGATCCATCCCGTCCAGCCTTCTCTGGCTCAGTCATTGGAAGAGAGGGATTTCAAACGAGAGTCTTCCTCCCCGGCTCTTCTTCGTTAAAAAGAATGACAGATCTCTTTGACCCTGCATTGACTACCGTGATCTCTACCAGATCACGGTCAATAACAAATACCCGTTGCCACTAATATCCAAACTGTTTGACCGTATACAAGGAGCCAGGATTTTTTCTAAACTAGGCTTGCGTGCGGCTTACAATTTGATCCGAATCAGTCAAGGTGACGAGTGGAAGACGGCATTCAACACTCGAGACGTGCACTACGAATACCTGGTGATGCCCTTCGGTCTATGTAACGCTCCTGCGGTCTTCCAGGAATAAGTCAATGATATCTTCCAAGATCTTCTCTATGTCTGTGTTGTGGTTTATCTCGATGACACTTTGATTTTCTCTCCAGATCCGATGACTCATCAGAGGCATGTTCATCAAGTTCTACTGAGATTAAGGGAGAATCTTATGTATGCCAAGCTGGAGAAGTGGGTCTTTAAAAAAAAATTCTCTGCCCTTCCAGGGGCTACATCGTCTTGGATAAAGATCTCAAGATGGACCCTGTGAAGGTAAAGTCCGTCCTGGAATGGCCACGTCCTCAGGGCCTGTGGTTCATACAGCGTTTTTTGGGATACGCCAACTTCTACCGGCAGTTTATCCTAAACTTCTCATCACTGACGGCTCCCATCTCTACCCTTACCAAGAAGGGTGTGAAGGCCTAGGTGTGGACTCCAGAGGAGGAATCTGCATTTAATAGCCTCAAGAAAGCCTTCACTTCAGCCTCGATCCTTCATCATCCTGATGTGTATCGGCAGTTCTCATTGGAGGTGGATGCTTCTTCTGTTGGTGCAGGTGCACTTCTGTTCCAGAGGAGCTCCAAAGGAAAGACAGTAGTATGTGGCTATTAGTCAAGACTTTTTTCCTCTGCAGAGCGCAACTACTCTATTGGGGATCGGGAGCTACTGGCCATCAAATTGGCTCTGGATGAGTGGAGACATCTGCTAGAGGGCGCAGCTCACCCCATCCAGATATACACCGACCACACGAACCTCACCTATCTCCAGTCGGCTCACCAACTAAACATCCGTCAAGCCAGGTGGTCGCTGTTCTTCACCCGTTTCCAATTTGTGCTCCACGATCGACCTGCTGATAAAAATATGAGGGCCGATGCCCTGTCCAGGTCATTTGAGACGGATGACATGGTGGAGTCCCTTCAAAGTATCATAGACCCGTCCTGCATTGTCACTGCTAATCCTTTGCAAGTTAGAGACATCCCTCTGGGGAGGACTTTTGTTCGGTTGGCAGACAGGAGAATTCTCCGCTGGGGACACAGCTCTAAACTGGCTGGGCACGCTGGTGTTCGTAAGACCCGAGACCTGATTACTCGTCATTTCTGGTAGCCCACGCTACCCAAAGATGTTGTGGACTTTTTCTATTCCAGCATTGAGTGTGCTTCTAACAAGGTTGCTCACTCCAAGCCTGCCGGCCAGCTCCAACCTCTGCCTGTAACCAATGTCCCCTGGCAGCACATTGCGATGGACTTTGTCACAGACCTTCCTCCCTCAACAGGATGCAACACTGTCTGGGTGGTAGTGAACCAGTTCTCGAAGATGGTACATTTTATCCCACTGACCGGCCTTTCTTCTGCTTCTCGACTGGCAAATCTCCTTTATCCAGCACATCTTCCGTTTGCATGACTTGCCCCTTTACATCGTGTCTGATCGGGGGGTTCAGTTCACCTCAAAATTCTGGAGAGTCCACTGTAGAATCTTGGATGTGAAATTGGACTTTTCCTCAGTTTATCACCCACAGTCCAATGGTCAAGTAGAGAGGACTAAACAGGTCATGGAGAATTATCTCCACCACTTCATCTCCATGCAGCATGATGACTGGGTACAGCTTCTTCCATGGGCCGAATTCTCATACAATCACACAAGTGAGTCCACAACTTCCACATTGTGTACGGTTAACATCCTAGAATCCCCCTTCCTGTGTTAGCTACATCTCAGGTACCCGCTGCTGACTCTGCATTTGGGGACTTTCTGCAAATCTGGCAATGGACCCGGTCCCATATTCTGCTAGTAGTCGATCGCATGAAGCGAAAAGCGGATATAAAAAGGAGAGAGCCGCCTCAGTATCTTCCAGGTACCAAAGTCTGGCTGTCCCCACGGAATATTCATTTAAAGTTACCTTCGTACAAGTTTGCTCCCAGGTTCCTCGGACCCTTTGAGATACTAAAACAGATAAACCCTGTCTCCTATAAGCTTCGGCTGCCTCCTACCCTCAGAATCCCCAACTCCTTTCATGTGTTCCTACTGAAACTGGTGGTCCTGAACTGCTACAGTAAGACTCCTAGTCCCGCAGTTGCTCCCAGTGGGTCATCTGTTTGAGGTGAAGGAGATCTGGACTGCAAGAGTGTAAGTGGAAGAACTTTCTATTTGGTGGACTGGAGAGGGTTTGGTCCTGAGGAGAAGTCCTGGGAGCCAGAAGAGAACCTTAATGCCCCTACCCTCATTAAGAAATTTCTCTCTCGCACTGGTCCCAAGAAGAAGGGGGCATAAGAGGGTACGCACGCATGCTCGTGACCGGTCTTAAAGGGCCGGTGCGCGCACATTAATTATATTTCAAATTAGCCCCAATCACTCTGGACTATTCAGGTACCCTTGTGCTGGACTTTGTATTGATTGGGTGCTCTGTGCTTTGGCCAGCTCCCTCCCCGCTACGGTGGAGCGGCCTAGTCGGTCCACATACTCACAGACCATGACAGAGAGCACAAAGGCTATAAAGATGATTTCTCTATACTCTGACCTACTGTATACAACCCCACCTTCCCCTTCCTGCTGCTATGTCTAAAACGGAGTGAAGAAAAAGGGAGAGCCGTAAGGAGCAGTGGACTGATGGATTTGAGTTCGAATTTGCAGAAAACCAGCTGTCTACAGTAGTTACACAAACTCTACATCAGCCAAATCATAGGAAATTTTTAATGAAGACTATTTAGAAAGTTGCTTAATTTCGTACTTAGGAAACAAATCAACAACAGCAAAAAAAATGGCAGTTCAAAGGTGTACATAGCCTTTAAGGCATGCAAAAGAATGGCCATTCAGTGAATAAATGAATATTAATTAGATGTATCCTCTGGCAGGACGGTATTGTTGCTAGCGCTCTACACATAAAACCAATCAGTGTCCAGAGAGTTCCATGCTGCGTCCACACAGTGCTATACTGACTCCACATAGATTCAAATAGAACCTGCATAGTGCCCAGAGAGTACCACGCCTCTAAAACTGGCTCAAGAAGTGACATGCACTTTTTTTCCTGTGGCGTTTTTTAACGTAAACAAAACACCGTTTTTTCCATTGAAATCAACGGGCACATGTTTGGAAGCATTCTGCTTCCGGTTTCTCAGTGTTTACATACCGTGTGAACATACCCATACACTCTGGGTGTCTGTTCAAGCTTATTTGAACACGGCCACTGATCAGGCACTGAGAGATGGCAAGGGAGAGAAGAGGGATGTATAAATAGTGCAACAATCAAGTGGCAGAGATGAAGAAGTGCTTTCTCTCCTCAGAAGGAAAGAGCCCGCCACCAGACGAGCAATGGTTAGTTTACAGTTTGGTCCACAATAAGGGGGCCGCACCAAAAGATTTCAAAGACCTCATTACATAGGAGAAAGAGAAAATGGCACTGCTGAGCCCAGGGTCGGCCTTAGGGGTGTGCGACCTGTGCCATTGCACAGGGCGCATCATTCCAGCAGGTGGAAGGGGAGCTGCGCTGGCTCCCTTACCCTGCTTGTTTCAGAAGGGCCCGGCGACTCAGCAGTCGCCTTTTCGCCCAGGCGCTTCTTCACTCAGTGGCGTCGCTACTGCTGTAGCAGCCAAAGCCGGGGCCCCCCACGGGCAGATGCGCCGCTAGCAGCCGCTACAGCGGTAGTGAGGTATCTCCCTGCTCTGCTATCTACTAGCACCACTGTAACTCCCTATAGGAGCGGAATCCCCATCCACAGCTTTGCCGACGCTGTGACGCAGATTCCACTCCAGGAGAAGTCCCTGTCGTCCAACTGTGTCCATATATGGGCAGTGACATCAGGGGCAACTCCTGAAGCGGAATCCCCGTCCAAAGCGTTGCCGACTCGGTGACTCCACTCCAGGAGAAACCCTTGACGTCACTGTGCATAAATGGACACAGTCGGACGACAGGGACTTCTCCTAGAGTGGAATTTCCGTCACAGCGTCGGCAAAGCTGTGGATGGGGACTCCGCTTCAGGAGTTGCCCCTAATGTCACTGTCCATATATGGAAATCAAGCTGAGCTCCCCCGGCCACAGGGGGATTCCGCTCCTTTAGGGAGCTATATTGGTGCTATCTTCAGGAAGGGGGGGGTGCTATCTACAAGGGGGCTGTGGGACACTACCTTCAAGGGGGCTGTGTGGCACTACCTACAAGGTGGCTGTGTGGCACTACCTACAAGGGGGCTGTGTGGCACTACCTACAAGGGGGCTGTGTGGCAATACCTACAAGGGGGTTGTGTGGCACTACCTACCAGGGGGCTGTGTGGCACTACCTACCAGGATGCTGTGTGGCACTACCTACAGGTTGCTGTGTGGCACTACCTACCAGGATGCTGTGTGGCACTATCTACAGGGGGCTGTGTGGCACTACCTACCAGGGTGCTGTGTGGCACTATCTACAGGGGGCTGTGTGGCACTATCTACAAGGGGGCTGTGTGGCACTATTTACAGGGGGTTGTGTGGCACTACCTATAAGGGGGCTGTGTGGCACTACCTACAAGGGGCTGTGTGGTACTATCTACAGTGGGAATCTGTGAGTGGCGGGGTGATGGTCATTTTACTGTGAGTGGGGGCTGATGGTCATTTTACTGTTAGTGGGGGCTGATGGTCTTCAAGTGGTTTTCACCTCTGACCTCCAATTGAAATTAATAGGAGGCAGAGAAAACCTGCGACGCTCGTTTGGTGCTTAAGGAATTTTGAGGCAGATTTTCTTTTCCTTACAAAAGACGCTGTGTGAACATACCCTACGAGCGTAGTGCTTGTTTTTAGCCGTTTTCTGTCTTTCTCAAAACAATTTTTGGTAGTGGTGCCCTGAGGAAATTTTATTTTTACAGTGGTGTCTCGATTCCGAAAAGGTCGGGAAACTCTGTCCTAGGCTACAGGATCACACCAGCCTACGCAAGGATCCCGTCGTGGAGCAGTTCAATTCGTCGTGGGAACGGGGCCTAGGCGAGTAGAATTTTTTTTGGGGGGGCACTGTCTACAAAGGGAAAGTGGGGGCTGTATGGCACGATCTACAAGGAGGATGCGGGGGGGATTATGCCACTGTCTACAGGGAGGGCCCTATCTACAAGGGGGTGTGGCAGCCAGGGGAGGGGGGCATTATACTGTGAGGGGGCCACTAAGCAGACATTATACTGTGTAGGGGTACTACAGGGGGCATAATACTGTGTGGGCACAATTAGAGGACAAAATACTGTGTCCTTGAAGGGGTTATAATATATTATTATTATACTGTATGGGGGGCACTAAAGGGGCATTAGGCTGGGTTCACACGACCTATCTTCAGACGTAAACGAGGCGTATTATGCCTCGTTTTACGTCTGAAAATAAGGCTACAATACGTCGGCAAACATACGTCGGCAAACATCTGCCCATTCACCTGAGGGTATGTTCACACGCTGAGCCAAAAACGTCTGAAAATACGGAGCTGTTTTCAAGGGAAAACAGCACCTGATTTTCAGACGTTTTTTGAGCAACTCACATTTTTCGCAGAGTTTTTCGCGCCGTTTTCGCGCCGTTTTTTCGGCCGTTTTCGGAGCTGTGTTCAATAGAGTCTATGAGAAAACGGCTCCAAAAACGTCCCAAGAAGTGTCCTGCACTTCTTTTGACGAGGCTGTAATTTTACGCGTCGTCTTTTGACAGCTGTCAAACGACGACGCGTAAATTACAGGTCGTCTGCACAGTACGTCGGCAAACCCATTCAAATGAATGGGCAGATGTTTGCCGACGTATTGGAGCCGTATTTTCAGGCGTAAATCGAGGCATAATACACCTCGTTTACGCCTGAAAATAGGTCGTGTGAACCCAGCCTAATACTGTGTAGGGGCACTATATAGAGCATTATACTTTTTTTTATGGTGCATTTTTTTTATAATGGGGGTTGGGCACCGAAAGATCATTTTCGCACGGGGTGCCATCTATCCTAAGCACGGCCCTCGCCGAGCCAATAAGCAGTCACTGGACCTGGCATACAGCAGCTGCTCGGCCGTGCCACTCTCTGTATTACTGTTTACACTAAACCAACAATTCTCAGTGGCTGCAGGGAAATTAGGCTCTGTTAATATCTGTACCGGAGTCTCTGTCAGAGTTTCCCTCAGATTTTGTGTGAAATATAGCGCTACATGCCGCCTTTTATTCCTGTCAACACGACGGACGCCATGCCAATGAACCCCATTGTAAGTTAACGTCATAGGTTTGAAAGATACATGTGCAGCATGTGTCCTATGTGTGAGTGGCACATGTGCAGCATGTTTCTCTGGTTATTCATGTGTTCAGTATATAAGGCAGCATTATTCAAGTGTATAGAATAGAGTGGCGTTATTCATGTGTACAGCATATATGGGGCACTATTCTTGTGTATAATATATAGCAGCGTTATTCATGTGTATAGTATATATTCATGTGTACAGTATATAGTGGCATTATTCAGGTGTACAGTATATATAGAAGCATTATTTTTATATATATATATATATATATATATATATATATAGATTATAAAGCAGCATTATTTATGTATACAGTATATATGGTGGCATTATTCAAGTGTATAGTATATATTGGCGTTATTTATGTGTACAGTATATATGGTGGCATTATTCATGTTTGTTAACTATATAGCAGCAATATTCATGTGTACAATATAGTGGTGTTATTCGTGTCTACATATATATGGTTGCACTCAGTCTGTTAAAATCCAAACTTTAATTCATAAATTTAAAACAAAGTGAAAAACATTCCCGCGAATTCCCAGATTACGGAATTACAGATGAAAGCTACGGTCAGGTTCATGGGACCTAAGGATACAGGGAGCTCCCCCTCCCTCTCTGTGTGTTGGTGAAGTTATGAAGGGGCCGGCTGTCTGGCTCAATTCATTAGATAAGCCAGCCCCTTCTCTGCCACAGCTAATACACAGTAGCTTTATGTCCAGTTTGCAATTGTTCCTTTTCCTCCTGCTCTCCTTATCTGTTAGGGTATGTTCACACGGCTTATTTTCGGCCGTTTTTCGGGCTGTAAACGGCTGTAAAATTGGAAGCAGAACGCCTTCCGACAGGCCGTTTTTTTTCGCTGACATTTTGAAAAATGGGCGCATAAAAAAAACTGCTGCGAAAAAGAAGTGCAGGTCACTTCTTTGGACGTTTTTGGAGCCTATTTTCATAGACTCTATTAAAAACAGCTCCAAAAACGGCAGTAAAAAACGCAGTGAAAATCACGAGTGGCTTAAAAAACGTCTGAAAATCAGGAGCTTTTTTCCCTTGAAAACAGCGCCGTATTTTCAAACGTTTTTGGTTAAGCGTGTGAACATACCCTAAGATCCCTTCCCCCCCTTGACTGTCAACATTGAGCTATCTGTATTCAGTGTGAGCCGTACACAGCAATAATAATAAAGATGGCTCACATTGAAAACAGTTTGCCTCCTATAGGAGGCAGTAAAATTCACAATACACTGAAAGGGAAAAGCCACACGTGGCGGAATTGCTCTTGAATTCCGCTGCGGACACTCCGCAGCGTTAATCCGCAGCGGAGCCGTTTCTCCATTGACTTCCACTTCTATTTAGTAGGGTTCGTTTAGACGAGGCTGAAAATTCCGCTGCGGAGCATAGGCTGCGGTGCGGAATTTGGTGTCCGCAGCATGCAAGGGATGTTGCGGAGTTGTGGCGGACTGGTTGCGGACTCATGGCGGAATTTCTCCATTGACTTCAATGGAGATTCTAAATTCCGCAATGAAGTCCGCAGCTGTCATGCACATGTTATGTGTGCTGCGGATGCGTCTTGCTTTTTTGACATGACATTTCTTAATTCTGGCTGGACCTATGTATTTCTAGGTCTACAGCCAGACTGAGGAAGTCAACGGGGCTCCCGGAATTACGGGAGCGTTGCTAGGTGACGTCAGTAAATAGTCACTGTCCAGGGTGCTGAAAGAGTTAAGCGATCGGCAGTAACTGTTTCTGCACCCTGGACAGTGACTACCGATCCCAATATACAGCAACCTGTAAAAAAAATAGAAGTTCATACTTACCGAGAACTCCCTGCTTCTGTCTCCAGTCCGGCTTCCCAGGATGACGTTTCAGTGTAAGTGACGGCTGCAGCCAATCACAGGCTGCAGCGGTCACATGGACTGCCGCGTCATCCAGGGAGGTCGGGCTGGATGCTGAAAGAGGGACGCGTCACCAAGACAACGGCCGGTAAGTATGAAATTCGTTTACTTTCACTAGGGAAAGTGCTGTCCCTTCTCTCTATCCTGCACTGATAGAGAGAAGGGAAGCACTTTTACCGCAGTCCACATCAATTTACTGCACATTTTGGGCAGATCCGCCGCAGAATCTGCAACGCAGATTCTGTGCGGCATTGATGCGGACAGTTGCGGAGGAAATCCGCCACGTGTGGGCATGCCCAAATACATAAGTATTGCAATGTATTGTACCAACGATCAAACAATCGCTTGTTCAAGCCCCCTAGGGGGATTAAAAAAAAAGTAAAAAAACATTTCAAATAACGTTTTTAGCAATCTTCAAAAAAAAAATAATAATAATTAAGGCTACATGCACACGTTGCGGAATTTGGTGCAGAAAATCTGCATCAATACCGCAAATTAACGCAGGTAATTCCGAAGGTAAAATCCGCACCTAATTGAGGAAAGAAGTGTGGTTTTATGCTGCGGATTTTGGAACATTTTTTTTTCTAAACTAGTCAGAAGCAATTCGCAAACAGAAACGCAAGATAAATTAACATGCTGCAGATTTTTAAAAACTAACTGCAGGTCAATTTACATGTGGAAAAATTCTGCAATGTGTAGATGAGATTACTTGAAATACTGGTACTGTATAAGGCCGGGTTTACACGAGCGTGTGCGTTTCGCGCACGCAAAAAACGCGGTGTTTTGCGTGTGCAAAAGGCACTTAATAGCTCCGTGTGTCAGCCCCGTATGATGTGCGGCTGCGTGATTTTCGCGCAGCCGCTATCTTTATGACACTCCGTTTGGATGTTTGTAAACAGAAAAGCACGTGGTGTTTTCTGTTTACATTCATAGTTTGACAGCTGTTGCGCGAATCACGCTCGTCCCACGGAAGTGCTTCCGTGTGACATGCGTGATTTTCATGCACCCATTGACTTGAATGGGTGCGTGATGCGCGAACAACGCACAAATATAGGACATGCCGTGAGTTTTACACAGCAGACTCACGTTGCGCAAAAATCACGGACTGTCTGCACGACCCCATAGACTAACATAGGTCCGTGCGAGGCACGTGAAAATCGCGCGCGTCGCACGGACGTATAACACGCTCGTGTAAATGAGCCCTTACGCTGTGGATTTGCCGCAGGAAAATATGCACGGCAAATCCACACTTAATACGCATTGTGTGCATTTGGCCTAAAAGTTCAAACTATCCGACCTATTCCCATTTTTACCCTAAAGTAATGTAAAAAATAAAAAGAATAAACGTAATTGGTATCGCTGTGTCCATAAAAGTCTGAACCATTAAAATATAACATTAATTACGTTTTAGGATGAACGCTCTAAAATAACTAAAATAAAAAATTACAGAATTTCTCAAAAAAATTGAATAAAAAGTTGTATGGACCCAAAAATGGTTCTACTAAAAACTACAGTTTGCTTCACATAAGACAAGCTTTGTCAACAGAAAAATGTAACCGTTATGGCTCTTAGGGCTTGTCCACACACAATGGATTTGCTGCAGAAAATTTCTGCAGCAATTCTGTTTAAATTTGCAGACTTTCCGCTGCGGCAAAAACGCACCATTTCCTGCGGGTTTTACTGCAGAAATTGTGCGGATTTTGCGGAGTTTTTCTCAATGCTTTCTACTCTGAAAAACGCAGCAATTCAGTCCACTTTCTGCAGCAGGAATTGACATGCTGCGGGCCGAAAATTACGCACCGCAGGTAAATTTCTCGTCTGAACTTTTACGCAGCGTGTGGATGAGCTTTGTTAAATCTCACCCACTATGCTGCTCTTGTATTCTGCTGCGTTTTTTCCGTCTGCAATTCCGAATGGAAAAAACGCAATTCCGCTGCGTGTGGACGAGCACTTAGAAAATTGGGACACAAAACCCTTTTAACCCTCTATTTTTTTTAACCCCTTCCCGACATTTGACATATCCATACACCAAAGTCGGGTAGGGGAAGTATGGAGCGGGCTCACGCAGCCGACACTTCAGAGTTAGCGGCATCGCGCTCGAGCGCGATCCCGCTAGTTTAACTCGTTAAATGCTGCGGTCAAGACCAACCGCAGCATTTAAATCGTCAGGAAGAGGGGGGCGACCCCCTCTAACAGCTCATCGCGCCCCCCGCAACGCAATCGCGGGGGGGGGGGGCGATGGTTGCTATGGCTGCCTGGGAGCTTAATGAACGCCCCCAGGTCCGCCATCTTTGTACACCTATTAAGCCTTGCCTCCGGCAGGGCTTAATAGGTGCCTGTCAGAATCACAATATACTGCAATACATTAGTATTGCAGTATATCGTGCAAGCGATCTAACGATTGCTGGTTGAAGTCCCCTAGGGGGACTAATAAAAAAAGTAAAAATGAGTTAAAGAGGCTCTGTCACCAGATTTTGCAACCCCTATCTGCTATTGCAGCAGATAGGCGCTGCAATGTAGATTACAGTAACGTTTTTATTTTTAAAAAACGAGCATTTTTGGCCAAGTTATGACCATTTTTGTAGTTATGCAAATGAGGCTTGCAAAAGTCCAAGTGGGTGTGTTTAAAAGTAAAAGTCCAAGTGGGCGTGTATTATGTGCGTACATCGGGGCGTTTTTAATACTTTTACTAGCTGGGCGCTCTGATGAGAAGTATCATCCACTTCTCTTCAGAACGCCCAGCTTCTGGCAGTGCAGACACAGCCGTGTTCTCCAGAGATCAGGCTGTGACGTCACTCACAGGTCCTGCATCGTGTCAGACGAGCGAGGACACCGGCACCAGAGGCTTCAGTTGATTCTGCAGCAGCATCGGCGTTAGCAGGTAAGTCGATGTAGCTACTTACCTGCAAACGCTGATGATGCTGCAGAATCAACTGTAGCCTCTGGTGCCGATGTGGCCGTCACGATGCAGGACCTGTGAGTGACGTCACAGCGTGATCAGGCAGAAGCTGGGCGTTCTGAAGAGAAGTGGATGATACTTCTCATCAGAACGCCCAGCTAGTAAAAGTATTAAAAACGCCCCGATGTACGCACATAATACACGCCCACTTGGACTTTTACTTTAAACACACCCACTTGGACTTTTGCAAGCCTCATTTGCATAAATACAAAAATGGTCATAACTTGGCCAAAAATGCTCGTTTTTTAAAAATAAAAACGTTACTGTTATCTACATTGCAGCGCCTATCTGCTGCAATAGCAGATAGGGGTTGCAAAATCTGGTGACAGAGCCTCTTTAAATAAAGTTTTTTTTTGTGTAAACAAAAAATTAAAAAAAGTTTAAAAAAGAACCATTTTCCCCCTAGAGCATAGTAAAAAATTAAATAAATAAACATAATTGTTATCGCCGCGTCCGTAAAAGTCTGAAATATTACAATATATCATTATTTAACCCGCACGGTGAACGCCGTAAAAAAAAAAAAATGTAAACGCCAGAATGTCTATTTTTTGGTCACCTAATCTCCCATAAAAAATGAAATAAAAAGTGATCAAACCGTCACATTTACACCAAAATGGTATTATTAAAAATTACAGTTTATTCCGCAAAAAATAAGCCCTTATACTACTTAATCGACGGAAAAATAAAAAAGTTATGGCTCTCAGAATTTGGCGACACAAAATAAATTTTCTTTTTTACACTTAGGTTTTTACTTGTAAAAGTAGTAAAATATAGAAAAAACGATATATATTTGGTATCGCCGTAATCGTATTGACCCACAGAATAAAGTTAACATGTTTTAATTGCACAGTGAATTCTGTAAAAACGGCGCGCAAAAAAACGTGGAGGAATCGCTGTTTTTTTCATTTTCTACCCCACAAATAATTTTTTGCCCGTTTCCTAGTACATTATACAGCAAAATAAATGGTGCTACGAAAACCTACAACTCGTCCCGCAAAAATCAAGCCCTCATAGGACTATATCGATGGAAAAATAAAGACGTTATGGCTTCTGGAATGTGGGGAGGAAAAACCAAAATGAAAATCTGAAAGTTGTTTACGACGGGAAGGGGTTAAACAAATTGTTGTTTCTTTGAAAAGTAGTACATCATAAACAAACTATAAAACTTTGGTAGAGCCGTAATCATATTGACCCGCAGAATAAAATGAACATGTCGTTTTTACCGCACGGTAAACGCAGTAAAAACTAAACCCAAAAAACAATAGAGGAATTACTATTTTTTTCCATTCTATCCCACAATTATTTTTTTTTTATTTTCCCAGTACATTATATGAGGCTTTTAAATACTACAACAAGCCCCGCAAAAAACAAGCCCTCATACGCCTATGTCAATAAAAAAGTTATGGCTTTCTGCAGGCGGGGAGGAAAAAAATAAAAATAAAAATGGCTGCAACAGCGGCAAGGTATGCTATGACCTACTTATGATGGGGCAAATGCCTACTGGAAAAAAAAGTGCATTATATTTTTATATAGGCTCAATCTATGCCGCTACTGTTTTCTGAATCTAGTCTATTTTGTATTTTTCCAATATCGAAGGTATGGATTTTATTTTCCTGTTAACAATGGGTGAGGCAGAAATGGGCAAACTGTTAAATTAGAAGGGTTGTTTACATAGTTTTGGCATTGTATGTTTTGTTACCATGGCAAGATTAGTAGAACGTGTTCCTGCATGTGCCTGGAGAACATAGTCGTTAAAATGCTAGTGCCATTTTTCTAGTTTTTCTACATAAACCTCTAGAATATCTACCTGGCAGTTCACTGATGGATTAGACCGACGTTGAAAAACATTAATATGAATAATTCTTGTGGTGTTTTTTTGCCCATTTGTAAGATGGCGTCGCGGAATCAGCTTCCAGTCACGTGGCGGTAGCGGAAATACGGTGACGTAACGATGAGGGGCGGTGACGTAGTTCTGACGGTGCGGTGGGAGATTCTAGAGTTTTTCCTCAGTATCGATAGAGACTAGTTAACGCGGCTTTAGAGCCGTGTTGTTTCGCTGCCAATTTCCCTGAATGGGGATGGCGAGCGGAGACGATGTTTCCGAGTTTCTCAGACAGAACCGAGAAACGGCTGCCTGGGTGGAGGGTGTGAGAGGGGAGTGCGAGTCGGACAAGCTGTGGCAGCACCGGAGAGAGTTCATCCTGAGGAATATGAGTGACTTCTGCGGGGACGAAGATGGACCGCCGCTTCTAGAGTCCAACCACAAGGGCCTGGACCGGCTGCTCGCCTACTCCATGGTGTGGGCTAACCATGTGTTCACCGGCTGCCGGTAAGTGTGAGGCGACTTGTGCCCTGCTGGGACTGAGCGCAGGATTCCACTTGCTCCGCTTTACTTTCCTTACAATACAAATCTCGTGTACGTGTTGCTTTCACTTGCGGCTTCCATTGAATATCGAAACATTCAACTGTTGCAGGACGGGGCGACCACGACAACCATTGTGGATGCCGGAAGTTGAGACACAAATGATCTCACCCTGGAGTTTCCTTTCTATAAAAGTGGATTGGCAGAGTCACGTGATTGCTGTGATACTAAGACCTTATTCACACGAACGTGTTATACGTCCGTGCAAATCACGCGCGTTGCACGGACCTATGTTAGTGAATGGGGCTGTTCAGACTGTCAGTGAATTTCACGCAGCGTATGTGCACTGCGTAAAACTCACGGCATGTCCTATATATAGCCGTGTTTCGCGCAGCACGCAGCCATTGAAGTCAATGCGTGCAAATCGTGCACGGCATACAGAAGCACTTCCGGGTGCCACGCGTGATTCGCGCAACAGTAAAAAGAATGAGTAAAAACAGAAAAGCACCACGTGCTTTTCTGTTTGTCAACATAAAACCAGTGTCATAATGATGCCGGCTGCGCGAAAATCACGCAGCCGCGCACCATATGAATAAGGCCTAATTCTCTTATTTTTGTGTTACCATTCTGTACCTTGGCAATGCTGCCACATTTACATCACATTGCTATTACGCCCCTGGATGATCTTGTACGCATGCAACAGAGAAAAATATATATATTAAGTTCTTATTGCCAAAGTACTGAAAAAAATGAAACTGCCTCCTAAAGTCTACAGTCATTTGTCCACTCCCTGTCCCTTTAGTCCTCGTTCACACCAGCGTTTGCCATTCAGTTTCTCTTTTCCATCAGCAGAACAAGAGAATAACCGGAAGTGGTGATTCCATGTCACCACCCGCGGCCGACAGATTCCATTCAAGTCAATGGGTTCCATCGGGTTTCCATCAAGGTGTCTGTAGTTTTACCGGAAAAAATAGCGCAGCATGCCGTGCTATTATTTCTGGTATTCTCGGCCGAATCTGCAACGGAGGCTCCAACGCAGATCAGAACGAGGCCTTATTACTGCAACCCAATTCTTCCCTATAGATAAAATGTGGACCTGGTCTAGAAAATAGAAAAAATAGTATTCGGCACACTCGTGGCATGGTAACGTGAATTTTATTTAGACTTTTTTTTTTCGTAATGCCAGTGGCTACATATAAGAGCTTATACTTCATATAAGAGCACGGGCCAAAAATGCGGGTGGCAGGCCGTGCCCTCATTCGCTGCCTGTGATTACGGGTACGGCCGTGTTCATGAGGCCTAATTGTGTCGGTTGCTGTATGTATGGAGTTTTTTTTTTTTTTTCTCCTAAAAGCACTTCTTCTACGGGAGTGTAGCTCTGTACATAAATCACCTGACGGAGAATGGACAGTTGGCCCAGAGAGTCCCTGCGTATCAACCGCAACGTCTGAATACACCCTTCCTTCATTTCTGTTCACAATTGCATTGGGATTTTTGTCTGGGTGGTTCAGTTTAGGTTTGTCAAGAATAGCATAGCATGCAGTGCAATTCTGCCATCAAAGCGGCAGGAATACGATGGACCCCACCCAATATGTCACATTGGTCCATATGGCGCTTTTCGGAACAGTTGTTTGACCGATGTAGACAGAGCCTTACTGTGCAGAACGCGGCCTTTTTGTGAAGCTGGCCATGAGTATTAGAAAAAAAAAGAGCAAAAAAAGCACTTTACAATTCAGAGGGGATGTCTACAGGCAATATCATACGTTGCATAGTAACTAATCTAACAATTCTAACGAGACGAGTAAGGACCCTGCTCACAAAAGCTTGCAATCTATAAGGAAGTTGCCCAAAAATGTTGATTTCAACCAGTTTGTCCAATCGTTGTTTTAAACTTATACGTGAACAATCACGATGGCTGTCAAACGACTTAGAGGCTCTGTCACCAGATTATAAATTCCCGATATTGTACATGATGTGATCGGCGCTGTAATGTAGATTACAGCAGTGTTTTTATTTAGAAAAAGGAGTTATGACCTATATTAGCTTTATGCTAGTGAGTTTCTCCTGACCACTTCTGTAGCGTCTCTTCTCTGTGATTTACAGCATAGCAGGCGTAGTCTTGCGAGATTACGATGTAAGCTGTCATTCACAACGAGATCTCGCTGTGCTGTAAATCACAGATGTGCAGAGAAGTGGTCAGGATTCTGAATACACATCACGTCCTGGCTGGAGGTAATGTATATTCATCGTCAGGACACTGCAGTAATGTTATAGTGTATTTATGTGGCTGCACATAGCGATATAGCTATATCCCTATCTGTAGTGTAAATGAATGAAGAGAAGTGTTTGATGCTGATTGGTCAGCGTCATACATTTCTCTCCACAACGCCCACTTGGCCAAAAAGTAAAACACGCCAGTTCATGAAGAAACTCATTAGCATAAAGCTAATATAGGTCATAACTCCATCAAAAATTATCGTTTTTTAAATAAAAAATACTGCTGTAATCTACATTACAGCGCCAATCACATTATGTACAAGATAGGCCACTTATAATGTGGTGACAGAGCCTCTTTAAGGCTGAGGTCAAACCTTGTTTTTAACATGCATTTTTGTTAATGAACTCTCATTGAGAGACATGAGTTTATCAACCAAAACAAAAAAAAAGCATTTTAAAAATGCAACAAAACAAGTTCACACTTGGCGTAAATACTTTGGGATTTCCGTGCAGAAAATGCAGCGTGTTTGCATGAAAAATTTACATGTATCAGATTCCACACTACTTTTCTGCAGTTTTTTTTTTCTGCAGTGCATGGATGAGATTTGATCAAATCTCATCCACTTTGCTGCTACTGTAACACTCTGTATTTACTCTACATGTGAAGCCTCCCGTCCGAGTTGCCACTGTGCGGGTCCTGTTTTCATGTATCCTCATAGACTTGAGACTATTGAGGGATCCGTGAAAATAGAACACGTTCTATTTTTCAATTGTCCCTTCACACGGTCCATTGAAACAACGGCCATGTGAACGGCCCCATTGAAATACATGCGTCCGTGTGACGGCCGTTGTTTCAACGACCGTCTCACGGACGTATATATCATTTCCGTTTTGTTTTTCGGGCTGAAAAATCGGAAGCAGAACACCTCCAAACATCTGCCCATTTATTTCAATGGGAAAAACGGCGTTCTGTTCCGACGGGCTGTTTTACACGGCCGTTTTTTTAAAACGGCCGTGTTAAAAACGTCCACAAAAAAGAAGTGCAAGTCACTTCTTGAGCCGTTTTTCAGTAAACTCTATAGAAAAACAGCTCCACAAACGTCCGTAAAACGCAGCTAAAAACGCGAGTTTGAATAAAAAACGGCTGAGAATCAGGAGCTGTCTTCCTTTGAAAACAGCTCCGTATTTTCAGACGTTTTCTAGTAAGCGTGTGCACATACCCTAATGTGTATGGCCAGCTGCCATGGAAGGAATACCCAGAAATACCCACTACTTCATTTAGTGGGTATGTCTTCATAGTAAACTGTATATCTCTAAGTTTTTCTTAAATTGTTTCTATTTACGTTTTACAGATGGAAATGAAGTCACTATGGCAGCTGTTAATATATTTTTGTATATATATATTTTTTTTTTTATAGTTATCCTCATCCAGTTATGGATAGAGTCCTTAAAATGGCAGAAAATATAAAGGTGACTGATGCTCCAATTCATACAACCCGCGATGAACTGGTTTCCAAGGTGAAGAAAAGAGGGATTGCAAGTAGCAATGGTTAGCAGAACATAGATGTAAACATTAGGAATTTACTATAAGTTTAATCGCTTCAATGTTTGGTAAATAAGACCTTTAGGGTATGTTTGCATGTTTTTAATTTGCTGCCGATGTGTCCACAGCAAATCCCACCCAAATTCCGCCGAGAATTCTGGCCGAAAGTCTGCACCAAATTGTGTTTAATTTGGTGCATATATTTGGCCATATTTTGCCACTGCGGAAGCAGAAATGGGAATACGGAAAATTGTACTATACTCCCCTCCACGGGTCTTCTGTAGCGACGTTCCCCTGCTCCCCAGTCTGGCCTCCTGGGATAACGTTTCGTCCCGTGTGACCGTTGCAGCCTGTGACTCGGTTGTTTCTGTTAGTCCCATAGACATTGAATGGAGCCACAGCGCATACTCGTCCACCGCTCCATTCAAGCTCCTTCTCTCTGTGGGAAGGTCTGGAGATAGAATGGGGACTTGGGACCCCCGTTCTCATGATTGGTGGGGGGCCCATGCAATCGGGCAATTATCACCTATCCTGTGGGTCGGTGATAATTGTCTATTCTGGTACAACCCCTTTAATGCAAATATTGGCTCGGTTAACTGCTCACTTGTCCAGGTGTTTTTATTTTGGGTTTTTTGCAATTTTTATTTGACTTTTCCTAACGAAGTTTCCGTACATCAAAAAAACACAAATTTCCCCAACACACCTCCCCCCCCCCCCCCCCCCCCCCCCCCCACCAAACATGTGCATTTGGGGAACAAGATATAGGATAACAAAGAAGAATCTGTTCCAATTACAAGATGAGTAATTTGCAGTACAGTAAGCAGATATCTTCGGGTAGTACACATAACATACAGAATACAGTGAGAGATAGGACATTCCAGTGTCAATAAAGCAAGAATATAATCACCATACATAGGAGAACTCTATAAAGAGCAGTGCAAAACATGGAAAGAACTGTCTGGCAAGGATCCTGAACAACGAAAACCCTCCCACAAATCCCCTTGAGGACCTGTGAAATCTGACATTATTGCTAATTACCCTAACCAAGCTCTATTTCCCACAAGATGACTTTTAAGATTTAATTGCATCAAAATACTATTGTATGTGTAATGATCAAACTGAAGGTATTTGTCTATTTCACAATAATTCATACATCAATTTTTTTTGCAGATGGGACTGACCTGTGAATATATCTTAACCCGTTAGTGACCGCCCCATAGTGTTTTTTCTCGGCCACTAACGGGCTTTATTCCGATGCAGTAGCCTTTTTACGGCGCTGTGTCGGAATAAATGGACAGAGCAGGGAGCTGTTAAATCTCCTTCTCTCAGCTGCCAGAGGTAGCTGAAGGAAGGGGCATCCCTGATCTAACGGGTGAGATCGATATCCGTAGCGAGCGCCACATCTGAGTGGTTCTGGATAGAGGGAGGGAGCTCCCTCACATCCCACCGGCACCTTGCCTCTGATCACCGGGTGTCTGTGTCTTCTATGGCAGCCAGGGTGCCCAATAAAGGCCCCCAGGTCTGCCTGTAGTGTATGCCTGCTAGGTCATAACAGAGGCATGGCCTCGCAGATGCCTGTCCGTTTTACACGGACAGGCATAATACATTGCAATACAGAAGTATTTTAGTGTATTATAAATGCGATTGGACGATCGCATGGTAAAGTCCCCTAGTGGGACTAGTAAAAAAGTTTTTAATGAAGAGCAAAAAAAAAAAAAAATTAAAAACCCACTTTTTCCCCTTACAAACTGCTTTATTAAAAAATAAAATAAAGTTACACATATTTGGTATCGCCGCGTTCGTAATGACCCCGACTATAAAGTTATTACGTCATTTAACCCGCACGGTGAACGTTGTAAAAAATAAAATAAAAAACAATGCAAAAATTGCTGTTTTCTTTGAATCCTGCCTTTAAAAAAAATGTGATAAAGTGATCACAAAGTCACATCTACTCCAAAATGGTACCAATAAAAAGTACAAGTCGTCCCACAAAAAAAAAGCCCTCGTACAACTGCATCGGCGAAAAAATAAAGTTATGGCTCTTCAAATATGGAGACACAAAAACAAATAATTTTGAAAAAAAAAAAAGGTTTTTACTGTGTAAAAGTAGTAAAACATACAAAATCTATACAAATTTGGTATCGTTGCAATCGTAACAACCCGCTGAATAAAGTTATTGTGTTATTTATACCACACGTAAACGGCATAAATTTAGGGCGCAAAAAAGTGTCGCGAAATTGCAGGTTTTTTCTATCCCCCCCCCCCCCCCCAAAAAAAGTTAATCAATAAATTCTATGTACCCCAAGATGATTATAACTTATCCCGCAAAAAACAAGACCTCATACGGCTATGTCGACGCAAAAATAAAAAAAAGTTATAGCTCTTTGAATGAGACGATGGAAAAACGTAAAAAATAGCTTGGTCATTAAGGTCTAAAATAGGCTGGTCACTAAAGGCTTAAAGCTTGCCCAAACACATTAGAGAAATATTGTCAGGATCCTGGCTGTTGCCATTCAGAAACAAGGATAAGGCATGTTGAATTTAAATGCCCGATCCTTGGTTCTGCCAGACATAAGCTGGCGCCAGAACGGCCCCCCACTCCCCTATTGAATTAACATGCATAATCGGCTGAGTTGGTTGTGTATGTTTAGTTGGATATCGGGTGGAGAGCACTCAATAATACCCTGTGGAAAACAAAATAGTGATGTAGATTGATCTGGAGGACAGGACACAACCATATATTTCATGCTCTCATTGGTTTTAATACTATAGTATTTTCTAAGTCCTCCCAGAATTGATATACAGAAGTGGTAATATAATTTTTTATTTTTTTTATTTTTTTATGCAGAAGGGGTAGAAGATGAGCCCTCTAAGAAGCAGCGATCTACTGATGGAAACAGGAGAAATTCAGAGGCCAACTACCAGCAAAGCTCAAATGTCGCTGAAGATGAAGCACCAAGGACAGATGCAGGATATTGTGAAACTGATGATCAGGAATGCAAAAGTAATAGTGTCTCTCGCCCGGCCGCAAAAGTCCAGTCACCAGCTAATACAGGGAAAGCTACTCGCAGACTGACTTCTGAGGACGTCAAGAGCCGACAGTCTTTCTTTAACAGACTATACAAGAGAGTAGCTTGGAAACTGGTGTCTTCAGGTGGTTTCAGTCCCAATCTCAACCATACGGAGGTTCTGAGCTCTTCTGTTGAGTCTTTAAGCTCTATACTGGACATTGATTTTGTGCCTCTGAAGGATTTGGCAGATTTGCCACAAAATAAGACCACTCAGGAAAACATTGTGTGTGAACTGAGATGCCAAGGTGTTTATCTTGGCATGGGCTGTGGCAAAACAAAAGAAAATGCAAAAGCTGTGGCTTCTAGGGAGGCAATAAAAGTTTTCCTGAAGAAGAAAGTAGTGGTAAAAATATGCAGGAGGAAATACTGTGGTCAGGAGGTTGAAGACTTGGCACTACTGGATGAGGAATCGCGCTGCCCAAACTTGCCCCCTGCCGTGAGAAACCCCCGCGATCTAATCTAACATCTTTGTTTGGACTATAAATACAAAATAGATGCCTCATACCTTATACATTAAATGTTATGTTTATCAAATATTTGTTTTTTTTTTTCATGAGTTTTAATAGGTAAAGTGTTACCAATCTTAACTGGAGTGTTTTGCTACAGAACTTGGAAGCAGTTTTTTTTTCTGTTTTTGTTGTTTCTTTACTACCTAGGTTGTTTTTTTTTACTTTTGCGGTTTTACATGAATGAAAACATTGATTTGATTTTAATGTTATTTTATAATTAATTATTTGACATGTGGCAATCCCCTAAAGTTTGTTACATCTTGTCAATATTGTTTTCTCTACAGAAGAACATCAGAAAGTTACATGAAATTGATTTGATTTTTGTTTTCATATTTATTGGATCTTTTTAGATGTTCCTTGTTAGATATCATTGGGGCTATGATTAAAGAGGCTCTGTCACCAGTTTATAAGTGCCCTATCTACTACCTAAGGTGATAGGTGCTCTAACATAGATAAGTTTTGTTTTTTTTAACTTATTTTTTATGGAGTTATGACTATATTTCATTTTATGCTAATTTCTTCTAAATGCCCAACTGGGTGTTAGTTTACTTTAGAGCAAGTGGGCGTTGTAAGGAGAAATGTATGACGCTGACCAATCAGTATCATACACTTATCTTCATTCATGTTCAGTTGACAGCCAGCCAGGAGGCGATGTCTTTTCGTTCTCCCGATGCTCCAGTAAAGTTAATGAGGGACTAAGTCACAGCACAGCGTGATCTCGCGAGATCACACTGTGCTAGAAGTACAGCTGAACATGAATAAAGAGAAGTGTATGACGCTGGTTGGTCAGCGTCATACACTTCTCTTTACAACGCCCACTTGCTCTAAAGTAAAAAAAAATGCCCAGTTGGGCATTTAGAAGAAATTGACATAAAACTAAAAATAGTCATAACTCTAGTCAAAAATAAAAGTAAACAAAAAACGTATCTACATTACAGCACCTATCACCTTAGGTAGGAGATAGGGCACTTATAAACTGGTGACAGCCTCTTTAAGAATAACTATTTTTCATTAACCGTTTATATTTTAGTCTGTTTCATGACAATTACAGATTTGACATAATTAAAAGTGACTTTCATAGCGGCATGTATGTTTTATATTTTTTACTTAATTTTAAGTAGATTGGTTCCACCTAACAGGGTAATATTTGATTTAAGTCTTACGGCTGGATTCACACATACAGTTTTTGGCCTTGTTCACATCTGCAACCTGTTTTTTGTTTATACATAAACAAGGATGCAGAGTCGGATCCATCATATGACCTATACTAACAGAGCCTGACGGACCCCATTGACTTATAAATAGGTCTGTCAGGTTCTGCCATGGTGTTTGTTGTTTTGATGTAAAAATAGCTCTGAATGCAGCACTATTTGTCCAGTCAAGTATGACGGAATTTTTAACTTCCGACGCAGGTGTGAACAGAGCCGTAGACAAAGCCAGGTGTGGATACAAAAGTGAGGAGTAGTATTTATACTTCCTTTTTGATAAACTTCTGGCTTTGGCTGAAGGAAAGACTTCTCTATTTTGTATCTACTCCTGTGTTTGACTTAAAAACCGGGCCAGAAATCGGCTGCAATTTTTGAAACTTGCATAAAGGGGTTTTTATCATTGCTCATGACAGCACCCATGCGAGGAGACCACATGGGTGCTGTCATGAGCGAGATAAAAAGGCTCACACCCCCTCCACACCTCCGTTTCAGGTTTCCTGTCCTCCGGATAGGTTGTCCTGGGGAGCTTCTGCTCCCTTTGGAGATATGTATCTAAATTGTTTTATTTTTTTCTTCACACCCGGGGCTGAGGCTTGGAAGCTGGATTGAATTTGCCTTCCTTTCCTGGTATGGTATAAGTCTTGTAAAACGCAGCCTATTTACCTAGTCTGCTTCCCTGTGTGCTGCCTCCTGTCCATTTCTGCTGCCCCTGAGTGGGGCAGCATGTTTGTCCGGCGACTCTTCCCTTCTTGGAAGGAGGAGTGGTAAATGTGCTGTGGGCAGGTAGGATTCTCAGTGTGGGCTAGACAGTGTCTGGGATGTGTCTGGCCTCTCTTCCGTTGGTGTCCCTTCGGCTGACGTTCCGATAACCGCTTGGAGGAACCACAGCACTGCTGGGCGCTATATAAATAGGCAGCAGGACGGCAGCCAGCTCCTGCAGGTCCTCTGCAAAAAAATAATGTTTTTCAGCCTATAATTACTGTGAGCTGTATAATCCGAGACATCACAGTAGTGAATCACCATCTCAGATACTGGTGATGTCCATTAAAGAAGCGCTGACCCATCAGATGCCCCCAGACCTTCGAGTCCGGTATTTGACCTGTGGGATGATGGGACCCACTAAACATTTAATAATATGCTCTTTCCATTATCTCTTATGGTTTTTTTTTCTATGCCTTCTGTTTCTATAGACTACTAAAGTGGTTAAGAAGTCCAGCTCTAGTGAAGCCAGGACTTGTGGAATCTGTAAAAAAAGACTTTATCGTCCTCTTACTCTAAACCCCTTTGTCAAGTCTGCCTGGATAAGGTCATTTCTGAGCAGGAGCCTTCTTTAATAGACCGTATCAAACAAATTGTGAGGGATGAAGTGGCTTCCTCATTGGAGGCTTTCAAGAGGAAGAGTTCCCAGGATAGTGCCTCGGGTGCACCCTCTGCTCCCTTTAGTGCTGATGACTCTGCTTCAGATGAGGGTGAAGTAGCCTCTGGATCAGACTCTAATGAAGAACAGTCTGGTAGTACTTCCTTCCAGGCAGAAGATGCCAAATGTTTGTTAAAAGCAGTTAGGGCAACAATGGGGTTAGAGGATGTCGGAATCATCTAGATCCGTGTCATATTTAATGTTTGAAAGATTAATTTCTAGACAGAAAATGGTATTTCCAGTATGTCTGAATGTGAAAGCCCTCATTGACAGAGAATGGAAGAATCCTGACAATGTTCTTCATTCCTTCCTCCCTAAAAAGGAAATATTCCTTTAGTGAAAAGGACTCGGCTAATTGGGATAGGCCCCTAGTGTGGACATCCCAGTAGCTATAGTGTTGCAAAAAGGGGTCCTCCCCTTTGAAGATTTGGGGAATTTAGAGGTTCTGGGAATCTGTGGCACGTAACCTTAGACCTAGCATTGCTGCGACTTGTGTGACTAGGTCTGGTTGGGGCAGTTAGAGATACACCTAAAAGATAAGACTCCCCCCCCCCCCCCCCCAAGAGAACTTATTGCCTCTCTCCTTTCATTTGCAAAGGCTGCAGGCTTCTTGGCATATGCATCCGTTTACGCAGTAAAATGATCAGCTAGGGCTGCGGCTATGTCTAACTCCACCCGCAGGGCTCTATGGGTTAAAACATGGAAGAGGGGAGATCAGAGATCGAAAAACAGGCTGTGTGCGATTTCTTGTGAGGGAGATCTATTATTTAGCTCCTGTTTGGATAATATATTAGATAAGGCATCCGATAGAAGGGGTTCCCCGTCCCTCCGCCCTGTGGGAAAAGTTTTTTCCCCCGAAAGAATAGATACAGACCCTCAGGGGGAAGGAAGATTCCCTTTAACAAAAAGGGTTTCATTTTTGCCCAAGTTATGAGCAATTTTATATTTATGCAAATGAGCTTTTCAATGGACAACTGGGCGTGTTTTCTCGTTTTACCAACTGGGCGTGTTTTCTCGTTTTACCAACTGGGCGTTGTGAATAGAAGTGTATGACGCTGACAAATCAGCGTCATATACTTCTCATTGTTCCCACCCAGCTTCTTTCACTGCAGACATACAGCGTGACGTCACCCACAGGTCCTTCAACCTTGGCGTCAGACAGAGAAGATACATGGGCTCCAGCCATCCGAGAAGGTAATATGCTCGTCTCTAGGGAGTTTACTATGCTTACCTGCACACGGTGATGCTGCTGCAGATTCAACTGTACTCTCTCGGACACCTGGAGCCGATGTGTCTTCTCTCTTCCGATGCCAAGGTTGAAGGACCTGTGGGTGACGTCACGCTGTGTGTCTGCAGTGACAGATGCTGGGCAGAACTCCACCTCAACAGCTTATCTGCAGTTAATCTCAGGGGAAAGACACACATGTTGCAGACTTCCTCCACAGGGTCAGAATCGGGCAAGATGAGTGGTGCTTGAACAGGCATATTTTTCTGCAGATGGTTTCCAGATGGGGTCTTCCTCTGATAGATCTCTTTGCCACCAGGGAGAACAAGCAAGTAGGGAAATTGTACTCTCTGAACCCTCTAGATCAGGGGTCTCAAACTCGGCAGGGTAAGTGGGCCGCATATAGAAAAAATGGGAAGTTGGCGGGCCGCATTACTTTCAAATTTGATACAACACAAAATTATTATTAATAAATTACTTATTTGAACTACTATAACACTATATTACTATAATAATAATAATACTACATTACTATAAAATTAATACTACATTACTATAATAATACCGCTAGGTTTTGAGATATTTCTCCACGTGCTTATTTCAACAATCCAGTTTCAGGGTATGTTCACACACACTAATTACGGACGTAATTCGGGCGTTTTTGCCCCTAATTACGGCCGAAAAATGCGCCTCAATAGCGTTGACAAACATCTGCCCATTGAAAGTAATGGGCTGACGTTTGTCTGTTCACACGAGGCGTATATTTATGCGCCGCTGTCAAATGACGGCGCGTAAATAGACGCCCGCGTCAAAGAAGTGACCTGTCACTTCTTGCGGCATAATTGGAGCTGTTATTCATTGACTACAATGAAAAGCAGCGACAATTACGTCCGTAATGGACGCGGCGTTCAAGCGCCTGCACATTCCGTTACGGCTGAAATTATGGGGATGTTTTCTCCTGAAAACATCCCCGTAATTTCAGCCGTTACGGACGCTGCCGTGTGAACATACCCTAAGTGTCGCTAAATGCAGTCCGGCGGCTCAGTTGGCAGCGTTTGGCAGACACACATGTCAAGATTGGGCAGCCCCTTTTTAGATGCTGCCGCAGTGCCCTCTATGGATGCTGCCGCAGTGCCCCCTGTAGATGCCGCAGTGCCCTCCGCAGATGCTGCCGCAGTGCCCTCCGCAGATGCTGCCACAGTGATGTCAGGGGCTTGCCCAGAGCTGGAGTCCCGGAGCAGAGCCGCTTCTAGCACTCTGCCTGGGATTCCAGCTCTGCTCCTGACATCACTGTCCATATATGGACAGAGATGTCAGGGGCAACCCCAGAGCTGGAGTCCCGGGCAGAGCGCTAGTAGGCTCTTCCTGGGACTCAAGCTGTGGTCCTGACATCACTGGGACTCCTGCTCTGGGGAATTCCACAGAGTCCCGGAGCAGAGCCTGTACTAGCGCTCTGCTCGGGACTCCGCTCTGGGGAAGACCCTGACACACTGTCCATATATGGACAGCGATGTCAGGGAATTCCACAGAGTCCCAGAGCAGAGCCTGTACTAGCGCTCTGCTCGGGACTCCGCTCTGGGGAAGACCCTGACACACTGTCCATATATGGACAGCGATGTCAGGGAATTCCACAGAGTCCCGGAGCAGAGCCTGTACTAGCGCTCTGCTCGGGACTCCGCTCTGGGGAAGACCCTGACACACTGTCCATATGTGGACAGCGATGTCGGGGAATTCCAGAGTCTAGCGGCTCTGTGTCCCGCGGGCCGCAGATGACAGCCCCAGGGGCCGCATGCAGCCCACGGGCCGCGTGCTTGAGACCCCTACTCTAGATCATCCTCTAGCTGTGGATGCTTTGAGTCAGTCCTGGGGTCAGCAATTGGGATTTGCCTTCCCATCCCTTTGTCTTATTCCCAGGTATTAAAGAAAATCATGTTAGACATAGCTGCAGTGATTCTGATTGCTCCAAGGTAGCCCAGGAGAGCCTGGTTCACTTTGCTCACGTCCCTGTTAGTAGCTCTTCCTTGGGTCCTTCCCATCGGGAAGGATCTTCTCTTTCAGAGTCCCCTTTTTCAGCCTCATCTCCACAAATTTCAATTGACGGCATGGAATTTGAGAGTTGAATTCTCTCTAGAAAAGGTATTTCGGACAAGGTAGTAGACACACTCTTAGGCCCCATGCACACGAACGTAAAAACGCCCGTAATTACGGGCCCATAGACTTCTATTGGCCAAGGGTACCTTCCCATTTGCTTACGTGAAGGTGCCCGGGCCGTTGAAAAATATGGAACATGTCCTATTTCAGGCCGTAATTACGGCACGGGCAGGCCCATAGAAGTCTATGGGGCTCCCGTAATTACGAGTGGCTATGTGTGTGCACACGTGATTACGGGAGCATTGCTAGGCGACGTCAGGGGATAGTCACTGTCCAGGGTGCTGAGTTAACTGATCGGCAGTAACTCTTTCAGCACCTGGGACAGTGACTACCGCTAGAGTTAATAGTGTTAAAAGTTAACTTACCCAGAACTCCCTGCTTCTTCCTCCAGTCTGGCCTTCCGGGATGACGTTTCATCCCATGTGACCGCTGCAGCGGTCACATGGACTTCCGCGTCATCCAGGGAGGTCGGACTGGATGTATTTACGGGAGGAAAAAAATACGTTCGTGTGCATGGGGCCTTAGACAGTAAGGAGAAAGTGACATCTAACATCTACTTGAGAGTTTGGAACACCTTTACTAAGTTTGTAGCTTCAGAACAAGATCCTCTAACAGATCCTAACATAACAGCCATTCTAGATTTCCTACGGGCAGGAATAGACAAACGACTTAGACCTTGAAGGTCCAGATCGCGGCATTGTGTTCCTTTTTTTATGTTGGGCTAGCCGAACATCCCTGGGTAAAGAGGTTTATATGAGCATCATTACGTCTGAATCCCACTCTTAGGTCTGTTGTACCACCTTGGGATCTAAATACTTTCCTTTCGGGTCTTTCTCAAAGTCCCTTTGAGCCTATTGAAAATATTTCTGTCAGACTACTAACCATAAAATTGACTTTCCTTATGGCCATTACTTCTGCCAGGAGGATTTCTGAGATTCAGGCTTTTTCAGCTCACCCTCTTATACTAAGGTATTCGATGACAAGATGATCGTTAAACCTCTCCCCTCCTTCCTTCCTTCCTTCCTTCCTTCCAAAGGTAGTGTCGAAGATCCATACTTTGCAGGATGTCATTCTACCTTCCTTCTTTCCTGATCCAGAGAACATTCAGTAAGAAAGATTCCACTGCCTGGACGTCAGGAGATGTCTTCTGAGATATATAGAGGTTACTTCTCATTAGAGGAAAGATGACAATCTTCTACAGTTTCAGGGACCTCGTAGAGGTAGTAAGGCTTCTACAGTATCCATTGCCAGATGGATTAAGCAGGCAATACATTTAGCTTATGTGTCCTTATCTCTTCCTCCACCAGGTCAGTGGCCTCTTCCTGGGCTGAGTGAGCAGGAGCCTCTCTTTCTCAAATTTGTAAGGCAGCTACGTGGAGTTCTCCACATACCTTTTTTTAGACATTATCGTCTGCAGGTTCTTTTTGGAGCAAATGCTTCCTTTGGTAACAAAGTCCTGCAGGTTGTTGTCCCTCCCTGATGACTACTAGTTTAGTCTTGCATGGGTGCTGTCATGAGCGATGCTGAAACAATAATTACTTATCGGTAATTGTTTTTCTGGAGCTCATGACCGCACCCTATATATTCCCTCTCTTATAAGATTTTATTTGACACCAAGAGTCAGTTAACTCTTTATCCTTTCCTCTGCGTGGAGGTCTATAGGTCAGGGTCTGGCCTAGGCAGAATAGGGATATAATTTACCAGATTTGGGTTTCTTTTATTTCTGCCTCTTATGTTATCTTTCAAGAAGCCTTTTTTCTTTTTTTGGTTTCACTCCTCCGGGTACTTCCTTTCTTGCAAATCACTGAGGTGTGGAGGGGGTGTGAACCTTTTTATCTCCTCTATGTCCTTTCCTGTCCTGGGATGGGCTGTCTCCTCGAATGGATGCTGTCATGAGCTCCAGAAAACCAATTACCAGTAAGTATTGTTTTCTTGATTCCGATACAAGGCCTCAGTGTAAAAAAAAACAAGAAACCTTTAAATATACTTACTGTTGCAACTCCTTCTCGTTCCTGTGTTCTGGCTTTCCAGGTGCGTACATACTGATTGGCTGCTGTGGTGATGTCCGTATATATGACACATCACAAGTTGTCCACCCTGGTCAAGTGACATGTTAGTACTAATGGCACCATGCTCCAGTGTAAATGGGAATCACAAAGGTAAGTAGATTCAAAAGTTTATATATTTATTTATTTATTTTATTTTTTTTTTTCATCTCCCCAGTTGTCTACACAACAGAACACCTAAGATTGCTCCCTTCGCTTCCATAAGGCACAGGGAAAACATAGAGAGGTTTAAAAGCTTCTCTCCACCATCTACTTTTAGTGCTTTTCCTGTCCCTGACAGTGCACTATACAAGCAGAGAGGTAAAAGCGTCTAAGAGGCTCAGAAGATTAACCTACCGGTTTCTGCAGCTGGGGTTCGGTATAGCAGGTGCTTCCCTCCCCCATTTGGAACATTGCCGGAACGCCTGCGGTGCAGTGCTTTCCTTACATTAGCAGCCTCGAGGTGCAGGCTTGATACACTACAGGGTTGCCATTAAGATGGATATTTCCTGTTTAGCGAAATCCTGCTGCCATCAGGGGGCAGACTATAAGTATTGCGGCAGTATGCGCCCTTCAGTGCAATGACTCGAGACTATGATAGGGACAATGTCTGATGTCACTTCCAGCTGGGAAGTTTAAGAGAAATGCTGACTGGGGACAGAATCTCATGCAGCAGTGTTTACCTAGTTGTCAGCATGGCTGTCCTTACCACTGGCTCTAATTCTGTGGAGCAGCAAGCAACCCCTGGCCCAGTAAGTAATCCCCTGTTGGTATGCTTATGTTTTGGGTTATACCTGCTGGCATTACTGATTCTCCTCTCCCTATGTGATTGAAATGGTGATGCTACCCCAAAATCTAGGAGGAACCACAATAATTGTAGAATATGCTATAAGGTGCTTCCTTCTGCCTACAAAAACCTCTTATGCCAAAATGATACATATAAAGTGATGAATCTCCAGTGTTTATGGATTAAATAAAAAATTTGGTTGAAGAGGATCTGTCACTAGTTAGTAATGCCCTATCTCCTAGCTAATCTAATAGTCTCTGTCACATTGAAAATGCTAGTGAAAATTTTGTCCCAAAAAGTTTATTATTTTAAAAGTTATGAGCTTTTTTTTTCTAAATATGCAAATGAGGCTATACCAGACAAGTGGGTGTCAACACCAGTGATTCTCCTGAGGTGGAGCTCCCTCACAGCCTCTGATGCTGTCCTATCAGCATGAAGCCGCTTCACACAGAGAGATTGAGGAAGGAGGATCACTTAGGCCTCATTCACACGGCAGGGTTTCCCGGCCGGGTGCCGGCCGTTCATAAATCGGCCGGCACCTGGCTGCATTAGGAATAATAGACCCCTAATGGGGCTATTCACACGGCCGTCAAAAACCGGCCGTCAAAAAATAGGACATGCTCTATCTTCGCCCGGGTACCCGGCCGCCCGGCTCCCATAGAAGTCTATGGGGCCGGGTAATACACGGCCATCACCGGGATGTGTCCCGAGTGATGGCCGGGTTTTCCGGAGCCTGCGCTCTATCTCCTCCTCCTCACAGCGCAGAGTGCATGTGAGGAGGAGGAGTTGATGCCATTCTGACGAATGGCATCGCTGTACACGGTGTGGCAGGGCCGGGGTGTACAGCAGGTGGAAGGGAGCGCTGCGCTGGCTCCCTTCCCCTGCTTGAAAAGCACCCTGGCCCGGCGACACCTTCGATGGCGCCGCTAGCAGCTGCAGCTGCTGCTGCTGCGGCTGCTACTACTGCAGCGACGCCACTATAGCAGAGCGGGGAGGTATCTCCCCGCTCTGCTATGTGCTAGCCGCACATTAGCTCCTTGAAGGAGCGGAATCCCAGTGTTTTCGGGGATTCCGCTCCTGGACAGAGCGCTTGATATCTCTGTCCATATCTGGGCAGTGACATCAGGGGAAACTCCTGAAGCGGAATCCCCGAACATATGGGGATTCCCCTTCAGGAGTTGCCGCTGATGTCACTGTCCGGATCTGCCCGGCCCGGCACGGATGCAAAACTTAATGCAAACCGGCCGGGCAAAATGGCCGATTTTACCGACCGACACTCGGGCTCGGGAACGACCCGGTCGTGTGAATCCCGCCTTAAAATAGCTATACCTCCGGCTGTGGACCACCTAGAACAGTGGCATATGAACTCGTGACCTTTTTTCAGATTCTGAATTATCATCTGATTTGCCTACATCAGAGGAGAAAGAGGAAGGTGACGAAAATGATTGTTCCTCTGATGACAAGGGGGGGGGGGAATACCTCTTTTCATCTAACGAAATTTAAGAACTATCAAAAGCTATTAGAAGTAAAATGAAAGTTTGAAGAGGTAAATAAGAGCAGGTCTATCCAAGATGAGATGCTCAGAGGCCTAGACACCGTACGGAGGCCCCCCCCCCCCCCCTCCTAATACATAACAATATACACAGGTTTATTAAAGCGGAGTTAAAAAAATCTTTCAAAAAATATATATTATTTACCTAGGGGTCTCAATAAGAGACCACCGTTTGATGAAGAGGGAATGGCTGATTGCGATACTCTACCTAAGATTGATGCTTCTGTGGCAAATATTGCTAAAAAAAACAACCATCTTTACCATTTGAGGATGAGGAGAGACCCGATGGATCGCAAGGCTGAAGGTCTATTAAAGAAAATCTGGGAACCCGTCTCCGCACTTCTTTGACCGTGTGTTTTATCTTCACGTGTGGTTAGGGCTCTTTTTATTTGACTAGTACATCTTCTACTACCCCTTCTAAACATTGCTACGGGATTTCTTATGATCCTCTGGAGTCTGTGAAGATGGCAGCCAGAGCTGTAGTATTATATAATTCTATCAGATGAGTGCTCTGGTTAAAATCATGGTCAGGAGTAGAGATGAGCGAACTTATGAAAAGTTTGGTTCGGCTGGTTCGCCGAATTTCACGAAAAAGTTCGATTCGGACCGAACTAGTTCTGACCGAACCTGTAATTTCCGTGCACCGAGCATGGTACTGTCCAGGGTGCTGAAAGAGTTAATGGGCTGCACTAACTCTTTCAGCAACCTTGACAGTACCATGCTCGGCGCGTGGAAAATACAATTTTAATGTAATACATTTTTTTTTTAAATACGTTGATACTTACATTCCTCCTGTCCGGCCTCCAGCGATGACGTTTCATCCATGTCGCCGCTGCAGCCAATCACAGGCTGTATTGGCGGTCACGCACGTCACGTGACAGCCTCTGCAGCCAATCACAGGCTGTCGCGGCCTCTGCAGCCGATCACAGGCTGCCGCGGCCTCTGCAGCCAATCAAAGGGTTTGTTTGTAATCGGTTACCGTAGAGACACACATTGTGTTTTTAACTGGGCGTGTTTATGTGTATGACGCTGACCAATCAATCAGTGACCAGTCAGCGTCATACACTCCTCAACATCTGCACGCTCCTCTCCTGAAATATTCTGTGCTGCTGTGAACTCTGCTCTTACCATTACGTAGCTCTCAGTCTGTTACCTCTCCTCCACTCCTGTCCTCAATAACACCTTCACATGATTGGCAAGTCACCACCCCGCACAAGATCCACACGCTCATCTCCTGAAATACTCTGTGCTGCCTTAAACTCTGTGGACAGGTCAGGATCCTGTTTCTTTTAAATGCTGCTGGGGAACCCGCTCAATCCACTATATAAGGCTGCGCCTCCATCCTCTTCTGCCCCAGTCACTTATTCCCAAGCACTGTAAACTTTCAGATTGGTTGCGCTGTGAATATTCGGAGAACGGGATTGGTTTATGTGCAGGGTAATGAACATATAGACAAGCAGTAGAAGACTGAATAAGGGCTGAGCATTTCATTGAATTCAGTCTTCTACTGTCTGTATGTTCCGAGCTACGTAATGGTAACAGCAGAGTTCACAGCAGCACAGAATATTTCAGGAGAGGAACGTGCAGATGTTGAGGAGTGTATGACGCTGACTGGTCACTGATTGGTCAGCGTCATACACATAAACACGCCCAGTTAAAAACACAATACACGCCCAGTTGGACATAACGAAAAAAAAACGCCCAGTTGTCCATTTCAAAGCTCATTTGCATATATGCACACGACCGTAAAAACTCCCGTTATTACGGGTCGTATTTACGACCCGTAATAACGGGCTCATAGACTTCTATTGGCCACGGATACCTTCCCGTTTTCTTACGGGAAGGTGCCCGTGCCGTTGAAAAAGATAGAACATGTCCTATTTCAGGCCGTAATAACGGCACGGGCAGCCCATAGAAGTCTATGGAGCTGCCGTAATGACGGGTGGCTACATGTGTGCACCCGTCATTACAGCAGCGTTGCTAGGCGACGTCAGTAAATAGTCACTGTCTAGGGTGCTGAAAGAGTTAACTGATCGGCAGTAACTGTTTCAGCACCCTGGACAGTGAATTCCGATCAGAATATAGAGTAACCTGTAAAAGACGTTCATACTTACCGAGAACTTCCTGCTTCCTCCAGTCCGGTCTCCCGGCCGTTGCCTTGGTGACGCGTCCCTCTCGACATCCGGCCCGACATTCCTGGATGACGATTCAGTCCAAGTGACTGCTGCAGCCAATCACAGGCCAATCACAGGCCAATCCCAGGCTGCAGCGGTCACATGGACTGCCGCGTCATCCCGGGAGGTCGGACTGGATGTCGAGAGGGACGCGTCACCAAGGCAACGGTGACGCGTCCCTCTCTTGACATCCAGCCCGACCTCCCTGGATGACGCGGCAGTCCATGTGACCGCTGCAGCCTGGGATTGGCCTGTGATTGGCTGCAGCCTGTGATTGGCCTGTGATTGGCTGCAGCGGTCACTTGGACTGAATCGTCATCCCGGGAGGTCGGACTGGAGGAAGAAGCAGGGAGTTATCGGAAAGTAGGAACTTCTATTTTTTTTACACGTTGATGTATATTGTGATCTGAAGTCACTGTCCAGGGTGCTGAAACAGTTACTGCCGATCATTTAACTCTTTCAGCACCCTGAACAGTGACTATCTCCGCCGGGTTCGGTCAAAACGTATTCGGTTGTCCCGGTTCGCTCATCTCTAGTCAGGAGACATGACAACAAAAAAATAAATGACGTTCTCTTCCCTTTCATGGCCAATTTGTTTTTGGGTGGGATCTGGATAAGATTCTGGAAAATGTTTTTGGCAAAAAGAACGGTTTCCCTGAAAAGAAAACTCAAAGAAAGATATAGATTCAGCAGTTCCAGATTTTAGAGGCAAGAAAATAAAAGGCATAAAGGTGAAACAGGTTGTTGGAGCCATCAGAAACAGAGCAGAGAAAGACTATTTCTCTTCAATCCCAATCAAGCTCCAAAACAATGAGGCCAGGGAAGTAGGAGAAAAACTATTCCTCTTAACAGAAGAATGGCTCAAGATCTGGGCTACCCAGGGCTTATAAAAGTCCTCCAAGAGAGTCAGGGTATGTTCACACGCTTAACAAAAAACGGCTGTAAAATACGGAGCTGTTTTCAAGGGAAAACAGCCTCTGATTTTCAGCCGTTTTTTAAGCATCAAGCGTTTTTTGATACGTTTTTTTACCGCTGTTTTTGGAGCTGTTTTTCTATTGAGACATTGAAAACTGCTCCAAAAACGTCTTAAGAGGTGACATGCACTTCTTTTTTACGGGGCATTTTTTTACGCGCTGTTTTTAAAAACGCCATGTAAAAAACCGCCCCGGGGGAACGAAAAGCCATTTTCCCATTGAAATCAATGGGGAGATGTTTGGAGGCGTTCAGCCTATGTATTTTCATCCATTTTTCGGGGGGTTTACGGCCCACAAAACAGCTGAAAATAGCCCGTGTGAACATACCCTTAAAAGAACAAGTTTTCCTCTCTTCCCCCAGAAAGATATCTTCTAACCAGTCTTCTGAAGAGTCTGCAGAAGAACCTTCTGGAAGGTGTGAAAGATCTCCTATCCCTTCAAGCCATCCAGCCAGTACCAAATGAAGAATGGGGTACAAGATCTGGTTCACCAGGTTATGTTCACCATCTCCACTCTTCAGCTACTAAGATGGCTTCTGAGCTAGGAAAAATCTTGTCCCATCATGCAAGACAAAATTCCTGGGACTCATTGTGGATTGATCTTCCCAGAAGTCCTATCTTCCAGTAGACAAGATATTGTCCATTGGTCAATACCTTCTCTAAGAAGTACACACCAAAGAAGAAAATTCATACAGAACCAAGAATAGCCCAAAAAAAAAATTCCTTTTATTAATTCAATAATAAAAATATGCATGTGCATAT
Source organism: Rhinoderma darwinii (assembly GCF_050947455.1). Classification (NCBI taxonomy): domain Eukaryota; kingdom Metazoa; phylum Chordata; class Amphibia; order Anura; family Rhinodermatidae; genus Rhinoderma; species Rhinoderma darwinii. Next base: position 92,102,133 of record NC_134687.1, on the reverse strand, counting down.
GAATATAAGAAAATGAGTACACTCACACGCTGGAAGGAACACAAAAAAATGGTGGGCTACCCTGGTGTCACAATCTGGTATACAGTTCCATAAGAAATCATGTAAACAGCTCAAAAATCAACAAAAACGCTTTTAGATAAAGATGCACGGATAACAGAAATCCATAATATTAAAAGTAATCATCAGTAATTAATAGAGATGAGTGAATCAATTCTACACAAAATCAAATTCGTTACGAATTTCCCAATAGTTTTGGATTTTAGCGAATCTGAAAGTTTTGGGATTCGCTCAAAACGGCAGGCAGCATTTTGCAGATCAAAAGAGGACAGAGAAGAAGAATCACATGATCTCAGGCGGTAGCCTGGGGGGCTTCCCCATTATGCCTTGCAGACATTCCTCACTTTAGCACAGAAAATCATGAGGGGTATAGGGTCTGGATGACATACCCAGTATAAATAGCCCAGCCAGGAAATGCTGGTGCTTTGTGGGGAGACAGAGAGGAGAGACAGGACATCAGACAAAGAGTTAGGTCCTATTACACGGCCTGACGTGGGCCATGTAAACAAGCGCTTATCAATGAGATAACGGGAGATGTGCTGCCGACAACGATAACATTTTCAGCTGCATAAACGATACAATTAGCCGATGAACGAGTGTTTGCTCGTTCATTGGCTGATCATTGCCCTGTTTACACAGAGCAATGATCGGGAAAGAGCATTCTGTGAACGCTCGTTTGCCTGATAATTTTCCCATGTAAAAGGACCTTTTAGAGAATAGAGATAGATAGTGAAGGCAAGGGCCTAGCTAAGGGTTCATGGGCCCCCGATGCAAAGGTTCTTCTTGGGCCACCCCCAAACTTCTCATGGCCGACGGCCCGCAGCTTTCAGCTGCATCGCTGGGTCTCCTAAGTGACGCAACGATGCAGCACTAGCAGCCAGGAGCGTCACTAAGGTCTTGAAACGCCAGGAGAAATAGCTCCAATACATATACCCCACCAAAAAAATGTGTGCGCGTGTATGTATAGGTGTATATAGGAGACAGCATATCTGTAGCACTACGACCCTATAGCTATGGATAGGATTAGATACAGTGGCTCAACAGAAAGTATGACACATGATAGGATTAGCTATAAGGCCAAGCAGACAGTATCACACATGATAGGATTAGATACAGCGGCTCAGCAGATAGTATCACACATGATAGGATTAGATATAAGGCCCAGCAGACTGTATCACACATGATAGGATTAGATACACCGCTCAGCAGACAGTATCCCACGTGATAGGATTAGATACAGTGGCACAGCAGACAGTATCACACATGATAGGATTAGCTATAAGGCCAAGCAGACAGTATCACACATGATAGGATTAGATACAGCGGCTCAGCAGATAGTATCACACATGATAGGATTAGATATAAGGGACAGCAGACTGTATCACACATGATAGGATTAGATACACCGCTCAGCAGACAGTATCCCACGTGATAGGATTAGATACAGTGGCACAGCAGACAGTATCACACATGATAGGCTTAGATATAGGGCCCAGATCGCTGACATTGCAGCTCCAGCGATGGAATCAGGAAAGGTAAGAATAATAATTGTTTTGCTTTTTTATGTGTTAGGGTATGTTCACACGCCCTATTTACGGACGTAATTCAGGCGTTTTACGCCTCGAATTACGCCCGAAGAACTGCTCCAAAAGACGGCGCGTAAAAAGTCGCCCGCTTCAAAGAAGTGCATGTCACTTCTTGGGACGTAATTGGAGCCGGTTTTCATTGACTCCATTGAAAACCAGCTCCAATTACGTCCGTAAAAGACGCCGTGAAAAATTCGTGCACTTGTCAAAACGTCTGAAATTCAGGAGTTGTTTTCGCCTGAAAACAGCTCCGTAATTTTAGACGTAATTGGCATTGCCGTGTGAACATACCCTTACTAATGACAACATGTAGAAAAGAAGACAGCACGGCATTTTCTATATGTTGTCATTTGCTGAAACTAACTTCAACATGCACTGAGCACCGCCAGACAAAGGCTGTCGAACCACAGGTCCCAGCAAGCTGAAACACAAAGTCTGTGACATTGCAAGCTAAGGCAGTGCCATTTTTCATTTCTACATTTTGCACAATACCGTTACTAATAAGTTCGGTTGTTGGACTACTTCAGATTCAAGGACTACTTCAATGACGGCGTATTTTTTTATTCTCAATAAAATGGATAATGAGGATTGTTTGGGGGATTTTTATTTCAATAAAACATTTTTCTATGTCTTTGTATTTTTCTAAACTTTATTACTACCGCCTTAGTAATAGCTGCTGGCTGATTGACAACGTCCATACTAAGGCGAGGCTTAATGTTAGACATGAAGAGGCTATCACTAACCCCCATTATTATCCCGGTACCCACCGCCACCAGGGATACCGGAAAGAGCTGGGTACGATCCAGTACCCGAACATCTGTAGTGAAGGTTGGGTACCAGCGCGGCCACAGGCTGGTTTTATTAGGCTGGGAAAGCCCAAAAACAATGGTCCTTCCCACCCTGGTAAAACTAGCCTGCTGCTGCTATATGGTATCTGTCTGGTTATAAAAATGGGGGAACCCCACATCGTTCTTTTTAATTATTATTATTTTTTTTAAATGACGTGGGGTCCCCCCCATTTTTTATGGTTCATGGTTTCAACAAACGTTACCGAAGTGTCGGGATTGTGAATAGACATCCCGTTCTGGCTGAATGTGATGTCTATTCACTGTCGAGACACTTCAGTAATGTTAATGTGGGTGTATGTGACAGTACACACTGTGCTGACTACATGAATGGAGAGAAGTGTATGATGCTGATTGGTCAGCGTCATACACTTCTCTCCACAACGCCCACTTGGTCAAAAGTAAAAACACGCTCAGTTGGGCATTAAGAAAATCATTAGCATAAAGTTAAAATCGCTCATAACTTGGTGAAAATAGATTGTTTTTCTAAATAAAAAACACTCCTGTTACCTACATTACAGAGCTGATCACATTATGTAGGAGATAGGGCACTTATAATGTGGTGACAGAGCCTCTTTAACTCCTTCCCACGATTGGGCGTGACTGTACATCCGGAATCAAAGTGATTTCCCGCAATAGGGCGTACAGTTACATTGTCACCATGTCAACAGACACGGTGACAGCATCCTGATCGCAACTGTCATAGACAGTTGCCGAGCAGGACTCGCGGCACAGGACCAATCAGAGTGGTCCCGTGCCGACATGAGCTGTGATTGGCCAGTCAGTACTGACAGATGTGCGATATTTCTAAAAAACTGCAGAATCAGGGCAATAAATATTCAGTTGTATGTCTCTGGTAAAAACCTTCAGTATTACAGGAAAAATTTATTCAAATGGAATTTCTGCAAAAAAAACAAATGAAATTTGCAAATTTTCCTTCCACTTTGCCTTATTTCCTGTGAAACGCCTAAAGGGTTAAAAAAAACTTTCTGAATGCTGTTTTGAATACTTTGAGGGGTGCAGTTTTTAAAGTGGGGTGATTTGTGGGGGTTTCTAATATATAAAGCCCTCAAAGCCACTTCACAACTGAACTGTTCCCTAAAAAAATGGGCTTTTGAAATTTTATTGAAATTGGGAGAAATTGCTGCTAAACTTATAAGCCTTGTAACGTCCTAGAGAAATAAAAGGATGTTCAAAAAACGATGCCAATCTAAAGTAGACATATGGGAAATGTTAACTAGTAACTACTTTGTGTGGTATAACTATCTGTCTTACAAGCAGATACATTTGAATTTAGAAAATGCTAATTTGTTTGCAAATGTTTTTTAATTTTTGGTGTTTTTTACACAAAATTATTGAATATATCGACCACAATTTTTAAACTAACATAAAGTACAATATGTCATGAGAAAACAATCTCAGAATCGCTTGAATAGGTAAAAGCATTCCAGGGTCATTACCACATAAAGTAGCACACGTCAGATTTAAAAAAATGAGGCTCTGTCATTTGGTCCAAAAGTAGCTGCGTCCTTCAGGCTGGGTTCACACGACCATGTTACGTCCGTAATGTACGGAACGTATTTCGGCCGGAAGACACGGACCGAACACACTGCAGGGGGCCGGGCTCCTAGCATCATAGTGATGTACGACGCTAGGAGTCCCTGCCTCTGCGTGGAACTACTGTCCTGTACTGTAATCATGATTACAGTACGGGACAGTTGTCCTGCAGCGAGGCAGGGACTCCTAGCATCGTACATAACTATGATGCTAGGAGCCCGGCTCCCTGCACTGTGTTCGGTCCGGGTCTTCCGGCCGAAATACGTTCCGTACATTACGGACGTAACATGGTCGTGTGAACCCAGCCTAAGGGGTTAAAGGGGTTTTCTCATCAGGGACATTTATGACATATCCACAGGATATCTCATAAATGCCAGATAGATGCGGGTACCACCTCCGGGACCAGCACCTATCTCTAGAAAGGGGCCCCCTAAACCCTGTTCCGCCGATCTCTGTTGCGGCTGAAGCGTGTGACTTCCAACCATGAGGAAGAAAACAGCGTAGCTCGCTGAGCTACGCTGTTTCCGTAGCTCCCATAGAACTGAATGGTAGTTACGGAAATAGCCTACCTCGCATGTTTCGCTGCTTCCGTGCCATTCACTACTATGGAACTTACGGAAACAGCGTAGCTCAGCGGGCTACGCTGTTTTCTTCTTTATGGTTGGAAAGCACATGCTTCAGCTGGGTTCACACGACCATGTTACGTCCGTAATGTACAGAACGTATTTCGGCCGGAAAACCCTTTAACAGAGCGGCGGAACAGGGTTTAGGGGGCCCCGTTCTAGAGATAGGTGTGGGCCCCAGATCAGGGACCAGCATCTATCTGACATAAATGTCCCTGATTAATATTGAAAAGGGAGAGATTAGAAGTCCTGCAAGGCAAAGCAGCACAGTATCTCCTCCTACAAACAGAGCTAGCCACGCCCTCCTAGAAAAGAGAAGACGCAGATGACTTTTATAGGTCACTTGTCACGGGGGCGGGGCTCGTATTCTAATATTTGGTGTTCCCCGCTTGCTTTACATATTTGCACTTATTTATCAATATCTCCCGTGTAACCGCTCAACGTTTACCTCCCACACTATGAAGAGACATATTATAACAACATAACGTTCCATTAAGCGGTGTTTCAAGCGTCGCCATAAGTTCAGATTACGCGCGGCTACCGGGGTATATAAAGAACAGGGAGCGCCTAGAGTGACAGGCATTCTGAAGACCTGACGTCTAGGCCACGTACCGAGGACGTCAGTTCCTCCCACAGCCTAGGGGAAAGTCCCCGGACCTCGGGCAGAAAGTGCCGTGTGCTCCCGAAGCGCGCAATAATCCTGCCCTACTACTCACAGCACGTCCGCCAAGAAGCTCTCAGAGCCGAGCGGCTTGGGTGAGGGCGGGACCTATCGTCAGTCGCCATAGAAACGCAGGTAGCGAGGCAGCGACCACGCTAACAGAACGGGGCTCATTCTCAGAATGCTTATTTTATTGTTCCTTCATCGTAACGTTTTATCTAAACTTCAATTAACATAACAAAACAGGCAGCGATACCCTGTAGTCATGAGACTGTGATGTCAGGACGACCCATCGCCTACACCATGTTGGTACACAATCACTGAGTAAAATAAAGGATTTTTATGGCACACTGTTTTTAATGCCGTTCACAGAAAAACGTAACATCTTTGGATAGCAGATTTTCCACTGCAGATCTGAAAGAGGCTGTAAACGTTTGACAAACTTCTGACATGTCAGAAGTTTGTATTGGTGGGGGTCCGAGCACTGAGACCCCCACCAATCGCTAGAACGAAGCAGCTGAAGCGATCATGTGAGCGCTCAGCCGCTTCGAGTCTGTTCGGCTTTTTCCGGAAATAAATGTATCGTGTACGGACGCAATAGAAAGTCTATGGGCTCGTACTCCGATACATCGATTTCCAGCACTTCAGCTGCTTCGTTCTAGCGATTGGTGGGGGTCTCAGTGCTCGGACCCCCACCAATCCAAACTTCTGACATGTCACTATGACATGTCAGAAGGTTGTCGAACGTTTAGCTTCACTTTAAGGATGGGTTCACACAGAGTTTTTTGATGCGGAAACCGCGCCGAAAATGCCTCCCATTGATTTCATGCCCTATCTTCGCGCGGTTACGCCTCTGACCTCCCATTGACATCAATGGGAGGCAGAGGAAGCGTATATCGCTGCGTTTTATGCCCGCGGCGCACAATGGCTGCGGGCGAAAAACGCTGCGAAAATCGGCGTGCAGGCAGAGGAAAATCTCCCTCAAACTTTCAAACGGAATTTTGAGGCAGATTTTCCGCCTGCAGGCTATGTTCACACGGAGTATTTTGCAGGAGGAATATCTGCCTCAAAATTCCGTTTGGAAGTTTGAGGCAGATTTTCCTCTCCCTGCACACCGATTTTCGCGGAGTTTTTCGCTGCATTTTTCGCCCGCGGCCATTGAGCATAAAACACCGCGAAATACACTTTCTCTGCCTCCCATTCAAGTCAATGGGAGGTCAGAGGCGGAAACGCTCGAAGATAGGGCATGTCACTTCTTTTTCCCGCGAGGCGGTTTTACTGCTCGCGGGAAAAAGATGCCGACGCCTCCCATTGAAATCAATGGGAGGCATTTTCGGGCCATTTTTGCCGAGTTTTGCAACGCGGTTTCCGCGTCAAAAAACTTGTCAAAATACTCCGTGTGAACCCGGCCTAATACTTCTCCATCTCCTACCTAATCTAATAAACGCTCTGTTGTAGGTAACTACTTTTTGTTTGTTTTTTTAAAAACATTTATTAGTGACAAAGTTCTGGTTATTTTTACATTTATGCAAATTTTTGGGTTTTTAGTTTCACCAAGTGGGTGTTGTAAAGAGCAGTGTATGACGCTGACCAATCATACACTTCTCTCCATTCATGCCCAGCTTGTTTCACTGCACAGCGTGATCTCACTAGATCACCCTGTGACGTGACTTCCTGAGCGACGGAAGGACCTGACGTGGAGGTCCTTCACCGGAGCGACGGGAGAATGACCAGACATCCCCTCCAGCCGTGCCAGGACTGCTGCTGAGGAGGATAATCACCCTGGTTGGAGCCGATGTCTGGTCATTCTCCCGTGGGTCCGGCAAAGGAACTGCGGGAGTAAGTGACTTCACAGCGTGATTGGTCAGCGTCATACACTTTTCTTTACTACGCCCACTTGGTGAAACTAAAAAAAACGCCCAGTTGGGCTTTTACAAAAAATTTGCAGAAATGTAAAAATTATCAGAACTTTGTCACTAATAAACGTTTTTTTAAAAATTAAAAAAAAACAGTAGTTATCTACAACAGAGCGTTTATTAGATTAGGTAGGAGATAGGGAAGTGTTAGGCTGGGTTCACACGACCATGTTACGTCCGTAATGTACGGAACGTATTTCGGCCTGAAGACCCGGACCGAACACAGTGCAGGGAGCCGGGCTCCTAGCATCATAGTTATGTACGATGCTAGGAGTCCCTGCCTCGCTGCAGGACAACTGTCCCGTACTGTAATCATGATTACAGTACGGGACAGTAGTTCCACGGAGAGGCAGGGACTCCTAGCGTCGTACATAAGTATGATGCTAGGAACCCGGCTCCCTGCACTGTGTTCGGTCCGGGTCTTCAGGCCGAAATACGTTCCGTACATTACGGACGTAACATGGTCGTGTGAACCCAGCCTAAAACTGGTGACGGCCTCTTTGAAATCCACATCATACATATTATGCCGTGAATTATCACTTCGCATAAGGGTGTAATCCCTGGAATATCTGCTGCTATATCCGGCAGAGTTTTTCTGCTGCGTCTGAACTCACCACGTGCTTTTTAGGGTATGTTCACACGGCTCATTTTCAGGCGTATTTTGGACCGTAAAAAGCTTGTATTCTGCTCTGAAATACACCTGCAAATAACTTCTTATTGATTTTAATGGGAAATACACTATGTAGTTCATATGAGGCGTATATTAATGCTGCTGAATTAAAGTGTAGCTAAACGTTTGACAAACTTCTGACATGTCATAGTGACATGTCAGAAGTTTGTATTGGTGGAGGTCCGATCACTGAGACCCCCACCAATCGCTAGAACGAAGCAGCTGAAGTGTTCGTGTGGGCGCTCATCTGCTTCATGTCTGTTCGGCTATTTCCGGAAATAAATGGAATGGTGTTCGGACTCAATAGAAAGTCTATGAGCTCGTACTCCGATACATTTATTCCCGGAAAAAGCCGAACAGAAACAAAGCAGCTGAGCGCCCACACGAACGCTTCAGCTGCTTCGTTCGAGTGATTGGTGGGGGTCTCCGTGCTCGGACCCCCACCAATACAAACTTCTGACATGTCAATATGACATGTCAGGAGTTTCTCGAACATTTAGCTACACTTTAAGAAAGACATGTCACTTCTTGAATCACTGATTTTCCATTGACACTACAAAATATGATTCAAAAAAACTTGCAGAAATCAAATACGCTTTGAAAATCAGCTCCAAAAACAGCTGGATTCAGAGGCTACTAAAATCAGGCTCACATGTTTCTGCCTCAAACATAAGCCGTGTGAACATAGCCTTATGCTCCTTGTCAGAATCTCCTGGCTCCAGAGGCGTGGCTAGCAGAGGGGGGGGGGGGTGTTTGGTGGTGGCATGTCCCGGTTTTAAAGGGAACCTGTCACCAGCATTTCATCTATTGAACTTTACTTATCCCTCACTGGCCGCTGCTATAAAAAGTTCATTGCCGTTATCCCCTCTCCTAAATTCCTCCTCTGACTGTAAATAACGGTCTGCAAACATTTTGCGCCTTTTATCGTAATAATCCGGTGTCCCTTTGTGCACACACACCAGAAGAGGACATCAATGCACAAGCTCGGGATAGTGTGTGCTGGGGGAAGGCGAAGAGCTGCCAATCAAAAGTAAGGAGGCGGGATTAACTCGGAAAGACTTGAGGAATGAAGATATGACTCTTTTCAAATGAAGATCTGACTCTTTTATGCTCATTAGCATACTGTGTGGGAACACTAAAAAGCTGAATACTAAAGCTACACAAGCGACTAAGAAGACAATTATAGGTTATATAGAAATTATTTTTCACCCTCTACCACCAGGTATTGCTGGTTTAATAGGTGAAATGCTGGTGACAGGTTCCCTTTAACTCTATCTGCATCCTCAGTTGAATCCAGTGCTGTAGCACGAAGCCGTCAACTCCCTACTCCAGCATTAACTGTGTAACGCCAGTCTTGAGCGCAGACAGGCACGATGCGGCTGTGGGGGCATTATACTGGTTGTGGGGGGCAGCTGTGGGGGGCAGCTGTGGGGGCATAATACTGGCCGTGGGGGTATTGTACTGGATGTGGGAGACAATATGGGGGCATTATAATATAGAGGCATTATACTCTGTAGTGGCAGTTATGGGGGCATGATACTGTGTAGGGGCACTATGGGGGCATTAAATTATGCGGGCATTATACTGTATGGGGCATTATATTGTGGGGGCAGCTATAGGGGCATTATACTGTGTGTCGGAACTCTGGGGGCATTATACTGTGTGGTGGCACTATGGAGGCATTATATTGTGTGGGGGCAGTTATACTGACATTACACTGTGTGGGGGCACTATGGGGTCATTATACTGTGGGGGCATTATACTGTGTGGGGAGGCACTGTAGGGGCATTATACTGTGTTGGGAGGCACTATAGGTGCATTATACTATGTGGGAAGGCACTATAGGGTCATTATACTGTGAACAGAATTAACGTAAACGGCGTAGCTCACTATGCTATGCTGTTTCTGTAACACCCATTCACTTCTATGGAAGTTTACAGAAACAGAGTAGCTCAGCATACTAAGCTGTTTACTAGAGCCTAACCCCGCCAGATGCGCCTCTACAGTTGTTAATATGCGTTAAGTTGGGGCCCACTCAGGTGTGTTTCCCCCCATCCGGTGATAAAACCCCTTGCATGCACACAGAATAACACAGACGCTGTTTCTGGACAGGGCAACTGGGAGATTTATTAACCTCTTAAAGATTGGGCCAATTTTGGTCTTGAGGACCAGAACTATTTTGTTTTCTTTGCATCTCGATGGTCAAAACTTATTATTTTTCTTTTTGTTTGACATAGCTGTATGAGGCTTTTTAATTGCGGGACCAGTTGTACTTTTTGTAGGTGCCCTTTTTTGGTACATATTTCATTTATAGGTATATTTATTTTAGAAAAAATGCAAACAAAAAGCAGTTCCGCTAAGTTATTTGTTTTTTTTTTTTACATCATACGCTGATCATCATAAATGATGCCATAAATTGTGAAGGTTGCTACGGTCGTGACAATACAAATATGTGTACATTATTTTATATTTGGGAATTATTTTTTTTACTGTTTTTTTTATTTATTATTATTTTTTTTTATTCAATTAACTTTTGTTTTTATTACCATAGGAAAATAGTTTACATTTTTGGCTCCACTGAAACCAACTGCCGCCAAAGACATGAACAGTCTAGAATTTTTAGGCTAGGTTAATTTTACCAGTGAAAGATAGATTATATTTAAAAAAAAACAGAAAATCACATTGTCAAAATTATATATATTTCTTTGCATTGTGCACAGAGAAATAAGTATTTGATCCCTTTGGCAAACAAGACTTAATACTTGGTGGCAAAACCCTTGTTGGTAAGCACAGCAGTCAGACGTTTTTTGTAGTTGATGATGAGGTTTGCACACATGTTAGATGGAATTTTGGCCCACTCCTCTTTGCAGATCATCTGTAAATCATTAAGATTTCGAGGCTGTCTCTTGGCAACTTGGATCTTAAGCTCCCTCCATAAGTCTTCGATGGGATTAAGGTCTGGAGACTGGCTAGGCCACTCCATGACCTTAATGTGCTTCTTTTTGAGCCACTCCTTTGTTGCCTTGGCTGTATGTTTTGGGTCATTGTCGTGCTGGAAGACCCAGCCACGAGCCATTTTTAATGTCCTGGTGGAGGGAAGAAGGTTGTCACTCAGGATTTGACGGTACATGGCTCCATCCATTCTCCCATTGATGCGGTGAAGTAGTCCTGTGCCCTTAGCAGAGAAACACCCCCAAAACATAATGTTTCCACCTCCATGCTTGACAGTGGGGACGGTGTTCTTTGGGTCATAGGCAGCATTTCTCTTCCTCCAAACACGGCGAGTAGAGTTAATGCCAAAGAGCTCAATTTTAGTCTCATCTGACCACAGCACCTTCTCCCAATCACTCTCAGAATCATCCAGATGTTCATTTGCAAACTTCAGACGGGCCTGTACATGTGCCTTCTTGAGCAGGGGGACCTTACGGGCACTGCAGGATTTTAATCCATTACGGCGTAATGTGTTACCAATGGTTTTCTTGGTGACTGTGGTCCCAGCTGCCTTGAGATCATTAACAAGTTCCCCCCGTGTAGTTTTCGGCTGAGCTCTCACCTTCCTCAGGATCAAGGATACCCCACGAGGTGAGATTTTGCATGGAGCCCCAGATCGATGTCGATTGACAGTCATTTTGTATGTCTTCCATTTTCTTACTGTTGCACCAACAGTTGTCTCCTTTTCACCCAGCGTCTTACTTATGGTTTTGTAGCCCATTCCAGCCTTGTGCAGGTCTATGATCTTGTCCCTGACATCCTTAGAAAGCTCTTTGGTCTTGCCCATGTTGTAGAGGTTAGAGTCAGACTGATTAATTGAGTCTGTGGACAGGAGTCTTTTACACAGGTGACCATGTAAGACAGCTGTCTTTAATGCAGGCACAAAGTTGATTTAGAGTGTGTAACTGGTCTGGAGGAGGCTGAACTCTTAATGGTTGGTAGGGGATCAAATACTTATTTCTCTGTGCGCAATGCAAATAAATATATATAATTTTGACTATGTGATTTTCTTTTTTTTTTTTTATATAATCTATCTCTCACTGGTAAAATTAACCTAGCCTAATAATTCTAGACTGTTCATGTCTTTGACAGTGGGCAAACTTACAAAATCAGCAAGGGATCAAATACTTATTTCCTTCACTGTATATGTACTGAGCTTGGTTCTAGTATTGTATTTATGTACTGAACTTGGTTCTGGGGCTGTATTTATGTACTAAGCCTGGTTCTGGTGCTGTATTTATGTACTGAGCTTGATTCTGGTACTGTATTTATGTACTAGCTTGGTACTGGTTTTGTATTTATGTACTGAACTTGGTTATGGTGTTGTATTTAAGTATTGAGCTTGGTTCTGCTGCTGTATATATGTATTGAGCTTGGTTGTGCTGCTGTATATTTACATTGAGCTTGGTTGCGCCTATCTGTTGTGTCACTCACTACAGAATTTCAAACTCTGTCTGAAGTGACATCAGCACAAGAACAGTGCGTTGGGAGCTTTATGAAATCGGTTTTCATGGTTGAGCTCACTTGAATGGGAGAAAGCTATAATATTGTCCTTCGCTGCTACGAGTGTCACGGCATTGTACTATGGAGCAGATGTGTAGGAATGAAGGGGACACAGCATTCGCCGGAGCACCGGCTAAGAGTCTAGTTGAAACCAATTGGTACATTTAATGGAAACATTTCTCTACATTTTGTGTAAAAACAAAAAAACAGAATAACAGCTCTGTTTTATATAGAGTTATAATAAAGCTGCCATTGAGGTGCGTGCTCTACTGTATGATTATACACAGAGGTCATATAAAACCATGCTGTGCTCCATCGTACTCCGAATGTACGTAGGTTTTCTATAATAGGAGTTTTTTTTAAAACAAGGTGGCATAAATTGCAATTGGAGGGAGGAAGACTGAAGTGTAAAACAAGAAAAAAATTATTTTAGATAGATCCATGGAACAGTTTTCCAACAGTTGTGGAGACACATACAGTTACAGCATTCCAAAATGCATAAGACAGGCATATAACTATTATCGGAAATGTTAAGAATTAAAAAACAGGAGGATATATATTTAAATATTTTGTACAAAAAATATACACAGTCGAGTCAAATTATTATGACCACCTCCTAATTTCGTCTTCGGCAGTGCGTAGCCCATGAATGAAGTGATGTGTCGTGGGCTGGCTTGGTGGGTATATAAGGTGTGTAATAGGCTGTCTGAACACATATCACTCGTTGTTGCCATTGGTAAAAGGGGTGATTTATCAGAGTTTCTGGCCAAGGGTGGCAGTATTTCTCAGTGCAGTTTGTGAACTGTTCGCGTGCTGCTGTCGTGAAAGTGTATCGTGAGTGGAAAAATGGCACCATAGGGAATAACTGACGTGGAAACTGTGGAGCACCATGTGCCATTGATGTAAGGTGAACGTCGGCTACGAAGGTGCTCAAGGGCCGAACGACACGCTACAGTGGAGCAGCTCACCATGAAAATCAACCAGGGGGCTACCAGACGTGCGTCTAAAACAAGAGTTCAGTGAACCCTACTGCGTATGGGGCTCCGAAGCAGACGGATGGTCACTACTCCTGTGCTAACAAAGGTTCATTAGAAAAAAAAAAGGCTTAAATTTGCACGGCAGTATCGGACCATTGCTGGAAGAACACAAGCTGGTGGCAGCAGCGTTATGGTATAGGGAATTTTTTCATGCCATTCTTTGGGCCCACTTATCCATGTGGAAGGCACTCTGAACCGATTTGGGTATGAATCCATCATTGCAGATCACTTCCACCCATACATGCTGTTTGTATTCCCTTGGGCAGATGGAATCTTCCAGCAAGACAATGCGACATGTCACCCCGCTAGAAATGTCCGACAGTGGTTAGAAGAGCAGGACCAAGACTTCCAAGTGCTTGAACCCAAACATCTGTGGGACCACCCCGATCGTCTTGTTCGCTCTATGGATCCTCCCCCATGCACCCTCCAGCAGATATTGGATGCACTGCAGTCAGCATGGCACCAGATACCTGAGACAACCTACCGGCACCTTATTGAGTCACTCCCAGCCCGTCTAGCTGCTATCCGTGCTGCACACGGCGGTTACTCTGGATATTAGCTGCTGGTCATAATAATGTGATTCGACTCTGTATATATTAATGTATATACACTGATCAGCCATAACATTAAAACCACTGACAGTGGAAGGGAATACAATTTATTATCCCGTTACAATTATGCCTGTCAAGGGGTGGCATATATAAGGCAGCAAGTGATCAGTCAGTTCTTGAAGTTGATGTGTTGGAAGTAGGAAAAATGGGCAAGTATAAGCATATGAGCAATTTTGAAAAGTGTCAATTGTGATGGCTAGACAACTGGATCAGAGAATCTTTCAAACGGCCGGTCTTGTGTTGTGGTCCCAGTATGCAGTGGTTAGTACCTATCAAAAGTGGTCTAAGGAAGGACAAGCGATAAATCGGTGACAGGGTCATCGGTGCCCAAGTGTCATAAATATGCGTGTGGAGCCTGTCTCGTCCGATCGCACAGAAGAGCTACTGTAGCACAAACTGCTGAAGAAGTTAATGATGGCTATGATAAAAAGGTGGCAGAACTTACAGTGCATCACAGCTTGCTGCGTATGGGGCTGTGTAGCCACGGATGGTCAATGCTCATGCTAACTACTGTCCATCTCCAAAAGTGCCTACAATTGGCACGTGAGCATCAGAACTGGACCATGGAACAATGAAATATGGTGGCCTGGTCTGATGAATCACGTTTTCTTTTACATTATGTGGACAACCAGATGTGTGTTTGCTTCACTTACCTTGGAAAAAGATTGCACCAGGATACAGTATAGGAAGCAGGCAAGCTGGCAGAAGTAGTGGGATGTTCTGGGCAATGTCCTGCTGGGAAACCTTGGGTCCTGGCATTCATGTAGATGTGATTTTGACACGTACTACCCACCTAAACAGTATTGCAGACCAAGGCAACAGTATTCACTAATGGCAGACGCCACTTTCAGCAGAATGATGCACCCTGCAACACTGCAAAAACTATTCAGGAATGGTTTGAGAAACAGGACAAAGATCTCATCCCTAGATCTCAATCCAATCAAACATCTGTGGGATGTTCTGCAAAAACAAGTTCGATCCATAGGGGGACCCACCTTGCAATTTACAGGACTTAAAGGATCTGCTGCTAATGTCTTGGTGCCAGATACCACAGGACACCTTTAGAGGCCTTGTGGAGTCCATGCCTGAATGGAGGAAAATTGCTGTTAACAGAGCTGTAGACCAAATTTGCAAATCTGGTTTATTACAGCAGCAGACTTCAGTTTACACATTCAGGATTTGCCACAGGGCAAATCTGATGTGGATATTTAAAAAAGAATCAGAGGCTACACTCGGATTTCTGCTGTGGATCTGCCAGCGAATCCACACTCGGATTAGCCCCATTTGCCTTAAATGTGTCTAATCAAAAGCTTTTTCTGTGCAGAATCCGTGAGAAGAATGAGCATTCTAGCGGTCTACAATTGGACCGCCTACAGCAAGTCAGACCAGGAACACACCAGCAAACAGTCACATTAAATACATATGCCCAGTGGAGTGACAGTAAAATAAACTTTGAATGCACCATAGCAGGGTTATTTGATGCTGTAGCATTACCCTTGGGCAGAAAATGTACTTGTCCTTGGAAGACAAGTTGCTGGTAACGATGCAGCACCACCACCACCAATGATCTTAT
Source organism: Rhinoderma darwinii (assembly GCF_050947455.1). Taxonomy (NCBI): domain Eukaryota; kingdom Metazoa; phylum Chordata; class Amphibia; order Anura; family Rhinodermatidae; genus Rhinoderma; species Rhinoderma darwinii. The sequence continues at coordinate 92,086,503 of NC_134687.1, read as the reverse complement.
TTATTTTCCTAAACACTCGTGTCACTACACTCTGGGGCGTTTTGGTCTGTAGCTTGGAATCTTAACCCAAATCGTACAGGATTCTACGATGTGGTGAAGATCTGTTGGAGGAAAATTCCCTGTTTAGCATTATGCAAACCCTATTAATGAAAGTTGACTGCTTTTGCCATGTGTATTTGATGATTTTAGAATTATTTATTGTCCGGAACAGTGAAAACCTGGTCGGGCTAACTACTTGGTCTGCCACGTGCAGATTGTTTTTACAGTAGATGTGCTTGTAAAACATTTTACCTGTGAGTATATTTAAAAACCCTTGCTTATTGGAAAACTGCAGTACTGCTCTATGTATCATTGATCTTTAAAGGTCCATGTCACACTATTGTTGGGAGTGGATATCATATCTGGAAAGAATATCTGAATGTAACCACAAGTCCTCGCAGGATTACAATGAGCAATACGCGTATAGATGCATGTCTGCTCGTTGATGGTGAAGTCCAGATTATAACAAAAAATCGGAAGAGGAAGGTTGGATTTGTCTGTACTATGGACTTGTAGAGCGTTAAAATACACATTGAGTATATTGCTTTATATGGTACTTTGCCTATCTTTACCTGCTTCAGAACGGGGTGAGTGCACTTTTGTTTATTTTTCAAACGAACGTTTCAAAATAAATTAACTATGTAGCAAAATCAGGCAGCCTAGGATGTGCTTTCCTTCTCTCTGATGGATTTCTTCATTTTTTTCAGCCTAACGATGGTCTGTTTCACTTGCATTGAGAGCTCCTTTGACCTCATGTTGTGGGTTCACAGCAACAGCTTCCAAATACAAATGCCACACCTGGAATCAACTCCAGACCTTTTACTTGTTTAATTGATGATGGATTAACGAGGGAATAGCCCATTAAATAGCTTTTGAAATAATTGTCCAATTACGTTTGGTCCCTTGAAAAAGAGGCAGCTACATATTAAAGAGCTGTAATTCCTAAACCCTTCCTCAAATTAAGATGTGAATACCCTCAAATTAAATCTAAGAGTCTGCACTTTAAGCCTATATTGATTATATAACTGTATATTCAATGTTTTGGTAAACAGCTAAAATGCCAAAACTTGTGTGACTGTCCAAATAATTGTGGACCTAACTGTGACTGCGTACACCCTCCCGATAAAAATCAGTCAACGTCTACAGTGCAAAAGAACAAGACTGCCCTATATCTGCTATCAGTAGTGGAGATAGCCGTGTATTGTGAATTTTAGGGGAAGTCTATTAAATGGCTTGAAATGAGAGGGTACACCATATGACTGGTGGTTGTGGGAAGTAATTTTTCAACGAGTTCTAACAATGGTTTTCAATAACATCTACATGCAAGTGCAACAGTCACTCAGTCACCTGTCACTAAGGAATAAAGGGTTGACACATAAGGTAACTTTATGTTCTTTATTAGTTTCTTTATGTTGCATAAGAGAATGTGTGCCGTACTTTGGCCCACAAAGTACATTGAAAGTGTATAATGCAGAGTTATGACTTCAAAACATATTGTGAAATTTAATATAAGCGACCTTTGCATTAGTTATTATTTTGCAATCCCCACCATTATGTTTACCAGTTCCCCGTGATGGGCTGTAGGTGACGCTGCTGTCAGGGGCATTTATTTGTCGTCTATAAAAGTACAGTACTACCTTCTATATATAAGATATGATAACATTGCATTTATAGAATTATTACAAAAGATCTCATATTTAATATTAGCCATGTGAGGATGGTTAATAGTATGTAAAAAGATAAGAACTACAGTTTCACAAAGACCAGTAAGTGGCTGAAAGGAGCTCTACGCATGTACCACCACTAAGCATACATTCTGAATTTAGAAATCATTCCTTCTGGACAATGGTAATGAAACACATTCTCTCTATATAGCCGTTGTATGCCCGAGACGCTGCAAACATGGTTCTGATTTCTGTCCGCAAAGAATACAAGGATGTAGAAGAATGTTTGCAGATTTTTACAGGCATCTAAATATAAAATTTTCTTTGGCATTTGTAAGATTCACATAATTGTTCATAACCCTTCTGCACCCAGAAGTGAATTGTATACTTCTGTCAACTCATTTGTACTCCATTTACTACAGATATGGAAACCATCCACAGCGGTCTTCAGGATCTAGTTTTCTGTTTTCTGGACTTCTCTTGGCACCAGGTTCAGGATAACAGGTTTGGTTGTCTTTAGGAATCCTGTGGTGTCAATTTCCAGTGGGATCTGTAACAATAGGTTTAAAATATTAAGTCTTGTATAAGATAGTCCATCCATTAACCCCTTATTGCCACAGCCACTTGGATGCCGCAGTCACTATTGACTGCAGTATCTTAGAGGTTAAATCGTCAGGATCAGAAGTATCTCCGATCTCTGCTGTTGCAGCAGGATGTCAGCTGTATATTACAACTGCACTCACTACAGATGGTGCGGGCACAGCTTCTGTGCCCGCGCCATCCCAATGACATAACTGTATGCCCATTTGCGGGAATGCATTGCTAAAATGGATAGACAGTTACATCCATTTATGGGAAGGTGCTAAAGGGGTTTCCAATGTTATGTTAATAAAGCTTAATAGTTGTATAATGAAAAGTTATGCAACTTTATGATATACTTTGTGTTCGTATCCCTCACCATTTACAAGATGTCTGTTTGCGTCACTGAATAAAACCCTGTACAGACAGTATAGTTAAGGGTGTGTTCACATCAGAGTTAGGTTCCGTTGCCGGTTCCGTCAGACCTTTCTGTCGAAGGAACCCATCAACGGAAAGGCAAATGGATAACCATAGCTTTCAGTTTGCATTACCATTGATTTCAATGGTAATGCTTCCGTTGCTAATGGTTTTTGTTTGTCTCCGTTCCGTAAGTTTTCCGTTGTTTTGGCGGAATCAATAGCGCAGTCGACGGAAAGGTCTGACGGAACCCATCCACGGAAACCAAACGCTGATGTGAACACACCCTAAGACGTATCCGTCTAGAATCCAGAATGTTTAGCTCACAGAAGATTGTCTAGACTTAGAGGTTCTGTCACCACATTATAAGTGCCCTATATTGTACATAATGTGATCGGCGCTGTAATGTAGATTACAACAGTGTTTTTTATTTAGAAAAACGATAATTTTTGACGGAGTTATGACCTATATTAGCTTTATGCTAAGGAGTTTCTCAATGGACAACTGGGCGTGTTTTACTTTTTGACCAAGTGGGCGTTGTGGAGAGAAGTGTATGATGCTGACCAATCAGCGTCATACACTTCTCTCCATTCATTTACACTGCAGATAGCGATATATCTAGATCGCTATGTGCAGCCTCATACACACACTATAATGTTACTGCAGTGTCCTGACAATGAATATACATTACCTCCAGCCAGGACGTGATGTGTATTCAGAATCCTGACCACTTCTGTAGCGTCTGATTTACAGCATAGCAGGAGTAGTCTCGCGAGATTACGACGTAAGCTGTCATTCACAGCGAGATCTCGCTGTGCTGTAAATCACAGAGATGTGCAGAGAAGTGGTCAGGATTCTGAATACACATCACGTCCTGGCTGGAGGTAATGTATATTCATGGTCAGGACACTGCAGTAGCATTATAGTGTGTGTATATGAGGCTGCACATAGCGATATAGCTATATCGCTATCTGCAGTGTAAATGAATGGAGAGAAGTGTATGACGATGATTGGTCAGCGTCATACACTCCTCTGTACAATACCCACTTGGCCAAAAAGTTTCTAAATAAAAAAACACTGCTGTAATCTACATTACTGCTCCAATCCCATCATGTACAATATAGGCCACTTATAATGTGGTGACAGAGCCTCTAATACATTGCTACGGACCCTCAGCTCAGTATGATTGTGAGTATTCAGATCTCTTTAAGACACTGTGACAGGTATTTTAAATTAACTACTTTTTGTCTTTATCTGAGCCATCACAAAATCATTTTAATCTTCAACCCCCTGAAAAGCTAGTGCTGGAAACCTCTGTCTGCCCTCATAAATATCGATCAAAATAGCGTTGAAACATCCAATCTCTATTTCATATCTTAGGAAAGTTTAGACCTCTACATTACAAGGCAAATCTTTCTTCTTTCCATTGTACAATAGGAGGATTTGCTCACTCTTCAGTTTGTTTACTTAGCTAAATTCATAGTAAATAATTCACTTGAATATTCAATCTCTAGCTTGCTAATATTCTCATTTAAGCAATAGCCATATGTAAGAACCAATCTTAAATGGGTGTCTTACTGGAGTGTCGTCACATTTTCGGAAAGAGAAGTTCTGCAGCAGCAGCGTGATGACCGATTTCATATTGATTATGGCAAATCTCATTCCTATGCAATTCCGTGGTCCAGCTCCAAAGGGTAGGAAAGTGTAGGGGTCTTGGGTGTCCCTGTTCTCTTTACTAAATCTGTGCATTAAAAAGACAAAAAGATTAGATAAAACTTAGGTAAATCATTAATGCATGGTCAGGTAGGGTCATGAAGGGTTTAGAATGTATTCGAGTTTACCAGAACAACTTGTTAATGAATAAAGTGATGTTTTTACAATGTAAACATTTCATAGGCAAGTTATATACAGAATTGTATCCCAATAAATGTTCCCATATCTATGATACCTTTCTGGACGGAATTCCTCTGGCTCAGGCCAAAGCTCAGGGTCACGATGGAGCACAAAGGCCGGGATAACAGTCACTACACCCTTTGGAATAGTCACTCCATTGATCTCAGTTGTTGCCTTACAAACACGTTCAATTCTCCCAGCAGCAGGGTAAAGTCGCAAGTTTTCATAAAGCACCATGTCAAGGTATTCCATCTGCGTCAGAGCTTCATATGTTGGAGGAGCCTGCGGACAATGAAAACATGGCTTGTTAATTCTTGCTCTACCGGAAATGACCTTGTAATGTGATGAGGCATTCATGAATTTCACCAGGTTCCCTAATGACATTACTAATCACTTTGCCCTAATTACATGATAATAAAAGATTTAAAGGAATACAAGGGTCCTTGAGATCTCTTCTGTTAACTTGTTAAAAGTGATATTCAGGGTAGTGTGACAATTGCAGTCATTACGGCTCACATATGGAGCTTCATTAGAGTCTTGAATGCACTCTAGCAACATAGTACTATGGTATGTATAAGCACATAACTAGGCAGATTTACCATAAAGAGTCTGGTGACCACCCCCGTGTTGGTTTTCAGCTTTCTTCAGAAATACATCTTAGACATTTATGGCATAATGTCTGAAAGATGCAGGTCCCAGCATCTGGGAATTATTCCGTAAATGTCTAAGATGGGAATGCCACTTTAAACTTACATTTTACCTGCTTGAGAGAAGCCAACACATGGATTGACAATTCTTTTGATTTTAAGTGTCTTCTGCCTGAATTGCAATCATGGGTTCTCCTGCACCTTTTTAGCTCAGCTACCATCACTTAAAGAGACTCTGTCACCACATTATAGATAGCAATAGTGGTTTTTATTTTGAAAATCGATTTTGAGCAAGTTATGATTTATTTGATTTTGATTTATGCTAATTAGTTGCTTAATAGACAACTGGGCGTTTTTTTATCTTTTTACCAACTGGGCATTGTAAAAAGAGAAGTGTATGACACTGACCAATCAGCGTCATACACTTCTCTCCATTCATGTCCATTTGTATTCACTGCACAGCGTGATCTCGCGAGATCACACTGTGCTGTCACATACACCCACATTAACTTTACCGAAGTGTCTTGAGAGTAAATAGACATCACTTTCAGCCAGGATGCGATGTTTATTCACACTCGACACTTTGGTAAAGGTTCTGTGGGACTTACTCACACAGCACAGAGTGATCTCGCGAGATCACGCTGTGCTGTCATTCACAGAAACTTTACCGAAGTGTCGGGAGTGGGAATAGACATCGCATCCTGGCTGAAAGTGATGTCTATTTACTCTCAAGACACTTCGGTAAAGTTAATGTGGGTGTATGACAGCACAGCGTGATCTTGCGAGATCATGCTGTATTGCGATTACAGCTAAAAATGAATGGAGAAAAGTGTCTGACGCTGATTGGTCAGCATCACACTCCTCTTTACAACGCCCAGTTGATAAAAAGTAAAAACACGCCCAGTTGGTCATTAAGAAACTAATTAGCATAAATCTAAAATTGCTGTTATCTACATTATAGCGCCGATCAGATTATGTAGGAGATAGGGCACTTATAATGTGGTGACAGCCTCTTTAATATGACAGTATATGTCACAGTACTGTGTACTGAGATAACACATACAGAACAAACAGTAAAGCACTATTTCATAACATGTTATTTCATATTCGGGTTACCTTATTAGGAAGAAAGGTGTCAATTTCCTCCTGAAGTTTGGTTTGGACATCAGGGTGAGTTGCCAGATGGTAAGCCAGAAACATAAGTGTAGTACTGGTGGTCTCATAACCAGCGATAATGAATATAAGTCCCTGAGCCAAAATTTCAGTGTCTGTCAATTCTGTGAAATACATAGAATGCAGAGTTGGTTCCATCACCTTATAAGTGAATGGTCACACAATGTCTTGGAATGAAAAGTAACTTTTTTGACTTTTCCTGCACTAAAAATCAGAAATTTATATTTTCGAACTTATATTTGCTAGAATATAATGTTTAGAATATCTAGGGAGAGCCTAAAAGCGATAGAGAGCAGGATGTATTCACCCATGATGAATAAAAAGGCAGACACATAAATATTGATTAATTGTTAAAGGCGTTTTCCATAGGTTATTTAAAAATGTTTGGGTTGTACTTCTACGATCCAAAAGTAGTATGTTGGAGGCCAGCAGGCAATGATATGATTAGTACGCAAGGGGCACTACAAAGGAACATACCCTCAGTAAATATGCTTTTGGGATAACGAGAATCTACCTACCACAGATTTTTTTTTTCTATTGCTTTATGTTGCTATGATATAATAATAAACATAATAATAATAAAAGTCTGACACTGAACTAGTAAAAGCATTATTTTTTTGGTCACAAATAGCACATATCTGTAAAACCTCATCAATGTTTGGGGCCATGCCGGTCACCCTTTTATGAGAGATCTAGAAAATCAGGGCTCATACCTTTATAGTCATGACCCTCCTCTCCTGCATTGTTGTCTTTAGATTGAGCATCCACCATGAGTTGTAGGAAATCTACACGATCCTAATAGGCCAAAGAGAGGATCAGAATAAGCAAAGATATACAGAAAATGATGTGCTAGCTCTAGGAGCTCAGTAGGTGTAATCCTTTACATTCTACTTTAGTAGTTTACACATTGCTTTCTCTAATTAGGGTTTTCTGGAATTTAAAAAGCTTTAAATTTTGTTAAAAATTAAAAAAACTTTGGAAAACAACCTGCAAAAGTCATTTTTCATTTGCGACTATTCTAGAAGACGGTCAAGCTTATGCCTTTGTATCCATGCCTTCTTTCACCACTGTTAAAAATCACATATTACTCAGTTGAAGTTAAAGGGAACCTGTCATGTCAAACATGCGGTCTCATCTGTGCGCATTGTTATGAAGCAGGATAAGATGAATAGATTAATATATAGTTTTACAGGAAAAGGTTCAGGATTACATGCAATTTTTTAATTTCAATTCCTGCTCACTGTAGGCTAAAGAGTCCAGTGGGCGGTTTCACTCAGTGGTTGACAGCTATATCTGTATGCACACCAATGCAGGTAATGCGGTCAATCAATGGTTAATACCGCCCACTTGACTCTTTAACCCACAGTGAGCAGGAATTTCAATCAATAAATTACAGGTTACCCTGAATCCTTTCCTATAAAACGATATATTAATCTGCTTAGCTCCTCCTGCTCTATAACATGCTGCCCGCAGATTGGACAGCATGTTCAACGTGACAGAACTTTCACTTACTGTGTGAATGCCTTTCTTCCTGTCTCTCTTAATGATTTTTATGGCATCCTGAAAAAAGTTTAGGACACTTATTGGAAGGAAGCAAAAATTCAGTTTTTCCAAAAGAGGAATCAGAAATGGACATAGAACTGTAAAAAAAAAGAAAAAAAAAAAAAGAATCATTCATAATGTTTATTATTGTAGACATTTCTTTGGAAGCTACAGGCCTTTTCTGTCTACTATGGGGACAGTAGAGATAATGGCTGTACTTATGGTCTTTGGAGCAGGCCAACATGCTGGTTAAGAAATGGTTTTCAAATGTCAAATTTGATCCAAAAGTACAACATGGTCACATCATCATGAAGTGTTTATGCCAAATATAACAGGACCATATCTACTGACATCAGCTACTTTATTGTTGTGCATGATAGCAAGAACGTCAATATAGGTGCCAGGTTCATATAGGTTGTTGCCAAGTATCAAAGGTCGAGACCTGGTTTTTGCATACCCTTGCTCTTGTGAAGACTTCTTCATCTTTAGATGTATTTCCTTTAATAAGTTACTTCAATATTTAACAAACTGGCCAGTCATACACAGTATCTTAATAGAGAGTTCATTAACTTACTTGTTGTTAAGAACAAGGGGTTAAAAAAGGAGAAGGAGAAAAGTTTTTTTCCATTGGTCACAAATGGATCATTGGGATTGTTCAATGAATCCACATTCACACTGAAGGATGTACTGAGAACAATGTCCATGCTGTAGCTTCCAAAGATGCTGGAAATACAAAATGAGAATGTAAGAAGCGGAGCTAAATAAAACCAAGCCCCCTATATACCACCATTCTGCACATGTGCAATGGTTAAGGATTGTGCTCTTTAGTATTTTACTGTGATGTCAAAAGTTATAAATTTATATGCAAAATTCTTTGCGTGGTCAACATACTAAATACTAAAATTTGGTATTACAGACTGTAAGATACTCGAATTACTCAAATTGCACCTAATTATATTTATGGTATGGCTGGCAGAATAAAGAGTACCACATATGCTAATGAATATATGTGCAGATCCCTATTGCTAGTCAGCCGGGTTGAAAGGGATCTGCTTCCGAGTACAGGAATCAGTCCTGCAGATCAGGTAACGTCCGTGCTCTAGTTTATATACACAGTGAATAAGGCTATGTTCACATCTGCGGTTCGACGGAACCCTTGCACAACTGAGACAAACTGAAACCATTGGCCCCGGATCCGTCACCATTGAAATCAATGGTGATGGAAACGGAAACCTTTGGTTTCAGTTTGTGTCAGTCAGGGCTCCGTTCCGACGCAATGGAGCCCTGACGCAGATGTCAACAAAGCCTAAGACATGTACTTACTCCTTCATGTTTATAAACTCTTTGTTATCAATTTTCTTCTGAATATTCTTCACTAAAAGGTCTCCATACTGTTTTATTATCGGTAACATCTGTAAGGAAGACAAAAGATGTTTTATTAACTATTTTGCACAACTATAGTTCCAGAAACCCATATTTTATCACTTATTACAGAAAGAAAAGACGTTCAAACCTCTCATTTACAATGAGGTGCTAAATAAAACAAATGAACCTCCTCTCAGTTGTCATGTGTCATGTATAGTATTATTCATACCCTTGTTATATACGTATAGGAATGGTAGGAGCAGACACTTGAGGTCATAACAATAGCGTCTTTGGAAAACACATTGATTTTATTTGGAATTTCCCTAAATCTATCACATATGAATTTGTGGTAGCCGGATATAGGCTTTATTTTGTCATACAGGTCAGTAAAAGCTGCCATTTATACATGTGTGTATGCCAGCATGTACCAACGGTCAGGGTTTCCAGTATCGGAGGTAAAAACGCTGTAACATGTTAGAAAATATGGTAGACTGTTTGTACTCAACATTTGAGTCCAATTTTTTTTACATGAACCTAAGGCCATGTTCACACGTCACGGTTTCCGTTTGTAATAAAAAAAAACGACACACTGCCAAATGATACAGCCTGGCAGAGGCTTACAATCGGGTCTGTCTTGGTGTCTGGTATCCTTTTTGTCAAATCTGACAGAGTCTACGATGCAGGCGCCGAACTATGCGACCTATGCCTGCTACCTTTCTCAAATCTTTAAGGGTCATGTTTATAGACGAGTATAAATATGAACAGTGGGGTTCCTTATAGCAAACTATCATTGGCTACTATTTTGCAAGTGAGCTTTCACGCCACATGCATACAATGCGTATTACGTGCAGATTTGCAGCGTGTATTTTCGTGCAGCGTACTACAGTATCAGCAAAGTAAATGAGATTTCAAAAATTCTCATCTACATGTTGGAGATTTTTTCTGCACATAAACTGTCCTGCGGTGCGTATTTTAAAATCTGCAGCATGTCAATTTATATTGGATTTCCACTTGTGAATTGAATGACTAATTTAAAAAAAATTAAGAAAGCCGCAGCATAAAAACTGACCTATTTTCGCATCAAAATGTAAAAATAGCACCTAAAAATGCATCAAAAAACGCACTATTACGTGCGAATTTTACCTGCGGAATTACCTGCTATTTTGATATGGAGTTGCTGCCTCAAATTCTGCAACGTGTGCAGGTAGCCGTAAGGATTTTCCGAGCAGAGACATTTATTGCTTACCAATGGACTATAAAAAGCCGATGGTGTCGATTTCGGGAAGCTGAGTGCGGCCAACAGGAGCGGAAGGGGCTTGGGAGACACCACTGACCCTTCATTTTAGCTATCATTCGTTCTCATTGGTCGGTACCCACAATTGTAAATTAATAGCATATCTTATGGTTATGCCGTGAATGATAAAAGTTGGAAAACCTCTTTAAGAAATGTGAGCGGACATCTTATTGGTTACTACACGCACCCCTTGTTTTAGTTCATTGCTTCTTCTATGATCAAGGAAATTTGCTAGTATACATATGAATTATATGTCAAAATATTTTACCTGCTTGAGTTTACCACTAGTGAATGTAGGTGACAAAACGGTTCGTATCCTCTTCCATTGGTCATCCGCGGCAATTGACACTGCTGAGTTTAAAGGTCCATTAAGGCCAAAATTCTAAAAAGAAGCAAAACATATATATAGTAAACATCTACAGAAATAACCAAAAGTGAAGAAAAAGCTGGATTTGGTTGGTAGACTTACCCTTCTGTTTGTAAATATAGTGTAGCATTCCTTAACTAGAATGGATTTAATGATAGCTGGGTCCATAACCGCAAGAACTGGCTGTCTCCCATCGTAGAACCTGAAGAAAAAAAAAAAAAAAAAAAGAGGTGTTTACATACTATGATGACCACCACTATAGGTGCATGCCAAATGCCTTCATTTATCAGGTAATAGTCGAACGGTCTGTGTCATATTCAAATACGTGTACCCTTCACCTGTACACAGTCTTGTACCCAAGTGATGACATGATAGGATCCTTTCTAAATAATATCCATTTGAGTCCAATTTATGTAGTCATTTATCATATTTTAATAGAAATAACGTCCTAAATGATTTGATCTCTTCAGCCTACAGTGATTACAATGACCTGTACAAATCTTGGGAAATAAATTATATAACAGAGCCTAAATGCTGAGGCGGACATAGACAGCAGAGGACCCCGAGTAAAAACAGTATGGAAGACTCTTAACCCTTTAGTGACCAGCCCATTTTAGGCCCTAATGACCGAGCTATTTTATTTGTTTTTCTATAGTCGCATTCAAAGAGCTATAACGTTTTTATTTTTTCGTCTACATAGCTGTATGAGGACTTGTTTTTTTTGCGGGATTAGTTGTACTTTTTAATAGCATCATTTTAGGGTACATATAATTTTATTAACTTTTTTTGGGGGGGGGATTATAAAAAAAAACCTGAAATTCCGCCATTGTTCTATGCGTTTTTAAATTGATGCCGTTCACTGTGTGACGTAAATAACATGTTACCTTTATTCTATGGGTCTGTACGATTACGACGATACCACATATGTAGAGGTTTTTATGTTTTATGACTTTAGCACAATAAAAACACTTTTGAACTAAAATTATTTGTTTTTGCATTGTTGCTTTCCAAAAGCCGTAACTTTTTATTTTTTCCATCAATGTAGTGATTTTTTGGGCTTTTGTTCTGCGGGACGAGACGTAGTTTTGATTGGTACTGTTTTGGGGTGTATGGAACTTATTGATTCATTTTTATTATTACTTTTTTGGGGGGCAATGGAAAAAAAAAATTGCAATTTCGCCATTGTTTTTTTGCGTTTTTTTTTTTACGGTGTTCACCTTGCAGTTTAAATGACATGTTAACTGAGTCATTACGGTCACGGCGATACCATATATGTGTACTTTTATTTATTTTTTACACTTTTACTAAATAAAACCACTTTTTATGGGAAAAAATGGTTTTATTTTTTTTACGGTCATTCTTATTATTAATCTTTATTTCACATTTATGACTTATTTCATTAGTCCCACTAGGGGACTTTACTGTGCGATCTTCAGATCGCTGCTATAATGCTTTGGTATACTTCGTATACCAGAGCATTATTGCCTGTCAGTGTAAATCTGGCATATGTCCAGGGCAGACCTGGGGGCTTTTATCAAGCCCCCGGCTGCCATGACACCCCATCGGAGACCCGCGATTGCATTTGCGGGCCGCCGATGAGTGACAGAGGGAGCTCACTCACCTCTGTAAACAAGTTAAATGCCGCGGTCGCTATTGATGGCGGCATTTAACAGGTTAAACGGCCGCAATTGAAGTAAATTTTGATTGCGGGTGCTGGAGCAGGAGCCCAGCTGTCATCAGAGATCAGAGCCCCGGCTCCTGCCTGCACGGGAGACCCGTGCAGGACTTAGACTAGGCTCACGTGAAAAGGCGTCAGCCTAGCCTAAGGCCCCTTAGTCACCAACGTGAAAAGGTGTATTGGTGGTCACTAAAGGGTTAATCTCCAATAGCTCATTAAAGAGCACCCCACCCTTATGGCTCTCTAACTTTTACCAATATTTGTGAGCCATTGTCATTCGCTCAGTCCTTACATGCAAACCAATAGTACAAAGCTGTTTAGGGGGACCCAACTGTATATCCGCCACTGCCTAAATGTATCCACAGAATATATTACAATTTATGGTAAATACATGCAAAATGATACAAAACTAAATAGTTCATTACAAGAGCCAAAATGAAAGCACATATTATGACTATAGTGATGAGCACTAGAATCATTAAATTGCAGTTAGTGTACCAAATAATGTGTGAACCCATATAGGCCTAAACAGTGGCTGAGACGCAGTATGGATCTCTGAAAACTGGACCATCGCACTCAGAGGACTGAGACACTACATGGATCACCGGACAACCGGACCAGTCTGGAGGAGATTCAGAAACTCAGTTACCTTTAAGAAAGAAGATGACAGATAATTCACTTTACCATTAAGATATACAAATGAGACATTCCATGGTAAAAGTAGAATTCTGCTGTTTCTGTCCTGAATAATTTATTTTCTAATTAAAGTATTAATTAAGAGATTTGGAATATTTGATTATCTAGGTTCAGTGTGTCACCATGTTTGCCCATTTAATGCCCTGGTCAGTGATGCGTTCAGTCTGTGGATTTACAAAATCTTTGGAGCTCTCCGAACTCCAAAGATTAAGTAAATCCATAGCCTGAACCTGCCACTGGCATGGGCAAAATAGAAGCGAACGTGTGCTTCAAGAAATACCAGTAGCCCACATTTGGAGCCGTCCATAATGGGCATAGAAGATAAAGTAGACTACAACTAGGAGTTCACAAAAAACAATATCATCCTCAGTAAATTCCTTCCGTTTCAGTAATTTCCACAAGTTTTAATGGGAAAGGGTAATCTGCTGGGACTGCAATAAACTAGCACTGCAGGAGCCTTTCTATACAGATTTTCTAAATAAATATATATTTTACACAAGCTGTAAACAAACTTAGGCCCCATGCACACAAACGTAAAAACGCCCGTAATTACGGCACGTTTTTACGGGCCCGTGGACTTCTATTGGCCACGGGTACCTCCCCGTATGCTTACGGGAAGGTGCCCGTGCCGTTGAAAAATATAGAACATGTCCTATTTCAGGCCATAATTACGGCACGAGCAGGCCCATAGAAGTCTACGGGCTCCCGTAATTACGGGTGACTACGTGTGTGCACCCCTAATTACGGGAGCGTTGCTAGGCGACGTCAGTAAATAGTCACTGTCCAGGGTGCTGAAAGAGTTAAACGATCGGCAGTAACTGCTTCAGCATCCTGGACAGTGACTTCCGATCACAATATAGATCAACCTGTAAAAAAAATAAAAAGACGTTCATACTTACCCAGAACTCCCTGCTTCTTCCTCCAGTCTGGCCCCTTGGGATGACGTTTGAGCCCATGTGACCGCTGCAGCCAATCACAGGCTGCAGCGGTCACATGGACTGCCGCATCATCCAGGGAGGTTGGACTGGATTCAAGAGAGGGACGCGTCACCAAGACAACGGCCGGGTAGGTATGAAATAATTTTCCTTTTCCTGCGGAAAGGGCTGTCCCTTCTCTCTATCCTGCACTGATAAAGAGAAGGGATGCCGATTACCGCAGTGTAATTTTACAGCGAAAACGTGCCCGTAAATACTGGTGCAATACGGGTCGAATACCTGTGACCAAGGACCGGTATTTACGCCAGTATTTACGGGAGGACAAAAATACGTTAGTGTGCATGAGGCCTTAGGCCCCATGCACACAACCGTATTTTTGTCCACCCGTAAATACGGGTCCTTGGTCACACGTATTCGACCCGTAATGCACCAGTATTTACAGACCCGTGCCCGTAAATACGGGTCCGGTGTCATCCGTATTCCACCAGTATTTACGGGCACGTTTTTGGCTGCAAAATTCCACTGCACTAAATCGGCAGCCCTTCTCTCTATCAGTGCAGGATAGAGAGAAGGGACAGCACTTTCCGTAATAAAAGTAAAAGAAATTCATACTTACCCGGCCGTTGTCTTGGTGACGCGTCCCTCTCTTGACATCCAGTCCGACCTCCCTGGATGACGCAGCAGTCCATGTGACCGCTGCAGCCAGTGATTGGCCTGTGATTGGCTGCAGCGGTCACATGGGCTGTAACGTCATCCCAGGAGGCCGGACTGGAGGAAGAAGCAGGGAGTTCTGGGTAAGTATGAACATTTTTTTTTTTTTTTTTTACAGCTTTATCTATATTGTGATCGGTAGCCACTGTCCAGGGTACTGAAACAGTTACTGCCGATCGTTTAACTCTTTCAGCACCCTGGACAGTGACTATTTACTGACGTCGCCTAGCAATGCTCCCGTAATTACGGGTGCTCAGACGTAGTCACCCGTAATTACGGGATCCCCATAGACTTCTATGGGCTGCCCGTGCCATAGTTACGGCCTGAAATAGGACATGTTCTATCTTTTTCAACAGCACGGGCACCTTCCCGTAAGCATACAGGGAGGTACCCGTGGCCAATAGCAGTTTATGGGCCCGTAATTACGTTTTTACGGTCGTGTGCATGGGGCCTTAGTTCGGGTTCACACGTGGAGTAAATACTGAGAATTTTCCGCAACAGATTTAATTGCGGGAAAACCGCAGCATAATACAGTAGCAGCAAAGTGGATGAGATTTGAACAAATCTCATCCACAAAATGCATAAAAAAAAAATACCCGAAAAACGGTTCATAAACTGACCTGCGTTGCAGTTTTTTAATCCACAGCATGTCAATTTATGTTGCAGAATCGCTGATTTTCTGTTGCGGGTTTTGCCTATTGAATTCCAATAACAGATGTTGCGATTTTGTGTCGAAAAAATGTGATTCCGCCGGAAAAATCGCAACTCAGAAAAAAAAATAAAAATCTTATACTTACCCAGATCTCTCTGCTCCTGCGTCCAGCCCGGCCTCCAGGGATGACGTTTCATCTCATGTGACTTCTGCAGCCAATCACAGCCTGCAGCGGTCACATGGGATGGAACAGCTCGGGAGACCGGGCTGCAGGATGTCAGAGGGATGCGTCGCCATGGTTACAGCTGGGGTAAGTATGAAAGTTTGCTTCTTTTTTTTTTAGAACCACAATGTGGTGCGGTTTTTTGGACAGAATGTGCTGCGTATTCTAGGTCAGATGCGCTGTGTAGCGCTGTGTAGCTTTACGCAGCGTATCCGAACCGTGTGAACCCGGCCTTATACAGCTTTTCTGCCTGAATAAGGAACTTATATATAAATTAATGAACATCTCTTCCCAGGCAGCTGCTCTACCTGGATTAACATTGATGCAGCATGTGTAAAAAGAACATATATGTGAACAGTATGTACTGTTAATTGATTACACAATGCTAAACTAGAACCATGGATTACTTTTGCTTAAAAACAGTTGTATATACTGTATATATTAGGTTGATAGCCTAGGATTTTAGGCTGTATCGGGTAGTCTGTTAGTTTACAGACACAGATTAGCACAGAATATTGTGAAATATAGGGAAGGACACTATGCAAGGGAATGAGTCACAACCACTATTTGGCGCATTTATTTTTAGAGCAGTTGTTTGCACCTCTCTAGACACTCAAAAAAAAAAAAAAAAAAAAAAAAAAAAAAAGGGTTCTGAAAAAGGGGAGGGCTTAACAAAAAAGAGGTGTGGTTTAAAGGGTGCCAAATATAGGACTTAAAATTATTTTACTAATTAAGCGAAATCAAGGTGGTATAAGTTGAAGTGTCTAGATACACCAAATTTATTATACAGCATACACCACTGTGATAAATTTGGTGCATCTTCTGACTGCCTGGTCTAAGTTTACACTGTCTAAATCTTAGTAAATTTGCCCCATTATATTTTTAAACTTACCCCCATATTTTTCCATATTTTTTGAAGCATTCCATGTCAAATTCAAAAACGCCCTGAAAAAAACCCAAAAACAATACAATGCTTTACAGGTAGAGAAAAAAACAAAACAATGATAATATCCTAACTAAGGACATTATTAGATGTAGTTGAGACAGTTGGCCATTACAAACAGGTAAAGCAAGCTGTCATTGCGCTCACAAAATAGAAAACATCACAGGGAAGATCTTTCATATATTAATATTGACCTGGAAATTATGTCTGTAAGGGCTTGTTCACATCAGCTTTTGGTTTCCGTTGATGGGCTCCATCAGAGCTTTCCGTCAGAGGAGCCCACCAGTTGACTGCGCTATTGATTCCGTCAAACAAACAGAACCGTTAGGGAACGGAGACAAACGGAAACCATTAGCAACAGAAGCATTACCATTAAAATCAATGGTAACGCAAACGGAAGCTGAGGTTTCCATTTGCCTTTCTGTTGATGGGTTCCTCTGACGGAAAGGTCTAACGGAACCCATCAACGGAAAGCGAACGCTGATGTGAACGAGCCCTTATATAGCAATGTGAAGGACAAAGAAATGTTATGTAACTTTTTAAGGAATATATAAAGCACAAATACATTGCTCATTGTTTCTTGCTGCTACTTGCTTCAACGTGGAAATTGCTGAAACTTTATACTCAGTGCGCTGAGCTCTTGAAACCATACGTTACAGAAGTGTGCGTTTGTATGCTTGGCTCCGCAAATCCATATATCATGGCCAATGGACATGATGTGAACGTAGACCTCAGTGTACAAACCTAAAGACTGTGCTAAAGGACCCATGTGTGTTAACATTTAGGCTGGATTCACACGAGCATGTTCGGTCCGTAATGGACGGAACGTATTTCGGCCGCAAGTTCCGGACCGAACACAGTGCAGGGAGACGGGCTCCTAGCATCATAGTTATGTACGACGCTAGGAGTCCCTGCCTCTCCATGGAACTACTATCCTGTACTGAAAACATGATTACAGTACAGGACAGTTGTCCGGCAGCGAGGCAGGAACTCCTAGCGTCGTACATAAGTATGATGCTAGGAGCCCGGCTCCCTGCAGTGTGTTCGGTCCGGGACTTGCGGCCGAAATACGTTCCGTCCATTACGGACGTAATGTGCTCGTGTGAATCCAGCCATACACTCACATGTATGCAGGTCCGGCGTCCGTTCCAACAAACCTTGGCCCATGGTAGTCCGAGCAAGCATGATTCATAAATGTGAAGCTAGAGGGCGAGGGGTTCCTGGTACAGTTAGTGTAAGATTTCAGCAAGTTCTATAATAATACAAATAGCAGCAATTCCAGAGTTGTGAAGAACTGCTTTAAGGAGAAATCTTATAGGAATCGGATACAGGTCCAAATGATAAACAATAGTATTTTATATGTTCTCAATGTATAGCTAGCTGGCCAAATGTCTACGAGTATTTTATTCATTCTGTTGACAGTTGCACAGATGAATTCACCGAGTGAATTACACTCCCATTTATATTAGGTTCTCCCTGCTGGGTGTTGTAATACTGCAGGTTAATCATTCAAAAAAACTCTATCTTACAATCGATTGTATTTTCAGGAAGTCCTGTATACCTGAACACTGTGTAGCCTGGTTAAAGGTCAAAATATGATTATGTTTTATTATGTTCAGTCACGTACCAGGGACAGATGAACAGCACGGTACATTTTTAGAGCCAGATTGACTTTACAAGCAAGCTATCCTAGCCAAGCACAACGCATTAGTATCTGCAAACAGGACTGCTATTGACATTATTTTTATCTTATCCTGACTCTTTTTTTACCTACACTGATACATTGTAACAAAAAGCAAGACAAAGAGAGATTTGGACAACCCCCTCTAAAACGTAAAATACAATCCTGTTGCAGCTTGTTATCCACAATGTCAAAGGATTTGGAAGTTAAAGTTGCAAATGCGCTTAGTCATTCGGCATATTTGTTCTCGGCAAATACAGTCTGTCAGTTCTGCATTGGTCAATAATAAAAAGCTTTTATTCCTTTTTATTGATACAGATCAGGCGTAGGCTTGGTTCACATCTGTGTTATGAATTTAGTCAAAGCAGAAAATTTTTATTCAAGGACACAAACGGCGTCCAATTGTCCTGTTTGACTTATAAAGAAGGACCGTTGGATTCCGTCATGGTGTCTATGGTTTTGAAAAAAAAAAAATCGCGCTGAATGCTGCATTATTTTTTCCTGGAAATATATGGCGAAATCTGCAACGGAGGCTCTGAAAGGAAACCTTCAACACAAGATGTGGATCTCGCCATAGAAACACAATATGTAGCATGCAACCGTCCTGTAGTAGTACAAGTGTTTGACACTCGTCTGAGGAAGACACCTGTTCGGTGTTGAGACGTGTAGTCATATTAAATAAATTTGTTTAAACGGAGTCCATTCTCTGTCCTTCATCCGGCAGCGCCCAGTTATCCTTGTTTTTCTGCTTTACTCATGCTACTTATTACAGATTCATCTATGCACAACCGGCCAAGGAAGAGCTGCAGCTGGTCCTAAGCTGCTCAAAGTTACTGTACAGAGTTGTGGCTGTTGTAGGCGGAGACGTTCGCGGGAAAAAGAAGAGACGTGCCTTTTCTTCGGGAGTTTCTGTTTCCGACCTCCCATTGACATCAATGGGAGGCAGAGAAAGTGTTTTTTTACTGCGTTTTGCCTGCTGCGCTCAATGGCTGCGGCCTGAAAAACGAGGCAACAAAACGCGGCAAAGAGAGTGCAGGCAGGTCAAAATAGGAATTTTGAGACATGTTTTCATTAACAGGTTTCTTAGTGCAGTCTAAGGCCCTGTTCACACTGAGTTTTTTTTTGCAGCGAAAACCGCTGCAGAAAAAGTTGAATATTGGGTAAAAGTGGAAGATTGTAGACTCATGGTGTCACATGCTAAACAGCTAATCAACACAAAACACCAGCAAAGGTTTCCTAAGCCTTTAACCCCTTAACGACCGCCCACCGTCTTTTGACGTCGGGCGGTGCAGGTACTCAGTCTACAGCGACGCCTTTTGGCGTCGCTGTAGTAGAGTGGGTTTAACGGCAGCCTGGTCAAGTCTGCACTAAAAACCGGCTGTAAGTAACAGGTCCGGTTCTTAGTGCAGCCATCAGGACCTGCCGATTTCGTCGTAACAGCATGTGACCGCTGTGACAGCCAATCACAGCGGTCACACGCGGTTACTGTGTACAGAGCCGCTGGGAGTGTCTAAATGACAGCTCCTGCTCTAAGAACGACCTGTTGCTAGCAGCTCTGTTCTTAGAGCAGTGATCAGGAGCCAATAGTATTGGTTCCTGATCCTTTTTGTGTTCACTATGAGATCCAATCATAGTGATCACTACTGTAAAATAAAAGTAAAACATGTATCTGTTTCTCCTCACTGTTCTAGCTGTGGAGAGAAACAGATACAAGTATGTCAGTGTCCCCTACACAAAATCACTTGTTCCTCACATAGTTTCAAAAAACAACAACATTTTTTCAATATTTTATAGTATATACATATAAATATATTTACTGTATATACTAAGAATCGTACTATAAACGACTTTCTTTTTAGGGTACGCTGTTAGACGGCGTGTACGCTGTTAGACGGCGTAGGGTTCTGTTCTGGGCTTAGGTTTACAGTTCGTGTTAGGCGTAGGGTTTAGGTTTAGGTTTGAGAAAAAAAACAAAAAAATTTAATTCCTTTAGTGTGATTAGTTGATAAAAAAATTGAAACCGCTAGTTACGTTTATTATTTGCGGTTTAGACTGTATAATCATTATGGCTGCCAAAAGATACAGCGTTGAGGAAGCCTATCAGATGCTATGCTCCGATACGGATTCTGCATCTGAAGTTGAGTTTTTTCTTGAAAGCGACAGCGAAAGTGTCGCTTGAAGGGATTCTACGGATATGAGACCCAGCACCAGTGATATGGGAGACGGCGCAGTTGCCACAACGTCCGTTCAAAGTGCAGCCCCTGAAATTGCGCAACCCCACCAAACCAATTTAGTGTGGGAACCCACAAGTCTATTTTCTCCCACCATAAATGACTTTATTGCTACTCCTGGAATAAATCCCAATGTCAGTAATTTTTCACCACTAAATTATTTTAATATTTTTATTACGGACCAAGTTTTGGAACATTTTGTGCAGGAAACAAATTTGTATGCCAGGCAGTACATTGCCAATAAGCCTTCGTCACCTTATGCCAGGTTGTGGAATCCCACAAATGCAACGGAAATAAAAAAAATTCTGGGCCTCACCCTTAACATGGGAATTATAAAAAAAAACCTCTATTAGGTCATATTGGGCATCAAGCCCTATACATGCCACCCCCATTTTTTCTGGCATTATGTCACGCAGCAGGTATGAAATACTTATGCGATTTCTCCACTTTAGTGACAACCTACAGGCACTTCCAGCGACAGAAGCCGTGACCGGCTGTATAAATTAAGGACTTTGCTAAATTTTCTTAATTCCTCCTTTTTAGGAGCATATACCCCTGAACAAAATTTAGCAGTGGATGAATCGCTAATGAATTTCAAAGGGCGTCTCTCATTCCGCCAATTCATACCCTCAAAAAGTGCAAAATACGGGGTAAAGATCTACAAATTATGTGAAAGCACTACTGGCTACACATGTGCGTTTAAGATCTACGAGGGTAAAGACAGTGAATTCAATCCACCAGGGTGCCCTCCAAATATTGGTACCACTGGTAAGATTGTGTGGGATTTAATTGGCCCTTTCCGACACAAGGGGTATCATGTATACACGGACAGTTTTTATACCAGTGTGCCATTGTTTAGCGCCCTTTATTGTGCCAACACCGGAGCCTGTGGCACAATACGCAAGAACCGCAAAGGTTTCCCACGTCAACGAGTGGATAAAAAACTACCAAAGAGGGAGTCATGCACTTTTCAAATTGAGAAGATGCTGGCTTTAAAATTTCGTGACCGCAAGGACGTCTATATGATCAGCACTGTCCATTCAAGTGCAACAGAAACTGTTAGAGAACGTGGGGCCTCTGCAGAGAGACAAAAGCCTGTGTGTGTCATCAACTATAATAAATTCATGGGTGGGGTAGATTTGTGCGACCAGATGTTACAACCTTATCTGGTTAAAAGGAAAACCAGAACGTGGTATAAGAAAGTGGCAATATACCTCATCCAGGTTGCAATGCACAATGCATTTGTCCTGTACAAAAAATCAGCGGGCAGGGCGACATTCTTTGAATTTCAGGAGAAAGTGATTGAAGATCTCCTATTTCAATCTGCAGACCAGAGAGTAGTCCATGAGTCAGAGGATGTACGCCGACTTGTTGAAAAACATTTTTTACACCCCATCCCTTCAACACCTAACCAAAAATACCCCTGACGGTGTCGGGTCTGCAGCAAACGAGGACAGCGAAGTGAGTCACGATATTATTGTTCCGCTTGTCCTTCCAACCCCGGTCTATGCATAAGTACCTGTTTTGAAATCTATCATACCGTCGCACATTACTAATTTTCTTTTGTGAGCTATAAAAGTTAAAATGCAGGATTTATTTAGGATTTTATTTTTCTGTACACCTTTTTTTTTTTTTTTTTAGGGAAGCAGCTTCGCTTTATATTTAGGAGATGCCAAAATTTACAAAATTTAGTGTTCTTTTAGAGATTTATTTTTTTTAATCACTTTTTTTGGGAGGGAGGGAGGGAAATATACTTTTCTAGACTGAGTCATTTTGGGATATAACCCAGTTATATAATGTGGAATAAGGCCCCGAAATTCATTCAAGATAAAATTCTGCCCTGAAAGCTTTTTATTTCCTTTTCCGTTATGACTATGTCCTGCCATAAATAGCTGTTACTCACTGGGGATACGGCATAATTTTTTCTTTTTATTCTGAGGATTTCTAATAAGCGAGCTGTTCCTTATCAATACACTATGGGCTTTATTACAGTTTTGTTCGGGTTTTTGGTGGACCTCTTACACCCGACAATACTTCTAGAAATAGCTACATTAATTTGGGGAGTAGTAGTCCTTTACTGTATCTATACATACGGTGTGGGACACTGCCCCTTTATATATTCTACAGGTGATTGGTTGTTTTGTGCACACGGCGGTTCCTACCTTGCCGGGCAGGGGCTTGTTATGGTGTACCGCGTCACTTAGCACATTCGTCCCTTATATAGGGATTGATAGAGCTAAAAAGACGTTGTATGACCAGTCACTTTGAATAATAAAGTCATTACAGCCCTACAAATTTTCTTTCATCCTGTGAACATGCTCTAGTTTTCCACATAGCTGGATACATTCTTCCTCCTTTTTTTTTGGATATATTGCCTTTTTCCACCAACAGTTTAATAAATTTTCCCACTCTAACTTACTATATATCAGAGCGGGTTGATATACATAATGTCTATGGACTGACATGATTTCAGGACAGCTGCTTTCTTAGCACGACATAGTCATAGGGTGTAGAAACTGTTAGGGACATATATTTCTCAATCTAGAAAAGTAGAATCCTCCCATTTTCAAGCAAAATGTGTGTCCCGAAAGCCTCCGGGTGCTCCCTTCCTTTTGGGTCCTGCCGTGTGTCCAGGAAACGCATTAGGACCACAATGGGGATATTTTTGAACACAGGAGAAACAGGGTGATACATTTTCTGGTGCATTTCCTTATTCTCATGTCCTCTGTACAAGAAATCTGACCTTAAAATGACACATTTGTGAAAAAAAGTGAAATAAAATTTTCTTTACACCTGCTTTGCATTACTTCCTGCGAAAACTGTGGGGTCAAAATACTTAGTACACACCTAGATGAATACATTAGTTTTCAAAATGGGGTCATTTATTGGGAGTTTCTATCTTTTTGGCAGCTCAGTGCCTCTATAAATGTGTAATGGGACCTGAAACATTTTCAAGCAAAACTTGTGTCCTGAAAGTCTTCGGGTGCTCCCTCCCTTTCGGGCCCTGCCGTGTGTCCAGGCAACGCATTAGGGCCACAATGGGGGCATTTTTGAAAACAGGAGAAACAGGGTGATAGATTTTGGGGTGTGTTTCTTCATTCTCATGGTCACTTTACAAAGAAATCGGTCTTCAAAGTGATACTTTTATATAAAAAGTGTTTTGTTTTTTTAAATTTCACCTGCTATGCATTAAATTTAGCAAAAAACGGTGGGGTCAAAATACTCAGTACACCCCTAGATAAATACCTTAAGGGGTCTAGTTTTCTAAATGGGGTCGTTTATGGGGAGTTTCTTTCGTTCTGGTAGTTCAAAACCTCTCCAAATGTACAGTGGGGCCTAAAACATTTTCAAGCAAAATATGAGACCTGAATGCCTCCGGTTGCTCCCTTCCTTTCGGGCCCTGCCATGTGTCCAGGCAACGCATTAGGGTCACAATGGGGGCATTTTTTAAAACAGGAGAAACAGGGTGATAGATTTTGGTGTGTGATTCTTCATTCTCATGGTCGCTTTACAAAGAAATCGGTCTTCAAAGTGATACTTTTATATAAAAAGTGTTTTTTATTTTTATTTCACCTGCTATGCATTAAATTTAGAAAAAAACTGTGGGGTCAAAATACTTACAACACCCCTTAATAAATACCTTAAGGGGTGTAGTTTTCAAAATGGTGTCACTTGTGGGGGTTTCCACCATTCTGACACCTATGAGCCTCTGAAAACCTGGCTTGGTGCAGGAAAACAAAATGTACTTCAAAATGTATAAAATCATTACTAAACTTGTAAGTCTTCTAAATTGCTCCCAAAAATTTTTTTTTTTTCAAAAGTGCTGCCAAAATAGAGTAAAGCGATGGAAATATATATTTAATAAAAAAAATTGTACAGTATGTATGTACATATGTCACATATTGCAGTTAAAAATAGGGAAAAATGATAATTTTTACAAAATTTCTTCCATTTTTCTATTTTTTAATTAATTTCCGCAAATCGTATCAGTCTACTTTTACCACTAAAATAAAGTACAACATGTGACGAAAAAACAATGTCAGAATTACTTGGATATTCAAAACTTTCGCTGAGTTATTCTCTGATAAAGTCAGACATACCAGATTTAACAAATCTGGCTTGGTCATTAAGGTCTTTTCAGGCCCGGTCATTAAGGGGTTAAAAGGACTGGTTTGTTGCTCAGTTATCCTTGTTTTTCTACTTTACTCATGCTACTTATTACACATGCATTTATGCACAACCGGCATAGGAGGAGCTGAAGTTGGTCCTAAACTGCTCAAATCTACTGTAGAGTTGTGGCTGTCGGAAACCGCGGCAAAAAACTGCCGAAATCGCCTTTCATTGATTTCAATGGGAGGTGGAGGTACTCGTGGGAAAAAGAAGCGACATGCCCTTTCTTCGGGCGTTTCTGACCTCGCATTGACATCAATAGGAGGCAGAGGAAGTGTTTTTTGCTGCGTTTTTTTGCCCTCTGCACAAAATTCCTGTTTTCAGTTTAAAGTAAATTTTGCATTTCATTTGGAAATCAAGGTCCCAGAGTCTGGAGGAAGAGTGGAGAGGCAGTCAGGGGTTATTAAACGGAGGTCAGAAACAGAAATGCCCGAAGAAAGGGCACGTCGCCTCTTTTTCCCCCGAGCCCCTCCCATTGAAATCAATTTCGGACGTTTTTCGCTGCTGTTTCCAATGCAGATTTCACGGCCAAACACTCAGCATGAACAGGCCCTTAGACTGCACTAAAACTGGTTTATGAAATGAAAACATGGTGCTCCGTAGTGAAGAAACCTTTTGGTATGACGAGAATGAAGAGGGAGATATAACTGCTCACCAGGACGAAATGTGCTAACAACAGCCACAACTCTGTACAGTAGATGTAAGCAGTTTAGGACCAGCTGCAGCACCTCCTTGGCCGGTTGTGCATAAATGCATCTGTAATAAGTAGCATGAGTGAAGTAGAAAAACAAGGATAACTGAGCAACAGACCAGTCCTTTTAAAGGCTTAGGAAACCTTTGCAGGTGTTTTGTGCTGATTAGAGTGTGACACCATGAGGCTACAATCTTCCACTTTTACCCAATATTCCAATTTTCTGAGAAACAAAATTTTGGGTTTTCATTAAGGCCATGTTCAGATGTGGCGGAATTTTTCCGCTGCAAACGTTGGTGCAGATTTGGGCCAATTACACAACGAATCTGCACCAACATTTGCATATTTGACAGGTAATTCAGACGTTGCGGATATCACAGCGGACTTGCCACAGATTTCAGTTTTTGCATTGCAAAGTTTGAAATCTGCAGTGAAATTTAGCTTCTTCTCCGCAATGGACAGTTCATACTGCGGAGGGAAAATTCTGCACCGCAGCCTAATTTCCGCAACGTCTGAAATAACTTTCCTAAAAATGTATAGAAAGAAATTTAAAAAACGTCTGCTGCAGAATTCCACTGCGAACTGTCCGCAGCGGAAAGCAACAGCAATTCGGCCACGTCTGAATGTGCCCTAACTGTTAGCCATAATCATCAACATTATAAGAAAATAATGCTGGAAATAGATCACTGTGTGTAATGAATCTTTATAATATATGAGTTTCACTTTTTGAATAGAATTACTAAAATAAATTAACTTTTTGATGATATTCTCTTTCATTGAGAAGGACTAGTGTATATATATATATATATATATATATATATATAGTTTATACCATGTTGATGTTATTGAAGACGTATATGTATTGTTCTTTGAGGGTATATGCACTTGTAGTGTTTTCAGGCGTATCTCGGGGCGTTTTCGCCTCGAAAAACGCCTGACTAAACGGAAGCAGAACGCCTACAAACATCTGCTGATTGATTTCAATGGGAAATACGCCATTCTGTTCCGACGGGGCGTTTTTTTACGCCTCATTTTCAAAAAAACTGCGTGTAAAAAGACGCCCGCGAAAAAGTGCATGTCACTTCTTGAGCAGTTTTTTGGAGCCGTTTTTTCATTGACTCTATAGAAAAACAGCTCCAAAAACGTCCGCAAAAAATGTGAGTTGCTAAAAAACGGCTGAAAATCAGGAGCTGTTTTCCCTTGAAAACAGCTCCATATTTTCAGATGATTTTTGAGTTTGCGTGTGCACGTACCCTTATTCTTAGGTCTATGTGATCTGGTTGTCAGCGGTTCTACTTTAAATTAGTAGGGCACAACTCTATTTAATGGGTCATAGGTTGAGGGAACAGTTTCACTGTACCACCTGACCAAAAGAACATAAGTGACATGAGATGCGATGTTATACACTGCAACTTTAGGGTTTGGGGTCACTGGCGTAGCTATAGGGGTCGCAGTGGTCGCAATTGCGACCGGGCCCCAAAGCCAGGGGGCCCACAGCCCCCCGCACCACATCAATAAAAAGTTATTGATCCTGTGGATAGGCCATCAATGTTTAGGGACTGCACAACCCCTAAGCCTACGATGTAGCAGGCTTAGGGGGCCCATGAGACAGGATCACAGATTGTGTGATCCTGTCTGCTGGGCCACGTATCTAAGCCAATCACATGGTAGGCTTAGATACATGGCCCATGCGTGATCCTGTCTGCTGGGCCCTGTATATAAGCCTACCACACTGTAGGTTTAGATACAGGGCCCCAGCAGACAGTAATCTTATACTGTATAAGATTACTGTCTGCTGGACCCTGTATCTAAGCCTACCTTGTGGTAGGCTTAGATACAGGGTCCCACAGACCGTATCACACATGGGCCCTGTATCTAAGCCTAACACATGTGTTACTAATAGTTTCTTTTTTTTCTTCTAGGTTCGGTCGTTGGACTACAGCGGATTCCAGGACTACTTCGATGACGGCTTTTTTTTTATTATCAATAAAATGGTTAACGAGGGTTGTGTGTTTTTTTTTTTATTTCAATAAAATATTTTTTCTATGTCTTTGTGTTTTTTTTTTAAACTATATTACTACCGCCTTAGTAATGGCTGCCGGCTGATTGACAGTATCCATTGCTAAGGCGGGGCTTAGTGTTAGCCGGTGCAGAGGCGAACACTAACCCCCTTTATTACCCCGGTACCCACCGCCACCAGGGGTGCTGGGAAGAGCCGGGTACAATCCAGTACTTGACCATCTGTAGTGATGGTCGGCCACTGGGGTGGCCGCAGGCTGGTATTATCAGGAGGGGAAAGGCCAGATACAGTGGCCCTTCTCACCCTGGTAATGCTAGGCTGCTGCTGCTTTATTGTATCTGGCTGGTTATGAAAAATGGGGGGACCCCCACGTCATTTAAAAAAAAATAAAAAAAAAATTGGAAAGAAGGATGTCGGGTCCCCCCCAATTTTCATAACCAGCCAGATACAACACAGCAGCAGCAGGCAGCATTACCAGGGTGGTAGGAGCCACTGTTTTTGGCCTTCCCCAGCCTAATACTACCAGCCTGCGGCCACCCCGGTGCCTGCCCGTCACTACAGATGGTCGGGTACTGGTTCGTACCCGGCTCTTCCCAGTACCCCCTGGTGGCAGTGGGTACCGGGGTAATAATGGGGGTTAGTGTTGGCCTCTGCACCTGCTAACATTAAGCCCCGCCTTAGTAATGGAGGTTGTCAATCAGCCGGCGGCCATTACTAAGGCGGTGATAATAAAGTTTAAAAAAAATATTTTATTGAAATAAAAAAACACAACCCTCATCAACTATTTTATTGAGAATAAAAAAAACGCCGTCATTGAAGTCCTCGAATCCAAAGTCCAACAACCGAACCTGTAAAAAAAACACAAACACACAAAAAATAATCAGTAACACATAAAGAAGCACAATTATTATTCTTACCTTTCCTGGGTCCTGCGCTGGAGCCGCAATGTCAGCGAGCTGAGCCCTGTATCTAATCCAATCATGTGTGATACTGTCTGTGGGGCCCTATATCTAATCCTATCATGTGTGATACTGTCTGCTGAGCCACTGTATCTAATCCTATCATGTGTGATACTGTCTGCTGAGCCACTGTATCTAATCCTATCATGTGTGATACAGTCTACTGAGTCATTGTATCTAATCCTATCATGTGTGATACTGTCTGCTGGGCCACTGTATCTAATCCTATCATGTGTGATACTGTCTGCTGAGTCATTGTATCTAATCCTATCATGTGTGATACTGTCTGCTCAGCCACTGTATCTAATCCTATGATGTGTGATACTGTCTGCTCAGCCACTGTATCTAATCCTATCATGTGTGATACTGTCTGCTGAGTCATTGTATCTAATCCTATCATGTGTGATACTGTCTGCTGGGCCACTGTATCTAATCCTATCATGTGTGATACTGTCTGCTGGGCCACTGTATCTAATCCTATCATGTGTGATACTGTCTGCTCAGCCACTGTATCTAATCCTATCATGTGTGATACTGTCTGCCCAGCCACTGTATCTAATCCTATCATGTGTGATACTGTCTGCCCAGCCACTGTATCTAATCCTATCATGTGTGATACTGTCTGCTGAGCCAATGTATCTAATCCTATCCATAGTTTATAGGGTCGTAGTGCTATAGATATGCTATGCTGTCTCCTATACACACACATTTTTTTTTGGGCGGACACATATGTATTGGGGCTATTTCCCCTGACATTTTAAGCCCTGAGGGTATGTTCACACGGCAGCGCCCTTTACGGCTGAAATTACGGTGCTATTTTCAGGAGAAACCAGCACCGTAATTTCAGACGTAATGGCATGTGCAGGCGTCCTTCGCTGCGTCCATTACGGACGTAATTGGAGCTGTATTTCCATGGAGTCAATGGAGAACGGCTCCATTTATGTCTGAAGAAGTGACAGGCACTTCTTTGACGCGGGCGTCTTTTTTACGCGCTGCCTTTGGAAAGCGGCGCGTAAAAAAAAATGACCGTCGGCACAGAACATCGTAAAACCCATTCAAATGAATGGGCAGATGTTTGCCAACGCTTTTGAGCCGCATTTTCGGACGTAATTCAATGCTAAAACGTCCGAATTACGTTCGTAAATAGGGTGTGTGAACCCAGCCTTAGTGACGTCCCTGGCTGCTAGTGCTGCATTGTTGGCTTACTTAGGAGACCCAGCGATGCAGCTGAAAGCTGCGGGCCGTCGGCCATGAGAAGTTTGCGGGGGGGGGGGCCCAATAAGAACTTTTGCATCGGGGCCCATGAGCCTTTAGCTACGCCCCTGTTTGGGGTCATAGACCAAAGTGATAAAAATGGGTTTTTCCGGCCACAGAGTAATTTGAGTCTCAGTTTGGGCCGTCAGGAAGGCGGTACACCATTTGCTCCGTGAGGAGAGCAGATTAATGATGTGAGGAATACTAAATCCCGGAAGCATATTTCTGGAGAAGTAAGTAAAAGTAACCTCTGACACATTGTATCTGTGGGGAAAAGAAGGACTAAACAGATTCAAATTTACTAGTCTAAAAGCCAACATTTGGGATGATGGTTTGAAATTCGTGTTATACACTGACAAATACTTATCTGTTTGGCATGGATGTTATTACCCTCAACCCTCAGAGGGTCTTATACTTACATTTCTGTTTTCAAGAAAAGTTCCAATAAATGGTAGGGGTTTAGGACCAGGTATTCCATATTTTTTGAATAATCTGTATGGCCAGATCCCATAACTGGAAGAAAACAGTAAATTAAAATTTAGTTGTATAATACATATATTTCTTAAATGTGTCAAAACTCAAAAACAGCCATTTGAGAGAGCTCCAGCATTTCACCATGGTCTGCGTTGTCGGTAGTCGAATCCTTGTTGTAGTGACCACTATACAATTGGGGCTGCCAATCACCCATAGATGTACAGGGTCTTAGGCCTTATTCACACGGACGTGTGAGTTTTGCGCGCGTAAAAAACGCAGCGTTTTCTTGCGTTGCAGTTCCGTGTGACATCCGTGTACGGAGCGTGTCTCCGTTTTTTACAGGCGCATTTCATCCGTATATATAAAGAAAGAGGAGACCATACAGGCCGGTAGGCGTTACAATGTCACAAATTTGCAATTGAGCAAAAAAAAAAAACAGAAAAGTAGCCCCATTTGAACCCGAGGACGCTGCGTTTGTAGCGAAACATGTCGGGGGGGGGGGGGGGGGGGGCTCTGTACTATATTTTAATATCAATGCTCTACTGACCTTTAGCTACGGTTACTTTTTCAATTCAGCAAATCACAGCGCACTGCAGGCGCTGTCCTAATACATATATACCGTACTGCACTGACTGTATGTACTCCTGGCAATTTGCCACGTAAATCTCTCGTTGCCAGTGAGCATTGGCTAATTTTTAACAAGTGTGATTTCTCGTTTTGGTCTCTTTAATTGTATTCAAATAAAAGTTAGATTTTACATTACACCATATTAGCTAGCCGGAAAGAAGGGCATTTTTTTTGCTTAATTGAAAATCAGCAAATTTATTTCATCCGTATGTCACGCGTTTATTACGTGAGCAAAATAAACTGAAGGAGGTGTTTTTCCTGTTCTCATCATTTCTTTAGCAACTGTTGCGTGAAAAACGCATGGCACACGTATGTGCGTCCGTGTGCTGCCCGTGATTTTCACGCACCCATTGACTTCAATGGGTGCGTGATGTGCAAAAAATGAAAAGTATAGGACATGCAGTGAGTTTCACACAACGGACACACACTGCATGGAAAACACTGAATGTCTGAATGGCCCCATTGAATTGCATTAACGCGCGTAACACGGAAGTGAAATGCGCTCGTGTGAATAAGGCCTTAGGGTATGTTCACACGCGCTATTTACGGACGTAATTCAGGCATTTTACGCCTCGAATTACGCCCCAAAAAAACCCAGATCCAAACATGTGCCCATTGAATTCAATGGGTCTTACGGTGTTCTGTGCAGACGGTAAAAAGACGCCCGCCTCAAAGAAGTGCAGGTCACTTCTTGGGACGTAATTGGAGCAGTTTTTGATTGACTCCATGAAAAACAGCTCCAATTATGTCCATAATGGACGCCACGAAAAACGCGTGCACTTGTCAAAACGTCTGAAATTCAGGAGCTGTTTTTGCCTGAAAACAGCTCTGTAATTTCAGACGTATTTGGCGTTGTCGTGTGAACATACCCTTATTGTGCAGCATGGTTTGATATTGTTCACCATTTTGCACATTAGGCCTAAATGGATTATACAGATCAATTCGGACATATCTTATAAGGACTGAACTGCAATTTTCAGTACCTTTTTGTAGATGGGTAGGTTTACATGTACTTGTGTACAATTTGATTCATTCCAGATTCATAAATAAAAAAAAATATATATATATATATATATATATCTCAATTAATGATAATTCCTGCCATTGTAAATTAAATTAATCTAAGGCCGAATTCACACGAACGTGTGTTTTGCGCACGCAAAAAACGCGCCGTTTTGTGTGCGCAAAAGGCACTTAACAGCTCCTTGTGTCATGATCATATGGTGCGCGAATGAGTGCTTTTTGATCAGCCGCCACTCTGTTTGGATGTTTGTAAACAGAAAAGCACGTGGTGCTTTTCTGTTTTCATTCATAGTTTTACTGCTGTTGCGCGAATCACGCGCGTCACACGGAAGTGCTTCCGTGTGGTGCGCGTGATTTTCACGCACCCATTGACTTCAATGGGTGCCTGATGCGCGAAAAACCCACAAATATAGGACATGTCGTGGGTTTTACGCAGCTAACATAGGTCCGTTGCACGGACGTATTTTACGTTCGTCTGAATAAACCCTAAAAGTAGAGATTCTACAAACTATTCTGGTGATTTTTGTGTGTAAAAAAATTGTCTTTTACCAGTTAAAAAGTCAAATTGTGATTAATGTTACAAATAATATGTTCACATCAAATCGAGCAATTTGTGTCTAAACATATGTATATAAAACATTTGCATAATATTAGATGTAAAATTTGATTTTTACAAATCATAGGCTGTAGACCTTGCCTTAAAGGGAAGTAAGCAGTTTAGTCAAAGATAATGGCGTTCAAACAGATATTCATGCCCACACCAACATTACTACAATAGTAACATACCTCCCAACCGTCCCGGATTCAGCGGGACCGTCCCGGATTCAGCGGGACCGTCCCGGATTCAGCGGGACCGTCCCGGATTCAGCGGGACCGTCCCGGATTCAGCGGGACCGTCCCGGATTCAGCGGGACCGTCCCGGATTCAGCGGGACCGTCCCGGATTCAGCGGGACCGTCCCGGATTCAGCGGGACCGTCCCGGATTCAGCGGGACCGTCCCGGATTCAGCGGGACCGTCCCGGATTCAGCGGGACCGTCCCGGATTTCGGGCGGTGTCCCGGGCGGCCGGAGGTATGTCCCGCTATCAAACTAATTCTGAAGCAGGGAACCATCAGTTCCCTGCTTCAGAATTAGTTCATGCTCCTCCTCTCGCCGAGGGCTCCCCGGGCACAGTTCTACTTTAAGCGCTGTGCTCACGGAAGCCCTTGACGGTACTGTCCATTTATGAGCGGAATCCCCGGCCAGAGTCGGCAACGGGTATTCCGCTCAAGGATTAGCCACTGACGTCACTGTCCATATATGGACAGTACTGTTAATGGCTTCCCCGAGCACAGCGCTTAAAGTAGCGTTGTGTCCGGGGAGCAGGGTTGCCAACTGTCTCTGACTGGGGTGACCTCAGTCAGAGACACACAGACAGTCATTGGGTCGGTGCCGGGACCAGTAACGTGTAAGTCACCTGGTCCTGACCTCATGTCCAGAGACCGGGCAGCGGGGGGTGGATTGAGTGTCCGACTCACCAGTCACAGCCGCGCTTGTAGCTTTCTTGTCCTTAATTATCGTGGGAAAGCTACAAGCGGGGCTGTGACTGGTGAGTCTCACAATCACTCCCAGTTCACACTCCATGCGGCAGCCAGTCTGACTGAGTTTCTGACCAGTCACCACCCACACGCAGCAGACAGACGTTGCCAGCAGGATAGACTAAGATAGTGCGTGTCGTTATTGACTAGCCCCTCAACTACTACTGTTTCGCAGGTATTGGATATGACAGCTTCTATAGTGTAGTGGTTAGCTTGTCTGCCTGACATATGTAAGGCTGCTGGTACAAAGCCTAGCAGGGTTTATATTTATTTCTTTAAATATTATTAATATCTTAATTGTATTAGGCTAAGTTCGCACTGGCATTAATATACGTTTATCTCTCTTCCGTCAGAGCAAGAGGGGATTGATACGTTAAACGGAAAGCAACGGTTCCATTAGAATTACCATTGAATTTAATGGTAATTCTTTTGTATCAGTTGCTTTCCGTTTGTCTCCGTTCGCTAGGTTTCCATTCTTTTGAACGGAAATAAAAGTTCTGCAGACTGCACTTTTGTTTCCTTTAAAAAAAACAGAAACTTAGCAAACCGAGACAAACGGAAAGCAACTGATACAAGAGAATTACCATTGAAAGCAATGGTAATTCTAATGGAACCGTTGCTTTCCGTTTAATGTATCGATCCTCTCTTCCGCCGATGGAAGAGAGGTAAACGTATAGAAACGCTAGTGTGAAAGAAGCTTTAGGGCCTGTTCACATCAGCGTTGGCTTTCCGTTCCGGGGTTCCGTCGGAGGTTTCCGTCGAGTGAACCCCGCAAACGGAAAGTCAAACCGAAACCACAGTTTCCGTTTGTCACCATTCCGACAGGTTTCCGTTTTTCCGTCTGAATCAATAGCGCAGTCGACTCCGCTATTGATTCCGTCGTTAAAACGGAAACCTGCCGGAATGCTGACAAACAGGAAACCATTAGCAATGTTTCCGTCACCATTGATATCAATGGTGACTGAAATGGAAGCTGTGATTTCAGTTTGACTTTCCGTTGCGGGGTTCACCCGACGGAAACCACCGACGGAACCCCGGAACGGAAAGCCAACGCTGATGCGAACAGGCCCTTACTTTAATCGTTTTTTAATTCAACTTGTGCCCGTACTCTTCTTCTTACTATCCCACTCGTGTGATCACCCTTTTAAAAGGTGTTAGTTATGCTCTTTAGGCCGGATTCACACAAGCGTGTGCGTTTTGCATGCGCAAAAGGCATTTAACAGCTCCGTGTGTCAGCCCTGTATGATGCGCGGCAGCGTAATTTTCGCGCAGCCGCCATCATTATGACACTCCGTTTGGATGTTTGTAATCAGTAAAGCACGTGGTGCTTTTCTGTTTACATTCATAGTTTTACTGCTGTTGCGCAAATCACGCGCGTCCCACGGAAGTGCTTCCGTGTGGTGCGTGTCTTTTTCGCGCACCCATTGACTTCCATGGGTGTGTGATGCGCGAAATACGCACAAAGAATGGACAAGTCATGAGTTTTACGCAGCGGACTCACGCTGCGTAAAAATCATGGAACTGTCTGCACGGCCCCATAGACTAATATAAGTCCGTGCGACGCACGGACGTATATCCCGTTCGTCTGAATAAGCTCTTATTATCACTGAGGCCCCATGCACTCGACCGTGCCCTTAATTACAATCTGTGATTACGGGCACGGCCCGCCACGGACGTCTGCAGACAGTCATCCGCATTTGCGGACCGTGTTCCCATTATAAAGTATAGGACCATGGTCCATAAAATAAAAAAATAGGACATGTCCAATTTTTTACGGAAGGTTTCTACGGCCATAGAAATGAATGGGTCCGTAAATACGGACGAAATCTACGGTCGTGTGCATGGGGCCTTACTCTTGATTTTGTAATGTGTCCGCAAAACTGTTGGTCTGTCCGTGATTTTTAGCTCAGTTATCCAGAAATGTCTGAAGTGGAGGTTGGCAACGATGCCGGGGAGTCTTCGGCGAGCGGAGGAGCTCCCTCCGCTCTGAACTAATTCCGAAGCAGGGAGCTGATAGTTTCCGGCTTCAGAATTAGTGGCTACCCCTTGAGCGGAATCCCTGTTGCCGATGATCTGGTCATTGACGTCAGTGGCTCCTCCCGGAGCAGAATCCCCGGCCAGAGTCGGCAACGGGGGTTTTCTCAAGGAGTATCCACTGACGTCACTGTCCATATATGGACAGTAACATCAGGGCTTCCCTCTAGGAGCGGAATCCCTGGCCTATGCTCTGGCTGGGGATTCCGCTTCTAGAGGGAGTCCCAATGGCGCTGTCTACAGGGTGGGGGTAGCACTATCTACAGGGGGGTGGCACTATCAACATGGAAACTGTGGCACTATATACATGGGCACTGTGGCACTATCGAGAGGGCACAGGCACTTTATATATGGGCACTGGCACTAGGGGCAGCTTTGGGGGTATTATACTGTATAAGGGCAGCTATGGGGCATTATACTGTATGGAGCAGCTATGGGGCCATTATACTGTATGGGGAAGCTATTGAGGCATTATGCTGTAGGGGGGCTTTAAGCTGTATGGGGACAGCTACGGGGCTTTATACTGTATGGGGCAGTTATGGGGCATTATATTGTATGGGACAGCTATGGGGGCATCTGTATGGGCATTTTACTGCATGGGGCAGCTATGGGGGCATTATGTTGTATGGGGGAATTTGTTTGGGCATTATACTGCATGGGGGCATATGTGTGGGCATTATACAGCATGGGAGAATCTATGTGGGCATTATACTGTATGGGGGCTTTTGTGTTGGCCTTATACTGTATGGGGGCTTTTGTGTTGGCCTTATACTGTATGGGGGCATTATACTGTATGGTGGCAGCAATAGGGCAATATACTTTGGCACTACCTACATGGGCACTGTATCACTATCTACAAGGGCATTGGAACTAGGGGCAGCTAAGGGGGCATTATACTGTATGGGGCAAGCTATGGGGGTGTTATGCTGTATGGGGCAAGCTATGGGGACGTTATGCTGTCTGTATGGGGGAATTTGTTTGAGCATTATAGTGCATGGGGCATCTGTATGGGCATTATACTGCATGGGAGAATATGTGTGGGCTTTATACTGTGTGGGTGCATCTGTATTGGCTTTATACTGTATGGGGCCATCTGTGTTGGCTTTATACTGTATGGGTGCATCTATGGGGCATTATACTGTATATTGGCATATATGGGGGCATTATACTGTATGGTGGCAGCTAGAGGGCATTATACTGTATGGGTGCATCTATGGGGCATTATACTGTATAGTGGCAGCTAGAAGGCATTATACTGTGTAGGGGCAGCTATTTGGTATTATACTGTGTGGGAGGCACTATGGGAGTATGATACTGTGTGAGCTGAATCGGGTGTGTATGGGCGGGGATTGGGTGGGATTAGAGGCGTGGCTTAAAAGAAAAAAAATTGTCCCTCTTTGTGATACTTGAAAGTTGGGAGGTATGATAGTAAGGCTATATTCACATGACAGTGAATACAATTAAGTTCTATGGGTGTATTCACATTTTCATAAAAAGATACAACATGTTCTATTTTTGGCCGTATTCACGCGAGCGCTGCATCTGAGTGGTTTTGGAGCGAGGGAGGGAGATCCCTCTCTCATCGCACCGGCAATAAGATCGCCGGGTGTCGGGTCTTCTATGGCAGCCAGGGGCCTAATAAAGGCCCCCAGGTCTGCCTGTAGTGAATGCCTGCAGTAATACACTGCAATACGAAAGTATTGCAGTGTATTATAAAATTGATCGGATGATCGCATAGTAAAGTCCCCAAGTGGGACTAGTAATAAAAAGTTAATAAAAAAAAAAGTTACATTTTTTGAAACAAAATAACACTTTCCCCCCCCCTTACAAAATGCTTTATTATTAAAAAAAACAATATAAAGTAAAAAAAAGTTACAAAGTTACACATATTTGGTATCGCCATGTCCGTAACGAACCCAACTATAAAGCTATTACATTATTTAACCTGCACGGTGAACGCCGTAAAAAATAAAGTAAATCGTGCCATAAAAAGAAGTGATCAAAAAGGTTGCATCTACTCTAAAATAGTACCAATAAAAACTACAAGTCGTCCCGCAAAAAAATACAAATTTGGTATTGTTGCAATCGTAACAACCCGCTGAATAAAGTTATTAAATGGCGTAGATTTAGGACGCAAAAAAAGTGGCAACATTTCAGGATTTTTCTATTCCCCCCCAAAAAAAAGTTAATAAAAGTTAATCAGTAAATTATATTCACCCCAAAATGGTGCTATTAAAAAAAATACAACTTGTCCCGCAAAAGACCTTATACAGCTACGTCGACGCAAAACTAAAAAAAAGTTATAGCTCTTGGAATGAGACGATGGAAAAACGTAAACAAATAGCTAGGTCATTAAGGGGTTAATGTAAGAGTGCATTTAAGGTCTTGGCTAATGCTCCTTGCTGGGAAGAATGACTATATTACCCGTTGTACCCACTAATATACATGTTATCAAAGGGAGAAGATAAATTATAATAACGTAGCACATTATAGACAATAGCTTTGTAACGTCGTGTCTGTTTAGCTTTAGTACACTTCTGGTGATCTCCGGGGCCTCAACTGCAGGAATAGGCGGGGGCAGAAATGTTTGTATACATAGGTCTTATCCTGGGATGAAGAATACAGACATACAGATTCATGAATGTAAAGTCACAATCCTTCACTTATTATATGGTTGAAAGGACAAAGGCAGAAACTCTTTAGAAGAAAGAATATAAATCTTACTAAGTGAGAAGTGCCAGCAATATGATGAGCAGGATCCATGTTTCCTTGGAGAAATCTGGGATGAGATACATGCTTAATCTTCCTTAGCTGTTGTCCTCTCTTGTATATATCAGGTCTTTCCCTTCTTCTTGATGTCTTCCTGCACTTCTGTCTCTCTGTACTCGGGTAGCTGTTTATATACTGCTCCCTGCCCTGTAGTGACGCTGATCTGGAGGAGGGATCACATAGCTGGCCACAGGCCCGGGACTTCTATAAGTGTGCACAGAGATAACATATACTTCTCTTCTGCCACATAATGTAGACTGCTGTAATATTTCTGGTGTATATAGAAATGGCAGGGTGATTAATACAATTCCGCTGCCTGAGGTAGACGGCAAATTGTGCTGCTAATAACACCATCTTATTGTTTATTATCCATTAGGCATGTGATATCCAGGGGCAGAAGTAGTAATGCCGGCAAGTTCTAGCACTATGTAAAAACTGTAACCAATTTAAGTTATATCTGAGATTTTATATCTATATATTGGAAACAATCTGTGGGTAAGGTAGTTGATGGTAGATTTGTGTCATTGAGGCTTCTTGTCTCAGTAATGTAAGTGACTGGAGTTTGGGTCCGGGCTTTAGGGGTGACTGACGATCTTATGTAAGAAGGTCACTCCATGCTCCATGCCTGGTGTTATCTATCTGAGCCTGGAGTCCAGGTGTGTCCAGGGAGACTAATAAACGGGACTGGCAGAGAGCAGTGTGGAGTCTGAGGTGCTGCAGAAAGACCAGACTGGGAGTGCAAACCCTGAATTTACCAGAGTGCAAAGAGAGAGCACATTTGGCCTGAACCTACAAAGCTTGGTGACAAGCACTGAACTTGGGTTGTATGTTATCCAGAAACCAAGGACCTTTTATTTTCTGCATTTCCTGCTAAAGCGAAGCCTGTTTAATTACTGTCTGTGACTGCACAATAAACTCTGGACAACTGTACATGGAAATCTGCCTGATTATTTGGCTACAACACTGCCTGGAAGGTCCCTTTTTACTATATATATATATATATATATATATATATATAAACATACCATTGGTGCAACTGCATAGGGGCCCAGTAGGTAAGGGGGCGCTCTGTCACCTTAAAGACATCTTCTTCTATCAGATTGCATGAATGCCTGAGGTAATACATTTTAGGGTATGTGCACACACACTAATTACGTCCGTAATTGACGGACGTATTTCGGCCGCAAGTACCGGACCGAACACAGTGCAGGGAGCCGAGCTCCTAGCATCATACTTATGTACGATGCTAGGAGTCCCTGCCTCGCTGCAGGACAACTGTCCCGTACTGTAATCATGTTTTCAGTACGGGACAGTTGTCCTGCAGCGAGGCAGGGACTCCTAGCATCGTACATAAGTATGGTGCTAGGAGCCCGACTCCCTGCAGTGTGTTCAGTCCACTACTTGCGGCCGAAATACGTCCGTCAATTACGGACGTAATTAGTGTGTGTGCACATACCCATATGGTTAACAATTACTGATTGATTGTTAGAGAGACACAAGGGGTGATTTATGATGAGATATTGGAGAGAAAGGGTCCCATATAATGTTAGCAAAAAACGTCTGAAAATAGCTGTTTTCAGAGAAAATAGCTTCTGATTTTCAGGCGTTTTTGAAGCTGAAAATTAAGCTTAATTTGGAGCTTCTTCTGAGGCGTTTTTCATAGTGCTCAATGGAAAATCAGCTCCAAAAAACGCCTCAAGAAGTGACATGCTACTTCTTTTTACGGAGCGTCTTTTTAAGCTCCGTTTTTTAAAACAGAGGCGTAAAAAGGCACCCCGTATGAACTAAATGCTGTTTTTCCAATTGATTTCAATGGGCAGATGTTTGTAGGCGTTCAGATTCAATTTTTTCGAGGCGTAAACACCCCGAAATACGCCTGAAACCACTGCGTGTGAACATACCCTTAGGGTATGTTCACACGCAGTAGCAAAATACGCCTGAAAACAGCTCCTGATTTTCAGAAGTTTTTTAACAACTTGCGTTTTTTGCGGCGTATTTTACAGACGTTATTGGAACTGTTTTTCAATGGAGACAAGGAAAACGGCTCCAAAAACGTCCCAAGAAGTGACATGCACTTCTTTGACGCAGGCGTCTTTTTACGCGCCATCTTTTGACAGTGACGCGTAAAATTACACCTCGTGGGAACAGAACATCATAAAAAAAAACATTGCAAGCAATGGGCAGATGTTTGTAGGCGTATTAGAGCCGTTTTTTCAGGCGTAATTCGAGGCGTAAAACGCCGGAATTACGTCTGAAAACAGTGCATGTGAACATACCCTTATAGTGAAGAAAGTTTCTGCTTTATTGACCCCAAAAGCGAATTTTTTCACTAAAAGCCTTTCAGTGTGCTGCCTATTTACTGTATATATATATATATATATATATATATATATATATATATATATATATGCACATATTCATGAATTTATATATATATATATATATATATATATATATATACAGTATATAACTACATTTATGAATATGTGCAATGTTTTTATCTGAGTGTGACCAGAAACCGTTAGCATAAGGGCAGAGAAAGCGTTAAAGATTAACTGCACTTTCAAAAAACTTTAGATATGTCATAACAGAAGTTTTGATCGGTGGGGTCCAGGTGCGGAGACCCCTACTGTCACTGAAATGAAGGTGCAGAAGTGCTCAGCTGTACTAGAACTAAGTTAAGTCAGGTAAAACTCTGCCATATACGTTTGTTCCATGTAAAACTCCAACTCCAAGAATTACCTGAATAAGGCCCTGTTCACACAGAGTTTTTTTTACTAGTTTTTTGGCGCGAAAACCGCTCTGCAAAACTCGGCAAAAAACATCCGAAAAGGCCTCCCATTGACTTCAATGGGAGGCGGGGGCGTTTTTTTACCGTGAGCGGCAAAAAACCGCCTTGCGGTAAAAAGAAGCGACATAACCTATCTTCAGGCGGTTTCCGCCTCTAAAACCCCATTTCAATCAGTGGGAGACGGGAAAAAAAACGCCTCGACGAGTGTTTTGACACATTTTTGTCAAACCACTGTGCAAAAAACCCCTGGAGCAGATTTTGAAGGAGGAATTTTCCTCCTGCAAAAAACTCAGTGTGAACTAGCCCTAATGGTAATCATAGGCTGGGGGTTTTTGTTTTACAATCTAGACTGGGACCACACATAATCTCTGCAGAACATACAAGTGAATCCAGTATTGATGCGTCGCAGTGACGTTTAGTGAGTCACAGGTGATGTCTTTGATGGGAGTCATTCTCCTTTTTGTCTGTTTCTGGCCCAGTTCGTTATGACACCTGCTCCCAGCCACGAGATTTAGCTATTTTGCCACTCAGATTACTTAGGCTCTTTGCTTTTGCAGCACATCCCCACACTCTATACTGACAAAATCCTCGGAGTCCCTCCCACAGTACCCCCTGAATAAAATGGTGCTACACAGACTTTGCCCCTAAATATAATAGTACTACACACTGCGTCCCCTGAATATTTAAGTGCTACACACAGTACTCTCTAAATATAATAGTGCCACATACTGTGCCTCCTGTATTTAATAGTGCTACACAAACTGCGGCCCCTGAATATAAGGCCTTATTCACACGAACATGTCCGTTTTGCACGCGCAAAAAACGCTGCGTTTTGAGCGCGCAAAAGGTCCGTGTGCCATCATCATTATGACACTCTGGTTTTATGTTTACATTCATTTATCTTACAACTGTAGCGCGCGGCACCCGGAGGTGCTTCCGTGTGCTGTGCGCGATTTGCGCGCACCCATTGACTTCAATGGGTGCGTGCTGCGCGAAACACTACCAATTATAGGACATGTCGTGAGTTTTACGCAGCGCACATACGCTGCGTGAAATTTACTGACAGTCTGAACGGCCCCATTCACTAACATTGGTTCGTGCGACGCGCGGGAAGATCACGCGCGTAGCACAGACGTATAACACATTCGTGTGAATAAGGTCTAAGAGTTATGCACACTGTGTCCCCTTCATATAACAATGCCACAAGCTGTGCCCCCTGAATATAAAAGTGTTATGCACAATGTTCCCCTGAATATAATAATTTCACACGCCGAGCCCCCTGACAGCCTCTGGCAGCTGAGAGCAGGGAGATTTGACAGCTCCCTGCTCTGTTTACTTATTCCGATGCAGCGACGTAAAAAGTCTATTGCATCGGAATAAGGCCCATTAGTGACCGACGTAGAAACACTATGGGCCGGTCACTAACGGGTTAAACCATCAGAATCGCTCAACAGTCTATTAGTGTGGTGATTATTTTTTTTTTCTCAATAATGCCGCATGCCTACCTCCCACAGCAGTGGCACATACCTTTTGAGTATCATGTACCCTGATTTTAGTACAACACCCCCCCGCCTCTTTAATGGAGGCTGTATAAATCTGAATACAGTAGCCCCCCCCCCCCCCCACCGTGGTGGCAGACAGAATATTTATTATTTCATAAATTGATAGTTTAGCAATATTGGCAACAAGCTGTCACCATCGATTCAGATTACTGCTTCCCTACATGGGGTTAGGGGGCAGCAGAAGTCGAAAACCACCTCCGTGGGTAAGGCTGCGGATGTTGTGTATCTAGACTTTTCAAAGACTTTTGTTACTGTGTTTGGCACAGGAAATGTGAATACTGGGAGAAAACATGTGTGACTAGGTTAACAACTGGCTCAACACTAAACAAGGGTATCAAACTTGGGGTTATTCAGTTTAGAAAAAAGACGCTTTAGGGGTGATCTAATTACAATGTAAAAATATGTGAATGGACAGTGCAGAGATCTTTATAATGATCTTTTTACGCCTAGGCATGTAACCATGACATGGGGGCATCATCTATGTCTAGAGGAAAAAATGTTTCACCATCATCACAGATGGGGATTCTTTACTGTAAGAGCAGTGAGACTTTGGTGCTTTCTGCCATGTGATGGTTGATTCCTTAACCCCTTCCCGCTCCTTGACGTACTATTACGTCATGGCAGCTGTATCGTTCGCGCTCCATGCCGTAATAGTACGTCTCGGGAGTAACGGCCGTTTCGGCCGTCCTCCCGACACATACAGGAGCTGTGACAGCTGCTGTCTTGTTCAGCAGCTGTCACAGCTCCTACAGCGGGGACCGATCGCTGTATCCCCGCTGATTAACCCCTTAAAAGCCGCGTTCTATAGAGATTGCGGCTTTTTAGGGGTTAAGCTGCCATCGCCGGCCTGCTACGCGATAGCGGCCGGCGATGGTGACTATGGCAACCGGACACCAAACAATGGCGTCCGGCTATGCCATAGACGGAAGCCTAGTGGGTCCTGACAACGTCAGGACCCACTATGCTTGCTGTCAGTGAGTAGCTGACAGTTCTAATACACTGCACTACGCATGTAGTGCAGTGTATTAGAATAGCGATCAGAGCCTCCTGCCCTCATGTCCCCTAGTGGGACAAAGTAATACGTTAAAAAAAGATGTGTAAAAATAAGAAAATAAAAGATTTAAAAGTAATAAAAGTAAAAATCCCCCTTTTTCCCTAATCAGTCCTTTATTATTAATAAAAATATATAAACAAACAAATAAACTATACATAATTGGTATCGCCGCGTCCGTAACGGCCTGAACTACAAAATTATTTCATTATTTATCCCGCATGGTGAACGCCGTAAAATAAAATAATAATAAACCGAACCACAATCACAATTCTTTGGTCACTTCACCTCCCAAAAAATTGAATAAAAAGAGATCAAAAAGTCACATGTACCTAAAAATGGTACTGATGGAAACTACAGTTCGTTACGCAAAAAATAAGTCCTCGCACGGCTATATTGATTGAAAAATAAAAACGTTCTGGCTCTTAGAATAAGGTAACACAAAAAGTGAATGATTGTTTACAAAACGTATTTTATTGTGCAAACGCCATAAGACATAAAAAAACTATAAACATCTGGTATCGCCGTAATCGTATCGCCCCGCAGAATAAAGTGAATATGTCATTTATATCGCACGGTGAACGCTGTAAAAAAAATAGAATAAAAAAGCAATAGTAGAATTGCTGTTTATTAGTCACCACGCCACCTAAAAATAGAATAAAAACTGATCAAAAAGCCGCATGCACCCCAAGAAAACTGCAATGAATTCCTCAAGGGGTCTAGTTTCCAAATTGGGGTCACTTTTGGGGGGTTCCCAATGTTTTGGCACCACAAGACCTCTTCAAACCGGACATGGTGCCTAATAAAAAGGAGGGCTCAAAATCCACAAGGTGCTCCTTTGCTTCGGAGGCCGGCGCTTCAGTCCATTACCGCACTAGGGCCACATGTGGTTTATTTCTCAAAACTGCAGAATCTGGGCAATA
This sequence comes from Rhinoderma darwinii, assembly GCF_050947455.1. Taxonomy (NCBI): domain Eukaryota; kingdom Metazoa; phylum Chordata; class Amphibia; order Anura; family Rhinodermatidae; genus Rhinoderma; species Rhinoderma darwinii. The sequence goes on along the minus strand of NC_134687.1, from coordinate 92,041,848 downwards.
CGTATTAAGTTGCGTTTCTCTGATAAATCCTTTTGTGTTATAAAAAAAATGGTATAAAGAGGATTTTCTGACAAAAAAAAAATGTAAATTTCACCTCTACTTTGCTCTAAATTTTTGTGAAACACCTAAAGGGTTCATAAACTTTCTAAATGCTGTTGTGAATACTTTGAGGGGTTTAGTTTCTAAAATGGGGTATTTGATAGGGGTTTCTAATATATGGGCCCCTCAAAGCAACTTCAGAACTGAACTGGAACCTAAAAAAATAAATAAATGAGGCAATACTTCGCTTCTTACATTATACTGATAATAAGCCGTGCCCACCCCGAGATGACCCCAGTTTTGACCGTTTGTATAAACGGAGACCCCTATTAGACCGTTCCAGTGCCCGGTTTTCCCAAGCATACACCCCAGAGAACTGTATTTCTATTGATGAGTCCCTGGTACATTTTAAAGGGAGGGTTCAATTCCGCGAGTACCTGCCGGGTAAGAGGGCAAGGTATGGCGTGAAGATGTATAAGCTGTGAGAGTGCATCACGGTATACCTACAGGTTTAGGATATATGAAGGAAAGGCCACCCCCAAACCAGACTGCATCCTGGACTACAATAGGTACATGGGAGGTGTGGACTTGTAAGATCAAGCCCTGAAGCCCTACAGCGCCATGCGGTGTGGTATAAGAAGCTGGCCGGGCACATCATACAGATGGCATTGTACAATGCGTACATTCTACGTCGATGTGCAGGCCAGACGGGAACTTTCCTGGAATTTCAAGAGGTGATTATCAAGAACCTAATCTTTAGGGACCAAGAAGGGGGGGCACCCAGTACTTCTGGAAGCGAGGCCACACGCATCGTACCAGGACGGCAACACTTTCCAGGAGAAGTTCACCAAACTGGCAAGAAGGGAAAAAGTCAAAAGAGGTGCAAAGTCTGCTATAAGAGGGCGATAATGGATGACACAATATATCAATGTGACACGTGTCCCGAATAACCAGAGCTCTGTATGAAAGTGTTTTAAAATTTATCATACATCCCTTGGTTTATAATTTACCCCAATTTTACTTACCCTGATGCACTCCACACAGCTTATCCCCCCTCGTCTTTCCCCTCTGGGCCCTGCTGTGTGTCCAGGCAGCTGATAACAGCCACATGTAGGGTATTGCCATACCCGGGAGAACCCACATTACAGTTTATGGGGTGTAGGTCTCCGGTCAAAATGCTCACTACACCTCTAGATGAATGCCTTAAGGGTGTAGTTTTTAAAACGGGGTCACTTCTTGCGGGTTTCAACTGTACTGGTACCTCAGGGGCTTCTGCATACATGACTTCGCACTAGAAAATCCCCAGTAGGCCAAAGGGTGGTCCTTTCCTTCTGAGCCCTCCCATGGGCCCAAAGGGCAGTTTATCACAACAAATGGGGTATTGCGGCACTCAGAACAAATTGCGCAACAGAATGGGGTATTTTGTTTCTTGTGAAAATAAGAAATTTTCAGCCAAAACTACATATTATTTGGAAAAAATAATTTTGTTTTCATTCCCAGCCCAATTCAAATAAGTTCTGTGAAAAAACTATGGGGTCAAAATGGTCACAACACCCATAAATGAATTCCTTGAGGGGTGTAGTTTCCAAAATGGGGTCATTTGTGGTGGGTTTCTATTGCTTTGATACCTCTGGGGCTCTGCAAATGCAACATGGCACCCGAAAACCAATCCAGCAAAATCTGTACTCCAAAGAACACACAGTGCTCCTTTCCTTCTGAGCCCTCCCATGGGCCCAAACGGCAGTTTATCACCACAAATGGGGTATTGCCGCACTCAGGACAAATTGGGCAACAAAATGGAGTATTTTATTTCTTGTGAAAATAAGAATTTTTGAGCTAAAATGACATATTATTGGAAAAAATATATTTTTTTTTAATTCCCAGCCCAATTCAAATAAGTTCTGTGAAGAAACTATGGAGTCTAAATGGTCACATTAACCATAAATGAATTCCTTGAGGGGTCTAGTTTCCAAAATGGGGTCACTTCTGGTGGGTTTCCATTGCTTTGATACCTCTGGGGCTCTGCAAATGCGACATGGCACCCGAAAACCAAACCAGCAAAATCTGTACTCCAAAGAACACACAGCGCTCCTTCCCTTCTGAGGCCTCCCATGGGCCCAAACGGCAGTTTATTGCCACAAATGGGGTATTGATGCACTCAGGAGAAATTTGGCAACAAAATTGAGTATTTTGTTCCCTGTGAAAATAAGAAATTTTGGTAAAAAATTACATCTTATTGGAAAAAATGTCATTTTTTTTATGTCACAGCCCAATTGAAATAGGTGCTGTGAAAAAACTGTGTGGTCAAAATGCTAACCACAATGATAAATGAATTCCTTGAGGGGTGTAGTTTCCAAAATGGGGTCACTTTTGGTGGGTTTCCATTGCTTTGATACCTCTGAGGCTCTGCAAATGCGACATGGCACCCGAAAACGAATCCAACAAAATCTGGACTCCAACAAACATATAGCGCTCCTTTCCTTCTGAGCCATCCCATGGGCCCAAACGGCAGTTTATCACCACAAATGGGGTATTGCCACACTAAGGACAAATTGGGCAACAAAATGGGGTATTTTGTTCCCTGTGAAAATAAGAAATTTTGATCACAAATGACATTTTATTGGAAAAAATGACATTTTTTTCATTTCAGAGCCCAATTCAAATACGTGCTGTGAAAAAACTGTGCAGTCAAAATGGTAACAACAACCCTAAATGAATTCCTTGAGGGGTGTAGTTTCCAAAATGGGGTCACTATTGGGGGATTCCTACGGTTTTGACACCTCAACACCTCTTCAAACCTGGCATGCTGCCTAAAATATATTCTAATAAAAAAAGAGGACTCAAAATGCACTAGGTGCTTCTTTGCTTCTAGGGCTTGTGTTTTAGTCCACGAGCGCAGTAGGGCCACATGTGGGACATTTCTAAAAACTGCAGAATCTGGACAATACATATTTAGTGTTTCTCTGGTAAAACCTTCTGTGTTACAGAAAAAAAAATGAATAAAATTGAAATTCAGCAAGAAAAATGAAATTTGCAAATTTCACCTCCACTTTGCTTTAATTCCTGTGAAATGCCTGAAGGGTTAAAAAACTTTCTAACTGCTGTTTTGAATACTTTGAGGGGTCTAGTTTTTAAAATGGGGTGTTTTATCAGGGTTTCTAATACATAGGCCCCACAAAGCCACTTCAGAACTCAAGAGGTACCTTAAAAAAAAGGCTTTTGAAATTTTCTTAAAAATATGAGAAATTGCTGTTTATGTTCTAAGCCTTGTAACGTCCAAGAAAAATAAAAGAATGTTCAAAAAACGATGCCAATCTAAAGTAGACATATGGGAAATGTGAACTAGTAACTATTTTGGGTGGTATAACCGTCTTTTTTACAAGCACATGCATTTAAATTCTGAAAAATTCAATTTTTTCAAAATTTTCTCAACATTTTGCAATTTTTCACCAATAAACACTGAATATATCGACCAAATTTTACCACGAACATGAAGCCCAATGTGTCACGAGAAAACAATCTCAGAATCGCTTGGGTAGGTTTAAGCATTCCGACGTTATTACCACATAAAGTGAAATATGTCAGATTTGAAAAATGGGCTCTGAGCCTTAAGGCCAAAACTAGGCTGCGTCCTTAAGGGGTTAAACAAGTTTAAGAAGGGCCTGGATGTCTTTCTTGAAAAATATAATATTACAAGTTATGGGTACTAGATTCTGGAGATGGGACGTTTTGGAGTCGGGGAGGAACTTTTCCCCTAATAAGGCAATTGCTATCCGTCTCATTGGGGTTTTTCCTTCCTCTGGTAGGATTATAATGTGGATTTGATTGGACCTCTATTTTTTTTCAACCATATCAACTATGCAATTATGAATATTGTAGTGATGCCTAATATTGAAGCACAATCTCCACAGAAATGGCAGGCAGAGGCTGGGCACGTTATTCACCAGCGCCAGCCCGTTCTATTCATACTGCAGCAGCAGAAACAAGAGGAGTGCCGGTTTACTGAGACCCAGCTCTTTACTAGGTGATTATAGACTAAGGGGGGATTCACACGAGCGTGTATTCGGTCCGTGCGGGCCGCGTGGTTTTCACGCGGCACGCATGGACCAATACAAGTCTATGGGGCAGTACAGACAGTCCGTGCTTTTTGCGCAGCGTTTGTCTGCTGCGCAAAAAGCGCGACAGGTTCAATAACTCTGCGTATTTCGCGCATCACGCACCCATTGAAGTCAATGGGTGCGTGAAAACCAAGCAGGTTGCACGGAAGCACTTCCGTGCGAACCGACTGAAACAGCGCACCAGCTGTCAAAAGGATGAATGTAAACAGAAAAGCACCACGTGCTTTTCTGTTTCCGAACATCCAAACGGAGTGTCTTTGCGATGAGCGAAGCCGGACAAGCGAACCGAACTTCACCGGGTTCGGCCGAACTCGTTTTGGCCGAACCCGGCAAAAAAATTATCGGTACGTGACGTCAGGAGATAGTCACTGTCCATGGTGCTGAAAGAGTTAAACTGTTTCAGCACCATGGACAGTGACTTCCGATCCCAATATACATGAACCTGTAGAAAAAAAAACGAAGTTCTGACTTACCGATAACTCCCGGCTTCTTCCTCAGTCTGACCTCCCGGGATGACAATTCAGTCCAAGTGACAGCTCCAGCCAATCACAGGCCAAGCACAGGCTGCAGCGGTCACATGGACTGGCGCGTCATCCAGGGAGGTGGGGCCCGATGTCGAGAGGCGCGTCACCAAGGACGCGTCACCAAGGCAACGGCCGGGAAGTTCTCGGTAAGTGCGAACTTTTTCTTTTTTTTCAACAGGTTTTTCGATATTGTGTTCGGCATTCACTGTCGAGGGTGCTGAAAGAGTTAGCTCTTTCGGCACCTTGGACAGTGACGGGCGTCGACTAGCCTCATCTCTATGATCATACACGGATGACACACGCAGCTGTCAAATGGTTTTTGCGCGCGCAAAACGCCGCGTTGTTTGCGCGCGCAAAAACGCAACGTCCGTCTGTATCTGCCCTAAATGCAATGTAAAATTTAACTACAGTCCCGGGGACTGAAAAACAAGGACTGCTGGGAAGTGTAGTATGCTTATGACATAATTGAGAAAGTAACTAACTTCTCCTCTGACTTGTTATTGTAGACTCCCCAAAAAATATTTCAGTTTATGCTCAAATCTCTGGATAAATACTTCAGTTTTTCCTGTACCTGTATACCTGATGTTCCAACTCCGAGTCCTGCCAGCAGTATGCCCTTTATTTGCAGGGGTGTGTTGCAAATTGGCCTCTCCCAGCCATAGCAGAAATGTGCCACCTCTTGAGCTTGTCAGGTTACATTCTGTTGGATTTTGAGACCGACTTCCATTCTCTACTGATGTAAAGTGATATCGCCCAGCGCTGTGTTTAATTACTTGTAACTATTTAAGTTATTGCTCCAGTGCATCTAAAATAAAAATAAAATTAAGCAACTTTGTAAACAGTCTCCATGGTTACAGACAGTGGCGTAACTACCGCGGTAGCGGCCGCTACGGGCCCGCGGCTTGAGGGGTGGTCTGTATGTGGGGATGTGGGGCCCAATCTACAGGGGGCGTCTATATGTGGGGATGTGGGCCACTATATACGTTTTGAAAAACAGCCGCGTAAAGAAACGCCTCGTAAGAAGAAGTGTGTGTCACTTCTTGAGCTGTTTTTTTAGAGCCGTTTTTTATTGCCTCGATAGAAAAACAGCTCCAAAAACGGCCGTAAAAAATGCAGAATCGGTAACGCTCTGGCCGGGGATTCCACTTCTGGAGGAGCCATGACTGCAGCGTCAGCACCCGGCAGCCATGTGAGGCCCCCCCAAGGGTAATGGGCCCGGGTGCTGACACCGGCCCTGCCTTTTGATATTATGATTTTAAATTGTCTGTCTAATCTGTGTAATAAAATTTATTATACCTTTTTAAATACATTTGGCTATATGCCCCTTTTTTTCTGAAATGGTTTAGACTCTTTGCAATGTTGGTGTATTTTTATTTAGATGCATTGGAGGAATACAAATGGGTTGTAAAAGCGTGCCTCTAAAGTAAAGCTTCACTTGTGAGCAGCATTTGGTCTGGATCCATTAAAAACAAGGGTGGAGTTACCCTTTAATTATATGTATATTGTTACAGATCAGGACCTTATACTAAACAGAATCATGTATTTATAACAAAGGCAGGACTGCTTTATAGATGAAATCAAACATTGGGCGTGGGAGCAGGTTCTCATGAAGAATGGCTGAACAGTTTGCACCATGAACCCACGAACAACCTGGCAGAATGCACAATAATTAATACTACAGATAAGGAAACTCATTGAAGAAGGAATTTATAGCTTATAAATTTTTTTTGTTTTTTACGTCATTTACCGTGCGCGTTAAATAAAGGTATATTCTAATAGGTTGGACTTTTACGGACACAACTATACCAATGTGTTTATTTTTTTTATTTTTCCCATTACTTTAGAGAAAAAAACAGGAAAAGGGTTTTTTTAACTGAATTTTGAAAAAAAATTTCACTTAACTTTATTAAACTTTTTTTTACGAATTTTATTAGCCTCACTAGAGGACTCGAACCAGCGATCGTTAGATCGCTGGTGCAATACTAATTTATTGCAGTATATTGTCATTTTTACAGGCTTCTGTTAAGCCATGCCACAGCTAGTGAGCCACAGGCAGGGCTTAACAGAGGCAGAGTGAAGGCAGACCTGGGGGCCTTCATTAGGCTCCTGGGCTGCCATGACAACCATCAGCACCCTGCGATCTTGTCGCGGGGGGGCCCGATGAGCTGTTGGAGGGAGCTGCCCCCCTCTTTTCAATGCCTCAGATGCTGCGGTCATGATTGACCTCAACATTTGAGGGGTTAAATGCCCAGGAACAGTGCGACCCGGGTGTCAGCTGTAATACACAGCTGACACCCTCTGAGTATGGAGTGTGCTCAGCCCGTGAGCGCACACCATACTTCCCTTTAATGCTTATCACGTACATGTACGTGATAATGCGTCAAGGGGTTAAAAACACAGCTAAAATGTACATTAAAACTGCATGTGCTATACAGATTTGCTAGGGAAATTTTTGTACTGAAAATGTAACATTTGAATGGGGTTGCCTCTGCAGAATGTGCTGGAAATTTTAACAAACCCCATGATGTATGGAACAGCAGAATTTTCTGTAATAAATCGCCTTGTGTGAACATACCCTTTAAGGGGTTTTCCCAATAAGCACAATGAGCACCTATACACAGGACAGGATAGGCGAACAAACCAAAGCGATTTCAACCCTTTTTCCTGCACTTTGATACTTTTAAATTTGTTATACTTATAAAATTGGAACCTTGATTCCTTTTACTTACCTCCAAGCGCTGCATTACAGTCCTTTTGTTTTTTCTGCTGTTTGCCACTGGCCGTGCGGGAATCCGTGCACTGTCTGAATAGGACACAACGAACGGTGAGCTGGTGGATTCCTCCCCCTCCCTCCTTCTCTTGACATTTATTACCTATCCTGTCGAAAAACATGTATGATCCATGGGGGCCCCATCACTGGGAACCCCACAGATCAACAGAACGTACCCTCGTTCCTCCTCACTGCACAATTGTAGTGAGGAGGATTTTGAATAGACTGAGACAGCCAAGTACCCAATTCGGGCCCATACACATTGAATGGAGCTGCAGAGTACATGTTCTAGTGATCGGTCAGGGTCCCAGTAGTGGTGCCCCCAGCGATCATATGGATAGGTGATAAATATGCGCAGTGGAAAAACCCCTTTAGGGCCATGATCATACATGCTGTTTTGATGCAGTTTGTTAAATAAGGCTTTCTGTGGTTTGAAAAAGAGAAATACACAGCAAATATAAAAAAAATTGATCTCCAGATGTAATATGTGAATTGATGGCACCATGGCTGTCACTGTAATGGTGGCATGCTGGCACCGCAGCATCTAAAAAAAGAAATAGCCACAGCACACACATTATGCTGTATACACCTGTAAAACAGCAGGTACGGTCTAATACTAATGTTATATTCATAGTGGTATATATTGTAATGAGCAATGACCTATAAGGCTAGGTTCACATCTGTGTTGTGAATTTAGTTTTTCTGTTCCGCCGTAGGAGCAGAAAAATTTAATTCAAGCTGTGACAGATCAATCACACAACAGACATAAATGGCGCTTGATGGAACCCTTTAAATTATAATGGCTTCCATCATGGTGTTTGGTTTTGGGCAAAAAAAATAGTTCTGCATGCTGCGCTATTTTTTCTTGGCAACTATGATGGAATCTACGACAGAGCCTCTAACGCAGATATGAGCCTAGAATATTACGAACAATAACATCTATATACCAATATACAGTTAATAAACAGTAATGTGGAACAAGCCTTGACATGTTCCTGCAGTGATCCATGTGTAGCGAGCCTTGGTTACAATTTGTGCTTTACAGCTGTAATCTATCTTTTACTGCAGCGGTGTAATCTTGTGCACTTTATGTAATCTAATTCAACCTGTACAAGATAATTTAAGGCCTGTTTAGAGAACGGTCCCAGCGTTGTCCGCATGTGGTTGAAACCACGTCCACATACTGTGACGAATGGCTGCACGATTTTGAATGATTTTTTTCAAAGTACTTTATTTATTGGTGGTTTTAAAAATTGTTCTGTGTAAACGAGTCATTGTTAAATTTTTAACGGCACCTATTTACATCAATCGCAGTGTAAACCAATGAGATATATATATATATTTTTTTATTTTTTTATTTGACCTACATGTAAGGGTTTGTTCACATTACGTTTTTCTACTACGTTCAGCATTTACGCCATTAAAGCTCTTGGCGCATACACCAAACGTATCCATAGGGCCCCATTGACCTAGCATATGTCAAAAGAGTGTCCTTTTGGCATACACTAGGCCAATATGCATTGGCATACCTTTTTATTCATTGTCTGGAATAGCGTGGTCTACTACAGTAAAAAAAATACTATAGGGTCCTACGAGTGTCGTATCCCACTGTATGGCCTTTTGCCGAATGTATATGATGGTAAATATTCAGTGGCGTAGCTATAGCGGCCGCAGCCATCGCATTTGCGACTGGGCCCATAAGCCTGTTGGGCCCATGGGGCCCCCATTGCCATACAACATGCTGATTAAATAAATTTTCTGTGTCGTGAAGCCGGCACTTCCTGGTTACGGTCACATGGTACTTAGTGTACCATGTGACCATGACGTCACGTGAGTTGCGTTCCAGCCAGTGTGGAAGAGCCGGTGCGGAGGACTCCAGGTGAGCTACAGAGTCTGTATTGTAATGTAATGTGTTGTGTTGTATTGTGCTGTCTGTGTTTGCGGTGGAGAGGGGGGAGGCCCCTCCTCTCTCCACCGCAAACTGCACAATACAACACAATGCATTACCAACTGTGGGTCACCTTGCTCTATTCAATGTTGGAGCAAGGAGCTGACGGCGTTGGAACGGAGATAGGTAAGTAATTGTGTTATTTTTCTATTATGCACATATGGGGGCATTATATTGTATGGGGGGCTGATATGGTGGGGGCACTATACAGTATGGGGGGCTGATATGGTGGGGGGGCATTATACTGCATGGGGGGCTATGGGGGATTTATACTGTATGGGGGAGCATTATACTGTATGGGGGCATTATACTGCATGGGGGCATTATACTGTATGGGGAGCTCACATGGGGGGCATTATACTGTATGGGAAGCTCATATGGGGGGCATTATACTATATGGGGGCACTATACTGTGGGGGCTGATCTGGGGAGCATTATACAGTATGGGGCAGTTATGGGGGCATTATACTGTGTGGGGGCATTATACTATGGGGGCTGTTGGGCAAGGCGGCTGGACATAGGCGCGCGCAGGGGTCTGGTGATGGTGGCGTTGGGGAGGGTTCGGGGGGCACAAGCTGAATTCTTGCACCTGTGCCCATGAGCCTTTAGCTACGCCCCTGGAAATACTCCTGAGGCATACCTCCGATGGAAGGCTGAAATGCAAAGTGAAACCACTAACCTAATCTTACAGATACAATGTCTCAGAGAACAAAAAGCTGTGCAGTCACATTTTTATCCCACCACCAAAATCCCATTCCATATGACAAAAGTTTTGTCAGGAGATACGAGGGGTTAACCTCTACAACTATCTTCAACTTCCATATATGAATGTCACTTACAACTTTTATTGTACACTTTTAAAAGCACACAGTAACCTTATCAGTGTTCTGAAGCCTACACTGCACTTCACTAGAACATTTGGTGATAATATATATCGTCTCACTGTGACTTGTCATATTCTTCATCTCCCCTCAAAACAAGGTTACGGTCATCCGAGAACAAATAAAGAGGGCCGATTTGACCAATAGTGAACAGAAATTTATGAAGACTGACGTTTCATACATCGGTCATAATTTAAATCCCGCTGGAGTAAGATGTGCCTAATTTTTTAAGAGGCGCACACCTTTTTAATAAGTTAGGTGCATCTCTGGCCATCCGTGCGCCAGAAAGTCAAGTCTACACCCCCTGTCCCATCAAGCCCTTCACAAGATCTCAAACACGGGCTAGCATTATACAGTTTTGTGCGGCGTTGCATACTTGTGTGAATTAGTTTAGGGGTCTGGTTTGGGGTGTGAATTTAAATCTGGGGTCTGAATTAATTTAGGGTATGGGTCTGATTTAATTTAAAAGGGTTGTCCACTACCGGACAACTGATGATATATCCACCGGATAGGTCATCAGTATATGACCGGTGGGGGTCCGACACCCAGACACCGCACCGATCAGCTGCCCCCGGACATTCATGCCGGAAGCTAATGGCTCCGGACACGGAATAGCGGCTGAACTTCAGTAGTGCATCTCTGCTCCGATTCAAGTGAATAGGAGCAGAGCTGTAGTTTGGCAGGACAGCTACTATGCAATGTACGGAGCCAACGGATTCCGGCTCCGTACTTTGCATAATGTGCAATGACATCCGGTGCCCGCAGGCAGCCAAGGCATCTGATCAGTGCGGGGTCTGGGTGTTCGACCCGCACCGATGATATACTGATGACCTATCCGGTGGATAGGTCATCAGTTGTCCGTTAGTGGACAACCCCTTTAAGGGTCTGGATTGGGGTCTGATCTGGGGTTCTGAATTTATATGGGGGTCTTGTCTTGAGTTTTGATGCCTCCCATGCCCACATCTTCATTTTCTACCTATGTGGTTGACTGTGTGTGGTACCATTGTCCCAGCATATTCTGATTATTTATCAGGTCATGCTGGGAGTTCACCCCAAAGGTGTTTTTTTTACCGTGACTCGACCGGCAAGTGTGCCCTCATCCTAACTTACACATGAAGCTGGTAAATGCTCAGGGCAGAAGTTTTGTTTGGGTCGAATTACAGATGCATGTTGTCAGTGGCAGATCATATTGCACATCATTTTTTGCAGCGCGCTAGTGCCGCAAATGGGGAGGAGGGAATAGGGCCGCTGCTAATGGGGAGGGCAGGGCTGCACCGTCCGGCCTGTTGCCTCTCTGAGGGGGTGGTGGCGCAACTGAAACCAGCCGCAGCCACCCCCTTGTGCACTATTTGTACCTACGTCTATAGAACGCAGGTACAATTACAGGCATAAGCGCTGAATGCCAGATACATTCCGTGCCCGACCATTCAGCGCCTTACAATGACGCTGATTGGCAGGGCAGAAGGAGTTGTCCCGCCAATCAGTGCCTTTCAACTTGTTGAAAGGCGCTGATTGGCGGGGCAAGTCAATCTGCCCTGCCAATGAACGACTCTAGCGGCGCAATGACGTCATCGCATCGCTTCCGTTGTTGAAGGGCGCTGATTGATGGGGCATGTCATTCTGCGCTCCCCATCCGCGCCTTTCAACGACACAAGGGGCGCGATGCCGTCATTGCGTCGCTCAGCCCCAGCAGACCTGCTCAGAAGAGAGCTGGTCCGCATTAACACAAAACGTCGCGGGAATAGGATCACGGTTAGTATGTAAAGTTTGTTTTGTTCCACTTAAAAGTGTGCGTGGCATTATCTACAGGAGGAGGGGAGGCTTTATGTGGGACACAATCTACAGGGGGACTATATGTAGGGCACTATATACAGGGGGCGCTATATGTAGAGCGCCATCTACAGTGGGCTATATGTGGGGCACAATCTACAGGGGAGGCTTTATGTGGGACACAATCTACAGGGGGACTATATATAGGGCGCTATATACAGGAGGTGCTATATGTAGAGCGCTATCCACAGGGAGGCTATATGTGGGGCACTATCTACAGGGGGCTCTATGGGGATATAAATACGGGTTAAAATCATGTGACAAAGGACCCGTATTTACAGCCAGTATTTACAGGAGGGAAAAAATACGGTTGTGTGCCTTAAAGAGACTCTGTCACCACATTATAAGTGCCCTATCTCCTATATAATGAGATGGGCGCTGTAATGTAGGTGACAGTAATGCTTTTTATTTAAAAAAACGATCTTTTTTCACAAAGTTAGGAGCGATTTAAGTTTATGCTAATGAGCTTTCTTAATGCCCAAGTGGGCGTACTTTTACTTTCGACCAAGTGGGCGTTGTACAGAGGAGTGCATGACGCTGACCAATCGGCATCATGCACTCCTCTCCATTCATTTACACTGCACTAGCGATATAGTCAGTGGCGGATTAAGTAGACCATGGGCCCTGGGCTGTTAACCAAACTTGGGCCCCCCTTCCTCACCGCCGCCCTGCCGCGCCGTAACTATTTTTGACACTACTTTTTTGGGCAAGCATTAACAGTGTTACGATTTCCCTTGTCACAGGGCTGTGTCCCTACATACTGACAGTATCACACTGTGCAGGGACACAACCTCCTGACAAGGGGAATTGTCTATCAGTCCTGGACTGCAGAAAGACTTTTTGTGAAATACAAGGATTCCTATAATAAACATGTCAGGAGAGGTGACAGATTCTCTATAAATCTAGTGACTCACAGGTGACGACGTCTCAGATTCTAGTAGTTTTTTTCCTCTTTTCTTCTCCATCCGGTCCAGCGCTCATGACGACTTCTCCTGGCCATGACTCATTTCTGCAGAATTTGCCACTCAGACGTCTCCTCACTTTTCCAACATTTCCACACCTATAAACGAAAATAAAGTTATCATGGTGCCACATACTGTGCCCCTAAATATAATAGCACCAAACACTGCGCGCCTGAATATAATAATACCACACACTGTAAAACACCACATACACACAGCCCCCTGTACATAGTGCCACACACAGCCCCTGTAGATATTACACACCCCCATAGATATCGCCATACACAGCCCCCTCTATATATCACACATCCTCCCCGTAGAGAGCGTTACACACAGCCCCATATAGATAAACTTTATGAATAAAAATTGTAAAATAGCAAAAAAGGTGTGTATAAAAACGATAAAAAACGAACCCTGCATTGTCTACGGAAAAAACGTCGCAAAAATCACGTCGTTTTTATTTATTTTTTATAAAAATGTGTGTTTGGTGCAACTTTGTAATTACGTTTTATTAAAAAATATTTTCACTTTTTGAGATACAGCTGCTTTGTATCCTGTATCCGTCAGGTCAGCAGGACTGACAGGATCAGTGACACGCAGGATCCACCTCAAATCTATCACATCTAAGATTATAATTTAGCGCAGGGCCCGTTTCACTGATCCCGTCAGTCCTGCTGACCTGATGGATACAGGATACAAAGCAGCTGTATCTCAAAAAGTGAAAATATTTTTTAATAAAACGTAATTACAAAGTTGCACCAAACACACATTTTTATAAAAAAGAAATAAAAACGACGTGATTTTTGCGACGTTTTTTCCGTAGACAATGCATGTTTCTTTTTTTTTAGCGTTTTTATACACACCTTTTTTGCTATTTTAGAATTTTTATTCATAAAGTTTAAAAATAATAGTAAAAAAATAAGCTTTTTTACGTTTCAGCTATTTTTTTGGGTAATAACATAGTTTTACCCTAAAATAGACCTTTTATTTGTAATCGTCATTGTTTACCGTAAATGTTAATATATTACATGTCTATATTAGGGTAATTGGGTCAGCGCTTGCGTTACAACAATGATTGGCGGGGGGGACGGACGGTTTTTATTGGGGTGGGTATTTTATGTGTATTTATTATTTCATTTTTTTTGCACTTTACTTTCCTATTTTTTTATTACTGTGGTCTGTTCCTCAAAGGTCAAAAAAGACCTTTGGGGAACTTTATATATATTTTTTCTTTCTTTTACACCATGTTTTTCCACTGTAACTGGAGCTGCACAGCAGCCCCAGTTACAGGGGAAATCAGCCCTCTCATAGTGACGATTGTCACTAATAGGGCTGTGCTGGGTCTAGTTAGACCCAGCAGCAGCCTGCCACTAACGGCACCCGGCGATCATGTGAACAGTCACATGATCACCGGGAGGAATAGAGACAGCGCCGCTGCTGCTGTCTCTATTCCTATACACAGCGTTCATTGAACGCTGTGTAAGAAGACATCGGAGAAGACAGAAGCAGCGAAAGCTGCTTCTGTCTTTTCCTCAGGGTCCCCGGCAGTCACTGACAGCCGGAGACCCGATCGCGCGGGCAGCAAGTTAAAACCCGAGCCGTAGAAAGTCTATGGCTCGGGTTTTAAGGACCCGTCCCTGACCGCTGGCCGTAAAAATACAGCCAGCGGTCGGGAACCAGTTGGGAAGGAGGATAAGCCTGCTGTACTGACCTCAGCGCCGGTGACCGACCGTCTTGCAGATTCGGAGTAACAGAACAGCCGTCCCTCGCTGTTCTGTTACTCAATGGCGGCGGCCCGCACTTGTCAGGGAGGCGTGTCCTACCCCTTTCCCGGCCAATTCCCTGCTCCTCCCCTCATCTTCGTTAGTTAGCAGCGCTAGCGCGCTGAATAAGTAACTTTGCAAGATGATGTGCGGTTCGGGCTGCCATGGGCCCCCTGGGAGCCTCGGGCCCCGGGCGGCCGCCCGAATCGCCCATATGATAATCCGCCACTGGATATAGTTATATCACTATGTGCAGCCTCATACACAAGCCCTAACATTACTACAGTGTCAAATAATGAATACACATGACCATCCAGCCTGGACGTCATGTGTACTCAGAATCCTGACACTTCTGAATCTTTTTTTGTGAGATTCCGGCAAGTGAAACCAAATCTCGTTTAGCTCCGTGATCTCGCGAGATTTCGTATCTGTTGCTGGAATCTCATAGAAAAGAGTCAGAAGTGTCAGGATTCTGAGTACGCATGACGTCCAGGCTGGATTTCATGTGTATTCATTATCAGGACACTGTAGTAATGTTAGGGCTTGTGTATGAGGCTGCACATAGCGATATATCTATATCGCTAGTGCAGTGTAAATGAATGGAGAGGAGTGCATGATGCCGATTGGTCAGCGTCTTGCACTCCTCTGTGCAACGCCCACTTGGTCAAAAGTAAAAGTACGCCCACTTGGGCATTAAGAAAGTTCATTAGCATAAACCAAAATCGCTCCTAACGTTGTGAAAAAAGATCGTTTTTTTAAATAAAAAGCACTGCTGTCACCTACATTACAGCGCCGATCTCCTTATGTAGGAGATAGGACACTTATAATGTGGTGACAGAGTCTCTTTAAATGGCTGGAATGTAATGCTTTATTTTCCCTGCAGAGGATGTTACAGGGATAATGCATATCCAGGTGCAACTTTCCCCAGCAATAACAGCAGATTAGCGCGGGAGTGAGGTTGTTAATGACCGCCACCTGTGAGTGGGCACAGCTGCTATGTACAGCATTATTTGGGTACAAACTACCACTGATGTACCTGTATGACATTTTGCATGAAGGGGTTAATCCAATATTGAGTGAAGATACAAAATATTCAAGACCGTAAAACGTAGAGGCGATGAACATCAAAAATAGCTTATAAAAAATGCCCTTTGGTCATGATCCATATTCTTCTGCTTTTTAACTGGAGAATGAACCCTTTCACTGCCAAAGATGTACTGTATGTAAAACGTCACGGTTTCTATTCATCGAATTTATTTATTTATAGAAAAGGAAATCAAATTTCTAAAATACATGCATTAGAAATTCTGCTCTGTGTATAACATTTGTTGCACCCCTTGCCAGTGGCGGATTAAGAAGACCATGGGCCCTGGGCTGTTACCCAAACTTGGGCCCCCCTTCTCCACCACCACCCTGCCGCGCCGTAACTATTGCTAACACTACCTAAACACTAGTACACAAAGTAGGCACATTATGCACAAAGTACACACAGTACGCACATTATGCACAAAGTACGCACATTATGCACAAAGTACACACAGTACACAAAGTAGGCACATTATGCACAAAGTACGCACATTATGCACATTATGCACAAAGTACGCACAGTACACAAAGTACCACATTATGCACAAAGTACACAAAGTAGGCACATTATGCACAAAGTACGCACAGTACACAAAGTACCACATTATGCACAAAGTATGCACATTATGCACAAAGTACGCACAAAGTACGCACATTATGCACAAAGTACGCACAGTACAAAGTACGCACATTATGCACAAAGTACGCACAGTACACAAAGTACACACATTATGCACAAAGTACACAAAGTAGGCACATTATACACAAAGTATGCATAGTACACAAAGTACACACGAGTATGCACATTATACACTAAGTAGGCACATTATACACGAGTATGCACATTATACACAAAGTACACCTTGTAAACACATGAATATGGACATTAAACATACATGAATATGGACATTAAACATACATGAATATGGACATTAAACATACATGAATATGGACATTAAACACACATGAATATGGATATTAAACACACATGCACTTACCTTTTATGTCTTCACTGCAGCTCTTCTCCTGCTCACAGCACAGAGCCCGCCGACAGTCTCCCCTCCCCCATGTCCCGACAGCTAGCAGCAGAGATGTTTAGAGCAGGGAAGGGGGGCTGGAGGGGGAGCTTCTAAAGCAGCACAGACCACGGCTGCTAAGTAGAAGCAAAGCTCCCCTCGCCTGACAGGTGCGGTCCTGGCACCGGGGCTCCCTCCGGTGCTAGCGACGCCACTGGGCATGAGGGGGTTCGGGCGGTCATAGGCTCCTTGGGCCCCCTGGCAGTCTTGGGCCCCGGGCGACCGCCCGAAACGCCCTAATGATAATCCGCCACTGCCCCTTGCCGCCATTTTTCATGTTTTCATTTTCTCCTCGTCTTCCAAAAGCTTACTTTTTTTTTCAATTGACATAGTCTTATGAGGGCTTGTTTCTTGCAGGACAAGTTGGAGCTTTTAATGGCACCATTTATTGAAAAGCATACAAGAAATTCTTTGCTCTCTGTCACATTTAGGGCCTGTTCACACAGAAAAATATTGTTCAAAATTCCGTCAGGAATTTTGAGGCAGATTTTAACCCGCCTGCACTCTCTTTGCCGCGTTTTTTGGCCGCGGCCATTGAGCGGACACCCCGCTGTAATGGCAGGAACCGGAGCTAGCGCAGATTCCTGCCATTAACCCCTTAGATGCAGCGATCCAAAGCAATCACTGCATCTTAGTGGTTTGTAGCAAATAGGCAGCCTGCCATGCGATGACAAGGATCTCGACTGCTACTATGGCAACAGGAGGCCTAACAATGGCCTCCTGTCTGCCATTACGGAAGCCGATTAAGCCCCGACCGGAGCCTAATCGGCTTGCTGTCAGTGAACAACTGACAGTTCTAATACATTGCACTGCCTAGGTAGTGCAATGTATTAGAACAAACATCAATCAAACAGTTGGACCATCAAGTCCCCTAGTGGGACTAAAGAAAAGTGTAAAAAAAAAAAGTAAAAATAAAAGTTGTAAAAAATAAAATAACCGTTTCAAGTAATAAAATAAAACATAATAGCCCTTTTTCCCTTATCAAGTCATTTATTATTGAAAAAATAATAATAAAACCCTACATATTTGGTAACGCCGTGTCCGTAACGACCTGAACTATAAAAATATTATGTTATTTGTCCCGCACAGTGAACGCCGTAAAAAAAAACTAAAAAATACTGCCAGAGTTGCTGTTTTTTTGGCCACTTTGTCTTCCAAAGATTTAACTAAGTGATCAAAAAGTCACATGTATCCAAAAATGGTACCTATAAAAACTATAGCTCGTCTCACTGAAAACAAGCCCTCATACAGCTCAGTCGACGAAAAAAAAATTAAAAAGTTATGGCTCTTACAACATGGTGACAGAAAAAATACATTCTCGTTACAAAAGTAATTTTATTGTGCAAAAAAAATTTGGACTCGTACTGACCCGCAGGATAAAGTTAATATGTAATTTATGACACGTGGCGAACGCTGTATAAAAAATACTAAAAAAACTATGCCAGAATTGCAGTTTTTCGGTCACATTGCCTCCAAAAAAAAAGGATAAAAAGTGATCAAAAAGTCGCATGTACCCCAAAATGGTACCAATAATAACTACAGCTCGTCCCGCAAAGAAACAGCCTTCATGCCACTATGTCTATAAAAAATTAAAATGTGTTAAAGCTCCAATAAGTCAGGAAAGAAAAATATGAAGTTGTGCAGGCCCAAGGGAAACATTTCTTCTGTTTCAAGTGGCGATTTATCAAGGCCCTAAACAAGGGGAACCAGGAAGGGGAGGGCCCAAACATACCCGCTGGAAGCGAGGATGCCCGTATTATACCACAACGACACTTTCCCAGCAAAATTCCCCAAATTGCAAAGGTGCGGAGTGTAGACCAAAAGGGGGATAGGAAAGGACACTTACACTCTTACACTCCTGAGCCCTGTCGATAGTCCAGGCAAAAGATTAGGGCTACATGTAGGGTGTTTCTAAAGCCGGGAAACACAGCATCATAATTAGAGAGCTGTCTTGTTATCGTGGCACAAGCTGGGCACCACATATTGGCATATTGTAATGTCGGGGTAGGGAGACAGACAGGTGAGCCCTAATCTACCCGCCACTTAGTCCCTGCCTACTTGCACGGCCCGACCTAGGCGACGGCGTACCACTGGGCGACAGTCCCTACACTCAATAAGTGCACGAAAAACAAACAGACAAGGGTACACAGAGGCTAAGGGAAATGGGGCAGTTGCCCACGGCAACACCGTGAGCAACAAGAGTAGTGAACGAGCCGAGTCAAACCAGGAGTGTACGAGGTACCAAACGCAGAGAAGGAGAGTAGTCAGTAAAGCCCGGGTCAATTTGAAGCAGAGGTCAATAGTACTAGCAGGAGCAGCAGAGCCAGGAAACCAGACAGAATCACAGGCAAAGAAAGAGCAGGAAATGAAGGTATAAATAGACCGAGGGCGGGAGCTAGCTCCGTCTGGCCAGGCTGTGATAGGTTCTCCCACTCCTCAGCCTACCAGCCTGAGTGGTAGCAGATCGAGTCACTCTATGGGTATGTGCACACGATAACTGCAATTACGTCTGAAAATACAGAGCTGTTTTCAAGGGAAAACAGCCCCTGATTTTCAGACGTTTTTTGAGAAACTCGCGTTTTTCGCTGCGTTTTTGCGGCGTTTTTTACGTCCGTTTTTGGAGCTGGTTTCATTGGAGTCTATGAGAAAACGGCTCCAAAAACGTCCAAAGAAGTGTCCTGCACAGCTGTCAAACGATGACGCGTAATTTACAGGTCGTCGGCACAGTACGTCGGCAAACCCATTCAAATGAATGGGAAGATGTTTGCCGACGTATTGGAGCCGTATTTTCAGGCGTAAATTGAGGCATAATACGCCTCGTTTAGGCCTGAAAATAGGTCGTGTGAACCCAGCCTATCAGATCTAGGAGCAGATGCAGACTGATTAACCACGGGCGTCGACACAGAAGCTGTGTCTGGCAGATCCTTAACACATATCTATGGCAAAAAATCAAATTTTCACTCCAACATCAAGTGCACACTAATTTCTGCAAAACACCTGCGGGGTTAACATGCCCACTACACCCTTAGGAGAATACCTTGAGGGGTGTAGTTTCCAAAATGGGGTCTCTTCTGGGGGGGTTTCCACTGTTTTGGTCCCACAAATTCAAATAAGACATAGCGACCAGAAATCAATCCAGCAAAATCTGTACTCCAAAAGCCAAATGGCGCTCCTTCCCTTCTGAGCCCTACTGTGTGCCCAAATAGCAGTTTATGCCGTACTCTGGAGAAATTGCTTTACAAACGTTGTGGTTATTTTTTTCCTTTATTTGTTGAGAAAATGAAAAATTGAGATAAAGCTACGTCTTATTGAAGAAAAGATTTTTTATTTTTTTTATCTTCACAGCCCAATCCTAATAAAAATCTATGAAACATCTGTGGGGTCAAAATGCTCACTACACCCCTAGATGTATTCTTCAAGGGGTGTAGTTTCATGAATGGAGTCACTTTTGGGGAGTTTCCGCTGTACTGGTACCTTAGGGTCTTTGCAAAAGCGACATGGTTCCAAGAAATCAATCCAAAAAAATCTCTACTCTAAAAGCCAAATGGCGCTCCTACTTCTCTTCTGATCCTTGCAGTGTGACCAAACACCAGTTTATGGCCACATAAGGGGTATTGCCGTACTGCAGAGAAGTTGCCTTACAAATGTTGTGGTTCCTTTGTACTTTTATTTGTTGAGAAAATGAAAAATTTTGAGCTAAAGCTATAGCGCTTGTCCTCGTGTCTCTAGCCCGTTAATTTTTGTGCTCTCTAAAGAAGGGCACAGTGATGCTCCTATGCCCGGCATCTCAGTACTGGCTGCTACTAGCATCCTTACTACTGAGGGAAGACATTGGGTCAGATCACAGTGATGGTCCCCGCCGATTAACCCCTTAAATGCGGCGGTCAACGTCGACCGCTGCATTTTAGGGGTTACAACACCATCGGCACCCCGCAACACGATCGCGGGGTGCTGCTGGTTGCTGTGAGAACCAGAGGCCTAACAATGTCCTCCGGGTCTGCCATCTACGGAAGTAGATTAGGCCCTGCCAGAGGCAGGACCTAATAAGCTACCTGTCAGTGTGAAAATGACAGGTGTAATACCCTGCAATACATAAGTATTGCAGGGTATTATACCAATGACCAGACGATTGGCCCTTCAAGTCCCTAAAAGGACTGGGAAAAAAAAACGTTGAAAAATAAAAAACTTTTCAAAAAACGTTTCAAGTAATAAGTCTATTTTATACAAAAAAAAATATTTTAAAACCCCAAAAACTATGCATAATTGGTATTGCCGTGTACGTAACGTCCTGAACTATAAAAATATTATGTTCTTTATCTCGCCGTAAAAAAATAAATAAAAAAAAAGCGATTCTGGTATTATTTTTTGTCCCTTCACCTCCCAAAATGTGGAATAAAAGGGATCGAAAAGTCGCTTGTACCCAAAAATCGTACCAATAAAAACTAGTCGTGCTGCAAAAAACAAGCCTCACACAGCTTTCTTTATCGAAAACTAAAGTTATGGTTCTTAAAATATGGCAACATAAGTTTTTTTTAAAAAGAAGTGATTTTATTGTGCAAACACTGTAAAACATAAAAAAAACTATATAAATATGGTATCGCTGTAATCTCATCGACCCGCAGAATAAATTAAATATGTCATTTATAGCGCATGGTGAACGGCATAAACAAAATAGCAGATTTGCTGTTTTATTGGTCACCATGCCTTTAAAAAAAAACAGAATAAAATATGATCAAAAGTCTTGCATGTACCCCAATATGGTACCGATAAAAACTTCAGATTGTCCTGCAAAAAATAAGTTTTTACACTGCTCTGTCGCAAAAAAAAACAGAACTTCTGGCTCTCAAAATATGGCGGCACAAAATGTGCAATGTTCCAAAGGGGGGATAAAATTGGGCACCATTTGTCAGTGCGACACTGGCCACACATCTATGAATTATTTATCTACACCATTATTATATCACCTTACTATATCCTGTTGCACATCTTGCATATGCCCCCACATTATAAAGTGAAATACCAGCAAAACCCCAAACAGAACTACTACCATGCAAAATACAAGCTGTCACGAAGGGTCTGTGGACAGCTGGCCAACAGGGCGCAGGTCTGAGTCTATGGTATATAGGATACCTGTGGCAGCACGGACAGTAGCTTGGCAGGAACTAGGCAGCAGGTGGACGACAGGCGTGGGTAGGCAGTCAAGTGTGGTATCCAGAACAGCACGACTATAGCAAGCATGGCACTAGATCGGTATACAGGAACAGGAACAGGAAACACTGGGAGCAGGAAACACTAGCGGACCAATTTGCATAGACAGACTAAGGAAACACAACAATGCTCAGGCATAGAACTAGGGGGCTTGACCTCTCTTATAGTCCAGGGTACTCACGGGTCAAAGGTCGTCCATGAGGTCCGGTGCGCGCACGCTCGCCCCTACGGGATCCGACAGAGGTGAGTGGATGCGAGCTCTGGCGTCTCCTGAGGAGGAGGCTGGGGCCAGCGCTTGCCGACTCGTGGCTGTGGCTGTCAGCGGGAGATTGGAGCTGACAGCCCGCAGCCACGGACATTACAGTATCCCCCCTCTTACGCCCCCTCTTCTTGGGACCAGAGCGAGAGAGAAACTTCTTCAGAAGAGTAGGGGCATTGAGGTTCTCCTCTGGCTCCCAGGACCTCTCTTCGCGACCAAACCCCCTCCAATCCACCAAATAAAAAGTCTTTCCTCTCACTCTCTTGGTGTCCAAGATCTCCTTGACCTCAAAGATGTCCGAGGGGCCGCTGCGGGCAACCGCAGGTCTGGGAGTCTTGGAATAGCGGTTTAGGATCACAGGTTTCAGGAAGGAGACGGGGAAGGAGTTGGGAATCCTGAGGGTAGGAGGCAGCCGAAGCTTGTAGGCGACAGGGTTGATCTGTTGCAGAACCTCGAACGGTCCGAGGAACCTGGGGGCAAATTTACATGATGGCACCCTCAGTCGGATATTCCTAGACTACATCCAGACCTTAGTGCCAGGAAGAAACTGAGGGGGCGCTCTTCTTCTTGTAAACAAAGAGTAGAAAAATGGACCAAAGGCGCTGCTAATAATGGCAAGGTTAGGTAATTCAAAGCATTAATGATATTTATTAAAAGTAGATAGGCTACGCGTTTCAACGCCGGACCGGCGTCTTCATCAGGCCAATACAGACAGTGCGGTTTACAATGGTTTAAATACAGATAAAATTAATAACAATTAGCTGTCAATCAAAAAAGAATCAAGGGATTAGTATAGTTTTTTCCTGTCCTTCCATGCCATCCCTTGGGTGAGTACACCTCTTTTAATACTATTATCTTTTTTGTATTACGTAACCATTCCCCAAGTATTAACATCGTTATCCCTATCAAATTATCGATTTCTCTGGTATTTATTGTGTTTCCATTCAGGTTCTCATATGTGTTTTTACTTTCGCTGCTATTATTATGTTTAGTAATCCTGAACAGCGTTTTGGTGTGATTAACAGTTTCTGCGGTACTGTGTTTTGTAATTCAATGATTGACACTTGACACTTGACTTTTGACCCGCCGTTTGGAGGTTCTTTTTTGATTGACAGCTAATTGTTATTCATTTTATCTGTATTTAAACCATTGTAAACCGCACTGTCTGTATTGGCCTGATGAAGACGCCGGTCCGGCGTTAAAACGCGCAGCCTTTCTACTTTTAATAAATATCATTAAAGGGAACCTGTCACCAGCATTTCACCTATTAAAGCAGCAATACCTGGTGGTAGAGGGTGAAAAATCATTTCTATGTAACCTATAATTGTCTTCTTAGTCGGCTCTGTAGCTCTAGTATTCAGTTTTTTAGTGTTCCCACACCGTATGATAATGAGCATAAAAGAGTCAAATCTTCGTTTGAAAAGAGTCAAATCTTCGTTTGAAAAGGGTCATATCTTCATTCCTCAAGTCTTTCCGGGTTTACCCCGCCTCCTTACTTTTGATTGACAGCTGCTCGCCTTCCCCCAGCACACAAAATCCCATGCTTGTGCATTGATGTACTCTTCTGGTGTGCGCACAAAGGGACAACGGATTATTACGATAAAAGGCGCAAAATGTTTGCAGACCGTTATTTACAGTCAGAGGAGGAGTTTAGGAGAGGGGATAACGGCAATAAAGTTTTTATTAGCAGCGGCCAGTAAAGTTCAATAGGTGAAATGCTGGTGACCGGTTCCCTTTAATGCTTTGAATTACCTAACCTTGCCATTATTAGCAGCGCCTTTGGTCCATTTTTCTACTCTTTGTTTACCATTTTCTGACAACAAACGGACCCGGCAGCAGCTTTCCTTACACTCTCCTCGTTGTGACACCTGCCAGTGTCTACAACCCAAGGTGAGCACTTTTATTACATTAGTAGCTCCATTTGTATCCCGCTTTTATTTTGCACTATGTGGCGCCGTGTCTTTTTTACTCTCTTCTAGTTCTCTTCTCCTTGTGTCAGCCTTCCGTTTCATGCGGTCCACTGCCATTAGGATGGAGGCTCGAGTCTGCTGCCAGATCTGCAAAAAGTCTCTAAACGTGGAGTCAGCTGCAGGTACCTCGGAAGTATCAGGCACCGGAAGAGGAATTCATGGATGCTGGCCATAGACAATGCAGAACGGAGTATTCCTAGTAGACTCACTGGTGTGATTGTTGTAGGAGAACTCCGCCCATGGGAGCACCTGCACCCAGTCATCATGCTGCTTGGAGATGAAGTGGCGTAAATAGTTCTCCAAAATCTGGTTGATCCTCTCGACCTGACCATTAGACTGAGGATGGTAGGCAGAAGAAAAGACCAACTTCACGCCACGAAGTCCGCAGAGGCCTCTCCAGAACATCGAGGTAAACTGAACCCCCCGATCAGACACAATATGCTGTGGCAAGCCGTGCAGGCGGAAGATGTGTTGAATAAATAATTTGGCTACTGAGGAGCAGAAGGAAGTCTGGTCAGAGGAACGATGTGGGCCATCTTCGAAAATCGGTCCACCACTACCCAGACAGTACTGCATCCAGCAGAGAGAGGCAGGTCCGTGATAAAGTCCATCGCTTGGGCACAGGCAATGGCTGGAACAGGCCAGCAGGTCTGGAGTGGGTAGCCTTGTTGGCTGCACATACAGCACAGGAAGAAACGAAGTCCACAATATCTTTTGGCAGAGTGGGCCACCAGAAATGACGAGCAATCAAATCCCGGGTCTTACGTAACCCCACGTGACCTGCCAGTCTAGAGGAGTGACCCCAGTGGAGGATTCTTCCACGATCAGCCAGGCGCACAAAAGTCCTCCCAGGAGGAATGTCCCCAATGTGCAGGGGATTGACCGAGACAATGCAGGATGGTTCGATAATATTCTGTGGATTCTCAATGGTGTTTTCTGTCTCGAAAGACCTAGACAAGGCATCGTCCCTCACATTCTTGTCGACCGGGCGATAATGAAGCTCAAACAGAAACCTTGCAAAGAACAGTGACCACCTGGCCTGACCAGGGTTCAGCCGTTGGGCCGTCTGGAGATAGGTCAGGTTCTTGTGGTCCGTAAAAATCAAGATCGGGTGAGCTGCACCCTCTAGTAGATGTCTCCACTCTTCCAGAGCCAATTTGATGGCCAGTAACTCCATATCCCCAATCGAGTAGTTGCGTTCTGCGGAAGAGAAGAGCTTAGAGAAGTATCCACATACCCTTGACATGCTCTTGGGACTCCCCTGGTACAGGAGTGCACCAGCACCGACAGAGGATGCGTCCACCTCCAACGAGAACTGTAGAGAAACGTCTGGATGATGGAGGATAGAGGCTGACGTGAAGGCACTCTTCAGGCTATTGAATGTGGACGACTCTGCCTCGGGAGTCCACACCTTGGCGTTCATACCCTTCTTAGTAAGTTTAGAGATGGGAAAAGTCAGTGAAGAGAAGTTCAGAATAAACTGCCTGTAAAAGTTAGCAAATCCCAAAAAGCGCTGTATGGCCCTCAAGCCTTGAGGACGTGGCCAATCCAGGACTGACTTTACCTTCTCAGGGTCCATCTCGAGGCCTTGATTCGAGACGATGTAGCCCAGGAAGGGTAGAGCATCCTTGTCAAATACGCACTTCTCCAACTTGGCGTACAGACGATTCTCCTTTAACCGTAGCAGAACCTGACGGACATGTCTATGGTGCGTCAAAGGGTCTGGAGAGAAAATCAAGATGTCATCAAGGTAGACTACAACACAAACATAGAGGAGGTCACGGAAAATGTCATTCACAAACTCCTGGAAGACCGCGGGAGCATTACACAGGCAGAATGGCATTACTAGATACTCATAGTGTCCATCACAGGTGTTAAATGCAGTCTTCCACTCATCGCCCTGACGAATCCGGATTAGGTTGTAAGCCCCACGCAGGTCTAGTTTATAAAAAAAATTTGCACCACGTATTCGATCAAACAGTTCGGAGATCAGTGGCAATGGATATTTATTCTTCACAGTGATCTGGTTAAGACCAAGGTAATCGATGCAAGGGCGAAGAGAGCCATCTTTCTTTTTGACGAAGAAGAACCCGGCTCCTGCCGTGGAGGAAGACCTTCGTATGAAGCCCCTTTGTAGGTTCTCCTTCACATAGGCGGACATGGACAGAGTCTCTGGAAAGGGGAGGGGATATACCCTACCACGGGGAAGGGATGCACCAGGTATCAGTTCAATAGGGCAGTCATACGCCCGATGTGGAGGCAAAGTCTCCGCCTACCTCTTGCTGAAGACGTCCGAAAAGGCAGCATAATGACCCGGCAATTCTGCCAATGACCGAGGTAGCGAAGGCTGAGCTGAACGAATCCTCACCAGGCAACGACCTTGACACTCAGGGCCCCACTGAAGAACCTCTCCAGAATTCCAGTCGAGAACTGGGGCATGCAGTCGGAGCCAAGGCAGGCCCAGCAACACAGGGTTAACTGCTTTGGATAGGACATAGAACGACAGGAGTTCGAAGTGAAGAGCCCCTACTTAGAGCCTCAGCGGCTTGGTCACAGCAATAACTGGGTCTAGGCAGAAGTAGTCCATTGAGTGAAGCAACTGTCAACGGGCCCTCCAGGAGGGTGGTGGGTAATTGCAGAAGATCCACCAGATCTCTGCGGATAAAATTAGCAACGGAACCAGAGTCCAGATACGCAGAGACCTGATGCGTTCTCTCGCCAGACACTATAGTCACAGGTATGGACAATTTAGATGGAAGTCCTTCTTTGCCCAGGGTCGTCACTCCAAGCAACCCTAGGTTTTGGGACTTTTGGAGGCACATGCGCACCAGGTGGCCATCGAGGCCGCAATAAAGACAAAGTCCAGATGTGCGTCTGCGTTGTCTCTCTTGTACTCACTCACGGAGGTGTCTCCTTGACGCAGGTCAATCAAAGAAGCCTCTGCAGATGAGACCCGGCCAGGCTCCTCAAAGACCATGCGAAACATCCGGAGGAAGGCAGGGAAGCCACGGGTCTCTGGTCCTTGTCTCTCCCAGACAGGGTTCGCCCATGCAGGGGGCCTTTCCGGTGAGGAGAGAAAGGATGAATGCGACCCTGGCACCAGCAGGTCAGAGTCTATGGTATATAGCAGGGGTCTCAAACTCGGCCGGGTAAGTGGGCCGCATATAGAAAAAATGGGAAGTTGACGGGCCGCATTACTTTCAAATTTGATACAATACAAAATTATTGTTAATCAATTAGTTATTTGAACTACTATAACACTATATTACTATAATAATAATACTACATTACTATAATAATAGCGCTAGGTTAAAAATTTGAGAAATTTCTCCACGTGCTTATTTCAACAATCCAGCTTTCCAGTTTAAGTGTCGCTAAATGCAGTCCGGCGGCTCAGTTAGCACACATGTCAAGATTGGGCAGCCCCTTTTTAGACAGTGACGCAGTGCCCTCTGTGGATGCTGCCGCAGTGCCCTCTGTGGACAGGGCCGCAGTGCCCTCTGTAGATAAGGCCACAGTGCCCTCTGTAGATAAGGCCACAGTGCCCTCTGTAGATAAGGCCACAGTGCCCTCTGTAGATAAGGCCACAGTGCCCTCTGTAGATAAGGCCACAGTGCCCTCTGAAGATAAGGCCACAGTGCCCTCTGTAGAGGCTGCCACAGTGCCCTCTGTAGAGGCTGCCCCAGTGCCCTCTGTAGAGGCTGTCACAGTACCCTCTGTAGAGGCTGCCACAGTACCCTCTGTAGAGGCTGCCACAGTACCCTCTGTAGAGGCTGCCACAGTACCCTCTGTAGAGGCTGCCACAGTACCCTCTGTAGAAGCTGCCACAGTACCCTCTGTAGAGGCTGCCACAGTGCCCTCTGTAGAGGCTGCCACAGTGCCCTCTATAGAGGCTGCCACAGTGCCCTCTGTAGAGGCTGCCACAGTGCCCTCTGTAGAAGCTGCCACAGTGCCCTCTGTAGAGGCTGCCACAGTGCCCTCTGTAGAGGCTGCCACAGTGCCCTCTGTAGAGGCTGCCACAGTGCCCTCTGTAGAGGCTGCCCCAGTGCCCTCTGTAGAGGCTGCCCCAGTGCCCTCTGTAGAGGCTGCCCCAGTGATGTCAGGGGCTTGCCCAGAGCTGGAGTCCCAGGCAGAGCGCTAGTAGGCTCTTCCTGGGACTCCAGCTGTGCTCCTGACATCACTGGGACTCCTGCTCTGGGGAAGCCCCTGACATCATTGTCGATGTATGGACAGCGATGTCAGAGGCTTCCCCAGAGTCCCGGAGCAGAGCCGATAATAGCGCTCTGCCCGGGACTCCGCTCTGGGGAAGACCCTGACACACTGTCCATATATGGACAGATACGTCAGGGAATTCCGCAGCGTCCCGGAGCAGAGCCTATACTAGCGCTCTGCCCGGGACTCCGCTATGGGGAAGACCCTGACACACTGTCCACATATGGGCAGCGATGTCAGGGAATTCCACAGAGTCCCGGAGCAGAGCCTGTACTAGCGCTCTGCCCGGGACTCCGGCTCTGGGGAAGCCCCAGACATCGCTGTTCATATGTGGAAGCGATGTCAGGGAATTCCAGAGTCTCGGAGCAGAGCCGATACTAGCGGCTCTGTGTCCCGCGGGCCGCAGATGACAGCCCCAGGGGCCGCATGCGGCCCGCGGGCCGCGTGCTTGAGACCCCTGGTATATAGGATACCTGTGGCAGCACGGACAGTAGCTTGGCAGGAACTAGGCAGCAGGTGGACGACAGGCGTGGGTAGGCAGTCAAGCGTGGTATCCAGCACAGCACGACTATAGCAAGCACGGCACTAGATCAGGATACAGGAACAGGAAACACTGGGAGCAGGAAACACTAGGGGACCAATTTGCATAGACAGACTAAGGAAACACAACAACGCTCAGGCATAGAACTAGGGGGCTGGACCTCTCTTATAGTCCAGGGTACTCACGGGTCAAAGGTCGTCCATGAGGTCCGGTGCGCGCACGCTCGCCCCTACGGGATCCGACAGAGGTGAGTGGATGCGAGCTCTGGCGTCTCCTGAGGAGGAGGCTGGGGCCAGCGCTTGCCGACTCGTGGCTGTGGCTGTCAGCGGGAGATTGGAGCTGACAGCCCGCAGCCACGGACATTACAGAAGCTCCAAATGCCAAATTGCGCTCACTCCCTTCTGAACCATACAGTCTGCCCAAACAGCAGTTTACGTCCACATACAGTTAGGTCCAGAATTATATGGACAGTCACACAAGTTTTGGCATTTTGAGCTGTTTACCAAAACATATTGAATATACCGTTATATAATCAATACAGGATTAAAGTGCAGACTCTTCGCTTTAATTTGAGGGTATTCACATCATAGTTTGAGGAAGGGTTTAGGAATTACAGCTCTTTAATATGTAGCTGCCTCTTTTTCAAGGGACCATAGGCAATTGGACATTTATCTCAAAAGAAATTAAATGGGCTATCCCCTAGTTAATCCATCGTTAATTAAGCAGGTAAAAGGTCTGGAGTTGATTCCAGGTGTTGCATTTGTATTTGGAAGCTGTTGCTGTGAGCACACAACATTAGGTCAAAAGAGCTGAAGAAATCCATCAGAGAGAGAGCACAAATATTAGGAGTGGCCAAATCAACAGTTTGGTGCATTCTTGAAAAAAGAGCGCACTGGTGATCTCGTGAACTCCAAAAGGCCTAGTCGTTCACGGAAGACAACAGTGGTGGATGATAGTAGAATAATATCCATGCTGAAGAAAAACCCCTTAACATCTACCCAAATGAAGAACACTCTCCTGGAAGTAGGTGTATCCGTATCTAAGTCTATCATAAAGAGAAGACTTCATGAGAGCAAATACAGAGGGTTCACCACAAGGTGCAAAACATTAATCGGCCTCAAAAATAGGCCAGATTAGACCTTGCCAAACGACATTTAAAGAAGCCAGCCCAGTTCTAGAAGAGCATTCTTTCGACAGATGAAACTAAGATCAACCTGTACCAGAATGATGGGAGAAAGAAAGTATGGAGAAGGCTTGTAATGGCTCATGATCCAAAGCACACCACATCCTCTGTAAAACAAGGTGGAGGCAGTGTGATTGCTTGGGCATGCATGGCTGCCAAAGACACTGGGTCACTCGTGTACATTGATGATGTGACTGAAGTCAGAAGCAACCAGATGAATTCTGAAGTGTTCAGGGATATACTTTCTGCTCAGATTCAAACAAATGCAGCAAGGTTGATTAGACTTCGCTTCACAGCACATATGGACAATGACTCAAAACATACTGCTTAAGCAACCCAGGAGTTTTTTAAGGCAAAGAAGTGGAATATTCTGTAATGGCTAAGTCAATTACCAATTCTCAACCCGATCGAGCATGCATTTCACTTGCTTAAGAAAAAACTTAAGGTAGAAAGACCCACAAACAAGCAACTACTGAAGACTGCTTCAGTAAAGGCCTGGCGAAGCATCACAAAGGAGGAAACCCAGTGCTTGGTGATGTCTATGGGTTCTAGACTTCAGGCAATCATTGCCCATGTCACGTTGGGTACATGGACCCACTGGGCCGTACTGCCTTAACGGTATGGCAGCTGGCCAACAGGACACAGATGAAAGTCTATAGTTCGTATAGGTGTACCTGTGGTAGCTTCAGAAAGTAGCGAGGCAGGCTCGGAAGGGACTTTGGCAGCAGGCAGACACCAGGCGTGGTGTAACAGGACAGGCGTGGTACACAGCACGACTCCAACTCACTACAGCACTTGACCAAGATAGCACAGAATACAGGTAGCAGGTACGGGAAACACTGGGAACTGGAAGACACAGGAGACCATTTGCAGAGACAAACTAGGGTAACGACCACAAAGCTCAGGCAAGGCAGGAAGGGGCTGTGCCTCTCTTATAGTCCAGGGTGCTCATGGGCTAATTTGGCACTTTAACTCAGGTGCCCGCGCTGGCCCTTTAAGAGCAGGCACGAGCATGCGCGCGAACCCTACAGGACCCCACCGAGAGAAGCGGAAGTGAGTGCTGGCGTCTCCTGAGGAGGAGATGGGGGCCAGCTCTCACAGATCCATGGCTGCGGCCGTCAGGAGGTGAGTGAGCCTGACGGCCCGTGGCCATGGGCATGACAGCCTGCAAAGGATTCTCTACAAAGTATTAAAAAAACCACATTTTATTTATTGTAAAGTTAATTTGTCCAATTACTTTTGTGCCCCTGAAATGAGGAGGCAGTGTAGAAAAATAGTTGCAATTCCTAAACGTTTCACATGATCTTTTTGTTCAACCCCTTGAATTAAACCTGAAAGTCTACACTTAAATTTCGTCTCCGTTGTTTCATTTCAAATCCAACGTGGTGGCATGCAGAGCCACATATGGGGTATTGCCATACTCAGGAGAACTTTCTTTACAAATATTGGGGTTCTTTTTCTCTTTTAACCCTTGTGAAAAAACTAAAATGAAAAAGTGCTGCGGTGGGAAGGGGTTAATGTAGGTGTTTTTCACACATAAACACTGTGGGAGTGGTATAATTTGGTCGATATATTTAAAGTACAATGTGTCACGAGAGGCAAATCTTAGAATCGCTTGAAAAAATAAAACCATTTCAAAGTTATTACCACATAAAGTGACACGTTAGATTTGACGAAATTGGTTTGGTCCTTAAGGCCAAAACAGGATGTGCCCTGAAGGGGTTAAGGTGACAGTGGCCCAGATTACCTACTAGGCCCCTGTGCAGCTGTACAGGTTGCACCGATGGTATATCTGCCCCTGTATTTGCTATAATTTTATAGGAACAATTCTAAGAATTAACTTACTTTGATGTTTCGTGAACCCACATTGTTGGGATTGTATTGTGTTCACAAACGTTTACCATTAAAATACCCCTAAGGCCTTGTTCACATGGTGCTTAAAAAAAAAAATAATAGGTGTAAGGCCCTGTTCACACTGAGTTTTTTTTGCAGGCAGAAAATTCTGCCTCAAAATTCTGTTTGGAATCGTTTTTGCAAAGCACTTTTTAAACTATAGGCGTTTTTGAGGCGTTTGTCAAGTTTTTTTTTTTACACATTTTGTGCACAAGTGTACAAATCAACAGTTAGGTACATTTTTGAAAACAAAGAACGCACTGGTGATCTCGTGAACTCAAAGGCCTGCACATCCACGGAAGACAACAGTGGTGGATGATCGCAGAAAACTTTCCATGGTGAAGAAAAACCCCTTCACAACATCTACCCAAGTGAAGAACACTCTCCTGGAAGTAGGTGTATCAGTATCTAAGTCTACCATAAAGAGAAGACTTCATGAGAGCAAATACAGAGGGTTCACCACAAGGTGCAAACCATTAACCCCTTCAGGACTGAGCCTGTTTTGGCCTTGAGGACGAAGCCGATTTTTTTCAAATCTGAAATGTTAACTTATGTAGCAATAACTTGGAAATGCTTTTACCTATCCAAGTGATTCTGAGATTGTTTTCTCATGACATATTGTACTTTCTTAGTAAAAAAATTTGGACGATAAATTCAATATTTGTGTGAAAAACACCAAAATTTTTAACAATTTGCAAAAAATTGTCTCAAATTAAATGTATCTGCTTGTAAGACAGACAGTAACTATTTTGTGTGGTATTACTATTTCATATATCTCATATGTCTACTTTGTTTGCATTGTTTTTTGAACGTCCTTTTATTTTTCCAAGACGTTACAAGGCTTAGAACTTTAGCAGCAATTTCTCATATATTCAAGAAAATTTCAAAAGGCTACTTTTCCAGGGTCCAGTTTAGTTCTGAAGTGGCTTTAAGAGCCTTATATATTATAAAGTCCCCATAAATCCCCCCATTTTGAAAACCGCACCCCTCAAAGTATCCAAAACCGCAGTCATAAAGTGTTTTAACCCCATTAACGTTTCTCAGGAATTAAAGCAAAGTAGAGGTGAAATTTACAAATGATTTTTGGCAAAAAAAAATGAATTTTGTAATAGTTTTTTTTCTGTAACACAGAAGGTTTTATACAAGAAATGCAACTCTATATATATTTCCCCAATTTTGCAGTTTTTAGAAATATCCCACGTGTGGCCCTTGTGTGCTTATAGACTGAAACACAGGCCTCAGAAGCAAAGGAGCACCTAGTGGATTTTGGGGCCTCCTTTTTTTTTTTTTATTATATATTTTAGGCACAATATCAGGTTTGAAGAGGTCTTGTGGTGCCAAAACAGTAAAAACAAAAACAAAAGTGACCCCATTTTGGAAACGACACACCTCACGGAATTTATCTAGGGGTATAGTTAGCGTTTTGACCCCAGTTTTTTTTTTGCTAAATGTATTTGAATTAGTCTGTGAAAATGAAAATCTACTTTTTTTATTTTTTTCTGAAAAAACGTAGAAATTTTTACAAGGTATAAAGGAGAAAAACACACTAGCATTTGTAAAGCAATTTCTCCCAATTACGAAAATACACCATATATGGTAATAAACTGTTGTTTGGACCCACGGCAGGGCTTAGAAGGGAACGAGCGCTATTTGGCTTTTGGAGCTCAAATTTAGCTGAAATGGTTTTCGGGAGATTATGTCGTATTTGCAAAGCCCCTGAGGTACCAAAGCAGTGGAAACCCCCCAAAAGTGACCCCATTTGTGAAACTACACCACTTATTGAATCTCTCTAGGGGTATAGTGAGCATTTTGACCCCACAGGTCTTTTGCAGAATTTATTAGAATTAGGCCATGAAAATGAATATCAACATTATTTCCACTAATGTTGAATTTTTGAATAAAGGAGGAAAAAGCACCCCAACAATTGTAAAGCAATTTCTCCCAAGTACGGCAATACCCCACATGTGGTCATAAATGTTTTTTAATTAGAAATTAATTAACCCTTTCTGGACTGATCCATTTTTCGCTTTTTTTTTTTCGTTTTCCACTCCCCGCATTCCAAGAGCCATAACTTTTTTATTTTTCCAGTGGTGTGAGGGCTTATTTCTTGCGGGACCTATTGTAGCTTTTATTGGTACCAGCAGCTGGGGGCGTCACTAAGGTCTTGAAACACCAGGGGAAATAGCCCCAACTCATATACCCCCCCAAAAAATGTGCGTATGTGTATATAGGAAACAGCATATCTATAGCACTATGACCCTATATCTATGGATAGGATTAGATACAGTTGCTCAGCAGACTGTATCACACATGATGGAATTAGATATAGTGGCTCAGCAGACCATATCACACATGATAGGATTAGATATAGGGCCCAGCTCACTGACATTGCGGGTCCAGCGCTGGACCCAGGAAAGGTAAGAATAAAAATTGTTTTGCTTTTTTACTTGGTAACTAATTTTTTTTGTGTGTTTGCTCTTTTTTACAGATTTGGTTGTTGGACTACTGCGATGACGGCGTTTTTTTTTATTCTCAATAAAATGGATAACGAGGATTGTGTGGGATTTTTATTTCAATAAAATATTTTTTTTTATGTCCTTGTTGTTCTCTAACTTTCTTACTACCACCTTAGTAATGGCTGCTGGCTGATTGACAATGTCCATTACTAAGGCAGTGCTTAATGTTAGACATGAAGAGGCTATCACTAACCCCCATTATTACCCCAGTACAAACTGCCACCAGGAAGAGCCGGGTACGTTCCAGTACCCAACCATCTGTAGTGATGGTTGGGCACTGGCGTGGCAGCAGGCTAGTATTAGGCTGGGAAAGCCCAAAACATTGGCCCTTCCCACCCTGGTAATGCAGCCCACATCATTCTTTCCAATTTTTTATTTTTTAAATAATGATGTGGGATCCCCACCACTTTTCATAACCAGCCAGATACAACACAGCAGCCGCCTGGCATTACAAGGGTGGGAAGGGCCACTGTGTTTGGCCTTTCCCAGCCTAATAATACCAGCCTGCGGCCACCCCAGTGCCCGACCATCACTACAGAGTGTTGGGTACTGGATCGTACCTGGCTCTTCCTGGCACCCCTGGTGGCAGTGGGTACTGGGGTAATAAGGGGGGTTAGTGTTAGCCTCTGCACCAGCTAACACTAAGCCCCACCTTAGTAATGGATGCTGTCAATCAGTCAGGAGCTATTAATAAGGCGGTAGTAATACAGTTTAAAAAAAATACAGACATAGAAAAAACAGATTTATTGAATTTAAAAAAACAAACAAAAAACACACAACCCTCATTAACCATTTTATTGATAAAATTAAAAAAAAAAACGTCTTTGAAGTATTCCTCGAATCCGACGACCGAACCTGTAAAAAAAACACAAACACAAAAAAAAACATTCATAAGGGCCTGTTCACATCACAGCTGCCCTTTCATCTGAGGTTTCCGTCAGGTAACCCCTCAACGGAAAGGCAAACTGAAACCTTAGCTTCCGTTTCCCTCACCATTGATTGGTTCCATTGTTTTGACGGAGTCAATAGCGCAGTCGGCTGCGCTGTTGGTTGCGTCAAGAACAATGGGACCCTGTCAACGGTGACAAACTGGAACCTTTAACAACATGGAGATCAATGGCGAGGGAAGCTGAGGTTTCAGTTTGCCATTCCGTTGAGGGGTTACCTGACTGAAACCTCAAACGGAACCCCTCAACAGAAGGGCAACGGTGATGTGAACACCGCCTAACACATATGGTAGGCTTAGATACAGGGCCCAAGTGCATGTGTGATACGGTTTGTTGGACCCTGTATCTAAGCCTAAGGTAGGCTTAGATACAGGCTCCAGCAGACAGTAATCTTATACAGTATAAAATTACTGTCTGCTGGGGCTCTGTATCTAAGCCTGCCACATGGTAGGCTTAAAAGGGGTTGCCCAGACACTAAACATGGATGGCCCATCTCAATAGCTGATGGGTCGGGGTCTGACTCTCGGGACCCCCGCTAATCAGCTGTTTTGAAGTGGGTGCAGCAACTCGTACGAGTGCTGCTTCCCCTTCATTTTCCTCACTTCCTCACACTGTGTAAATCGCTGACACGTCAGTGTGAGAAAATGCCTGGAATGAAGGGGGACGTAGGACCGGCTGCACCCCCTTCAAAACAGCTGATTGGTGGGGGTCCCGAGAGTCTGACTCCGACCCATCAGCTCCAGCAGAGTGGCATTGAACTTACCCTCCCCTTCGGTCGCAGCGGAGCTCCTGACTCCATCCAGGGTCGGGATGTTGCGCTCCGGAACAAGGAAGGTAAGTGCTGTCAGTTACTATAGTAACAGGGGGCCGTGTAGTTTATTACATAGGCCCCAGTTTCTATAGTAACTTTTCATTGATGTTATGCGGGGGGCCGTGGGCCCCCCTGACTTCGGGGCCCGGTCACAATTGCGACCGCTGCGACCCCTATAGTTACGCCACTGGGTGCCGGATGTTATCCGCTTTTAGAACACTCTGCACATTTTGCATCGCTATATTCTGAGAGCCAGATCTTCTTTATTTTTTCTTCACCGGAGCTGTGTGAGGGCTCATTTGTTGTGGGACAATCTGTAGTTTTCATAGGTACCATTTTGGGGTACATGCATTTTTTTTTCTTATCATTCTTTATTCCCTTTTTTGGCAAGCAAGATGACCAAAAAGCATAAATTCTGACAATGTTTTTTCTTTTTTTTTTACGGTGTTCATCCTGGGCTATAAATGAAAATTGTACTTTATTCTGCAGGTTGATACGATTACGACGATATCATATGTATATAGTTTTGTTTTTTTACGTGTTTGCGCAATAAAATCACTTTTTTTTATCAAATTTATTTTTGTGTCCCCATATTCTGAGAGCCATAACTTTTTCTTTTTTTATTTTTCAGTCCAAAAAGTTGTGTAAGGGCTTGTTTTTTGCGGAATGGGTTGTAGTTTTTATTGGTATGGTTTTGGGGTACATGCAACTTTTTGATCACTTTTTATTGTATATTTTGGGTGGGGTGGTGACCATAAAATAGTGATTCTGGCATTGTTTTTTACTTATTTTTTTTGCGGTGTTCACCGTGCGGGAAAAATAACATTATAGTTTTAGTTTGGGTCGTTACAAACACGGTGATACCAAATGTGTACTTTTTTAACGTGTTCATTTTTTTCCTATAATAAAAGACTTATTATAGGAAAAAAAACATTTTTTTGTTTATGTCACTTATAACTTATTTTTAAACTTTTATAAAACATAATTTATTTATTTTTTACTTGTCCCACTAGGGGACATTTAGACTTGCAGCTCTGATCGCTGCTACATAGTGTAATATATTATAACTGTCATTGTGACTTGACTCTGACAGGAAGCCCACGAGGACCAGCCTCTGGCTGGTCATCACAGGCTTCTGTACATGGCAGCTCGGAAGCCATTTTCTGGCATCCGGTTGCCATGGGTACAATCGCCAGCCCCCGTGATTTCACGTGATTGCAGCCGATCTGCGCTAAACACATTAAATGCGGCGATCGCAATCGAACGCCGCATCTAAGGGGTTAACTGCCGGTGATGGGATGCTGATCGGCAACAGAGACTGCAGGGCAGACACCCTGCACAGTTATCCGCCGCTGCGGTGTAGCGTCGTGCAGCAGTTAACTGTCAAAGTACAGACGTAACTGCACGTCAATGTGCGTGAAGTTACTGCTCACTTTGACGTGCAGTTACGTCAAGGTGCGAGAAGGGGTTAATTGGCCTCAAAAATAGAAAGGCCAGATTAAACTTTGCCAAACAACATCTAAAAAGCCAGCCCAGTACTGGAGCATCTTTGGGAAGACGAAACTAAGACCAACCTGTACCAGAAATGATGGGAGAAAGAAAGTATGGAGAAGGCTTGGAATGGCTCATGATCCAAAGCACACCACATCCTCTGTAAAACATGGCGGAGGCAGTGTGATGGCATGGGCATGCATGGCTGCCAAAGGCAATGGGTCGTTAGTGTTTGTTGATGATGTGACTGAAGACAGAAGCAGCCGGATGAATTCTGAATTGTTCAGGGATATACTTTCTGCTCAGATTCAACCAAATACAGCAAGGTTGATTGGACGTCGCTTCACAGTACAGATGGACAATGACCCAAAACATACTGCGAAAGCAACCCAGGAGTTTTTTAAGGCAAAGAAGTGGAATATTCTGCAATGGCCAAGTCCATCACCAGATCGCAAACAGATCGAGCATGCATTTCACTTGCTTAAGACAAAACTTAAGGCAGAAAGAAGCAAACAAGCAACAACTGAAGACAGCCGCAGTAAAGACCGGGCAAAGCATCACAAAGGAGGAAACCCAGCGTTTGGTGATGTATATGGGTTCCAGACTTCAGGCAGTCTTTAGAAAGTATTTAAAAAAAACATTTTATTTATGGTAATGTTAATTTGTCCAATTAATTTTGAGCCCCTGAAATGAGGAGGCTGTGTAGAAAAATGGTTGCAATTCCTAAACGTTTCACAGGATATTTTTGTTCAACCCCTTGAATTAAACCTGAAAGTCTACACTTCAATTGCATCTCAGTTGATTTTATTTCAAATCCAATGTGGTGGCATGCATAGCCCAAATCATGGAGATTGTGTCACTGTACAAATAATTCTGGCGATGACAAGCCTAGAATAAACGCGGCATCCTAACCACAAAGCGGAGGTGAGACTGCGGCCTCTGGTCTTCCTCCCCCTCGGTGCAGAGTACTACGGCCTGCAGATCCTGTGCTGAAGTGGCCTGCATTTGAGCAGCTCCCCAGTAGTTCGTGCTTGTGAAGTGCATCTCCCCTGACTGGTCGTGTGTGTGCTTGCAACTGACATTAACCTGACCCTGCGGGGCGACATACTGCAATCCTGAGGTGCTATGTCCAACATGACAGATGACCCTCCTCTAGTATCTATGTGATGACAATGCGGTGATTGCGCTCCGCCATTTGTGGGGACCAAAGCGGCACTACGCATATCAACTATTTTCAAGGCTCTGCGGCCTGTTTTTAAGGTGAGAGACATGGGAAGAACAAGTAAAGTCAAGGAACCTTTACAAGATCTAAATTGTGGAGGGAATCATTACAATCAAAGCGTGACATTATTGGTGTTCAGGAGACTCATTTTAAAAAATCGGCCCAACCTAAGTGCTCTCATAGGGGTTTTCCACATATTTTCACTGCAAATAACAAGAAAAAGAAATCCGGGGTGCTCTTGGCGATTAGAGATACGCTTGCCTTTTCCTATAAAAACTCCTGGTCAGACTTATAAGGGAGATATATGATTATCACTTGTGATATTAACACCAACCTTACACCATAGTTGGGGTATACGCCCCCAATCAAAGACAAATCTCTTTTCCTAATAAACTCCACAAACTAGTGAATAAGGTTAAACAAGGATCCCTTATACTGTGTGGGGACTTTAATATTACCTCATACCTTGACATGGATTCTACAAACGTAGGTGGTGGGGGTAAACCTTCATTAGCCAAATTGTTAAAAGAGGAACACTTACACAACATTTGGAGGTACTTACACCCTGGGGAAAGAGATTTCACCTATTTTTCCCATTCTTATAATTCCTATATGAGGATTGATATGTTCTTGTTTAGATAGTGAATACTGAATGTCTATTCACAATCTCTGCACTTCGTTACTGTTTCTGTGGTAGTTACAGCAGAGGAAGCGTAATCTCGGGAGATTACGCTGTAGATGACAGTTTACAACGAGATTACGTTTGATCTGCTGTATCTACCACAGAAACAGTAACGAAGTGCACAGATTGTGAATAGACATCCCGTGTCTAAAAACTTCAGTATCGTTAATGTGTTAGTATAAGACAGCACATAGCGATCTAAAATGAATGGAGAGGAGTGCATGACGCTGATTGGTCAGCGTCATACACTCCTCTGTACAACGCCCACTTGGTCTAAAGTAAAAACACGCCCACTTGGACATTAAGCACTTAATTAGCATAAATCTAAAATTGCTAATAAAGTGGTGAAAATAGATAGTTTTTTTAAAATAAAAAGCATTACTGTCATCTACATTATAGCGCCGATCTCCTTATGTAGGAGATAGGGCACTTATAATGTGGTGACAGAGCCTCTTTAACTTTGGGTTTGTGATCATGTCAATGTACTGTATACCTTGCCTTCAGCGCAGATTTTCATATCGGGCATACTCTCCCAAACCTTTTGCTTGACGAATGGTACAAGGCAAGGGTGAGCCCTTTCGCCACTGATTTTTATATTGGTAATGGAACCATTCCCCCCCTTCATGCGTTCCCACCAGAATGTTCAGGGCCTGACCATTGGTAATGTACAGCATAAAATCGGATTATATGCAGATGACGTGATTTTAGTTGTAAGCTCCCTGGTTCAATCTCTCCCTCATGTGTTAGCTAGTATAGAAGCCTTCAGCAAAGTTTCACATTATAAAATGAAGGACTCTAAATTGGCGATGCTGCTGATTTTTAATGTCTCAAAATCCCTCAAGACCTATATCTAAATTGGTTCCATTTAGCTGGGCGGATGGCCATATTTCTTATCTTAGTATTAAACTCACAGCTAGCCGATCTGATATGGTCGCCTCTGATATCTTGGGTGGGTAGGATAAACCTGGTTAAGATGTGGCTCATGCCAAAAATTCTTTATTATTTACGAACTATTCCCCTACAGATACCATTACGG
Organism: Rhinoderma darwinii; assembly: GCF_050947455.1. Lineage (NCBI taxonomy): Eukaryota > Metazoa > Chordata > Amphibia > Anura > Rhinodermatidae > Rhinoderma > Rhinoderma darwinii. The sequence goes on along the minus strand of NC_134687.1, from coordinate 92,000,880 downwards.
ACTATTACAGATACACAATCTACGCTTTTTAAATTTATATGGGCAAATAGGAGGGCCCGTATTTCTAGAGCTTTAATGACTACTCCTGTGTCTAGGGGTGTCATGTGGGTACCAAATATTTATCTTTATTACATGGCCTGAGCCCTGGCAGCTTTAAATGCTGTTAGGACCTGAAGGTGGACTCTCATTGGAAACAATTAGAGTACCTATACACCTCGATTGGATATTAAAGCTGCCTTATTAGGCGTTTTAGTTGGGTCACAGACGGACCTCGGCTCCCTACCTACTACTAGACATATGTTTCAAATTTGGAGTAAAACGCTTCAGGTGTATAAGATATATCGTTGTTCCATATTGAATTGTCCATTAGCCCCTTAATGCTATGTGACTTAATAGTATGTCACAGGCGTTGTCCTGTTAATGCGAACTGACGGACTATTACGTCATAGCGCTAACAGGGTACTGTGTCTGCAGACACGTCTGCAGACACTGTTTTAAACCAGTGATAGCTTAACGCTATCACTGCTTCAAGGCCAGGACTGGAGCTAGCCTACAATCCGGCCAATTAACTCCTTAGATGTAGTGCTCATAACTGAGCCCTACATCTATGGTGTTTACAAGTAGATCGGACCCCCGCAATGAAATCACAGGGTTCCGATGACTGCTCCGGCAGACCGGAGGCCTAACAATGGCCTCCTGTCTGCCAAATACGGATGCTTGTTAGGTCCCGCCTAGAGCCGTGGGCTAAAAGGCGCCCGGCCGCAGTATCAAGATAGCGCAGGCTCAGAAGCTGAGCCTGCGCCATCAGCCGCCGGTGTCTGCTGTATCGTCAGGGAACGGAGCTAGCTCCGATCCCTGCCATTAACCCCTTAGACGACTCAAACAAAAGTGATCGTGGCATCTTAGTGGTTTGCAGTGATCGGCATCGACACCATGTGATCGTGAGGATACCGATCATTGCTATGTCAACCAGACGCCTAACAATGGCCTCCTGGTCTGCCACCTACCATAGCCTATTAGGCCCCGCCCAGAGACGGGACCTAATAGGCTTGCTGTCAGTGAATGACTGACAGTTCTAATGCATTGCACTACGTGGGTAGTGCAATGTATTAGAATAAAGATCAGAGGTGCAGGCCATCAAGTCCCCTAGTGGGACAAAAAAAAGTGTAAAATTAAAAGTTTCAAGTTAATAAAAACAAACACTGACTTTTTTCCTATAATAAGTCTTTTATTATAGGAAAAAATTGAAACCGTTAAAAAAGTACACATATTTGGTATCGCAGCGTCTGTAGCGGCCCAATCTATAAAACTATAATGTTGTTATTCCCGCACGGTGAATACCGCAAAAAAAAAAAAAAGAAAACCATGCCATAATCGCTATTTTTTTTATCACCACTCCTCCCAAAACATGGAATAAAAAGTGATCAAAAAGTCCCATGTGCCCCAAAATAGTACCAATAAAAACTACAACCCATCCTGCAATAAACAAGCCCTTACACAGCTTTTTTGACTGAAAAATCAAAAGGTTCTGGCTCTCAGAATATAGCGACACAAAATGTGCAGAGTGTGCAAAAGCGGATAAGATTGGGCACCGTTTATCAGTGCGACACTGGCCACATATCTATGGATTCTTATTTACTGCATTATTATACCCTCTTATTATGCCCAGATGTACTCCGCACAGCTTACATATGCCGCGACATTATAAACTAAAATACCAGTAAAACTCCAAACAGAACAACTGCCAAGCAAAATCTGCGCTCCAAAAGCCAAATGGCGCTCCCTCCCTTCTGAACCCTACAGCATGCCCAAACAGCAGTTTACGTCCACGTATATGGCATCGCCATACCCGGGTGAACCAACTTAGCAGTTGTGGCACAAACTGGGCATAACATATTGTGCACTAAAATTGCAATTTTCACTTTGCACCATCCACTGCGCTTTATTTACTAAAGAAAAAACACCTGTCGGGTCAAAATGCTCACTACACCCGTTAAAATTCCTTAAGGGGTGTAGTTTCCAAATATGGGTCACTACTTGGGGGTTTGTTTTACTATTTTACTTCAGGGCCCTGCAATTGTGGGCCAATGCTTCACTTCTGAGCCCTGTCATATGTCCAGGCAAATGATAAATGCTTTGAGGGGTGTAATTTCTAAAATGGGGTCACTTCTTTGGGGCTTCCACTGTACTCTGGTACCTTTTAGGGTTTTGCAAATGCGAATAGGCAACCAAAAACCAATCTTCAAAATCTGCATGCCAAATAGCGCTCCTGCAATTCTGAGCCCTGCCGTGTGTCCAAACAGCAGTTTATGACCACATGTGGGGTATTGCTGTGCTCAGGAGAAATTGCTTTGCAAATGTTGGGGTGATTTTTCTCCTTTATCCCTTGTGAAAATGAAAAAATTCTACTTTTTAGTGGAAAAAATGTTGATCTTAATTTTTACGGCCTAAGGCCCCATGCCCACTTCAGTTTTTTCCTTCAAGGTGCTAGCCGTTTTTCTGACGGCTAGCACACTGACCCATTCATTTCAATGGGGCCATGCACACTTCAGTTTTTTTGACGGTCCCGTTGCTCCGTTCCGATCCAAAGTAGAGCATGTCCTACTTTGATCCGAGATTCCGTGACCGTGAGGCCCATGCAAGTCAATGGGGCCGTCAAAAAAACTGAAGGCACACGGAAGGCATCCGTGTGCCATCTGTGTGCCGTCCGTGTGTGACGGAGCCGTTGCCTAGAAACGGCCGGGCGGGCAGAAAAACATAACAGAAATATTACACTAATCGGCAGCCACTTGTCTCTATCAATCACTGATAGAGAAAAGAGGCTGCTGATTAAAAATAAAATAAAAGTCAGTTCATACGTACCCGGTCGTTGTCTTGGTGACGAGTCCCTCTTCTTCCTCCAGTCCAGCCTTCCTTTCTGACGTGGCGGCCTGTGATTGGCTGCAGAAGCTGCTGCAGCCTGTGATTGGCTGCAGAGGCGGTCACGTGGGTTGAATCGTCATCCCTGGAGGCCGGCCTTCTGACGTCATCCTGACATGCGTGACCGCCACTACAGCCTGTGATTGGCTGCAGTGGCGACATGGATGAAACGTCATCGCTGGAGGCCGGACAGGAGGAAAGTAAGTATGAATATTTTTTTTTATTACATTAAAATTGTATTTTCCGAGCGCCGAGCATGGTACTGTCCAGGGTGCTGAAAGAGTTACCATCGATCAGTGCAGCCCATTAACTCTTTCAGCACCCTGGACAGTACAATGCTCGGCGCTCGGAAAATACAATTTTAATGTAAAACGTTTTAATGTAAAACGGCCACACGGATACGTCACAAACGGCCGTGAAAAATGTCTGGGAAGTGTGCACGAGGCCTAATTCCAATAAATTCTGCAAAAGACCAGTGGGGTCTAAATACTCACTAGACCCCCCTAGATTCCTTAAGGGGTGTAGTTTCCCAAATGGGGTCACTTTTAGGGGCTTCCTACTGTTTTGGCCCCGCAGGCACTTTGCAAATATGACATGGCACCCGAAAACCATTCCAGCTAAATTTTAAGCTCCAAATGGTGCTCCTTCCCTTTTGAGCTCTGCCATGTGTCCAAACAGCAGTTTATGACAATTTATAGGGTATAACCGTAATCGGGAGAAATTGCTTTTCAAATGTTGGGGTGCCTTTTCTCCTTTATTCCTTGTAAAAAATTTAAATTTCCAAGTTTTATCGGAGAAAATGTAGCCTTTCAATTTCATGGCCTAATTCCACTAAATTCAGCAAAAAACCTGTGGGGTCAAAATGCTCACTGTACACTTTGATTTACTCCTGCAGGGGTGTAGTTTCCCAAATGGGGTCACCACTGATTTGGTCCCGCAGGAGCTTTGCAAATGTGACACGGCGCCGCAAACCATTCAACCAAAATTTGAGCTCCAAAAGCCCTTCTGAGACTTGCCGTGGGTCCAAACAGCAGTTTATTGCCATATATAGGGTACTGCCGTAATCGGGAGAAATTGCTTTTCAAATGTAGGGGTGTTTTTTCTCCTTTATGCCTCGTAAAAATGTTACATTTCTACGGTTTATTGGAAAAAATTTAGATTTTCACTTTCACGGCTTCATTCCACTAAATTCAGCAATAAAAAACTGTGGGGTGAAAATGCCCACTATACCCCTTGATAAATTCCTTGAGGGGTGTCGTATGCCAAATGGTGTCTTTTCGGGGGTGTTTACACTTTTTTGGCCCCACAAGACCTCTCCAAACCTGACATGGTGCCTAAAATATATTCTAATAAAAAGAAGGCCCCAAAATCCTCTAGGTGCTTCTTTGATTCTGAGATCGGTGCTTCAGTCCATAAGCACACTAGGGTCACATGTGGGATATTTCTAAAAACTGCAGAATCTGGGCAATAAATATTGAGTTGCATTTCTTGGGTAAAACCTTCTGTGTTACAGAAAAAAATAGATTAAAAATTAATTTCTGCAAAAAAAAATTAATTTGTACATTTTATCCCTACATTGTTTTAATTCTTGTGAAACGCCTAAAGGGTTAATAAACTTTCTAAATGCTGTTTTGAATACTTTGAGGAATTTCGTTTTTAAAATGGGGTGATTTTTGGGGGTTTGCATTATATGGGCCTCTCAAAACCACTTCACAACTGAACTGGTCCCTGAAAAAATAGCCTTTTGAAATTTTCTTGATAATGTGAGAAATTTCTGCTAAAGTTCTAAGCCTTGTAACGTCCTAGAAAAATAAAAGAATGTTCAAAAAATAATGCCAATCTAAAGTAGACATATGAGAAATGTTAATTAGCAACTATTTTGTGTGGTATTACTACCTGTCTTACAAGCCGCTACATTTAAATTTAGAAAAATTCTAAATTTTGGTGTTTTTCCACAAATAAATACTGAATGTATCAACCAAATTTTACTAGTAACAAAGTCCAATCTCAGAATCGCTTGGATAGGTAAAAGCATTCCAAAGTTATTACCACATAAATTGACACGTCAGATTAAAAAAATAATGGGGCCGTGTCCTGAACGTACCAACTAGTCCACGTCATTAAGGGGTTAACCTACCTCACCCAGTGGATTCCTAACTTAGACCTTCCTGTTTGGAGCCACATAGGCATGTGACAGCTTTCTGATCTGTTAGATAGCTTGCAAATATGCTCATTTGCAGAGCTTCAGGTTAACTTTCATATTCCCAACAATCAAATGTTTGTGTTTTTGCAAATTAGACCTTTTCTCCAGAGGGGTTCAGCAGCTCTCCAGAAATCTGCACAGTCCTCTGTGTTTTAAAGATTTTTAGATGCTGATAATACATCACTGGAGGCGCTAGCATCGACTTATATGGCCTTAAATACCCATGGTAAATTTTTAAAACTGAAGTACATGTCTCAATGGGAGACGGATGAGTCTGGTGTTTTCGGAGGAGGACTGGAGGGCTGCTCTGCTTCATTCTCATAGAATATCCAAGTGTGTTAACCATTTAGAAGCTGTTAGAAAAATTCAACTTCGATGCTATCTCACCCCTGTGCATCTACAACACATGCAAACTGGTGCTTCTCCATTATGCTGGACAGACTATGGTGCCAGGGGCTCACTATTTCATCTCGGGTGGACATGTAAATCGGTCTACCCATTCTGGAAACATATATTTTCCGGTGCATTTCGGAACTTATGGGAGCAGAGCTTGTACCAGCTCCTGCATTACCATGATTGGACGTGCAGATGGATGTGACCTCTGTGGAATTTCGTTGGCCAGTAAGTCATATCCTTATTGCCTGTAGATTCCACGTGGCTAAGAGGTGGAAAACAGCTGACGCTTTGAATCTATCTAAACCGTGTTTTTCTTCACTTTCATTACGAGCTGTTGTTTTGCTATCTCTAAAGGCCATAGGCGGAAATGTTTAACTAATTGGGCACCCTGGACAGACTTACCTCATGTCAAACTTCTACCTCTTTGTGATTTCTACTAGGATTCCCATGGCCCATGGACGTATATGTTGACATGTTGATAAAACATTTTTTTTTATTCTGTATAATCCTGTTACTTCTCGGTATCTAAAATGATGTACTAATCATACTTATCACCACCACTCTGTATGTCTGTCTGTTGGTTTTTGTGTTTGTTTGTTTGTTTGTTAGTCTGTTAACGTCTGAACCACATATCCTGAGGTCTGACTGACTATGCAAGATGTCTTTGTCTAATGTGCTATACTAAATGTACATATCATTTGGATGTTGTAATACTTGGTCTATTGTATTTTTGAAAATAATAAACAATTGAATTTCATATTTATATAAAGAAAATCCTATTTCCTGCTCATCTCCACAGCAAAAAAAACATTTGTTTGGAAATCCTGTCTTTATAACTGGCCCATCCGAACTTTGCACCTCATCTACCAATTTGCTGTCCGTTTTAACAATTCATCCAGGTCGCCTGTAGAAATTAGTACATCTTGTGCAGAGTTTGACATCAGTGGAGATCCCTGGGTACAGCACTTATAACAGTGGTACTATTTTTTTTAACATGAACCCTTTATAACTACTTCCTGGACAAAAGCTTAAAGAGGCTCTGTCACCACATTATAAGTGCCCCATCTCCTATATTACGCTTGCCTTGCTGAAATCTCACAGAAAAGATTCAGAAGTGTCAGGATTCTGAATACACATCACGTCCTGGCTGGAGGGCATGTGTATTCATTATCAGGACACGTCAGTAATGTTAGTGTGTGTTTATGTGGCTGCACACAGCGATATAACTATATCGCTAGTGCAGTGTAAATGAATGGAGAGAAGTGTATGACGCTGATTGGTCAGCGTCATACACTCTGTACAACGCCCACTTGGTCTAAAGTAAAAACACGCCCACTTGGGCATTAAGAAACTCATTAGCATAAAGCTAAAAATCGCTCATAAAGTGGTTTTAAATAGATCGTTTTTCTAAATAAAAAGCATTACTGTCACCTACATTATAGCGCTCATCTCCTTATATAGGAGATAGGGCACTTATAATGTGGTGACAGAGCCTCTTTAAGAAAAGTCTAAGTATATTACACCCACTGTCACTGGGCCAGACATAATTTGATAGTTCTGCAAGGAAATGACTCATGATCATGACTAAATTTAGAATGAACAGTATATGCCCTCTAGTGGAAAGAACAAAAAGTTAGGAAAAGTGGAAATGGATGCGCTGAACTTTATAAAACTTTACAACTGCTAAATGATACAGAAATGTAAAAGATGTCTTCCATTCCAACTGTTTCAAAATTACTATAAAACAGTAGAGATGACCTTATATTCCTGCAGACTATTGGCCTTCTCAAAAAGTGACTCCCCCAGTGTAGCTCCCCCTAGGACAGATGATGCATGCAGGTTGTTAGTACCCAGATGCATAACTTTACATTTATCGACATTAAACTTAATTTGCCAACTGGATGCCCAAACACTTAGTTTGTTTAAATCCGCTTGCAATTTACGAACATCTTCCATAGTCTGAACTATATTGCATAGCTTGGTGTCATCTGCAAAAATAGAAATAGTGCTATTAATCCCATCCTCTATATCATTAATAAATAAGTTGAATAATAGTGGTCCCAGCACTGAACCCTGGGGTACACCACTTATTACAGGGGACCATTCAGAGTAGGAATCATTGACCACAACTCTCTGGATACGGTCCTTGAGCCAATTCTCAATCCAATTACAAACTATATTTTCTAAACCTATAGTCCTTAATTTACCCATTAGACGTGCATGAGGGACAGTGTCAAATGCCTTTGCAAAGTCCAAAAACACTATATCCACAGCGGCCTGCTCACCTCTTCATAAAAACTAAGCAGGTTAGTTTGACAACTTCTGTCCTTAGTAAAACCGGGCTGGCTGTCACTTATAATACAATTTTTTTGTCACATAATCCTGAATATAGTCCCTCAATAGCCCCTCAAACATTTTCCCCACGATGGATGTTAAGCTTACTAGTCTATAATTACCCGGGGAAGACCTAGAGCCCTTTTTGAAAATAGGCACCACATTTGCCCTGCGCCAGTCCCTTGGCACTATACCAGTCATTAGAGAATCTCTGAATATTATGAAAAGGGGGACAGAAATAACTGAACTAAGCTCTTTAAGAATTCTAGGGTGTAACTCATCTGGTTCCGGGGCCTTGTGCACATTTATTTTATTGAATTTAGCTTGGACCATATCTACATTCATCCAATTCAGTATATCAACCGATTATATTAACAGCACTGGCACCGGCTACATCAGCTGCTCTTTCTTCTGTTGTATATACAGAACTAAAGAACCCATTTAGTAACTCTGCCTTCTCTTGATCCCCTGTGACCAACTCCCCATTACCACTATCTAGGGGTCCTACATGTTCAGACCTTGGTTTTTTTGCATTTATATACTTGAAGAATTTTTTGGGATTTATTTTACTATCCTTGGCCACCTGCCATTCATTTAGTATTTTTGCTAATTTTATTACATTTTTACAGATTTTATTACGCTCTTTATAATTTAAAAAGGCTACAGCTGTACCCTCAGGTTTGTATTTTTTAAATTCCCTTTTTTTGTCATGTATTGCCCTTTTTACAGAAGGTGTAAGCCATGTGGGATTTAATGTTAGTCGTTTATACTTGTTATCTAATAGGAATAAATTTTGCACTATAATTACCCAAAGTAAATTTGATAATCTCCCATTTATAATTTGACCCATTATTTAACATTAGTTCTTCCCAGTCTATATCCTGAATTGCAGCGCTCATCCTGGGGAAATTGGCTTTCTTAAAATTATAATTTTTTTGCCCCCCCAGCCTGTGTTTGTTTTTTACAGTATAGGTAAAATGTAACTATATTGTGATCACTGTTACCGAGGTTTTCACGAACATTGACACTCCCAACAAGCTCTGCATTATTAGAAATGACCAGATCCAACAGAGCTTCACCTCTAGTCGGGTCTTCCACAAACTGGCCCATAAAATTTTCCTGCAACAGGTTGAGGAAATGTCTCCCCTTTGCAGTTGAAGCCGAACCATGAAACCAATTAATATTCCGGTAATTAAAATCTCCCATTATTACTACAGTACCCACCTGTGCAGCCTTCTCCATCTGTTTATATAGATGACCTTCCATCTCCTCAGTTATATTGGGGGGTCTATAGATTACTCCAAAAGTAATTTTTTCAGTGATTACCTCCCTTTCTAGTTCCACCCACAAGGTCTCAACCTCCTCACAGTCTTCACCCACTATTGTCTCTTTCACACTCGCCTTCATATCACTTCTCACATAGAGACATACACCACCACCTTTCCTATTTGTCCTGTCTTTCCAAAAAATTGTAAAACCCTGTAGATTTACAGCCCAGTCCTGCGAAGAGCCTAGCCATGTTTCAGCAACACCAACTATATCTATATTTTCTTCCAGTATCAAGGCCTCCAGGACAAGGCAGCTGATATCACTTTGTCATGCTGATTGAATTATAAGAGCAGACTGGTTGCTTTAAAAGGGGGGATGGTTCTTGAAATTGTCTTCTTCTGTAAAACATGGTGTAAAGGATCTGCCAGGCACTGCGGGGTTAACTCCCAGAACTAATCAGTCAGCACCTGAGAATACATCCCTGAGACTGACTCCTGCTTCCACCATTCAGGCTGGCAGGCTTAGGAGTGGGAGAGCCTATCGTAACCTGGCCAGACTCAGCTAGCTCCCGCCCTCGGTCTATATAAGCCTGCACTTCCTGTCCCTCGGTGCTTGTTATTGCTTTGGTTTCCTTCCTTGTGGTTCCTGGCCCAGCTACAGCTCCTGCTATTTTTGATCCTGCTCCATACCGACCCTGGCTTACCGACTACTCTTCTGCTTTTCGTTTTGTACCTCGCACACTCCTGGCTTGACTCGGCTCGTTCACCACTCTGGTTGCTCACGGTGTTGCCGTGGGCAACGGCCCCTTTTCCTTGCTTGTGTTCCTTGTATGTTTGTCGTTTTTGTCGTGCACTTACTGAGCGCAGGGACCGCCGCCCAGTTGTACCCCGTCGCCTAGGGCGGGTCGTTGCAAGTAGGCAGGGACAGAGTGGCGGGTAGATTAGGGCTCACTTGTCCGTCTCCCTACCCCCCTGCCGTTACATAATAACAAGCCCATACCTAGTCTACCCCTGGTCCCTGACACCACTATGGATCCCCGTGAGACCCTGGCTCAGCAAATGCAGGGTCTCTCCCTACAGGTCCAGGCCCTGGCTCAGAGGGTCAACCAGCCTGATGCTACCCTGGTAGTTCCCCGCACCGCACCTCTTGAACCCCACCTCAAGTTGCCCGACCGGTTCTCAGGGGACCGGAGGACTTTTCTCTCCTTTCGGGAGAGTTGTAGGCTTTACTTTCGTTTAAAGCCTCATTCCTCAGGTTCTGAGAGCCAGCGGGTGGGTATAATTATGTCCCGGCTCCAGGAAGGGCCCCAAGAGTGGGCCTTCTCCTTGGCTCCTGACGCCCCTGAACTTTCCTCCGTTGATTGTTTCTTTTCTGCTCTCGGACTTATTTATGACGAGACTGACAGGACTGCCTTTGCCGAGAGTCAGCTGGTGACCTTAAGTCAGGGTAAGAGACCTGTTGAGGAGTATTGCTCTGACTTTCGGAAGTGGTGCGTAGCTTCTCGGTGGAATGACCCTGCCTTAAGGTGCCAGTTTAGGTTGGGTCTGTCGAATGCCCTGAAAGACCTGCTAGTTAGCTATCCCTCTTGTGACTCCCTAGACCAGGTTATGGCTTTAGCGATACGACTTGACCGACGTCTCAGGGAACGACAACATGAACGTTTATGTGTTTTCTCCTCCGACTCCCCCATGATGCCTCCCGAAGCTCCGTTGCTTCGTTCCTCCCCGAAAGATTCAGAGATACCTATGCAACTCGGGGCCTCCGTGTCCCCCCAACAACGTAGAGAATTCCGCAGGAAGAATGGTCTCTGCTTCTACTGTGGGGACGACAAGCATCAAGTGAACAACTGTCCTAAGCGGAAGGTTGCAGCCAGAGAACTTCCGCGTCTAAGTGATCATCGGGGAGGTCACTTGGGCGCACAGGTATTTCCCGTAAATATGAAACGTACTAAGATCTTGCTTCCCTTTCAGGTCTCTTTTGGTGGTAGGTCTGCTACCGGCAGTGCTTTCGTGGATTCAGGGTCCTCTACTAATATCATGTCTGTGGAATTTGCTATGTCCCTTGCTATGCCTCTTATTGATTTGCCTAAACCTGTCCCGGTAGTGGGTATCGACGCCACTCCTCTTGCTAATGGTTATTTTACACAGCATACCCCTGTTTTTGAGCTCCTGGTTGGCTCCATGCATTTGGAGCAATGCTCTGTACTGTTGATGCAGGGATTATCGTACGATTTGGTGCTAGGTCTTCCCTGGTTGCAGTTGCATAATCCCACGTTTGACTGGAATACTGGGGAGCTAACCAAATGGGGTAATGAATGTTGTACGTCATGTTTTTCTGTTAATTCTATTTCTCCCCCTAAGGAGGCGAATACGCTACCCGAGTTTGTTCAGGACTTCGCTGATGTTTTCTCTAGGGAGGCCTCCGAAGTGTTACCTCCTCATAGAGAATACGATTGCGCTATCGAATTGGTACCAGGAGCTAAGCTTCCTAAGGGTAGGATATTTAATCTTTCTTGTCCCGAACGTGAAGCTATGAGAGTGTATATCCAGGAATCCCTGGCCAAGGGTTACATTCGTCCCTCTTCTTCTCCGGTAGGTGCTGGCTTCTTCTTCGTGGGGAAGAAGGATGGTGGTCTTAGGCCATGCATTGACTACCGTAGCCTGAATAAGGTCACGGTAAGGAACCAGTATCCCCTTCCTTTGATTCCTGATCTCTTTAATCAGGTTCAGGGGGCCCAATGGTTTTCTAAATTGGATCTACGGGGGGCGTATAACCTTATTCGCATCAAAGAGGGGGATGAGTGGAAGACTGCGTTTAACACGCCCGAAGGCCATTTCGAATACCTCGTCATGCCCTTTGGGTTGTGTAATGCCCCTGCGGTCTTCCAGAATTTCATAAATGAGATTTTGAGAAATTACCTGGGGATTTTTCTGGTAGTGTACCTTGATGACATACTGGTGTTTTCCAAGGACTGGTCCTCCCACGTGGAGCATGTCAGGAAGGTGCTCCAGGTCCTTCGGGAAAATAAACTGTTTGCCAAAACCGAAAAATGTGTGTTTGGGGTACAGGAGATTCCATTTTTGGGTCAAATCCTCACTCCTCATGAATTCCGCATGGACCCCGCCAAGGTTCAGGCTGTGGCGGAATGGGTCCAACCTGCCTCCCTGAAGGCGTTACAGTGTTTTTTGGGGTTTGCTAATTATTACAGGAGATTTATTGCTAACTTCTCGGTCATCGCTAAGCCCCTTACGGACCTCACTCGCAAAGGTGCTGATCTCCTCCACTGGCCTCCTGAGGCTGTCCAGGCTTTTGAGGTCCTTAAGAAGTGCTTTGTCTCGGCCCCGGTGCTGGTTCAGCCCAACCAAATGGAGCCATTTATCGTGGAAGTTGACGCATCTGAGGTGGGAGTGGGGGCTGTCTTGTCCCAGGGTACCAGGTCCCTCACCCATCTCCGCCCCTGTGCCTACTTCTCCAGGAAGTTTTCGCCAACTGAAAGTAACTATGATATTGGCAACCGCGAACTCTTAGCCATTAAATGGGCATTTGAAGAGTGGCGCCACTTCCTGGAGGGGGCTAGGCACCAGGTAACGGTCCTTACCGACCACAAGAATCTGGTGTTCCTAGAATCTGCCCGGAGGCTAAACCCGAGACAAGCTCGATGGGCGTTATTTTTTACCAGATTCAATTTTTTGGTTACCTATAGGGCTGGGTCTAAAAATATTAAGGCTGATGCACTGTCGCGTAGCTTCATGGCCAGCCCTCCTTCGGAGGAAGATCCTGCTTGTATTTTGCCTCCAGGTATAATCATTTCCGCTATTGATTCTGATTTAGTCTCTGAAATTGCTGCTGATCAAGGTGCAGCTCCCGGGAACCTTCCTGAGAACAAGCTGTTTGTTCCCCTGCAATTCCGGCTAAGGGTACTTAGGGAAAATCATGACTCCGCACTATCTGGCCATCCAGGCATCCTGGGTACCAAACACCTCATTACCAGAAATTATTGGTGGCCTGGGTTGCCTAAAGACGTTAAGGCCTACGTCGCCGCTTGTGAGGTTTGTGCTAGGTCCAAGACTCCCAGGTCCCGACCAGCGGGCTTACTGCGTTCGTTGCCCATTCCCCAGAGACCTTGGACACATATCTCCATGGATTTTATCACCGATTTGCCTCCATCCCAAGGCAAGTCGGTGGTGTGGGTGGTGGTGGACCGCTTCAGTAAGATGTGCCACTTTGTGCCCCTCAAGAAACTACCCAACGCCAAAACGTTGGCTACCTTGTTTGTCAAACACATCCTGCGTCTCCATGGGGTCCCTGTCAATATTGTTTCGGACAGAGGGGTACAATTTGTTTCATTGTTTTGGAGAGCCTTCTGTATGAAGTTGGGGATTGATCTGTCCTTCTCCTCTGCCTTCCATCCTGAAACCAATGGCCAAACGGAGAGGACTAATCAGTCTCTAGAACAATACTTAAGGTGTTTTGTCTCTGACTGTCAATTTGATTGGGTCTCTTTCATTCCCCTCGCCGAATTCTCCCTTAATAACCGGGTCAGTAACTCGTCTGGGGTCTCTCCTTTTTTTTGTAATTTTGGGTTTAATCCACGGTTCTCCTCCGTTTCACCTGGTAGTTCCAACAATCCTGAGGTAGAGGTCGTTCATCGGGAACTGTGCACAGTCTGGGCCCAGGTTCAGAAAAACCTAGAGGTGTCCCAGAGCGTACAAAAAACTCAGGCTGATAAAAAACGTTCTGCTAACCCCCTGTTTATGGTCGGGGATCTGGTGTGGTTGTCGTCTAGGAACTTGCGTCTCAAGGTTCCGTCCAAGAAGTTTGCTCCCCGGTTTATTGGGCCGTATAAGGTCATTGAGGTCCTCAATCCTGTCTCCTTCCGGCTGGAGTTACCCCCGTCTTTTCGGATACACGACGTGTTTCATGCCTCCCTCCTCAAACGCTGCTCCCCGTCCTTGGCTCCCTCGAGGAGACCTCCTGTTCCCATCCTCACCCCGGAGGGGGTGGAATTCGAGGTGGCCAGGATTGTGGACAGCAAGATGGTCCAAGGCTCCCTCCAGTACCTGGTCCATTGGAGAGGATACGGGCCCGAGGAGAGGACTTGGGTACCCGCCCGGGATGTTCACGCTGGGGTATTGGTCAGGAGGTTCCACCTGCGTTTCCCCAGTAAGCCAGGTCCACTTAGAAAGGGTCCGGTGGCCCCTCATAAAAGGGGGGGTACTGTAAAGGATCTGCCAGGCACTGCGGGGTTAACTCCCAGAACTAATCAGTCAGCACCTGAGAATACATCCCTGAGACTGACTCCTGCTTCCACCATTCAGGCTGGCAGGCTTAGGAGTGGGAGAGCCTATCGTAACCTGGCCAGACTCAGCTAGCTCCCGCCCTCGGTCTATATAAGCCTGCACTTCCTGTCCCTCGGTGCTTGTTATTGCTTTGGTTTCCTTCCTTGTGGTTCCTGGCCCAGCTACAGCTCCTGCTATTTTTGATCCTGCTCCATACCGACCCTGGCTTACCGACTACTCTTCTGCTTTTCGTTTTGTACCTCGCACACTCCTGGCTTGACTCGGCTCGTTCACCACTCTGGTTGCTCACGGTGTTGCCGTGGGCAACGGCCCCTTTTCCTTGCTTGTGTTCCTTGTATGTTTGTCGTTTTTGTCGTGCACTTACTGAGCGCAGGGACCGCCGCCCAGTTGTACCCCGTCGCCTAGGGCGGGTCGTTGCAAGTAGGCAGGGACAGAGTGGCGGGTAGATTAGGGCTCACTTGTCCGTCTCCCTACCCCCCTGCCGTTACACATGGTTACCTCCAAGGAAACACGTGAAGTCATCATTGCTTTGCATCAAAAAGTGTTTTACAGTCAAGGACATTGCTGCTTGTAAGATTGTCCCTAAATCAGCCATTTATCGGATCATCAAGAACTTCAAGGAGAGAGGTTCAATTGCTGTGAAGAAGGCTTCAGGGCGCCCAAGAAAGTCCAGCAAGTGCCAGGTCCATTTTTAGAGAATTCAGCTACGGGATCGGTTCAACACCAGTGCAGAGCTTGCTCAGAAATGGCATCAGGCAGGTGTCAATGCATCTGCATGCACAGTGAGGCGAAGGCTTTTGGAGGCTGGCCTGGGGTCAAGAAGGGCAGCAAAGAAGCCACTTCTCTCCGAGGAGAATATCAAGGACAGACTGACATTCTGCAGGAAGTACAGGTTTTGGACTGCAGAGGACTGGGGTAAAGTTATTTTCTCTGATGAAGCCCCCTTCAGACTGTTTGGGACATCTTGAAAAATTATTGTCTGGAGAAAAAAAGGTGAGTGCTACCATGAGTCCTGTGTCATGCCAACAGTAAAACATCCTGAGATCATTCATGTGTGAAGTTGCTCTTCATCCAAGGGAGTGGGCTCACTCTGCTGAGATAAAATTGAATAATACTCCTTGAGCGGAATCTCCCCTGATGTCACTATCCATATATGGACAGTGATGTCAGGGGCTCCTCCTCCAGGAGAGGAACCATCCAGGATTCAGCGGGACAGTGCAAGATTCCAGGCGGTGTCTCGGGCAGACGGGGGTATGTTCCGATGTCAATTGTATCTGCATCCTCATATGGACAGTGAAGTCAGTGGCTCCACTGGAGTGGAATCCCCATTGCAGACGCCCTGGCAGAGGATTCCACTCCATGAGTAGCCCCTGATGTCACGGTCCATATATGGACAGTGACATCAGGGTTTCCCTCTAGGAGCGGAATCCCCAGCCTATGCTCCGTTTGGGATTTCGCCCAATGGCACTATCTACAGGGGGGGTACAACTATGTACAGGGACAGTGGCCCTATCTTCAAGGGGGGTGTGGCACTATCTACATGGGCACAGTGACACTATAGGGGTACTATCTACAGGGGACACTGGCACTATCTACATGGGCACTATGGCACTATCAACATGGACACTGGCACTAGGGGCAGTTAAGGGTATTATACTGTATGGGGGCATCTAAAGCCGCATTATACTCTATGGGGCAGCTAAGGGGGCATTATACTGTATGGGGGCATTGTACTGTATGAGGGAAGCTATAGGGGCATTATACTATATGGGGCAGCTATGAGGGCATTATACTGTATGGGGCATTATTCTGTATGGGGCAACTATGGGGGCATTATACTGTATGGGAGCAGCTATTGGGCATTATGATGTATGGGGGAATTTGATTGGGCATTATACTGCATGGGGGCATCTGTGAGGGTATTGTACTATATGGGGCAACTGTATGGGTATTAAAATATATGGCTGCATCTGTGTGGGCATTATATTGTATGGGGCAGCTATTGGGGCATTATCCTGTATGGTGGCATTAGACTGTATGGGGGAAGCTATGGGGGCATTATGCTGTATGGGAGCAGCTATTGGGCATTATGATGTATAGGTGAATTTGTTTGGGCATCATACTGTATGGGGGCATCTATGTGGACATTATACTGTATGGGGCAGCTTACACTACCATACTTGCAGCCCTGCAACGGGCCCACAAATTTCCTACTTCAGCCCGCTTTCTGGAAATGAGACTTAAAATTGCCCACAGGTCTTACCTGACCCCACTTGTGGGTCACAAAATCGGCATCTATAACACTTCACATTGTTTTAAATGCCATGCAACTGATGCCAATCTCTATCATTGTTTATGGTCCTGCCCTCTATATAGTATTCTAGGCCAGAGTTTGGATATATGGACCCTGAGATCTACAAATGTTTCCCCGGAGCACACAAATTATTATATTAAGTGGCAGCAGCAGGGGTGAAAGCCATACTACAAACCTGGCTTGCTGTCCAAGCCCCACTCTCCAAGTTATTCCTGGATAAACCTTCCTATTTACTGAAAATGTATTGGATGGAGGCATCCAAGAAATTCAGGTTCCACAATTCTTTGATACATGGGAAACTTTTATTTCTTGACGATACCCCATAGAGAATCTATGGGGTATCGTCAAGAGGAAGATGAGACACCAGACCCAACAATGCAGACGAGCTGAAGGCAGCTATCAAAGTAACCTGGGCTTCCATAACACCTCAGCAGTGCCACAGGCTGAACGCCTCCATGCCACGCCGCATCGATGCAGGAATTCATGCAAAAGGAGCCCCGACCAAGTATTGAGTGCATATACTGTACATACTTTTTAGTAGGCCAAGATTTCGGTATTAAAAATAATTTTTTAAATTGGGCTTATATAATATTTTAATTTTCTGAGACACTAAATTTTGGGTTTTCATTAACTTTTAGCCATAATCATCAACATTAAAAGAAAAAAATGCTGGAAATAGATCACTTTGTGTGTAATGAATCTATATAATATATGAGTTTTTCACTTTTTGAATTTAATTACTGAAATAAATTAACTTTTTGATTATATTCTAATTCATTGAGAAGGACTAGTATATACAGCACCAGAACCAAGATCAGTACATCCATACAGCACTAGAATCAAGCTTAGTACATAAATACAGTACTAGAACCAAGCTCTCTACATATATACAGCACTAGAACAAAGCTCAGTTCATATATACAGCACCAGAACAAAGCTCAGTACATAAATACAGAACCAAGCTTAGTACATAGGGTACTAGAACCAAGCTCAGTGTAGCCCCCGATGGCCGCAGCCATGGTTCTGTGAGCGCTGGCCCGCATCTCCTCCCCAGGAGATGCCAGCGCTCACTTCCGCTCCCTTCTGCTGTGTCCCGTAGGGTGCACTTGCACGCTCGTGCCCGGCCTTAAAGGGCCAGCGCGCACACATGAAAATAATCATCAATTTGGCCAGCTGCTAACCCGCTACGATGGTACGGCCAAGTGGGTCAAAATACCCACAGATCGTGATACTCAGTACATAAATAGAGTACTAGAACCAAGCCCATAACGTAAATACAATACCAGCACAAATACAGCTCAATTTAGTGCAACCCCGTCATACAGGTTTGTACGACTTAAAACTACAGTTCCCAGCATGGCCCGAACAATGGTAATAAAGTGCTGGGATGTGCGGTTTCACAAAAAAAAACAACATGCCACCCATCATCTCGCTGCAGATCATACAGTGACTACAGTGCTGATTAGAGGCAGAATAAACAGTTACATTAAGTGACTCACAGGTGTCATCTTCTCAGATTCTGGTTGTTCTTTTTCTCTTTTCTTCTCCATCTGGTCCAGGCCTATATGATGACTTCTCCCGGCCACAGCCCATTTCTGCAGTTTGCCGCTCAGGTGTCTTCAACTACTCACTTTTCAAAAAATTCTGCACCTATAAACGAAGATAAAATTCTCACGGTGCCAGACGCTAAGCCCCTAAATATCACCATACACAGCACCTCTAATTATAATAGCTCCATACACTGTGTCCCTAATTATAATAGCACCATACACTGTGTCACACACACAGTGCTCCCTGTAGATCGTGCCCCCATAGAGCCCCCTGTAGATAGTACCCTACATAGATCCCCCTGTAGATAGTGAACCCCCATAGAGCCCCCTATAGAGATTGCCCATCATAGATGCACCTGTAGATAGTGGTCCCCATAGATGCCACTGTAGATAGTAGCCCCTGTAGATAGTGCCCCATACACAGACCCCTGTAGATAGTGACCCACATATAGCCACCCCTGTATATAGTGCCCCACATATAGCCCCCTGTTGATAGTGCCCTACATATAGCCTCCCCTGTAGATAGTGCCTAACATATAGCCCCCCTTTATATAGTGCTCCACATATAGCGCCCCCTGTAGATAGTGCCCCACATATAGCCCACCCTGTAGATAGTGCCCCATATAGCTCCCCCTGTAGATAGTGCCCCCTGTAGATACGGCCACTAAGAAAAAAAAATGTACCTAATTACCGGATTCCGTTCCCGCGCCGTCCTGTGGCAATGCAGGCCTGCTCTCTTCTGAGCAGGTCTGCTGGGACTGTATTACGCGAGTGGTGCGATTACATCATCACGCCGCTTGCGTCATTGAAAGGCGCTGATTGGCAGGGCAAGTCATTCTGCCCTGCCTATCAGCTACGCAAGCGGCCAGATGACGTCATTGTGCTGCTTACTTCATTGAAAGGCACTGATTGGCTGGGCATGGTACGTGCCCGGCCTGTGCCTGACCATTTAGCGCTTTTCCATGTAATTGTATCTGCGTCCTATAGACGCAGGTACAATTATAGTGTTGGAGGGGGTGGCGGTGGCTGATTTTAGTGGCACCATCACCCCCTCACGGAGCCCTGTGTCTTGCTCTTTTAAGATAGATATTTGATAGATTTTATCTATTGCCTTAATTGTTCCCCTCCCCTTCTTCCCTTTTTGTTTCCTTAACAAAAAAGTGTTTGAAAACTCTTCAATAAAAATATATATATTTTTTTTTAAAAAAAGAGCTTTGCGAGCACAATGTTTAATACATGTATATCAGAAATTTATACGATTTCCTACTAAATAAATACATTAATAGAAAAAATAAAAAGTTGACAACACCTTTAATAACCTGTAGATCCCTCTTTAGCAGCAATCACCTCCACCAAACATTTTCTGTAGCTGCAAATAAGATTTGCACAGCGTTGAGGAGGAAATTTGGACCATTCTTCTCTGCAAATGTGTTTCAGATCATCAATATTTCTGGGATGCCTTGCATGCACTACCCTCTTTAGGTTATGCCACAGCATCTCCATAGGGTTAAGGTCTTCTTCTATTTAAGCCATTCTTAAGTTGATTTACTTGTGTGCTTTAGGTCGTTGTTTTGTTGCATTAGCCAACGTCTCTTCCACTTGAGGTCATGGATTGCTGCCCTAACATTCTCCTGTAGCATGTTTCGATACACATTTGAAGTCATTGTTCCCTTAACCCATTCACGGCAGCCGTACGGCTATATACGTTTCAACTGCCAATAAACCGTGCATTTGCAACGTATATAATTGATGGCAGTGTACATCACGAGCAGTCTGGCCAGGGGACTCCTGTCTTGGGGAAGCCCTTGACATTACTGTCCATACATGTATAATGACATCAGGGGCTCCCTCTATGAGCGGAATCTCTGGCCAGAGTGTCGGCAACGCTCGACCGAGAAGTCCACTCCTGGAGAAGCCCCTGACGTCACTGTCCATACAGGTGCATCAATGACCCTTGGTCATGAAAGAGTTATTAATCACGAGGTGTCCAAACCCTAAGGCAGCAAAAGCCGCGCCAAACCATGATGCTCCCTCCACCATTCTTCATAGTTGAGATGAGGTTTTGCTGTTGGTTTGCAGTGTTCTTTTTCCTCCAAACATGGTGCTCTACATTTGCGCCAAAAAGTTAAATTTTTCTCTTATCTATCCATACATTTTTCCAGAAGTATTGTGGAACATCCAGGTGGTCTCGGGCAAACTTGAGACGAGCTGCAATATTTTTCTGGACAGCAGCCGCTTCCTTCGTGCTGTCCTTCCATGTACTTCAGTGTTTTTTTTAAGGCCCTCTTCACATCGCGTTTCTGAACATTTATAGAGTACGTTGAGAAAGCTCCCGACGTACACAATAAATATGTCCATAGGGCTCCATTAGCCTGACGGAGGCCAAAAGATTGTCCTGTTGGCGTCCATCAGGCTGGTATATGTTGGCATACCTTTTTTTTGGTGGATATAATAGCATGGTAGACTTTGCTAACCCATCCTAAGGGATCCCGCAAAGAAACGCATACCATGCTGTATATGTTTTTTTTTTAAATGGGAGCTCTTACGGATGCCACTCTTAGGCATCTATCATAGGTACTGTATACGTAAAACATTTATGTTGAATAGGTTCCCCAGGCCCAGAGTCCCAGGAAGAGCATCAGGTAGCGCTCTGCCTGGGAAATCCGGCCCTGGGGAAGCTCCTGACGTCACTGTCCATATATGGATAGTGACATCAGAAACTTCCTTAGGCACAGCACTTCAGGTAGCGCTCTGCCCTGGTGATTCGGGTGACGTATCCCACTGTATGCCTATACAGTGGGAAACGTTGCGGCCCTACTTCGGAGGTAAACATCCTCCTAATGTATATGTCCGACGGAAGGAAAAAATTAGATGTGAAGGGGACCTAATAGTTGACAAATGAACAGAGGATTGTGCAGTTTGTAGAGTCTTTATCAGGCCTTTTGCTGTTACCCCTGAGTTTTTTCTCACCTCTTTCAAGATTGCCCATTGTAGTGGATTGATGTACACCTACGTTTTTAGCAATGGTTTTGCATCCTTTTCCAGATTAATGCGTCTCTAGAAGGCCCTGTTCACATCACGCTACAGTCTTCTGTCTGACATATACGGTGGGAGGATTTCAGACATATACCTCCGATGGAAAACAGCAACTTCTAACACTGTATGGGCATACAGTTTGATACTCTACCTATACAGCCCTATCCACCTCTCACAAAATACAAACCTTAACACCCTTGGACACTGGATTTATTGGTGCTGAATGTGCCCGGGGTCCCAATGCAGCATTAGGAGGGGGGCAGGGAACCTGCACACTCTAGTCCCCTTTTCACCCTCTTCTTCACTGCTATCACAGCTGCTGCAATCCCCCAAGCCCACAAGACTGCGCTGCCCTGGAAAGCTATCTAAATCATGATGCAGGGTCTGTGGATGAACAATCACAGGAAAAAAAGCCATACTTACTGATACAAGGGCAGGCTTAATCACCAGCTTCCAGCAAGATGTAGACAAGCACAATGCTACATGGAGGAAGGTTACACAGGTACAGAATACTCTGGCTGCTTCCAGGGACAGAGATGAGTGCAGAGATGAGGCTACGGGGGTGAGAATAGGGGAGACGCGGCACCTATCATAACCTGGTAGTTCAGGTATGTACTCAGCCTCCGGCTCCGCACAAGGAGGAAAAGAGGGAGGGGAAAAACAAACAAAGGGAAGGGAACAGCAGCCTGCCCACCTCAGGGGATGGAAAATGTATACTAGACATAGCGTTTTTCTCCCAAGTTGCAGTGCGCTAATGGAAGGGGGGGACTCTTTACCCAGCTACTCCTGCGCTTGCACTAGACTTCAGTAATAACAGTCCATATAAGGGTAATGATGTCACTGGAGCATCCCAACATACATGTTTAACGGAGGCCTGTGAAGGATGCCATATAGTGCCATCTGTCACCCATTAGCTATTATGGCATCCATTAAACATATGTTTTTTTTTACTGCATACTGTTGTATGGAATAGCATGGTGTACTACGCTAATGCATATATTTTTTTTTCGATATACTGATGCATACCAGTCAGGCGTTGGCCAAAAAGACACTCTTTTGACCTCCATCTGGCAATGGTGCCCTATGGACACGTTCCCGTCATACACACTAAAAAAGAACAATAATGTGATGTGAAGATTGACTAAGGGCCTGTTCACATCACAGTTTGCTTTCCGTTCCGGGGTTCCGTCTGAGGTTTCCGTCGGGTGAACCCCGCAACAGAAAGTCAAACTGAAACCACAGCTTCCGTTACCGTCACTATTGGTATCAATGGTGACGGAAACATTGCTAATGGTTTCCGTTCGTCACCATTACGGCAGGTTTCCGTTTTTCCGACGGAATCAATAGCACAGTCGACTCCTCTATTGATTCCTTCGTTAAAACGGAAACCTGCCGGAATGGTGACGAACGGAATTCATTAGCAATGTTTCCATCACCATTGATATCAATGGTGACTGAAACGGAAGCTGTGGTTTCAGTTTGACTTTCCGTTGCGGGGTTCACCCGACGGAAACCTCAGACGGAACCCCGGAAACGGAAAGCCAACGCTGATGTGAACAGGCCCTAAGGGTGCATTCACATATATCCGTTGCATCAGCATCAGTTTTTTTTGTCTCTCAGGTGATTACAATTGATGCAAAAACTGATGCAAAAATGTATCAGTTGCCATCAGGCTTTTTCACGATTTTTACTACAAAACCATCAGTTGCCACCAGTTTTTAACATCCGTTTCTAACATCAGTTTTTACCACAATGGTCCACCAAAAAGGCAGTCTAGTGTCTGAAAATGTGCCAATTTTATCAGAGTGGTTCATAGCTTTTGATAGATTGGATACATGATAGATTAGATACTTGTGTACCATCTCAGGGCTGTCCTTCTCTGCTCCGGTCTTGTCGCTACACTGAATTCGGACACACACATTTTAATGTCACGTGTGTCATATTCAGTGCAGCGCCAAGGCCGGCGCCAAGAGCGAGAGCGCCGAAGGCAGCTGCTGTCCACTGACCTCAGATCAGATCTTCGACGCAGTCTTGGGAGCCTGAAAAGACGCCAAACACTAGCCATAACTTCAGGGAGTAGCTAGTTTTTGGCGCCTTAACAACTACCCATTCCCACCCCGCATCTCCTGCCCACCCCACACCACACAGGGATTGCGGTTGTTTCTATTCACACAACAGGGGTTGGGTGTCAGCCGTTAAACACGGCCATCTAGGTCCGTTTTTGACAGCCGTTTTGCATCTGTTCCGTGTTTTCCGTTTTTTTAAATTTTTTAAAAACAGATGAATTTCATTTGTAGATAATGAAACAGTCCACAGCCCCCCTGTAGATTGCGCCACCCCCACTGTATATAGTGCTACCCCCTTCCCCTGCATAATGCTGCAGTGCCCTCTGTATATGCCACAGTACCCCCTGTAGATGGTGTCATACAGCGCCCACTGTAGATGGCACCACACAGCGTCCCCTGTAGATTGTGCCACACAGTGCCCCCCTGTAAATAGTGCCACCCCCACTGTTTATAGCACCCCCCCTCTCCTGTAGATAGCATTGCCGACGCTGTGGCCGGGGATTCCCTCCAGGAGGAGCCCCTGACACCACTGTCCACATACAGACTGACACGGTGCGGGGTGTGGACCCACTAGGCCGTACTGCATAGCGGAAAGGCAGCTGGCCAACCAGGTACAATACAATGTCTATAGTCCAGAAAGGGTACCTGTGGCAATGTAGACAGTAGCGGTGATTCAGGCTTAAGATAAGGCTCCGGCAGCAGGTAGACACCCGGTGCAGCAGAAGACACAGCTCGACTTCAACTCTAGACAGCACAGAGGCACGGTAGCACAGGATACAGGGTACAGGCAGCAAGAACAAGTAACACTGGGAACTGGAAAACACTAGGAGACCATTTGCAAGACAAACTTTAGGCACACAACAACGCTCAGGCAATGATGAAGAGGGCAGAGCCCTTTTTATAGTCCAGCAGCATTCTGGACTGATTAAAGATCTCCTGCAATTGCGCGCGCACAGGCCTTTTAAGGCCATGCACGCCCGCCCTGCGTGAGATAGTCTCTGAAGCAGGGAATGCCGGCGTCTCCCAGGAGGGAGATGCCGCCGAGGAACTCACAGGTTCATGGCCGCGGCCGTCAGAGGGTAAGTCAGAACAACGGGCCACGGCCATAGGCGTTACACAGACAGTGTCGTCAGGGGTTAATCCCTGAACGGAATCCCCAGCCACAGCATTGCCAACGCTGTGGCTGGGAATTCCCTCAAAGAGGACTCCCTGACGCCTCTGTCCACATATGGACAGTGACGTCAGTGGTTACTCCTTGAGCAGAATCCCCGTTGCCAACTCTGGCCGGGGATTCCGCTCCAGGAGTCCCTGTCCATATATGGACAGTGACGTCAAGGGCTTCCCCGAGCACAGTGCTTAAAGTAGCGATGTGCCCGGGGAGTCTTCGGCGAACGGAGAAGCCCCCTCTGCTCCTCCACACTGAACTAATTCTGATGCAGGGAGCTGATGGTTCCCTGCTTCAGAATTGGGTTCAACTGCCGGAAGGTGGATGCAGCAGCACCCAGCGTTCATCCGGCCACAGTTAAAATAGATAAGATATGGCGCCGGACCTCCCTGGGAGCCAGACCCAAAAACGCTGCAGGTAATGCTTTTGGATCCAGCTCCTGCACAGGTCCAGCGCCATACGGAGCCACGACTGATGTCCCCTGTGCCAGGACGGATCCCATAGAAAGCTATGGGATCCATTCTAGCATCAGTTTACCTCTGGCTGTACTGCAACACGCAGTAGGGAAACTGACAGGAGCAACGTACATATGTGAACGGCAACAAACGCGTCTTCTGAAAGTTTTTTGCCATTATTTAATGGGCAAAGCACCTGTGAAACCCACACTTTCAATCTCATCTCCTTAACCCCTAGGCGCATGAGGACGCAACTGTACGTCCATGCGGCCAGTGTCTTAGCGCACACCGACATAGTTACTGAGTGGTTCCCGCTGCACACTGACAGCTGACACTCCACTGTATGCCGATCAGCGGCTTATTTCCGCTTATATCGGCAATTAACCCCTTGATTGTGGTGATTGATTGCAATCACCGCATTCAGGGGTTTCTAGCTCATCGGCAGACCTCACGATAAATCGGGAGGTTTGCAGATGGCTAGCATGGCGATCGGAGGCCAAGTAATGGCCTCCGTGTCTGCCATATACGGAAGCCTATCAGGATCAGCCTCCTGATAGACTTCCTGTCAGAGTGACAGGACATCACTGCCGTTTGCCATTCACACTGTCGATGACATTGTCTGTGACAGTGTCGGCGACAGTGTGCATCGGGAACCGGGAGGTCAGCTGTCCCTGACAGCTGACACTCCACTAGTTGCCGATCAGCGGCTCATTGCCGCTGATTTCGGCAATTAACCCGTTACATGCGGGGCTCGATTGCAATCCCCGCATGTACATGGTTTGTAGCACATCAGCAGCCCCCATTCAATTGTGGGGGCTGCTGATGCTTGTGATGGCACCCGGGGGCCAGACAACGGCCCCCGGGTCTGCCATGTATGCAAGCCTATGAGGATCAGCCTCTGGCTGGTCCTCGTAGACTAACTGTCAGAGTGACTGTGACGTCACACTGACAGTTGGAATATATTAGACTACCTAGGTAGTGTAATGTATTCTAGAAGTGATCAAAGCTGCAGGTAAAAGAAGAAAGTGTAAAAAGTAAATAATAAAAAAAAAAAAAGTTAATAAAAATGTTTTACAAAAGTGTAAAAATAAAAGATTTTTTTTCCTATAATAAGTCTCTTATTATAGGAAAAAAATGAAACCGTTAAAAAACAGTACACATATTTGGTATCACCGCGTTCGTAACGACCCAATCTATAACACTATAATGTTGTTTTTACCGCGCGGTGAACGCCGCAAAAAAAACAAACTAAAAACAATGCCAGAATCACTATTTTTTGGTCACCTCCCCTTCCAAAATATAGAATAAAAAGTGATCAAAAAGTCGCATGTACCCGAAAATAGTACCAATAAAAACTACAACCCGTCCCGCAAAAAACAAGCCCTTACACCGCTTTTTTGACTGAAAAATAAAAAGTTTCGGCTCTCAGAATATGGTGACACAGAAAATAAAATTATTTTATAAAGAAGTGATTTTATTGTGCAAACGCTGCAAAACATAAAAAAACCTATATACATATGGTATCGCCGTAATCGTACCGAACCGCAGAATAAAGTACAATTGTCATTTATAGCGCATTATGAACGCCGTAAGAAATAAAGAATTTAAAACGCCAAAATCACTGTTTTTGGCCACCAAAGCTCTAAATAAAATGTGATAAAATGTGATCAAAAATTTGCATCTACCAAAAAATGGTACCAATAAAAACTACAGCTCGTCCTGCCAAAAATAAGCCCTAACACCGCTCAATTCATGGAAAAATAAAAAAGTTATGGCGTTTGGAAGGCGGGGAGTGAAAAACTAAAATGGAAAAGCAAAAAGGGATCAGTCCTGCAAAGGTTAATTAATTTCTATTAAAAAAAATTAATTATTACCACATGTGGGGTATTGTCGTACTCGGGAGAGATTGCGTTACAAATTTAGGGCGACTTTTTCTCCTTTATTCCTTGTGAAAATGAAAAAATTCAACATTTTAGTGGACAAAAATGTTTATATTCATTTTCACGGCCTAATTCTAATAAATTCTGCAAAAGACCTGTGTGGTATAAATGCTTACTATACCCCTAGAAAAATTCCTTGAGGGGTCTAGTTTCCAAAATAGGTTCACTTTTGGGATGTTTCCACTATTTTGTTCCCTCCAGGGCATTGCAATCGCGACATGGCACTAAAAACCAATCCAGCAAAATCTGTGCTCCAAAATCCAAATGGCGCTCCCTCCCTTCTGAGCTCTGCCGTGGGTCCAAACAGCAGTTTATTACCAGATATGGGGTATTTCCGTAATCGGGAGAAGAGGCTTTACAAATGTTGGGGTGAATTTTCTTCCTTATTCCTTGTAAATATTAAAAATGTCTATGTTATTTCAGAAAAAAAGTAGATTTTTATTTTCACAGACTAACTCCAATAAATATAGCAAAATACCTGTGGGGTCAAAGTGCTAACTATACCCCTAGATAAATTCCTTGAGGGGTCTAGTTTCCAAAATGGGGTCACTTTTGGGGAGTTTCCACAGTTTTGGCACCACAAGACCTCTTCAAACTCGACATGGTGCCTAAAATATAATCTAAAAATAAGCAGGCCCCAAAATCCAATAGGTGCTCCTTTGCTTCTAAGGCCTCATTTACACGAGCGTAATATACGCGCGTGCGACGCGCGTGCTTTTCACCTATATTACTCTATGGGGCAGTGCAGACGATGCGTGAATTTTGCGCAGCGCGAGTGCGTTGCGTAAAACTCACGACATGTTCTATAATCGTGCGTTTTTCGCGCATCACGCACCCATTGAAGTCAATGGGTGCGTGAAAACCACGAAGGTCGCACGGAAGCACTTCCGTGCGAACTGCGTGATTCGCGCAAGAGCTGTCAAACTCTGAATGTAAACAGAAAAGCACCATGTGCTTTTCTGTTTACAAACATCCAAAAGGAGTGTCTTAGAGATGAGCAAACCGAACTTCACCGGGTTCGGCCG
This sequence comes from Rhinoderma darwinii, assembly GCF_050947455.1. Taxonomy (NCBI): domain Eukaryota; kingdom Metazoa; phylum Chordata; class Amphibia; order Anura; family Rhinodermatidae; genus Rhinoderma; species Rhinoderma darwinii. The sequence continues at coordinate 91,972,908 of NC_134687.1, read as the reverse complement.
AACTCGTTTTGGCCGAACCCGGCAAAAAATGTTGCGGGACGCGACGTCAGGAGACAGTCACTGTCCAGGGTGCTGAAATAGTTAAACTGGTTCAGCACCCTGCACAGTGACTTCCGATCCCAATATACGTGAACGTGTAAAAAAAAAAAAAAGTTCTGACTTACCGATAAAACTCCCGGCTTCTTCCTCCAGTCTGACCTCCCGGGATGACAATTCAGTCCAAGTGACAGCTGCAGCCAATCACAAGCCAAGCACAGGCTGAAGCGGTCACATGGACTGCCGCGTCATCCAGGGAGGTGGGGCCAGATGTCAAGAGAGGCGCGTCACCAAGGACGCGTCACCAAGGACGCGTCACCAAGGCAACGGCCGGGAAGTTCTCGGTAAGTACGAACCTCTTTTTTTTTAAACAGGTTACTTGATATGGTGATCGGAATTCACTGTCGAGGGTGCTGAAAGAGTTACTGCCGATCAGTTAACTCTTTCAGCACCATGGACAGTGACTGATGTCGGCTAGCCTCATCTCTATGATGGCGGCTGCGCGAAAATCACGCAGCCGCGCATCATACACGGATGACACACGGAGCTGTCAAGTGCCTTTTGCGCACGCAAAACGCTGCGTTTTTTACGCGCGCAAAACGCACACGCTCGTGTAAATGAGGCCTAAGGCTGGTGTTTCAGTCCATTACCGCCCTAGGGCCATATGTGGGATATTCCTAAAGACTGCAGGACCTGGGCAATAAATATTGAGTTGTATTTCTCTGGTAAAACCTTCTGTGTTACAGAGTTAAAATACTTTCTGAATGCTGTTTTGAATACTTTGAGGGGTGCAGTTTTTTAAATGGGGTAACTTATTGGGGTATTCTAATATATAAGGCCCTCAAAACCATTTCAGAACTGAACTCGTCCCTGTAAAAATCGCCTTTTGAAATTTTCTTGAAAATTTGAGAAATTGTTGCTAAAGTTCTAAAGAGGCTCTGTCACCAGATTTTGCAACCCCTATCTGCTATTGCAGCAGATAGGCGCTGCAATGTAGATTACAGTAACGTTTTTATTTTAAAAAAACGAGCATTTTTGGCCAAGTTATGACCATTTTTGTAGTTATGCAAATGAGGCTTGCAAAAGTCCAAGTGGGTGTGTTTAAAAGTACAAGTCCAAGTGGGTGTGTATTAGGTGCGTACATCGGGGCGTTTTTAATACTTTTACTAGCTGGGTGCTCTGATGAGAAGTAACATCCTCTTCTCTTCAGAACGCCCAGCTTGTGACAGTGCAGATCTGTGACGTCACTCACAGGTCCTGCATCGTGACGGCCACATCGGCACCAGAGGCTACAGCTGATTCTGCAGCAGCATCAGCGTTTGCAGGTAAGTCGATCTTACCTGCAAACGCTGATGCTGCTGCAGAATCAACTGTAGCCTCTGGTGCCGATGTGGCCGTCACGATGCAGGACCTGTGAGTGACGTCACAGATCTGCACTGTCAGAAGCTGGGCGTTCTGAAGAGAAGAGGATGTTACTTCTCTTCACAGCGCCCAGCTAGTAAAAGTATTAAAAACGCCCCGATGTACGCACATAATACACGCCCAGTTGGACTTGTACTTTTAAACACACCCACTTGGACTTTTGCAAGCCTCATTTGCATAATTACAAAAATGGTCATAACTTGGCCAAAAATGCTCGTTTTTTAAAAATAAAAACGTTACTGTAATCTACATTGCAGCGCCTATCTGCTGCAATAGCAGATAGGGGTTGCAAAATCTGGTGACAGAGCCTCTTAAGCCTTGTAACATCCGAGACAAATAAAAGGATATTCAAAAAACGATGCAAATATAAAGTACACATATGGGAAATGGTAACTAGTGACTATTTTGTGTGGTATTACTATCGGTTTTACAAGCAGATACATTTAAATTTAGAAAAATTCACATTTTTGCAAATTTTCTCTACATTTTGGTGTTTTTCACGAATAAATATTGAATTTATCGACCAAATTTTTCCACTATCATAAAGTACAATATGTCATGAGAAAACAATCTTAGAATCGCTTGGATAGGTAAAAGCATTCCGGAGTTATTACCACATAAAGTGACACATGTCAGATTTGAAAAAATCAGCTGTGCCACAAGGCCAAAACAGGGTGCGTGCTAAAGGGGTTAATTAAAAAAAACTGTCAGGCCGTAGTATGTGACGGCGCACAGAGCGTCCTGACACTGGATGGTGAAAGAGCAGTAAGGATGCACTAATAATGTATACGTGCAGCAAGGAAGCATTATTATTTGCTTTGTTGGAAGCACTATTACTAAGCAGGGAGGACAATGAGGCACACTATCACGATCTGTTTGGCACTATTTTTTTGAGTAACTATAGTTATGACACCATTTCTTCTGAAGTATTTGGGGGCGCTTTACTACAAAGCAGGTACAGTAATGTGGGCACATGTAGCAGCAGCAGGCTCAATAATGGGGGAAGCAGCATAATGTGAATTTTAGAGGGTAGGGAAAAGGTAAGGAAAGTGCTGGAAAAGCCAAAGAAGCCTGGGCAGCAGAGACCAGTTGTGGTCATGTGAAGTCGTCATGGCAGTCTTGGCCGGATGGAGAAGATAAGGGAAAGTAATGACTAGTCAGAAAAGACGTAGCCTGTGAGTCACTAGTTGTAACTGGACTGTATTCATTTATATGGTCTGCAGAGCGCCTGTGTAGGACTGGTATCTACCATATCTGCTGACTGGCTGAGCGATCACTACGATGTGGCAGGCTCATTCTGCTGCAGATTTTCTCTGCAGATTTGAAGTTCGCCTCGAAATTCACGGTAACCTTTACATACAGCTTTGCATCAAAATCTGCAGCAGAAAATATCCGCCAAGTCAATGTGGTCCACCAAGATTTATCGGTATCTCTTTCAAAAAATTCTGTCATGGCTTGTTAACCATTGCATCAGAGGCTCCATTTGGCATCTCTTTAGCAGCGCCATTCTTCTCGTCAAAACGACTAACTTTATTATGAGGGTGTGGGTGGTATCCATCGTACAACGGATCCGGCACTGCATTGTTGTTTCCGTTATAAACAGAACCCACAACGCTGATGTGAACAGAACCTTATGGCTCTGCTATAAACGGACATTAATGTGAACTGTCACAGTCTTAGGGCTTGATTTGCCATGTGACAAAAGTCTCTTCTCCACACTGGAAGCGTTGCATGCAGTGTTTACTTGTCCAGCATTATAAGACGTCCCTTGCACAGCTGATCAGGCCGGATACGCTTGTACTCAAGCCATTCGAGCAGTCAGATAAACACTGTACAGGATGCTCACGTGATCCAAATCACGTGATCTGACTGACGCGTTGAGGTACGTTCCCTAGCCGCACTTCAATGCAAGTGAACGGGAAAAGGGACACAACATAATTGTGCCCTTAGAAGTAATAAAGTGAAAACGCTGAGAAGACGCCAGACATATGATCACACGTGTACACTGGTAGACAAGACTTATCCCGCTCCAGTATTATATGTTGTTCAGCCATGCACATAAACATTACAGGACTGAGGGAATATGGCTGACCACTCATATATGAATACGACTGTCAGCAAACGGAAGAGTTTAAACCCATGGGCGTGATCTAACGGCAGCCAAACCACGCCCCCTCCATCACCTCGCCCATATCAAGGTCCTTCACCCAATCAGCGACAAGTAAAGCAAATGCGGGAAAATCTAAACACAATAAAACCCGAGAAAAAAAAGGGGCGTCCTGCCTTATAAGGGAATAAGCGCGCATGCGCAGAATGTCACCTCGGGCCGCCGGGTTCCAATTTGGAATGCGGCCCCAGAGATAGAGTGGAGGAGACAGAGACAGGAGCCGCAGCCCCGCACAACTCCACTCCAACTCTTCACACGAGTCAGCGCTCTGCATCCGCCGTACTCCCGGAACTTTGCTGGATGCTCTGATCACGGGAGCATGTTAGGACAGCAGCAGCCGCAGGCGTTCTACCACTCGCACGGCGGTAGCGGCGGGGTGGAGGAGAGTCAGCTGGTCACCTATGTGGAGGATTATGTGGAGTGCATCGAGTCTCTGCCCCTGGAGATACAGCGAACCGTCACCCTGCTGCGGGAGATCGACACCAAGTACCGAGGTGAGTGAGCTGCTCTACACGTGGCTCGGGGGGGTACACAGCACCCCGGGGGGACCCCACAGTCCTTAATATTGATTCTGCGGTGGAAGTAAATGTGTGCAGATCACTATACCCATAATTCCCCGTCCTGTGCCCCTCCCCCACGTGACACGGGTTTCTGTCATACACACTACTGCTCCTATAAATATGTATATATCACACTATTGCTATTCAGCCATTTTGAAAACTTGTGCAGCGTGTAATCAACTTGTAGAACTACAAGTCCCAACATGCCACGTGGAGTCTATGCATGCTCGCACGTCGCCTAGCCTGTGGCGATTCTGGGTCTTGTAGTTCCCCAGCGGTATGAAACTCTATATTGGAGTAATGCTGTTCGTGTACCGGATGTGGGACTTCCATATAAGAGCATATTGTTGTATTGTGCACAGTTGTACATAGATGTGGTCGTGTACGCAGCTCCTGATGCTGCCTGCTTGTCACCCCCATGTGTTACATTGTATCATCTCTTAGAGCCTGTGCACAGTGTAATCCCTGTATACTGTCAGTGAGCGTGGCGTCACTTCCGGGGCAGTCTGTTATCAGGAAGACTATACTGAGGTCCGGCCAATTGTGGGCGGTCCTATTACATGCAGTCATATCCGGGGACGATCCGCAATAGTGACGACTATAAGGGGAGGCCCCGCCTACTGTGGGCGGTGCCTGTAGCTGGACAGTGCTATAAAGAGAAGCCCCGCCTACTAGGGGGTGTTGTGCGTACCAGCTCCATCACATCATGGTGTATTATTACCCACCCCCTATAGAATGGCAGCCAACAGAGCATCACCACTGCCCCCTATGTAACCATAGAACTATGTATACCTTCCTCCTATAGCTCTCCATAATGTCGCAGAGAGCCTCTTTTAACCCCTTTACGACCAACAGTGATGTGTGTGTATATAAATAGAGGGAGAGGGTTGTATGGAGCAGGCTCATGGGCTGGTGGGGGAGGGGGGCTGTGTTTTACAGCTGACTCCCTTCTCTAACTTCTGGGATTGAAGACCATTCCTGTCCTGCCTGTTTAACCACTGAGGTGCTGCGGTCAATAGCGACCACCGTATCTAAGCCATTTGAGAAAAGGAATGCTCCTCCATCGGCCCACTTGCGGCGCGATTGCTGGGTGTCAATGGTTTTCATGGCAGCCTGGGGGCTTAATGAAGGCCTCCAAGTCTGCCATCTTTGTGCTCTTATTAATACGAGCCGGTAAAAAGGATGATCTGTTGCCACTGATCCAAAGATCGCTGGTTCACCGATCGATAAGAGTAAGCGGGTAAGGCTTTTTTTATATACCTAAAAATAGTAAAAGTTCACAACCTCCTTTTTTCTTTTGCTCCAAAGTAATGTAAAACAAAAACCTAATTGGTATTGTCACGTCTGTAATTGTACAATATAACATTATTTATCCCACACTGAATGCCAGAATTGTTGTTTTCTGGTCACTTCATCTCCCACAAAATATAAAAAAAAAGTGATCAAAAAGTCTCCTGTACCAATAAAAACTACAGCCAATGTTTTTCTTTTGTAAAATAAAGAGACTCTCTCAATTGAAAATAGAAAGTTATTCCTCTTGGGAGGGAAAATGTTCGGTTATTAAAAGGGTTAAGTTCTAGATTCTCCTGGACACATCCTCTATCATTGGATAAGTACCCCTGAGATCATGTGACTGCTTATGGTAGTCTGTTAATGGAATTATAAAACCAAAATAAATAAGTCCAAAAAAAAAGTCATTTTACATAAACTATATTTTATTGTCCCTACACTAACTAAAAACAAAAAAACCTACACATATTCGGTATCTAAACTACCGTAATAACCTGAAGAATTATTCTAACTGGTTATTTAGCACGAAGCGTGAATGGGATAAATAAGAAAAACAATGGAGGTATCTCTTTATCCTAGATTCCTGCCGTACAGATATTTTTTTTTCTACCTCCAAACTGAGAAAAGAAAAAAAATCTCCTGCGTAAAACAAGGCCTCGTACGGCCACATCAATGAAAAAAAAAAAAAAGTTACGGCTGCTGAAAGGCAGAGGTAAAAACAGAAAACTGTGGCTGGTCATTAAGGGGTTAAGGAGTAAAACTAGTATTGTATGTTGCTGTCAATTAGCCTATCCATAGTCTCTGGTAGGGTTGTCTCCGCAATGGCCATTAAAACACACACACACACACACACACACACACACACACACACACACACACACCAGCAAAAACCTCCGTTATTGCGGTCCGCAAAAAATGAGCCATTCACTTTCATTGAACACTGACACCTTTTACATAGCACTATGGAAGGGTGTCAGTGCCGTGGAAATGTTCCGGGAATTATGGAACATGTCCGTTCTTTCGTCTATTGCGGGCCGTGCTCCCATACTTTGTATGGGAGCACGGCCCGAAAATGCAGCTGTCAGTCAGCGGCCGGCCGTGCCCGCAATCGCGGGCCGTGATTGCGGGCACGGTCGTGTGCATGGGGCCTTAATGTGAGGCCTTTCGGAAAACCCTGCCATTGAAATATAAACTTATGAAATGTAGAGAGTTGGGGCGGTTGGGTGGGAAGTTTCAAGCCCTGCAAGAAATGCCGAATTTGGAGATATTGAAAGAACTTCTTATGAGATATGTGAAATGAATCGGCTAAATCTGCAAATGTTCTAAAAACCCCGTTGCCATAGAGGTCAGAAAGTTCTTGACAAATTTTGAGCGAAAGTCAGAAGTGGATCCAGTAGGAAGGAGAGGTATAAAGAAAAGACTGATACATCTCCTTTCTTGTGTCCACTTCTCTTTTTGGATAAGAAAGCCAAAACAGTCACAAACACGGCCACTAAACTGTGGTGATCCGGGCCTTACACTAATTCAGCCCATTTAACCCCTTAAAGACGCAAAGTTATTCCTTAACCCCTTAGTGACCAGCCTATTTTAGGCCCTAATGACCAAGCTATTTTATGCATTCTTCTATAGTCTCATTCAAAGAGCTATAACTTTATCTTTCTGTCGACATAGCTGTATGAAGACTTGTTTTTTGCGGGATTAGTTGTACTTTCTAATGGCACAATTTTAGGGTACATATTTTTTGATAAATTTTTTTTTTGGTGGGGGGGGGTTATAAGAAAAAAAAAAATTAAATTCCACCATATTTCTATGCATTTTAAATTGACGCAAATAACACGTTACCTTTTATTCTATGGGTCGGTACGATTACGACGATACCACATATGTAGAGGTTTTTTTCTCATGTTTTACGACTTTTGCACAATAAAAACTCCTTTGAACTAAAATTATTTGTTTTTGCATCGTCTCTTTCCAGGAGCCGTCATTTTTTTATTTTTCCGTCAGTGTAGTTATTTTTTGTGGGACGAGACATAGTTTTGGGGTACATGACTTGATTGATACATTTTTATTATGACATTTTTTTGGAGGGCAATGGGAAAAAAATAGCAACCATGGGTTTTCATTTGCATCACCATTGGTTTGAACAGTGACGGATCCGGTGCAAATGGTTTCCGTTTGTCACCGTTGTGTAAGGGTTCCGTTATTTTGACGGGATGAATAGCGCAGTCGACTACGGTATCGATTCCGTCAAACCCACGGAACCCTTACATAACGGTGAAAAACGGAAACCATTTGCTCCAGATCCGAAACCAATGGTGATGCAAACGCAAATCCATGGTTTCTTTTTGGATTCCGTTCATGGGTTCCCCTGACTGTTCATGGGTTCCGTCTGAGCTTTCAGAGCCCTGACGCAGATGTGAACGAAGCCTAAGGTTCTTCTTATCATTTGCGATATTTCAATTATTTAGAAATGGGCAAAAAAAACATTAAATGCGACAGATATTGCTATCTATATAAACCGATACCCCTATATCAATGTGGGGAGCATAGGGGACACCAAGGATCCCTTTTTTTTTCTTCTCTGCTGTTGTAACGGTGCTTTGACATCTTCAACTCTCATACTGAACAGGGTGCACATAACATCCCATGCGTACTGGCGCCTGACTAACGTGTACTGAGGCCGCCCAGTGCCCCTGGGCTGACAGCTCAGTAGGAAGGGAAGTTAAAATAGGTGACATATTTTTTTTAGTATTTGATTATTATTTTTTTTAAATGAAAGTTGGGTGTGTGGTTATCTTGTAAATTTGTATTTATTGTGTTCTCTATCTACAGAAGCCCTGAAGGAGATAGATGAGGTCTCTGAGAAGCATTCAAATGAAAATGATCCGCACCAGAAGAAGCGCCTATTGCAGCAACTTCAGAGAGCGCTGATTGTCACCCAGGAGTTAGGGGATGATAAGATACAGTTGGTCACACAGGTATTTGAGTTAGTAGAAAATCGGACCAAGCAGATTGATGCCGTTTGCAAGGGCTTCTTTGATCCAGAGGAGAATGAAAAATCTATAGAAAAGGCAAAACCTGACCCTCATACAGCGGAGCGCTCAACTCGGCGACCTCGCAGGCAGCGCAATAGTGAGAGTAGGGACTTGTGTCATATGGTCAATGGGACAGATGACATTGATGATCCACCGAAAGAGAAGAAGCCCAAGTCTTCCAAGAAAAAGAAAAGAACCAAGCACAAGCAGGAAAGAGATGTGTCCCCTATTCCTTTTGCAATAGATCCCAATGAGCCGACATATTGCTTGTGTAACCAAGTGTCCTATGGGGAGATGATCGGATGTGACAACGAAGAATGCTCCATAGAGTGGTTCCATTTCTCCTGCGTTGGACTGACTTACAAACCAAAGGGCAAGTGGTATTGTCCTGACTGCAGAGGAGACAATGAAAAAACAATGAGCAAAAATACAGAAAAAACAAAAAGGGACAGAAGGTCCAGATAGCGCAGGGATTTATTTTTTCTATTTTTTAAAGGTTTTCTTGTATAGTCTCTGTTTTTTTTTTCTCTTTGTATGTTTTAGGTAACGTGGACATATTTTTAATAGTAATTGCAATATTAAAAGTTGTTTGGGTTGTGACTAGTCTCTTTTCCAGCAAGAGCAACTGATTTTAGACTGTACCAGCCGAAAGCCTAGACCTAGAGAACTGTCTAACTCCGTTTCGTTGCCTTTGGCGTACTAAAAAGCCCTCGCACTTAAGAGTAGTGCTAATAATCGAGAGAGCACACGTTTCTTCAGGACCTTCTCCATAGGCGCTTGGTTTCCACGCAGTGGATTGCTGATAGAGCTCTAAACATGTAAATATCATGTACATTTGAGATTCCTGGAAAGATTGTACATAAATATGTTTCTTATGGTTTAGCAGTCCAACATCAGTTGATTTTCCAGAAATGCTTTCTTTAGACCCGGTCAAGCTTAGCATATGATGTAGTTATCCAAAATCGGGGACACGGTTGCATTGAACAACTGAGAAGTTGCACCGAAGTTGTCTGCAGTATTTGATCATTGAATGTCCTTTTTATTTTTTTTTATTTTTTAGATAAAGTAAGTTGCATAAAGATGCTTCTTAAACCCTCCTTCACACTTGTAAGTAAATTTTGATCTATAATACAGTGCACAACATAAGATTGTGTAATGTATTAGCTGCTAGAATCACTGACCACATTGCGTTGGGAATAGTGTGTACTGGAAACCACCCCTGTAAGATACTTCTCTCCATCCAGAATAGGTGGCTAATGCACACGATTGTGAATGAAGGGTTAATGCCGGCATCTATATGGGTTCGGTTAGTCCTTCCTCAATGTCAAGCTCTTACATGACCACTTTTTCAGCACTGGTGACATTTCTTAAAATTTTCAAGGGTTATGTCTGCAGCAAAGTTTACAGTCGAATATTGAGGACTCTTCCTAAAGTATCGGCGCCAGGGTCCCGTTCAGTTGGAACGGGACCCTGACTGACACAAATGGAAACTAAAGGTCGGCTGCGCTATTGATTCTGTCTAAACGACGGAACTTTTGCACAACTGAGACAAATGGAAACCGTTGGCACCGGATCCGTCACCATTGAAATCAATGGTGGTGGAAACGGAAACCATAGGTTGGTGTCAGTCAGGGCCCTCTGCTGACGGGAAGCTCCGACGGAACCCCGATGCAGAGGTGAATGAAACCTAAGAAAAATCCACCTGGAATCCGATTAGGATAGAAATGATTTTCTTGTTTAGCTTCCAGAGGATTACTTACATTGATCCATTGTAACAAACCATCAGCTGTAAGCAGGAATTCGAGGTGGCATTTTAGTCTCTGGCTGTAAGCAAGTGTTTCTACTCCTTGACAGAAGTGCTCTTAACACTGGGGAGGTCTTTAAACAAAGTATATTAGTTGCATAATTTTTTATTAATAACTGCTTTATTTTCATTAAATCAGAAAACCCAGTTAAGACCTCACTATTTATGGGCATGGATCTTGTACTCGGAGAAGCATAAGGCCCTCTTCACAGAGTTTTTGTTACGTTTTTTTGATGCAGAGAGAACACGCCAAGAAACGGCCGAAAATGCCTCATTGATTTCAATGGGAGGCGGAGGTGTATTTTTCCCACCAGCAGAAAAACAGTCTCACGAGAAAAAGAAGCAACATGCCCTATCTTTGGGCATTTACGTCTGTGACCTCCCATTAACATCGATGGGAGGATGAGAAAACTTTTTCGTGGCGTTTTTGCCCGCAGCGCTCAATGACTGTGGGTGAAAAACGCGGCAAACGGTGTGCAGAGCAGATCAAAAGCTTTCTGCCTGGAAAAAAACCTCAGTCTGATCAGGGCCTAAGGGTTTATTGCTTATGTTTCTGGTCTTGATTACACGTAATTATTATTTAGATATGTTCAATCTGCCATAGCGTAGGAACACATCCTCGTTTATCAAAACCATTACAGACCAAGATGGAGGTGTTGATCATCTGAACCAATCCGATCACTGATTCGGCCTTCTAGACAACACTACTAAAATGGCTGTGATCTGATTGGTTGCTATGGCCACTGCCTCCAGTTTTTGACTGTATTCTATTCCATAAACACTTAACTACTTTTAAGCAAAGCCGAAGTACAATAAGGTAAAACACAGGGTGGTGATGCAAAAATGAAAAAGTAAATACCCTAAAACTGTTTAGTGGAAATCTCCAATTTTAAAAAATGACAAGATTCTATCGTGACATCTGTATAGAAGGAGACACTTTTTATAGAGCTTTCTTCCCCTCCCCTAATGCTTTTGAATTGTACAATTGCTTCCTTTATGGCCAAAGCCAGATTGAGGATTTTTCTGGTTTCCTGTTACCAGGGAGAACTGCTATAAATGAAGAAAAAGCATAAAGAGACTCTGTCACCACATTATAAGTGCCCTGTCTCCTATATAAGGAGATCGCCGCTGTAATGTAGATGACAGTAATGCTTTTTATTTAGAAAAACAATCTATTTTAAACCACTGAGCGATTTTTAGCTTTATGCTAATGAGTTTCTTAATGCCCATGTGGGCGTGTTTTTACTTTAGACCAGGTGGGCGTTGTACAGAGGAGTGTATGACGCTGACCAATCAGTGACCAATCAGCGTCATACACTTCTCCCCATTCATTTACACCACTAGCGTATAGTTATAGTTATGTGCAGCTTCATACGTTTGCCTTGCTGGAATCTCACAGAAAATATTCACGTTGAGGCTGGAGGTAATGTATATTCATTGTCAGGACACTGGAGTAATGTTATAGTGTGTGTATGTGGCTGCACATAACGATATAGCTATCTGCTGTGTAAATGAATGGAGAGAAGTGTATGACGCTGATTAGTCACTGATTGGTCAGCGACCACTGGGTCTAAAGTAAAACACGCCCACTTGGGCATTAAGAAACTCATTAGCATAAAGCTAAAAATCGCTCAAAGTGGTTTAAAATAGATCGTTTTTCTAAATAAAAAGCATTACTGTCACCTACATTACAGCGCCGATCTCCTTATATAGGAGACAGGGCACTTATAATGTGGTGACAGAGCCTCTTGAAAGAAGCTGTGCAAAAACAGTAACGTGTTTTTTTTTTCAAAGTGAGGCCTGTGATGCAGTGCACGATACGGAACTGTATTGTAGGCATAAATTCATTTTGGTTGCTGCTCCTTGGATCATATTCTTGCTCTTAGAAGCCTGGGCTTCGAGGAGGAAATGTGGTTCAAGATATGGCATCTGATAAAACCTGCTATGCGTCTCTCAATTGGGGATATAAAGGTATTATTACATGGCCTGGCCTTGGCCGTGTAAACGAGTGCCAATCAACAAGACAGATTGTTGATTGGCGCTAGTTTGCGCCTTTCACAAGGAGCTAGTATGGGGATGAGCGCTTAGTATGCCGATTGCGCTTCACCATAGACTTGTAGCACTTCGGCAGCCCGTGAACAGGGAAAGGTGCTGCTGACAACGATAATAGTTTCAGTGTTCTCGATACGATCAGCAGATAAACGCGCGTTTGCTCCTTCGTCGGCTGATCGTTGCCCTGTTTACTAAAAGTAAAAAGGGATGGTCTCTCCTACCCTAAACAGTCCCATCGAGGGTGTACCTGGGTCTTAGAGGGCCCATTGTTGTTAATAGGTTTCTGCTCTGTGTGACACGACTTACAGCCTCCATAGTATTGTTTTAAAGAGGCGTCATACAATTTCCATGCTCCAAAGAAACTAGCAAGTTTACTAGTAAGACTATGTTCACACGCACAATTAAAAACGGCTGAAAATTACAGCGCTGTTTTGAAGAGAAAACGGCCTCTGATTTCAAGATGTTTTTGAAGCTGAAAATGAAGCTTCTTTTAATCTGAACCTTTTTTTTTAGGTGTTTTTTTTTAATGGAAAATCAGCTCCAAAAAACCCGCCTTAAGAAGTGACGTGCTACTATTTTTTTACGAGGCCTTTTTTAATTCAGCAGCGTAAAAATAAGCCTTGTGTGAATAGCACAGTGTATTTCCCATTGAAATCAATGGGAAACTTTGCAGGCTTATTTCAATTGTATTTTGGTGTGTAAAATGAGGATTTTCTGTTCAAAAATCTGCCTGAAAATAAGCGGTGTGAACATACCCTTAAAGCTCCCCATCCTCTTGACAGCCTGCCGTCTCCAGATCAGGTTTATGTACGCTCAGCGGTCAGGCCAGACATGTTTATGAAACAAATGTATCTTATGAATGACTGACCAAAATAAAAATGGAAGTATCAGCTAAAAAAATAATTAGGAAATCATTTATTTCGCAAAATCTGACCTTTCTAAACGTCCCTGGACCATGACTCCACCTCTTTGCTAATACACTCACGGTAAGAGAAGTCTTAGGCCTTATTCACATGAACGTATATTACGTCTGATACGCGTGCAAAAAATCACGCGCGTCGCACGGACCTATGTTAGGCTATGGGGGTGTTCAGACTGTCAGTGATTTTCACGCAGCGTGTCCGCTGTGTAAAACTCACGACATGTCTTATACTTGCCCGTTTTTCGCGCATCACACACCCATTAAAGTCAATGGGTACGTGAAAATCGCACACGGAAGCACTTCTGGGTGAAGCGCCTGATTCGCGCTACAGTTGTTAAAGAAATAAAGAGAAACATAAAAGCCCCGCCTTCTTTACTGTTTCGTAACATAAAAACGGTGTCGTAATGATGCCGGCTGAGTGAAAATCACACAGCCATGCACCATATACAGATGCCACACTGAACTTTTGCGCGCGCAAACCGCACACACTCGTGTGAATCCGGCTTTAAGGAGGGAAGCGCATCTATGTGCTGCCTGAGTCTAGATAATGCCGATTTACTACTCAGCGCCTTATATTTATCCCCAAAAATTGGGCTGGATTCTGTCAAAGGCATGCAGGGAACAATTTGTTTTCCTGCATTCTTCTGAAAGGATTCAATCCAGTTTTTGGCACTTAATTTACTGCTGTGAAACAAAGTTGGCATTGTTTATAAAGTCTGAAGTGGAGAAGTCAGAAGTAGTTGTGAAAGTATCGTTTCTTCATTGACAAAACGCAACAATGTCAGCAGGACCACAGGATTTTCAAGGTACACAGGTAAGTAAGAATCTAAGAATACTCTAAACCCTTTCAAGACCGAGCTTATTTTGGCCTTCAGGACCAGCCCCATTTTTTAAAATCTGACATGTCATTTTATGTGGTAATAACTCTGGAATGCTTTTGCCTATCCAAGCGATTCTGAGATTGTTTTCTCGTGACCTATTGTACTTTATATTAGTGGAAAAATTTGGTCAATAAATTCATTGCTTATTTGTGAAAAACACCAAAATTTAGGAGAAAATTTGCAAAAATTATGATTTTTCTCATTTTAAATGTATCGCCTTGTAAAACATAGTAATACCACACAAAATAGTTACTATTTCACATATTCCATATGTCTACTTTATATTTGCATCGTTTTTGAACATTATTTTATTTTTCTAGGACGTTACAAGGCTTAGAACTTTAGCAGCAATTTCTCACATTTTCAAGAAAATTTCAAAAGGCGATTTTTACAGGGGCCAGTTCAGTTCTAAGGCGGCTTTGAGGGCCTTATGTACTAGTTAGACCCCATAAATCACCCCATATTAAAAACGGCACCCCTCAAAGTATTCAAAACAGCATTCAGAAAGTTTCTTAACCCTTTAGGTGTTTCACAGGAATTAAAGCAATGTAGAGGGGAAATTGACAAATTTTATTTTTTTTGCTGCAATTCATTTGTAATACATTTTTTTCTGTAACACAGAAGGTTTTACCAGAGAAACGCAACACAATATTTATTGCCCAGATTCTGCAGTTTTTAGAAATATCCCACATGTGGCCCTAGTGTGAAAATGGACTGAAATACCGGCCTCAGAAGCAAAGGAGCACCTAGTGGATTTTGTGGCCTCCTTTTTTTTAGAATATATTTTAGGCACCATGTCAGGTTTGAAGAGGTGTTGTGGTACCTAAACAGTGGAAACCCCCAAAAGTGACACGGTTTTGGAAACTGCACCCCTCAAGGAATTTATCTAGGGGTATAGTTCGCATCTTGACCCCACAGGTCTTCTGCTATATTTATTGGAGTTTGCCTGTGAAAGTGAAAATCTACTTTTTTTCTGAAAATATATAAAAAAAAAATATTTGCAAGGACGAAATAATAAAAAGCACCCCAAAACTTGTAAAGCTACTTCTCCCGATTACAGCAATACCCCATATGTGGTACTAAACTGCTGTTTGGACCCACGGCAGAGCTCAGAAGGGAAGGAGCACCATTTGGATTTTGAAGCGCAGATTGTGCTGGATTGGTTTTCAGTGCCATGTCGCGTTTGCAACGCCCTGGAGGGAGCAAAACGGTGGAAACCCCCCAAAAGTGACCCCATTTTGTAGACTACACCCCTCAAGGAATTTTTCTAGGGTATAGTTAGCATTTTGACCCCCCAGTTTTTTTGCTGAATTTGTGGAATTAGGTCGTGAAAATGAAAATCTACTTTTTTCTGAAAAAACATAGAAATGTTTAATTTTTGCAATGAATAAAGGAGAAAAATCACCCCAAAATTTGTAAAGCAATTTGTTCTGATTACAGCAATACGCCATATGTGGTAATAAACTGCTGTTTGGACCCACGGCAAGACTCAGAAGGGAAGGAACAATATTTGGCTTTTGGAGCTCAAATATAGCTGGAATGGTTTTCGGGTGTCATGTCGCATTTGCAAAGCCCCCGACGTACCAAAACAGTGGAAACCTCCCAAAAGTCCTTTTAGGGGACTGGAACGAGCGATCATTAGGTCGCTGGTACAATACACTGCAATACTAATGTATTGCAGTATAATATCATTTTTACAGGCTCCTGAAACAGCTCGATCGCTGTTCCTGTCCATTAGTCCCGGGTGTCAGCTGTAATACACAGCAGACACCTGCAGAATATGGAGCGGGCGCAGCGCATGAGCCGCTCCATATATAACCCCCCGCACCACGACATGCTATTAAGTCGTGCGCGAAGGTGTTAATGCGCAGCGGATGGTGAAAATTACAATTTTCCACTGATATGCCATTTTAATGCACAATATGTTGTGCCCAGTTTGTGCCACTGAAGACAAATACCTCATACAATGTTGAGCGGGTTCTCCCGGATATAAAATATATATGTGGACGTAAGCTGGTGTTTGGACACGCTGTGGGGCTCAGAAGCGAGGGAGCGGCATTTGGGTTTTGGAGCGCAGAGTTTGCTTGGTAACTGTTCTGTTTGGGGTTTTGCTGGTATTTCAGTTTATGATGTGGGGGTATGTGTAACTTGGGCAGAGTACATCAGGACATAATAAGAGGGTATAATAATGGGGTACATAAATAATAATCCGCAGATATGTGGCTGATGTCGCACTGATAAATGGCACCCGATCTTATCAGCTTTTGGACACTGCACAATTTCTGTCGCTATTTTCTGAGAGCCAGAACTTTTTTATTTTTTCTTCACCGGAGCCGTGCGAGGGCTTATTTGTTGCGGGACAATCTGTAGTTTTCATTGGTACCATTTTAGGGTACATGTGATTTTTTTATCACTTTTTATTAGATTTTTTTGGCAAGCAAAGTGACAAAAAAACAAATTCTGACGATGTTTTTTGTCTTTTTTTTTTTTACACTTTTCACCGTGCGCTATAAATGACATTTTACTTTATTCTGCGGGTCGATACGATTACGGCGATAGCAGATGTATATAGTTTTTTTAAATATTTTGCAGTGTTTGCGCAATAAAATCACTTTTTTATCAAATAATTTATTTTCTGTGTCACCATATTCTGAGAGCCATAACTTTTTTATTTGTCAGTCAAAAAAAGCTGTGTAAGGCCCCATGCACACGACAGCAAAAAACCTCCGTTTTTGCGGACCGCAATTGCGGTCCGCAAAAACGGAGCCATTCACTTTCATTGAACACTGACACCTTTCCGTAGCACTACGGAAGGGTGTCAGTGCTGTGGAAATGTTCCGGGAATTATGGAACATGTCCGTTCTTTCGCATTTTGCGGGCCGTGCTCCCATACTTTGTATGGGAGCACGGGCCGAAAATACGGCTGTCAGTCAGCGGCCGGCCGTGCCCGCAATCGCGGGCCAGGATTGCGGGCACGGTCGTGTGCATGGGGCCTAAGGGCTTGTTTTTTGCGGGACGGGTTGTAGTTTTTATTGGTACTATTTTAGGGTACATGCGACTTTTTGATCACTTTTTATTCTATATTTTTGGAGGGTTGATGACCAAAGAAATAGTGATTCTGACATTGTTTTTTAATTATTTTTTTTGCACTGTTCACCGTGCGGGAAAAATAATATTATAGTTTTATAGTTTGGGTCGTTTTGAACGTGGTCATACAAAATATGTGTACTTTTTTTTACATTTTCATTTTTTTCCTATAATAAAAGACTTATAGGAAAAAAAGCATTTTTTGTTTTTGTAACTTTTATAAAACATTTTTATTACTTTATTTTTTACTTGAAGACTGGCAGCACTGATCGCTGCTATAATACATTACACTACCTAGGTATTATAAACTGTCAGTGTGACGCTGAGAGTCACACTGACCGGAAGCTTATGAGGACCGGCCTCCGGCTGTTTCTCATAGGCTGCTGTGCTTGGCTACCCGGGGGCCGTTGTATGGCATCCGATTCTGCCTTATAACCGACTGCAGCACCTTCAATCGGTCCCCGGGAAAGTTTGTTGTAGCAACAAGCTTTCCAGTTTGTTGTAGTAACAAACTTTCCAGTTCGTTGCTACAACAAACTTTCCCTGCAATCACATGACCGGGACCTGAACCAATTAGGTCCCAGTCATGTCTCCGGGACCAGAGGCAGGGGTTAACAGCGCGATCCGGGTGTCACCGCTACTCTGAGACACCCGGATCGCGCTTTTAACACCCACTGTGAATTCACGTCGGCGCTGCACAGAGCCCAGCAAGTGCCGACGTGAATTTACTGTGGGCAGTCGGGAAGCAGTTAAAATGGCCTTGTGATGATAGTAAGCTAAAGCCTCATTCAGACAGATGTAATGTGATCACCTTTTGAAGCCCAATATAGTACTTATAGTAAACACGTGCATGATTTCCTGCGTTATAAACATGAGGCCTATTCCGCCATAGTAAGGCTGGCGCTAGACTCGCACTTTTGTAGTGAGCGATAAATTGCTGTCCAAAGAAATGCATTGAGTAGCTTGAAAGTCTCTTCAAAACCGCTCCAGTCAAGAGATTGGCTAGCAATATAATTGTAATCGCTACATGCTGGGCTTTCAGAGCTACACACTGGTCAGGAGAGATTTTCAAGCAATTTTATTCGTTCCAATAGACAGCGATATAATCACAACCATTTTTTTATTTTGTAGTGAGATTATTAGCTCTAGCCTAATGCATTCCTATGGACAGCGATTTATCGCTCACTACAAAACAAAAGTCTAAAGCTGGATTCACACGAACGTGGCGTTTTTGCACGCGCAAAAATCATTTGCCAGCTCCGTGTGTCATCCGTGTATGATGTGCGGTTGCGTGATTTTCGCGCAGCCGCCATCATAGAGATGATTCTAGCCGACGTCAGTCACTGTCCAGGGTGCTGAAAGAGTTAACTGATCGGCAGTAACTCTTTCAGCACCCTCGACAGTGAATTCCGATCACCATATCTAGCAACCTGTTAAAAAAAAAAAGAGGTTCGTACTTACCGAGAACTTCCCGGCCGTTGCCTTGGTGACGCGTCCTTGGTGACGCGGCAGTCCATGTGACCGCTGCAGCCTGTGCTTGGCCTGTGATTGGCTGCAGCTGTCACTTGGACTGAATTGTCATCCTGGGAGGTCAGACTGGAGGAGGAAGCCGGGAGTTATCGGTAAGTTAGAACTTTTTATTTTTTAACACGTTCATGTATATTGTGATCGGAAGTCACTGTCCAGGGTGCTGAAACAGTTTAACTCTTTCAGCACCCTGGACAGTGACTATCTCCTAACGTCGCGTACCGGATATTTTTTTGCCGGGTTCGGCCAAAACGAGTTCGGCCGGTGAAGTTCGGTTCGGTTGTCCGGGTTCGCTCTTCTCAAAGACACTCCGTTTGGATGTTTGTAAACAGAAAAGCACGTGGTGCTTTTCTGTTTACATTCATCCTTTTGACAGCTCTTGCGTGAATCACGCAGTTCGCACGGAAGTGCTTCCGTGCGGCATGCGTGGTTTTCACGCACCCATTGACTTCAATGGGTGCGTGATGCGTGCAAAACTCCCAAAGAACGGACTCACGCTGAGCAAAAATCACGGACATGTCTGCACGGCCCCATAGACACATATAGGTCCGTGCAACGCGCGTGCAAATCACGCGCGTTGCACGGACCTTTTTCACGTTCGTCTGAATAAAGCCTAAGTCTAACCCTGGGCTGGGCTGACAAGCCTAAGAGTATGTGCACACGAGAGGCTTTTACGGCTGAAATGACAGACTGTTTTCAGGAAAAAACAGCTGCCTCGTTTCAGTCGTAAATGCTCCTCGCATTTTGCGAGGCTTCTCTGACAGCCGTAAATTTTGAGCTGCTCTTCATTGAGTTCAATGAAGAACGGCTCAAATTACGTCTGAAAGAAGTGTCCTGCACTACTTTTGCCGAGGCTGTATTTTTACGCGTCGTAAATGACAGGTTGTCTGCACAGTACGGCGGCAAACCCATTCAAATGAATGGGCAGATGTTTGCCGACGTATTGTAGCCCTATTTTCAGACGTAAAACGAAGCATAATACGCCTCGTTTACGTCTGAAAATAGGTCGTGTGAACCCATCCTAAGGGTGACGTATATGGAAAGGTTTCTAAGGCCTTATTCACACGAGCGTATTTCACATCCGTGTTACGTGCGTTAAAACAACGGACATCACACGGACCTATTCAATTCAATAGGGCCATTCAGACGTGTTTTTCACGCAGCGTGTGTCCGCTGCGTGAAACTCACTGCATGTCCTATTGTGCGTTTTTCGTGCATCCATTGAAGTCGGTGCGTAAAAATCACTGACTACATGGACGCACATCCGTGTGCTGTCCTTGATTCATGCAACAGTTGCTAAAGAAATGATGAGAAAAACACCTTCAGTTTTTTTTCCTGACATAAAAAAGCGTGCGATACGGATGACCTTTGCGTGGAAAAAATGAGTTGTTTACGTGTGCAAAGTGGACACGTCCGTGTGAATAAAGCTCTGTTCGCATCCCGTTTTGACCTTACGTTCGGCATATATACTGAAAACATCTCCCAACGTACAGTGGCATTTCATACATAGGCCCCAATGTTAGTCCGGATTCAAACGAGTGTTGCGAACCTCGGAAGTGCATCCGTGCTTTTCCCTGCGAGACGCGTTATCACGCATCCCCCATAGACTAGAGTCTGGAGGGATGCGTGAAGCGAAAAAAATAGGACGTCCTATTTTTTAACAGACTTTTCGCACGGTCCGCTGAATTACATAGGTCTGTGTGACGGCTGTTTTAATGTCCGTAATCAACGTTCGTGTGAATTAAGCCTTAAAACAAAACATTGCACATTATACTGGTTTTTGTGGTGGTGCACCTTAAAGGAAAGTCCAGCAGACTGCTTTGCTATACAGATTTAAAAAAAAGGTATAGCAACAAACCCTATATGGACAAAAGTATTGGGACACACCTCTTAGGGTATGTTCACACGCCCTATTTACAGATGTAATTCAGGCATTTTACGCCTGGAATTACGGACGGAAAAATGGCTCCAAACCATCTGCAAACATCTGCACATTGAATTCAATGGGTCTTAC
Organism: Rhinoderma darwinii; assembly: GCF_050947455.1. Classification (NCBI taxonomy): domain Eukaryota; kingdom Metazoa; phylum Chordata; class Amphibia; order Anura; family Rhinodermatidae; genus Rhinoderma; species Rhinoderma darwinii. The sequence continues at coordinate 91,952,111 of NC_134687.1, read as the reverse complement.
GGTGTTCTGTGCAGACGGGCTTTTTTTTTTACGCGCCACTGTCAAAAGATGGAGCGTAAAATGACGGCCGCCTCAAAGAAGTGCAGAACACTTCTTGGGACGTAATTGGAGCCGTTTTTCATTGACTCCATAGAAAAACAGCTCCAATTACGTCCATAATGGATGCCGCGAAAAACGCGTGCACTTGTCAAAACGTCTGAAATTCAGGAGCTGTTTTCGCCTGAAAACCGCTCCGTAATTTCAGACATAATTGGCGTTGCCGTGTGAACATACCCTTAGGCCCCATTCACACAACCGTACCTGTAATCATGGTTGGCGATTACGGGCACGGACAGCCACCTGCATTTGCGGGCCGTGCTCCCGTATAAAGTATGTGAGCACGGTCCGTAAAAACAAAAAAAAAATAGGCTGTGTCCTATCTGTTGCGGAGCCTTTCTACGGCATGGACGCCTTCCTGTATACAGGAAAGTGTCTGTGGGCAATAGAAATGAATGGGTCCGTAATTATCGACCATGATTATGGATGAATTCTACGGTCGTGTGCATGGGGTCTTAATCATTGAACTTAGGTGTTTCATTCCTTCCTATAGCCACAGGTGTATAAATTCAACCACCTAGCCAAGCAGTCTGCCGATACAAACATTTGTGAAAGAATTGGAGCTTCACGGCATGGGTTTCCATGGCCGAAAAGTTGTATGTCAGCCTTACATCACCAAACAAAACGTCAAGTGTCGCATAGAATGGTGTAAAGCATGCCGACACTGGTGCAGTGTAAATGTGTTCTGTGGAGTGACAAAACACCCTTCTGTGTCTGATGGACAAGTTTGGGTTTGTCAAATGCCAGGAGAATGTTACCTGTCTGACTGCATTGTGCCAACTAAAGTTTGGTGGAAAATGGATAATTCTATGAGGTTGTTTTGTTTTTTTCAGGGGTTCCCGGGAAGGGACATCTTAATGCTTCAGCTTGCTGAGACATTTTGGACAATTATATGCTTTTAACTTTGTGGGAACAGTTTAAGGAAGGCTGTTTTCTGTTCCAGCATGACTGCCCCAGTGCACAAAGCAAGGTCCATAAAGGCATGGTTGGGTGTGGAAGAACTTGACTGGCCTGCACAGAGCCCTGACCTCAACTCCGTCGAACACCTTTGGATTTACCTAAAATGGAAAATTACGAGCCAGGTGCTCTCGTTCAACATTGACCTCATACATGCTCTATTGGATGAACGGGCAAAAAGACACACTCCAAAATCTTGTAGAAAGCCTTCCCAGAAGAGTAGAAGCTGTTTGAGCGAAGGTGCCGACCAACTCCATATTAATGCCTATGGGTTTAGAATGGGATGTCATTAAATCTCCTGTCGGTGTAATGTGTGGATGTCCCAATACTCTTGTCCATATATTTTAGGTCTGCTCTGTGTAGGCCAAACGGATACTTTTTTGGCATCCATCGAGTCTAAGGCTGGGTTCACACAACCTATTTTCAGATGTAAACGAGGCGTATGCCTCGTTTTACGTCTGAAAATACGGCTACAATACGTCGGCAAACATCTGCCCATTCATTTGAATGGGTTTACCGACGTACTGTGCAGACGACCTGTCATTTACGCGTCGTCGTTTGACAGCTGTCAAACGACGACGCGTAAAATGACTGCCTCGGCAAAGAAGTGCAGGACACTTCTTTGCAACGTAGTTTGAGCCGTTCTTCATTGAAGTCAATAAAGAACAGCTCAAGATTTACGAGCGTCAAAGACGCCTCGCATAATGCAAGGAGGAGCTTTTACGTCTGAAACGACGCAGCTGTTTTCTTCTGAAAACAGTCTGTCTTTTCAGACGTAAAAGGTAGCTAGCGTGTGCACATACCCTAAGGTATTCACCGTTGTCACTAATTTACCTACATTAGCCTTCCAGTATAAATACAGACTGAACTAGTAGTTTACCAGCTTGGTGGCAACTGTAGTTGGGCTCAGAACACGTGCCCTTTTCTTGTCGCATGCGCTAGCCGTACACACCGAACATGCCGTTAAAAAGAGCCTTGGCCCTCATTTACACGTGCGGATTTGTTCAGTATTTTACATCCTTTCTATTTAAGCCAAAACCAGAAGTGGATGCGAAAAAAATATGTAATTGGATTTTTTTCTGTGTTTATGATCCCTTCCTGGTTTTGGCAGGAAACTGATGCAAAATGCGGACCACAAATGTAAATGAGGCCTTAATCATACACAAATTAGGAGGGTGCTTTATAATATAGTCATTATTTTAATATGGCTGGCCAAGAAACCCCTTTCAAAATTGTGAACCTTTATTACTGAATGTGTTATTCTGTTTGATAAGTTATGGCAGAATGATAGAAAATGTTTCATATTTTACAGTAGAATAAAACTTGCTCTGTCTATTACAAGTGTAGTAATTTCTAGATATCTTAAGCTGGCAAGATCTGCCAACAACCTAATGCTTATGGGGCATACCTCCCCTGATGTCCGCTGTCAGGAGGAACAAGAAGCTGGATTTTGGATTTTCTCAGGTAAGTTCAAGTCCACGCCTATAGTTTTTAAGGCTTACAGGAAAGTCTATGGAGGCACATTGCGTTTTAACGCTATGGGGGAACTTATTAAGCACTTTCTGGCGTAGAAAAGTCACAATCTGCGCAGAAACTTTGCATTTTACACTGCCTTCGCCACTTTTCAAAAAAGTGGACTGACTTAGTTAGAGAAGCGTGGTCACCCATGGCCAGATAAGTTCACTATAATTGACACCAGGAACTGGCGTAAATTATAGCAGAGATCTACTCCAGCTTGTAGCTTGACATGGGATTTCCCTTTCTGGTGCATGGACAGCCAGAGTTGCGCCTCTTAATAAATTAGGAACATTTTACTCCAGTGTTTTAGATTAAAATTGGCATATGAAACTTTACCCTTCTTTCCTTTCTGTTATGTATCATGCCAAAGTGCGCAAAAAAATTCTCTATAAATCAACAATTGAAACAGTTGACAAAATGGTCCTGAATTACTCATATGATTGACACTAGTGTTCCAGTGAGAAGCATTCATTAATAGAAAATAATATGTAATTCAACGGTATATACAGTAGTGTTCCAAAAAAATAGCAGTGATTTAAAAAATACAGCGCAAAATCATTATAATAACTTTCATTTGCCTAAATACAAATGCACTCTATGGGATTGAGGTCCGGGGATTGGGCTGTCACTTCATTACCTCAATCCTGTTTGTAACCAAGATGTTGTTCACTTACTGGTGTATTTGGGTACGTTGCGGGGAGTTCTTGCTGGTGACTTGGTTTCACTTCATCGTCTTCTGATTGTAGCAGTACCCACTGGTAGCTTCAGATCTTCTTTGATCTTTCTGGAGGTGATCATTGGCTTATCCTTTGCCATTTTGGCTATTATTTGATCCATTCGAATAGTAGTTCCCCGCTTCCTTCCGCGTCTTTCAGGTTTTTGGTTGCCACTTGAAATCATTTTAGCTGAGCTGCCTATAATTTGCTGCATGTCTTTCCCTCTCCAATCAACTTTTTAATCAAAGTAGGTTTTTCATCAGAACAATGTCTGGATCTACCCATTTCCCACAGTATTTCAGAAAGAAACGCACTATACCCAACATGTGAAACATTTTCCACCCTCCTCCCTTAAATAAGGGCCAAAATTCACACCTGTTATTCCACAGAATGAATGACTTCACCAATTTAAAGAGGATCTGTCACTAGTTTTGTAATGCCCAATCTCCTGGCTAATCTGTCCCAAAAATGTTATTATTTTAAAAGTTAGGTGCTTTTTTCTAAATATGTAAATGAGCCTTTATTAGACAAGTGGGAGGTAACACCAGCGATTCTCCTGAGGTAGAGCCACCTCACAGCCTCTGACGGGGTCCTATCAGCATGAAGCTGTTTCACACAGTATGAGAGACAGTCTAGAGCAGGGGTGGGCAAACTTTTTGACTCGCGGGCCACAATGGGTTCTAAAATTTGACAGAGGGGCCGGGCCAGGAGCATTTGGAGGGAGTGTTTGGGCCGGATATACTAAAGCATTAAATGTAGTGTGTGCAAACCTCATAGCACAGTAAGAACACTACAACCCAATTTATTAACTGTCTTTCAAATGTGAAAAATAGCCCTTATCAGTTAATAAATTTGTCTCAAGGAATATGCAAGATATGGCATTTACATACTATTTCGCAGATACTGGGAGGAGGAAATGTAAATAGATTAAAATAACATACGCACTGTGATTTATCAAGATTGCGTCTGTTTTTAATAAGTTTCAATCGAAGGTGCAAAGTTAAAGAAATCAACATTTATTGAAAAATGGAATCACTTTCAACATTCAAAACCGCAACATCTTCTTGGCATATCAGACATACAGCCGTTGATCGGACTTCAGTGAAGAAGTATTTTGTTGTCCACTCCTTATTAAACACTCGGCATTCGCTGTCCACTTTCCTTCTCTTTGGTCCGCTCATTTTCACAGAAGGGCTTAATGGTGACGTGAAACGAAGTGAAAATTAAAGTGAAATAAAGAGAAATACGCGCCACATTAACAACGGTCAATGTGTTTTGAGTGCGCCATCTATTGGGAAAACGTGGGCATTGCAGGGAAAGGGGAAAAAAAAGGAGGTTTTTACTATAATTTGGACAAGTTCGGCGGGCCGGATTAAAAAGCCTAACGGGCCGTATGTGGCCCGCGGACCGTAGTTTGCCCATGTCTGGTCTAGAGGGAAGGGGGATCACTTAAAACAGCCATATCACGGGCTGTGGACACAGCCGGAGATATCGCCAGTTGAATACACAGGAATGGGGGCTGTTTAATATAAGATCAGGCGGTGTTGCTGGGCAGGGAAGGGGGAGACATTGTATGCTGATTGGACAGCGTCATACAGAAAACATCCCGTCCAGAGTGAAAAGAAAGTCACCTCCCATTTGGCTATTAGAAGCACATTAGTATATTTAGAAAAATGCTCATAACTTTGCAAATACTAAACATTTTTTAAAACAAATCACACTGTAGTTATCAGCAGCCAGAATTAATAAACTGGTGACAGATCCTCTTTAACTCCTGACTGCTATTATTTTGAACAAGCCTCTTTCATTAAAGAGGCTCTGTCACCACATTATAAGTGCCCTACCTTGTACATAATGTGATCGGCGCTGTAATGTAGATAACGGCAGTGTTTTTTATTTAGAAAAACAATCATTTTTGTGACCTATTTTAGATTTATGCTAATGAGTTTCTTAATGACCAACTGGGCGTGTTTTACTTTTTACCAACTGTGCATTGTGGAGAGAAGTGTATGACGCTAACTAATCAGCGTCATACACTTCTCTCCATTCATTTACACAGCAGCATCGTGTTCTTACTAGAACACAATGTGCAGTCACATACACACACATTAATGTTAATCAAGTGTCCTGACAATGAATATACATTACCTCCAGCCAGGATGGGATGTGTATTCAGAATCCTGACACTTCTCTGCACTGCTGTGATTTACTGCACAGCAGGCGTAGTCTCGCGAGATTACGCTGTAAACTGTCATTTACAGCGAGATCTTGCTGTGCTGTGCTGTAGTCTCACACAGACACTACAGAAGTGGTCAGGATTCTGAATACACATCCCGTTCTGGCTGGAGGTAATGTCTATTCATTGTCAGGACACTTGATTAACATTAATGTGTGTGTATGTGACTGCACATTGTGTTCTAGTAAGAACACGATGCTGCTGTGTAAATGAATGGAGAGAAGTGTATGACACTAATTGGTCAGCGTCATACACTCCTCTGTACAACGCCCACTTGGTCAAAAAGTAAAACACGCCCAGTTGGTCATTAAGAAATGCATTAGCATAAAGCTAAAATACGTCATAACTCCGTCAAAAATGATCGTTTTTCTAAATAAAAAACACTGCTGTAATCTACATTACAGCGCCGATGATATCATGTACAATATAGGCCACTTATAATGATTCAATTACTCAGAATGAGTGGCATGTACTAATTGTTGGCTGTTTTTTTATTACTACTCTACTACACTTACAAGTACATTATTTTCTATGTAGAAATGTTGATCTATGAGGTTAATGATGTTGGACTGCTATATTTTTTAACACTACTGTACATACAGAATGTCTCCTATGAATGAACAATAATAGTGTTTATTTAATAGTGTAATAGAATAGCCCAGTATATAATGCAACTGATGATATAATGGCCTACATGATTAACATTGCTGAACAATTGCCGCGATTTATCTCATACGTCTCTGTATACACAGCTCTCTAGAATACTTCGTACACAGCCTCCTTCAATAACTGCTAACATACCTTCTACAATTCACTTGGGAGGAAGTAAGAACATGACCTTTCTGTTAGGTGAAGGTAAAACATTCACAGAAAGCAACTGCATTCAAAAACCATCCTAAAATCTAGACCTTACGTAATATGAAGTGCTATTCCAAACAACAATGGGTTCATGCGTACATATTAATGACTACCTTGTTTTTACCAATTGTTACTTTTGTAGATGGAAGTAGAATGGATCGTGTTGTACTTTGTGTATTTTGTAGTCACAGTTTATTTATATTTTATACTAGTTAGAGTATATAGGACAAAGCTAGACCTAACTGCCATAAATGAAATGCCCTCTCAAATTGGGCAGTATTTCCTAATAAAGCTGGCCATACATACTTTAAATGGTATTGTTTGGCGAAACAGTCGCTGGTTCTTGCTAAAAAGCTGTAAATTAACTACGTAAAATCTTTTTGGGGGGAATTTTTATGAATTAACTGATGTTGGCAGCTTGGCCCATATCCAACGAGGGCATGTTTTTGTTGCCGTTTTGTGAGGAGACATTCGTCCAGGATCACATCTTTTAATAGGTGTTTCATCTAATACACATTTAATTAAGTAATATGTTGGTGTATGCTTTTTAGATATCATCGGTTGTATAAAACAAAGATTTCTGTAAAGTCTCAACGACTGTTTAAAACAAACCCATGAAAAAATCCAACCTGATAGATTGAGTCCCAGACAGATTTTGGTGTTTGGTTGTTGTCGATCGTGTGCAGTGCACGAAAAATGGAGGATCAATGGCCAACAGTTTTTATCTCTTCTTCACCCGATCAAAATGAGTGTGTGGCCAACTTGACTGTATTCACAGTAGGTGCTTGTGTCACTTTTATATTTTATTTATTTATTTCTAAAAATGTTAATAAAAATCTAATATGCATAACTATGCTCTTTGTGCAATGGCCATATTACAACAGATACAACTTTTTAAATGTTGGCTAATGCTTTAAGGAACAGCAAAAACGTAAGAAAAACTTTTTCAATATGGCACACAAATCCATATGTAGATTAAGAAACTGACTCCCAACAGATTTTGGACATGTTCCCCCATCATATCCTACCTTTCCTTCATCCCCTAGAGATTATCCGTTATCTGTGGGGAAATTCGGCAGCAAATGTTTAACTTTTTCACGCCTGCCCCACATAAATTAACGGGCTAATGGACCAGTTGCTGTGTCAGATGCCACTGCGTGTAGACTAAGAAGCAAAACATTCAACTTTAGGCCTAGTTCACACTGCGCTTTTTTGCCATGACTTTCGCTTGGTTTTTCGAGCAAAAAAACGCTACGAAAAAACTTTTTCTGCCTCCCATTAATTTTAAAGGGAGGTCAGAGGCGGAACCGTGGCAACAAAGGACATGCTGCCTTTTTTCCCCCCGCGAGTGGCTTAAACCCGCCGGAAAAAAAACAACTCCTCCGCCTCCCATTGAAATTAATGGAAGGTGATTTTGACAGTTTTTTGGCGCAGATTCCGACGCGGTCTCCATGTCAAAATCAGTGCAAGAAAACTCCATGTTAACTAGGCCTTAGGGTATGTGCACACAACCTCTTTTCAGACGTAATGGAGGCGTTTTACACCTCGAATTATGCCTGAAAAGACGGCTCCAATACGTCGGCAAACATCTGCCCATTGCTTGCAATGGGTCTTACGATGTCCTGTGCAGACGAGCTGTAATTTTACGTGTCGCTGTCAAAGAAGTGCAGAACACTTCTTGGGACTTAATTGGAGACGTTTTTCATTGACTCCAATGAAAACCAGCTCCAATTACATCAGTAAAAGACGCCGTGAAAAACGTGTGCACTTGTAAAAACAGCTGAAATTCAGGGGCTGTTTTCTCCTGAAAACAGCTCCGTAATTTCAGATGTATCTGGCGTTGTCTTGTGCACATACCCTTAGAATGCAGCATTACAAAAGGTGAAATTTTTCTCTGGACATTAAGGCCCAAACTACCCCTGGTCATAAAAGTAGTAATTTCCCTATAGTGCCGCCAAAGGGGAAACGGAGTGCCCATTGAAATGAGTGATCTGTCTTTGTAATGCATTAACATGCTGAGTTCGCCAGAAGTGAGAGACGCTCTTTGTAGCCGCTCTCCACACTGGCAAATACATGAAGGTCCTTCTCTATTCATTTTATAATCTCTCAGTAGGGCATTTGAAAATACACATAGGTGGAACAGACTGAATGGCAACAGTAACTATTTATTATATTCAATCCATTATAATTGACAAAATAGAAATACAGATATAAATGTAACGAAACAACTACATATATATATCGTATTACGCACACTAAAAAAGGTCGGCGCAAGCTAAGTTCAGCGTTGTCCTATAAAACTCTTTTAAAACATACATAAACTAAAATAAATACTCTGCAGCTCAAAACGACCTAATGAATCCACAAACCATATAAAAACGTGGCACACCAAGTCAGCCCAAGTCAGGGGCCGACTTGCTGTGCCACGTTTTTATATGCTGATTTTAAAAAGTTTGTAAGTACAATACACCTTGTGTTTTTTGCAAAATACTGGCGGTGCTACTCTGTGTTGTCTCCTTCTTAACAGGCTAAGGCCGGATTCACACGAGCCTGTGCATTTTGCGCGCGCAAAAAACGCTGCGTTTTGCGTGCGCAAAAGGTACTTAACAGCTCCGTGTGTCAGCCCCGTATGATGCGCGGCTGCATCATTATGACACTCCGTTTGGATGTTTGTAAACAGAATAGCACGTGGTGCTTTTCTGTTTTCATTCATAGTTTTACAGCTGTTGCACGAATCACGCGCGTCCGACGGAAGTGCTTCAGTGTGGTGCGCGTGATTTTCACGCACCCATTGACTTCAATGGGTGCATGATGCGCGAAATACGCACAAAGAACGGACATGTCGTGAGTTTTACGCGGCGGACTCACGCTGCGTAAAAATCACGGACAGTCTGCACTGCCCCATAGACTAATATAGGTCTGTGCGAGGCGCGTGAAAACCACGCGCGTTGCACGGACGTATACCACGTTCGTCTGAATAAGCCCTAAGGCTGGGTTCACACGAGCATGTTACGTCCGTAATGGACGGAACGTATTTCGGCCACTAATCCCGGACCGAACACACTGCAGGGAGCCGGGCTCCTAGCATCACAGTTATGTACGATGCTAGGAGTCCCTGCCTCGCTGCAGGACCACTGTCCCGTACTGTAATCATGTTTTCAGTACGGGACAGTAATTCCATGCAGAGGCAGGGACTCCTAGCATCGTACATAACTATGATGCTAGGAACCCGGCTCCCTGCAGTGTGTTTGGTCCGGGACTTGCGGCCGAAATACGTTCCGTCCTTTACGGACGTAACATGCTCGTGTGAACCCAGCCTTATGGTTACATCAGATTGAGCCAGGGACATCTGTAGAACTACTGAGCCCAACATTCACTGACATCTGCTACACCATGTTCACACGCAGTGAGCAAAAACGTCTGAAAATACTGATTTGCAGACTTTTTTTTAACAGCTCGCGTTTTTCGCAGCATTTTTTATGGCCGTTTCTGGAGCTGTTTTTCAATGGAGTCAATGAAAAACGCCTCCAAAAACATCCCAAGAAGTGTGTCCTGCACGTCTTTTGACGAGCCGTCATTTTATGCGCCGTATTTTGACAGCAACGCGTAAAATAAAGGCTCGTGGGAAAAGAACATCGTAAAACCCATTGCAAGCAATGGGCAGATGTTTGTAGGCGTATTAGGGGAGTTTTTTCAGGCATAATTCGAGGCGTAAAACGCCCGAATTACGTCTGAAAATAGGCCGTGTGAACATACCCTGATACTGCATCTTTACCTTTCCTCAAGATGTTTAGGAGGAAGATACTATTGGACTGACTTTGTGGATTCATTAGGTCGTTTTGAGCTGCTGAGTATTTTTTTCATTTATGTACATTATAATTGACAGTCTTTGAATGTAGATTATCTGTTTTACGCAAAATTAGAATATAACATAATTTGCAGAAAATACACAAGTTAAATATATGTTATGAATAATAGATTTCCTCTATCATCAAATTCCTAGGCAGCTAAGGAGTGACCTAGTGTGCGCACTTCTATGAAAGAACGGATTGTGATGAGTATTGGTTATATCTACATGATCCTACTAATCTTATCCTAATTTTTGGTACACTCCGAAGTAAAAAGCAGCATTTGTTTTAAACAGTGTTTAATAATCAGCACACAAAAAATAAAAATATGTGGAGTAGAGGGGCTCCCACATTATTTTAGGCTCTCCTTTTTCCCATCTATAGTAGGAATGAAGGGCGGCATGACCCAAGGCTATGGGGTTGTCCGATCCTTGGATTGTTTGTGCCTGTGAGATGGGAATACTGCACATATTCACACTTTGTGGAAGCTGGAATTCATGGCGTGCCAACAATTTTGTATACATCCAAAGCTAGCAAACAAAGTGTTATTACTTAGTCATTATCATTTTTTGGTTTAGATCTTTAAGGGTTGGTCTTTCTCATCAGGTTCATCTTCACTACTTGTAGATTCTTCCCCAAATAGATCAGTCCCTACAAAATAAGAACTGTCGTCGTCCTTTGAGGCAATCTTTAGGGTGATGAGTGAGGGTGTATCGCTCATGCCAATCAGAATGGTCTTTCTGTCAGTAGCTAAGGTCAAACAACAGATTTTGCTGTCGGGAGTGAATACTGAAACCACAGTTCCATTATTCAGATTCCACAGGCTGACGTCGCCTATGGAAAGACAAAACATATCAAATAAAATTTATATTTTCAATGTAAACCATCAATATAGATATTGTTTATAACCAGCACATAGTTCTGTAATATGGGAATAAATATTTTTGAAGTCTTTCTATAAGGAACCTTTTAGAGGTTCTTTTATAATAAAATGTTCATGTTATCTGCAGAGGATGCAAAGAAAAGCCATTTCAGGGTTGCATTGTTTCATGTATGCAGTCCTCAAAAGACCCTTTAGTTGTTCCCTGTATGATATGCGTTGTATTGTAGACAAAATAAATCATTCAGAAATGGCCTTCAGCAGTGATAGTTAAATCTGCAGCGTATTGGATACCCTATGACTTTTATTTCCAAGAAGGAATAGTTTGCAGGAATCTATTACATGCAAACAGTATTTGTTTTAGGGGTAAGGACAGCCATCTAGCACCAGCTAATGGGTGCAGGTGGCAGCCCTCCCGGGCCATCTTCAATGCATCCGCCAACAGCAGACACGGTCACGTTCCTGGGTGGAGATTTTGCGAGAGCGTGGGAACCCTCCTCAGAATTTTTCCAAGATGACTAGTCCAAATGCCTGTTAAACGAGTGGGAATTAAATAAAGCATGGAAACGTGACAAGTAACACTATTTGAAAGCTTTATTAACAATGAGAGGTCAAAACAACGGTTTAGATGAGGTCTAACAGATGTCTGTCTCATCTGGGAATGGTTGACAGAGAAGGAACTGAACTTGGAATTAAAAACTATTAAAACATAGGTGAAGAGTCCTGAGAGTGTGAAGTAAATCTCAGTCTAGGAGTGAAGCCTCAAGACCAGTGTCTATTTCTTGGATTCGGCTTGCGGATGGTTCTCTTGTCTCTAGTTTCTTAACTGACCCAGAAGATAAGGACAATAAGAAGACAACTACCACAGTATAATCTTGTTAGGGAGGTAGAATGGGAGGGTCACTGTTGCTGGGTGGCTATCCTTACCCCTAGAACAAATACAGTTTGCAGCTCATAGATTCCTGCAAACTCTTCTTTGTTCATCAGGGAGACAGCCACCGAGCACCAGCTAATGGGTAGAGTAGCACACACCTGGTGGTCGCTCTGAGAAATTCAAGATGTTGTGTTTCGAAAGAACACCAATAGAACTCCGAGGTTTTGCTAGAAGACAATCTAGCTGTACAGAGTATGGAAGCAAAGAAAATGCAGCTCCGATAGAATGGGTTTTGAAAAAATTTGGTATCTATGCCTGCACTTTTCCTCACAAATAAGATCCAGCCTTTAATTGTGTTAGCCAATGCTTTTCGGACCAGAGGTTTGGAAGTGATGAAAAGATTTGTAATCTCAGCTTCATGAGGGCCAGAAAGGGTATAATACCCTGGAAGGGTGTTAACTAAACCTAAGGAAGGTTCCTTTAGTTCCCTTAGTATCTCTAACTCTACTAGGGTCTCATCCAAATGAGAAATTTATGTTCTGTCCCTAAAAACTAGACGGAAACCTCCTGGTGTGACAGATAGCCATTTCAATAATATGGAAAAGAGTAAGCTCTGCTGTACGTGCTGCATGGTTATAGAAATAAGACATGCTAGCTTTATACCTTTTGTTCCAAACGTAGAAGTCCCTTTTGGTCATGGTGCTATGAAAATGTAATAGGGGATCAATTTCCCAGGTGTATGAGTATTTAGGGACGATTAGTCCTATAGCAGAAGTGCCCTTAATGAACCTAAGGTATAGTTTAACCTCGGTAAGATATGGTATTAATAAGATTAATGTAGAACCCATGGACTTAAAGGGGTTAGCCACCATCAGCATACAATTTCAAAAGTGCCCCAGACAATAAAGAAAGCCCTAATGAGTTATGAGGGCAAATTATGTAAATAATATATGATTTATGTAGCCTTTCCACCTTATCATGCTCCAGTAGCAGCACTCTCTCTGCAGCTTGTGTGGGCGGGACATGTAAAAAATGAAAGTAAAAATCCCAGCATGCAACATTCCCAGCACAGCACATCCTTCTCTGCTTGTCATCTTGTGAGAAGTACACCTCAGTCAGCGGCTGCTTCATCTCAGCTACCACTGTACAGCTGTATAATAAAGTGTACCCAGGGCCGGCCTTAGGGGTGTGCAGCCTGTGCCTTTGCACAGGGCGCATCACTCCAGTATGTTGCCTCCATTCCCCTGCTTGTTTCAGAAGCGCCCGGGCCCGGAGACTCAGCAGTCTCCTTTCCGCCCGGGCGCTTCTTCACTTAGTGGCTGTCACTACCGCTGTAGCAGCCAAAGCGGCTGCTAGCAGCGATACCGGGGCATGAGGGCGGTGGCGCCGCTTGCAACCGCTGCGGCTGCTACAGTTGCAGCGACGGCACTATAGCAGAGCAGGGAGGTATCTCCCTGCTCTGCAATCTACTAGCGCTACTGTAGCTCCCTGAAGGTGCGTAATCCATGGCGGGGATTCCGCTCCTGGAGCGCTCCACTTGATGTCTCTGTCCATATATGGACAGTGACATCAGGGGAAACTCCTTCAGCAGAATCCCGTCCACAGCGTTGCAGACGCTGTGACCGGGGATTCCACTCCAGGAGAAGCCAATAATGTCACTGTCCATAAATGGCTACAGACGACAGTAGCTTCTCCTGGAGTGGAATCCCCGGTCACAGCGTCGGCTACGCTGTGGACGGGGATTTCACTTCAGGAGTTTCCCCTGATGTCACTATCCATATATGGACAGAGACATCAAGGAGCGCTTCCTAGCGGAATCCCTGGCCACACAGGGATTCTGCTCCTCCAGGGAGTTACAGTGGCGCTATCTACAAGTGGGCTGTGTGCCACTACCTACCAGGGGGCTGTGGGCTGTGTGGCACTACCAACCAGGGGGCTGTGGGCTGTGTGGCACTACCAACCAGGGGGCTGTGGGTTTGTGTGGTGCTACCAACCAGAGGGCTGTGGGCTGTGTGGCGCTACCAACCAGGGGGCTGTGGGCTGTGTGGCACCTCCAACCAGGGGGCTGTGTGGCGCTACCAACCAGGGGGCTGTGTGGCGCTACCAACCAGGGGGCTGTGTGGCGCTACCAACCAGGGGGCTGTGTGGCTCTACCAACCAGGGGGCTGTGTGGTGCTCCCTACCAGGTGGCTGTGTGGTGCTCCCTACAAGGGGGCTGTGTGGCGCTACCTACAAGGGGCTGTGTGGCGCTACCTACAAGGGGCTGTGTGGTGCTACCTATAGGGGGAACCTGTGAGTGGTGGGCTGATGGTCATTTTACTGTGAGTGGGGGCTGATGGTCATTTTACTGTGAGTGGGGGGCTGATGGTCATTTTACTGTGAGTGGGGGGCTGATGGTCATTTTACTGTGAGTGGGGGGCTGATGGTCATTTTACTGTGAGTGGCAGGCTGATGGTCATTTTACTGTGAGTGGGGGGACTGATGGTCTTCAAGTGGTTTCTGCCTCTGACCTCCAATTGAAATTAATTGGAGGCATAAAATACCTGTGGCGCTCGTTTGGAGCTTTTTTTTCCTGTGTCTTTTGCATTAATTATCTAATATAAAATAGTACCAACTTGATAGACTTGTTTTCGTTCTGTTAAATTATAAGTTTACTGCCTGAAATGAACGATTAAAATAAATTTTAATTGATAATCATTAAAATGGGCCCTTACTACATGGAATACTACATGACAAACAGTGTTACAGGGTGTTACAGTCAGATCCCACTATCATTTTTAAAAATCAACTGAAGGGCATTTTAGGTCCTGCAAGAACTCTGGACCTTATTAGTGAAAAGGAGATGACCTTTATGTTAACTGACTTTCCCCAAATTGCTACCTTTTATGGTTTGCCGAAAATCCATAAAGGGACAGATCCACTAAAGGGTAGACCAATTGTGTCTGGTATCAACCGTCTATCGCAAAATGCCAGCTTGTATATAGACAGGATTCTGAGACCATTCGGGGTGTCACTCCCGTCTTACATTAGGGACACCATGGATGCTCTTAGAAAGTTGGATGGCATTAGATGTGATCAAGACGTACTATTGGCCTCCCTGGATGTTGAGGCACTGTATAGTTCGATCCCGCACGATCAGGGATGTCTTGCAATTCAATACTTTCTGAGTGGGAAAGGAACACAATTTGCAGCTCATAGTGAATTTGTTGTCTCTCTGCTTAAATTTGTTCTTGAGCACAATTTTTTCTTATTTGACCAGAAATACTACCACCAACTCAGGGGAGTGGCGATGGGGAGCCCATGTGCACCCACATATGCGAACTTATACCTGGGTTGGTGGGAAGAGGAGTGTGTTTTCAGTGAGAAAATGGAACAGTGGGCATCTCATGACATACTGTGGATAAGATTCATTGATGACATTTTAATACTATGGAAAGGGACTCAGTTTGAGTTCGAGGAATTCGTTGCAATCCTTAATGTGAATGACAAGGGTTTATTCTTTACATCGGAGATCAGTGTGAACAGAATTACATTTCTGGATATATTGATATCTAAAACCGCGGGTGGCAACATTCAAACTAGAATGCATCGTAAAAGAACGGCCACAAATAGTCTTCTCAGATGGGAGAGCTGTCACCCGATGAACTTGAAACGGGGGATTCCAAAGGGTCAGTATTTGAGGGCACGACGAAATTGCTCTACTTTGTCTGACATTCAAACATCAGCACGTGAATTAGAAAACAGATTCATAAATAGAGGATACCCGAGACATATTCTAAGAGGGGCTTACCAGAATGCCCTGGGATGTAATCGCGATGACTTACTTAATCCTAGACCAAAGCGTAGCGATGACAACCTTATCAGGGTCATTGGGACTTTTGATTCAGCCAGTGCGGAGGTGAGAGAAATCCTCCAACGCTACTGGGGAATTTTAGAAGCTGATCCTGACATAGGGAAGTTGGTAGGACATTCTCCCCTGATCACTTTTAGGAGGGGGAGGAATGTGAAGGATCATGTAGTACATAGCCATATGGGTGGACAGGATTCCCCTACTACTTGGCTGAATAGTAACCTAAAGGGGAGCTACAGATGTGGATCCTGCAAGGCGTGTGTTTCCATTCAGTGTAGCAATAGGTTCAAAAGTACCACCACGGGAAGAACATTCGAGAACAGAACCTATATTAATTGTCGAACAAAGGGCATTGTATACTTGATCACATGTGTATGCGAGAAACAGTATATTGGTAAAACCATCAGAGAGTTCAGGAGGAGGATCCGGGATCATATAGGGGATTGTAGAAGGAAGGAGGATACCCCGATATCTCGTCATGTATGGGAATTTCATAATGGGGACAGTTCTTGTCTCAGATTCCAAGGTATTGAACATATGAGACCTACAATGAGAGGTGGGGATATGAATAAAATTATCCTTCAAAAAGAGGCGCAGTGGATTTTTCGGCTGCGCACCACTACTCCCCTGGGCCTTAATGAACAGATCTCGTATGCATGTTTTCTGTGACAATTTTAGGGTCCTTCATCAATGGAATATCGGACAAATTGATTGATCCTTGAATCAGATTTTTCATCCTATGTATCAATGGAGGAACCCCTAGTTCGTAGACTCATGTACGTCAAGTGATTTGATTATGATCCATATATGTATAGGCTGTGATATATTAGAGTAATATACCCTTGTTCATTTAATTCCTGAATGGGGGCCATTGTTATAGATGTAACATTAGGAGGATGCATGTCTAATTGTGTCTACCCACCACAGTAAAGAGGCATAAATAATGCAATAAGTTGTGTGATTGAGCTGGTTGCCACGACAACCAGATACCAACACTATGTTCAATGGTGTATATTTATGCGCTAGGATTGCCTCTTATGTTTCAGTATTGTATCCCCATGTTGATTACTAGATCCGCTTCTCGGATCTCCAATGTTACTAGGGACGCTGGGCGTCTTGACTACACCTGATTGGCTGCCGATACAGGGAGGCGCGCCGCAGTCCAGACAGGTCATTAGTGACGTGTCGTATCTGGATTGGCGGTGGGCCGTGGGCATGTCACTGCAGGAGGAGGGCTAAAGCCGTTTAAAAGACCGGCACCTCGCCGGCTCGTATGCGACTATTACACCTTGGTCGTGCACATGCCGGGAGGTTTATTAAGCACACAACTGTACGACCCGGCAATTATGTGGAACAACAATTTGTAATACTAATAATCCCTGATGATGCTCCACAAATACTGGTGGTGCAGAAACGCGTAGGATTAGCGCGATATAGCACAAGAAACATTGAGTGAATGTGGGTCAGCAATTTTGCAACAAGGTGCATGCTACTTATCACCGGAGGTCTTGATCTCGATTGCTGACCATATCACTATACTTGGCTTAAAGAGCCGGACTAGCGCGGTGTAGCGTGGTACAGCGCAACTATCATTCAATTATTGTGGCTCAGCGAATATAATATAATAGGAGAGACTGGTCTAGGGGTTAAAACTACCTATTGCCTTTTAGGCCGTGTCTCTGCTGCTGACCTTATGATTGAGCCTGTTATATTTGGCTTTAAGGGCCCATTTTAATGATTATCAATTAAAATTTATTTTAATCGTTAATTTCAGGCAGTAAACTTTTTTTGTCTTTTGCATTAGCTTCAACGGCTTAAGAAAAAACATGAAAAAAAGTTTTGAGGCAGATATTTTTGCAGTTTTCGGTCTTTCTCGAAACAATTTTTGGTAGCGGTGTCCTGAGGAAATATTATTTTTCAAGTGTTACCTCGAGTCCGAAAAGGTTGGGAAACTGTACTAGGCTACAGGATCCCGTCGTGGAGCAGCTCAGTTCGTCATGAGAATGGGGCCTAGGTGAGTAAAATTTTTGTTTTTGTTTGGGTGCACTGTCTACAAGGGGGAGGTGGGGGACTGTATGGCACTGTCTACAAGGGGGAGGTGGGGGACTGTATGGCACTGTCTACAAAAGAGAGGTGTGGGGGGCTGTATGGCACGATCTACAAGGAGGAGGTGGGGGATTATGGCACGGTCTACAGGGAGGCTGTATAGCAAAATCTACAGGAGGGCACTATGCTATGTGGGGACCAATAAGCGGACATTATACTGTGTAGGGGTACTACAGGTGGCATAATACTGTGGGCTCAATTAGAGGACAAAATACTGTTTCCTTGAAGGGGTTGTAATATATTCTATTATTAAATATTACTATTATACTGTATGGGGGGCACTAAAGGGGCATTCTAATTTTTTTATGGGGCATTTTTTTTTAATGATGGGGTGGGGTGCCAAAAGATCATTTGCACAGGGCGCCATCTATCCTAAGGCCGGCCCTGAGTGTACCTCACTGAACACCCCAACAGTATCATAGAAATGGTGAAACTCCACCATTCCCGACGTCACTGCATCACGCTGGTCTGCACAAATGTCCTACCCGCAAGGCAATGTAGCGCTCCGTCCGTCGTGGGAATAGGGAAAGGTAAGTACAATGTTGTTTTGGGGGGAGGGTTGCTGTGTGGCACTATATACAAGGGAGGAGCGCTGTGTGGCACTATATACACAAGGGGAGGGTTGTGTGGCACTATCTACAAGGGGGGTCTGTGTGGCAATATCTAATAGGGGGGCTGTATGGCACTATCTACAAGGGGAGGGCTGTGTGGCGCTATCTACTAGGCGGCTGTGTGGCACTGTATACAAGGGGGGAGTACTGTCCCTCACTACAGGGGGGCTGTGTGTGGCGCTATCTACACGGGAACTGTGTGTGGCACTACCTACATAGCCACTGTATGTGGCACTACCTACATGGCCACTGTGTGTGACACTACCTACATGGCCACTGTGTGTGGCACTATCTACGTGGGCACTGGCACTTTATATGTGGGCACTGGCACTAGGGGCAGCTAAGGGGGCATTATACTGTGAGGGAGACACTATGGGAGCATGATACTGTGTGCGCTGAACCAGGTGTATATGGGCGGGAATTGGGCGGGATTTTGTGAGATGTGGCTTAAAAGGAAAAAAAGCTTGTCCCACTTTGTGATTCTTAAAAGTTGGGAGGTATGCCAATGTTGCGCTGTTACATTGCAACTATGATGGCAAATGTGGTTGCATTGAGAGCCACTATATACAACAAACACGACATGACAGTTGACAGGAAACCAAACCTGTTGAATTTATGTGAGACCACATTCACGGCTAGGACTACAAGGTGACTTCGCCCACGACAGCCATCGCATGACTATCAGAAGCACAAATAAAGAAAGCGAATGGGGCGGCATTGTGACTTGCAAGTAGCAGCAACTGCCATAACACAGTGGCAAAAAAAGGCAGCAGATTTGGATATCTTGCGACAGTCGTGTTTCAGTTGCGGCAACGTACAGGTCGCAACCCGACCCAAATCAGCTTTCATTAGTAGCAGTGCAAGCAACTCGACACGGCTACCTTTGGCTGTGCAACAGATGACGCGGTTAAAGTTGCCATGTAGCCCTAGACTTAATATAGACATAGAAGCATATACACACACAAATATATATATATATATATATATATATATATATATATATATATATATATATATATATATATACACATTACCGTTCAAAAGTTTAGGGTCACATAGAAATGTCCTTATTTTTGCAAGAAGAGCACAGTTTTTTTCAATGAAGATAACATTAAATTAATCAGAAATACACGCTATACATTGTTAATGTGCTAAATGACTATTCTAGCTGCAAACGTCTGGTTTTTAATGCAATATCTACATAGGTGTATAGAGGCCCATTTCCAGCAACCATCAGTCCAGTGTTCTAATGGTACATTGTGTTTGCTAACTGTGTTAGAAGGCTAATGGATGATTAGAAAACACTTGTGCAATTATGTTAGCACCGCTGTAAACAGTTTTGCTGTTTAGAGGTGCTATAAAACTGACCTTCCTTTGAGCTAGTTGAGAATCTGGAGCATTACATTTGTGGGTTAGATTAAACTCTCAAAATGGCTAGAAAAAGAGAGCTTTCATGTGAAACTCGACAGTCTATTCTTGTTCTTAGAAATGAAGGCTATTCCATGCGAGAAATTGCCAAGAAACTGAAGATTTCCTACAACGGTGTGTACTAATGCCTTCAGAGGACAGCACAAACAGGCTCTAACCAGAGTAGAAAGAGAAGTGGGAGGCCCCGCTGCACAACTGAGCAACAAGACAAGTACATTAGAGTCACTAGTTTGAGAAATAGACGCCTCACAGGTCCTCAACTGGCAGCTTCATTAAATAGTACCCACAAAACGCCAGTGTCAACGTCTACAGTGAAGAGGCGACTCCGGGATGCTGGCCTTCAGGGCAGAGTGGCAAAGAAAAAGCCATATCTGAGACTGGCCAATAAAAGGAAAAGATTAATATGGGCAAAAGCACACAGACATTGGACAGAGGAAGATTGGAAAAAAGTGTTATGGACAGACGAATCGAAGTTTGAGGTGTTTGGATCACACAGAAGAACATTTGTGAGACGCAGAACAACTGAAAAGATGCTGGAAGAGTGCCTGACGCCATCTGTCAAGCATGGTGGACGTAATGTGATGATCTGGGGTTGCTTTGGTGCTGGTAAAGTGGGAGATTTGTACAAGGTAAAAGGGATTTTGAATAAGGAAGGCTATCACTCCATTTTGCAACGCTATGCCATACCCTGTGGACAGCGCTTGATTGGAGCCAATTTCATCCTACAACAGGACAATGACCCAAAGCACACCTCCAAATAATGCAAGAACTATTTAGGGAAGAAGCAGACAGCTGGTATTCTATCTGTAATGGAGTGGCCAGCACAGTCACCAGATCTCAACCCCATAGAGCTGTTGTGGGAGCAGCTTGACCGTATGGTACGCAAGAAGTTCCCATCAAGCCAATCCAACTTGTGGGAGGGGCTTCTGGAAGCATGGGGTGAAATTTCTCCCGATTACCTCAGCAAATTAACAGCTAGAATGCCAAAGGTCTTCAATGCTGTAATTGCTGCAAATGGAGCATTCTTTGACGAAAGCAAAGTTTGAAGGAGAAAATTATTATTTGAACTAAAAATCATTATTTCTAACCTTGTCAATGTCTTGACAATATTTTCTAGTCATTTTGCAACTCATTTGATAAATATAAGTGTAAGTTTTCATGGAAAACACAAAATTGTCTGGGTGACCCCAAACTTTTGAATGGTGGTGTATATCTCATATATATCTATCTATCAGAGATATATATATATATATATATACATATATATATATATATATATATATATATATATATATATATATATCATCTCAGATATATATCTATCTCATGTAAATCTATATATATATCTCAATATCTGTCTCATATCTATCTATCTCATATATATATATATATATATATATATATATATATGTAACGCCCATGGCCACTGACTGTCGGGATCACTCACCCCCGATGGCCGCAGCCATGGATCTGTGAGCGCTGGGCCGCATCTCCTCAGGAGACGCCAGCGCTCACTTCAGCTTCGTTCTGCGGTGCCTTAAAGGTCCAGCGCGCGCATGAAGAAAATCTTTAATTAGCCCATACACATCCTGGACTAAAAGAAGGGCCCTGCCCCTTCATGGCCTGAGCGTTGTTGTGTTTACTCGTGTCAGTCGTTGCAAATGGTCCCTTAGTATTTTCCAGTTCCCAGTGTTCCTGCTACCTGTATCCTCTATCCGGTGCTACCTTGTTCCTGTGCCTTAGAGTGTTTGAGTCGTGTTGTGCCACCGATCACGTCTGCTGTGCTACATCATACCTGGTGTCTGCTGCCAAAGTCCCATCCGAACCTAACCAACGCTACTGTCTGAACTACCACAGGTACCCTTACTCGGACTATAGACATTGACTTGGTACTCTATTTGGCAAGCTGCTATCCCACTACGGCGGTACAGCCAAGTGTGTACACATACCCACTGATCGTGACTCTACGCTCAGGCCATGGACCCCGCTGGTTAACCCAAGACCATGACGACGTCACAAGTCGTGCAAACAGACCTGCGAGACCTTCAGTCACGACAGGACCAACTCCTCCTGGCAGTGAACTCCATTGCACAGCGGCTGGATGCGCAAGCTGCATTCCCCACAGCTCCTGTTCCAGTTACCCCGGCTGTTCCTCCTGCTACACCTTCTGCCAGTACCAGTGCTGATCCCCGATTCTCGCTGCCACTCTCGTCTCACTACAATGGGGACACGAGTACCTGCAAGGGATTTCTGAACCAGTGCCAGATCCACTTCACTCTACATGCCAGAGCGTTCCCTTCTGATGGCGCAAGGATTGCTTTCATTATCTTGCTTCTTTCTGGCAAGACCCTAGCATGGGCGAATCCTATTTGAGAACGTCAAGGACCAGAGACCTCTGACTTCCTGGGGCTCCTACGGAAAATTTGCACTGTATTTGAGCAGCCGGGACGGGTCTCGTCAGCAGCTGCCTCCCTGCTGAACCTTCGCCAGGGAGACTCTTCTGTGGGCGAGTACGCCATTCACTTCCGCACCTTGGTGGGAGAGCTGTCCTGGAACAGGCCCCAGTGGCTGCATTCTGGCAGGGACTGTCGTCCGAGATCAATAACGAACATGCTGCTCGTGATCTCCCTCTACCCTGGCTGACTTCATCTTGCTTGCCATCCGGGTTGACATGCGGCTCTGGGAACGATCTCAAGTGGTTCGTCGGGAGAGAATATTTCCTAGGCTGGCCCCCACTTTCCAGCAATCCCTGTTCCCCTCACCAGTTGGCCCACCTGAGGAGCCTATGCAGGTGGACTGGCTTAATTTATCCATCCTGGAGAAACAACACTGACGCACTTCAGGACTTTGTCTGTATTGGGGCCTCGGAGGCCATGTTGTGCTTCTGTGTCCACAAAAGCCAAAAACTCTGATGCCTAGGATTGGTTCGGGAGACAACCCTAGGCGATACAGCGCTGGATAAAAAAAAGTCTCCTCAAAACTGTCCATCCCCGTGACCATAGTGTCCGGCTGGAAGACCCACCGGGTCTCTGCCTATCTGGACTCTGGATCCGCAGTCAATTTTATCCAGAGAGACCTAGTGGATCTCCTCCAGTTGCCCACAGTTCCCCTTGAGACGTCTTTGGTTCTTGCCTCAGTGAACGGTTTGCCTCTGCCCGATTCAGTCGTATCTAAGACCAAACCGCTGAGGTTCCAAGTTGGAGCTCTTCACTCAGAGCTAATGTCTTTCCTCATCCTGCCCAGGGCCGTCAATGCTGTGCTGCTGGGTCTGCCTTGGCATCAACTACATACCCCAGTCCTGAACTGGAATTCCGGTGAGGTTCTCCAGTGGGTTCCCAAGTGTCTCAACCGCTGTCTGGGACAGATCCATCCAGCCCAACCTCCTCTTCCTCAGTCGTTAGCAAGATTACCCCTCACTACTCACAGTTTGCGGATGTCTTCAGCAAGAAGGAGGCTGAGACGCTGCCCCCACACCGGGCATATGACTGTCCCATTGAACTGGTTCCTGATGCGTCCCCTCCTCGTGGACGGGTATACCCTCTCTCCTTGCCAGAGACCCAGTCTATGTCCACTTATGTCCAGCAGAATTTGGAGAGGGGTTTTATACAAAAGTCCTTCTCCCCGGCCGGGGCCGGGTTCTTATTTGTTAAAAAGAAAGACATATCTCTTCGACCTTGCATCGACTACCGGGCGCCACAATCAAATTATGGTCAAGAACAGATATCCGTTGCCACTAATCTCTGAACTGTTTGACCGGATACGAGGAGCCAAGATTTTTTCCAAGCTAGACCCACGAGGGGCTTACAACTTAATCCGGATCCGCCAGGGTGACGAATGGAAGACGGCATTCAACACCCGAGACGGGTACTATGAATACCTGGTAATGCCCTTCGGCCTGTGTAACGCTCCCGCGGTCTTCCAAGAGTTTGTCAAGGAAATCTTCTGAGATCTCCTCTATGTCTGTGTCGTGGTTTACCTCGATGACATCTTGATCTTTTCTCCAGACCCGACGACTCATCAGAGACACGTCCGTCAAGTTCTGCGGCGATTAAGGGAGAATTGCTTATATGCCAAGCTGGATTAGTACGTGTTTGAGAGAAATTCTCTACCCTTCCTGGGCTACATCATCTCAGATCAAGGCCTCAAGATGGATCCTGAGAAGGTAAAGTCCGTCCTGGAATGGCTACGCCCTCAAGGCTTAAGGTCCATACAGCGCTTTTTTGGGATTTGCCAATTTCTACCTGCAGTTCATCCCAAACTTCTCTTCACTGACAGCGCCTATCTCTACCCTCACCAAAAAGGGCATGAATGCCAAGGTGTGGACTCCAGAGGCAGAATCTTCATTTAACAGCCTCTACCCTCCATCATCCTGATGTGTCTCGAAAGTTTTCTTTGGAGGTGGACGCCTCCTCGGTTGGTTCAGGCGCACTTCTGTTCCAGAGCGGTCCCAAAGGCAAGGCAGTGGTATGTGGCTATTATTCAAAACTTTTCTCTTCCGCAGAGCGCAACTACTCGATTGGGGATCAGGAGTTACTGGCCATCAAGTTGGCTCTGGAGGAGTGGAGACATCTACTGGAGGGCGCAGCTCACCCTATTCTGATATTTACCGACCACAAGAACCTCACCTATCTCCAGTCTGCCCAACAGCTGAATCCCCGGCAAGCCAGGTGGTCCCTGTTCTTTGCCCGATTCCAGTTTGAGCGCCCTGCCAACAAAAATGTGAGGGCCGATGCCCTGTCCAGGTCGTTCGAGACTGAGGATTCCATGGAGTCTCCGCTTCACATCATTGATCCGTCCTGCATTGTCTCTGTCAACCCTCTGCAAATTAGAGACATCCCTCCGGGGAGGACTTTTGTACGCCTGGCAGACAGAAGAAGAATTCTTCGCTGGGGACACAGCTCCAAACTGGTAGGTCACGCGGGTACCCGTAAAACCCGAGAACCTGATTGCCCGTCATTTCTGGTGGCCCACACTGCCCAAAAACATCATAGACTTTGTCTTGTCCTGCACGGTGTGCGTGGCTAACAAGGTTGCTCACTCCAAGCCTGCTGGCCTACCCAATGCTCCCTGGCAGCATATAGCAATGGGCTTTGTCACGGATCGGCCTCCCCCTGCTGGATGCAGTACGGTCTGGGTGGTGGTAAACTGATTCTCGAAAATGCCTCATTTTGTTCCGCTGACCGGCCTACCTTCTGCTTCTCGACAGGCCAATCTCTACATCTTCTGCCTGCACGGCTTACCTCTGCATATCAGGTCTGGCATTTTCCTCAGCCCTCCACACCCAGTCCAATGGTCAAGTCGAGAGAATCAATCAGATCATGGAGAACTATTTACGACAGCATGATGACTGGGTGCAGCATCTTCTTCGAGCAGATTTCTCTTATAACAACCACACAAGCGAGTCCACTGCTGCCACTGCTGCCACACCATTCTTCATCGTTTACGGCCAACACCCACAAATTGCTCTCCAGGTGTCAGTTACGTCCCAGGTGCCCGCAGCGTACTACCACATGAACCGAAAGGCAGACACAAGGAGAAGGGATCCTCCTCAGTTTCTTCCGGGTACCAAGGTCTGGCTGTCCTCTAGAAATATCCAGCTGAGGGTGGCGTCATGCAAATTTGCTCCCAGGCTCCTTGGACCCTTCGAGATCCTACAGCAGATCAACCCTGTCTCCTACAAGCTTCGGCTGCCTCTCACCCTCAAGATCCCCAACTCCTTTCATGTCTCCCTCCTGAAGCCTGTGGCCCTGAACCGCTACACCAAGACTCCTAGTCCTGCAGTTGCCCCCAGCGGTTCATCAGATTCATTCGAGGTTAAGGAGATCTTGGACACCAAAAAAGTGGGAGGAAGAACTTTTTATTTGGTGGATTGGAGGGGGTGTGGTCCAGAAAAGAGGTCCTTGGAGCCGGAGGAGAACCTCAATGCTCCTACCCACGTGAAGAAGTTTCTCTCCCGCTCTGGTCCCAAAAAGTGGGGGCGTAAGAGGGGGGATATTGTAACGCCCATGGACACAGACCGTCGGGATTACTCATCCCCCAACGGCCGCAGCCATGGATCTGTGAGCACTGGCCCGCATCTCCTCCCTCAGCAGCGCTCACTTCCACTTCGTTCTGCGGTGTCCTGTAGATAAACGCTTGTGCCTGGCCTTAAAGGGCCAGCGCACGCACATGAAGAAAATCTGGAATTAGCCCATTCTCACCCTGGACTATAACAAGCGCCCTGCCCCTTCTTTCATTGCCTGAGCATTGTTGTGTTTACTCGTGTCAGTCCTTGCAAATGGTCCCTTAGTGTTTTCCAGTTCCCAGTGTTCCATTTCCTGCTACCTGTATCCTGTGCTATCTTGTACCTGTGCCTTAGGCATTTGGAGTCGTGTTGTGCCACCGATCACGTCTGCTGTGCTGCATCACGCCTGGTGTCTGCTGTCAAGGTCCCATCAGAGCCTAACCATCGCTACTGTCTGAACTACCACAGGTACTCTTACTCGGACTATAGACATTGACTTGGTACTCTGTTTGGCCAGATTGTGACTATATATTTTATGGGCAATCTTTACTAAAAATCGATTTTGTGCCACAAAACACATGTATCCCACCACATGATAGGGGATACATGTGTGATCGCTGGGGGTCCACCGCTGGGACCCCCAGCGATAAGGAGAATGGGGAACCGAAGGTCCCCCGAAGTGCTCCATGGTAAACTTGGGACTTGCGGGTTCTGTGTCTGGCTTCTCCATAGAAATGAATGGAGCGCCGGTCGCGCTTGTGCACATGCGTGAGAGGCGCTCCATTAATTTCTATGGAGAATCCGGACTCAGAACCCGCTAGTCCCAAGCTTCTCATGGGGTATTTTCAGTTCCCCATTCTCCTTATCGCTGGAGGTCCCTGCGGTCGGACCCCCAGCGATCACACATGTATCCCCTATCCTGTGGATAGGGGATACGTGTTTTGTAGCACAACCCCTTTAACGTGTGCGATCTTCCAGAGCTGACAGGAAGATTGCACATGAGGACATGTGCGGATGCCACCTGAGAAGTTTCCAGTGTGCTTGCGCGATTCCTGGACAAGTTGGAAACCATCGCAAGTACAGAAGAGAGGCCGGAAGTTCCGTCATGGACGTACTCCGTCTTCTAGTTTGCCATGTTGCGCGCTACCATGGACGAGGGCGGCGTGACGACGGGGGATAGCAGTTTTTTCATAAGGGGGCGTGGCTCGCCGTAACTGGCGAAGAAGACCGAAGAGCAGAAGACATTATATTAGTAAGTATGTTGTTTTTCTGCAAGACACAATTTAAAAGCATTTTATAGTAAACTGGCCAACCCTTTTAATGGTGTTGCAAACCAAGCCGGACAGGAATTTCTGTGTTAGGAACTCCAGGGTCGCATCCAGCTGGGAGAAGGGATGAACATATTAGAGTACAAAGAGTGGTTGATTAGTTAGCTAACGTCGTCTGATAATTTTGAGAAGGAGAAAAGCCAATGAGAGTAGCTACCCACGTTAATCCTGGAAGTTGTACCAGAAGATCTCCCGCTCCCTGAAAGCAGTCTGTAGTCCAGCCGAAGGGAATCTTGTTCCCTTGGCTTAGTTTGTGGATCACTGGGTATCACGGACTGGAAAGACTAGTATCATCTCCTCGATCCTCTTGGATCTTCTGCAACACTTGGGACAGTAGTGTTGGAGGAGGGAAATCATAAAGATTCTTCAGAAGGATCCATGAAAATGACAAGGTGTCCACTCTCTATGCCCCTTGAAACTAAACTTTGAAACAAACTGTTTGGTCTGAGCCTAGATGGCTGATGCGAAAAGAGCCATTTCCCCTGACATCTGATGTCTGCTCTATTCTCTGGAAGATCTCTAATTTCAAAGCCGCAGCAGACAATATAATTTCGTGTTGTGACAATGCATTCATTATTTCATTGGAATGGCCCGGAACATACTGGGCTCTGAGGACTAGGCCCTGTCTAGTGGCCAATTTCATAACTCCAGAGCCTCTGAGCACAAAGACTTGGAAATTGTGCTCCCTATCTTGTTCACATATGCCACAGCAGTTCTTCTGTCCATTTGGATTACTACTGTGTGACAGGCTGGTGACATGGTATATAACCTCTGGAGACCCAGCTTGACATCACTTGGTTCTAGAAGATTGATGTGTTGCTTGTACTCCATTAGATTAGATTTCCCTTGAACTGCTGCCTTGTGAAATGGCACCCCATCCTGTCAGGGTAGAGTAAGACGTTACTGTTAAGTCCACTGCTCTGTGTCTGATGAGAAAAAGTTGAGGGAAAGGTAAATCCAATATTTTTGTCATCTCTAGTCTGACCTGCGAAGTAAGATGGACTCTCAAGTTCCATTTTGTGTCCTGTCTCAG
This sequence comes from Rhinoderma darwinii, assembly GCF_050947455.1. Lineage (NCBI taxonomy): Eukaryota > Metazoa > Chordata > Amphibia > Anura > Rhinodermatidae > Rhinoderma > Rhinoderma darwinii. The sequence goes on along the minus strand of NC_134687.1, from coordinate 91,923,768 downwards.
GAGAACAGTGTGGAATCCCGGTTGTGTCGCCACTAATTTCCTTATTAGACTAGCAAGTACTCTTACTGGCACCATTCCTTTGGACAATGTCTGAGGCACGTTATGCCTGATGACCTTAGATGTAAAACTAGTATTTTCCTTTTCATGACATATTCTAATAAATATGTGAGGGGCACTGGAGAGGCCAAATACCATCATGTTCCAATGTAAAATTTTCGTCTGAATTGTAGAAGGCTTCTAAGGTATGATTTGAAGCCATAAAATAGAATGAAAGTTTTCCTTTAAGTCTATTGTTACTGGATACACGTCCTTTTCTAGGAGGTATCTCAGTTCTGACAGTTTTGTTTTTTTTTATGAACCTGTTTAAGGTTTTCACCTTTAGGACTGGTCTTGTGGACGCGTCTGATTTCTGGACCGGGAAAATATGGCCTATCCAACCCTTTTCTCCCAGTTTGGACAGAGAAATCTTTCCCTGAGAAATGGCTAGTTCCAGTATCATGTCCGAGGAATTCTTGGTGGCAAACTTTGTTGTGTGCCTTTGGAAGAGATAAGAACGAAAGCTGGGTCACTCTTAGGTGCTAATAAAGCCTGAATATCAGGAATCCCCACAAGAGTTCTAATGAATAGTTAATCTTCCTTCACTAGGGGTGAACTGAAGGTGAGTTGAGCAAATTCCTTCACCTGTGAGGTGTCTGGTATAGCCCACCTCTGAGTGAATAAGTTAGAAGGTGTTCGGCTAGCGAGGCCCACCCTCAACATTTGGAGTTCGCTTCGTTTATCTCAGAGGATTCAGAGGAGCGAACAACTGCCTCAGAGTCCCAATCTACCTCAGACTTGGAACGTTCAGTGTTAGGGTATGTTCACACGCTGAGCCAAAAACATCTGAAAATACGGAGCTGTTTTGAAGGGAAAACAGCACCTGATTTTCAGAAGTTTTTTGAGCAACTCACGTTTTTCGCTGCATTTTTTACGGCCGTTTTTGGAGCTGTTTTCATTGGAGTCAATGAGAAAACGGCTCCAAAAACGCCCCAAGAAGTGTCCTGCACTTCTTTTGACGAGGCTGTAATTTTACGAGCCGTCTTTTGACAGCGACGCGTAAAATGACATGTCGTCGGCACAGCACATCGGCAAACCCATTGAAATGAATGGGCAGATGTTTGCCGACGTATTGGAGCCATTTTTTCAGACGTAATTCGAGGCGTAAAACGCCTCCATTACGTCTGAAAATAAGTCGTGTGAACCCAGCCTTATGGGTTATGTTTCACTGTGGTGCACTGCATGAGGAAAAGAAGAACTTCAACGAGTCCAGTTCTCAGAAAGTGGGATGCGACTGCAACAAGGTGTAATGGTGCTGTGTAGAGAAGACTCAGTGTCAGTGACTGACTGAGGTAACTGTAACATCTATGGCCGTGGCCCGTCGTTCTGACTTACCCCTCGACGGCCGCGGCCATGGCCATGTGAGTTCCCTGCAGCTTCCCCCCTCCCTGTGAGGCACCGGAGGGGGCGCGCGCCCGCGCGTGCACGATCTTAAAGGGCCAGTGCGTGCATAATTGCAGGAAGTCTGCAATCAAGCCCAGAATGCTACTGGACTATAAAAAGGGCTCGGCCCTCTTGTTCTTTGCCTGAGCGTTGTTTGTTACCCAAAGTTTGTCTTGCAAATGGTCTCCTAGTGTCTTCCAGTTCCCAAGTGTTCCCTGTTCCTGTACCCTGTATACCGTGCTATCCTGGTCAAGTGCCGTGCTGAGCTGTTGTCGTGTAGTGCTGTGCTGTATTTCACACCTGTTCTGCTACTCCACGCCTGACGTCTACCTGCTGCCTGGTCCCAGCCGAGCCTGCCTTGCTACTGTCCGAGTTGCCACAGGTATTCTTTCTGGACTATAGACTCTGTACTATACCTGTTTGGCCAGCTGCCATCCCGCTACAGGGTACGGCCCAGTGGGTCCACACCCCGCATCGTGACAGTAACACTTGGGTGCTGCATTCCACAGCCACCCTAGACTTATCTTTTATTAAAATATCCTCCTTAGAGGATTAATTAGAAGATGGGGAGGAAGATGGGCATTTGGTACCTATTTCTTCTATATGTGGAGACATCTTCCACAGATAAAGAAGACTGCTAAAGAGCAGATTGACTATCCCATCGCCGCCTGAAAAATTCTGAGGAGAGTTCCTGCACTCTTGCGAGAACTCTACCCGGGATCATGTGACCGTGGCTGCTATTAGCGGCCGCAATCGCGTTGAAGACGGCCCGGGGAGGCTGCCGTCTGCACCCATTAGCTGGTGCTAGATGGCTGTCTCCCAGACGAACAAAACAGGATGCCTAAATTTCTGCAGATTAGTGCCAGATCTGAACAATTTATTTTGTCTCCTGTACAACATGAGCGTTCAGGCATGTGTAGCCAGCTTAAGGGGGAAATCTCCCCAAAAATGATCTTCTGACATCATCAGACCAGTGAAAAGTACTTTTTACACCTACGAAGTTACAAACACTTTTGGCTCAAAATGTTCAGTAAAGGCAGGGGAGCCAATGGGGTTTGGGTACTCGAGAGCTGCGACCTTTTTGTTTTAAAAATCAATGGGGGTCCAAGCGTAAACTTCACTAATGTGATCTTCTAATATGTCTTTATTAGTTTGGTCTGGATCTCCCCTTTACAAAGGACACTACTGCACAACAATCAAGTTCTGTGACCTTGAAGTATATATTTGTATATAGTGGTGACTATATTTGTTACTTTCCTCATATAATGCTACTGCTCATATAATGCTACTGCTTGAGTAGTGTAATTGCTTCTTTTAACTCATGCAAAAGCATCAATCTTTGGCTCTTTGGCTATTTGTTTGACCAGCTAAAATTATGGACTCCACCCAATCCGCAGCATACAATCTTCTTATAAAGAGACATAATACATGTATGTAACATACTTCTGACGTAAACAAAGTTCACACATTTAAATACTAACTCCTCCCCCCATTCCATACTCAAAGCAAGATTTATTCTATACTCTATGGGTCTCATTTATTAAAACTGTCTAATAGAAAAACTGTCCTTGTTGCCGTAGCAACCAATCAAAGTGCAGCTTTTATTTTTTTAAACTGCTCTGCTAAAATGAAAGCTGCAATGTGATTGGTTGACAGTTTTTCTGTTACACAGTTTTAATAAATAAGGCCCACTGCCTTACTGGTATTCATAAAGCGATGTACACTTACCTGATAGTAGGATTGCTTTTGATCCTTTTTCTATGATTTGTATTTTGCTGTTTACTGTAAGACAGAGGTTTTCATATCCTGGGATTATCTTGTGTTTACGCCTGAAAGGATCCCAGACCTTTAGCCTATAATCATAAAAGAAATATACCAATAATATACAAAAATACAAAAAAGTGATATAATACCCAACATTGGCAAATCTTTTACAGTTCATCGAATGTGAAGGGGATCTTTTCACGGTCTGACTGTATGAACATGGCCTGACTTGTTAGGGTTCTAGTGCTACAGGGGCTGTGAGATATACCTGAAGAAGTAGACATACCCAATTATTTGTGACATTACTATTATTTAGGACTACTTACTTTCTTCAATGTCTTATTTGATTATTAATTATGTGAATGAGGCTTATCCAGAATGTTATAGCTGCATTTCCCCACTGTTTATATACAGTACTGTGCAAAAGTTTTAGGCATTTTTGGAAAAGTGCTGCAAAGTAAGAATGCTTTCAAAAATAGAAATCTTAATAGGTTTTTTAATTACAAACCAAAATACAAAGTGAATAAACATAAGAGAAATCTAAAATAAATATTTGGTGTCACCGCCCTTTGCCTTCAAAACAGCATCAATTCTTCTAGGTACACTTGCACACAGTTTTTGAAGGAATGGGCAGGGAGGTTGTTCCAAATATCTTGGAGAACGAATCACAAATCTTCTGTGGATGTAGGCTTCCTCAAATCCTTCTGCCTCCTCATGTAATGCCAGACAGACTCAATGACATTGAGACCAGGGCTCTGTGGGGGCCATATCATCACTTCCAGGGCTCCTTGTTGTTCTTTACGCGGAAGATAGCTGTTAATGACATTGGCTGTATGTTTGGGTTTGTTGTCCTGCTGCAGAATAAATTTGGAGCCAATCAGACGCCTCCCTGATGGTATTGCATGACGGATAAGTATCTGCCTGTATTTCTCAACATTGAGAACACCATTAATCCTGACCAAATCCCCAACTCCATTTGCTGAAATGCAGCCCCAAACTTGCAAGGAAACTCCACTGTGCTTCACTGTTGCCTGCAGACACTCATTATTGTACTTCTCTCCAGCCCTTCAGCAAACAAACTGCCTTCTGTTACAGCCAAATATTTCTAATTTTGACTTATTTGCCATTTTTCTGTACCCCAGTTCCTATGTTTTCGTGCATAGTCGAGTCGCTTGGTCTTGTTTCCATGTCAAAGGTATGGCTTTTTGGCAGCACTTTTTTTTTCATGAAGACCACTTCTGGCCAGACTTCTCCGAACAATAGATAGGTGTACCTGGGTCACACTAGTTTCTGCCAGTTCTGAGCTGATGGCACTGCTGGACATCTTCCGATTTCGAAGGGAAGTGAGCATGATGTGTCGTTGATCTGCTGCACTAAGTTTCCTTGGCCGACCACTGCATCTACGGTCCTCAACATTGCCCGTTTCTTTGTGCTTTTTCAAGAGAGCTTGAACAGCAGACCTTGAAACCCCAGTCTGCTTTGGAATCTTTGCCTGGGAGAGACCTTGCAGATGCAGTATAACTATCTTGTGTCTTGTTGCTGTTCTCAGTCTTGCCACGGTGGACCTGGGACATGAAACTGTCTTCCACAACCTCACATTTGTAGCAGAGTTTTGCTTTTCCTCACCCAGTTTTAAGCCTCTTACACTGCTGTTACGGTTACAGTTAATGAATGTGTTTCAACCTACATATGAAAATGATGATTATTATTACATGTTTGGTATCATACACCTTACTATAATCCTACAAAATCCATGACTTTGTGCAAGTGCACCTAGAAGAATTGATGCTGTTTTGAAGGCAAAGGGTGGTGTAAACAATACTGTGGGTAATGTAGTTGATGGTAGATATGTGTCATTGAGGCTTCTTGTCTCAGTAATGTAAGTGACTGGAGTTTGGGTCCGGGCTTTAGGGGTGACTGAAGATCTTATGTAAGAAGGTCACTCCATACTCCATGCCTGGTGTCATCTATCTGAGCCTGGAGTCCAGGTGTGTCCAGGGAGACTAATAAACGGGACTGGCAGAGAGCAGTGTGGAGTGTGTGGTGTTGCAGAAAGATTAGACTGGGAGTGCAAAGCCTGAATTTACCAGAGTGCAAAGAGAGAGCACATTTGGACTGAACCTACAAAGCTTGGTGACAAGCACTGAATTTGAGTTTGTACTGTTAACCTGACCCTAAGGACATTTTATTTTCTAAATTTCCTGCTAAAGCAAGCCTGTTTAATTACTGTCTGTGACTGTGCACAATAAACTCTGGACAACTGTACATGGAAATCTGCCAGTTTGTGCCTGATTACTTGGCTACAAGATTGACTGGAAGGTCCTGTTTTACACTAGTTACACCCTATAGATTTCTCTTTTGTTCATTCACTTATGTATTTTTTTAATTGAGAAAAAAAACCAAAAAACTATAAACACTTCTATTTTTGAAAGCATTCTTACTTTGCAGCATTTTTCCACAACTGCCTAAAACTTTTGCACAATACTGTATATGTATTTGCATTTGACATTATGCATGTGCATTGACATTAAGATAAGACTGCATCAATATTAAATGTATTAAAATGGTAGAGACCCTTACTGTAGCACCTGCTCTGTAGGATTACTGATATCTCTGTTTTTTCTTAGAAAAAACTAAAATGTATGTTGTCCCTAAACTGAAAAACATCTGTATTGGTCACAAAACATGTGAACTTGTATATACATAGATTCTTCTTAATTTATATACATCGAATTCGGATCCTTAAGATTTCATATTTGTGCAATAAAAAAAGGACATTGTAAACTGCCCGTGATGTAAGAGATTCATTGCCATGAAAAAAAAATGGTGTTTTTATTTTTATGACATCTTTTGTCACATAAACATAAAGAAAGGGATGCAGTGTCAGATTCCATTGATGTGTATTAAATCCCAACTGATACAGAAATTATTGAAAATTTATCAGTATGCAGATCAGATGTTCAGTCTGGATTATAGTTTTCAAGAAATGTAATATGTCCATTTTTCAATTTCTTACTATTGACTTTAATTGGGGAAAAAATAATCCACCACTGATTTATTAATTTTTTCCTCCCATTGACTATAATAATCAAGAAATTAATTATTTTTTTTTTTTTCTTTGTTGGCTCAGTTCAATCAGGATTATCAATTGTGCCTTCTACTTACATGTTTCCAGAGTTTCCAAAAACAATCCTATCTGCCTCATCAGTAATAGCCATGCAACAAATATTTGGTTCATTTTTCAATCTTTTCTTGACCTAGGGATAAAAGAGAAAATTCATGTCACTAAAGTTATAAACATAAACTACGGACTACAGATTTATTCCTCAGCGGATGTAAAAGAAAAAAAAAACACCAAGAAAGATATAGGCTGAAGAAATGCATCAACTTGGTGTACTCAGCATAGCGGCAGACCACTCCACTGCTATGGGGCCCACGGTTCGAGGGGAGCCCGGCTCTGAACTCCACCTGCTTTCCGATATAGAGTCATATTATTTTCCTGCAGCCACCACTAGGGTGAGCTTAGTGCATAGAGATTTGTCTAGTTTTCATTAAGTTCAACGGTTGCTGTATAAAGGGAAGCAGCAGATTTAGAGCTGTATGGGGGAAATTTATGTATTTATTTATATAAGGTGTAAATACACAAAAAAATATGGTGTTCAAGTTGAGCGCCATATTTATGAAACACCTGTTCCACTTTTTCCGACATATGAGTTGGCGAGACTTTAGAGCTGTGTGGAGCACGATTTTTAAAAATAAAAAACATTCCCTACACTTTTCTACATTAACTTTAAAACAATTATATACGTGTGGGAGCTGTAAGTTGTTCCTATTTCCAAAAATAGGAGCACATGTGACAACTACTGACCAAGTGACACTAATTACATCACCGGTGGAATGTTAGGTAAATCCTTAAATCCTCATGACCTGGTGAGAGGGAGAACACAAATCTGCTCTTTGTTTCAAATACACTGGTCAATAGTAGAATAAGGGTATGTGCACACACAAAATCAAAAACTTCTGAAAATACGGAGCTGTTTTCAAGGGAAACCAGCTCCTGATTTTCAGCCGTTTTTTTAGCAACTCGCATTTTTCGCTGCAGTTTTTACAGCTGTTTTTGGATCTGTTTTTCTATAGAGTCAATGAAAAACGGCTCCAAAAACGGCTCAGGAAGTGACATGCACTTCTTTTACGCGGCCGTTTTTCAAAACGGCTGCGTAAACCCCCCCCCGTCGGAACAGAACGCCGTATTTTCCATTGAAGTCAATGGGCAGATGTTTGGAGGCGTTCTGCTTCCGATTTGTCAGATGTTTTTAGGGCGTTTACTGAAATAGCCCGTGTGAGCATACCCTAATGGTCTCTATAATATTCATAATGCAAACAAAACTTTTACTTTATGGCCACTTATTTTCTCTGTATCCTAGACTGCTATCTATCTGAAACGGCATGAACTGGGACACATCAGACCATGCAATCATGTTGATCTGAAAACTCCCAGATTTTGTAAAAGAAAAGAAAATCTATTAGGTTGTCAGCTTGCATGCCTTGCTATAGCAGGTTAGGTGTTATAACTTTCTGACATTAAAACTTTCCATTCCTCTATATACAAACTGTGTGTGTCTTGGTTATTTTTATGATTGGTTTCTTCACTTTCTTGATACAACTTTTTACATTTGGAAATCCCGCCAATGTCATTATCGTAACAAAATTGTCTATACGTGGCTGCATTAGGGATGTCATTATACCAGAATTTGGACTTCGATACCGATACTTTGTGTAGTATTGCGATTTCGATACCAAAACGATACTTTGCCAACAGTAATAAAAAAAAAAAAGTTCTTCCGTTTTCTCATGTGAGGCGCGATATATCTATATATCTATATACGGATAGTACACAGGCATATATCTATATACTGATAGTACACAGGCATATAACTATATGCCAGTACATTAGCCTGTGTACGGCTAGTACACAGGCTGTTGTTAGGACATACCTAAGAATGCCCTAACAACAGGAAATATGGTCAGACAGCCCTGGGGTCCTTCAATGGATTCCTGTGACACGATCCAAGGGGCATCCCCCTTCTCACTTTCTCTTCAATGCTGCGGTCAGCTTTGATCACAGCATTCAGTAGAATAGCGGCGGAGATTAGAGGTTTATCTGATCTCCACCGTTATAGAGCGGGGCTGCGGCTGTGTAATACCGCCATTCCCCCACTCCTGACATTAAGTGCCCGCGCGGTCAGCATGAGGTGATGCGGCCGGCACTGGAGACAGAACATGGGGGTGTTTTGTAGTGCGCCCGCCATGTTCTGTCTTCGGTGCCACCGCTCATTAGTGCAGCGCTGGCCGCATCGCATCATCCTGATGGCGCGCACATGTCAGGACTCAAGAGCGGGCCAGTGGCTGTATTATACAGCCGCAGCCCCGCTCTCATACATTCATGTGTTACTATACTTAGCTGTGCGGCGTCACAGCGAAGTATCGAAATACACTACCGTTCAAAAGTTTGGGGTCACCCAGACAATTTTGTGTTTTCCATGAAAACTCACACTTATATTTATCAAATGAGTTGCAAAATGACTAGAAAATATAGTCAAGACTTTGACAAGGTTAGAAATAATGATTTTTATTTAAAATAATAATTTTCTCCTTCAAACTTTGCTTTCGTCAAAGAATGCTCCATTTGCAGCAATTACAGCATTGCATTGCAGACCATTCTAGCTGTTAATTTGCTGAGGTAATCAGGAGAAATTTCACCCCATGCTTCCAGAAGCCCCTCCCGCAAGTTGGATTGGCTTGATGGGCACTTCTTGCGTACCATACGATCAAGCTGCTCCCACAACAGCTCTATGGGGTTGAGATCTGGTGACTGCGCTGGCCACTCCATTACAGATAGAATACCAGCTGCCTGCTTCTTCCCTAAATAGTTCTTGCATAATTTGGAGGTGTGCTTTGGGTCATTGTCCTGTTGTAGGATGAAATTGGCTCCAATCAAGCACTGTCCACAGAGTATGGCATGACGTTGCAAAATGGAGTGATAGCCTTCCTTATTCAAAATCCCTTTTACCTTGTACAAATCTCCCACTTTACCAGCACCAAAGCAACCCCAGACCATCACATTACCTCCACCATGCTTGACAGATGGCGTCAGGCACTCTTCCAGCATTTTTTCAGTTGTTCTGCGTCTCACAAATGTTCTTCTGTGTGATCCAAACACCTCAAACTTCGATTCGTCTGTCCATAACACTTTTTTCCAATCTTCCTCTGTCCATTGTCTGTGTGCTTTTGCCCATATTAATCTTTTCCTTTTATTAGCCAGTCTCAGATATGGCTTTTTCTTTGCCACTCTGCCCTGAAGGCCAGCATCCCGGAGTCGCCTCTTCACTGAGGATGTTGACACTGGCGTTTTGCGGGTACTATTTAATGAAGCTGCCAGTTGAGGACCTGTGAGGCGTCTATTTCTCAAACTAGAGACTCGCATGTACTTGTCTTGTTGCACAGTTGTGCAGCGGGGCCTCCCACTTCTCTTTCTACTCTGGTTAGAGCCTGTTTGTGCTGTCCTCTGAAGGGATTAGTACACACCGTTGTAGGAAATCTTCAGTTTCTTGGCAATTTCTCGCATGGAATAGCCTTCATTTCTAAGAACAAGAATAGACTGTCGAGTTTCACATGAAAGCTCTCTTTTTCTAGCCATTTTGAGAGTTTAATCGAACCCACAAATGTAATGCTCCAGATTCTCAACTAGCTCAAAGGAAGGTCAGTTTTATAGCTCCTCTAAACAGCAAAACTGTTTACAGCGGTGCTAACATAATTGCACAAGGGTTTTCAAGTGTTTTCTAATCATCAATTAGCCTTCTAACACAGTTAGCAAACACAATGTACCATTAGAACACTGGAGTGATGGTTGCTGGAAATTGGCCTCTATACACCTATGTAGATATTGCATTAAAAACCAGACGTTTGCAGCTAGAATAGTCATTTAGCACATTAACAATGTATAGAGTGTATTTATGATTAATTTAATGTTATCTTCATTGAAAAAAACTGTGCTTTTCTTGCAAAAATAAGGAAATTTCTTTGTGACCCTAAACTTTTGAATGGTAGTGTACATGAAATAACGGTATCGAACCGTTTGGGGATGCATGGTATCGAAACAGTATCGAAGTTTCGATGCATCGTGCATCCCTAGGCTGCATAGTTTTTAATTATTCTCAACATTGTTCACCACCAAACACAGAGATAATATTAAGTATATATTACCAGTCCATTCTGAAGATCCCATAAAGTTAAATAACTAGTTTTGGTAACATCACAGTAATTGGAGAGAGCCAAGAAGCTGCCATCGTATGTTAGAGCGGCATTGTGTAAAAAGAGCATTGATGTCTTGTCTTCCAGAGTATGCAGGTGGCGGACGGTTTCCAGGCTAAACACACAGAGGTGATGTGCGTAGTATGAGCATATTATCACCTGCAAAAAATTAAAGAAATCACAGGTATTCCAGACTGAACGCAAAACTTTATGGCAAAAGCCAATAGTGTGTGCGATCTTATTCTACACCAGACAGATACTACATTTTCAGGATATTTGTAACATGCAGCGTTCTTAGACCCAGTTCACACAGAGTTTTTTTTCATGCGGAAACCGCGTCGGAATTAGCGCTAAAAAACGTCCGAAGCCACCTGCCTTTGACTGCAATCAGTTTTCCCGGGCAGATAAAAAAGCAACATCCAACAAGGGCATGCCATGGTTCTGTCTCTGACCTCCCATTGAAATCAATGAGAGGCAGAAAAAGTGTTTTTCGTTGTGTTTTTTGCCCTCGGTGCTCAATGGCTGCAGGCGAAGAAAGCCGCGGAAATAAAGTGCAGGCAGGTCAAAATCTGCTTACATTTTTGTGTGAACTAGGCCTTAGAGTTGCCACTAGGCTAGTAATCTACCTGCTCACTCTGATTCCCAGATCTAAGTGTCGAATCACACTCCATGTTAAGCCACGCCCCAAAAAACACACCTCTTTTACCCTGGCCAGTATTTTTGGGCTAAAAAGGTGGCAACCCTAAGCGTTCCCAGGTGCTTACATCAGCTTCATCTGCCTGATGTCGTATGGCTTTACTTACTATTGTGTTCAAACTCCAGCCACTACCTAGATGAAAGATGTTGAGACAAACCTTTCCCATCATTTCCCCTTGACTTCTCTTGGGCTCTCTGTCATTATTTGGAAGCTTTCTGATCGGCCGTATTACCTTTTCATCCTTACTCAAGAGGTAGTGATCAATAGCATTGTTCTTCTCATTGGCCAGCTGTTGGATCTTCTCTATCTCTTGCTTCATTTCCCTTTCCTTCCTGCGTCGCTTTGCAGTTTTGGTCTCATTGCGTCTTTCCCATGGTGTGAAAATAACTGAAATTACAATGATTCCTAGTGTGTCTCAATATACAATACTAAGTGCAAGGTTAAAGGGATTTGCCCATCAGACACATTTATGGCATATCCACAGGAAATGGCATAAATGTCAGGTAGCTGCGGGTCCCACCTCTGGGACCCGCACCTATCTCTAGAATGGGGCCGCCCAAACCCCTTCTTGGTTCCCACTGCCTCCCGGGCCACTTCCCGATTAGATGGTCAGAATCAGCTCACTGAGCTACGCTGTTTTTCCGTAACTCCCATAGAAGTGAATGGCAGTTACGGAAGAAGTGGCCCGGGAGGCAGTGGGAACCGAGAAAGATAGAACGGAGTTTAGGGGGTCCCATTCTAGAGATAGGTGCGGGTCCCAGAGATGGGATCCGTATCTATATGACATTCATGGCATATCCTGGGCATATGCCATAAATGTCCCTGATGGGCAACCCCCTTTTAACCAAAATGCCAGACAGTGAAAATAAAGACTTCTGAAATGCATTTCGGAACCTTCTGGATTAGGAAATTATCTTTTTTGGCCATTAGTTATGAGGTCGTGTTAAGAGAGGATTTGTGCAGTTTCAGAGTAGTGTATGCACATGATCTTTTCATATGAGATTGAAATTATTTCAAGACTCCTGAAACAGCACCTAGAGGATTCACAGATACTAATGAAACTGCATTGCTGATAAGCTTTGAGACAAGTATTCTTTTTTTTTTTTAACTGATACTTTGCTACTTTTTGAATAATCAATATGTAATTTATAATAAAAGGTTGGGTATTACTGGCGTAATACTTGATCTTCTTGACCCATATGGATTCTACCCTACAATAATGAATTATGAAACCTTATGCATTTTGGACTGTAATGAATAAACTCACAGCTATGAAGCAGACAGGAGCTCAATTCTTTCTAATTGTTAAGAAGTGAATAAGAAAAATCTTCATAAATTAACTACCAATATGGCATAATAATTAGTTATAATAAACAAAACCATCCCTCTACCACTGCCATGTTATACAGAATATTTTATACTTCCCCTCAGCAGATTATTGCTGTAAATGGATAACTGTAAGTAGAATCTATTTATACCGGTCTCCTTTCCTTTCCTCTTTTGCTGCATTACTTTTTTCTGAATATTTTCCTTGTATAAGTCCTTGTTTGCCATTATGTCCAAAGTCAAAGGTTTGTCCTTAAATTGTGGCCTTAGTCGATCCTTTATAAAACCTGTCTCCATATTCCAAATAACAAAATGATCCCTGCAAAACAGCATAGAACATAGGTTACATAAAAATATTTATATATACATGTGTAATGATAGCATCATCACTTATTACATTTATCATATTCTGCAGAGTGTGTGAGATGAGATTGCAAACACATCTTCCTGCCTGGGTAACTACTATTTGAGTACATGTAGCTAAACATAGTGAAGTGGTTACAGGGAGTTCTATCTGCTATAGAAATACACAGTCTCCGTAACATCTACTGGGGATGTGTACCCACTGGCTACTCTGCCGTAATGGAGTAGCTGCTGGTCAGACAGGTATAAGACAGTCACTGGTAGATGGCACCTTGGTGGCAGCTGAACACAGTCGGATTGCAGGTAGTGGAAACAGGATGGTGCTGGATACATATAGGAAGGCTTGTGCTGGTTTACTGGAAGCAGGACTGGTCACGGACACTGGACTCCGGATACAGGGATGGACTCGGATACAGGACTCAGGATACAGGACTGGACACCAGATACAGGACTCAGGATACAGGACTGGACACCAGATACAGGACTGGTCATGGACACTGGACTCATGATACAGGATAGTCACGGACACAGGTTTCAGAATAGAGAACTAGTCACGGACACAGGATTCAGGAAACAGGATACGGAACCTGTCTATTCACAATCCCGACACTTCGGTAACGTTTGTGTGGGACTTACAGCACGGCAAGCTTAATCTCGCGAAATCACGCTGTAAATGACAGCTTACAGCGATATCACGCTTGTTGTGCTGTAAGTCCCAAACAAACGTTACCAAAGTGTCGGGATTGTGAATAGACATCCCGTCCTGGCTGGAAGCGATGTCTATTCACTATCAAGACACTTGAGTAACGTTAGTGTGTGTTAATGTGTGAGTAAGTGACAGCACATCATGAACAACGCAGGATCACTATGTGCTGATTACATGAATGGAGAGAAGTGTATGACGCTGATTGGTCACAGATTGGTCAGCGTCATACACTTCTTTACAACGCCCACTTGGTCAAAAGTAAAAACACGCCCAGTTGGGCATTAAGAAAGTCATTAGCATAAAGCTAAAATTGCTCATAACTTGGTGAAAATAGATCGTTTTTCTAAATAAAAAAACACTACTGTAATCTACATTACAGCGCCGATCTCATTAGGTAGGAGATAGGGCACTTATAATGTGGTGACAGAGCCTCTTTAAGAAAAAAAATTAGGACTAGCTCCCTCCAATCAAGAATGGCAGCAATGATGGAGTGAACAAAATGTCTTTTGTTTCTAGTATTACTATTATTTTAAAATAATTCTGTCATCAGTTTTTAGCCTCCCAAACCGCTAACACTGTTAGTTACCTATATTGTAAAGTAGTAGAAGCATACCACTGTGAAATATCTTAGTCCTTGCATCAGGGTAAAAAATAAGTTTCATCCTTCCTTGTGCCATATGCAAATTAGGCTTACAGTGTCCGCTGATCCGGGAAGTGTCCAGTATCTTGAGCTCCAACCCCTCTGCAGTTGATTGACATCTCTGCTTGTATGATTCTAAAGACAAACAGAGCCTTCAACTGCAGAGGAGAGGGAAAGGGGAGTGGTTGAAGCTCAAGATGGCAGACACCTACCGGTTTGGCCGACACTGCAAACCAAATTTGCATATGGCGCAGGGCAGAATAAAACTTATTTTTTAGCCTGATGCAAGGACTAAGATATTTAACAGTGGTATATTTCTACTGCTTTAACCTATCGCTAAATAGCGGTTTTGCAGGTTAAAAACTGATGACGGACTCACTTTAAGAAGGATGCATCATACAATGGCAGAATGTGTATATATCTGAGTTTCATGCTAATCATCCCATGGGTGGAAGTATGGCCTATGGTAGAGTTATTTATCTGTTATCATTTAATACTTGGCAATGCCCATAGCCATCATTACCTGTTCTCTGAGAGCCCCAGGAGGAGGCCTTTGTCCAGGACCCTGTATTCATGGTTAGGACAAGGTATAACATAGAGGCCTGTCTGCCTGCGGACATATTTTTTCTTCAGCAAATCATAAGTAAGAAGAGTCTAGAGAGATAAAAACAAGTAAAGATAAAATATCAGATATAGAAGTAATTGCTTTCTTTATATAGCTACTAGGAGATCTATTCAACCAATCTATTGTCATTCACATAGCAAAAATGTTTCCTCCAGAACAATTATTGATTTTTTATTACCTGAAATATAGGCCTGGGGGTTTCAGTGAATGAGGCCATACCCCTGTCAGTGAGGATATAAAGCTTCATGTCTCTGACTAGCACAATATCATTGCTCTCCACCAATCCTCGCTCCACCCGCACGGCACTGCTTTTACACTTTGATTTCACGATATTCCACACAGTGATCACCCCAGGCCTCACACTTCTGCAGACCACATATCTGTTCATAGAAGAGCAGAAGACATTTACAGCACGAACAAGTCATTATCATCATGTTTTATTACATTGCAGAGGACATGCATGGCTGCCTGAGAAGAATAGATTGCTTGTTTTCAGTCTTTCATTACATTGGAAAATGTCCATTATTCCATTATGAAGTATGTCACACAGAAGTATTTTTTTTAGATAAATTAGAACATGGCGTCAAAAAGGTGAATGTTTGTGTGTCAGGACTTCATTAGGCTTCTATTACAACAATGGGATGACGAACTCCGTGTTCCCAGTGGGATCACGATCCTGATCGGATAGTGCAAGAGCCTGTAACCAGTAAACATTTTTTTCTTATCACAGATCACGTATTTGTGGATATTGTTAAGTTCTTCATGACTAACCAGCACAATCAATGTTCTTATCGTTGTTGTCTTTCATTCCTATATATATATATATATATATATATATATATATAAATATATATATATATATATATATATATACACTTAGTTGAAGCACCTTCGGCAGCGTTAACAGCCTCCAGTCTTCTTGGGTATGATGCCACAATGTTTGCACACCTGGATTTGAGGATTTTCTCCCATTCTTCTCTGCAGATCCTCTGAAGCTCTGTCAGGTTGGATGGGGACCGTCAGTGGACAGCTATTTTCAGGTCTCTCCAGATATGTTCTATTGGGTTCAAGTCAGGGCTCTGGCTGGGCCACTCAAGGACAGTTACAGAGTTGTTCCTAAGCCACTCCTGTGTTATCTTGGCGGTGTGCTTATGGTCATTGTCCTGTTGGAAGGTGAACCTTCGGCCCAGTCTGAGGTCCAGAGCACTCTGGATCAGATTTCATTAAGAATATCTCTGTACTTTGCTCCATTCATCTTTAGTTCACTGTTTATTTCAGTTTCTTGTTAATTTTCCCTAGAATAATTGGTTTAATCACTGATTCATTTCTTTAGGGATATGAAAGGTAGATAGGTAGCGATGTCACTGTATTTGATTCAAAAACAATCTGCTTGTGTTAATAAACAATGCTGAGTGTGATTACTTTTTTTCTAGTGCTATTGCACTTACATTGCCACTATTGACTCTGTGAGTTGGTGGTTATCCGAGGTAATATAACAAGATGAGCCTATTTTTTATTATTTGATCCAGATACTGTACAGATGTACCTAATAAATAATATTTTGGGATTTTTAAATATATATATTTTTTGTAATGTTTTATAATAATTTTATAATTTAATTGTTTTTTGATTTTTATTATTATTTATAGTACTGCTACAGTCTGGACTTAGGCTTTCTTACCATCAGGGATGTATTGCCCCGTTGGTGAATTGGTTTAGCCTCGTCCGTGCTGTCAGGGTACGTTCCCCGAATTGTACTGCCGGGCTGAGAAGCTAAACCTCTATTTAATCATAGTAATCCTTGAGGATGCTGTGATTTGTTGCTGAACTGGCTGTGCTGTATTTAAATGTATACCAGCATGTGTTTGCTGGTTCAGCTACCAGTCCTGGCCGCTCATAAACATTCCCACAGCATGATGCTGCCACCACCATGCTTCACTGTAGGGATGGTGTTGGGCAGGTGATGAGCAGTGCCTGGTTTCCTCCAGACATGAAGCTTAAAATTGATGCCAAAATGTTCAATCTTGGTTTCATCAGACCGCAGAATCTTGTTTATCACAGTCTGAGAGTCCTTTAGTCCTTTTTTGCAAACTCCAGGCAGGCATTCATGTGCCTTTTGCTGAGGAGAGTCATCTTTCTGGCATAAAGCCCAGATTGGTGGAGTGCTGCAATGATGGTTGACCTTCTGGAAGTTTTTCCCATCTGCACACAGGATCTTTGGAGCTCAGCCGGAGTGACCATCGGGTTCTTGGTCACCTCTCTTACCAAGGCCCTTTTCCCCAATCACTTAGTTTGGTGGGGCAGTCAGCTTTAGGAAGAGTCCTGGTTGTTCCAAACGTCTTCCTTTTAAGAATTATTAAGTCCACTGTGCTCTTGGAAACTTTCAGTGCAGCAGAACTTTTTTTGTGCCCTTCTCCAGACTTGTGCCTCCACACAATCCTGTCTCTGGGCTCTACAGGCAGTTCTTTCCTCCTCATGGCATGTTTTTTGCTCTGGTATGCATTGTCAGCTGTGAGGCCTTATATAGACAGGGGTCTGTCTCTCCAAATCATGTCCATTCAAATGGACAGAGCTAAATATCAAGTGTCATAGCAAAGGGTCGAATACTTATGTCCAGGCAAAATGTGAGTTTTACATTTTTTAATAAATTTGCAAAAATGTCTAAAATTCTGTTTTCACTTTGTCATTATAGGGTATTGAGTGCAGAATGTTGGGGAAAAACTTATTTAAAAAAAAAAGTCGCAACATAACAAAATGTGTAAAAAGTGAAAGGTCTGAAGACTTTCCGAATGCACTGTATGCAATGCTGTGAAAAAATATTCGCTCCTATTTTTGCTAATTGGTCACATTTAAATCATTCAGATCATAAAAATAATTTTAATATAAGGTAAAGACAATACAAGTAAACACAAAATGCAGCTTTTACATGATCATTCCCTTTATTAAGGATAAAGATTTATTCAAAGCCTATATCACCCATGTGAAAAACTAATTGCTTTCGCTGTGAAATTGTGTTGGCCGACCACTCCTTGGATTGGAAGATTCACCACTTTTCAAGTTTTCTCCATTTGTGGATAATGCCCTCACTGTGGCTCGCTGGAGTCGCAGAGCCTAGGCAATGGCTTTGTAACCCTTTCCAGACTGGTAGATTTCACGGATGGTGTTTGGAATTTGTATTTGAAACTCTTTAGAACGTGGCATCATGTGCCTGCTTTACATCACCAGTCAGCATCTATTTAAGTGATGTTTAGCTTCAACAGGTCTGGCAGTAAGCTTGCCCGATGCGGCTAGTAAAATTGAACCCAATTGTCAATTGAATTTGGTTAACTGGTTTATTTAGTAGCTAAGGGGGCAATTACTTGTTCACCTAAGGCCCTGTAATTCTGCACAGCATTCTTCCTGCAATAACTTAAATCATAATTTTAAAACAGCATTTTGTGTTTTACTTTTGGGTTATCCTTGTCTAAAATTAAAAGTAGTTTGATAATCTAAAACATGCAAGTGTGAAAACTAAAATACTTTTTCCCAGCCCTGTATTTATAAACTTCTAATAAAAATCAAAAATCTGGAAATTTGACTTCATGCTTTAGGTATTACCTTGGAAAATTCTTCATTGTAACAATCTCTAGAATCCCATTGGCTACCTTTGCATTGTTGAGGTTGACACTCAGAGACTGGTCATTTATATGGTTAGCTAAATTCCATGATCGTAAGACATTCTCTCCTTCACAGAAAGCTAGGCAGTACCGAAGATCAAAGCATACTTCTATGACATAGAGACGTAAAAATATTAATATGATATCAATGTAAATGAGATCACGATGCATATAAAGAGCTTAAGATATGCTATAATGCTGAGCTACTATATCTCTTCATTTCTCCGATCTTTATTATAATTAGTACCGGAATGCCAGGAAAGCCTCTTTATTTGCCTGGTTTGAGGTGATGCTTCTGCCTGTCTTTCCTGGTGGTTCACTGTTGTCTATGTTACAGCAGCTACACGGTTGCATATCACTGTCTATGACCAAGCTGCTGCTATTCAGGTCAGTAACTAAAGAGGAAGCAATTTCATTGGAAACCCAGCTGTCTAGGATACTAATGCATATCAATGATCAGTCTATCCCTTACTTTGCTAAACAGAAGATCCAGCAAAGACTATTTGGTATCTTCAGATCCCTCTGACAAGTCTACAGATAAATGGCACACTCTTGGGAGACTTGTAGTATTTCCAAAAGACCAAAAATGATCTCTAATTAAAATTACTCAGAGCACAACAACAGTATGCAAAATATCAATCAATGTCAATTGGCATTCTAAATGCAACACATAACAAAAAATCCAAGTTTTAAACTGAAACTCCAACCAAATATTCATAATTAATAAAATAAAGTTACGTACAGAGGGCAGGCAGAGCAGGAAGTCTGTGAGGTGCAACATCAGCCAATAGATTGAGAGCACTGAGTGATGTCAGAAAAGACAACACAGATTATCAGATCACGGAAGGATAAGGTTACAGCTGCCCATAGAAGTCTATGGAGATCCAGTGCTGGATTCACAGCTACACTGCTCATTACTGCTGTATAATCTCCTCCATGATGCTGCCTCATCTATATATTTGATCAATAGAGATAGGAGAGCAGGATTCTCCTCTTCTCTTTGTGCTGTGTATGGCAGACATGATAGCAGTTATGGTCTAAGTAAAAAAGAGAAAAAATGCACGGCGCCACATAGTGCAAGGAAACCAGGGACAACTGAACAATTAGATCAAGACAAGATTGTGCTCATTCAGACACAACTCTGATGTAAACGCAGAAAAATTAATATACAGGGTGTGCTGCTACCAGGGTCCAAACTGGTGTGCAAGGTGTATCACTGCAATAAATAGATTAATATTCCACAAAAGATATGACCCATAACAGGCGCTGCTACAATATGACACAAAGGATTATAGAGGACAAAAGATATATTCAATGATAATCAGGCCACGTGTTTCAACGCTGGACTAGCGTCTTCCTCTGGCCTGAGGTAGTGGCTAGTCCAGCGTTGAAACGCGTAGCCTGATTATCATTAAATATACCTTTTATCCTCTCAAATCCTTTGTGTCAAATTGTAGCAGCGCCAATTATGGGTCATATCTTTTGTGGAATATTAATCTATCATAGCAGTTAGGCGCTACCCATTAGCTCAGGGAAAACTGAGAATTAGAGATAGAGCCTGCAAAGGGGAAAATGGACATAAATGTCACATACAAGTCATATAATGGCCAGAATTAGTGTTACTCCTCATGTACACACATGTGACAGCTTATTCTGAAAAGTCCTCTGAAATGTACAGCTCATCTTGGAAACTTGTATTTGAGGGACCAAAGTGTAAGTATAAGGGGTCCTGGTATGTAAAATTACCCTAGTGCTCCATTTTACTAAATATAATATTTTGCCCACAGTTTCACATTCAAGGCAGAAAGACAACTATACATGGTTTTAAACTCTGGAACAGCCATGCTAATACACCATCTTCACCTCTTATTTAACCATTAATTTCTCGGTCTGGACAAATAGTCACACTTCTATGCCTAAGGGTATGTGCACACGATAGCAGGCATTTACGTCTGAAAAGACAGACTGTTTTCAGGAGAAAACAGCTGCCTTGTTTCAGACGTAAATGCTCCTCCTCGCATTTTGCGAGGCTTCTCTGACAGCCGTAAATTTTGAGCTGCTCTTCATTGAGTTCAATGAAGAACAGCTCAAATTACGTCTGAAAGAAGTGTCCTGCACTTCTTTTGACGAGGATGTATTTTTACGCGTCGTCGTTTGACAGCTATCAAACGACGACGCGTAAATGACAGGTCGTCTGCACAGTACGTCGGCAAACCCATTCAAATGAATGGGCAGATGTTTGCCGACGTATTGTAGCCCTATTTTCAGACGTAAAACGAGGCATAATACGCCTCGTTTACGTCTGAAAATAGGTCGTGTGAACCCAGCCTCACTCATACTAAGTAACACCGTACAACTTTTCTCACCAACCAATAGAGAACTGTGCTACCACTGTCATTTTAATATATTAATCAATGCACAGAATCATATAGATAATGTTTTTGAGACATAAAGCTAAAATAATACTATATCCCTAAGAATAACCACATATTTTAATACTGTTAGCACAGTCCAGCTTACCTCCCAATGGTACTGATGAAAACTTTACCATGTGTTTATGGTCCTCTGTTTCTAAATTCCACACCACTATTTCAGTAGTATTGGTGTTTGGGACCCGGGAAAATGCTACAACATGCGATCCCTGACGATTTACAGCAAACTTGGTGATAAAGTCATTGCAGCAGCCCTTCACTGTGCGAATATAGGCAAATGTGTGCACACTGAACAGCTCAATATGTACCATGTCATGTAACTTTGGAGAAGGGTACCTGCAAAACAGAGTTCATAGGACTTTTAGAAGGCATACACCATGCACAGGGACGATCACTCTTCTTCTATATCATCAGAACACAGTGCTGCTTTTTACTATATGATTAAGATGAACTATCTAAAATTATTGTTGACTATAAAGATCTTGGGTTACTCTACTTCTCTCCATAATTAAAAATAGCAACGTCAAGCATGAAAGAACAGAGGTCCCATTTTCCCCCGCTTGCAGTAGAGATGTGGCTGCAGATGTACGCTCTCCATACATTATAATGGGACCTATGGAAACAGCTAGGCAAGCTCACTTGCCTATTCCGCATCTCCCCTGGACTAATGTTTTGATAGCACAAGTTTGGCCACTTCTCGACTGCACATGGCCAGCACAGGACTGAATGCAGTGTGCGGCCCTTGGTCAAAGTCAATGGCTGCATCTGAGGCCCTCATAATATGGTAGGTTAACCACCACTGGTAAAGTTACAATGTTAGCAAAAAGCATTTACACATAAAATCGGCCCTTGAGTTGTCCTTCCGTTGCTGTTTTTCGAAAGTGACAACAGGAAATTGCTGCCATTACAGTACCAATAGGGAGTGACCGAAGCTCTCATAGACCTATGAATAGAAAATCTGCCTAGTTATGAAGCGATATAGGGGACGGGCAGTGGATTTGTCACATAGTAAAACCTGGGTGACAACTCTCGTGAGAGCTGTACAAGCAAATATAAACTAAAGAACACCATTCTTAAATACTAAATAAGAGAACAACTCAAACAATGTGTTCCTCATTGAATATTTGTTAAACACACTTTATAGAACACATGGGCAATTAAGGAGGCTCTGTCACCACATTATAAGTGCCCTATCTTGTACATAATGTGATCGGCGCTGTAATGTAGATTACAGCAGTGTTTTTTATTTAGAAAAACGATCATTTTTGACTGAGTTATGACCTATATTAGCTTTATGCTAATGAGTTTCTTAATGACCAACTGGGCGTGTTTTACTTTTTGGCCAAGTGGGCGTTGTGGAGAGAAGTGTATGACGCTGACCTACCAGCATCATACACTTCTCCCCATTAATTTACACAGCACATAGTGATCTTACTAGATCACTATGTGCAGCCACATACACACACTAACATTACTCAAGTGTCTTGACAGTGAATAGACATCACTACCAGCTAGGACGTGATGTCTATTCACAATCCTGACACTTCGGTAACGTTTGTCTGAGATTTACAGCAAGGCAAGCGTAATCTTGTTTTAAATGACAGTTTACAGCGTAATCTCGCGAGATTACGCTTGCCTTGCTGTAAATCTCACACAAACGTTACCAAAGTGTCAGGATTGTGAATAGACATCACGTCCCGGCTGGTAGTGATGTCTATTCACTGTCAGGACACTTGAGTAATGTTAATGTGTGTGTATGTGGCTGCACATAGTGATCTAGATAGATCACTATCTGCTGTGTAAATGAATTGGGAGAAGTGTATGACGCTGATTGGTCAGCATCATACACTTCACAACGCCCACTTGGTCAAAAAAGTAAAACACTCCCAGTTGTCCATTAAGAAAGTCATTAGCATAAAGCTAAAATAGGTCATAACTCCGTCAAAAATTATCGTTTTTATAAATAAACACTGCTGTAATCTACATTACAGCGCAGATCACATTATGTACAAGATAGGGCACTTATAATGTGGTGACAGAGCCTCTTTAACATAAGAAGCTAACATTACCCAAGCCACAGGTAAATGATAAAGCATGTTTCCTGCAATGCTTTCCCTCTAGAGCATAAAATTACATTGCAGTGAATGGGAACATTTTGTGCGACATTAGCATTATTCATTATTTACCTGCAAATCAGTAGGAAATATTCCTTGGTTACAGCCACACCTTGAACGGAAGCCACTGGATCTTGTGCAGTAAGTTTGGCAACAACAGCTCCTCGTCTGGAATTCAGTACCATGGCTTCCTTCCCACTCCTGTCACAAAGAGGAACACAAAAGTGAAGTTCTCTGTTGCACATTCTTTGCCCACATTCATCTTACCATTTAACAGCAGCTATGTATTAGTTTGCTATCAGGGGCGTAACTAGGAAAGACTGTGCCCCATAGCAAACTCTTGACTGGGGCCCCCCTTCCCCGAAACCATCACCCCCCCCCTAGATCCCCCACTCTCCCGACAATGAACACTTATCAGTTCTGTGTGCAATGTAAAAATCCAGCTAGGCCACCAAGTATACTCTTGATAACCTTTAGTTACAGAGTTACCAAAATTGTAACAAACAGTTAAAGAGGCTCTGTCACCAGATTATAAATGCCCCATCTCCTACATAATCTGATTGGCGCTGTAATGTAGATAACAACAGTGGTTTTTATTTTGAAAAACGGTAATTTTTGAGCAAGTTATGAGCAATTTTCAATTTAAGCAAATTAGTTTCTTAATTGACAACTGGGCGTTTTTTACCTTTTCACCAACTGGGCGTTGTAAAGAGAAGTGTATGACGCTGACCAATCAGCATCATACACTTCTCTCCATTCATTTTTAGCTGTAATCGCAGCACAGCGTGATCTTGCGAGATCACGCTGTGCTGCGATTACAGCTAAAAATGAATGGAGAGAAGTGTATGACGCTGATTTGTCAGCGTCATACATTTCTCTTTACAACGCCCAGTTGTTAAAAAGGTAAAAAACGCCCAGTTGTCCATTAAGAAACGAATTAGCATAAATCAAAAATTGCTCATAACTTGCTCAAAAATTATAATTTTTCAAAATAAAAACCACGGTTGTTATCTACATTACAGCGCCAATCAGATTATGTAGAAGATAGGGGATTTATAATCTGGTGACAGAGCCTTTTTAAGCATGGATATTATAACATTTGATTATGTTACTTCATAAACATAATAGTTATTAAAAAATACTCACCCGAAACTTAAAGCTTGTAGATAGTGCCACATACAACCCCTTGTAGATAGTGCCACATACCCCACAGTGTAGATAGTGCCACATGCCCACTTGTAGATTGTGCCACATACCCCCCTTGTAGATAGTGCCACATTCCCCCCTTGTAGATAGTGCCACATAACCCCCTTGTAGATAGTGCCACATACCCCCTTGTAGATAGTGCCACATACCTTGCCTTGTAGATAGTGCCACATACCCCCTTGTAGATAGTGCCACATACCCCCGTTGTAGATAGTGCCACATACCCCCCCTTGTAGATAGTGCCAAATACCCCACAGTGTAGATAGTGCCACATGCCCCCTTGTAGATAGTGCCACATACCCTCTTTGTAGATAGTGCCACATACCCCCCTCATAGATAGTGCCACATACCACCCATGTAGATAGTGCCACATACCACCCATGTAGATAGTGACACATGCCCCCCTTGTAGATAGTGACACATGCCCCCCTTGTAGATAGTGACACATGCCCCACTTGTAGATAGTGACACATGCCCCCCCTTATAGATAGTTACACACACAAACTCCCCTTGTAGATAATGCCACCCCAAACAAATGTTTGTTAGTGACCAACGCCAGCGGGAACGAGGGGGCCCTTGCCGACATAATGTTATGTGTCGGGCCGGGGGCACGGGCGCTCTCATGCCGTGTGCCTCGTAGCAGCCACTATGGCTGCTACAGCGATAGTTACGCCACTGTTTGGTACCCTATACAACACCATAAGTTGGCTGTGCCAGACATGAGCATGACTTCACAGGAGATAAAAGATGTATTAGGCCTAGTTCAGATAGAGTTATTTGACAAGCAGAAAAAATATGACTCAAAATTCCGTCAGGATTTTTTATGCAGATTTTGAAATGCAAGCGTTTTTGTTTTTTTTAATGTTATTTTGCCACTTTTTTTAGGCTTTTTTCTGTGTTTTTACTTGAGGCACCTTTTTAAATTAAGCAAATGCAAAAAACGCTGGCAGTTTTTGGTAAAAAACAAGTTAAAAAAAATGAACGGCGTGTTTTTTTTTTACTGCCGTTGACTTCAATGGCGGTTTAGAGGTGGAAACCGCACCAAGATAGGGCATGATACTTATTATTCCCGTGAGTAGTCAAAAATCACCCGTGAAACAAAAACGCCTCTACCTTCCATTGACAACAATGAAGCGAGATTTGGGGTGTTTCTGACACGGTTACCGCCTGAAAGTGGTGGTAGTAGCAGCCATGCATTTGAAGTTCCTGTATTGCCCTGGCCATTTATAACGTACTAATGGAGCATCATGGGAAATACAAAACAAGTGTAATAATATCACTTGCTCAAGTCTAATAAATGTGCATAAAAGTGACATTCTATTAATAAAAACAATAATTAAAAAACAGGTTTATAAGTCTAAAATTATAGATCTAACAGAATTGCAGATTACACTATTGATAATTGAAATAATTTTAATGGTTAAAATTAAGAAAACATTTTCATGCAATTGAACACAAGTGAAATGAAAATTTCGATGTCACACAACTTTTGCTTGGGTTAAAGAGGCTCTGTCACCAGATTCTCAAATCCCTATCTCCTATTGCGTGTGATCGGCGCTGCAATGTAGATAACAGTCACTTGTTTTTTGTTTTAAAACGTTCATTTTTGGCCAAGTTATGAGCTATTTTATATATATGCAAATGAGCATTGAAATGGACAACTGGGCGTGTTTTTTTTCGTATGTTCAACTGGGAGTGTATTGTGTTTTTAACTGGGCGTGTTTACATGTTTTACTAACTGGGCGTTGTGAATAGAAGTGTATGATGCTGACGAATCAGTGACCAATCAGCATCATGCACTCCTCTCTATTTATTTACACAGCAGCATCACGTTCTTACTAGAACGATGTGCAGCCACATACACAAGTGTCCTGATAATGAATACACATGACCTCCAGCCTGGATGTCATGTGTATTCAGAATCCTGACACTTCTGAATCTTTTCTGTGAGATTTCCAGCAAGGGAAACGAAATCTCGTTTACCTCGTAATCTTGCGAAATTCCGCATGGCTTGCTGGAATCTCACAGAAAAGATTCAGAAGTGTCAGGATTCTGAATACACATGACATCCAGGCTGGAGGTCATGTGTATTCATTATCAGGACACTTGTGTATGTGGCTGCACATCGTTCTAGTAAGAACGTGATGCTGCTGTGTAAATGAATGGAGAGGAGTGCATGATGCTGATTGGTCACTGATCGTTGTAACTCATGCTATGGGCTTTAATATTAGAGTTGCACCCTGAAGAATATACATAGCTAGATTCAAACAATTTATTGTCTTGTGCTTACCTGTAGGCAAATACAATGTACTCTTTAAATGAATTCATAGAAACCAGAATGGAGCGGTTTTTATGAACCGGCATTTCATCTGCAGGAATATCTACCTGACAGATACGTTTACAGGAGTCCGCCAAGTCAAAAACCTGGAATACATTTAAAAAAATCATAAAATTGCTAAATATAAACAACAAAGTACAAAAGAAACTTTGCAGATATAATTCAATAATTGGAGAACTGACCTTAACTAAATGGCTTCCATCAAAAAAAGCTAAGAGAAGCTGCCCATCCATAGCAGATG
This sequence comes from Rhinoderma darwinii, assembly GCF_050947455.1. NCBI lineage: Eukaryota > Metazoa > Chordata > Amphibia > Anura > Rhinodermatidae > Rhinoderma > Rhinoderma darwinii. The sequence continues at coordinate 91,896,870 of NC_134687.1, read as the reverse complement.
TCAGGATAGGGGCATCCAAACAGTCAATGGCAGCATAAACCATTTTCCTACGTGAGAGGTCCCATATCTGGAAACTGTGGTCCTGAGTGACAGCGGCTATTCTGTTCTGCATACACACAGTGATGGAGTCAATGTTCATTCCAACGCCATGAAGAGTGAATACGGGCTTCCCAGCTACTAGGTCCCAAACCTTCAAGGTGCCATCCCTGGAAGCTGTCAGTGCTCGTAGATCAATCTGCGCTTCTGCAACTGCAGTAATACTGTCGGTGTGGCCTATACAGCAACAAAGTTATTAATGTAAATTGTGATTTTTAGATGTTTAACGTAAAATAAAATGTATCCTCTATGTGATTTTTATTAATAGTGAAGCGTATTTTATTTTTTTAAAAGAATATTATGATCTCAAGGGACACCTTAAACCTGTTGCCAGCTTATCCCTTATGAACCACAGGCTGTGTGACCACAATGCTTTGCAGGCAGAATATACAGAGGTCAATACCATTACATTTGTGACAAGAAGCCAGAGAACACAGGGTTAAAATATAACCTTCTGTTCCTAACTCAAACCATTTGGACTTTCCTTGGGATTTCCAGAAGGCTATCGTGTATTAGGCCTTAATTACACGAACGTTGATTACGTCCGTGTGACGGCCGTTAAAGCAACGGCCATCACACGGACCCATGTAATTCAATGGGGCCGCACACACGGCCGTTGTTTCAATGGACCATGTGAAGGCTCCGTTTAAAAATAGGACGTGTCTTATTTTTTTGCACTTCACGCATCCCTCCATAGACTCTAGGGGGGATGTGTGATAACGCATCCTGCAGGGGTGCAGCACGGAGGCACCTCGGATGTGAAAAACTGTAGTGTGAATCTAGCCTAAGTGTGTGAGATCAGTAACATACTGATATTACTATGCCACTAACATAGCACCCCTACCAGGTACAGAAGAGAGAAGGTGATATCCTTGTATTATTGTGCAGGGACAGATTAAAAAAATAACAACGCTACTTAAAAGCTTGCAGGTAACCTTAACCTCTTAATGACCAGGCCTGAAAAGGCCTTAATGACCAGCAAAAAATGTTACAGTTTTTGCCTTTCAGCAGCCATAATATTTTTATTTTTTCATGGACATGGCTGTATGAGGCCTTGTTTTATGCGAGTGAAATATTTTTTTTTTCTGCATGTATTGTTGGTAGAAAAAAATCATTGTGTAAGTTTTATAATTTTTACGGCGTGAATATAGAAAAAAAATTATTTTCGGCATCGTTTTTTTTTGTTTATTTTTTGACCTGTTCACGTTTCATGCTAAATAAGCTGTTAAATTAAATGTATTAATTAAAGTAATGTATGGGCAATAAAATATATTTTATTCAAAATAATGACTTTTTTTTGAACATTTTTTTATTTACTTATTTTTTGGTTACATATTTTTTTTTAATCCCATTAATGGATAACTTTATCTTTTACTTATAATGTATTAGCATACTCCTTTATGCTAATACATGATCTTCTGTGTCACTTTGACACAGGCTGCTGTTAGGGAAGCACATAGTGTGCCCAAACAGCAGGCATACTGAGCAGACATATCTGGGGTCCTTTGTAGGTCCCCAGGGCTGACTGCAGATGGATTCCCGGTCTTCAATCGCATCACCGGATTGCAGCAATCGAAGAGGGGAGTCCCCTTTGTTTATGCCACAGACACGGACCGCGGCGATCAAAAGGTTAAGCATCTGGGGTCGGAGTGTTTCTACAAATCTAGCTGCGTTTAGCAGGCTGCTCTAAGTTCAGGAGCTGTTAGTTACAGCTTCTGCTTAAATTATGTACGTTCACAGGGGCGCTCATCAGCCTCTTCTACTGCAACGCCAAAAGACATCGCTGTAGACGAAGCACATGCACCGCCAGCCGTCAAAATACGGTGGGCGGTTGTCAAGGGGTTAACCATGGTTACCTCCAAGGAGACACGTGGAGTCATCATTGCTTTGCATCAAAAGGGCTTTACGGGCAAGGAGATTGCTGCTTGTAAGATTGTCCCTAAATCAACCATTTATCGGATCATCAAGAACTTCATGGAGAGAGGTTCAATTATTGTGAAGAAGGCTTCAGGGTGCCCAAGAAAGTCCAGCAAGGACCGTCTTCTAAAGAGGATTCAGCTACGGGATTGGTTTAACACCAGTGCCGTTCCCAAGTTAGAATTGATAAAAATAATTGATTGTGGGACAACCCCTTTTAGATGATTGCTTTTTCATTTTTAAAGTAGCTAAAGAAGAAAATTCCACCGGCACACTCCAGAAATACCTTACAGAACTCAAGGGGTTTATTTGCGAGGTGATCAGCAATAAATTAAAGTCACGTAGCATAACCCAGAAATGAAAAAAGAAAAGTTGCGACACTACTCCACATTTCTAAAAAGCGCTTCACTTTATTTGTACCATTAAAAGAGACACATCATGGTGGTGGTAACAGCCTTTTCACGCTATCCGCGCTACATCTAGCCCTAGTAGATCACCCCCAACACATGATATAAATGCAAATAAAAAAGAGGAAAGAAACAACCAAAATTAACTTTACATTTTTATTAAAATTAAAATTAAATTTTACAAACATGGCAGTACAAAAAATCTGAACTCAACTTGCATGATGCATGTAAATATGAATACATTGTTATTCGTTAGCACGAGGAATAAGTCTACCTGTCAATCTATAGGAAATATAATTCCATTTATTCATCCATAAGGGAGAAATCTCTTTCTTCCTTACTATCCAATTCGCCTCCCTTTGTAAAAAGGGAGGCGCATTGGATAGTAAGGGCGGAAGATGATTAGGGATCAATGAACGGATGATCTTTCCTATAGAATAACAGGTAAACTTTTTCTCCATGCTAATGAATAACAATGTATTCATATTTACATGCAACATGCAAGTTGGGTTCCGCTTGTTTGTACTGCCATGTTTTTAAATGTTAATTGTGGGTGTTTCTATCCTCTGTTTTATTTGAATATATATCATGTGTTGGGGGGGGGGGGGGTACAGTAGAGCCAAATGTAGCGCGGATAGCGTGGACTGGCTGTTGCCTTTTCTGTGTATTGTATCCACCACGCTGTATCTCTTTTAATAATACAAATTAAGTGAAGCGCTTTTTAGAAATTCCTGGAGAGCTTCGCAACTTTTTTCTATTGCTAAATGATGCTGCATGTAGTTTTTATATGACCCATTCAAATTGTCATGAAGAATAATAATAAATAAATAGACCACAAATGATTTACAAATATAAACCGCTTGAAATAAAGGTGCCATGAATCTCATACAAATCCTGTAGAAATGACAGCCAATGTACCTGCTAAGGTGTCATAGAGAATCCCCCCAGGTGGCAGAAGACAGGTGAATGAAGGTATGAAAGTGGCAATAGAGGATTGCTGACACTGAGCCATCAAGGTTGGCAGTAATGGATATTTCCTCGGATCACCTAAAGTTAACAAAAATTGTTTTTTAAATGATAAACAAATGTTTGCATTAAGACAAAAATGTATGCATATGGAGACTTGGTAAAACAAGCTGATCTATCAAGTATACTACATACACTATTTGTACTCAATTTACAGTACTTTAGGCTGCAATCGTTTTAGATGCTTCTGTTCCTGTAAAGAAAAATTCTGTTTTGCTGCGAATAGGTTTTGCTCCAAGCACTGTAAGAGAGTATGTTCATACACGACTCCCGCATACATGTGGATTGCAGAAGTTCATACACATGAGACCGCTGAGAGTAGTTTACATGGTGGCAATGTACTAGTTCCACAATAATATATAATGCAGACTAGTAATTGACATAATAATTGTACCAACTACAACATCTATACCTATAGTTTATGACAGCCTCTATATATTTTAAAATTGAGCAATTAACAGTTAAAAGAGAATTGTATTTGGCGATATTATTTAGTCCTACCAGGAGCCACAGGTTTATCTGAGGCATCTATCTGGTGCAGACGTCCTTTAAGCTGTGACGCCAGCTGACAAGGATCTCTCTGTAGGACCTTCATGGATAGCTGAAGAGTTTCATGTAGCAGATTCAAGTCAAGCATTGGCCTGTAAATCAGAAAACAATCAGGAAGCAGTCTGGGATGGCATTGCATACTAAGTGGAAATTTACTACCCGCGGAATACATTTTCTGTGATAATTGATACAATCAGACAGTGCTAGAATGAATCTTATGGGTCAATAACTTTAGAAAGTGATCCATACATTTGCATGCATGGCAAACCCACAATATACATTTAAGTAAAGTAAGAAATACAAAACCACATATATGCTCCAGTTAATGTCCCGATGGATATTCCAGCTAGGGTCTTTAAATTGTTAAGGAATCTCTTTAGAGAATTAGTATGGTGTGGCAGACAGCCACGAATAAAATTAAAGTATCTGTTATACCCAGAGACGGAGGGTGGAACTTCACTCCCCGATCTTGGCTCATACTTCCTTACTGGCCAAATAAAATATATGGTTAATTGGGAGGCTAATCCAATAAACAAGGTTGTGGGGAGTTTTAGAACAGACCCCCTAAGAGAGTGCCAAACACTGTCCTTATTGGATGTAGTTTGGCAAAAAATAAAGAAATGAAAGACATCCAGAGGGGATACGAATCTGCTCCCTTGTGGGGTAATCTCAGTTACAATCAACTCTACATGATCGACTATAAGTATTGGGAGAAAAAGGGACTGTTATATGTAGGACAGATAGTCACCATAAATGGGATACTGATGTTTCAAGATTTCAAAGAGAAATTCAATCTTACTGATAATGCATCATTTTATTATTTACAGTTAGCCCACATATTGAGTGGGCAAAGAAAGACCTCAAGATAACCCAACTGACCCAAGAGATCATTACATTTGTTAGGTGTACTAAGAAAACAAAGGGATTAATAGCAAAATGCTATAAAATATTACTCAGTCAGAAATGTATAACAATTTCCCTATCGATAACAAAAAAGTGGACAGGAGTGGTAGGTGTACTGGAAAACAGTAGCTGGCAGGCGATTATATCAGAGATTAAACATATTGTGTATGTCCTGTAAATGACCTGCAGACATAAAGGTCACATGACCTTATGTCTGCAGTTCTAACTACTGATTAGAGACCTGCTGGCCACATGACCGCAGGACCTGCAACAGCAGCAAGACAGAAGACAGTGAGGCGAGGTGAGCTGCTAGGTAAGTATAAGGGGATCATGGATTTGTTTAAGGGAGTCTGTGTCTAGGGAGTCTGTGTCTAAGGAGTCTGTGTCTAGGGAGTCTGTGTCTAGGGAGTCTGTGTCTAAGGAGTCTGTGTCTAGGGAGTCTGTGTCTACGGAGTCTGTGTCTACGGAGTCTGTGTCTACGGAGTCTGTGTCTAGGGGGTCTGTATTTAGGGGGTCTGGTCTGGGGTCTGTATTTAGGAGGTCTGGGGTCTGTATATTAGGGAGTCTGGTCTGGGGGTCTGTATATTAGGGGGTCTGTCTTCAGTTAAGGGGTCTGTATTTAGGGGGTCTTGTCTGGGGTCTGTTAGTTTAAGGGGTCTGTATTTAGGGGGTCTGGGGTTCTGTATTAGTTTAAGGGGTCTGGTGTCTGTTTTTAGGGGGTCTGGTGTCTGTATTTAAGAGGTCTGGGGGTCTGTATATTAGGGGGTCTGTCTTCAGTTAAGGGGTCTGTATTTAGGGGGTCTTGTCTGGGGTCTGTTAGTTTAAGGGGTCTGTATTTAGGGGGTCTGGGGTTCTGTATTAGTTTAAGGGGTCTGGTGTCTGTTTTTAGGGGGTCTTTTTTAGACAGACAGACCCCCGTACTAGATCGGGAAGGAATTATAGAACAACCCCAAATATACACTCGGAGTCAGTACAACAAAAGGAAATACGGAGGGGTCAGAGAGACCAAGAAAAAGACAAAGAAATATTAGAGGTAATCAATCTTTCTAAGCGACAGTTCACGGTTGAAGAATTATCAGTTTTACAAAGGGGGTTGACATTTTGCCCTACAGCTAATTTTGATCTTTTTGAAACTGTAAAAGATGTGCATTTGTTTGCTCGAAGGTTGTTACTAAAACGACACTTTTGGAACCCAGACCAATTTACTCCCGGTAGCGATATTGAAAGGGATGCACTGGCAGTATTGGAGTCACTACTAGATGTGAATCAAGGGGATGATGAGCCTGAATCTACTTTCCCATCATGTATAAAGAAAAAATCCAGCACTTTTGCAGCTATGTCCCTTTGTCCGCAGGTTGATATTTTTGTACGGTTGGTTATTAAAGATTTGAGAAATATACAAACCAATTTTGGTGACAATTTGAGCCAAGGTGAACGAAAGGCCTTGAAAGATCTTAAACAGATGAAAGATATTATATTTAAACCTGCGGACAAAGGGGGAAATATTGTAGCATGGCCGAGTGACATGTATGAAAAAGAGGCAAATAGACAGTTAAATGATGTACAAACCTATAGGGTCCTTGATCATAATCCCACTTCTATATTCAGGAACAAACTTGAAGAAATATTGGATAGGGCTTTCATAAGGGGAATCATCACTAAGGATGTATATGAGGGACTGATGGTGAAGGAACCAAAAATCCCTACCTTATACCTTTTACCTAAGGTTCATAAGGATGTTCAATGCCCTCCAGGTCGACCAATTATCTCCGGGATAGGGGGTCTAAGTGAGGTCTCATGTAGATTCATAGACTTCTATCTTAGACCTCATGTTGAGACCCTCCCCTCCTATACCCGTGACTCCACCGATATTTTGTTATCTCTTGAGGGCTTAAAATTTGAACATGACATGTACATAGTCACAAGTGATGTTGAGTCCCTTTATACTTGTATCCATCACAGCCATGGCCTGCGGGCATGTAAATTTTATTTAGAGGCTGGGAATCTGGCATCTGATCTTGTCGAACTTGTCCTTGAGTTACTGGAGTTTGTGCTTTGTCACAATTTTTTTATTTTCAAGGACAAATATTATCTCCAGACCCGTGGCACGGCAATGGGGGCCACTTGTGCCCCATCTTATGCCAACCTCTTTATGGGTTTCTGGGAACGGCATATGATCCAGGATGAACAGAACCCTTACGAGCTCTCAGTTATATCATGGAGGAGATTTATAGACGATGTTTTGTTTATATGGCAGGGTTGTGAGCGGGACTTGACATCATTTCTTGACTATTTGAACACCAATGACATGAATGTTAAACTTATCAGTAAATATAGCCAAACAGAGATTGACTTTTTGGACCTGAAGATTTCTATCACATCAGATGGTCAGGTGGTTACTGATATTTTTAGGAAAGATACCTCCGTAAATTCCTATCTCAAGGCTGACTCCTCACATCCTAAACATGTGATCAAAGCTATTCCACGGGGACAATTTATACGTGCAAGACGTATTTGTTCCTCCGATACGTGTTTTGAAAACAGATCTAAGGATCTAACTGATAGGTTCCTTAGAAGAGGTTATAATAATACCCACGTCAAACGGGAATATGAATATGTGAGAACCCTGAAAAGAAATGATCTTTTGAAACCCAAAATAAAAGAAAAATCCAAAAGCACTACTGTGAGATTTATCTCCAGATATAATAAAAATTGGAATTCTATTTGCAATATCTTTCAGAAACACTGGTCTGTATTACATACAGATAAAAGATTAAGTAAAATATTGACTGATAATCCGGCTATGACACCACGTCGGTGATCTAATTTACGGGATATACTAGTCCGAAGCCATTATGTCCCTCCAATAAATAGGTACATATTCGGCTCCAGGGGACCCAGATGGGGTAATGTACCCTGTGGATCCTGTGGGGCTTGTCCAGTGATGGAGAGGGCTAATTCCTTTGTGGGCTCGGATTCAGTTAGGTCGTACAAGATAGTGCACTTTGTAAACTGCAATGTCCGGAATGTGATCTATCACACGCAATGTCCCTGTAATAAAATCTATGTGGGGATGACCACAAGGGAGCTTAAAGTGCGCGTGATGGAACACATTCGTGACATTAAAGGGATAACCAACAGGGATCACAAAGAGTGCTTTGGTGATCGGAGCAAACCTTTGGCTAGACATTTCAGGGATCACCATGATAGGAATTGGAGGTTACTCAAAGTAAAGGGGATTGATCGGATCTATCAGGGGAATCGTGGGGGTGATATCTTTAGGGACCTTTTGCGGAAGGAGACTAAATGGATTGTTATTTTAGATACTATGTCTCCGAAAGGCCTAAATGAATCTCAAAGTTTTGCATCCTTCTTGTAAGTATTGTTCTATGTTTTTTAACTTTTTATATTTGACTCTACTCTGATTAGATCCGGTGTGACCATTTCTGATCTGAATCGTATCTTTGATGATTAAAATAACCATGCGACCATTTAACGAAGGATATTATGGATGATGAAATTGCCATTATGAATCTACATCAACAATGTGTATTTATTGAATGATTGTATATGCACAAGATCTGTTATTATCTTTAAATTACAATTTATATTTTTGTATCAGCACATATATGTATTATGTATAATTTTTGATTAATTATTGTATTGATTGTTGTTTATGTTTATCTATGTATATATATGTATATAGAAAAAAAGAAAAAAGAAAAATGATCCAGAAATATAACTAGGCACTCTTGGGTTAGATAAAATTTAACATAGTATTTTATTTTTGAATCCAGATAATACCGGTAACATTTAATTTATACATGAATACAAAATTTACAATTTAAAAAGAGAAATCTCCTGGCCAGGAAAGAAAACATACAATAGAACCTTCAAAACATAGGTGATATTGCCTGATGGATATATAGCATACTATATATGTATAAACAATTTTGAAAGATTTCAAAAAATGAAAAACCGCTGGGTTGTGTTCACACTTGCGGTTTTCAAACATATATATTATTTTTATCACAAAATGGTCAGAGTTCCTATTTGGAGTAGCTGGTAATGAAATTTTTAAAGAAATTCACTTTATGTGTAAGTAACATGACTTTACTCTCAAGATAGGAAAATAGCCTCATGAATTAAAGGAATGTGGTTAACAGCGTGCTTTTTTTTCTTTTTTTTCCCCCTCTCATTAATGAATCCTCAGATCCAAATCAGATTTTATGGTGATAGGAAGTCTTTTCACAGACCTTTGGGTCAATGTGTAGCTCTCATGATATTAGGCTTTGAGGCAAGACATCAACTTTTATAGGTTTTTTTACCTTTACCTTCGACATCCAGCAAGTGCCGGGAAACCATGCAGGGAGGCGGTCAGCTCTGAGGTGGAAAATAGCAAATCTCCACAGAAGGAAAGTTCACTTTGTGTGGCCACACATAAATTTCAAAGCCTTCAAATCTCCACCCGACAATGCAGGATCGCACCCCGGTATATCAGCTGGATAAGAGTACTCCGAGAGGAACAGACCCAATAGAACAGGATCGCACACCGGCAACCAGGTAAATAAAACTTCGGAAGTTTTATTTACCTGGTTGCCGGTGTGCGATCCTGTTCTATTGGGTCTGTTCCTCTCGGAGTACTCTTATCCAGCTGATATACCGGGGTGCGATCCTGCATTGTCGGGTGGAGATTTGAAGGCTTTGAAATTTATGTGTGGCCACACAAAGTGAACTTTCCTTCTGTGGAGATTTGCTATTTTCCACCTCAGAGCTGACCGCCTCCCTGCATGGTTTCCCGGCACTTGCTGGATGTCGAAGGTAAAGGTAAAAAAACCTATAAAAGTTGATGTCTTGCCTCAAAGCCTAATATCATGAGAGCTACACATTGACCCAAAGGTCTGTGAAAAGACTTCCTATCACCATAAAATCTGATTTGGATCTGAGGATTCATTAATGAGAGGGGGAAAAAAAAGCACGCTGTTAACCACATTCCTTTAATTCATGAGGCTATTTTCCTATCTTGAGAGTAAAGTCATGTTACTTACACATAAAGTGAATTTCTTTAAAAATTTCATTACCAGCTACTCCAAATAGGAACTCTGACCATTTTGTGATAAAAATAATATATATGTTTGAAAACCGCAAGTGTGAACACAACCCAGCGGTTTTTCATTTTTTGAAATCTTTCAAAATTGTTTATACATATATAGTATGCTATATATCCATCAGGCAATATCACCTATGTTTTGAAGGTTCTATTGTATGTTTTCTTTCCTGGCCAGGAGATTTCTCTTTTTAAATTGTAAATTTTGTATTCATGTATAAATTAAATGTTACCGGTATTATCTGGATTCAAAAATAAAATACTATGTTAAATTTTATCTAACCCAAGAGTGCCTAGTTATATTTCTGGATCATTTTTCTTTTTTCTTTTTTTCTATTATCTTTATCAGGAATGGCACCGTGCTATATTATATTGCAATTTTGGGTTTGTTAGGTATGGTTTGGTTATAACCACATATTTTTTCTATATACAATATATATGTATATATTTGTAATAGCTTATATATATGTATATTATTTGATATATATCTTCACTCTTTTATATTGACCATGATATTGGTCTGAATATATTTAATAGCACATTTGTTATTTTTATATATGTGTCGGGATTATAAAATATATTTTTTAGATATATGTTATATAATTTTTAAATATATTCTTTATATATGTTTACATTTATTGTATATATTCATATATTTGCGTGTATATATATATATATATATTTTTTTTTTTATTATTATTTATCACACATTATATATTCACGGTGTACTCTTGGCGAAGGCTTGGTCTGTCTCGCGTTGGTCAGGACTCGGTGTACTTTCCAGAGCGGAGGGCCCCCGCTCGGTTGGTGCCCTGTTTGTCCGCCCCTCGTCTGACTTTCATGTGCTTTCGCTTTGATATTTACTAGTTTCATTTAATATATATTTTTTGTATTATGGATCACTTTATTCTTTTGGTGATCCCTTATTCATCACATATAATTAATTAGTTTAATATATATTGCACACATATATGTATGTATGTATAGATATATATACATGTTTTTCAAGTATGATTGGGTTCTTATAATTAATGTATGTGTATGTGTAATTTGTGTATGGCTCTCATATATTGTTGTATATTCTTTATATATATGTATATATATTTTTTATTGGATATTGGTTATATGGGTGTTTGTTAATATATTTGTTTGTGTGTAAATGTATTGTGAAGTTATTTATGGTACAAAGGAGATGTGGATCGATATTTGGCTCCTGTTGAATTGTGTCTGTGACATGAAAGTATCTTCATTCATGATAAATGATTCAGTTCATTGACTAAACTTACTAATTGTTTTTGGCAACATTGTTTCTGTGAACTGTGATACTCACTATTCCATGGCTGGGATTTATCCAGTTAACTTTTTTGTTTCACTGATGCTTTTGACACGCATCGCTGACGTGCTTGACACGCAGCGATGCGTGTCATGACGTTTATGACTGGATGTCAGGGGGTGTGAGTGGCCTGCTACACACCATAGGTCTAGATGATTTGTTGCTTCCCTGATTGGCTTGATGCGCATCGCTAATGTGTTTGACACGCAGCGATGCGTGCCATGTCTTTGATGATTGAGTCTTCAGAGTAGTAATTACTCTCCTGACGAAGGTTGCGAAACGCGCGTCGAGGTGCTTGGTGTCCAGGTGTCCTATCCTCCCAGTATCATGTCCTTCACAGGTATTGTGTTCCACTTCTAACTTTTTATAGCTATTTTCTGATTAGGTCTCCTTTATCATAAGCATGGTTGCTATATTCTATTGATTTGAGGGACCTGTCAGTTTGATTACTCATACATATGGTATAGCTATCACTTTACCTGGGATGTGATCCCCTTTTGGGAGGAATTATTTCTCTATATATAACTTTTGATATTGTACTATGTGAACCTGGTATATTTATATTATATCTTATATGTCTATAGTATATACTTGGGAGGGGGGTTATTTTTGTATGTCCTGTATTTATTGATGTGTAATAAAGTACAAATAAATATATTTTGATATAATATTATTATGTCGAGATTTTTCTTTTCGGTTTAATATATATGGATTATGTGAAATCTTGAATCTAATGAATTGGCTAAGAGTATATATATATAGGTTATAATATAGTCTGTGTCTAGGGAGTCTGTGTCTAAGGAGTCTGTGTCTAGGGAGTCTGTGTCTACGGAGTCTGTGTCTACGGAGTCTGTGTCTACGGAGTCTGTGTCTAGGGGGTCTGTATTTAGGGGGTCTGGTCTGGGGTCTGTATTTAGGAGGTCTGGGGTCTGTATACTAGGGAGTCTGGTCTGGGGGTCTGTATATTAGGGGGTCTGTCTTCAGTTAAGGGGTCTGTATTTAGGGGGTCTTGTCTGAGGTCTGTTAGTTTAAGGGGTCTGTATTTAGGGGGTCTGGGGTTCTGTATTAGTTTAAGGGGTCTGGTGTCTGTTTTTAGGGGGTCTGGTGTCTGTATTTAAGAGGTCTGGGGTCTGTATATTAGGGGGTCTGGTCAGGGATCTGTATTTAGGGGTCTGTATATTTAGGGGGTCTGGTGTCTGTATTTAGGGGTCTGGGGTCCGTATTTAGCAGTTCTGAGGTCTGTATATTTAGGGGGTCTGGTCTGGGTTCTGTATATTTAGGGGGTCTGGTCTGGGCTCTGTATTGGTTTGTATTTAGGGGGTTGGGTTCTGTATTCGTTTAGGGAGTCAGGTATGGGGTCTGTATTAGTTTATGGGGTCTGTATTTAGGGGGCCTGGTCTGGGGTCTGTATTAGTTTAAGGAGTCAGTGGAGTCATTATTAGTTTAGGAGGTCAGGTCTGGGGTCTGTATTTAGGGTTCTTGTTCTGGGGTCTATTTGTTTAAGGTGCTTGTTCTGGGGTCTGTATTTGCTTAGGGGGGGTGTGGTCTAGGGACATCAATAGTTTAGGAGGTCTGGCGTCTGTATGCATTCTAATTTATTAGTCTGAGTAAAAGGGGTTGTCCGGGCACATTGATTGGTCGTCAGTATGAAAAACCGGTCAGTGCCCGGACAACCCCTTTAATGCATGGTCCTGAGCCTTGGTGTCTGAAGTTTTGTGTTTCTATAAATGCTGGAAATGGCTGCAGAAACGAGGAGCAAAGATGTCTCATCAGGAGAAGCCGCCATATCGGTCTGTGTCAGATGGAGAAGAAAAGAGAACGACTCCCATCAGAGAAGACGTCACTTGTGAGTCACTGGATCTATAGAGGATATGTCCCCTCTCCTGACATGTCTGTTGTAGGAAATCCTTGTTTTCCACATAAAGTCTTTGTGTACTCAGGACTAATAGACAAATGCGTGTTACCATTCCCATTGTCAGGAGGATATGCCCATACACAGTGTTATACTGTCAGCGATGGTTGGATACTGTCAGTGTGTAGGGACACAGCCCTTTGACAAGAGGAATCATAACACCCATTTGTCAATGCTCGCACAAAAAAGTGGTGTTCACTATAGACACGGCAGAGCGGCGGTGGGGAAGGGGTAACCAAGTTTGTGGAACAGCCCAGGGCCTAGGGTCTACTTAATCCGCCACTGCAGATGTTAACAAAGATATACATACTAAACTCCATAGGGAACTAACTACACATGGAATAGCTTTAAGTACATATTATTCCCTCCCCCGTAGTCACGTTTCTTACTAGTCTATATTAGCCTTACACAGAAGTTATAAAGCCCCTTACAATCAGGGTCCATGGCTAGGTAACATAATTGCACAATTACAAGCTAATATGTGATATATTGGAATAGTTACGTCAGAATAAATTTAATGAAGATCATGCATCAGGTTTTTAAAAGATTAAATATCTATTAGTAAAATTACATAAGCTGTTTCCCCTTTAAAAAGTTAGAATTTCCTTGAGGAGGATCCATTTAAATTAAAAGAAAATCAGTTAAAATTTTAGGAAGTATTCATGAAACTTTCAGAGAAAATAAACAATTGTAGAAATAATGACACATTCTGGAATAAAGTTGTTATAAGTTCATATTCAATATAAATCATGACTAGAGAGCGAACAATTTGCCTGGTCTCCGAGGGTCAAATGCTCTATGACGGCGCTGTATTTACAGCATATAAGTCAATGGAGGATGAAATGTTATTATATGGATTCATATTTCTGCCTTCATGGTCTTATATGCAGGAAAAACGGCTCTGTGATACATAATTTGTCTGTTGGCAAATGGAAAGAAGTCGAATTTTCAATGATTCGCTCATCTTTAACAGGTTGGTTAAATACATTCACCTTTATACCAAATCCCTTACCGCTCAGGATTTATGGCTGCTTTTATATCTTCCTGGATTTCCACCACGGAGGTAGCCCAGGCTTTATGTAGCAGGTACTCATAATTGAATATCCACTCTGTCACCAAACGTTGTACTTGATTAGATTGTAAAAGATGATATGATATTCCAAGGAGTTTACGTAGGTTAAAAACATAGGCAGTTCGGTTTTCATTCTTTACCACCCATGACAGTGGCATTAGTGGTGCAATGGTATCGTTTTTATCAAGTCTATGGCGACTTCGACTTTCCAAGTAGTAATCAGTAAATGAAGAGTGCACGGAAAGTTGAAAATCCTTTGACTTCACATATCTATTCATACAAATGGATCGAAAGTGGCTGTGAGCCCAGTTAATGACATAGCTATCGTCCGTTCTTTGTTCCACCAAGTAGATCCCAAAGTCATTACGTAGCTTAACCCAGAGTACTTCTGGAAAAATTGGCACAGTGACTCCCTGGTATTGTCTTATTTCATCCATTACTGCTTGGTCGAGTGACAGCAAATCCAAGAGTTCTTCTTGAGTTATACCATTTCGAGACAATGAAATGTAGGAAGCGGTCTTTTTTACTACTTGTTCACCATGTTTTTTCTCCAGTTTTGATAGGAACCATGAATACATCCTAGAAATATCAGGATGTAAAAGAATTTCCCTGTCAGGTGTATAGGATGTCCATTGATGTGACTCCATATAAGAGCAAACAGCATAGAGTGGCAGAGGACAAGCAGTACAGGCCTCAAGTAGGACTTTTCTTTGGTGTCCAGTGAGTTTACGACAATCTCTATTCAGCCTAAATTCAATCATATCATCTATTTCCACTAAACTTAATGGTGGTATCTGAATAATATTGTGCTCCAATGTAAGTTTCTGCAATAAAATAAAAAAGAAATATCTAGAAAAGTTGTAGATTGGGAAAGCCATGTGTAGGGTTATGTTGTATAACGTAGAGAGACATTCTGTGTATTCTAACAAAGATAGGAGCTTGTTCATACTGTTGTATTGCAGTTACTTTACATATGATGTTTAGTTTACATAGTAAAATTATCCAGAAAAATATTATATCACTTAGTAGTGAGGTAAAAAAAATAGAGAGATATCAAGTCTTTGACCTGATGACCACGAGAGCCAATAGCAATTAACATTAACCACTGAATGGTTCAGAACTATACTAATGGCATGTATCAGGCTCTTTATAGATATGAGACATTTATATGCAAATCCTGACAAAATTAATGTTAATTGGGGATAACACTTGCCTAACTGATCTCTTAGCTGACAGATATCTGGCTATAAACATTACGCACATAGATAATTATTCATTACATAAAACAAGAATGTATAAAATAGAAAACACATAGAAACAATAGTAATTACCTGTAAATACCTGAGGGAGGTGCAGTCTGACACAGAGGTGACAGACACAATGAAATAAACATGTGGGGGAAATTCTGTGGGTATCCAGGACAGATGTGCTTTACTTTCGGATAACTCCTCTATACTATCCAAGATTACCATGAGCGGTCTACTGTCAGTAGCCAATTCCAAAACAGTTAAAAATTCATTTATCAATCCTCTAAGAGTCTACAAAATATAAAAAGAAAAAACATAAAAATCTATGTAAACATGGCAACACTCAATGGTAAAACAAGGCTCTCTGAACCTTTCATTAATGGCACTTCTAGTTTTACCAGGAACAGATTGATTTATGTAATTTTTAATGTTTCTATTCTCGATTTGCAGCATTTTTCATCTTTCATTGGAGTATCAGGTATGAATGTCAGAAGGGGGAATCAGTTCTGAATATGTCCCTTGTTATATTTGTACAATCTGTGTTATTTACTACACTGCTATTAAGCCTTTCCCGACATTTGACGTATGGTAACGTCATAGTCAGGAACGAGAAGTATGGAGTGGGCTCAAAAGCTGAACCCTCTCCATAATCAGTGGGTGTGGGCTGAATGTCACAGGCGACACGTCATTGCGATAGCTGGAATTAGAGATAATTCTGATCCCGGTTGTTTAACCACTTAGATGCCGCAGTCAATGGCAACCACGGCATCTAAGCCATTAGAAAGAGGGGGCGGCCCGCTCTGACAGCCCATCGCCACCCCCT
This sequence comes from Rhinoderma darwinii, assembly GCF_050947455.1. Lineage (NCBI taxonomy): Eukaryota > Metazoa > Chordata > Amphibia > Anura > Rhinodermatidae > Rhinoderma > Rhinoderma darwinii. Next base: position 91,880,478 of record NC_134687.1, on the reverse strand, counting down.
TGCAACACTTTAGCAGGGTGGCGATGGCTGTCATGGCAGCCAGGGGACCTAATGAAGGCTCAGTTGTTTGCCACTTTTGTGCTCCTATTAGGCCTTGCCAGACGCTGTGCTTAATAGGAGTCAATAAAAACACACTATACTGCAAAACAAGTGCTGTATATTGTGTAGGTGATAAAACAAACAATAGTTCAAGACTAATAACAAAAAAGTTGAAAACAGAGGTTTTTATATACAAAAAAAATATAAAAAGTAAAAAAAAAACTCACATTTTTACCATTTTCCCCAAATATAATGTAAAAAATTTAATAAAATATATAAACATGATTGGTATTGTCGCGTTCGTTATGTCCAAACTATTACAATATAACAATATCTAAGCTGCTTTGTCGAAAAAAATAAAAAAACGCCAGAATTTATGTTTTTTAGTTACTCATTTCCCACAAAAAAATAGATTAAAAAAAGATAAAAAATTCACATATACCACAAAATTGTACCAATTAAAACTACAGCTGATCCTGCATAAAGACAAGTGCTCACACCGCTCAATCTACGGAACAAAAAGGTATGGGTCTCAGAACATAGCGACACAAACATTTTTTTTTTTTAACAATTCGTTTTTTCTTTGTAAAAGTAGTAAACCTATTTTTACCACACAGTGAAAGTTGTAAAAACTAAACCCAAAAACAATGGAGAAATGACTGTATTTTTTTCATTCCACCCCACATTGAATTTTTTTCTAATTTCCCAGGACATTATATGGTACAATAAATGGTGCCGTGAAAACCTATAACTCATCCCACAAAAAACAAAAAAGGGTATTACAGCAATAGTGACGGGAAAAAAAGTTATGGTTTTTGGAAGGTGGGGAAGAATAAAAAAACAAAATGTAAAAACAAAAAATGGCTATGGTAGCAAGAGGTTAAAATGTTGCATCGCTGGGCAAACAAAGAAAGTTCAGTTTACATAAAGGTTACTTACGATCAACCCCTTCATGTTAAACGATTTCCTGGAATTCCACATTGCTGAGATCTTGGGGGACTTTCCATTATTATTTCCTTGAGGCATAATATTTACCTCCACTAAGTAGCGAGTGAAGATCAGTGTTACAGCAATGTCTGGTTTGGAGTTGTAGAACTGATCAATCACTAAATCAATTGCGTAGGGTGAGTTATTCCCACTTACTCTGTAAAGTTTAAGCAACACACTTTGGTACCTGGATCAGGTCCTTCATGGGTGGTGACACAGGTGTGAGCCTGTGGTACAACAGGGATTCTAGCAGCAGTTATAGTTTCAGTGCCGTGTTGTTGTGCCCAGAATGTGGGTTGCCACTAACATTTCTTATTAAATAACTGGTGCATTATTGAACACATTTTTGTGTATTATCTATAAGCTCCAGTGTCTCTACTGAGTAATGCCACAATCGATCCCATCATTTGTATAAACAAATAATTGTAGATGTTGTTTCACCATGACAACCCCTGCCAAATGCCTTATTATGGCATATGTTCGTCATATAGGTGGGTCCCCCTCTATGAGCCAGGACAGAGAGACGCTCTATAAGAGTCATTAGAATGGCCAACATGTAAGGGGCTACATTTCATCTGTCTGGCCGTTGATTGCCTATTGCAAAAGAGATCGTCCTCATGAGACAACCCCATTAATAGCTCAAGATCCAGCATAGCAGAGTATGTATTTAATTATACAGCCATTATAGTGATGGTATCATGGTCAGATAAAAGTTGTCAGGTTGAACCCCCAAGATGTCCCCATAGTGGAACCCGGCATCCATGATATGAAATAATATTGACCATCTTAATTTATTATGTGTCCCACTGAAATTTAAGAACACATTTAACAGTTTTTGAATTATTACTCTGTTCAAAGTAACAAAAAAGTTATCAAACACTCATATAACTAATATAAAAACTGGAGTTAGCTATTGTTATTATTAAAAAGGGAAATGAATAATTGGTTGGACATTTCAAACATGAAGGCCACCAAAGTGTCTAAATTAAAGCAACGACATTAGAATATAGGATGTTTGGTTGCAATTATTCCTGTTGTGGAAACATATTATTATGTTTAAGAGGCAGTTACTTTTTCGCTGCCTATTCACCCACATGTGCTCTTCATTGGACCAATGACCTAGAAATACAAACTACATCATTCTCCTCCTTACATCTCCTCACACTTTCCTGCAGGACTTCTCCCGTGCTGCACCCATCCCATGGATCAATTTGCCTTATAAAATTAAACTTGCGTCTTGCATTCACAGCTTTAAAAATGGGTTTTGCTTATGATTACAAAAAGGGTTTATTTTTTTTTAATTTTTTAAAGAACAACCATCTTGTCCAAGTACTGTGTCCTGTAATGCAGCTCAGGTACATTCAAGTGAAAGGAACTGTGATACCAGAAACTGCTCCATGGACAAGAGAGGTTTTGTTTTTGGGAAAAAGCAGACCCTTCTTCTAATTTCATACAACCCCTTTAAAGACTGTCCACCTTCTGCATCATTTAATTTTTATTTCTCCAATGCATCTAAAATAAAAAATGAAGCTACTTTGCAAACAATCATTTGTGTTTATAATTACAATGCATATCAATGTGTCTCCATGGTAACAGACAACAGAAAACTCTGAGTAGTCACATCCAGCAACCATCAATCTGTCCTCTACTTTTTACTAATCTACCAAATGTATGTTAGGAAGAAGTAGGGTAGAAATAGAAGGGAGTTTGACTGCAGGATCAGACTACACAGGTACATAGGGTTTGTTTCTTGTCTGTTACAATTGATACACAGGTCAGCATAGGAGCTGTAGACACAAAACCGTAGTATATTTGTAATGAAGACTTTTTGCAATGTTGCTTCACTTTTAATGTGAGATGCATTAGAAAAATACAAATACATTGGTGACAAAGGTGGACAGCCTTTAAAGGAATTGTATGAGGGTAGAAAAAGGGTCTGCTTTTTCCCAGAAACGCCACTTTTGCACTTTGTTCCTGTTGTGTCACTCCCTCGCCTCCGTCAATTTGTAATCTCTTATGGGCAGGGTCCTCTCTGCCTTTTGTCTCATTGTTTGTTTTATTTATTATTACTTAATTATAATTTGTTTTAATTATTTGATGTTTTGTATGTTTACAGCGTCCCCTGATTATAAAGCGCTGTGGATTATGTGGGCACTATATAAAGGCTGTTGTTATTATTATGATTGTTCTTGAAAATTTGAAACCATTCAATGTAAAAAAACGCATTAATAGGGGAAAATACTTGGAGGGTTTTTAGCACAGTATTCTTATTTGTATGATCTACTTCGTCATGGTCATGCCTGCCAATATATAGTGATCATATAATCTATGACTGGTACCTCAGAGAAATGGGTTTTCAGGTTATATATGTCAGCTATCTGGTAGCACAAACTTTGCAGCAATAGGCGTGTGTTTCGGCTGTCCCCAGTAGCTCCAATAAATCGTGTCACGACTCTCAAGTCCCTGGTTATTTAAAGGGGAAAAAAAATGTTTGAATGTAACAAACAATTATAGACAAACATGAAATCTGAAGATCATGAATAATTACAGACGCTTCATATTTTACAGAACGAAAAAAAACTATGCTTATAAACTCCCACTCATGCCTACTGTGATTTCTTTAGTACAATGGATAAAACAATTACTAACATAGAATATGTCTTTTCCACACTAGTAAATGCATTGTTATTAGGATAAAAATGGATAGTATTTCACAGCACATATTTTGCTGCATGTTAGAGGCCTTCCACTGTTGGTCATAGGGGGGGGGGGGGGCGACAACCAAGCAGGGAACAACCAGGGGTTCTACCATTAGGATATATCACTTCCTGATTGGTGGCGGGGGGGACGGCGACTGGATTTGCGCTGCAGCGCCTTTACAGATTTTCCCTGCACAGCGACGCATCTGTCGACCCTCAGTTACTTGAATGGAGCGGTCTTGCTGTATCCTGCAGAGCGAATGGATAAGAGTGCTGCTGCACAGAGTCTCTTTGTTCTAATGACTGTCTGAGGTCTCAGGGGTTGAACACCCACAATCATAAAGTTGTGGGATATCCTAGCAATATGCCATAACTTTCTAAATTGGTAATATTCCATTAATCCAGCATTAACAGGATTTATCAGACTATCAGACCAATATACTGGATTATCAGTGGGCTATCAGAATTGCATACTACTATATGTATATTGTGACATCTTGCAGACCACTTAGCTCACAGGATCGCCATCTCCAGGGTGAGATGGTTGGCACACTTATAAAGTTCACTCCAACGGATTGAATAAAAGTTTATACCAGCCGCAGCTAGCTTTATTGTCTTCACCACAGCAAGCAGTGTTACAACAAAAAAACATACAAAATAAACCCTAGGCCATCCAGCCTCTAACTAAACATTAATTGTCCCTCACTTAGAGACCCTGAGCCTTGTGCCCAGTACCTCAAAACAGAGGCAGTTTTACCTTACACGTTGGTGACTCTCACAGGCTAGCATGCCTGTCTTCCCCAGACTGAGAGCCCTGTGTGAACAGCACAGACCTCAAATAAAGAGCCGCCTCAGATGAAGCCTACCTAGGCTCATCAGACAGCCCAAGACACGGACTGTCTGTATGGAGTGGAAGCCCGCCCTTCTCCTTCACACTCCAGCAAACCAGGCCCTATTCCAGGCTTTACACCCAAGCAACACCAGAGGAAAAACCCTCCCTGCTGTACATGCTCCCTGTTAAAACCTGACCGTTTCTGCGCTGTCCAGTAGCTGCACTGCTACAATATATATATATATATATATATATATATATATATATATATATATATATATATACACTGTATATACATATATATATATATATATATATATATATATATATATATATATATATATATATATATATATATATATATAAAAAATGTATGTTATAATCCTGTTTTCTTATATAACTGGGTGGACTATGCTGCAAACAAATACGGGTTTAGATGTAAATCTGCACAAGATCCTGTGCCACTGAATCTATGCAGACATTATTATAATCTTAGGGATGTGTTGATATTCCTCTCAAAAAATAAATTGCTAAATTAAAAATTATGCACATCCACTTTCAGAACGGGGATCACGTATGAAAACAACTGTAGCAAGTGAAAACCAATCAGATGCTTGCTTACATTTCCTCTAAAATAACAGTTGAAATTGGTTTGGTTCTGTGGCGTTGCTAGCACTAAGAATCAGCCCCCCGGATTTTTGGCCCAGTGCCCCAGATCCCTGAGTGAGTGCCACTGTCAACTGTATCTGCATATCCACTGTCACAGTTCAATACTATGGTGGAGCAGGGAGCTGTCCACCATACACTCTGCAATCAGCGGCTCGGCACCGGCAGGCGCGATTACATAATTTCATCAAGCCAGCCTGTGCTGGGTTTCATTTTCTGGTGTATTGTAGGACGCAGTCCTAAATTGGCCTGTAGTAAATGGGACAGTATGGTTATGCAGGCCAGCACAATAAAGTAAGTTCATCGCACCTGCCTATTATTGTGTGCGGTACCTAGAGAGGCACTATTACAGTTTGAGGGGCACTATTACTCTGGAGTGCACTAAGGGGGCACTTAGGGGAGCATTATGTGGGAGTACTATCTTTTTGCCACTATTATTTGTGGGGGCGCTATCTGTGTGAGCTATTTTTGCAGTAGGACAACAATGTTTAAGGTTGCTGTAAAAGCAAAGAGTCAAAGATATCTGGGCAGCAAACTCTGCAGAAATGATTCATCATGACAGTCTGGGCCGGATGGAGAGAAGAGGGAAAGAGAACAACTAAAATCAGAGAAGACATTACCTGTGAGTCACTGGATGTAACTGTACAGCATGATTATAGTCTGCAGACTGCCTGTGCTGTCTCACCACCATTTGTTCACTATATGGTAATATTATTGGTCTTTATGGTAGTGATATGTGGAAGTATTATCTGGTGACAGAATTATTCAGAGATATACTATTATATTTCAATTAGTTTATATGACGGAGCAAATTATTTGGGGGCAGGGCTGATAAATATATATGGATACAAATAAATCAAAGACCCACGCCACTTCCAACAAAAGAGCAGGGTTAACTCAGTGTTGTACAGTTAAAATCAATCAAGACTCCAAGCGCAGCCTTGTTGCGTAGTCTGCCTTACTCAAGTTATGCTGTTTAAACACTGACCTTTTGTCAGTAGTAATAAATCTTGTGCAGAGTTGGTCTTGTGGCACTTCTCTATTGGAGGTTGTTTTCTCTTGTCTTCTCATAAACAGAATATTGGATATGGAACGTCCGATGTGGTAACTATTAGTTACAGAGTGGATCGAACGACATTGTGCTACAGATTAAAGGCCCATTTTCATCACCTAGACCACAAGTACTGTTGGTGAACTTGTTCTTAAAAATCACCATTGCCATGTTTTCTTGGAAGCATTTTATACAAAGAGGATGACCTACTTTTAAGTCCCTTTCTGCACCTCAACATTGTCACTAGACTGTAACTGATTATTATATTTATATTCCTGCATTATCTATGGATTTGTGTTCTTGGCCATACAGCGCTGATTTTTTTTATAAGGTAAGATTCAGGGGCAATGTATGGCTTAGCTAGTGTATCTAAGCCTGTCATGTTATCTAAAATTTGTTTTATAGCTATACTGCCTTCAATAAAAAAAAAATTGAGGGGGCAAAGCAAAATGCCTTTGGTCTTGTGGCGCTGATCTTACAAGACCCTAGCAATGGGGATTTGAGATTAAATTAACACTCTAAACACTTTAACAGTAAATAATTTTAAAGGTCTAAAATGTAACTCAATGTCATAGAAAGAAATTACTGTAGAATACATAACAGACATTTCTAAGCATAAATTGTTGTCTGTGTGTAACTTACCCGGCAACCCATTGTGATGCTGCGGCAGATATCTTGGCTATCATAGTACTTTTCCCACTGCCAGGCTGCCCATGTAATACAACCATGTGTTTGTTAGGGGATTTCACACAGTCTTGAAGCTCCATCAAAAAAGACTCTCGGCCAATACAGCGGTTTACTCTACAGAAGGGAATAAAATACAACTTCAGAAACAATCGGTTAATTGTATTTCTTTTGCAAATCCTCTGTCCCCACTTCTTTTTGTCTACCCATCCTCCCAATGTGAAACCAACCATATCACCTCACACTCTATATATTCCCGGCCTACATATACAGTATGTAACAAGCTGCTACCATGAAATCAATTACAGCAGGACATTTTATATTTTGAACTTTTGGTTAGCACAAGAAGATTGAACTCACAGTGTATGGCAGTGGTCGGCATGCTCTAAAATCTCTTCATTCCTCCGATTTCTAAAGAATTTCTCTCTCTTCCAAGTCTTTTCTGGTTCACAGGGCACATGGCATGTTCTAGACAACAATAGACAAATCATTCTACCAGGCATTTCATGAAATATACATGTATGTGTGTACATATATATATATATATATATATATACACACACACACACACACACACACATACAGTTAGGTCCAAAATTATTTGGACAGTGACAAGTTTTCGCATTTTGGCTGTTTACAAAAACATATTCAATATACAGTTATATAATCAATATGGGTTTAAAATGCAGACTCTCAGCTTTAATTTGAGGGTATTCACATCCTAATTTGAGGAAAGATTTAGGAATTACATCTCTTTAATATGTAGCTATGTAGGTAATTGGACAAAAAGCTATTTAATGGACTGCATGGGCTATTCCCTCGTTAATCCATCATGAATTAAGCAGGTAAAAGGTCTGGAGTTGATTCCAGGTGTGGCATTTGCATTTGGAAGCTGTTGCTGTGAACACACAGCATGAGGTCAAAGGTGATCTGAATGCAAGTGAAAAAGACCATCGTTAGGCGAAAAAAAGAAGAAATCCATCAGAGAGACAGCACAAATGTTAGGAGTGGCCAAATCAACAGTTTGGTACATTCTTGGAAAAAAGAGCGCTCCGGTGATCTCATGAACTCCAAAAGGCCTGGACGTCCGCGGAAGAGAAAAGTGGTGGATGATCGCAGAATACTTTCCATGGTGAAGAAAAACCCCATGACAACATCTACCCAAGTGAAGAACACTCTCATGGAATTAGGTGTATCAGTATCTAAGTCTACCATAAAGAGAAGACTTCATGAGAGCAAATACAGAGGGTTCACCACAAGGTGCAAACCATTAATCAGCCTCAAAAATAGAAAGGCCAGATTAGACTTTGCCAAACAACATGTAAAGCAGCCGCCCAGTTCTGGAACAGCATTCTTTGGACAGATGAAACTAAGATCAACCTGTACCAGAATGATGGGAGGAAGAATATATGGAGAAGGCTTGGACAGCTCATGATCCAAAGCACACCACATCCTCTGTAAAACATGGTGGAGGCAATGTGATGGCATGGGCATGCATGGCTGCCAAAGGCACTGGGTCACTAATGTTTATTGATGATGTGACTGAAGACAGAAGCAGCCGGATGAATTCTGAAGTGTTCAGGGATATACTTTCTGCTCAGATTCAACCAAATACAGCAAGGTTGATTGGACGTCGCTTCACAGTACAGATGGACAATGACCCAAAATATACTGTGAAAGCAACCCAGGAGTTTTTTAAGGCAAAGAAGTGGAATATTCTGCAATGGCCAAGTCAATCACCAGATCTCAACCCGATCGAGCATGCATTTCACTTGCTTAAAGGGAATGTGTTGCCAGAAAAACATGTTGTTTTTTTTTAGTTAAACAATTAGTGTGTAGGTGATTAAACATTATTCTAATTTTTTTTATTTTTTCCACGAGTCAGGAAATATTATAAATTGGATTCAATTTATAATATTTCCCAGCACTGGTCACTAGATGGAGCAATTCCCAAAATTGCAGCATTGCATGTGGTAAAGCAACCACATTGCTTTATGCTGCAAAATTGGGAAAAAATCCCTCGCTCTAGTGAGCTCTCAGAATCCCCCCCTCCTTAATCCTGGCTAGTGCCGGGAGAAACGAGGGGTTTGAACCGTCTAACCTCCTACACTGTGTGTCGCCATTTTTTGAGCTAACACACAGTGTAGAAGGTTTACATACACTAGTAAAACACACTGAAACACGCACATACATAGAAATCACTTACCTGCTCCAGTCGCCGCCGCTCCCTCCGGTCCGTCCGCTCCGTCTGCTGCCGCTGCTCCATGTGCACAAGTCCGGAAGCCGCGACCGGAAGTAGTAATCTTACTGCCCGGCCGCGACTTCCGGTCCACAGGAAAATGGCGCCGGACGGCGCGCATTTCAAATTGGACTGTGTAGGAGCGGCGCATGCGCCGTTCCCACACACACGGCGTACACCAAAGTGGATGGAACGGGCCCCGTTCGCAGTCCCTATGGGACTGGAGCTGCCGTATTCCATGTCTGTATGTGTCGTTAATCGAAATGGAAAAAAAAATGGCAGCCCCCATAGGGAAGAAAAAGTGTAAAAATAGAAAAAAGTAACACACAAACACATAAATACAAACGTTTTTAATAAAACCCTAACATAAAACTGATATTAAAAAAAAAAAATTGGTGACACTGTTCCTTTAAGACAAAACTTAAGGCAGAAAGACCCATAAACAAGCAACAACTGAAGACAGCTGCAGTAAAGGCCGGGCAAAGCATCACAAAGGAGGAAACCCAGCGTTTGGTGATGTCCATGGGTTCCAGACTTCAGGCAGTCATTGCCTGCATAGGATTCTCTACAAAGTATTAAAAAAAAAACATTTTAATTACGGTAATGTTAATTTGTCCAATTACTTTTGAGCCCCTGAAATGAGGAGGCTGTGTAGAAAAATGGTTGCAATTCCTAAACGTTTTACAGGATATATTTTTTCAAACCCTTGAATTAAACCTGAAAGTCTACACTTCAATTGCATCTCAGTTGTTTCATTTCAGATCCAATGTGGCGGCATGCAGAGGCCAAATCATGAAGATTGTGTCACCGTCCAAATAATTCTGGACCTAGCTGTGTATATATATATATATATATATATATATATATATATATATATATATATACACACTACCGTTCAAAAGTTTAGGGTCACTTAGAAATTTCCTTATTTTTGCAAGAAAAGCACAGTTTTTTTAAATTGAGATAACATTAAATTAATCAGAAATACACTCTATACATTGTTAATGTGGTAAATGACTATTCTAGCTGCAAACGTCTGGTTTTTAATGCAATATCTACATAGGTGTATAGAGGCCCATTTCCAGCAACCATCACTCCAGTGTTCTAATGGTACATTGTGTTTGCTAACTGTGTTAGAAGGCTAATGGAGGATTAGAAAACACTTGAAAACCCTTGTGCAATTATGTTAGCACCGCTGTAAACAGTTTTGCTGTTTAAAGGAGCTATAAAACTGACCTTCCTTTGAGCTAGTTGAGAATCTGGAGCATTACATTTGTGGGTTCGATTAAACTCTCAAAATGGCTAGAAAAAGAGAGCTTTCATGTGAAACTCGACAGTCTATTCTTGTTCTTAGAAAAAATTGCCAAGAAATTGAAGATTTCCTACAACGGTGTGTACTACTCCCTTCAGAGGACAGCACAAACAGGCTCTAACCAAAGTAGAAAGAGAAGTGGAAGGCCCCGCTGCACAACTGAGCAACAAGACAAGTACATTAGAGTCTCTAGTTTGAGAAATAGACCCCTCACAGGTCCTCAACTGGCAGCTTCATTAAATAGTACCCACAAAACGCCAGTGTCAACGTCTACAGTGAAGAGGCAACTCCGGGATGCTGGCCTTCAGGGCAGAGTGGCAAAGAAAAAGCCATATCTGAGACTGGCTAATAAAAGGAAAAGATTAATATGAGCAAAAGCACACAGACATTGGACAGAGGAAGATTGGAAAAAAGTGTCATGGACAGACGAATCGAAGTTTGAGGTGTTTGGATCACACAGAAAAACATTTGTGAGACGCAGAACAACTGAAAAGATGCTGGAAGAGTGCCTGACGCCATCTGTCAAGCATGGTGGAGGTAATGTGATGGTCTGGGGTTACATAGTTAGTATGGCTGAAAAAAGACACATGTCCATCAAGTTCAACCAAGGGACGGGAAAAGGGAAGGAAAAATTTCTACACATAGGAGCTAATATTTTTTTGTTCTAGGAAATTATCTAACCCTTTTTTAAAGCCATCTACTGTCCCTGCTGTGACCAGCTCCTGTGGTGACTATTCCACAGATTCACAGTTCTCACAGTAAAGAAGGCTTGTCGCCTCTGCAGCTTGAACCTTTTTTTCTCCAGACGGAGGGAGTGCCCCCTTGTTTTTTGAGGGGGTTTTACAAGGAACAGGATTTCACCATATTTTTTGTATGTGCCATTAATATATTTATATAAGTTAATCATGTCCCCCCTTAGTCGTCTTTTTTCAAGGCTAAATAGGTTTAATTCTTTCAATCTTTCCTCATAACTTAAATTCTCCAAGCCCCTAATTAGTTTCGTTGCTCTTCTTTGTATTTTTTCCAACTCCAGGGCATCCTTTCTATGAACTGGAGCCCAGAACTGAACTGCATATTCTAGAATGATGAGGCCTCACTAATGCTTTGTAAAGTGGCAATATTACATCCCTGTCCCGTGAGTCCATGCCTCTTTTAATACACGACAATATCCTGCTGGCCTTTGAAGCAGCTGATTGACACTGCATGCTGTTATTGAGTTTATGATTTACAAGTACACCCAGATCCTTCTCAACAAGTGAATGGTGCTTTGGTGCTTTGGTGCTGGTAAAGTGGGAGATTTGTACAAGGTAAAAGGGATTTTGAATAAGGAAGGCTATCACTCCATTTTGCAACGCCATGCCATACCCTGTGGACAGCGCTTGATTGGAGCCAATTTCATCCTACAACAGGACAATGACCCAAAGCACACCTCCAAATTATGCAAGAACTATTTAGGGAAGAAGCAGGCAGCTGGTATTCTATCTCAACCCCATAGAGCTGTTGTGGGAGCAGCTTGACCGTATGGTACGCAAGAAGTGCCTATCAAGCCAATCCAACTTGTGGGAGGGGCTTCTGGAAGCATGGGGTGAAATGTCTCCCGATTACCCCAGCAAATTAACAGCTAGAATGCCAAAGGTCTGCAATGCTGTAATTGCTGCAAATGGAGCATTCTTTGACGAAAGCAAAGTTTGAAGGAGAAAATTATTATTTGAAATAAAAATCATTATTTCTAACCTTGTCAATGTCTTGACTATATTTTCTAGTCATTTTGCAACTCATTTGATAAATATAAGTGTGAGTTTTCATGGAAAACACAAAATTGTCTGCGTGACCCCAAACTTTTGAACGGTAGTGTATGTATGTATATATATATATATATATATATATATATATATATACACACACACACTATATATGGACAAATGTATTGGGACACCTGCACATAGAGGGGCTTTTAGGACATCCCATTCTAAATCCGTAGACATTAAAATGGAGTTGGTCGGCCCCTTTGCAGCTAAAACAGATTCCACACTTCTGGGAAGGCTTTCTTTAAGATTTTGGAGCGTGTTTGTGCTAATTAAGATTTTCCTTCACTGGAACTAAGGAGCCTAGGTCAAGCCCTGAAAAACAACCTCATATCATTATCCCTCCTCCACTAAACTTTACAGTTGGCACAATGCAGTCAGGCAGGTAATGTTCTCCTGGCATTCATCAAACCCAGACTCGTCAATCAGACTGCCAGATAGAGATGGGTGATTTGTCGCTCCACAGAACACATTTGCACTGCTCCAGAGTCCAGTGGTGGCTGCTTTACATCTCTCCATCCGATGCTTGGCATTGTGCTTAGTGATGTAAGGCTTACATGCAGTTGCTCGGCCATGGAAAACCATGCCATGCAGCTCCCAGACACAGCTTTTGTGCTGATGTTAATTCCAGAAGAGGTTTGCAGTTATTGATTCAGCAGAGCGTGGGCGACTTTTATTCACTATGCATCTCAGCACTCAGCGACCACGTTCTGTAACTTTACGTGGTCTGCCACTCCATGGCTGAGTATCTGAGGCTCCTAAACGCTTCCACTTTGTAATAATACCACTCACAGATGATCGTGAAATATCTAGAAGAGAATACATTTCACAAACTGACTTGTTCTAACGGTGGCCTCCTATTACAGGACCACGCTGGAATTAATTGAGTTCTTTAGAAAAACCCATTCTTTCAGAAATGTTTGTAAAGGCGACTACATGGCTGGGTGCTGGGTTTTATACACCTGTGGCAATGGGACTGAATGAAACACCTGAATTCAATGATTAAGAGGTGTGTCCCAATACTTTTGTTGATATAGTGTGTATAGATAGTGTCTATTCCAGTGGATAAAATTCTGTCCATGGTCTTTAATGAGAACCAGCATCCCCCGAGCACTAGATAATAAGTCAGGACTATATTGTATACTGACCTGCTGAAGTGCGCAATGACCTTTCTTTGGAAATCACTACACAGGCGTTCTAGATAATATGCATGAGATCTGTTGCTAACAGGATTTATTCCTTCCCATCCCCAGCTGACACTGTAATCGTAGATGTTTGTGTGGCGCAGCTGGAAGACAACAATGACTTGTGTAACAATAAAACAGTTCAAATTGAAGAAAGAAAAAAGTGATGTCTTCTCACATGTTCTGAAATTCAGCACCATGAAAGCGGCATTCAGGGGAGATATTTTTTTTAGAACTGTTCCTAGCACTACATTTACATGTGGCTGTCGATTGCATTAACATATGAATATTAAATATAATTTAAAAAAAATCCATTTGACACTTACCCTGTGATGGATTCCCTTGATGAGTGCCTGCTGTGCATCATGCAGAGTCTTATTGATCTCCGGTTTGAGGGGAAAGATATCAATGTAGTCTGAAGCGCGACTGCTGGACAGGTTATATTTAATATCACTGATGATTCGTTTAAAGCAATGAAAGTGATCTTCTGGGCTTCCTCCGACATTAAACGCCTGGTCTATTTCTTGCTGAACCACTTTAAATAGAGATACACAAACATTAATGTTGTTTCTGTTCAAGATATTCAAACTATTCTATTCCTTAAAGTTAGAGAACTGCACATGTTCAGAATGCAAACTGTTAGGATGGCACAAAGAGTCCCTAAGGGTATGTACTACAGACTCATTGGCACTTGGTGTGCCTTCGTATTAAGCGTCTATGACACACTATATTCTCCATAAAGCATTGAAAGAATACCTGTGTAATTCAGCATTTGATGGAGCATTCCAATTTTTTATACCTCTGTGTAAATCGGAGACACACAGAGGTAAAGTTACATAGTTACATGATAAGAACAATTGAAAAAGAACACACGTCCACCAAGTTCAACCAGGGGAGGGGATGAAGGGAAATCTAAAAAGTTTGTTCCCCCTATTAATCCTGAGAAAGGCAAAAAAAAATAAACTCCTTTCTGATCTAAAGTGGCGATTAGACTGAATCAGCATTCAAACAAGAATTCTTTACATTTACATAAGCATTGATGTTGTCCTGTTCTAAAAAATCATTTAAGAAGTGATCATCTGTTTCTGCTAAGACCAGCTCCTTAGGTAGACTATTTCATACATTCACAGATCTTATGGTAAAGAATGCTTGTCATCTCTGGAGCTTGAACCGTTTTTTCTCCAGACGGAGGGAGCGCCTCTTTGTCTTTTAAAGGAATTTTACATGCAACAGCTTTTCACCATATTGTTTGCACAGGCCATTGATATACTTAAATGTATCATGTATCCTTTAGACGTCTCTTGTCAAGACTAAATAAATGTAATTCTTTATCTTTGCTCATAACTAAGATTCTCTTTGACGCTTATCAGTTTTGTTGCTCTTCTTTTTCCAACTCCAGGGCATCCTTTCTATGCATCAGAAGCCCAGAACTGAACTGTGTATTTTAGATAAGGCGCACTAATGCTTTGTAAAGCAGAAATATTATGTCACTGTCCCGTGAGTCCATGCCTCTTTTAGCTTTAGAAGCAGCTGATTGACATTGCATACTGTCATTTAGGCTTCATGCACACGACCGTGCTCGTAATTCCGACTCGTAATTACGAGCACGGGCGGGCACGGCTAGCCGCGGGCAGCCGGCCGCTTTTGCGAGCCGTGCTGTCATTATAAAGTATAGCAGCACGGCCCGTAAAATAGAAAAATAGAACATGTTCTATTTTTTTAACGGCACGGGCACCTTCTCGTGAGAAAACGAGAAGGTACCCGTGGCTAACAAAAGTCTATGAGCCCGTTATTGCGGGTCGTAATTACGACCCGCAATAACGGGTGTTTTTACGGTCGTGTGCATGAGGCCTATGTCTATGATTTATAGTCAGTATGGGGAGAAAGAATTCTATGGGAGCCAGTATGCTCGAGCCTTTAAAATGACTGCAGAGAGAGGGGCAAACCTTGCCCGAATGTAAAAAATCTACTGACCAGACTGAAATTAGGATTGTATATTAGTTAAAAACAATTTAGACCAACCACATTAGTCAAAAAATTGTTAGCAACTCTTCCTATAGTCCCTGACCCATTCCCTATACAAGAAGCTGCTGCACCTGCCTCTTTGAGCATGACTTTGTATTAATATAGTAAATAATTCAGTTCGTACATAATATTTAATACCAAAAACATAATAGTATTTTACCATTATTTAGTATAAGGACATGCAATTACAGTGAATTGATGACTTAGTTAACACTTACCTGATTTTAGGAGCTTCCCTGCAGCTTCTTTACCAAGCACCTGTGGACTGTATTCCAGGAGAATATCATACAGTCTTTGCATCGTACCTATCCATTTACTTTTGGCTTGTTGCCGGCGTACAGAGTCCTTGCTAAATATATCTCCATAATACACGCTGCAAATTAAGGAAAACACAGTCCAGTGATTTCTCATGTTTTCCAGGTTGTATTTAGATAAAATGTCATACACACTTTGTACATTTTTACGACTTCTACAAGGACAGCAATAATTTGATAGAGTTGCACATTATTGCATACGCCCTCAGCTAATAGTTGCATGGCCTTGTCCCTGCCATAATTACAAGACATGGTGATTAAAGTACCCCAAACAAGTTATAAAGGGGAGTGGATTATGTCTTATATATGACTAAACAATGAAAACAAGTGGACAAAGATCCGATCCTACTTCGTGCTGCTAGCACACATTTGACACCATTAACCCCTTAAGGATTTAACCAATTTTGGCCTTAAGGACCACAGGAATTGTTTAGTTTTTGCCTCACCACATTCCTGTAGCCATAACTTTTAATTTTCTAATATCTACGTATGTGTTTGAGGCAGGGTCCCCAGATCTTTGGCCCGGTGCCCCGGATCCTCGGCGACTGCCACATTCTGGTCGCAGCGGTCGCAATTGCGACCGGGCCGCGGCCACCCACATCTGTAAAAGTTACTATAGTAACTGGGACCTATGTAATAAAATACACCGATCCCCTGTTACTATAGTAACTACACATACTTAAACATCTTCCTTCCCGAGCGCAGCGGAAGTCTTGACGTCTTCTCACGTCATGATGTCACGATGCTGTACACCGTGGATGACGTCACGCCGTTAGTTGGGGCATCCGCTGCACCTGTAGCTGAAGAGAAGGGAAGTATAACATTACGGTCTGCTGGGGTCCCGTATCTAAGCCTGCCTTTTCGTAAGCTCAGATACTGGGTCTAACAGACCGTGTCATGAATGCACCCTGTATCTAAGGCTACGACATGGTATTCTAAGATACATGGCCCATGTCTGATCCTGTCTGATGGGTCCTGAAATCTAAGCTTACCATATAGTAGGCTTAGATACAGGGCCACAGCAGACAGTAATCTTATACAGTATAAGTCTGCTGGGGCCTGTATCTAAGCCTACCTTGTGGTAGGCTTAAATACATGGTCTAACAGACAGTATCACACATGGGCCCTGTATCTAAGCTAACCACATGTGTTACTAATGGGTTTTTTTTGTGTTTGTGTTTTTTTACAGGTTCCGTCGTTGGACTACGCCGAATTCGAGGACTACTTCGATGAAGGCTTTTTTTTATTTTCAATAATATTGTTAATGAGGGTTGTGTGGGGGAGGTTTATTTCAATGGAATATTTTATCTATGTCTTTGTATTTTTTTTAAACTTTATTACTACCGCCTTAGTAATGGCCGCCGGCTGATTGACAGCATCCATTACTAAAGCAGGGCTTATTGTTAGCCGGTGCAGAGGCTAACACTAACCCCCATTATTACCCTGGTACGCACCGCCACCAGAGGTACTGGGAAGAGCCGGGTACCATCCAGTACCTGACCATCTGTAGTAAAGGTCGGGCATCTGCAGGCTGGTATTATTAGGCTGGGAAAGGCCAGAAACTGTGGCCCGTCCCACCCTGGTAATGCTAGGCTGCTGCTGCTATGTTGCATCTGGCTGGTTATGAAAAATGGGGGGACAGACATCATTTTATTTATTGCCCCTAAGGGTTAGTACAAGGATACTTACTGCTGGGGCCCTATATCTACTACATTCACACGAGCATGACAGATTTACAAGTTGCATTTTGCATCAGTTTGATTTGCATGTGGCGTGTGTTTTTCACGCACTTGCAAGCACCTTTTTTTTTTCAATGTAATTGATGGGTGAAACACGGACAGCACAAGGATGTCGTGAAAATGCACTAATATAGGACATGCAGTCAGTTTCACGCAACGGACACTCGCTGCGTGAAAACTCACACATATGTGAATAGCCCCATTGAAATCAACGGGTCCATGCGCTGTGCGTTATTTAAGCGCACAGCACACGGACGAGATTCACGCTTGTCTGAATGAGCCCTAAGTCTATCATGTGTGATACTGTCTGCTGGGGCCCTGTATCTAAGCCTATCATGTAGGATACTGTAGGATATTGTCTTTCACTTTATAATGGTGGAATGCATGAAAAAAAGCTAATTTGCCAATTTTAAAAAAAATAATGTTTTATGCGATTTACTATAATTGACAAAATAACTTTATTCTTTGGGTCATTACAACTTTGGGGATACCTGATATGTAAATGTTTCTTAACTGTTTTTAAATGATATGCAATAAAAATGTTTTGTTTTTTTTAATTTAGTGTATTGTTCTATAGTATTTTATTATTTTGTGTCGTTGTTTTATTTAATCGTAAACTTTTTAAAATTATTTTTAAACTGTAACGTAATATCATATATCTATACGATATCACTTTACTGCCTGTGCATATAAATTGCACAGGCACCTGTTAGACCATACTTGGGTTTTCCCATAATCATCATTTAAAAAAGATACACACAAGAACTGGGGTACCCGAGTGCCCTATGTGAATGGAGCAATGCTGCGCATGCTCAGCCACCGCTCTATTCTCTTTCTATGGGGCTGCCAGAGTTGAATAAATTTGGCGATTAACATGAAGCATTAATTACACCGATATCAAGCATTTCTGGAAATCAGAAGTGCTAGATAATATCATAATATGTTCAAAAATCTTCAAAAATACTCAGAAATGTTTGGTGGGCTGCCAGCATAGCAGGGTGTCGTCAACATGTACGGACAGCTTTGAACCCTTGCTTTCTTGCACCTCAACATACCATTACTATTGTATTACATTGTGGCATGAACTCATTTACCTAATGGCCTGGAGTCTGTACACACTCGGCACGCAGTTCTCATCCAGTTTAAACCACTGAGTAAGTAATGCAAGATCTGTGTCATATTTCAATGACAGTTTTTTTTGGGTGGTCTCAAACATGTCCTTTTCGACGGGATCTTGAAGTGTGTCATCTGTATCTGAAGTATCATGTGCTGACTTTTCCTCTGCTGCATCCTGTTGATGGTCTGATTCATTAGGGCTTCTCCCATCTTTTAGGGAGGAGTCCTCTGTTCCTGTCGCATCAAGGACCTTCTGCTTTGTTGCTGCCTTCATCATTTCCAGCAAGGATTTAATCTCTTCAAATGTTTCCTTTGCTAAAATATTCGGGATAGTCATCTGATCATATTTCTGTCCTACGAAGCACTAAATTTGAACAACCAAGGTTAAAAACAGAGTGTCAAGAGTTAATGTCAGAAGCTGATTATAGAAGAAGAGGTCTTAGCATTACTCGGGTACATGTCTCCACCTCATTGTACTTACAAAGAATGCTGTATGTCCTGAGTCCTGGCATTCCTCAAGAGTCTTAAGATGTAGGGTAGGCATAACATGGTCATTGCTAATTCCATCCTTTAAGCCCCATCTCAGATCAAACATACGGAATTCAATAGCTCTTTCCTTGAAGTACATGTAGAGATCTGGATAACACTTCACAAACAATGCATTTCTTTCTGGGTGAGAATCTGAAGTGAGAAATAAAAAAGATGTTGTTTTGTTTTAACCAGGTGTCCCATATTACCAAATAGCAAATCCTGCCTAGTTATGCATTGATACATCTCTTGCTTTTATAAAATGATGCATACCTTCATTTCGGAAGTCTCAGGTTTCTATTCTTAACCCCTTAATGACCGCCTATACGTGTTTTCATTAAGGGTACTTATGCAGGAGCGCCGCCTTTTCACGTTGGCGCTTTGGCATAAGATAGCGCCCACAGGAGGCGCTTAAACTCTGTGGACTCAGCTACGGAGGTAGCCGAGGCCTCGTAGCACAGACCGAGGAGTGTTTTGTCCAGTCCCCGGTCACGTGATCGCCGTTATTCGTAAAAATACCGGCGGTTCGTTCTTTCTCTTCTCACACAGAATATATTCTGTGAGAGAAGAGAGAAATGGTCTAAATAAGGGCCAGCACCCCCCTATGACACCCCCTGATCAACCCCCCCCACCATCCGCCCCCCCCCTACCTGATCCAGATCTTCAAGATGGCTCGTGACTGACTGTCCCATCACAATAACAGAACACATTACACTACTTAGGTAGTGTAATGTGTTCCAGCAGCGATCAGAGCTGCAAGTCTAAATGTCCCCTAGTGGCACAAGTGAAAAAAATATAATAATTTTTTTTTTAAAAAGCGTAACAATAAAAGTGATAAGTTACATAAACAAAAAATTGTTTTTTTTCCCTAGAAGTCTTTTATTATAGGAAAAAAATGAACACGTTAAAAAAGTACACATATTTGGTATCACCGCGTTCGTAACGACCCCAACTAGAAAGCTATAATATTATTTTTCCCACTCGATGAACACTGAAAAAACAAAAAGTTAAAAAACAATGCTAAAATCACTATTTTTTGGTCACCACCCCTCACAAAATATACAATAAAAAGTGATAAAAAAGTCCAAAATAGTACCAATAAAAACTACAACCCGTCCCGCAAAAAACAAGCCCTTAGGCCTCATTCACACGACAGGGTCCGAGTTTGCATCCGGTTTGCATCCGTTCCGATTCCGTTCCGGGCCGAGTTGCCGCTTTTACCGGCCGATTTGGACCCGATTTGCATCCGTTTTTTTCCCTGTCCGTTTTAAAATCGGATGAATTTCATTTAAATTTGTTGCCACACACAGCCCTTTGTTGATAATGCCACAGCCCCCCTGGTAGGTAATGCCACCCAGCCCCCTGTAGGTAATGCCACCCAGCCCCCTGTAGGTGATGCCACACAGTCCCCTGTAGGTGATGCCACACAGCACCCTGTAGGTGATGCCACACAGCCCCCTGTAGGTGATGCCACACAGCCCCCTGTAGGTGATGCCACACAGCCCCCTGCAGGCGATGCTACCCTGCCCCCTGTAGGCGATGCCACCCAGCCCCCTGTAGGAATACCACCCTGTCCCCTGTAGGTAATGCCACCCAGCTCCCTGTAGGTAATGCCACCAAGCCCCCTGTAGGTGATGCCACCAAGTCCCCTGTAGGTGACGCCACCAAGCCCCCGGTAGGCGATGCCACACAGCCCCCTGTAGGCGATGCCACACAGCCCCCTGTAGGTGATGCCACCCTGCCTCTGTAGGTGATGCCACCCACCCTGCCCCCTGTAGGTGATGCCACCCTGCCCCCTGTAGGTGATGCCACCCAGCCCCCTGTAGGTAATGCCACCAAGTCCCCTGTAGGTGATGCCACACAGCCCCCTGTAGGTTGCACCCATCCCCCCCCCCTTCCAGGAGAAGTCACTGACTTCAATGTCCATATATGGACAGTGTAGTCACTGACTTCTCCTGAAGAGGAATTCCCTGCCACAGGTCGGGAATTCTGCTTCAGAAGTGAGTGACGTCACTGTGTCCATATATGGACAGTGTAGTCACTCACTTCTCCTGTAGCGGAATCCCCGGCCATAGAGTCGGGGATTTCGCTGCAGAAGTGAGTCACTTCGCTGTGTCCATATATGGACAGTGTAGTCACTCACTTCTCTTGTAGCGGAATCCCCGGCCATAGAGTCGGGGATTCCGCTGCAGAAGTGAGTGACTTCGATGTGTCCATATATGGACAGTGTAGTCACTTCTCCTGTAGCGGCATCCCCGGCCATAGAGTCGGGGATTCCGCTGCAGAAGTGAGTGACTTCTCTGTGTCCATATATGGACAGTGCAGTCACGCACTTCTCCTGTAGCGGAATCCCCAATCCCCGCTCGGGGATTGGGGATTCCGACTCCTACAGCGAGCAATAAAAGACCCTCCTCCTCCTCCTCACATGCACTCTGCACTGTGAGGAGGAGGAGAGAGAGTGCGCGAGCGACGGTAGACCCGGCCATCACTCGGGACACATTCCGGTGATGGCCGTGTATCACCCGGCCCCATTGACTTCTATGGGAGCCGGGCGGCCGAAAATAGAGAATGTCCTATTTTTTGACGGCCGGTTTTCCCGGCCGTCAAAAAATCGGTCGTGTGAATAGCCCCATTAGGGGTCTATTATTCCTAATGCAGCCGGGTGCCAGCCGATTTATGAACGGCCGGCACCCGGCCGGGAAACCCTGTCGTGTGAATCCCGCCTTACACAGCTTTTTTGACTGAAAAATAAAAAAGTTATGGCTCTCAGAAAATGGTGACACAAAAAATTAATTATTTTATAAATAAGTGATTTTATTGCGCAAACGCTGCAAAATATAAAAAAAACTATATACATATGGTATCGCCGTAATCGTACCGACCCGCAGAATAAAGTAAAATGGTCATTTATAGCCCAGGGTGAACGCCGTAAAAAAAATAATAATAAAAACCATTGTCAGAATTGATGGTTTTTGGTCACCTTGCTTGCCAAAAAATGGATTAAAAAGTGATCAAAAAAATCGCATGTACCCCAAAATGATACCAATGAAAACTACAGATTGTCCCGCAACAAATAAGCCTTCACACAGCGCCCGTGGAGAAAAACTAAAGAAGTTCTGGCTCTCAGAATATGGCGATGCAAAATGTGCAGAGTGTTCCAAAAGCGGATAATATTGGGTGCCATTTATCAGTGCGACACTGGCCACATATCTGCAGATTATTATTTATTTACCCCATTATTATACCCTCTTATTATACCCTGTTGTACTCCGCACAGATTACATATGCCCCCACATTATAAACTAAAATAGCAGCAAACCGCCAAACAGAATAACTACCAGTATAAATATGCGCTCCAAAAGCCAAATGGCGCTCCCTCCCTTCTCAGCCCAACAGCGTGCCCAAACAGCAGTTTACAACCACAGATATGGTATCGACATACCCGGGAGAACCCGGTTAATATTTTATGAGGGATTTGTCTTCAGTGGCACAAACTGGGCATAACATATAGTGCACTAAATGGCATATCGGCGGAAAATAGTCATTTTCACTCCCACCCATCCGTTGCGCATTAACCCCTTCACGCACCACGACTTAGTAGCATGTCATGGTGTGGGGGTTATGTATGGAGTGGGCTCACGTGCTGAGCCTGCGCCATACGCTGCGGGGGTCAGATGTGTATTACAGCTGACACCCGGTACTAATGGACAGAAACAGCGATCGCGCTGTTACAGGAGCCTGTAAAAATTATAATATACTGCAATACATTAGTATTGCAGTGTATTGTACCAGTGATCTAATGATTGCTGGTTCATGTCCCCTAGGGGGACTAATAAAATGTGTAAAAACAAAAGTAAATTATTATTAGTGAAAAAAATTTAATAAATATTTAAAGTCCAAAAAAAAAACCTTCTCACATTTTTTCTCTAAAGTAATGTAAAAAAATAAAAACCATACACAAAATTGGTATCGCTGTGTCTGTAAAAGTCCAAACTATTACAATATACCATTATTTAACTCGCACGGTGAACACCGTGAAAAATAAAGAATTTAAAACTGCAAAATTGCTGTTTTTTGGTCACCTTGTCCCTAACAAAAAATGTAATAAAAAGTGCTCAAAAAGGTGATTGTGCCAAAAAATTGTACCAATAAAATCTACACAGCACTTCCGCAAAAAATAAGCCCTCACACCACTCTATTGACAGAAAAATAGTTATGGCTCTTGGAAGGCGGGGAGGGAAAAACGAAAAAGAAAAAGCAAAAATGGATCATTCTGGAAAGGGTTAATTACTTTCTAATGAAAAAACATTTATGACCACATGTGGGGTATTGCCGTACTCGGGAGAAATTGCTTTACAAATGCTGGGGCGCTTTCTCCTCCTTCATCCTTTGTGAAATTGAAAAAAGTTCAACATTTTAGTGGAAATAATGTTGATATTCTTTTTCACGGCCTAATTCTAATAAATTCTGCAAAAGACTAGTGGGGTCTAAATGCTCACTATACCCCTAGATAGATTCCTTAAAGAGGCTCTGTCACCACATTATAAGTGGCCTATATTGTACATGATGTGATCGGCGCTGTAATGTAGATTACGGCAGTGTTTTTTATTTAGAAAAACGATAATTTTTGACTGAGTTATGACCTATATTAGCTTTATGCTAATGAGTTTCTCAATGGACAACTGGGCGTGTTTTACTATATGACCAAGTTGGCGTTCTACAGAGGAGTGTATGACGCTGACCAATCAGCGTCATACACTTCTCTCCATTCATTTACACTGCAGATAGCGATATAGCTAAATCGCTATGTGCAGTCACATAAACACACTATAACGCTACTCATGTGTCATGACAATGAATATACATTACCTCCAGCCAGGACGTGATGTGTATTCAGAATCCTGACCACTTCTGTAATTTATAAATTTCACCTCTACTTTGCTTTAATTCCTGTGAAACGCCTAAAGAGTTAAAACACTTTCTGAATGCTGTTTTGAATACTTTGTGGGATACAGTTTTCAAAATGGGATGATTTATGGGGACTTTCTAATATATAAGCCTTTTGAAATATAAAATAGCCTTTTGACATTTTTTTGAAAATATGAGAAATTGCTGCTAAAGTTCTAAGCCTTGTAACGTCCTAGAAAAATAAAATAATGTTTAAAAAAAGATGCAAACATAAAGTAGACATATGGAAAATGTAAACTAGTATCTATTTTGTGGGGTATTACGATCTGTTTTACAAGCAGATACATTTAAATGTAGAAACATTTGCTCCAAATCTTGGTGTTTTTTACAAATAAATATTGAATTTATCGACCAAACTTTTCCACTAACATAAAGTACACTATGTCACAAGAAAACAATATCAGAATCGCTTGGATAGGTAAAAGCATTCCGAAGTTATTACCACATAAAGTGACACGTCAGATTTGAAAAATCGGCTTCGTCGTTAAGGCCAAAACAGGCTCAGTCTTGAAGGGGTTAAGTATTTGTATTGATGACCATAATAGAAATATTAACAACTTCCAGAATAGCATAACCTGGGGACCTGTATTATCTTGTGATTTTATTTTAGATAAATGCTATTTTAGAGGATAATTTATTTCTATTACAGTTAATTTTTATTACTCTCTATGGAAAATAACACTACCGTTACCTTGGTATCCTCCACAGACATATACCATGAAAACCTTCTTCCTTGCTGTATATGGTATGTTAATGTGTCCTCGAATTATTTTGTGCTCAATGGCAGAGAACCTCTCAAACGCATCATCTTCAATGTTATCTACAGATCTATTTTGGCTCTCTCCAGGTGACTTTTTCATTCCACCAAACTCATTCCATGCACAACTGCCATTTCCTCTGTCACTCAAGAATTGCACTGAATTTGTTCTTGAAGCATTTCCATTAAATTGTGCGCCTTCCTGTAATGCCTCGGAGTTTGTATTTTCTGCTCGTGTAGAATCATATGTTGGTAAAGTCCATGCTCTATTGTAAAATCCTCTGTTAGATTCCTGGTCTTCACCATGTAAAGTAGATGGCGGTCGCTGATCGGCAGGGCTGTCAGCCCCCCCAGCTGTTTTCTGCCGAGACTGTACAAGAAATAATCAAAGAAAACATAAGTGCATTACAAAGATTTTAACCATTTCTAACTATTATATATCATATAATGACATCAGTCATGAAAATAAGACATACCCCACGTTTCACTCTTAAATTGACCACAGACATAAGATTATATTTTTGTCTGACAATTAAGATGTTTTATTCCCTCATTAACATAATATTTGTTCAGCTTGGACCAAGTAGCATGTCAATTCTATGAAGGTCAGGAGATTATTGGCTCTATCAGCACTTACCATAGAAGTAATTTCCCCCAATATATGGCTTCGGGTATGGGTTTGGTACCTCCATAGATTATACATTATTTGCTCATGCTGTGGAAATCAGCAGGATCCAAAGACAAATATCTAATGTCTGTATATTTAGAAAAATTGCTGTCTGACTAGAGATAAATACGGATAGACAGATATAGATCTGAGAATAGGTTTCGGTTTTATAGTTCTGCTTATAACATTACTATTAATTCATTACTGCTTTTATCCACCTTTATGGGCATGTAATATAAATTATTATAAATGGATTGATATTTATATTCCCATTATAATGACCCGTGATTTCCATTATTCCAATGATGTGTAGATATAGAACATTCTCTAGTCTTATAAAAGATTGTACAGTGTATGGTCAACCTAAGAGAGATGAAACAATTTCTGGGTGTCAGGAAACAATAACTAGCCTCCCATCAGTGCAAGAATAATGAAATTCAGCATATACTCCGCAGCAAATCAAGGAAAAGAAATGATATTACCTTTAAGAGAAAGGATTCTGTGCTCTCCAGGATGTACTGATTTTCCTCTCCTAGGCCTGTCTCATTATTGACTCTTTTGACTCGCCGATGATACAGGTTATTCTGGAACAAGAAAGTCCTTACATCGGTAAAAGAGTGAGCCTACACCTTGGCCTAATCCTGGTGGCCTCACCAAATATTACTCGTTAAACAGGGAAAATATTGTGCAAACTGATGTAGACTTAGCTATGATATTTGTCTCGATTCAAGTGACAATGTCACAAATTAGCATTTTCAGATTAATACTTTTCTTTCTGAATACTGATTACCTTTAAATGTGCCTTGATCTGCATGCTGGTTTCTCCGCTTATTTTCTTATACGGAACGTTCCAGTGGCAATCTTCCAACTATATCAATTAAACACATACACATGTATATTTAAAAATTTGCTTTAGCTTTAAAAAAGAAAGATTATCGTACCATATGCCATTATATAAAAACAAGATATACATATTCCAGCATGTAAATATTCCAAAAATATGCATACAAATATTCCAAGTGTACAGAATACATTCAGCCATAACATTAAAAACCACCTGCTTAACATTCTGTACATCTCCCTCATGCCACCAAAACAGCTTTGAGCCATCGAGGCACAGACTTCCCAAGACCTCTGAAGGGGTCCAGTGGTATCTGGCACAAAGACATTAGCAGCAGATCCTATAAGTTGTGAAGTGGGGCCTCGATGGATTAGACTTGTTTTTTCTGCACATCCCACAGATGCTCGATCGGATTGAGAACTGGAAAATTTGGAGACCAAGTCAACACCTTGAACTCTTCGTCATGTTCCTCAGGCCAATCCTAAACAATTTTTGCCATGAGGCAGGGCACATTATCATTTGAAAGTGGCATCTATCATTAGGGAATACCATTGCTATGTGTGTATTTGGTCTACAATAATGTTTACGCAGGTGTTACTTGTCAAATTTACCAGAATGCCAGGACCCAAGGTTTCCCAGCAGATTATTGCCCAGGGTAACACACTGTTTCCACCTGATTGCCTTATTCCTATAGTGCATTCTGGTGCCACCTCTACCCCAGATAAGCATTACACATGCACTCGGCAATCCACACTGCTCCATGGTCCAATTCTGATGCTCACATGCCCATTGTAGGTGCTTTCGTGGTGGACAGGGGTCAGCATATGTACTCAGAACGGTCTGCGCCTATGCAGCCCCTAATGCAGCAAGACATGATACACTGTATGTTCTGACACCTTTCTATCATAGCCAGATTTAATTTTTTCAGCAATTTGTGCTACAGTATGTATTCTGTGGGATCGGACCAGGCTGGCTAGCCTTTGCTCCCCACACGGTTCAATGAGACTTGAGCACCTATAACCCCGTTCGCCGGTTATCCTTCCTTCGACCACTATTGGTAGGTATGAACCACTGTGTACCGGGAACACCCTACAAGATCTGCCATTATGGAGATGCTCTAGCCATCACAATTTGGCCCTTGTCAAAGTTGCTTAGATCTTTACTCCTGACCATTTTTCCTATCCTACCCCATGACAGATGCCATTGCAACGAGATAATCAAAGTTATTCACTTACCTGCCAGTGGTTTTAATGGTGCATTTCCCATTCCCATCCCTTTTTCACAAACTTGTTAACTAACAGATCTTTGGTTCAGCTGTTATTTTATTTAATAGAAAAAAAAGTGATTATATATCACAGTAAGTGATATATCTGAGGTATTTCTGTGTTAGAAGATCATCAAAAGATGTTTACCTTATTTATAGAAAATTTCTCATTTGCTGCAATATATACGGTATAACCTTGTCTATTTGGTTAGGGACATTTTACCTAGTTTGTAAACTTTCAGAAGTTGGGTGGACCATCCAAGGTAACAATATCCTATCCCTACATGCAAACACACATTATGTGGGTAAGCAAGAAGTAGGGGACAGAACCAAGGGAGTATGACTGCAGGATCAGACCACACAGCATTTGTTTGTAGTCTGTAACCATGGAGACACTTAGGTTTAATATACAACTGTAGACACAATGGGGGAGATTTATTGTAACTGTATCAAAATTTAGACAGCATAAAACTAGACCAGGCAGGCAGAAAATGCACAACATTTATCACAGTGGTGCATTCGGTATGATAAATTTCACACATCTTGTTAGATATGTTACACACTTTTATCTTCCTTATGCCATCGCTTGGTTGGCTTACTTTAGACCAATATTTTGCCAATTTTGGCACATTTAAACCACACCCTTTTTTACAAGACCATACCCTTTTTCTAGACACTTTTCAAAACTGTCTAGTGGAGAGCAAAAAGTGTCTGAAACACATCAATCTAGCACAAGGTATGTATGAGTTTTTTGGCACAAATTGAGACAGAATTCGTAGTAAGTCTCCTCTAATATTAGCAAAGTCACTTTACTTTTCCTTTTATTGGAATTGGAACAACAAAATTGGATGCAAAGATGGACATAGACTAATTTTATAAGAAGGCTTATGTGAATCAGTCAATTTGTATATATATATTTTGATAACATTTGCCCAAACATTTTTTATATTCTCAAGATCAATATAAATTTTCTCCCAATTTATCTTTTCATTTTAAAACATATTTATACTTCCTGGATGCTCTAAATTAGTCAATACCTTCTAGCTAAATCCTTATGTGCAAATATTGGAATGATATTATGAAAGTATGAAAGATCTTATTCCTCCGTTGCTATCATCTATCCATTAGGTGTCATCTCTCATAGGTATGTTTGCTAGTTTTCATGTGCCACTCGGGTCCCATTACACTCTATTTGAGAATTGTGCAATGTACTGTTTTCTACATTAGTCTCATCAGCTGTAATTTTGCCTCTTAGCACTACTTTGGCTGTGTCTCAATAAAGGGCTGGGGAGATTACAGGAGCAGCATTGTTCTGCTATATCCATCACTTATTAAATGATAAAGATTTTTCTCTCTTAACAAATGTTTAGAAAATTTCCTAAGGTCTAAAGGCCCTATTACAGGGACATATGATCGAGCGAGCGAGCTCTCCTACCAACGCTCATTCCCGATCAATGCCCTGTGTAAAGAGGGAAGCGATCAGCCTATAAACAAGAAAAACACTGGTTTATCGGCTGATCGCATCCTTATGTGTGAAAAAAAAAATGGTCGCTTGTCGGCAGTATATCTTCCCGTACAAACAGAGGATAAACTACCGACATGATGCAAAATTTCTGAGGATGAACGATCGTATTAACGATTGTTCGTCCCTTTACATTCCGGCCATTGCCACATGTAAATGGAGGCCAACCAGTGCCATTCGACGTGCTGCATCATTGATTGGTGCTGTGATCGGCCAGAAAATCTGGCCATGTAAAACCACCCTAACAAAACTATTATGTCATGACTGGAGGTTTCCCATGTTCTATACACCAATTCACGGCTAACCAAACAATGGTCAAAACAAGATCTTGCACCAGAGACACAATAATGTATTCTTTCGTTACTGGATTTAAAATTAACTTTTAACATTAGTTTTCATTTAACATATTTTGTTAATTATTATCTCTTCTTGGGATGGATCGGCATGACCCTCCCTTGTCAACCCCCTTCCTACCCCTATCACCTCTTGTTTCCATTTTTTTTATTTTCTACTGTACACTACACCCAAACCAGTGCCCCCAAATGTATTATTTATTATCTATTTCTCTATTTCTTTCTCATTAATTGTGTCTTTTTTTAACTTTATTTGCTATTAAAATGTTTTACTTTGTTAAGACCTAGCTGCCTTTCCCATATTACCATTGTATGCAGATGTTTTTGCATGCCATTTAAAAAAAAAAAAATATCATTGCTATTGTTTGTGAGATCTGTTTATGTAAATGTTGCATTGCATCAGTTATGTGCAATAATGACACTTCTTGCCAGGCTGTAATGATTGTTATGGTTGACATTAAATAATCGCCAACGATTTTTCAAACCACCAATCGTTTGTGGATGGTTTAAAAAATAGTTTAATTTAAACGGGTCTTTACCCTGGGATCAACGCACTGTCATCTTTTCTCAACCAAATTCACCCTGGACACTTATACATGGGACCAAAACTTTCGTCAAGAACACCAGTAGTCTAAATACTCAACAAAATTTACATGAGCCTGTTCAAGCCCCGTCTAAATTCACCCTCTCTTGTTGTATTTCCATTTTTTCCTAGTAAGGCTCAGATCCCATTTGTGTCATGGTTTCCATTTATAACAAATACCACAACACTGTGCTGGATCCGTCTTACGGATACCAAAGAGGGCAGCTAGGTGGACCCTATTGACTTATAATGGGGTTCTGCAAGTTCCGTTGTGGTGTCTATGGTTTTGACGTAAAAAAATAACAATGCATGCAGTGCTATGTTTCCAGGGAAATCTGGCAAAATCTGTAACAGAGGCTTCTAAAAATATATTAAAAATTCATTACAATAAACTAGAATAGGTAGTTTTACATGCTATAGCAGGACAATGAAGCTGCATACTATACCATGTTGTATTTTGTTACATGCAGAGGAACAAAAAGTCATGAGTGACATAAGTTACACGCTCGGGCTCAGGTACAGCTTTTGTACCAGGTGCTTTAACCAACATCTCAAGTACAAGTCAAATAATATGAAGCTTGCTTAGCCTGCAAAGATCACCGGTGCTTTTTACATGATCCCAATCCCAATACATTTGTGACTCCTATTCATTAAAAAAAATATAATATTTATGTAATTAAAATATACATATTAATTAGGATAAGCGATAACCTATACTCGTGTGCACTTACGCTAACATCTTTCAGACTGTGATGTCTGTAGAGTGACCTCTGTGAGTCTGTGATCTGCATGGAGAAGAATAGGTCCTGGACAGATCTAGTTCCTTGCTCAGACCAGCTGCTTCTCTGTAAATGAGCAAAAGAGACAACACTAAGGTTATAAGATCAGTTATATTTAAAAAAACATGTCCCGAGTAAATAAATCAATAAATACATTTAAAAAGGTATTTTTCCTAAGGGATCATGCACACGGCTGTATTACGGCTCCGTTTTGTCGTAATAGGGAAACATGTGAATCCAACAGATAAAGATTGTGCCATGATCCGTCAGATGTCATATGTACAGAGGTACTGTCCCCTAGATGTATTGCTTTTAGGGGAGAATATCTCTGTACATACGGCGCCCAATGGAGCCTGCACAGCAGTACACACAGCAGTGTGGATCTGTACTCAGCTACCGTACAGCCTCAGTGCACCGACTCTGCCGAATGCATGAAGCCTTACTTTTGCGGTTCTGAGAAACTTTTTCAGGAAAAAATAAATTACATCTATAAACTCTTGTGAACAGTTATGTGCTTAATTTGGAAAACAAAGTGTAAACCATAGGAATCTGTCTCTATTACGCTAGATTTTTCTTTTTGTTTATTTTGCAGTATGTTTTTCACTCTGCAACTAATCTAAAATGATCCAAAATCTGCCAAATCAACATGAGTTTTCTCATTTTATCACCCATTGACCATATATAAGGCTTCGCATTAGTAGATTCCATAAAAAATGCTAGACAAAAAAGCAGAGCACGCAGCGCTATTTCATCCGGTAAAATGACGGACACCCTGACAGAAACTCAATAGACCTTATTATAGTCATAGGGGTCCATCGGGCGCCATTAGTGTACGTCATGTGACAGATCTGGCGCTGCAGTCATTTTCATTGTTCTGCTCCTATAAGATGTGAACAGATGTGAGCCTTAAAGGAAATGTGTCATCAAAAAATTACTCATGGCTTGAATCAAGTTTTTATGTTAAACTTATTTTTTCAGCATTTTTGGAAATTTTGGTTTTAATTTTTCATGTTACTATCTATATATAAAAAAAAGTCTTGAAATCCTGCAGTTTTCACTCTGGGGAAAGAGTCTCATAATTGACTGACTCTTCTTGTTCTATAGAGATCACCTAGACAGGATGGCTGCCCCCATAATCATATACAGAGAATAAAATAAAAAATATATACAATCAGAAAATAAAAATAGACTAGAAAAAAAAGATTATGTTTCAGTACCTGGTTTTAATTAGTAAAAAAAAAAAAAATTAGGTGATACATTCCCTTTATAAAATAAAAAAATAAATAAAAAAGCTCACGATAGATCCTGTAACAGTAATGTTTGAGAGAACAGATGAAGACTGATGCACTTTGGGATTAGTTTTAGTCCTATAGCAATTAGTAGAATACCTCAATCAGTTAGTCAGCACTGTTTTTTATTTTAACAAAATACATACTGCAAAAAAATTGGAATGTACATGTAATCTTACTCATTTTAGTTTGTGAAATTCCAGTTATGGTATTTTACTGGATAAATATGCTCTTAAATAAATGTGTATGGAAAATATACTGTATTTCTCATTCCAAGTTCCTTCAGGCCTCAGTATGGGTCACAGATGTAAAATGACTTAATACCCTGGTCTTTGCTTTTTAGGTACATGAGGTTAATGGCCTGACAAACTAAGCAAAATACTTTTATTCTATCTGTAGAAACAACTACAATATTGCACAATATGGACATGATTATGGATACGAATGCAATGGAGAATTGTTTGTATTTGACTGCGTAATGTGGCAAACTTGTAAAACTAGAAGTTGTGTT
Source organism: Rhinoderma darwinii (assembly GCF_050947455.1). Taxonomy (NCBI): domain Eukaryota; kingdom Metazoa; phylum Chordata; class Amphibia; order Anura; family Rhinodermatidae; genus Rhinoderma; species Rhinoderma darwinii. Next base: position 91,847,724 of record NC_134687.1, on the reverse strand, counting down.
TAATGCCACGCATGCACACATTTCCTCTATAAGGCTATGTTCACACAGGGCGGAAACCAGTGGCGTAACTACCGCCGTAGAAGCCGTAGCTAGTGCTACGGGGCCCGCGGCATGAGGGGGCCCGTGTCGCCCGCCGGCACGGGCCCCCACCATGGCCGCAGGCTCCGCTAGCAGCCGCTATGGCTGCTACAGCGCGACACCACTGAACACTACGGCAGAGCAGGGAGGTATCTCCGCCGCTCTGCCATTAAACAAAAGACATGTATCCCCTATCCACAGGACAGGGGATACATGTGTGATCGCTGGCATTGATAGGGAGAACGGGGGACTGTATGGCGTTCCCTACAGGGGGGGCTGTATGGCGTTCCCTACAGGGGGGGGGCTGTATGGCGTTCTCTACAGGGGGGGCTGTATGGCGTTCTCTACAGTGGGGGCTGTATGGCATTAGTACCATACAGGCCCCTCTGTAGATAACGCCATACAGTCCCCCTGTAGATAACACCATACAGTCCCCCTGTAGATAGCGTCATACAGACCCCCCTGTAGATAACGCCACACAGCCCCCCCTGTAGATAACGCCACACAGTCCCCCCTGTAGATAACGCCATACAGTCCCCCCTGTAGATAACGCCACACAGCCCCCCCTGTAGATAACGCCACACAGTCCCCCCTGTAGATAATGCCACACAGTCCCCCCTGTAGATAACGCCACACAGTCCCCCCTGTAGATAACGCCACACAGTCCCCCCTGTAGATAACGCCATACAGTCCCCCTCTGTAGATAACGCCATACAGTCCCCCTCTGTAGATAACGCCATACAGTCCCCCCTGTAGATAACGCCATACAGTCTACAGGGGAGGCTGTATGGCGTTATCTACAGGGGGGGCTGTATGGCGTTATCTACAGGGGGGGCTGTAAAAAAGGCACTATCTACAAGGGGGGGGGTTGTGTGACACCCAGGGGAGGGGGGGCCCCAATCAAAAGTTTGCTATGGGGCCCAGTCTTTCCTAGTTACGCCCCTGGCGGAAACGCTGCGTAAAAGCACACAGCGTATCCGCCCTGTGTGCCAAAATTCACGTCCCTCTGATGTCCTGACATCATGACGCTCTGCAGCCCTGGGATGACGTTTCATCCCATGTGACTGCTGCAGCCTGTGATTGGATGCAGCGGTCACATGGGATAAAACTCAACATCTGCTATTTGTTGCTGGTTTTACCTCTGCATTGAATTCAATGGTAAAATCCCGCAACAAATAAGCAGCGTTTACGCAAATACAATTGACATGCTGCGGATTTTAAAAAAAACGCACCGCATGTCCATTTCTGAGCGTTTTTTCCGCCCAGCATTTACGCAAAATCTCATGCACTTTGCTGCTGCTGTATTATGCTGCGGATTTTCCGCAACAAAATCCATTGTGGAAAATCCGCAGTATTTAAGCTACGTGTGAAATTACCCTAACTGTTTTAGATGGGTCTATCAATTATTTACAGTATTATATTCATATTTTCTACATTATTTCTGTTACGTTTTTAAAGACCATAGCTCTGTTGGCATTTATGCATTACATAGCAACATACTGAAAAAGTAGCTATATGTTGTATTCCAGAAAAGTGAAATATGACATATGGGTTAAATGCGCTGAATATTACATTACTTACCCTTATAGTGTGTGATATGACTGTAGGGGGCATTTTGCTAATCGGAGGAAATGCAACTGTCTCCTTTTTTTCCTATAAAAAAGTAGATTGTTAACCTTTTTACCATAAAACTCTATTTATTATATAGTCACAAGAAACAACAAAATACAAATGACTCACTGTGAGGTCTGAGATTGACAAATTTAACTAAAGCTTTGTTCACATCTGCGTTGTGCCTTCTGCTTTAACAGATCCATCTAAATTTCAAAAAATGTGCACAATAAGGGTATGTTCACACGGCCTATTTTCGGACGTTTTTCGGGCCATAAACGGCCGGGTAAAAAAATCGGCTGTGAAAAAGAAGTGCAGGTCGCTTCTTGGGACGTTTTTGGAGCCGTTTTTCATAGACTCTATAGAAATCAGCTCCAAAAACGTCCGTAAAAAACACTGCGAAAAACGCAGCGAAAATTGCGAGTGGCTTAAAAAACGTCTGAAAATCAGTATTTTCAGACGTTTTTGAGTTTGCGTGTGAACATACCCTAATAAATAATCAAACCGAAAAAGCAGCATGAATCAATGTGGCCCAATAAGAAGTGAATAGAATATACAGGTATATTAGGTTGCATGGGCTGATTCTAGGGTGTTAAACCCAAAAAGCATCACACCTGAATATATTAAACCGAAAAAAATGGATGCTGAGGAGCAGAAAAGTAATGAGAAATAGAAAAATACTTTATTGACATGAAAGATAACAATACAATAATGATAAAAAATCCATAGACCAACAGTTAAAAAACGGAAACTCAACTGGGTATTACCCAAATACGCACAAATTGCTAGTTGAAATGTATATTGGCCCTACAATGAAAATGTTAAACAAAACTAATAACATGATCATCTATAACTATGACATAAATTTGTTATAGTTGTATGAAATATATACAAATAGTCATCAAAGATAATAGATATTACCAAGTACGAGTGTGGCCCATCAAAGTAATGTAGTCATGGGGTAAGTACCACATGTAAACGTGTTGCCGTTAGCAATGTGGACACAGTAACGGTATATGCAAAATACTACAGAAGCATATGTGCACCTCATAGAAAATGATGACTAATAGATAAAAACAATAAGCAATATTTTGTAACTGCACAAGCATAATGATAAGCAACATACGTATAGTGTGCATACAAATGGTCAATGTACATTGGAGGGATAAGAGGGGTCAGAGGGGTGAGATTCAGTTGTCAGTGTGTGTATGTCAACCACGTTTCCAAACCTCTTTTAGAATGCTGGTTCATTTTTTTCCGTTTACCATGAAATTGGCAATTCTACCTTTGGCTGCTTTCAATGATATAGTTAGTGTTGGCTCTGAGACCAAATTGAACATAAATTTAATTTAATACTGAATATAACTTATGATCTTATCCCACTTTTCATGCTACATGTCTTAAAATAGATTAAAATGATGCATTTATGTACGTGGTTAATTTAATTTACTAGTGAACTGAGTTACTGTATGTATCTCACTAATAAGCGCATAAGGAGCCTCAGCTTAAATGGGCTCTGTCAGGTCTCCCATGCTCCTCTATCTAAGGGCAGCATAGAATAGCTGAAGAGATGATGACCCGGTGATATATATATATACACTTCTCAACATTGAAATTAAAACACCAAGAAGGAAAAGTTTTGGAATTCTGGAAATTACAGGATGGATAGACATGTTAATGATATGCAAATGATAAAAAAAATAAAAAAAAAATATTCCAAACATCTTGAGTTATTCAGTATAGAGTATGAGCACCATGTGCAGAAATACACGCACTCCCACGCCTTGGCATGCTATTAATGTGATTATTAATGGTTGTCTGAGGAATGTTATGCCACTCTGAATGCACTTTGGCACGCAAATCATCAAGATTGGCTGCTGGCAGCTCCCTTTGCAATTGCCGACCAATGACGTCCCAGATATGCTCGATGGGAGACAAGTACGGAGACGCTGGAAGTCAAGGTAGCACGATTAGGCCACGCAGGCTGCTGACAGTAGCTTGAGCAACATGCGGCCTCGCGTTTTTCTGTTGAAAAATGTCTTTTGGGACACATTCGAGCTGTTAGCGTTCCTGAAATGAAGACTAGAGGGGTCCGGCTACCGTACATTGTCACCCCACACCATAATCCCGGGAGTGGGACCGGTGTGATGTTGCCTTGTGAAGGCCTCTTCATGGCATTGCCCACGTGGTCTCTAGACGAATCTCCAGCTATCATTACGTCCGAGACAAAAGCGGGACTCATCGCTGAAGAGGATAGACCTCAATTCCAGCCTCCATTGTGGTCTTGCTGTGCACCATGTAAGCCTTTGAGAGCGGTGGCGTGTGGTCAATGCTACAACTGTACCTGGACGTCTGGTTCGAAGGACAATGTCGTGCAAACACCTTCTGATGGTTTGTGTCGACACTGGTTGCCAGCTTAGGCCTGGAATGTGACATCCAATTTCACTTGCAGTACAGAATGGATCATTACGCACCACTCTTCCAATCAGACAGTCCGTCCGTGCAGAGTGGCACTATGACAATTTTATCTTAGTTTACAGGTGCAGAAATGTTGGAAAAGTAAGGAACTGAAGACATCTGAGCGGCAAACTCTGCAGAAATGGGTCGTGGCCGGGAAACATCGTCATGTAGGTCTCGCTGTAATCCAGTACAAGCCTACCTCCAGTAATCAGGCACCAGCCTGCCATCAAGGTACCATCTGCCAGTGACTGTCCTTTACTTATCTGGCCAGCAGCTACTCCGTTTCGGCAGAGTTGCCCAGTGGGTCCACATTCCCAGTGGACGTAACGGTTTGCTCAGGCAATGGACCCCACTGGAAATACGGCAGTTCAAGTCATGCAAGATGATATGCGAGACCTCCGATTACGCCAGGATCAGCTGCTACAGACGGTTAATCCCATCGCAAGTGTCTGTGACGAGTCCAGTGTCCATGCCCAGTTCTGTATCCGTGTTCAGTCCTGCATCCTGAGTCCAGTGCCCGTGACGAGTCCAGTGTCCGTGACGAGTCCAGTGTCCGTGACGAATCCAGTGTCCGTGACGAATCCAGTGTCCGTGACCAGTGCAGTGTCCGTGACCAGTCCAGTGTCCATGACCAGTCCTGTATCCTCAGTCCAGTGTCCGCGAACAGTCCTGTATCCTGAGTCTAGTGTCGATGACCAGTCATGGTTCCAGTAATCCAGCACAAGCCAACTTCCGATAATCCTGCACAAACCAACTTCCGATAATCCAGCACAAGCGAGTTTCCGATAATCCAGCACAAGCCAGTTTCCGATAATCCAGAACAAGCCTGCTCTCAGCCATCCAGCACAAGTCTACCTCCAGTAATTGGGCACCAGCCTGCTATCAAGGTACCATCTGGCAGTGACTGTCCTTTACTTGTCTGGCCAGCAGCTACTCTGTTACGGCGGAGTAGCCTAGTGGGTCCACATTCCCAGTGGACGTTACAGTTCTGGTGCGGTATATATGAACTGAGCTTTGTTCTGGTACTGTATTTATGTACTAAGCTTGGTTCTGATGCTGTATATGTGTTCTGAGCTTGGTTCTGGTGCTGTATATACAGTGAAGGAAATAAGTATTTGATCCCTTGCTGATTTTGTAAATTTGCCCACTGTCAAAGACATGAACAGTCTATAATTTTTAGGCTAGGTTAATTTTACCAGTGAGAGATAGATTATATTGAAAAAAAAAACAGAAAATCACATTGTCAAAATTATATATATTTATTTGCATTGTGCACAGAGAAATAAGTATTTGATCCCTTTGGCAAACAAGACTTAATACTTGGTGGCAAAACCGGTGTTGGCAAGCACAGCAGTCAGACGTTTTTTGTAGTTGATGATAAGGTTTGCACACATGTTAGATGGAATTTTGGACCACTCCTCTTTGCAGATCATCTGTAAATCATTAATATTTCGAGGCTGTCGCTTGGCAACTCGGATCTTCAGCTCCCTCCATAAGTTTTCGATGGGATTAAGGTCTGGAGACTGGCTAGGCCACTCCATGACCTTAATGTGCTTCTTTTTGAGCCACTCCTTTGTTACCTTTGCTGTATGTTTCGGGTCATTGTCGTGCTGGAAGACCCAGCCACGAGCCATTTTTAATGTCCTGGTGGAGGGAAGGAGGTTGTCACTCAGGATTTGACGCTACATGGCTCCATCCATTCTCCCATTGATGCGGTGAAGTAGTCCTGTGCCCTTAGCAGAGAAACACCCCCAAAACATAATGTTTCCACCTCCATGCTTGACAGTGGGGACGGTGTTCTTTGGGTCATAGGCAGCATTTCTCTTCCTCCAAACACGGCGAGTTGAGTTAATGCCAAAGAGCTAAATTTTAGTCTCATCTGACCACAGCACCTTCTCCCAATCACTCTCAGAATCATCCAGATGTTCATTTGCAAACTTCAGACGGGCCTGTACATGTGCCTTCTTGAGCAGGGGGACCTTGTGGGCACTGCAGGATTTTAATCCATTACGGCGTAATGTGTTACCAATGGTTTTCTTGGTGACTGTGGTCCCAGCTGCCTTGAGATCATTAACAAGTTCCCCCGTGTAGTTTTCGGCTGAGCTCTCACCTTCCTCAGGATCAAGGATACCCCACGAGGTGAGATTTTGCATGGAGCCCCAGATCGATGTCGATTGACAGTCATTTTGTATGTCTTCCATTTTCTTACTATTGCACCAACAGTTGTCTCCTTCTCACCCAGCATCTTACTTATGGTTTTTGTAGCCCATTCCAGCCTTGTGCAGGTCTATGATCTTGTCCCTGACATCCTTAGAAAGCTCTTTGGTCTTGCCCATGTTGTAGAGGTTAGAGTCAGACTGAATAATTGAGTCTGTGGACAGGAGTCTTTTATACAGGTGACCATGTAAGACAGCTGTCTTTAATGCAGGCACCAAGTTGATTTGGAGCGTGTAACTGGTCTGGAGGAGGCTGAACTCTTAATGGTTGGTAGGGGATCAAATACTTATTTCTCTGTGCACAATGCAAATAAATATATATAATTTTGACAATGTTATTTTTTTTATTTTTTTTTTATATAATCTATCTCTCACTGGTAAAATTAACCTAGTCTAAAAATTCTAGACTGTTCATGTCTTTGACAGTGGGCAAACTTACAAAATCAGCAAGGGATCAAATACTTATTTCCTTCACTGTATGTACTGATCTAGGTTCTGGTGCTATATATATTTACCTCATCTTAAATTTATATTTACGCCAGGAGGTGAAGCCTAATCAGCTTGCTGTCAGTGAATGACTGACCGATCTAATACATTGCACTAGACAGGTAGTGCAATGTATTAGAAAAAACAAACATCAGACAGTTGGACCTTCAAGTCCCCTAGTGGGACTTAAAACTAAATGTTAGAAAATGTGAACAAAACAAGTTCTAAAACATATAATAAAAGTTTAAAATAAAATAAAACACAATCGCCCTTTTCTCTTATCAAGTCCTTTATTATTCAAAAAATAAAATAAACCATACATATTTGGTATCGCCGCGACCGTAACGGACTGAAATATAAAAATATTATGTTATTTATTCCACGCAGTGAATGGCGTAAAACAAAACTATACCAGTATTTCTGTTTGTTGGTCACTTTGCCATACATATATTGGAATAAAAGTGATCAAAAAGTCGCATGTATCCAAAAATGTTACCAATAAAAACTATAGCTCATCTCGCAAAAAACAAGCCCTCATACAGCTCTGTCGACTAAAAAATGAAAACGTTATGGTTCTCACAACTTGGCGACAGAAAAAAATTAATTAATTTTACAAAAGTAATTTTATTGAGCAAAAAGTTGTAAAACATAAAAAAGTTCTATCAATTTAGTATCAGCGGAATCGGACTGACCTGCAGAATAAAGGTAACATTTAATTTATAACGCATGGTGACTGCTGTATAAAAAAACCTCTAAAAAACTATGCCAGAATTGCAGTTTTTTGATCACCTTGCCTCCCAAAAAATAGGATAAGAAGTGATCAAACAGTCCCATGTACCCCAAAATTGTACGAATAAAAACTACAGCTCGCCCTGCAAAAAAACAGTCCTCACTATGTCTACCAAAAAATAAAATTAGTTAAGACTCCAATAAGCCAGGAAAGAAAAAATATGCAACTGTGCAGGCCCGAGGGGAACATTTCTTCTGTTTCAAGAGGCGAATTATCAAGGCCCTAAAATTAGGGAACCAGGAACGGTAGGGCCCAAACATATCCAGTGGAAGCGAGGCTGCCCGTATTATACCAGGACAACACTCTCCCAGCAAAATTCCCCAAATTACAAAGGTGCAAAGTGTGTATCAAAAGGGGGGTAAGAAAGGACACCATTTATGAGTGCGACACCGGCCTATGCAGAAAGGATTGCTTCACAGCAAAATATCTATGGATTATTTTATAGTGTTTTTTTTTACCTCATTATTATACCACCTGACTATGCCCCTGATATACTTTGCCTAGCTTACACATGCCCCCACATTATAAATTGAAAAACCAGTAACACTCCAAACAAAACTACTACCAAGCAAAATACATGCTCCAAAAGCCAAATGGCGCTCCCTTCCCTCTGAACCCTACAGCGTGCCCAAACAGCAGTTTACTTCCACATATATGGCATCGCCATACCCGGGAGAACCCTTTTAACAATTTTTGGGGTGTGTGTCTCCAGTGGCACAAGCTGGACACGACATATTTGCCACTAAAATGGCACATCTAGGGAAAAATTTAGATTTTTTTTACATTGCACCATCCGCAGCGCAATCATTTATGGAAAAGACTTGTGGGGTCAAAATGCTCACTACACCCCTTAATAAATGCCTTGATGGGTGTAGTTTCCAAAATGGGCTCACTTCTCTACTGTTTCTTTTATTACTTCACATAAAAACAGCTCTGCAATTGTGAACCAATACTTTGTAAATCGCCAAATTAGGCCTCAGTTTCGCATGGTACTCTTTCACTGGTCGAATGTCCAGGTAAAAGATTAGGGCCACATGTACGGTGATTCTAAAACCGGGAAACACAGCATAATAATTAGAGAGCTGTCTTGTTATGGTGGCACAAGCTGGGCACCACATATTGGAATATCTATGAAAAAAATACAATTTTCACTCTGCAACATCGAGTGCACACTAATTTCTGCAAAACACCTGCGGGGTTAACATGCTCACTACACCCCTAGCTGAATACCTTGAGGGGTGAAGTTTGCAAAATGGGGGTAACTTCTGGGGGGTTTCCACTGTTTTGTTCACTCAGGGGCTTTGTAAATTCTACATAGCGCCCAGAAACCTATCCAGCAAAATCTACACTCCAAAATCCAAATGGCGCTCCTTCCCTTCTGAGCCCTACTATGTGCCCACACAGCAGTTTATGACCACATATGGGGTAGTGCCGTACTCAGGAGAAATTGCTTTACAAATGTTAGGGTTCTTTTTTCATTTATTTGTTGAGAAAATGAAAATTTTTAAACTAAAGCTACATCTTCTTGAAGAAAAGGGATTGTTTTTATTTTCACTGCCCAATTCTAATAAATTCTATGAAACACCTGTGGGGTCAAAATGCTCACTACACCCCTAGATGAATTCTTCAAGGGGTGTAGTTTCCAAAATGGGGTCACTTGTGGGGGGTTTCCACTGTTTTGTCTTGTCAGGGGTTTTGCAAATGCGACATTGCCTCACAGAAATTAGTGTGCACTCGATGTTGCAGAGTGAAAATGGTATTTTTTTCATGTGAGATTCCAGCAACGGATACGAAATCTCGCGAGATTACGGAGGTAAACGAGATTTCGTATCCGTTGCTGGAATCTCACAGAAAAGATTCAGAAGTGTCAGGATTCTGAATACACATGACGTCCAGGCTGGATGGTCATGTGTATTCATTATCAGGACACTGGATTAACGTTAATCAAGCAGAATCGCTGTTTATGTGGCTGCAGATCATGTTCTAGTAAGAACGCGATTCTGCTGTCTAAATGAATGGAGAAGAGTACATGATGCCGATTGGTCAGCATCATACACTCCTCTGTACAACGCCCACTTGGTCGAAAGTAAAAATACGCCCACTTGGGCATTAAGAAACTCATTAGCATAAACCAAAATCTCTCCTTACATTATTTATTTGGTAATGCTGTTCAGGCCCTGTTCACACTATGTTTGTGTTACACTTCTCAGGTACAGTATATTAATAAAAAAATAAGTATACAGTAAAAAAGGGGGTGCACAGATATCCTTTTTTTTTGGTTGCGGATATAAATTATATGTTTGTTGAATACATTCCACTTCATAATCTCGTCATTGAGTTTTATTGTAAAGTAAAATGTGTAACGTTGTAGATTCTATTTTTGCGGTGATGTGTTTAGCAGGCTATGCCATTCAATACCTTCAACAAAAAACCCTCCATCTATTTTTGGAGTACGTTGCCCAAAAAAGTCTGCACAAGTATTATTATGATAATTTTTATAATACGAGTTAAATTACATTAATTACATTTAACAAAATAAATGTCCAATACATTTACCTACCAAAGTTTCAGGATTTTAATCATCTTTAATTAGGAAACCATTAGCAAATTATTAATGAAAGTTTTCTGTGATATGCCTTTCAGTATTGGGATTGCCCCCAAAACAATGCTAACATTTTGGGGCAATACTGAAAGGTATATTACAGAACACTTTTATTAATAATTTGCTTACCTCCAAATATAAGTTTATACTTTACCCTATGAATAGCCAATATATATTATGACCTAACGTAATATACTTCATACAGTAGTATACAGTATGTCTATACTCGTGTATACTGTGAGTGGCTGTATTTGCACTCCCTGCTAAGTACACTATATTATCTAGTATAGAATAATATCAACTATAAATACTTTAGACTGAGTTAATATCTATTGACGTAAGAACTAGTTCAACAAATGTTGCAAAACTAGCCGGGTTACTTACTTTCTGTACATTTTTCCGAGGAGTAATCCTTTTCATATACAGAGTCCACATTCTTCTTCAGTGGGGTTAATACATCACTAACTATTGATAAAAATCTTCAAATTCAATATACCACTAGGTGCAATCCAGAACATAAAAAGAAACCTGAGAATATTCTAAATCTTATAATAAGATCTTATTATTAAAGTGGAGGTATATCATTACGGGCCCCATGAAGGAAATTGCGCTTACGTGTGCCGTTTTGTGCTATTATATTGGTTCAGTAAGTAGATGAGCTTCGGATGAGGCAATTGACAAAAATTCCAATAATTCTCTAGTTTTCAGAATCCATAAATCAGTTTATTCACTAAGTCCATTCCATTAAATCCAGTTTAGCACTGCCTTGAAAAACGGCACCGCATTTATAACATATATGCAGGATGGATGACTATGCAGCATGGATGACTATGACTAGACAGCATGGATGACAGGTCCTATTTATCTAAGCGTCAAGTGGCATATTTAAAAAGGATAAAAACGAACATTGGAATAGAAGTGATAATCCAGCTGACTGAAGTAAATGTATGGCAGATATCCTTGTATCAATAAGTTTTGGCTGTTGAGTTTCTATTTTTAGAAAAATAAGTATTTTAGTCTTCAGGAGGTATTTGAAGGAGATTGTCCTGCGAGAACCTTCGGATCCCCATATGTAGAAAAAACAGTGTCACTTTCACCTGCTGGAGCACTTTAATGGACACTGTCCAAAGGAAGCTCCTTAGTCAGGACCAACTGACGTCCCCTTAGCAACAAACACTCTACCTGTTTGTGTTCTCTCCTGGAGGGCACCGCAGCTCTGCTGCTAATTACACACCCCTCCCTCCATTTATTTAACAACAGGTCGGAGCTGTCAATCGCCCAAACCACAATGGAGGAAGTGGGATCGCTGCATTCCCACACATTACATGCTACTTAGTTGAATCGTACATTGCACAAAGAAGCACTGAGCTTGTGTACGTCTGCTAGATACAGTGAGAAACAATGACAGTAACACATTTCTATAAAAAAAAACATTATGTAAATGGATAGTATTGACAACCCAACTCAATGAACATGCAGAACAATTAAATGCATAATGGCAATATTAATACTATATTAATATAATAAAAAAATTTTTTTTAAAAAGGGATCTCCAAACAGAGAATATTTGCAAATATATAGCATTCATTATAACTATTAATTTTTGGGCTGTTGAAGAATGGAAGCTAAAGAGTATGCCAAATTCTCATTTAATGTGAAAAAAACAGCAATGTGAAAGGCAAAACTAGATCATATTCTCTTGAAATAATATGAGAAATACGGGGTCTCCTACTTAGTTGAAAGTCGGTTTTACAGGGGCGGTCAGTCAGAAGTTTAGCATTGCATTAATAACTGCAGTAGGGGTAACCAATAGTGGGGGTGAAATGTAATTCATACCTATAAGCACATAGAGATATCATGAAGTAATTAGTAATGGGGTACCTCTCAGATTGTAAATTACTTCATGAGTTTTAGAATATAAAGGACTCTTTTCTTTCCTCATGGGATTCCCCCATCTCCACAGGTACCAAAAAGGAGTAAACTCGGGTAGGAGGAACATGAGTCATGCCATCTTCTTCTCCACTCTAAATAGGAATGGGGGTGGTGAACAAGCACTAGACTATCTTGTCCCAGGGTGTGGGGGGGGGGGGGGTGTATTGAACTAAACTGGAACTAAGCTCAGCCAACAACACATTCATGTATTCATGTACTGGGCACATTTATTGTTAGAAAGTGTTAGAAATCTAACATAAATTAATTGCACTTGTCTCTGAAGCCCCATCCACTTTTATGAATGTGTTGGAAAATGTGGCACAGGGCTTCGTCAATAGGGCATTAAGTTTAAACGCCATATTTTTTTTTAAGGTATTTGTGCCAGAAAAGTGATGTAAATACATTGATAAATGTGCTACCCTGAGGCTGAATTACTGGAACTGATACTCAGAATTAAAGAATTGTCCACGACCGGACAACTGATGACCTATCAGATAGGTCATCAGTTAATGATCAGTGCGGGTCCAACACCCGGACCCTGCACCGATCAGCTGCCTGCAGGCACCGGATGTTATTGCACAGTATGCAGTGTATGGAGCAGGAAGCAGATGGCTCCGTACATTGCATAGCGGCAGTGCTGCAGTACTGCAGCTCGGCAGCTAATCCGTGACCGGAGCCATCTGCCCGGAGCCCACCAGAACAGCTTGTACGGTTGTGGACAACCCCTTTAAGACCTGTTTTCCAAATTGACGTTGCCTTAGGCACTGTACTACTCAGATTATGAATTGGAAAAAGACAGCGCAATATCGCAATCAACAGAAGGAAATGGAATTGGAGAAGATATAATTGCAGAAAATCGCAGTTGCAGGAGAATTGTATGGCCCAGTTTGTGGAAGATGCGACAAGAAGTGATGCTCTGTTATATCTGATAATTTCTAGCAATACAGAACTTGTTGGGAATGACGCTGTATGTAAAAACCTTGGTAACAATGACCACATGATATTTTCATTTTACATAAACTATAAAAAAAGCAAACACAGACTGGGAGGGCAAAAGCACAATTTTAAGAGGGCCAATTTCCACAGGTTGAGGACTGAACTTCAGGACATAGATTGGAAACTAATGTCAAATAACGGTACAAATGATAAAATCTGCTTTGGGTGATTATACTACAAAATGTATTTCTATAGGTAACAAGCATAAATGACTAACATTAAACCCCACATTGCTTACACCTACTGTAAAAAGGGTGATTAATCACAAGAAAAGATGGAAGAAAAATGCATTTAAAAATTAAAAACTGAGCGTTCAGCTTTGGTTTTTGAAAATTACAAACAGCTGATAAAAATATGTAAAAAAGCAAAAAAAAACAGTAAAAATACAAAATTAAAGGCAGGTGGCCAAAAAAAGAAAAACAAATCCTAAAATATTGCTGTTTAGGAATAGAATAACCTGTCTGCTTAACTTCAAACCTGTGCTCCAGTTGTGTGTGGTATTGCGTATTGCAACTCAGACTTATTAACTTCAATAGAGCTGAGCTGCAATAACCGATATAACCCATGGACAGGTGTGTTGCTGTATCTAAAGGAAAGTGGTCATGTTTTTTTAATCCTGGACAACTCCTTTAAATGCAAAAAAAAAACAAGGTCAGAACATGTAGGACCCCTAAATAGTGATAACGGAGAGTTAATCAGGGGGGTGGGTCAAGAGAAGGCAGAGTTACTAAGTGGGTTCTTTAGCTCTGTATTTACAACAGCAGAAAGAGCAGCTGATATAGCCGGTGCCAGTGCTGTTAACCCATCAATTATACTGAATTGGCTGGCTCTGGTCCAAGATAGGTTAAATAAAATAAATGTGAACAAGACCCTGGGACCAGATGGGTTACACCCAAGAGTTCTTAAATAACTTAGTTCAGTTATTTCTGTACCCTGTTCATAATATTTTAAGAATTTCCCGCGACTGGTATAGTGCAAATGGACTGGCATAGGGCAAGTATGGTGCACATTTTCAAAAAAGTCTTTAGGCTACCACAGGTGATTGTAGACCAGTAAGCTTAACATCCATCGTGGGGAAAATGTTTGCGGGGCTATTAAGGAACTATATACGTTAATTAGTCTTGAAAAGAGACGTCTAAGGGGGGACATGATTAACTTGTAAAGGTATATAAATGACCTGTACAAAAAATATTGTGAAAACCTGTTCCATGCAAAATCCACTCAAAAGACAAGGGGGCACACCCTCCGTCTGGAGAAGGAAAGGTTCAATCTTCAGCGGCAACAAGCCTTCTTTACTGTGAGAACTGTGAGGCCTCAAGCACACGACCGTGTTCGGTCCGTGATATACAGACCGCATGTCAGCCGCAAAACATGTTTCAGTACGGGACAGTATTCCCGCAGGGAGGCATGGACTCATGGCATCATACATAACTATAATGCTAGGAGCCCGGCTCCCTGAACTGTGTTCGGTTCGGGACATGTGACTGAAGTGCAGTCCGTATATCACAAACCGAACATGCTTGTGTGCATAAGGCCTGAATCTGTGGAATAGTCTATTGCAGAAGCTGGTCAAAGCAGGAACAGTAGATTGCTTCAAAAAAGGCTTAGATCATTTCTTAGAACAAACTAATATCAGCACTTATATCAATGCATAAAATTCTAATTTGAATGTTGATTCATTCTGATCGCCACTTGGGATCAGGAGGGAATTTTTTCCTTTTCTAGGGCAGGTTGGTTCATGCCTTTTTTTGTTTTACCTTCCTCTGGATTAATAGGGGTAACGTTCTAAAGTTTATCCATATTCCTTCCCTTTCTCCCATCCCTTGGTTGATCTTGATGGCCATATGTCTTTTATCAACTGTGCTATGTAAGTAAGTAACTATGTCACAAAAATTCAACACATGATAAATATATTTGCGATTATCAAGTAGTGTGTGATTTATTTTTTTGCATAGAGAACAATTTGGATAATAGAATAGAAAAGTCAGTAAAGGGTTGCAATAGTCAATTTTCCATTTGTTTATACCCAGAAGATCAAAACCTATATGTCATACATTCCAGTTCTACAACCTTAAAGGCTCTGTACACCTTTGAAATCGACTTATCTTCTTTTTTTCTTTAATAAAAATTAGTCAGTGTGTTATGTGCAACTTCCTAAATAGTTTTTCTTAAAAATTATTTTTACTTTTAGATATACAGCTGCTTTGTATACTGCATACAGAGTAGCTGTATCTTGCGCTGAATATGTCAGGTCCGCGGCACTGACGGATCATTGACAGCGGGTCCTGAGCTGTTATCAATCACATCTATGTTATGAACTTAGATGTGATCGATAACAGGTGGATCCTGCGTGTCAGAGACATGCTGGACCCGCTGACACTGAACCCGTCAGTGCCACTGACCTGACGGATTCAGGTTTCAGCGGTAGATACAGCTGCTCTGTATGCAGGATACAAAGCCGCAGTATCTCAAAAAGTAAAAATAATTTTTAATAAAAAGTATTTAGAAAGTAGCACAAAACACACTGCTAGACAGTTTTATTAGAAAAAAAAATATTTCAAAGGTCTACTTAGCCTTTAATCTCTAGAAGTTTGTGCCCCCCTTTACTAGGAAGGAATGGTCTGACAATTTACACAAGATGATAAATTATTCTGATCACTGTATTACTGTATAGGCACTGTATATCAGACTGAGTATTATGATATATTTAAGGCACTTTCGACACCCCGATCAGTATATACCACTATGGTTGTTCATTTCATTGCCATGGCGGTATAAGGGAACCACATTATAATCTGCCTCTCACTACTATAATTATCTGTCAACAATTACCCATATTAAGTACAATCTATTAGTGTTACACCTGTTTTTCTGTTTGTTTGATGACTATTCACTAAATACCTGGTATATGACCTTTTGTTTTCTTGCAGTTCACAAACTCTGAAAGGACTTAACAAGGGCACACAGCCTGGTACTCTGGGATTCAGATCAGTACTGGTATAAATAGGCAAGGTCACACTAGATCACAAATTCATAAGAGAAGCCCACACCCTAATGTGAGTGTCATTGAGTCATTGACATGGATTTCTATACACCACTATCTTTATTTAGTATGGTCACATTCACTGTTTTAATTATTGGTCATCTTTGCAGTGGCTGTAAAATAGTCACCATATTAATTTATTTGGATCTGGTTCCATTCTACTAGAAGTTTATTTACAGTAACTGCAGGAACTTTACAAGTTTGCTAAGTAGTGTCAGGATGTTGTGTACTCTGGTACATACAACAGCTTCACTCTGGATGGTGTCAGGACTTGTGTTCTGGGCACTGAAGACAAGAGAAGCCAGGAGTCAGATAAATATCTGTTGATTTTTTTACGTCTGGGTATGATCTGGCGTCTGATTAATTTTGGGGTCTGATTTATGGGTCTGCTCTGGGGTCTCATTTAAGGATCTAGTGTCTGACTTAGGGGACTGGTCTGGGGTCTGACTTAGGTGTCTGAATTAATTTAGGGGTCTAGGGGTTGAATTATTTTGAGGTCTAAATTAACTTAGGCGTCTGGTCTGGTGTCAGAAGGAAATTTGTGGTCTGGTCTGAGGTCTAATTTTGGGGTCTGATTTAATTTAGGGGTCTGAATTAATTTAGGGGTTTGCTCTAGGGTTTGATGACTCATGCCACCATCCATCATTTTTTACTTATGTGTCTGATAGTGTGTGTGGTGCTACTGTCCCAACATGCTCTGATAAATTATTAGCTAGAAATTTTGTTCCTAGTTGTACCTGGCAGCAAGTGATGGGCTCCAAATCAGCTTCCAATGGAAGGCTGGACTTTGAAGATCAATCCTTGTATCAAACACTGTTGAAATTTCCCGTTACAAAAAAAACTCTATCCAAAATGTTTTTCTGCAAACACCTCTTAACCAGAAGTGTTACTAACACATTTTGTAATAGAAAATATGAAAAAATTGAATATTATAAATATACCTGCATCAGTCTGGCTGATGAAGTGAAACATCTGCGTATCCCAATGACGGTATTTTCTTTAAACAAATGTAATTTTGCTTCATTTTTCTTCCTGTGTGGTATATTAGCAGTGCAACTCCTCTGAATATAATCCATAGTCATAATCTATGATTTCTTATGTCTACAAATTGTAGTTACTTTTGTGTCCAAATGTAATGAGCTTTTCAAGCATCCGATTGTAAGTCTGTAGAGGAAAAACAAACATAGAAATGTAAAGTTGAAGTGTAAGTTTTGTATTCCATATTCATATAACGTGGTTTTTTGGGGACACTTACTTGGGAAGTGCATGCAAACCCGACGGAAACCTGACCACCCCATTATAAGTCAATGGGATCCATTACGATTTGTTGGTCTCCATTGGAAAGCCCAACTAGCATAGCTATTATGACTCAGTTATGAATTGAAGACATGATATTAGGTGAATAGAGCAAGAAACTGTTGTACACCACTATCTTTATTTAGTATGGTCACATTCACTGTTTTAATTATTGGTCATCTTTGCAGTGGCTGTAAAATAGTCACCATATTAATTTATTTGGATCTGTTAAGAATGTTTCTAAATAGTTAAAAGGGTTTTCTGGGACTTTTGAAAATCTTTCCTAGGACAGGAAATGTTGTAAAATAACAAACTATCTGGTACTTATCCATGAAATTTCCCCCCTTACCTGCCACTGCATCGCAGCTGGTCCCTGGCGCTCTGGTCCTGGAAGCTCCTGCAGCGGTCACGTGCCGCTCATCGGTAACGGAGCGGTGGGGAACAGAGCGGCTAAGCTAGAGTGTGGGGGGGGGGGGCATTTCAGGGGTGAATATCCGATAGTTTATTATTTTACAGCATTCCCTGCCCTAGGAAAGATTTTTTTAAAGTCTTGGAAAACCCATTCAAACGTTACACAATTACTGTAAGATGAGGCATTTATTTTGAAACACATACAGTATGTGTACTTGGTGTATTGTGCCCTCACAGGTATTGCTGAAGAAAATGCTCACATACACCTGTCATATGTGACTATGTTCCATACCTCAATTAATTCATTTTGGCAGGTGTCCATCAATATAGAATATGTGCACCACATTAATAAACATTCATGCATAATCTCTATGGCTACGACAAATATCTGAAAAATCTGGATTATTTTTAAATTAAGCAAAACTGTCTGAGAAGAACATGATAAGAAAAAGATTACAAATAGCTGAGGGGCTGTAAAACACAGTTTTATGTGTAAGGCCCGCGGTAGCTGACCGCCAGCATTCCCCACTTAACAGCATCTGCCACCGCAGGACTCTGATATATTTAGATAGGTATTACCCTCTTACAATTTTATATATAATATGTTGGAGTAATTCACACTAGGTGTACACCACCAATTATCGATATATGAACAAAGGAACGGGGAGTGGGAAAAGTAGTGTGTTACATCAATGTTAAAAATAAAAAATACTTTATTGAATAATTATTAAAAACAATGTTAGATGAAAAAATTTTTGACGTTGTGCCAAAGTCCCCTAGATTGGCACACTGAGACAATATTATGTCTAAATTAATTGCTTCGTTTTATTAAAGATATATGTGTCTAGCCTCCCCCTGTGTATATGCGAGGAGGCTCTGCAATAGTCCCTGATCCAGAGATTAAAGTGTTAATTATTAGCAAATGGCTGTCCCCCTCAGTATCAATGACGAGACAGTCAACCTGCATATGACACTAAAGGTTCCTCCAACGGGCTGTAATTAAAGCCCTGCGGTGGAGAAATCCCTGCATCAATACAACCATATGGGTTGTATGTGCATGTGTCCCATGCAAGTAGACACGGCACAGCAGAGTTGAGACTGTTGCGTGCTAGCTAGTCCTCTATGTATGAGGACTAGCTCACCTTCTCTCAACCCTTCCCATGTGTATGTGACTGACCTCGGCAGCCTTATCTGCACAAAGTAAACACACCTCGATTTAGTGATACAACTGCCTGACAGGCAGAATACTAATGGTTACGTGGGACTGGAGATCACTGTGTGAGCACACTATCTGATCAGTTACTCCTCCTGCAGAGTTGTCCTCACGGAGCAGTTACAGCTCTGCTATGTCAAGCTCATACATAGAGGACTAGCTAGCACGCAACAGTCTCAACTCTGCTGTGCCGTGTCTACTTGCATGGGACACATGCACATACAACCCATATGGTTGTATTGATGCAGGGATTTCTCCACCGCAGGGCTTTAATTACAGCCCGTTGGAGGAACCTTTAGTGTCATATGCAGGTTGACTGTCTCGTCATTGATACTGAGGGGGACAGCCATTTGCTAATAATTAACACTTTAATCTCTGGATCAGGGACTATTGCAGAGCCTCCTCGCATATACACAGGGGGAGGCTAGACACATATATCTTTAATAAAACGAAGCAATTAATTTAGACATAATATTGTCTCAGTGTGCCAATCTAGGGGACTTTGGCACAACGTCAAAAATTTTTTCATCTAACATTGTTTTTAATAATTATTCAATAAAGTATTTTTTATTTTTAACATTGATGTAACACACTACTTTTCCCACCGCAGGACTCTGAAGCTTTGCCAGTGTCTCCTTCCCTTGAGAGGCGGCACACATTGCTCTCTTCTCTGGCCGATGCCCTGACGGTGCGCGTGCGCACTCATCCCCGGACTTAAAGGGCCAGGGCACCAGGAATATCACCCCAGACTAATTCCAGCACGCCTGGGACTTTCAAAGGAACTATGCCACCTTCCTAATTGCCTGAGATGTTGTATATTACGCAGTGTTGGTCTGCAATGGTTCCCAAGCATTATCCTGCACCTCGTATCCCGTTTCCTGTATCTTGTTTCCAATATCCAGTGTCCGTGTTCTGTGTCAGATCCAGCATCCGGTGTCCGTGACGACTTCAGTATCCGTGTCCGGTGTCCGTGCTAAGTTCAGTGTCTGTGATGACTTCAGTATCCGTGTCCGTGCCAAGTCCAGTTTCCGTGAAGACGTCGGTATCCATACCAAGTCCAGTGTCCGTGACGACTACAGTATCCGTGTCCGGCGTCCATGCCAAGTCCAGTGCCCAAGACAACTTCAGTATCTGCATCCTATATCCGAGACAAGTCTGGTTGTCCAGCACAAGCCAGCTTCCAATAGTCCGGCGCAAACCAACTTCTGATAGTCCAGCACATGCTAGTTTCCGATAGTCCGGCACAAGCCAGCTTCTGATTATCCGGCACAAGTCATCTAGCCAGGTACTCTTGTCCTAGAGACTATTATTGACTCTCTTTTGACCAGCTGCTACTCTGCTAGGGCGATGCGGCTCAGTGGGTCCACATACCCCACAGCAGTTTCTTCAGACCATGGATCCCGCTTGTCAATCCATGACGCCGGTCCAAGTAATGCAAGCGGACATGCAAGATCTCCGTGCACACTAGGATCATCTTCTTCAAGCGGTCAGCTCTAATGCCACACGCTTGGATCTTGATCCAGTTGCTGCTCCACCTACTCTACTACCCGCCATCACTCCAGTCGGTTCTGGGTCCGGAATTTCATTGCCACTTCCACCTTGTTACAATGGAGATGCAAAAATCTGTAGAGGCTTTATCAACCAGTGCAATATCCACTTCCAGTTGCATGCACATCTTTTCCCCTCTGATCTGACCAAGGTTGCCTTTATTGTCTCCCTCCTCTGTGGCAAAGCTCTGGCACGGGCGAACCCTATCTGGGAAAGTGAGGGGCTGGAATCTTCCAACCTACAGTTATTCTTGGAGACTTTTCGCCCAGTGTTTGAAGAATCTGGCCGAGCGTCTTCTGCAGCTGCTTTGCTTCTAACTCTCCGACAAGGGGAATCGACAGTAGGAGAATACGCCATCCAGTTCCGTACTTTGGCAGTAGAGGTTGCCTGTAATAATGAAGCCTTGATGGCAACCTTCTGGCAGGGATTAGCTCCTCAAATAAAAGATGAGATGGCGGCTCGTGATCTCCCATCTACCTTGGATGCCCTAATTCTTCTGGCTACACGGATCGACATGAGATTCCAAGAACGCGCCGAGGAAGTTCGTTGGGAAAAAAGGTCCTACAGACTGGTGCCTAAGTTCCAGAGACCCTTGCTACAGCCTTCAGTTGTTGTCCCTGAAGAACCTATGCAGGTGGACAGAGACAGACTGTCTGACCAGGAGCGGCAGCACAGACATTCCGCTTGTCTATGTTTATACTGTGGCCACAAGGGTCATTTTGTGCATCAATGTCCCCAGAAACTCCAGCACCTAGTGTTGATAGGTGAGACTACCCTAGGTGGCCCAACGCCTGCTGCAAAACTCTCTGCAAACTTATGGATTCCTGTGACAATCTCCTCTGGTGAGGAATCGCACTACGTTTCAGCCTATCTGGATTCTGGAGCGGATGCTAATTTCATCCATCAGGCCTTAGTAGACCGTCTCCACTTGCCCACGACTCCTCTGGAGAAACTTCTAGCAGTTGCTTCTCTAAATGGTCAACCTCTAGCAGACCAAATTCTTTCCATTACTGAACCTCTAAAGTTGCAAGTGGGAGTTCTTCACTCGGAACAAATAGCTTTTATGTTCTGCCATAAGCTATTAACCCTATCCTGGTGAGTCTACCAAGGCTTCGCCAAAACACGCTCCTGTCCTTGACTGGAATTTCGGAGAGGTTCTCCAGTGGGTGTCATCACCACTGCCTGCCTCAGGTTCGTTCTTTCCAGTCCCCGATATCTCATTCACTCCCTGGTCTGCCTTTACATTATGCCTGTTTTGCAGATGTCTTTAGCAAGAAGGATGCCGAGGTCCTGCCTCACCATCGTCTTTACGATTGTCCAATTGAATTTCTCCCTGAAGCTTCACCTCCTCGTGGACGGTTTTATGGCCAAGATTTTCACAAAGCTGGAATTACGCGGGGCTTACAACTCGATCCGTATCCGCAAAGGAGACTAATGGAAAACCGCATTCAACACCCGAGACGGCCACTATGAATATCTCGTGATGCCCTTTGGATTGTGTAATGCTCCAGCTGTGTTCCAGGAATTCATAAACAACATAAATCCGGGATCTACTGTATGTCAGTGTGGTGGTGTATCTGGATGACATCTTGATTTATTCACCAGATCTGATGACTTACTGGAAGTATGTTCACCAAGTCCTATCGCAGTAAAGGGGGAATAACCTCTACGCCAAACTTGAAAAGTGCGTATTCGAAAAGAAATCCTTGCCCTTTCTGGGCTATATAATTTCAGATTGTGGACTCCAGATGGATCCAAAGAAAGTTTGGTCCGTCTTAGAGTGGCCACGTCCTCAAGGTCTCCATGATATACAGAGATTTCTTGGTTTCTCAAATTTATATCGCCAGTTTATCCCAATTTTTTCTTCACTTACCGCTCCTATCTCTGCTCTCACCAAGATAGGAATGAATGCTAAGGACTGGACACCTGGGGCAAAGTCGGCATTCACCAATCTCGAGAGCGCCTTCACTTCTGCTTCCATTCTTCACCATACTGATGTGTCCCTCCAATTCTCAGGTTGGCGCTTCTTCCATTGGTGCTGGAGCACTTCTCTTTCAAAGAAACTTAAGGGTAAGGCGGTATCCTGTGGCTTCTTCTCAAAACTGTTCTCTCCTGCAGAACGAAACTACTCAATTGGGGGCCGTGAGTTACTGGCCGTCAAATTAGCCTTAGAAGAGTGGTGGCATTTGCTATAGGGGGCTGCTCACCCTATTATCATCTACACGATCACAAGAACCTCACTTATTTACAGTCTGCACAACGACTGAACCCTCGTCAAGCCAGATGGTCGCTGTTATTTGCCAGATTCCAGTTCCTACTTCATATCCGTCCTGCTGATAAAAATATAAAGGACAAGTCTCAGTCGTTTGAGGCAGATAACAGATAACTCAAAAGAGGTTCCTCAACATATCATTGACGCTTTTAGGATTATTTTGGTTAACTCTCTGCAGATTAAAGACATTCCTACTGGAAAAATCTTTGCTTATCCTACTGACAAGGAGAAAATTCTCATCTGGGGGTCATAATTCCAAGATGACAGGGCACTCTGGTATTTGTAGGACTCTGGACTTTATTTCTCGTCACTACTGGTGGCCCCCGCAGTCCAAAGATGTTGTGGAGTATGTCTCCTCGTGTAAACTTTTGGATGTGAAACTAGACTTTTCTTCTGCATACCACCCACAATCCAACGGCCAAGTTGAAAGGATTAATCAAGTGCTAGAAAATTATCTTCGTCATTTTATATCTGTTCAATACAACAATTGGGTGCATCTTCATTCTTGGGCCAAATTCCCTTACAATAATCACACGAGTGAGTCTAATGCTACATCGTCATTTTTTATTGTCTGCAGCCAACATCCACGTGTTGGTGTTCCTGTACCGGCTACATCTCAAGTGCCTGCAGCCAATTCTTCTTTCTTCAGGCTAGCAGCAAACCAAGTCCGCGATCCTTCAGGCAGTGAATCGCATGAAGAAATATGCCGATAGGAAAAGAAGACTTCCTCCTCAATTTATTCCATGAGTCAAAGTCTGGTTGCCTTCTAAAAATATTTGTTTGAAAATTCCCTCCTACAAACTCGCTCCCAGATTTCTTGGTCCCTTTGAAACCCTGCAACAGATCAACTCTGCGTCTTCAAAATCGCATCTGCCCCCTACTCTTAAGATTCCCAATTCGTTCCATGTGTCCCTCCTGAAACCTATGGTCCTGAACCGGTACAGTAAATCTCCTGGCTCTGCAATTGCTCCCAGCGGTTATTCTGATGTCTTTGAGGTCAAGGAGATCCTGGACTACAAACAGGTAGGAGGGAGGACCTTCTACCTGCTGGATTTGAAGGGTTTTAATCCTGTGGAGAGGTCTTGGGAGCTTGAAGAGAATGTGGATGCCCCAGCTCTCATTAAGAAGTTCCTCTTACGGTCTGGACCTAAGAAGAGGGGGCATAATGGGGGGTACTGTAAGGTCCGCGGATGCTGACCACCGGCATTTCCCACTTACCGGTACCCACGACCGCAGGACTCTGAAGCATTACCGATATCTCCTTCCCGAGAGGCCGGCAAACACTGCTCTCTCCTCTGGCCAATGCCCATAGGGTGCATGCGCGCACTCTTCCCCGGTCTTAAAGGGCCAGCGAGCGCACCAGGAATATCACCCCAGACCAATCCCAGCATACCCAGGACATTAAAAGGAACTCAACTCTGCCCACTTTCTCATTGCCTGAGCAATGTTGTATCTAAACCTGTGTTTGTCTGCAAAGGTTCCCAAGCCTTATTCTGTATCCCGTATCTTGTATCCAGTGTTCGTGTTCGGTGTCAAGTCCAGTATCCATGTTCGGTGACAAATCCAGTGCCAAGTCCTGTGCCTGTGTCAACTTCAGTATCCGTCTCTGCTGTCCGTGCCAAGTCCAGTGTCCGTGACAACTTTTGTATCCATATCCGGTGTCCGTGCCAAGTCCAGTGTCCATGACGACTTCAGTACCTGTGTCCGTGCCAAGTCCAGTGTCCATGACGACTTCAGTACCTGTGTCCGTGCCAAGTCCAGTGTCCATGATGAGTTCAGCATCCGTGTCCGGTGTTCGTGCCAAGTCCTGTGTTTGTGACGACTTTAGTATCTGTGTCTGGTGTCCTTGCCAAGTCCAGTGTCCAAGATTACTTCAGTATCCGTCTCCCTTATCCGAGACAAGCCCTGTTGTCCGGCACAAGCCAGCTTCCGATAGTCCGGCACAAGCCAGCTTCTGATTATCCGGTATAAGTCATCTACCCAGGTACTCTTGTCCTAGAGACTATTATTGACTCTCATTTGACCAGCTGCTACTTCGCTATGGCGGAGCGGCCCAGTGGGTCCACATACCCCACAGCCATGACAATATGTTACTTACAAGAACATTGAATTAGCTAAAAAGGCTCATAATAATTAATAATCACAATAATAATATTCACGTAGTTCCATCATCTTCTGTAGTGCTCTACAATGGTGACAACATACAGAATAAGAACAAGTACAGTTATCAATGTAAAATACTTTGAAACTTCATTGTAATCAACGCAGAAGGAAAAAGTTCTGCCCACAGCAGTTTTTGAGGAAAAGAGTAGAGAGATAATCTATGCGACTTTCATTGATGACCTTTTGTCATTGTGATTTGGACCATTTTAGAAACTTTCATCAGTGCATAAGTAGAGCATCTAGACAAACATATGATAGTGATAAGACCTTACCTCTACCTCTGTGGTCATGTTATTTCTCTCCACCGATCATGGTTTCTTAGACTGTCTTCAAGATGAGTGGGTGATATTCTGAAAGATGCTGCTTATCACACAGAAGCTTGTTTTCTGATGTGGAAGCAGCAGTAGGCTGAGCACTTAGGTATTCATTCCTATGGAAACACACATAATACACTGGGGAGAGAAGGTTAGAGGAAAAGGCCAAACTCCGTAAAGATTCTTTACAGACATTAAAAGCGTTTTAGACTATGTAGGTGAAAGGGCTTGTAAAAAAAATTTTCCCTCTGCTAAGCAACTCCTAGTGTGCACTGCAGTGCCCCACATTACTTTCAATAGGGACAATAGCAAACCAGACAAAATACGATAAGATTTTTTACCACGTAATTTTAGTATTGATGTTACCAAGATGTTGAATTTATAAAATTCATGAGTTCACATGAATACTCAGGTATATCTGACAATGATAATCGGTTGGAGCATTTATCGTTCATGCTTCAAACGTTTTCTCTGTTGTTAGTGGTTAATGTTATAATTGTATACTTTACTATCATCTAAGAAAAATGTATGTGGGACAATAGAAAGAAACCATATTTTCCACAATATAAATTATTTACCATGAATGCCCCAACAAATTTTCAGATTGCAAAAGAACCTAAAATAATTGTAATATCATGGATGAGTCTTAATATCTCAGGTCAATTTTAGGGGGTGGGGGGGGGGGGGGTTTACATGGTGCAGAAATTTCCATCTGAATAGAGTTGTTTCTGCAGCATATGCATGAATTTCTGCAAACCCCATTCACATGAAGGGACAGTCACAGAAATCTCTACAACAAATATACCGCGTGTGAACAGAGGTGGATTAAGTGTACCATGGGCCCTGGGCTGTTGACACAACTTGGACCTCCTCCTCCTTCACCCTCACATGTAAATGCATTGCAACCCCCTTTCACCCGTGCGAGACTCCTGAAGCAACACTTTTCTTCTTTGAACTTAAATTGAAACTTTAAATCAAACAATGCTAGTAATATTTTCTTTCAAATGCGCTGAGCCGATTGGTTTCTGTTCAGCTTTTTCCGGAAAAAAACAAACAGGAACCAAGCGGCTCAGCACTCACACGAGCGCTTTTGCTGCTTCATTTTAGCGATCGGTGGAAGTCCCTGCACCCAGACCCCCACCGATCAAAACTTCTGACATGTCACTATGACATGTCAGAGGTTGGTTAAAAGTGTAGTTACCCTTTAAAAGGTAACTAAACTTTTAAAAAACTTTTCACATGTCATATTGAAATGTCAGAAGTTTTGATCAGTTCGAGCACTTAGACCCCCACCGATTGCTAAAACGAAGTGGCAGAAGCGCTTCGTGTTGCATCGTTTCTGATCGATCGTTTCTGATCGTAGAGAGCTCGATCAGCTGTCCAAGAAAAGCCGTTCAGAAACGAAGCGGCACAACGCTCACCCAAGCGCTTCTGCCACTTCGTTTTAGCCATCTGAAGGGGGGGTCTCAGTGCTTGGACCCCCACAGATCGAAACTTCTGGCAATTCACTATGACATGTCAGAAGTTTTTTAGACGTTTAGTTACACTTTAAAGGGGTTTTCCCATGAGGCACATTTATGACATAACCACAGGATATGTCATATATGTCAGAGAGATGTGGGTCCCACTTCTGGCACCCGCACCTATCTCTAGAACGGGGCCCCCTAAACTCCGTTCTACATCTTTCTGCTCCCGCTGACTCCCTTCCTGATTACATGGTCGGGAGTTACGAAAACAGCGTAGCTCGCTGAGCTACGCTGTTACCGTAAGTCCCATAGAACTGAACGGTAGTTGCAGAAGCAGCATAGCTTGCATGCTAGGTTGTTTCCGTAACTGCCATTCACTACGCTGTTTTCGTAACTCCCGACCAAATAATCAGGAAGTGATAAATGTCAGGAATGACATTTATGGCATATCCTGTGGGTAGGTCATACATTTCCCTGATGGGAAAATCCCTTTAAGTAGTCAGACACCCGTCCCCTTGTAGGGTCTGAGTGTCTGACTCTGATGTCTCTGTAGGGGGGGGGGGGGATATACCTCCCATAGAGCCCTCATCAGTTAGTCGCTCAGACCAACCCTATAGAGCCCCCAGCAGTCAGTCAGGAAATCTGACCTCCCCTAGCAATATAGTAACTACTGAGGGCTCTATGGGAAGAAGGGAGAATTATATTGAAGGGGGGGGGGGGGTCTAACTATCTGAGTGACTGCACAGGACTCTATGAAGGGGGGAATTATCCCCTCCATCACCCATAGAGCCCTCTGCAGTGAGTAAGATGGACCCCCTAGTGTCGGCCGATCAGTTTAACGTTGGCTGGGGCAGGAGGCGATTACCACACTAACCTCATCGTATGACCACCGCCCTGCTCTCCTGTTCCTCTTAGGGTACGTGCAGCGTCAGAGGCATGTCCTATCACTAGCAGACTTTCCTATCCTGCCCCTGCAATTGCTGTCCCTCCCGCTCCTCAGAATCAGCAGCCGCTTTATTCCAGCCCGGCCCACCCCGGCTATTGCTCTCCCTGCCCCTACTCCCCATCAGCAGCGGCCATCAGCAGCGCTAGCATGCTGCATTATTTTTAGGATTATGTGTGGTTCGGGCGGCCATAGGCCCCCTGAGAGCCTTGGGCCTCAGGCATGAATCTGAACCACCCATATGATGATCCGCCACTGCGTGTAAACATACCATAATAATGCTGGCGTAATTATCACCCTTTGGAGCTATCAATACTTGTGTGACAGGAAAATCTTGTCATTCTATATAAAGCTATTTTTTGTTATTTCAGGTGGTGCTAATATTGAGGGGTTTATTGTGATTGAACACAAAATTCCCTACAAATGTCCAGTATGGCAATAAGCTCAGGCTGCTGTTGTATGCTGATGCTGCAGATTCCATTGGACCCAGTTTGTGAAGCAGGAGTATTTCGAGTTGAGTTATTAGAGCTTCCATTTTAGATGATCATCTGTGTGAAAGTGAGCAAAATATGTTCATGTGACTCTATTTTGTAAGTGTGGTTAAGTGACTCCATCTTGTATGAAGAATCCATTTTATATTTTGAAGAATCATCTGTTTATCTGTAAAATGAAGTTTCTGCTGGTATTGTCTGGACACTCATATGGTTAACATTCTTAGCTAAGTTTATCATTCTTATCTGAGTCTGCTATGAGAATGTAGTTGTTGGCCTTGCAGCTGCAAGATTTTATGGGGAAATTTGTAAGTGATTGGCTGAGCTCAAGCCTACTCCCTTTTTCTGAGGTACTATTGTAACTACATTCTATCAATAAACCAGAGAAGGATTATTTGGGTATACAAAGCATTGTCTGTGTCCCTTACTTCTCTCCGATATATCGATATAACTTATGGATTTGAATCTGGGCGAGTGACTGACAGGTGTCTGTTGCCACACTTACCCAAACTTTCAGTCTAATAAATTTTGGTCAGGATTGCGTTAATAATCTGCTAAAAATCGCACCTCTCCTGTATCAATGTGGAGGCTTTTGTTTAGGAGACAATTTACAAACCGCGAAAGCTATGTACACATCTGCAACGCTTTTTTTTATTGCTCTAATCCATTTAAATAAAAAATGAAGCAACTTGAGGCATCCTACCATCTTGTGTCTACAGCTTCCGTGCAGACCTTCGTGTCTCCATGGTTACAGACTACAAATTCTGTGATCCTGGAGTCATAACCTTTCCATTTGTCCCCTATTATTCCAATATGCATTCAGTAGGTTAGCAAGAAGTCGGGGATAGATGTAAGCTTAAAACAGCCTCATACAGCTACAAATAAAAATAAAAAGTTTATGAGGAACCACTCTCACAAATATATATATATATATATATATATATCTAAATTTGTCTAAATTGCTTACATTATTAAAGGGGTTGTCTACTTTGGACAAGCCATTGTTAGAAAGGTTCCCCAATGATAAGCTGATCACATGGGTTTGTACTGCTTGGACCAAAGCAATGATATGTGAACTGTCAGTGTTCAGTTTATCTGCAGTGCCACCTCAGGAAAAATGAAGCATTACACAGTTCTCATTGAAATTAGTTAATGGGCTTTCTGTGTAATGCAATCCAATAACAGTCCTGAATGGGAGACACCCCCTCCCTTTAATTCAGAATTTCCTAACAGAAGTAATTTAATATTTCCCTTTATTTAATATTTTCCTTATCATACATTGTCCTGTAGTTTGTATTTTCACTCTGCTTATCCTGTTCAGATCAGTTACCAAAGTGTACAAAAAAAGGTACATGTGCACATACTCTACATCTTTGAAAATGTTCTAAGGAGCAGGAGTTGGATGATGGTAGTTGGAAAATAGTTCTATAAGACTGAAAGCTTGGCAGAGTGGAGAGCTTATTACGCAATATAGACAATTGAAAAATTGAGGCCCACTCAACACAGTAATTCTAAAATACAGAAAGAAAGATCTTGAAATCCCTTAGTGGCCACAGATCTTTATCCATATATCATATGAAATAAACATAATGCAGCTGGTGTCCCTGACCGGGAAATAAACTTGGGAGAAGGAACGAGGGGTTAGTGATATTTTTGTCCATATATCTTATCTATGTGGACAAAAATATCACTAACCCCTTCTTCCTTCTCCAAGTTTAGTTTACGTACACAAGACATACTGTACATATACAGTGCCACTATTCTCCTGTCCCATCCACCCCAAATACCTCAGTCTCCTAGTGCTCGGGACTGAAATATAAACATCATGAAATAATATGGCCTTTTTAACCCCACAGCATACAGTACACGGAATAAAATAGAACACAATAGATCACAATTTATTTTTGCCTTTATTTATATTGTGTCAACATTTTCCTTAGCACTTGTCATTGTACGTAATCAAAAGAAATGAACAAACAATGAGACAAAAAAAACAGAGGTCCCTGCCTATAAGAGTTTACAATCTAAATGGAAAGCTAGGAGTGACACAATAGGTCAATTGAGCTAATTTTGTCCAAGGGACCAGTCCCCCTTGTGTCAGTGACAGAAATATAAATGAAGCTGCATGAAATATTTACCCGGCCAGTATCTAAACCACCAAAGATATAAACTACAGAGCAATGTGACAAGGGTAGCCAGTAGGGGAGAGGGTAGGGTGGAGAGATCTGTGACCAAGTCAGGTTGTGTATGCAGCGGCGGATTAAGTAGACCACAGGCCCTGTGCTGTTACCCAAACTTGGGCCCCCCTTCCGCACGGCTGCCCTGCCGTAACTATTTTTAACACTACCTTTTTGGGCAAGTATTAACAAATGTGTGTTACGATTTCACTTGTCACAGGGCTGTGGCCCTACATACTGACAGTATCACACTGTGCAGAGACACATCCTCCTGACAAGGGGAATTGTCTATCAGTCCTGGACTGCAGAAATACTTTTTTGTGAGGATTTTCTATAATAAATATGTCAGGAGAAGTGACAGATTCTCTATAAATCTAGTGACTCACAGGTGATGACGTCTCAGATTCTAGTAGTTTTTTTTCCTCTTTTCTTCTCTATCCGGTCCAGAGCTCATGACGACTTCTCCCGGGCTATGACCCATTTCTGTAGAATTTGCCACTCAGATATCTTCGGCTCCTCACTTTTCCAATATTTCCACACCTATAAACGTAAAGAAAATTATCATCGTGCCACATACTGTGCCCCTAAATATAATAGCACCAAACACTGTGTGAATATAATAATACCATACACTGTAAAACACCACATACACACAGCCCCCTGTACATATTACACACCCCCATAGATATCTACAGGAGGCTGTGTATGGCGCTATCACACATCCCAGCTGTAGAAAGCGCCCTATAGATAGCACCATACAGCCCCCCTGTAGAGAGTGCCACACAGCCCTCCCCATCTTGTAAATAGCGCCACAGAGCCCCCCTGTAAAGAGCGATACACACATACCGCTGTGGATAGCGCTACACAACCCCCCTTGTATATAGTGCTACACAGCGCTCCCCCCTTGTATAGTCACACAGCACTCCCCCCTTTGTATATAGGGCCACACAGTGCTCCCCCTTGCATATAGGGCCACTTAGTGCTGCCACCTTGTATATAGGGCCACATAGCGCTCCCCCCCCTTTGTATATAGTGCCACACAGCACTCCCCTCTTGTATATAGTGTAACGGAGAACTCCCCCTCCTTGTATATAGTGTCACAGAGCACTCCCCCTCCTTGTATATAGTGTCACACAGTCCTCCCCTCCCCTTTGTATATAGGCCCACACAGCACTCCCCTCCACCTTGTATATAGGCCCACACACCCCTACCCTCCCCCTTTTATATAGGCTCACACAGAGCTACCCTCCTCCTTGTATATAGGGCCACCCAGCACTCCCCCCTTGTATATAGGGTAATGAAGAACTCCTCCCCCCCCCCTTGTATATAGTGTCACGGAGCACTCCCCCCCCCTCCTTGAATATATACACAGCGCTACCCCCACCTAAAAACAAATATATATATATTTTACTTAACTTGCCCCGTGGCAGCCTCTCCAGCTGGACACATGTGAATCCTCCGGACTAGATGCATGCGCAGACTGGCGTGATGCAGTACCTCATCACGTCGGCCTGCGCAGGGAGTCTTCCCATCGCCTTATAGGCTTCAGGCCTAACGTGGCCTGCAGCCTATAACATTCATTTGTATCGGAGTCCTGAGGACCCCGATACAAATGAATGTGGCGGTTGCTAGCACCGGGGCCCCCTATGGTGCTAGCGACGACACCGGGCATGAGGGGGCCCGTGCGGTCATGTGCGACTCGGGCGTAGAGTAAATGGTTGTAGTCAAAATAAAGTTATGTGACATAGGCCTGCTTGAAAATCCTTGTGATGGAGCAAACGAGTGCCAATCAACAAGCTGTCCCGTTGATCAGCGTTTGTTTTCCCAGCCCATATCGAGCCCCGTAAAAGGACCCTTAGGAGCAGGCGTAAAAGAAAAAAAGTAAAATTGCTGGGCGATAAAGGGTTAAACACTTTGCTCAAGCGAGGCATGACTGCAGGTGAAACAACATGAACAAGATGTGAGGGCATGGGATCAAGAGGGCAAGTGGTTAGAGGGCAGAGGAGAGAAGTGCTTATTTTATCACCAAATCAGTCACCTTGAAACATCTTGTGTAACATTCACATGGCCGAGGTTAAAGGGTATTTTTTAGGATATTTTAAAGGGGTTGTCTCACGACAGACATTTATAGCATATCCACAGAATATGTCATAAATATCTGAAAGATGCGGGCAGGACACGCATCTCAAGAATCGGGGTCCCCCGACCCCATTCTTGCCTGGGGAGGCAGCCGCTGCATCCAGGCGGCGAAGGCCG
The DNA here is from genome assembly GCF_050947455.1 of Rhinoderma darwinii. Taxonomy (NCBI): domain Eukaryota; kingdom Metazoa; phylum Chordata; class Amphibia; order Anura; family Rhinodermatidae; genus Rhinoderma; species Rhinoderma darwinii. The sequence goes on along the minus strand of NC_134687.1, from coordinate 91,814,960 downwards.
TTATCTTTCCAGTAATAGCCGAGCTTGATGAGTTACACTGTTTCCATAACTCCCACAGGGAATGGGAGCTACAGAGCGCAGCAGTTACCATAGCTCCGAAATTAAGGAAACAGCATATCTCACTGTGCTACGCTGTTTCAGTAACTCCCATTCACTTCTCAGTTACAGAAACAGTGTAGCTCAGCTGTTTTCGTAAGCCCTCTTGCACACGACCGTGTGTGCTGCCCGAGTTCCATCCATGATCCATGGAAAGATAGGACATGTTCCTAAGATAGGACATGTCTTCCTTTTTCCCATCCCTTGGTTGAACTTGATGGACATATGCCTTTTTCAACCCTACTAACTATGTAACTAACCATGTAACGATGGTCTATCTTTCCACGGATTGGAGAGTCAGATCCATTTTCACGGATCCGATTTGCCCACTTAAGTGAATCGGGTGCCACTCGGATGCCTTGAAAAACAGCCGGAGTGGCACTCGGTAGTGTGCAATGGGACTTACTCCCCTACAACAGATGGCCCTCTTGCCACTAGTCCTTGTCTGAAATCTTCAGCCAGCAGCCGCCGCACCTGGAGAACGTACCGCGTTCTTGAGATAGGTGGGACCCGCATCTATCATAAATGTCTGCCTTGAGAAAACCCCTTTAAGACTAATTATTAGTTAAATACAGTATACAATGCCACTGTAGACAATGACTTGAGGAGGGTGCTCTTAGCCTGACATGCATAGATCGAACAGCTATAATTAAATTTCTGATGATTGACTGCTTATGTGCTTTTCCGGTACTTCTACTTACACCACATTCAGCACTTTTATACAGCCACCCTTACTCTTTAATTAACCCCTTTGCCAGTGTCACGGGCTAAGGAGTTGAGCCCGCACTATTAACAGCATTAGGGTTCCCAATTCAGCGACCGTTTAACCCCTTAGATGCTGCTGTCAATAGCAACCACGGCATCTACGTGCTGCCGATAATTTGTATAGCAACCGGGAAATTTAAAGAGGCTCTGTCACCAGATTCTCAAATCCCTATCTCCTATTGCATGTGATCGGCGCTGCAATGTAGATAACAGTAACGTTTGTTTTTTTTAAAAACTTTCATTTTTGGCCAAGTTATGAGCTATTTTATATATATATATATATATGTATATATATATGCAAATGAGCTTTGAAATGGACAATTGGGCGTTTTTTTTTCGTTATGTCCAACTGGGCGTGTATTGTTATTAACTGGGCGTGTTTACGTGTATGACGCTGACCAATCAGTGACCAGTCAGCGTCATACACTCCTCTCCATTCATTTACACAGCAGCGATGTGCAGCCTTCATACACAGAGATTAACGTTAATCAAGTGTCCTGATAATGAATACACATGAAATCCAGCCTGGACGTCATGTGTATTCAGAATCCTGACACTTCTGACTCTTTTCTTTGAGATTTCCAGCAAGGGAAACGAAATCTTGTTTACCTCCGTAATCTCGCGAGATTACGCGTGGCTTGCTGGAATCTCACGTAAACACGCCCAGTTGGACATAACGAAAAAAAATCGCCCAATTGTCCATTTCAAAGCTCATTTGCATATATATAAAATAGCTCATAACTTGGCCAAAAATGAACGTTTTTTAAAAAAACAAACGTTACTGTTATCTACATTGCAGCGCCGATCACATGCAATAGGAGATAGGGATTTGAGAATCTGGTGACAGAGCCTCTTTAACAAGGTACTTCTGATCTGCCACGTATGAAAGCCAATTAGACCCTAATAAAGCCTTATAGGCTGCCTGTCAGTAAAAAAAAAATGAACACGTTATAATACACTGCCGTACTACGTAAGTAGTCCAGTGTATTATATCAGCAATCAGTTCTGGCCTTTAAAGAGGCTCTGTCACCACATTATAAGTGCCCTATCTCCTACATAAGGAGATGGGCGCTATAACAGTGCCAGGAGAACAGTGCTTTTTATTTGGAAAAACTATATTTTTACCACGTTATGAGCGATTTTAGTTTTATGCGAATTACGTTCTTAATGCCCAACTGGGCGTGTTCTTACTTTAGACCAAGTGGGTGTTGTACAGAGGAGTGTATGACGCTGACCAACCAGCGTCATACACTTCCCTCCATTAATTTACTCAGCGCATAGGGATCCTGCTATATCAGTATGTGCTGTCTTATACTGACACATTAACGTTACTGAAGTGTTTAGACAGTGAATAGACATTCCTTCCAGCCAGGACGGGATGTCTATTCACACTGCTGACATGTCGGTAATGTTTCTGTGGTACTTACAGCAGAGCAAAGCCTAATCTCGCGAGATCACGCTGTAAATGACAGGTTACAGCGAGATTACGTTTTGCTCTGCTGTAAATCCCACACAAACGTTAGCCGATTAACGCCACATACAGAGATGCTATACGGCACATACAACCCCATAGAGAATGCAAACGGGAGCCGTTCCATTCTCAGAAGCATACGCCGTCTGTGTGGGAACGGTGCATGCGCCACTCCCACAAAGACCAAAGCGAAGTTCGTTCATAGAGCGAAATCTGGCGCCATTCTCATGTGGACCGGAAGCCGCTGCCGGACAGTACGTTGATGACTTTTGGCTGCGGCTTCCAGCCATATGTTCAACAAAACGAAGGCGCAAGGAATAGGAGTGTAGACCAGCGGAGGCGGCGTCGGCAGGAGCAGGTAATTTATGTTCGTGTATGATGTGTGTATTATGTTCGTGTGATATGGTCTGCTGTGCCCTGTATCTAATCCTCCTACACTCTGCAGTCGCTCAGAAAATGGCGGCACATAGTGTAGGTTTTAAGACATTCAAACCCCTCCTTCTCCTGGCACTAGCCAGAATAAGGGAGGGGTGATTGTGTCAGGACACTAGAGGAGAGTGTGTCCACACCAAATTTGCAGCATAAATCAATGAGGTTGCTTTACCACAGTGACCATGCTGCAATTTTGGGAATTGCTCCCTCTAGTGGCCAACACATGGAAATGTTAAAAACTAGAATCTAATTTATATTTCCTGACTTGTGAAAAAATTAAAACAATGTGTAATCACTCAAATACTAATTGTTTAACTAACAAAACAATTTCTAGCGACACATTCCCTTTAATACAAAACGGTGACTGAGCTGTTTACTGGTATCTGGAAAAATATGTCATGGGGACACCAATCTGAGATTCGATGGCACAGTCCCTGAAATACAGAGTTCACCTGTCTACTTTCCACCTTAGTGCAGTCTTAGTACTCTGTGTATGAACAAGAGAATAGATTGTCTGTCATCTAACAGCCACTTCATTCAATGTGATAAGAAACTGAGCTGTTTTGAACTCACATTTAGATCACATTAGAAGGTATTATTATGCATTCTGCAAGAGAGCGAAGACATCAAGTGGCCATCTGTCTTGTCTTACCCTTTTTCAGCCAAGGAGCAAAAAGTTTAGCCCATATATCTGATCTGAAACTGCATAAGAGCAGACACATTCTGTGTAACGTAACAACCTGGTCATTACATGCCTGTTATGTAACTGTTGTGTTCTTGTACACTTAGGCCTAATTCACACGAACGTGTATTACGTGCGTGAAAATCACGCGCATCGCACGGACCTATGTTAGTGAATGGGGCCGTTCAGACAGTCCGTGATTTTCACGCAGCTTATGTCCGCTCCGTAAAACTCACGACATGTCCTATACTTGGCCATTTTTCGCGCATCACGCAACCATTCAAATCAATGGATGCGTGAAAATCGTGAGCGTGATTCGCGCAACAGTAGATAAAGAAATGAAGGAAAAAATCAAAGCAATTCCTTAATTTATTTTTCAAAACATCAAAATCGCGTGTCATAAGCATGGCATATGCGTGAAAATCACGCAGCCACACAGCACATACTGATGATACACGCAACTGCAACGCGCAAAAAACGCAGGCCTTAGTAAGTAGGACTTCTTTCTGACAGAACTGATAGGAAAGTAACTACATAGTGGTTATTTGTCCATGCATGCATTGAATATTCTCCTATAAATATTATTTGACTTTTATTTGATGATCTTGACTAATGGACATTATTTTTAAATGTAGCTACTGCGCTCTCAAAGTTTACAAAAACGTTTTAATAAAGATGTCAATGAAATCTTTACTTATCAATATGTAATTTGTGGTTCCTATAACGAATACTCAATCTGTAGTTTATTTAACTCCCAGGAGCTTCAATTGTAAACCAGAACGGTTTATCAGTAAAATGAAGGCCCTTTTACATGTGCCAATGATCAGGCGAAAGAGTGCTTATACGAACTATCATTATCAATCATTGAACTGTGCAGCGATCAGCCGACAAACGCTCATCTATTCGACTGATCGCATCTTTTATGTGGCCCAAAAAAATGGTTGCTTATGGGAAGCACATCTCCCAATATAAAAACAGACAATGTGCTGCTGACAAGATGGCGTAAAAAAATGTTATGTGCATAAAAAAACCTCCGTATAAAAAAAAAAATGAAATGCGATCAAAATTATTTAAAAACACTGGCAGTTTTTTCATTAAAAAACAAAAACTGGATGATGGTATGAATGAGCCCCTAAATAAAATTAAATAATGGACCACAATGTAGTGGTGTAGAGCAAGACCGGTGTCACTTGGTATTGAATCAATAAGGATTGACAAACCATTATTACTGCGTAAATGATTCAACTTAAAAGCAAACAAAACAGAACATCCAAAGGAATGTGAACAACGGTTTGACTTCTGAAGTCAGAAGGATCAGGGAAACAATAGATAATGTATCGAAGACTTAAAGTGCACCGGTTATGGATCATCTTAGTAGAGGGCCCGCTACACAACCACCCAAACCTGAATTTGAGTGCTTATACGGGGCCGCTGAATGTCATCTACGTAGCACAGCATGAGGGAAGCCTTATCTGCCTGCAGTTCCCCAAATCAGCACTACTGTGAACTCTGAAGGGGCTGCACTTGTTAAATGACAGAGCTCTTCTTGAAGAAAGTACCACTGATGAGACCAAACCCCTTCAAGAGGATGTCCAGTTTTCGATATGTAGGTTAGTACAGTACCTTTGGGAGATGCTTACCTTCTATTTATCTTAGTATCATTAGTAAGATGTTTAACCCTTTAACGACCAGCCTATTTTAAACCTTAATGACCAAACCTCAATGATCGTCGCATTCCAAGAGCTCTAACTTTTTTATTTTTGCGTCGACTTAGCTGTATAAGGTCTTGTTTTTTGCGGGACAAGTTCTATTTTTTTAATAGCACCATTATGGGGTACATATAATTTATTGCTTAACTTCTATTAACTTTTTTTTTGGGGGGGGGGACCTGAAATTTCGCCAACTTTTTTGCGTCCTAAATCTACGCAGTTTACCGTGTTCTATAAATAACACAATCACTGTTTTCAGCGGGTTGTTACGATTGCAACGATACCAAATTTGTATCGATTTCATAGGTTTTACTACTTTTACACAATAAAACACTTTTTTTTCAAAATTATTTCGTTTTGGGTCTCCATATTTGAAGAGCCATAACTTTTTTATTGTTCCGCTGATGCAATTATACGAGGACTTTTTTATTTTATTGCAGGACGACTTGTAGTTTTTATTGGTACCATTTTGCGACTTTTTAATCACATTTTTCTTTTAAGGCAGGCTTCACAGAAAACAGCAAGTTTTCATTGTTTTTTATTTTATTTTTTACAGCGTTCACCGTGCGGGTTAAATAATGTAATAACTTCATAGTTGGGGTCATTACGGATGCGGCGATACCAAATATGTGTAACGTTTGTACTTTATTTTGTATTTTTAATAGTAAAGCATTTTGTAAGGGGATAAAGTGGGTTTTTCATCTGTTTTTTCTTAACTTTCTTAAACTTTTTTACTAGTCCCACTAGGGGACTTTAATATGCGATCATCCGATCGCTTTTATAATACACTGCAATACTTTTATATTGCAGTGTATAACTGCCTGTCAGTTTAAAACGGACAGGTATTTCGCTAGGCCATGCCTCTGGCATGACCTAGCAGGCATTCCATTCGCTACAGGCAGACCTGGGGGCATTTATTAGGGAAAAGTATTTACTGAAACAGACATGACAGGGCTCCAGATGACAACCAAAGTGGTCACTAATGTGCCCTGGAATTTGCAAATGACAACAAGAACTTACAGTGTTGTCGCCACTTTCGACTAGCCTTGCCGCCGCATTTCTGAGGCTCTAACTTTAAAGTAGTCGTACCAGAATCGACAATTATTACCTATCCACAGGATAGTTGATAATAGTCTGATCGAAGGGAACCCCCACCGATTGTGAGATCGGGTGTCCCAAACTCCCTGTTCCTCCTCACTGCTTGACTGCAGTGATGAGGACATTGAATAGAGGCGTTCGAGCAGGAATGACGGAAACAGCCAACTACAGCGCTTGACTGTTTCCATAATTTTCATAGACATTGAATGGAGCGACAGGCACATGCTCAACCGCCGCCCCATTCAAGCTCCTCCTCACATGTCTGATAGACACATCTCTGAGAAAATCATCCCATTGAAAACCGCGCTTTGGAAAAAGTTACACGTCACTTCTAAAGCATATACCGTGCAAAAACTGCATTGTATGGAGCTAATCTGCGTGCGAATCAGCATCATTTCAACTGCAAAACTGTGGCAGAAATCCAAGTCAGCCTTGGACACAGCCTAATGAATCTGCCATAGCGGGCAAGGTCCCGCATGTCCAAAGGGCTAAATATAAATAAATACACAGGCATAGTGGGGGGGGGGAATTGATCAAGTCTGGCGCTGCATACACCGGTCTTAATCTAAAGAAAGTAATCTAATTTATTAAGAGGTGCCTGAGAGTCAAATCTACGCCAGCTTGGAGCTGCCATAGATTTGCGCTATAGTCTACACCAGTTTTCAGGCGTGAATTATAGTTAATTTATCAGCCAGCGGTCACCCTAATCTTTCACTAATCCTCTCCGACTTTTTCTAAAACAGTAAAGTAAAAATAGAAAAGTTGCAAAGTTTTTGTCCAAATTGCAAGTGTATCTATAGCCTCTCACCACAATAATACCAAAGAGTCTGAGGTAGTGTGTTTGTGTATGTTGTGCCCCCATAAAAAGCCCCATTAGAGTAAAATCACAGTTTTGATGCAGTTTTTTTAACCAAAGCCAGAAGTGGATCTAAAAGGAAAGAAAAGGTGTATAGAAAAGACTGATGCATCCCCATTCTTTGGAGTTCACTCCTGTGTTTGGCTCCAAAAACTCAGCCAAAAACTGCATCAAAACTCTGGCGTGGTGATGGCCTTAGGGTATGTTCCCACACATGGGATACGCTGCAGATTTTTTCTGCAACAGCAAATCAGCAACAGAATCTCAAGAAAAACGCTGGTAAACATGTCACAAAATCTGCACCAAATAGTGAGTCTTTCCTGCGGAAACGCGTTTTGTTTTTTTTGCAGCTGTTTTACCTCTGGTTTTATTACATTGTTTATAGCAAAGTAAAGGTGCACCTATGGATTTCCAGCGGTTTTTACTGTATTTCCGCTAGGTAAATGCTGTAAAAACGGCAACAAAAATCTGGCTCGCTCTCCCACAATGACCGCAACGCTCGTTTCGCTACGAGTACTTCCTCAGGGGGTGTGTGCGAAACACGCGTTGGGGTCATTGTGGGAGAGCGAGCCTCTCGTCTTCTTTGCTATCACGGGTAAGGCTGCCTTTTGAAGCATACTTACTATGCACTGATATTTTTTCTTCTCCCCCTTTACTAGTTAGAAGTGTTTAATACGAGATTAGAATTCATGAGCTTTAATACCCATTTGGGTCCAAAAATCGATTTTGTGGCAATTAATAAGAGCCTTTCCATTTATACATACTATCCAGCATTTTTCTAGTCTCGCTCCATTATACCACAATTTTGTACTAGAGTTGTCTCTTTATATTTTTAATACAGTGTTTGTCTAATAAATTTGTTACATTCTCATAATATATCTATTTTTTCGGTATGGAGCATGTAGCCATATAACACAATTCTGTGCTTCTTCGTCCAGGCTGGCCTCCTAGGCGGACGTTTCATCACACGTGACCGCTGCAGCCAATCACAGGCTGAAGCGGTCACATGGGATGAATCGTCATCCCAGGAAGCCAGTCTGCAGGACGTCAAATGATATGTGGTTTTTTTTATTTATTTTTTTAACGTGCAGTTTTCTGCAGCGGTCATTCCAGACGAAAAACTGCACCGTGTGAATGTAGCATAAATGGTTAGAAACACACAGTAGTTGCCTGCCAATTTCGATCTGAAGGCAGCGGTAAATCATAGCATAGCAGCTTTTAAAACCTGTCTTGACCTCGAAACCTGTAAGCAGGATTTTGTTTTTAGCTTAACTACTGTGTGCATCACCATACACTGTTTAAAACCGTTTCTTTTTTATTTCAATTGACATACTGGGTCGTCAAGAACCCTGGTTAATAGAGGGTATCCAAATCAGCGGACCCCCTACATTAACTTAAAATGCCCTAACAGAATTTAGAAGGAACGGTCTGTACCAGACAATCTCTTTTACTGTATTTTAAAATGGATGCAGTGAATTGACCAATACTACATTTCCTAAAGAGTATTACCAATTCAACATCGGTCATTAAACTTTCTCACAAATGATTCAGCGTCTGTTCACAAACTCTAAATGTGGCAACAAATGTGCAGAAAAAACAATACAAGTGGATTTACAAGAACACAGCACATCTTTATTAAACAGGAAGCCTACAAAAGGGGCTTCTCTTATAAAATGTGGGTTTTTTGTAATAAGTTATCAAAGTAAAATAAAAAAAACAAAAAAAGTCTAGATGATGGACTGCAATCCCGTTGTTTGATATTAAAAAGACACTTCATGACTTCTAGTCGTCCTCGGTGGAGCCGGTTTTGGACAGCTGGAACAGGAAATAAAGCCTGGTTAGGAAATGTTACTCCATAAATGAAGGTGTAATAACCAGCAGGGAAGAGCTGTACATGTAATACTCCCTGCATACTCACAAGTATCAAGTATGTAGGGGTCAGTGGGGGTTGAATCTTCAGACAGTGAGCCCATGCCTGCACCCATCCAAAAGGTGTCAATAGAGGTGCTGACAGATCTACCTCGATCAGCACCTTGTACTAAGCACTGATAGTAGCCAGAAAGACTTAACAAAACTAGTACAAGGGAAAAGGGTAGCAGTTCCCACAGCAACCAATCAGGTCACTGCTCTACCTTGGAAATAGGATAACCGTCTCAGGATCTAATTGGTTGCTATGGGCAACTTCTCTACTTTTCTTTGCACTAGTTTTGATATGTCATACTTTGCCCCATACTCTTTATAAGTACTATGCTTTAAGCTACTACTCCAACATCCAGTATACATCCTTTGATCCTCCATTTCCGTTTCCAGAGCTGCATTCACAATACTTCAGAGCTAAAATCTCCCATTGCTAACTGAATGCAAAATAAGATTCTCAAATACCCCTGTAAGGATGACACATGACAAGATAGGATTCAACCTGCTATCGGTGCAGAATGCAAAGTGCTGATACAGGCAGATTACAGCAACGAATCTGAAAAACAGAACTCTAAGCAACAACTTGTGGGGCATTAAGGATTACAGCATTCTATAGGTAGGGCCAGGGTTAAAATACTGAAAATGACCGGTTGGTTGCTGCACAGCATTATGGCTGTGCTGTCTGGACCGCATGCTCGCTGTCTGGTAAGTTACACGGTTTTGATGCGAGTGTAATCTCTCTTTGCAGCTTTCCCAGTCTTACACAGAAATGATTTAATGTCTTATTAATCAAACAAGAGCAATTAAAGAATCTCTCTGGACAAAACAGAATTTTAAATTTTTTTTGTATGAAGCATTTAAGAAAAAAATAAATCTTGCAAAGATGCACATAAGTCATACAATTATTGGTTTTAAATTGACTTGATACTTACATGCTGGAAACATGTAAACAACCGCAAAGCCCGCCAAGTCAATAACAGCCCAGAGAAAAAGAAAAAAAAAAAGATTAAAATGAAACATTTTTACAATTTCACACATACCACACATTAGTTAAGATTTACCTTAATTACATCAACCCAGTTCCATCCACGTGGTAGCTCTCCCTTGTAGTCTAGAAATGTAAAATTAAATAATCAGTGTGCTTCCTAACGGTTGTATAAAGACCCCAGACTTCAGAGCACCCTATAACTTTTAGCTATATAAATATGTAGAAATCCATTGCACCACATAAATGGGCAAAACAAAATTATAGGATAATGAACCCCTAATATGAAATATTCAAGGTGCTTAAAAACGTATGTTACAGAGGTTGTCTGGTCATTGGGCGTTTTTTCATACTGATGACCTATCCACATGATAGGTCATCAGTAAATGATGGGTGATCGTCCGACACCCGGACCCCGCACTTGTCGGCTGCCTCCGGCACCGTAAAAGGTAGAGTATTGAGTGCTGGAAGCAGAAGGCTCAGTACACTGCATAGCAGCCGTGATGGGTTTGCAGCTCTGCTCATATTCAAGTGAATAGGAGCAGAGCTGCAGTACAGCCTTCTGCTTCCGGCACGAACCACTGCATAACTATCCTGTGGAGAGGTCATCAGTATGAAAACCGCACCATGACCAGACAACCCCTTTAAAGAGTTGGTGCTGAGAAGGTCACGTGATCATCCATACTACAGAATATATGTTATATACGATCTACAAAAAACATTACCCGTCACTTGCTTTTGTCTCCCTAGCCCCTATCTGCTCAGCCGCCTTGTTTTTTGAGGGGGTTTTACAAGGAACAGGATTGCACCATATTTTTTGTATGTGCCATTAATAGATTTATATAAGTTAATCATGTCCCCCCTTAGTCGTCTCTTTTCAAGGCTAAATAGGTTTAATTCTTTTAATCTTTCCTCATAACTTAGATTCTCCATGCCCCTTATTAGCTTCGTTGCTCTTCTTTGTATTTTTTCCAACTCCAGGACATCCTTTCTATGAACTGGAGCCCAGAACTGAACTGCATATTCTAGACGAGGCCGCACAAATATTAAATTACAAAAGGGAAAAAGATTTTCGATATACAAGTTAAAAACGGAAAAAAGGAGGAAGGTTCCCATCCCTTCCTTTCCTCACCCCCCTCACTTGCTCTTTGTGGTCTCTACCAATCCAGTTTTAGATGGACTACGAAGTTGTTTGGCTTTAAATAAGCATTAGGGTATGTTCACATGCTTCGCAAAAAACATCTGAAAATACAGAGCTGTTCTCAAGGGAAAACAGCTCCTGATTTTCAGCAATTCTTTTTAATTTAGCTTTTTTCGCAACGTTTAAGGCAGTTTTTGGAGTCGTTTTTCTATAGTCAATGAGAAACGGCTCCAAAAACAGCTCAAGAAGGGACATGCACTTTTTCTTGGGCGTTTTTTTAACGCGGCCGTTTTTCAAAACGGCCACGTAAAAAAAAACACCCTGTCAGAGCGGTTTTTCCCATTGAAATCAATGGCCAGATGTTTGGAGTTATTCTGCTTTAGATTTTTCGGCCGTTTTCCGAAAAACGCCAGAAAATTAGCCGTGTGAACATTCTTATGTGTTTATATATAGTTTTTGTAGATCACTAAGCTATGCATTTGGCTTGTTTATTTCCTTTATTATAAACAAAAACAGAATTTAAAAAAAAACAAAAACAAAAAAACGGAAAAAGATAGTGGTACTGTTTTGGTGCCCCATTAAATAATGTGCCTACAAAAAATTAAATATATTCAGCCAACGTATAAAAGAGAAAAAAATATATATATGTTTGCCTATAGAATGTGCCATTCTAAAAGGTGACATTTTGCTGTGGACATTAGGGCATTTGAAGCCCATGGTTTTTAGAGGGTTAATGGCAGAGCAGTAAACAGTGCAATCTGCCATTAAATGGGTGCCCTGTGATAATACGTGGTCATCAATTTTCAAGAAAACTCTACAGTAGAAGTCATGTAGTCTGAACACTGTTTAGGTGAAGAGGTGGAAAAGAACTGAATCTAATAGTCCCCGGTCACATCCAGTGTTACTAGAGTAGATGTATGTAGGTCTTACATTATAACGCACCTGTTTTGTCTGCCAGTTTTCTCTTTTGTGCTTTCGTCAACTGCTCCTTTTTGTCTTTTTTCTTACTAGATGAAGTTACGTTAATTGATTCTACAGTGCCGTCATTTCCTATTAACGTCTAGACAAACAAAGATCATATCAAGTTTTATGAAAATCAAGCACAAAAACACTGAGAAAAAAAAAAAGATTAAAGTCCACAGTAAGGCCCTGTTCACAGTAAGGCCCTTTAGGAACTATGACGCAGATTGTAACCTGCCTGCGCTTTTTTGCCACGGTTTACACCTGCGGCCATGCAGCTAATGCAAGGACCGCAGGCAAAAAACGCTGCGATAAGTACTCGGAAATGAGCGCCGCAGGTTTTTTTTGCCTCCCATTGATTTCGATGGGAGGTCAGAGACCGAGCCGCAGCAAGAAAGGAAATGGCAGTTTGTTTTTTTCTTTAACGCGATGATTCCAACACGGTTTCCGTGTCAAAAACTGTTTGTGAACAGGGCCTAAGGAATTGAACGATACATTAAAATATCTGCCCAGCCAATCTAATCCTCTCAGCCAAAATACTCTGTTTTACATAGATCATTCTGCTTACAGCCAAGTTGATATTTTAAACTCTGCCCACTTTCCCTAAACATATTGAAGTGTTAAGATAAAAAGGGCATCATAAATGGGTATATTTCTTAGCGTATCATGGAAAATAATTATTTTGCGTACGTTTCTTTTTCCCTAGGAGTTCCCCATTAAAATCAGGATATTTGCGCGACTGGCGCCAAATTGACTTGATTACGGCCAGCGTAACAAATTTGCCCATATTCTGGACTTCCATTTAACAGACTTTTGCTATCCTAGTCTTGTACCCTCCTGTCACTTGCCATCACAATAAAAAAGGACCACGTGTGAAATACTCACCATACTGTTGCTGAATGGTTGATGGTTTTCCATTAATTCGTCTTTATTGTCTTTGCCATATTCAAATAATGTGTACGTCATTGCTGTACCAAGGTTCGCCTCCACCTGCTCTTGTAACTTATTTATGACATTCTGTTTCACCGCATGTGAACTAATAGACATAAAAATGCATAAATAGAGCAACAACGCCATAATAACAGAACTGTACAGTATAGCACTTACATTTGATTATTAAAAAACGCATTCATAGATATGTCAGGGGCAGTTTCAGGGTAGGTTTCTGGCCATGATATTTCAACAAGAAAGGCTTTGAGGTCCCCAACATCACCAACCTGTAAGATATTAAGGCAGAAGGAATTAAAAAACTTTTTGGTTCTCAAATTGTTAACTTTCTAGGCTTAAAACACGTTCAGGATTTGATGCAGATTTGTGTTGCGGAATACGCAGAGCAAATCCGCATCATTTTACTGCACAATGCAAGTAGATGGGTTTTTACAATCCAAAACCACATGCAGCGTATTTTTACATTGCAGACTTATTTTAAAGCTGCAGCATGTCCAGTCCACGCTGGATTCAATGCGTATTAATTGCAGATTTTCATCATAGAAACCAATTAGATGATAAAATCCGCACTTGCGATTTTTTAAATGCGGATTTGACGTGGATTTCATCTGTATCAAATCCTGAACTTGTGAACGAGTCAGAGTTTGGATTCATATTTCATTCTACAACAGCTTGTGAAAACTTGAATACCAAGCCATAACATTATAAATATAGTGGAACTGAAGTATTATATTACCCGATACTGGAAGACTGTAGGCCCAAGCTCCTTAAAGCAATCATCTCCTTCATAGATAGATCGTAGAGCTTCTAGCTCCATCTGAAAAATGACAACAACATGACCATCAGGAACTCAAAACATGGCTTACTTTCAGTATGTTCATTTTATTTATAAGAGTTTTCCCCAAAATAATATTTATACCTAATCAACGAACGCTTGGCTGTTTCTCCCATAAGATTCAATGGAAAGGGACTGCGCGCACACACACATCACTGTCGGAAACGGGGTGCTGGCTGCTCTCATTCTATGGATCGGTGGGGGCCCGTACATCTGGCTCTGTTTCTTTAGTGAATGGTTTCTACATAGTCCAGAAGTTCGCTCCAGATCATGGTCTGGCTCTATGCATCGACCAAGCCACAGGGAATGACATTACGCTGTAAAACAGTGGTAACCTCTCGACTACGTTCACACGTAGCGGAAATTATGTCGATTTTCTGTCTGGATTTGCGCAGAGAAAATCCGCAGCAGAATCCAGTGTCCGCAATGTGGATGAGATTTGAACAAATGTCATATACAGGACACAAAAGATTTCCACGCAGAAATGCTTTTGATTTTGAAATCTGCAGCATGTCAATGTCATCTGCGGAAACTGCACAGATTTGTTGCAGATTTTCCCTTTTGAATTCAAAGGGGGTGAAAAAAAAATCTGCAATCAAATCCAAGTGTTGCAGATTGTGCTGCGGATTACCTGTGAAGCCACAAGAAAACCGGCAGGTAGCTTAACCCTTTCAGGACCAGACTAAGCTTTTGTTTTTTCCTCCCCACCTTCAAAAACTCATAATTCTTATTTTTTGTTGACAGCCATATGAGGGCTTCATTTTTACCGGCAAGTTGTACTTTTAAGGCGGGATTCACACGACCGGGTCCCGTCCGAGCCCGAGTATCGGCCGGTAAAATCGGCCATTTTTCCCGGCCGGTTTGCATTATTTTTGCATCCGTTCCGGGCCGGGCAGATCTGGACAGTGACATCAGCGGCAACTCCTGAAGGGGAATCCCCATGTGTTCGGGGATTCCGCTTCAGGAGTTTCCCCTGATGTCACTGCCCAGATATGGACAGAGACATCAAGCGCTCTGTCCAGGAGCGTTATCCCCGAAAACACGGGGATTCCGCTCCTTCAAGGAGATAAAGTGGGGCTAGCACATATCAGAGCGGGGAGATACCTCCCCGCTCTGCTATAGTGGCGTCGCTACAGTAGTAGCAGCCGCAGCAGCTGCTAGCGGCGCCATGGAAGGTGTCGCCGGGCCAGGGCGCTTTTAAAACAAGCAGGGGAAGGGAGCCAGCGCAGCGCTCCCTCCACCTGCTGTACACCCGGGCCCTGCCACAGTGTACAGCCATTCGTCCGAATGGCATAAACTCCTCCTCCTCACATGCACTCTGCGCTGTGAGGAGATAGAGCGCAAGCGACGGAAAACCTGGCCATCACTCGGGACACATTCCGGTGATGGCCGTGTATTACCCGGCCCCATAGACTATGGGAGCCGGGCAGCCGGCCGAAAATAGAGCATGTACTATTTTTTGACGGCCGGTTTTCCCGGCCATCAAAAAAATCGGTCGTGTGAATGAGGCCTTAATGATACTATTTAATATTATGTGCGATGTACTGGGAAGCTGTAAACAAATTCAGAATGTGGTAGATTTGGAAAAAACCAGCAGTTCCACCAGTTTCTTATGGGTTTCTGTTTTACGGTGTACAATGTATGGTGAAAGTGACACATTACCTTTATTCTGCGGGTCAGTATGATCACGGTGATGCCAAATTTATATGGTTTTTGTTATGTTTTAGTACCTTTAAAAAAAAAAAATATGTAATGTTTGAAGGAAACTAAAGTTCTTTTGCATCCCCATATTGTGTCCCTCGACTGCGCTATTGATTCTGTCTAAAAAAACGGAAACCTGCCGGAACGGTGACAAACGGGAACCATTAGCAATGTTTCCGTTACCATTAATATCAATGGTGATGCAAATGGAAGCTAAGGTTTCTGTTTGACAATCCGTTGAGGGGTTCACCCGACGGTAACCTCCAACGGAACGCCTGAACGGAAAGCGAGCGCTGATGTGAACCGGCTCTGAGGCGTATTTTTGTACGTGGAAAGAGATCGTTATTATAAATACCATTTTGGGGAATTTCAACTTTTTTGGGGGGTTGAAGTGTCAAAACAAATTCGGACATTTTGACCTTTTTTCCTGCTACGACGTTCACCATATTGGATAAATATTTTTATAGTTCGGGCATTTTTGGACGCAGGGATACCTAATGTGTTTATGTTTCTTACTGTTTATTTATTTTTATATGCGATCTAGGGAAAGGGGTGTGATTTTAATTTTTATATCTTTTTTACTTTTATTTAGCCCCCCTAGAGGGATTGAACCTACAATCATTAGATCACTTATTCCATAGACTCCAATATCACAGTATTGCAGTCTATGGCAAAATCAGTGCATTGCTACTGAGACCTGCCACAGCTGCTAGAGGAGTACACCGGCTCCCGCGATCTCGCCACGCAGGAGCCGGTGATCGGCCCCGAAGCAAAAGGGGCAGTAAAAACCCCTCAGATGCTAGTGGTCACATCTGACACCAGCCTCTGAGGGGTTAAATGATTGCGAACAGAAATGTTTCTGATCGCATGCATTGCCGCTGGGTCCCTGCTGTGCAACTCAGCAGAAACCCGGCGGCTATGGCACCCGCTCTGCTTCTGAGTGGGCGCCATATTTAAAGACCCCTTTCTCAACGGTGATCTACAGATTAGTGATGGGAAAGAGTTAAAGCATAACTAAACTTTCATAAATCTTTTGACATTTTGAATCATTGTGGGTATGAGTGCTGAGGATGTTTTCCCGGATTTGATTTCGGGTGTGAACATACCCTATGAGTCCATACACCGCTCGCTCGGCTTTCCGAGGAATGTCAATCAGAAATGAAGCAGCACAGCTGCCATGAGCGCTTCTGCTGCTTTGTTTTAGTGATCGGTGGGGCTCTTAGCGCTCGTGCCCACACTAATGACAATTTCTGACATGTCAAGTTTTATGAAAGTTTAGTTACACTTTGAGGCCTCCACACACAATTTTTCTGACAGTTTAAACTGAATCCAAAAAAACACTTAAAAAACAGCTAGCGTTAATAAAACGTAACATGAGTTGGGGTTCTTGGTGCCGTTTTTCATTTGGTGTCATTTCGTACATGCTTTTTTTCTGCCAGTTTTGAAGTTCGTTAGAAACGCCTATGGGAAAACACCTTAAAAAATGCCATACCCAGAGCACGCTGCGTTTGGGAAAAAAACTTCACTGACCACAAAATTGCCTCAAAAACGCCACAAACCAAAACACAGTTATGTGTAGTGGATTTTATATTTTTTACTATAGACTTCAATGTAACATCTGGCCGCACTAGAAAAACACGCAAAATAACGCCATTAAAAATTCTGCGGAAAACATACAAAAACTGGGCGTGAATCCAACCTAAAATAAGTTCACTGCGCCAGTTACATGTAACACGCCAACGCTGGAGGACAAGTGTACAGAGACTGGCGGGGACTAGGAAAACATCGCCATGGGAGTGCCAAGGGAGGGGAGTAGAGGTTTGTTTTTTCCCCCAAATCAACTGCTGCAGGGAAATTCGCACAATTTGTTGCGAATTTGCCTGCAGCTGTCAGCGGATTTTCTGCAGCAAATCCGCTAGGTGGGAACGAAGCCTTCTAGCAGTAGGAGAACGTTCCTCCACTAGAAGAAATGCCTCTAGTAAAGAACACCCCAAATTCGACAAGTGACTGAGGTAGAGTGCGGGCACGTGAGGGGCCCTTGTACTGAGTGAACAGTTCTAGGAGCTTGTTCTCATGACGGAATGAGCACAGGGAGCCACTCGTACAGGGTATCAAGTGGGGCCCCAGCTCTTAGAGCGCACTGCAAGCAGGCAGAAGCTCAGTATATGGCCACACGGATACTTTATATATGAAAGCAGAAGGGAGGCGGCCCGCCATGTCCACTCACCTCCTGGTCCTCGTTAGAAGCCATGCTGTGAGTACGTGTAGAGGCGGCTGCTCCTAGCACATCGGTGTCACATGAGCCCGCACCCCAACCAGCACGGCTCCTGCAATACTTCCAGCTACTGCTCACGGAACTCACGAAAAACCGCACTGCGCATGCGCCAGAACTTCCACCTCATCAAGCCGCGACACCCATAGGAATAGTTTTAGCGGTCATTTTGGTTCAGGGAAATGTCTACAAGGAGCGAGTCATGTACAATATAAATAGTCATTTTCTATATGAGATATCACAGCTACGCAACGTTATTTGTCTTTGCTTTAAAAACAATACGTAAGAGGAAAAACGTTATTAAATAATGGAATAGTATGCCCAAAGTAAACATGGCCACAGCAAAGCGGTCCCAGCAGGCTGTGCGGCGTGATCAGCTGACAGAGCAGGGCCGGTTCTGTGTTCCGGGGGTGACAAGTGACTGCTCAGTGTTGTGTATCCTGAGGAGCTCCGGGGACGTGACCGGCATGTACTGAGGGCCCTGCTTATGTTTGACTGCTGCTCCCATCTCACCGGGTAATAGGAATCACTAACGTATGTCTATATGTTATATTCAGCACAAGCACAAGCTGTACTCTTCTGTATTCCACTTACCTGCTGAGTCTTCCTCTACTTCTCTCTCTTTTCTCATTTCTGTGGTGATATCGGAATAGAAATGTCATCGTCTTCATGTTAACAGTTGCATTTTCTATTTATTTATTTTTTTAAGCGCTCAGAGGGCTGAGGGGATAGTGTTGCGTTTGCCGACAACATTCATTCCCATTTTATAATCCAGCAGCATGTTTGAGACATTTAGACCTAGTGTCCTTCTTCGTTGTCTTTGTCCCACTTTTTAGTTTGACCTTACCTTGTGGTTAAAGAGGCTCTGTCACCACATTATAAGTGGCCTATGTTGTACATGATGTGATTGGCGCTGTAATGTAGATTACAGCAATGGTTTTTATTTAGAAAAACTATCATTTTTTAAGGAGTTATGACCTATATTAGCTTTATGCTAATGACTTTCTCAATGGACTACTGCGTGTGTTTTACTATATGACCAAGTGGGCGTTGTACAGAGGAGTGTATGACGCTGACCAATCAGTGACCAATCCGAATCATACACTTCTCTCCATTCATTTACACTGCAGATAGCGATATAGCTATATCGCTATTTGCAGTCACATAAACACACTATAACATTACTGCAGTGTCCTGACAATGAATATACATTACCTCCAGCCAGGACGTGATGTGTATTCAGAATCCTGTCACTTCTGTAGCGTCCCTGTGATTTACAGCACAGCACGGCGAGATCTCGCTGTGAATGACAGTTTACAGCATAATCTCGCGAGACTACGCCTGCTATGCTGTAACTCACAGAGATGCTACCGAAGTGGTCAGGATTCTGAATACACGTCACGTCCTGGCTGGAGGTAATGTATATTCATTGTCAGGACACTGCAGTAATGTTATAGTGTGTTTATGTGACTGCAAATAGCGATATAGCTATATCGCTATCTGCAGTGTAAATGAATGGAGAGAAGTGTATGATGCGGATTGGTCACTGATTGGTCAGCGTCATACACTCCTCTGTACAATGCCCACTTGGCCATATAGTAAAACACGCCTAGTCGTCCATTGAGAAACTCATTAGCATAAAGCTAATATAGGTCATAACTCCGTCCAAAATTATCGTTTTTCTAAATAAAATACACTGTTGTAATCTACATTACAGCGCCGATCACATCATGTACAATATAGGCCACTTATAATGTGGTGACAGAGCCTCTTTAATATCTTTTTTTTCTTTTTGATTCTTTTCTGGTGGATCAGCAGTTACTAGGCAAAAATGTTTGTCAATTAGAAGTACCATGTAACTTCAAAATCACTCCTCCATTTATCGTGACAAAGATGTTAAACAAAAACCGTCAGGGTACTTGATAAATATAGAGATCCGCTCAATTATCACTTGTGGAAAGAAAGAATCAGGAAACCAACATGCCCGAATCTTGTCATCCCTAATGACCGACATCAGGGGACAGTCTGTGACATGTGCCACCTGCCTAAACATTGTTGCAGACCAAGTACATTCCTTCATGGCAATGGTATTCCCTAATGGCACTGCCACCTTTCAGCAGGATAATGCGCCCTGCCACACTGCAAAAATAGTTTAGGAACGGTCGGAAGAACGTGACAAAGCGTTCATGGTGTTGACTTGGCCTCTAAATTCCCCAGATCTCTATCCAATCCAGTATCTGTGGGATGTGCTGAAAAAACAAGTCCGATTCATGGAGGCCCCACCTCACAACTAAGGTGTATTCCCATTTCAGACATTTATAGCATATCCATAGGATATGCCATAAATGTTCGGTAGCTGCGCATCCCAGCTCTGGGACCCGCACCTATCTCTAGAATGGGGCGCCCTGACTCCCGTCCTACCTTCTGTTGCTTGGCTCAGGCCACTGTCTGCTTTTTTCTGGAAACAGCCAAACTCTGTTTCTGTAATTTCCATTCACTTCGCTCGGCTGTTTCTGGAAAACCCAGCCACCCTGTTGGACAGTGGCCAGAGCCCAGTGGCAAAAGGTAGGATTGGGGTCAGGGGGCCCCATTCTAGAGAAGGAGGCTGGTTTCACCTCTGGGGCCCGCACCTATCGGACATTTATCTCCTTTCCTGTGGATATTCCAGAAATGTTCAAGATAGAAATACCCTTTAAAGGATCTGCTGCTAAGGTCTTGGTGCCAGATACCACAGGAAACCTTCAGAGGTCTTGTGGAGTCAATGCCTCGACTGGTCAGAACCGTTTTGGCGGCATGCGGGGGACCTACACAATATTAGGCAGGTGTTTAACGTTATGGCTTAATGGGGTATGTTGTCTAATGTGTATGGCCAGGCACTGGGTAGTTATTGGTTTAGTTTTACATATGATGGGGGTTGATGTGTCTAGACAGAAATGTTTCTGCCTACCCCTGTAGTAGGTATATATTAAAAGCCTGACCTGTTTTTAGACGTGTATATATTTTTGGGTGAGCAGCTTGTCTAAGGCTTTATGTACCATTCATATCAAATTACTCCTGATACCTTTTAACCTCTGAATTGTATATGTCCCAAAAATACTTCTAGTATGATTTCCTTTTTTTATTTTGTAGGTATTTGCACTAAATTCAAAAATGAGCCCCACCCAGTGGGATTTTCCTGTTGAATTATGCTGTCGTCCTATGGCCTTTGTGACCCTCACTGGATTAGATGTGACGTATAATGCTATTCATCGCGCCATTTGGGATTCATTTTGTGCCAATAGACGAGCAGACCGCGTACCCATCTCATTTAAAGTGCTTCCTGGAGACCATGAATATCCAAAATGTAGAACAAAGGTATAATGTTCTTTTATTTTCTGACCCTGCGTTATGTGGCCTGTATAACACGCTGCTAGACATTACGTTATAGAGCAGGGGTGTCAAACTCATTTTCACCAAGGGCCAAATCAACCTTCTGGTTGCCTTCAAAGGGCCGATTGTAAGACTGTATAAATGTAACAGCTCGCTTAACTGTGAGGGTACGTGCACACACAAAATAAAAAATGGCTCACAATACGGAGCTGTTTTCAAGGGAAAACCGATCCTGATTTTTAGACGTTTTTTTAATCAAAGTCGCGTTTTTAACGGCCGTCTTTGGAGCTGTTTTTCTATAGAATCTATGAAAAACGGCACCAAAAACAGCTGAAGAAGTGACATGCATTTCTTTTTCACAGCTGTTTCAAAAAACGGGCGCGTAAAAAAAGCCCAGTTGGAACAGAACACCGTTTTTCCCATTGAAATCAATGGGCAGATGTTTGGAGGCGTTCGCCTTCTGATTTTTCAGGACGTTTACGGCCCGAACAACGTCTGAAAACACTCCGTGTGAACATACACTTAAGGAGTACTTACATTTATATTAATCGACTGTCCCAGATGGTAATAATGATCCGTCAGTGCTCGACACAATACAAGCGCCCCCCCACACCGTAATAATGCCCCAGTTGAGCCCCCTGTAGATGCCCCCCTTGTACAGAGTTCCACACACAGCCTACCCCCCATTGTACAGAGTTCCACATTGTAGAGAGTGCCACACGTAGGGCCCAGAGCGGAGAGCGGTAGCTTACCGCTCTGCCTGACGTGACTCACATTTAGCAGGTCACTGGGCGGCAGTTGCTGGCGTGAGGTCAGATGTCCACTCCCGGCACTGACCTCACTCAGACTTACTCACTTGGCCGTGGCCTGCATATTATCAGATTGAAAATATGCCCGTGCCTGCCTACTCTTCCCTTTGCACTGCGCATGTCCTTTTTGGCACATGCGCAGTGCAATGTTCCGGGAAAACGAAATCCTGGGCAGTGCTTTTTTTCTGCCGGATACTACGGACAGCAGATAAAAAAACACCTGTTTTTGTGGACCTAGAAGTCCTGTCGCTGCATGTAAAATTCAGGTTCGGGCCACATAAAATGAAGTGGCGGGCCGGATTCGGCCTGCGGGTCTTATGTTTGACGTGTGTTATAGAGGAACTCTCTCAGTGAGGCTGCCTATGTGTGTCAGTAATGATCATCTTTATGTCATTGTCGCGCTACCCGACATAGTTTAAGGCCACAACTTGTCTAATCACTGATCCCGTGCTTTCTTCAGAGAACATCATATGAATGGTACATCCCCAAAGGAATCCTTAAGACTGGTTGGATGAATAAACACCTTAATCTAGTGCCAGCTCTGGTGGTAGTGTTTTACGAACTTGACTGGGATGAAGGCCAATGGAAGGAGAAACAGTCAGAATGTGCTACCAGAGTGGAAATTGTAAGGTAAAGATGATGTAAAACTAACGGGGGGCTGACTGATCCCTACCGGAGGTGGAGAAGCATAGACTGGACATTTTGGCTGGACCTGCATTGTTATAGGGGTTGTTTTATGAAGACCACTCCTTTTTAAATACAGTTGGTCCAACTTCTATAACCAATGGTGATCAGTTTTTATCGCATCTGGTCAGACGTTCCTCGTGCAGGGAATATCACATTACATTTCGGCCATTCTAATCATTGGTTGACAATATAATGCATGGATGGGCCGGCTACGTCCGAGTGAGAGCCGCTCATACAGAGAGACTTTCCGTCCTGGCTCATAGTGGGGCGTCCCAAGCGAGGGCACTCCTCTCCATGATGTCCACATGCACTTACAGGGCATATGATAAGGGTTGTCTTCGTGAAATGATCCATTTAATAGAGGCATATGGACCCTTGAACTGACGTTTATAGAGTAATGTCTTAACATGGACGTTTTTATATACATTACAGCTACATGTAAGTTATCCGGTCAAAATGTCAACTTATTGGTCTGTATTTGTGACACAGGCAGAGCTTGCAGGGAAGAAACACAAAAGTGGCCGTAGTTCTTATTCAGAAGAAAACCCCTCTACCACCAGGTACGGAAAGATATTCCGATATTCATCGCTAGAGACGTTCTCACGAAATCCTTACTATGAGATAATGTTGTGTCTATCTCCTGTATGTAATGGGAGATTTATCTCTGCATTTAATACCACATTGGAAACCTCTCAGCCACTTTTTCTGATATGAGCGACACTCTATGCAGCAGAATTACTCAGCTGGCATTGGGTAGAGGTGGGCATCATATATTTCACCATCCGTGCGCTATGTTTAGGTATATGGCACACCGGTGGATGAACAAGATCAGTAATGTGATCTCATGAATTAAATTTTTCATCTCTGTTATTAATTGTAATCATTCATTAACCATTGATGGCAATGATTTTCTGTTCGCATGCGCAGGTGAAGATCTGGTTGCTTCAGAACGAGCAGCCGCCCTATGCAACGCCTGCGATCTTTCCGGGAAGTCTCTGTTTGTGTTGCCGCACACTGATCACTTGGTGGGCTACATAATCCGGTATGTAACAGTTTACACTCACTCTTATTACTAGGAATGTTAGGCGTATCATTAGGTATTCCGCTGTCTATGGAATTGCTGTGTGTATATTTATAATGTACTGTAGATAAACTTTCAGTCTGTCCATGCGTCGTTTTTGCAGTTTAGTGCTTTGCATATTATTTCTTAAAGGGATATTCCCATTTCGGCAATTTTCTGGCCTATTTACAGGATATGCCTAAAATTCAAATAGATGCGGGCCCCACTTCTCTCTAGAACGAGAACCCCCTGACCTACCTTCTGTGACCGGGCCCCGGCCATTGATTTACAAGGTGGACGAGTTTCCTGAAACATTCGAGTCTGTTTTGCTACCACAGAAGATGATGGGAGTTACGGAAACCGCATATCACAGCCAGTCACGCTTTTCCCAAAGCCCCGGAGTTCCAGAAACAGTGCAGCTTTCTGTGCTACGCTGTTTCTGTAACTTCAGGGGGACCTTTAAGGCCTCCATCACAGAAACTTTTTATTTTTTTCAGTCTTTTAAAATGCATGTAAAAAACACCATGCGTTTCTTGAAGGCCCTGTTCACACAGAGTTTTTTTGCAGGCAGAAAATTCTACCTTTAAAAATCAGCTCTGCTTTTTTTTTTAAGTGGTTTTGCACCACAGGCGTTCTTTGACGCGATTTTTTGCGCGTTTTTTTACCTCTTCCTTCAAGAGGCGAAGGAAAAAAACGCGAGCGGATTTTGCCATAAAACGTTAAAAAAAAACGCTGCAGTGTTTTTTTTCGTCTCCCTTTGATTTCAATGGGGTTTTTGAAGCGGAAAATGCCTCAAGATAGGGCATGTCGCTTCTTTTTCCCACGAGTGTTTTTTTTTCCGCTTGTGGGAAAAAACTGCCTTCATCTCCCATTGAGATCAATGGGAGACTATTTCGGCCGTTTTATGCTGCGTTTTTATTAACATGTGTTTTTGGAAACCACCACAAATCTAAATGCGCTGTATGAAGGCTTTCTCGTATTTTACTATAGACTACAAAGTAATATCTTGCCAGGGTGTTTTTTTTTTCCCCCTCCCCCCCCCCTAGAAAAAGGGAAAATGCTGCGAGTAAATTCAGCCTACAGAGGACTTGTCAGCTATCCTGAAAAGTGTTGGCAGTGTAAGGCCACAGCTTCGCACGTAGCAAAACGTTAAATTGACATGCTGTGGATTTAAATTCCGCACCGCTGATCAATTTATTATTATTATTATTATTATTATGCATTTTCGTTGATTTACTGTTGCGGGTTTTCCCCATTGAATTCCATGTGGATGCAAAACCCGCAACACCAAGCCAAGTAATTCCGACGGCACAAATCGCAAATCAGAAAGAAAAAAATATATATATATATATATATATATATATACTTACCCAGAACTCCCTGCTTCTTCCTCCAGTCCGGCCTCCTGGGATTACGTTTTATCCCATGTGGCCGCTGCAGTGGTCACATGGGCTGCAGCAATTGTCCAGGGAGGCCGGACTGGACGTCAAAGGAGGGACGCGTCACCATGACAAAGGCCGGGGTAAGTATGAACGGTTCTTTCTTTTTCTACCGCTGCTTTTCGCAGTGGAAATTCTGCCCGAAAAACCACCACTGTGTGGTGCGTTTTTTCGGACGGAATGTGCTGCGGGTTCCTGGTCGGATATTTTACACATGGTATCCGACCCGTTGGAACCTGTGGCCTTAGACTCTGCTGGGACACACCCTGTTGACCAGGGGCATGGTAACACCCAGTTGTCCAAGTTTTAGTCCTACATTTCCAGGAGGAATAATAGAGGAACGGTACAACACAGTTTTAAGAAAAGATGCTTCAGAACTGTTATTTTATATTTTATCTTTTAACTAGCTGAGTACTAGCCATGCTCTAGATAAAAGGTACTGACATCCAGATCAAGCTCTGTTCTCTAGGACTGCCGCTTGTGTGGCCAGTGGGCTTATTGCTTGCTTGTACTAACCTATGGATATGAGATGTTCTATTTTTTTTTCTTTGAGAACTGGACTGACTTACCTCTTTCCTCTCATTTTTTTCTCCTTAGATTAGAAAATGCCTTCTATGAGCATGCACAAACCTATTATTACACTGAAATCAGAAGGATAAAATCCCACAAGGAGTTCTTAAATAAAACCACTCATCAGGTACAGTTACCACTCCTAAAATCTTGTATTGTACAAAATGTGTTGCGCTCCTTGTACCCATGAGAAAAGTCTGATTCATTAAGGGTTAAAGTAGATGGGGTATCTTGAGGTAATACCTATTCATGTAACAGAGTGAGATGCAGTTTAACTCTTTCAAGACCAAGGCCTTTCCGATGCCTGAATATCCACAGCAAAACGTGACCATTTGGAATGCTACATTCTAAGGCTACATGCACACGTTGCGTATTTTGCTTCGGAAAATACGTAGCAAAACCGCAAGAAATTTGCAGGGAAAAAACGCACCTGAAGGTTGATGAGTTTTTCGGCGTATTTTCATGCTGCAGATTTTGGTGCGATTTTCCTCTGCACTAGGCAGATACAATTCGCAAGCGGAAACGCAAGATAAATTGGCATGCTGCGGATTCTAAGAAACGCAGCACAGATCAATTTTAGTCCTAAAAAATACCGCAGTGTGTAAATGAGATTTCCTGCAATCTCATAGACTATGCTGGTACTGTATTACGCTGCGCATTTGCCGCACAGAAATCCACGTGGCAAAGCCGCACGTAATACGCATCGTGTGCATTGACCCTAAGGGTGAATTTTTTTTGAGATTTTTTTTGGGGGGGGGGGGGCTTTATTGTGCCACTAAGACAAAACTGGTATCTTTTTTTCATTTTGTAAGTTTTTTTTTTTTTTTTGTTTTTTTTTTTATATGTAGGGACAAAAATGCACATCCATTTTCTCCTTTTTTTATTTATTTTTCTCGTATAATGATACGATATGTGTGCACTTTTCCCAAATTACATCATTGCTATAATGCCTGTGAAGAACGGACACCATTTTTTTCTAGCGCACCTCTTACCTTTTGGTGGTAGCAGACAAAAACTAGTGACTGCTAATAATTTGTGCGGATTTGATATAACATAGACTCTGTGATATTATAAGCGCCAATCTAAAACGCGTCCAAGTCACAGAAAATAATCCCTGCAGGCTTGTGGCAGGTGTTTAGAATATTTTTTTTTTTGTCTGTAGGAAGCTGGGATAAGGGTGTGTTCACAATAGGGTCGGGGTTCCGTTCCACCTTTCCGTCGGAATGAACGGCAAACCAGACGGAAACTATATCTTCCGTTTGCATTACCATTGGTTGGAATTGGCTTCCGTTTGTTTCCATTCCACAAGGTTTCCGTTTTTTGTCGGAATCAATAGCGCAGTTGACTGCGCTATTGTTTCCGCAAAAAAACCTGAAACCTTACGGAACGGAAACCAATTGCAACGGAAGCGTTCCCATTGAAATCAATGGTAAATCAAACGCAAGCTATGGTTTCCGTTTGGCTTTCTGTTCATTGGTTCTTCCAACGGAACCCATGAACGGAAGTCTGATGCTGATGTGAACAGACCCTAATATGATGCGTGTTGTCCCAGTATTTGTCTATATGCAGATCACCGTTAATAGTAACCTGATGTCTGCTGGCCTGTGTCAGCCAGGTAGACTGTTGTACATCACGATCTGCCATTAAAGGGGATCGCGGCTATTAACGTTGCTGTCGCATAAGGTAAAGTATAAGTAGCCAGATTGGCGACGTTGTACACAGTTCTGTCAAGTTTTTTTTTTTCCATGGTTGTTTGGATTAGGCCAATGGACGTGTACACTGCTTGTATGTTCCCAATACTTTTCATGGTCACTTTATTGATCTGTCTGGTTTTCCTTTTTTATTTGAATGTCTTTAATCTTTATTTAAATAATGGCAGCGTTTTCTTTGGACATGTCATCACTGGACAATTTATTGTATTTTATGTTACAGCTGCTGTTTGTCAGGCATCAGTTCAAGATTGCATTTTTCAGTGAACTGAAACAAGATACGCAGAATGCCTTAAAGTACGTACTCCATGGGACTTCAGATGCAAAGTTATGTCAATTGGATTATGTTTACATAATGTGATAAAGATAAGGTTATTTAAACATATTGAGTTCCTATCACTCCCTGTCTGTTAACTGACATAACAAAATCAATATATATATTTTATTCTCCTAAAAGATGTCCCCATTCTCCATATTGATACATTAGCAAAAAGTTTGATTCCTGAATTTTTTCAATATCCGTTTTTATTCATTCTTTTTACTTTTTGAGATACAGCTGCTCTGTATTCTCTATATACAGCAGAGCTGTATCGTCCACTAAATTCTGTTCCCGTCAAGTCTGCGAGACTGACGAGTTCAGTGAAAGCGTGTCCACCTGTAATCTGTCACATCTAAGTTCATCATTCAGATGTGATCGATTACAGGGGGACCCGCTGACGCTAAACCCGTCAGGTCCGCGGGACTGACGGATTCAGGTCACAGCGAACGATACAGCAGCTCTGTATAGAGAATACAGAGCATCTGTATCTGAAAAAGTAAAAAAGAACTTTTAATAAAAACTAATTGTAAAGCTGCATCATAAATCATAATGACTTTTTTTTTTATTAAACAAAAAAAAAATGCTTTTTAAAGGTTTACATAACCTTTAATGTCGAATAGGTCCGATGAATATTAGAGGCGTTTAATTTATTTTATTTTACCAGAATATGTTTGTGTCTAGAAATTACAGGACAGCTTATAACTTGGTGCATGAACTGAGGGCTCATGAAACAAATATGCTGGAAATAAAGACTATGGCTGGATTCATAAACTATAAGGTGAGCAACTCCTAAATATCTATAAATAAGCCGCCATAAAGACATTTGGTTTGGGATCCATCCATGTTAGATATGGCGCTCCTTCCTCTCTTCCCGCAGAGAAGGTCAATGTCTGGATTTTCATAGATGCCAGAGCTCATCCGTGCCCCTTTAAAGAGGAGCTTTGCTGACATGTCTGTTTTAGTAAATACTTGTATTCCCCATAAAATCACAATTCTGGAGCATCTTTTCTTAGAACTTTACATTGTGCCATTCTTCTGTTATTCCAGCTAGAAATTTATGAATAAATAAAAAAAAAAGTTACGTTTTAAGAAAATATACTCCAGAAATATATTATGGGTAATACAAGTATTTACTAAAACAGACATGTCAGGAGAGGAGACCCTCTGAGATACAAAAATAAACTATTCTAATCGTATTGGCGGAGACGTTCTTTATTTGCACTGCCAGTGAGCTGACATAAGAGTGCAAAGGGGATTTAAAGAGGCTCTGTCACCAGATTTTGCAGCCCCTATCTGCTATTGCAGCAGATAGGCGCTGCAATGTAGATTACAGTAACGTTTTTATTTTTAAAAAACGAGCATTTTTGGCCAAGTTATGACCATTTTCGTATTTATGCAAATGAGGCTTGCAAAAGTACAACTGGGCGTGTTGAAAAGTAAAAGTACAACTGGGCGTGTATTATGTGCGTACATCGGGGCGTGTTTACTACTTTTACTAGCTGGGCGTTGTGTATAGAAGTATCATCCACTTCTCTTCACAACGCCCAGCTTCTGGCAGTGCAGCACTGTGATGTCACTCACAGGTCCTGCATCGTGTCGGCACCAGAGGCTACACTTGATTCTGCAGCAGCATCAGCATTTGCAGGTAAGTAGCTACATCGACTTACCTGCAAACGCCGATGCTGCTGCAGAATCATCTGTAGCCTCTGGTGCCGACACGATGCAGGACCTGTGAGTGACGTCACAGTGCTGAACTGCCAGAAGCTGGGCGTTGTGAAGAGAAGTGGATGACACTTCTATACACAACGCCCAGCTAGTAAAAGTAGTAAACACGCCCCGATGTACGCACATTATACACGCCCAGTTGTACTTTTACTTTTCAACACGCCCAGTTGTACTTTTGCAAGCCTCATTTGCATAAATACGAAAATGGTCATAACTTGGCCAAAAATGCTCGTTTTTTAAAATAAAAACGTTACTGTAATCTACATTGCAGCGCCTATCTGCTGCAATAGCAGATAGGGGCTGCAAAATCTGGTGACAGAGCCTCTTTAAACATTGAAACATTGCTTCTCGTTTAGTTGAAGGGTATTTATTAAAAGGCATTTAATTCTAAATTTAAAAAAAAGACCTCAAAAACCGAAGTTCTTGGATTCTATTCCTCAATTACATCTTATTTCTGAATTATCTTGGTCTAATATTTGTTGTATTTCTGGAAATGATAACCACTAATACCCACTCCGCTATTGAGAAGTTGTGCAGCAAGGATCTGATGGTCGTTTCCATCAGGACGTTGCTCACTGTCGGCAGTTGACGATCCTCATAGCCTAACTTTGGCTTTCCAAGAGGCGTGTACTAGACCGTATTACCGCCACGAGCAGCATTAACATTTACTGATCGTGCCGATCACAGCAGCACGAACGATTAACATCAGTTATAAATTATAGTTTTATCTTTTTATAATTGTTCTTTTAGGTTGTTTTTTATAAACACTGGCCAATTGTAGATACGATAACTTGGCTTCAACTAAGGAAAGGAAAGCACAGTGCTATAGAAGTGTAAGAGGACAGGTCAAAGAATTTAAAGGGACACTCCGAGGGATGTGCATATCTTCTCTATTTCTTTCACTCCCTGAGTCATGCACTGCCCCATTAGGCCCTGCTGTATAGGCGTACCATAGTGTATTAGTTTTACCTGGAGTGGCCCTTTAAATGTTAAAAGTACATAACGCATCATAATAAATGAGTAAAGTATGTTGCATCTATAGATGCACTTTTATGGGGACCGCCAGGAATAGATCTTTCAGTATTTTAGTAAATTTAGTTCTCAATATAAGGATTCAATCACTTTTATGAAGCCGCAAAGCATGTCATTACAGTAAAAACCGGATGTAGTACACCATAATGTACCCCTGGAGTATGCCACGGACCCTGGATGTTCTATGAAGCCGCCTTCTTATAGAGTGTAACTCCGTATAACCATTCAGATTTACCATTCACTTGGTTGATAACCCCTTTGAGAACTTTAATGGCTTTCTGTTAGGGCTGTGCTCTTTTGGAAATGCTGTAAAGGATAATGATCAGAATAATTTGGTAACATTGCTTATTAGATGCGAATATTTAGTTTACTGACCATTCTAGTTACTAAGGATGAATAAAACACTGTTTGCAGTTAAAGGGTTTTTCCCACCAGAGACATTTATGGCATATCCACAGGATATCCAAGAAAATGCAATATTTGAAGCAGCGCAAATCCCGATATCAGGAGCGGTGTCACGCTGTCAAATCGGACAAACCCAGTCTGACGTAATGTAATCCTCAGCAAAAGCGTAGTGAACAGCAGCATGTCTCCCAAATTTCAATCAATATGTTTTTATTGGTCAAACATCCCAGTAAAAAATGGCAACGTTTCGACCCGTGACAAGTGGAGGGTCTTTCTAGGCTTGAGAAAGACCCTCCACTTGTCACGGGTCGCAATGTTGCCATTTTTTACTGGATGTTTGACCAATAAAAGAATATATTGATTGAAATTTGGGAGACATGCTGCTGTTCACCACGCTTTTGCTGAGGATATCCACAGGATATGTCATAAATGTCAGATAGAGGCGGGTCCCACCTCCTGGGACCCGCACCTTTCTCTAGAACGGGGCTCCCTAAACCCTGTTCTACCGCTCTGTGTTTCGTCTGAAGAAGAAAACAACATAGCTCGCTGAGCTACTCTGTTTTCGTTACTCCCATAATAGTGAATGGCAGTTACGAAGCTACCATTCCTTTCTATGGAATTTACGGAATATCTCAGCGAGCTACGCTGGTTTTTTTCTTCATGGTCGGGAATCGCACACTTTAGCCACAACACAGAGAGGTAGAACGGGGTTTAGGGGGCCCCGTTCTAGAGAAAGGTGCGGGTCGCAGAGGTGGGACTTGCATCTATTTGACATTTATGACATATCCTGTGCATATGCTATAAATGTCCCTAATGGGAAAACCCCTTTAAAGGACAGGTGTCGCGAAAATATTTGTTTTTTATATAAATTTGATTTTAGTGTGTTCTTAAAATAAATTTTATTTATTGTGTTTTTGTGTTTTACTTTTTTCTTTTTTTTAACTTTTACTTCACTATGGGGGCTGCCATTTTTTTTTTCATCTCTGTATGTGTCGATAAGCCTACTACACTGTGCATCCGCTCAAAAAATGGCGGCACACAGTGTAGGAGGTTTGAACATTCAACCCCCTCCTTTCTCCTGGCACTAGCTAGGATAAAGGAGGGGGCATTGTGTGAGGACACTAGAGCGAGTGTGTCTTCTCCAATTTTGCAGCATAAAGCAATGAGGTTGCTTTACCACATGCCAATGCTGCAATTTTGGGAATTGCTCCCTCTAGTGACCAGCACATGGAAATGTTATAAATTAGAATCTAATTTATAATATTTCCTGACTTGTGAAAAAATTAGAACAATGTGTAATCATATACTAAGGCCTCATGCACACGACCGTAAAAACTCCCGTTATTACGGGTCGTAATCGCGACCCGTAATAACGGGCTCATATACTTCTATTGGCGACGGGTGCATTCCCGTTTTCTCACGGGAAGGTGCCCGTGCCGTTGAAAAAGATAGAACATGTCCTATTTCAGGCCGTAATAACGGCACGGACAGTCCATAGAAGTCTATGGAGCTCTCGTAATGACGGGTGGCTACATGTGTGCACCCGTCATTACGGCAGCGTTGCTAAGCGACGTCAGTAAATAGTCACTGTCCAGGGAGCTGAAAGAGTTAACTGATCGGCAGTAACTGTTTCAGCACCCTGGACAGTGACTACCGATCAGTATAAACCTGTAAAAAATAAAAATAAAAGACGTTCATACTTACCGACAACTTCCTGCTTCCTCCAGTCCGGTCTCCCGGCCGTTGCCTTGGTGACGCGTCCCTCTCGACATCCGGCCCGACGTCCTGGATGACGTTTCAGGCCATGTGACCGCTGCAGCCAATCACAGGTCAATCACAGGCTGCAGCGGTCACATGGACTGCCGCGTCATCCAGGGATGTCGGGCTGGATGTGAAGAGAGGGACGCGTCACCAAGACAACGGCCGGGTAAGTAGGAATTTCTTTAACTTTTATTACAGAAAAGGCTGTCCCTTCTCTCTATCCTGCACTGATAGAGAGAAGGGGCTGCCGATTAGTGCAGTGCTATTTTGCCGCCAAAAACGTGCTCGTAAATACGGGTGGAATACGTGTGACACCGGACCCATATTTACGAGCACGGGTTCGTAAATACTGGTGCAAAACGGGTGGAATACGTGTGACACCGGACCCGTATTTACGCCAGTATTTACGGGTGGGAAAAAATACGGTCGTGTGCATGAGGCCTAACTGTTTAACTAAAAAAAATAATAATAATTCTAGCGACACATTCCCTTTAAGTAAACCTCTTGGTTGCATAGTAAGTACCTTTTTCAATATGCACATTTTATGATGTTATTGATTGATAGATAATTTTATAATATTTTATTGAGAGTCTTTCTAACGCTCATTATTTCTGTTTTTTGTTTTTTCTGCTGTAGATCTGTCGTCTGTGTTTCCAGCATAACACTCCCTTAGACGCCATTGCACAGTTCAGAAAACACATTGATTTGTGCAAGAAGAAGATCGGCAGTGCTGAACTGGCGTTCGAGCACACGGCCTGGATGTCTAAGCAGTATGGACTTTTCTAAATGACTTCTTTAGCTGTTTGATTTGACATATTATGTCTTCTATTCTGGTCTAAAGGTGGAGATTCATCTATTTTTATTCTTTTCTTAAAGGTTCCAGGCTTTTGGAGATTTATTTGATGAGGCTATAAAGCTTGGGCTGACTGCCATTCAAACCCAAAATCCTGGATTCTACTACCAGCAGGCTGCATATTATGCCCAGGAGCGCAAGCACCTTGCAGGCCTTCTATGTAATCACGATGTAAGTCTACTTGCACTTTATCTTATTTATATCATTCATAAAGTAGATTGTTCACTATTAGAAAAGCATGGTTGATTTCTTACAGGAAACCGTGCCACAACTGTCCATGGGTTGTATGGTATTGTAGCTTGGCTCCATTGAAGTGAATGGGACTGAGCTGCAATACCACACACAACCTGTGGATGGGTGTGGCACTATTTAAAAAAAAAAAAATAGCCATGTTCTTCTAGTTCGGGACAACTCCTGTATATCATAAAGGCATCTTTCAGATGCAGACGTAGATAAGCTCCACCAATGTCTATTATAAGCAATTGGAGATGTTGCAGGCCATTTACTTATAGGTGATAAATATTGGACCTAGTATAGTGAGTGCACAGTCCCTTATTCGTGCTATAATCCTTTTTATAGACCTCGATCACTGACGGTTCATACCCTCTATGTTGCCTTAATCATTCTGTACTATTGTAAAACATTTTAAATGTTATATATTTACATATATTTCATGTTTAGCCCTCTGTAGCATATCCCAGTCCAGATCCTTTGGAGACCCCTAACGGTGTTTTGGACTTCTATGGACAGAGAGCATGGAGACAAGGAATATTAAGTGAGTCACACTTTAGATTTCAATATTTAGTTTAAAGCATTTGGTTGTATTCATGGTGTTCTCAATGTAAGGCCTTATTCACAAGAACGTTGAATAGGTCCGTGTGACAGCCGTTAAAACAACGGCCTTGTGCACTTCAATGGGGCCATTCAGACATGCAGTGTTTTTCATGCAGCGTGTTTCCGTTGAGTGAAACTCACTGCATGTCCTGTCCTTGTGAATATTTTGCGGATCACGCACCCAATGAGGTCATCCGTGTGCTGTCCGTGATTCATGCACAAGTTCATAAGAAATGAAGAGAAAAAATAAATACATAAAGAGATGTGCACCAACACTGACATCAACAACTGATGGCACACGGAACAAACACTGATGGCACACGGAACCAACACTGATGGCACACGGAACCAACACTGATGGCACACGGAACAAACACTGATGGCACACGGAACAAACACTGATGGCACACGGAACAAACACTGATGGCACACGGAACTGCGACGCATGAAAAACGGACGCAAAACAGAAACCCTAATGTTCCTGATATAAGGTTACCTGTCCCCTCTTACATTATAATGCCACGTAAACCTGAGCTTGACAAAGTATAGTTTGTGGTAAAATTGAGCATTTAAAATTTTGGAGCAAAATATCCACTTCCTCTGTCATCTATTCTAACTGTTGTAGTATTTGGACACATTAAAGGGACACTCCGGCCAAAACAAAACTTTCCCATGTGAATCATTATGGTATTCCATGTGTCAGACTTTCTCCTTGCTGCTTCTATCTCTATATATCAGACTGGGATGGTTGCTTAGCAGCAGTGTGAATCAGACTCGGTGACACGCTTTCTCTACTTGTATCTATGGAGATCTATGTGTCACCCATCACAGGCTTCACCACTTCTATGGAGATCTATGTGTCACCCATCACAGGCTTCACCACTTCTATGGAGATCTGTGTCACCCATCACAGGCTTCACCACTTCTATGGAGATCTATGTGTCACCCATCACAGGCTTCACCACTTCTATGGAGATCTGTGTGTCACCCATCACAGGCTTCACCACTTCTATGGAGATCTATGTGTCACCCATCACAGGCTTCACCACTTCTATGGAGATCTATGTGTCACCCATCACAGGCTTCACCACTTCTATGGAGATCTATGTGTCACCCATCACAGGCTTCACCACTTCTATGGAGATCCATGTGTCACCCACCACAGGCTTCACCACTTCTATGGAGATCTATGTGTCACCCATCACAGGCTTCACCACTTCTATGGAGATCTGTGTGTCACCCATCACAGGCTTCACCACTTCTATGGAGATCTATGTGTCACCCATCACAGGCTTCACCACTTCTATGGAGATCTATGTGTCACCCATCACAGGCTTCACCACTTCTATGGAGATCTGTGTGTCACCCATCACAGGCTTCAGCAGTCCCTGTACCACACTAGTTTTGCACAGGGGGGACAGAAACTTCTACCACTGATACTTAGTTTGGTTCCTGTCACACAGGTATAATGTAGAAGAATATAGTGCAGCCTCTTTGTCTGTATACTTATGGTTTCTTATTTAGAAGAGTATAGAGAGTATCATAATCGCAGTGTCCCCCAGCCTGCAGAAATGGTATGGTCTTTAGCTGGTCATGTGATGCTGTGCTGAAGCAT
The DNA here is from genome assembly GCF_050947455.1 of Rhinoderma darwinii. Classification (NCBI taxonomy): domain Eukaryota; kingdom Metazoa; phylum Chordata; class Amphibia; order Anura; family Rhinodermatidae; genus Rhinoderma; species Rhinoderma darwinii. The sequence goes on along the minus strand of NC_134687.1, from coordinate 91,778,905 downwards.
CATGGGAGTGATTTCAAAGCAAAGAGGAAGCTGGGGAAATCTAAGAATCAAGATGGAGGCTTTTTTAAAGCACAGACGAGGTGGCAGTTCAATAAGTAAGTACAGTATACATAAGAGTAGCGTGTGGTTTACAGTCGGGGGGAATACAGACCTGGAAAGTTGTTTCCACTGAAGGACTTCTTTAAGAATCTGTTCCAGTCTACAGTCTATTAGACATTCAGTAATTGTTTAATATTCTCAATTAAAGCATACATACGGTCATCCACTTAACCCCTTCCCGACATCTGTCGTATGGATTCGTCATGGAAAGCCAGTTCTTCCCGCAAATTGCCATATCCATACCACAAACATGGAGGTGGTTACTGTCTAGAAATACACCGTTCCAAAGTAAAGATGGCTGCTGTTCCTAACAGCAGCCATCTTTACTCAATGCCCAGGGTGGTGTTGCACCCCCCTACCCGCATCGGCGATTGGCCTGTGATTTCAGACCAGCCAACTGTGGCTGTAACAAATGACTGTGGCACAGTGATATGGTGGTGATTGGTGCTGTCTAGGACAACACCAATCCCTACCATGTATTGATGAGAAGGTGGCGATTGTCCCCCTCCCCCACCCCTATCGCTACTATTGGTGGTTTGCATAGACCGACCAATCGCAACCATGGCGGTGCATCTAACACCCTGCACCAGCTCCTCCTGTCTTATTCTTGTTTGGAACAGTGAACAGAGCTGGTGTGACCTTCTGTGAGCCAATACTTACCGGTTCTGAGGCCTTCTGGTCTTGCAATCCTCAGTCGTCTGCATCCTCCCCCTTTTTACGCCCTGCGGCCGCTGAGTGTGGTTCAGTGACCGCCATCACTGATCGGCCTGTGTGCTCAATTTTTGGCACAGGACTTTTTTCTGTTTTCTGCACCGTCTCCCTGTGTGCGACCTACGGCCAAATCCAGTGACCGTCATCACTGATCAGCATCTGTGGTAATTATTTTGAAGCAGGTTTTTTTTTTGTCTTTTTCTACCCGCACCAATTCACTGTGTGCATCCTGCGGCCACTGATCAGTGACACTGCCATCACTGATCCGCATCTGTGTTGAATTTTTGGCGCAGGTTTTTAATTTTTTGAGCCTTTTTTTTTTTTTTTTTTTTTTTATACTGCACCATCTACCTGAGTGTGCCTTGCGGCCACTGAGTGCTGAGTCTTTAATAAGCCTCAGTAGTACTTTGTTGGCGCAGGTTTTTTTGGGGCTTTTTTTTTTTTTTTTTTTTTTAAATATAAAACGAAAAAAAAAGTTAGGTGTAGTTAGTACCTGCATAGGGCGTTAGAGTAGCAGATGTTTACTGATGTCCGTTTTGTAACAAAATATATCTAGCTGAAGTTTTAGCTATATATTTTTTTTTTACAGCTTTAGTGTAAATTCACAGTTATAGTCAGCGTCAGTTAGTGACGGACGTTCACTAAATTTTTGATAGCGTAGCGACAGTTGTAGCTCAATTTAGTTTTTTCCAGTGTTCGGGTTAATTTGTTAGTGTCAGGAATTTTTTACAGTTTTAGGCGGGATTCACACGACAGGGTTTCCCGGCCGGGTGCCGGCTGTTCATAAATCGGCCGGCACCCGGCTGCATTAGGAATAATAGACCCCTAATGGGGCTATTCACACGACCGATTTTCTGACGGCCGGGAAAACCGGCCGTCAAAAAACAGGACATGCTCTATTTTCGGCCGGGTGCCCGGCCGCCCGGCTCCCATAGAAGTCTATGGGGCCGGGTAATACACGGCCATCACCGGAATGTGTCCTGAGTGATGGCCGGGTCTACCGTCGCTCGCGCACTCTCTCTCCTCCTCCTCACAGTGCAGAGTGCATGTGAGGAGGAGGAGGGTCTTTTATTGCTCGCTGTAGGAGTCGGAATCCCCAATCCCCGGCCGGGGATTGGGGATTCCGCTACAGGAGAAGTGCGTGACTACACTGTCCATATATGGACACCGCGAAGTCACGCACTTCTGCAGCGGAATCCCCAACTCTGGCCGGGGATGCCGCTACAAGAGAAGTGAGTGACTACACTGTCCATATATGGACACAGCGAAGTCACTCACTTCTGCAGCGGAATCCCCGACTCTATGGCCGCGGATTCCACTACAGAAGAAGTGAGTGACTACACTGTCCATATATGGACACAGCGAAGTGACTCACTTCTGCAGCGAAATCCCCGACTCTATGGCCGGGGATCCCGCTACAGGAGAAGTGAGTGACTACACTGTCCATATAGGGACACAGTGACGTCACTCACTTCTGAAGCGGAATTCCCGACTTGTGGCAGGGAATTCCTCTTCAGGAGAAGTCAGTGACTACACTGTCGATATATGGACATTGAAGTCAGTGACTTCTCCTTGAAGGGGGGGGGGGGTGAGTGCAATCTACAGGGGGCTGGGTGGTATCACCTACAGGGGACTTGGTGGTATCACCTACAGGGGGCAGGGTGGGTGGCATCACCTACAGGGGGCAGGGTGGGTGGCATCACCTACAGGGGGCATGGTGGCATTGCCTACAGGGGGCTGTGTGGCATCGCCTACAGGGGGCTGTGTGGCATCGCCTACAGGGGGCTGTGTGGCATCGCCTACAGGTGGCAGGGTGGCATCACCTACAGGGGGCAAGGTGGCATCGCCTACAGGGGGCATGGTGGGTGGCATCACCTACAGGGGGCAGGGTGGGTGGCATCACCTACAGGGGGCTGTGTGGCATCACCTACAGGGGGCAGGGTGGGTGGCATCACCTACAAGGGGCAGGGTGGGTGGCATCGCCTGCAGGGGGCTGTGTGGCATCGCCTGCAGGGGGCTGTGTGGCATCGCCTGCAGGGGGCTGTGTGGCATCGCCTGCAGGGGGCTGTGTGGCATCGCCTGCAGGGGGCTGTGTGGCATCGCCTACAGGGGGCTGGGTGGCATCACCTACCAGGGGGGCTGTGGCATTGTCTACAAAGGGCTGTGTGTGGCAACAAATTTAAATGAAATTCATCCGATTTTAAAACGGACAGGGAAAAAAACGGATGCAAATCGGGTCCAAATCGGCCGGTAAAAACGGCAACTCGGAACGGAATCGGAACGGATGCAAACTGGCCGGGAAAATCGGCCAAAAACGGCCGATTTTCCCGGCTGACACTCGGACCCTGTCGTGTGAATGAGACCTTATATTGGACGTTCAGTTCAGTTAATTTCTTTTTCCTACGTTTTTTTAATTTGATATACACTTGTAAAAGCACAACACACACAGCCACCTCTGTAAAAATAAATGCAGTATTACACGTGTTGAAGCACTACATACCCCCCCATAATAAAGATGTCCCAATCATCCCAAAGGAGGCTCTATTCAGCCGAGGAGTCGGCCTGCGAGGGAGAAGAGGAAATTGCCCCACTCCTCTTGTTCTCCTCCTCATCATCCTCATCCAGTGATGAGGAACCCCGGCAAAGGTGCCTCAGGACAACAGCTGAGGCAACCCCCCCCAAATGAGTAATACCATGTGGAACTCGCCCTCTGAGAATTATGAGCCTCACATTCAAGATTACATAGGCAGGTCAGGAATTTGGTTTGAGACTGTAGGCCTCACAGAAATTGACTTGAGGATTTTGTTAATTTAATGGTGGCCCAGACATATTTATATGCCCAACCATTTTTAGCCCAAAACCACAAGTCCTCATTTGCTAGGTGGACCCCCATAGAGGCAGCAGAGATTCTGAAATTTTGGGGCCTTGTTCTACATATGGGCCTAGTAAAAAAGCCAGAGATTAGGCAATACTGTAGTACGGACATTTTATACGGCACCCCATTTTACCGCATGGCAATGCCCCGGACACGTTTTGAAGTCATTTTAAAAAATTTTGCATCATTATGATAATGCAAAGTACCCGTCCCATGATGATCCTACATATGACCGTCTATTCAAAATCAGCCCAGTCCTTGATCATTTTTGCACCACATTTAAACAATCATGCACCCCCGAAAAGAACATTGCAATAGACGAGTCCTTGTACATTTTAGGTGGAGACTAAAATTCCGCCAATACCTGCCCAGTAAGAGGACTAGGTATGAAAATAAAATGTACAAGCTGTGCGAGAGCAGCTCAGGGTACACCTACGGGTTTAGGGTTTGGGAGTTAGTGGGATTTGGTGCACCCACTGCTGGACCAGGGTTATCACTTTTACATTGATAACTTATACACCAGCATCCCATGATTTAACTGCCTCTCTACCTGAAGTACTGCAGCATGCGGCACCGTACGCAAAAACCAGTGAGGCCTCTCTAAAACTGATTGGGCAACCTACTACGAAAACTACTACCAAGCAAAATCTACTCTTCAAAAGCCAAATGGCGCCCCCTCCCTTCTGAGCCCTACAGCGTGCCCAAACAGTTGTTTACTTCCACATAAATGGCACCACCATACCCGGGAGAACCCTTTTAACAATTTTTTGGGTGTGTCTCTCCAGTGGCATAAGCTGGGCATGACCTATTTGCCACTGAATTGGCATATCTGGGATAATATTGACATTTTTACTTTGCACCATCTGCAGCGCATTCATTTATGGAAAAGACCTGTGGGGTGAAAATGCTCACTACACCCCTTAATAAATGACTTGAGGGTGTAGTTTCCAAAATGGGGTCACTTCTCAGGGGTTTCTTTTATTACTTCACATCAGAGCCTCTGCAATTGTGAACCAATACTTTATATGTCGCCAAATTAGGCCTCAATTTCGCATTGTACTCTTTCACTCTTGAGCCCTGTCGAATGTCCAGGCAAAAGATTAGTGCCCCATGTAGGGGGATTCTAAAACTGGGAGAAACCGCATAATAATTAGAGAGCGTCTTGTTATGGTGGCACAAGCCGGGCACCACATATTTGCATATCTATGGAAAAAAATCGAATTTTCACTCTGCAACATCGAGTGCACACCAATTTATGCAAAACACCTGCGGGATTAACATGCTCACTACAACACTAGATGAATACCTTGAGGGATGTACACTACCGTTCAAAAGTTTGGGGTCACCCAGACAATTTTGTGTTTTCCATGAAAACTCACACTTATATTTATCAAATGAGTTGCAAAATGACTAGAAAATATAGTCAAGACATTGACAAGGTTAGAAATAATGATTTTTATTTGAAATAATAATTTTCTCCTTCAAACTTTGGTTTCGTCAAAGAATGCTCCATTTGCAGCAATTACAGCATTGCAGACCTTTGGCATTCTAGCTGTTAATTTGCTGAGGTAATCGGGAGAAATTTCACCCCCATGCTTCCAGAAGCCCCTCCCACAAGTTGGATTGGCTTAATGGGCACTTCTTGCGTACCATACGGTCAAGCTGCTCCCACAACAGCTCTATGGGGTTGAGATCCGGTGACTGCGCTGGCCACTCCATTAGTGATAGAATACCAGCTGCCTTCTTCTTCCCTAAATAGTTCTTGCATAATTTGGAGGTGTGCTTTGGGTCATTGTCCTGTTATAGGATGAAATTGGCTCCAATCAAGCGCTGTCCAGCATGGCGTTGCAAAATGGAGTGATAGCCTTCCTTATTCAAAATCCCTTTTACCTTGTACAAATCCCCCACTTTACCAGCACCAAAGCAACCCAGACCATCCCATTACCTCCACCATGCTTGACAGATGGCACCAGGCACTCTTCCAGCATCTTTTCAGTTGTTCTGCGTCTCACAAATGTTCTTCTGTGTGATCCAAACACCTCAAACTTCGATTCTTCTGCCCATAACACTTTTTTCCAATCTTCCTCTGTCCAATGTCTGTGTGCTTTTGCCCATATTAATCTTTTCCTTTTACTAGCCAGTCTCAGATATGGCTTTTTCTTTGCCACTCTGCCCTGAAGGCCAGCATCCCGGAGTCGCCTCTTCACTGTAGCCGTTGACACTGGCGTTTTGCGGGTACTATTTAATGAAGCTGCCAGTTGAGGACCTGTGAGGCGTCTATTTCTCAAACTAGAGACTCTAATGTGCTTGTCTTGTTGCTCAGTTGTGCAGCGGGGCCTCCCACTTCTCTTTCTACTCTGGTTAGAGCCTGTTTGTGCCGTCCTCTGAAGGGAGTAGTACACACCGTTGTAGGAAATCTTCAGTTTCTTGGCAATTTCTCGCATGGAACAGCCTTCATTTCTAAGAACAAGAATAGACTGTCCAGTTTCACATGAAAGCTCTCTTTTTCTAGCCATTTTGAGAGTTTAATCAAACCCACAAATGTAATGCTCCAGATTCTCAACTAGCTCAAAGGAAGGTCAGTTTTATAGCTCCTCTAAACAGCAAAACTGTTTACAGCGGTGCTAACATAATTGCACAAGGGGTTTCAAGGGTTTTCTAATCATCCATTAGCCTTCTAACACAGTTAGCAAACACAATGTACCATTAGAACACTGGAGTGATGGTTGCTGGAAATGGGCCTCTATACACCTATGTAGATATTGCGTTAAAAACCAGACGTTTGCAGCTAGAATAGTCATTTAGCACATTAACAATGTATAGAGTGTATTTCTGATTTATTTAATGTAATCTTCATTGAAAAAAACTGTGCTTTTCTTGCAAAACTAAGGAAATTTCTAAGTGACCCTAAACTTTTGAACGGTAGTGTAGTTTCCAAAATGGGGTCACTTCTGGGGGGGTTTCCACTGTTTTGGTCCCACAGGGGTTTTGCAAATGCTACATAGCGACCAGAAACCAATCCAGCAAAATCTGTGCCCCAAAAGCCAAATGGCACTCCTTCTTTTCTGATCCTTGCCGTGTGCCCAAACAGCAGTTTATGACCACTTCTCTGGAGTACGGAAATACCCTATATGTGGCTTTACAATGTTGGGGTTCTTTTTTTCCTTTATTTGTAGAGAAAATTAAAAATTTTGAGCTAAAGCTACGTCTTATTGAAAAAAAAGAATTGTTTTTATTTTCATTTCCCAATTCTAATAAATTCTATGAAACACCTGTGGGGTCAAAATGCTCACTACACCCCTAGATGAATTCCTCAAGGGGTGTAGTTTCCTAAATGGAGTCACTTTTTGGGCGTTTTCACTGTTTTGGTCCCTCAGGGGCTTTGCAAATGCAACAAGGCCTCTGCAAACCATTCTTGCTAAATTTGAGCTCCAAAAGCTTAGTAGCGCTCTTTCCCTTCTAAGCCCAGCCGTGTGTCAAAACAGCCGTTTATGACCACATGTGGGGTATTGTTTTACTCGGGAGAAATCGCTTTACAAATGTTGTGGTGCTTTTTCTCCTTTAGTCCTTGTGGAAATGAGAAAAAATTAGCTAAGCCTACATTTTATTTGAAAGAATGTAGATTTTCATTTTCACGGCCTACTTCCAATGATTTCTTCAAAAAGACTGCGGTGTCAAAATGCTCACTATACCTCTAGATAATTTCCTCAAGGTGTAAAGTTTCCAAAATGGGGCCACATGTGTGTGTGGGGGGGGGGGGGGGGTTCCACTGCTTTGGTCCCTCAGGGGCTTTGCAAATTCGACATGGCCTCCGCAAACCATTCCTGCTAAATTTGAGCTCCAAAAGCCAAATGGCGCTTTTTCTATTCTAAGCCCTGCCATGTGTCCAAACAGTCGTTTATTACCACATGTGGGGTATTGTTTTACTCTGGAGAAATTGCTTTACAAATGTTGCGGTGCTTTTTCTCCTTTAGTCCTTGTGGAAATGAGAAAAAATTTGCTAAACCTACAATTTCTTTCAAGGAATGTAGATTTTCATTTTCACGGCCTACTTCCAATAATTTCTGCAATAAACCTATACGGTCAAAATGCTCACTATACCCCCTAAATAATTTCCTTAAGGGGTGTAGTTTCCCAAATGTGTTTTGGCGCCGCAAGAGCCCTTCAAACCTGACATGGTGCCTAAAATATATTCTAATAAAAAGGAGACCCAAAATCCTCTAGGTGCTCCTTTGCTTCTGAGGCCGATTCTTCAGTACAGTAGCACACACGGGCCATATGTGGGATATTTCCTAAAACTGTAGAATCTGGGCAATAAATATTGAGTTGCGTTTCTCTGGTAAAACTTTGTTTTGCAGGAATTAATTTTTAATCCATTTTTTTTTGTAACAAAAAAAAAATGAAATTGTAAATTTCACTTCTACTTTGGTTTAATTCCTGTGAAACGTCTAAAGGGTTAAAAAAAACTTTCTAAATGCTGTTTTAAATACTTTGAGGGGTGACGTTTTTAAAATGGGGTGACTTATTGGGGGTTTCTAATATATAAGGCCCTAAAAACCACTTCACAACTGAACTGGTCCCTGAAAAAATAGCCTTTTGAAATTCTTGAAAATGTGAGAAATTGCTGCTAAAGTTCTAAGCCTTGTAACGTCCTAGAAAATAAAAGGATGTTCAAAAAACAATGCCGATCTAAGGTAGACATATGGGGGATGTTAATTAGCAACAATTTTGTGTGGTATAACTGCTTTTCTTACCAGCAGATGATACATTTACATTTAGAAAAAAGCAAATTTTTGCAATTTTTCACAAAATGTTGGTGTTTTTCACAATTAAATACTAGATGTACCGAGCAAATTTTGCCAGTAACATAAAGTCCAATGTGTCACGAGAAAGCTTTCTCAGAATCGCTTGGATAGGTAAAAGCATTCCGGAGTTATTACCACATAAAGTGAAACCTGTCCGGTTTGAAAAATGAGGCTCTGTCAGGAAGGTCTAAAGTTGCAAAATATGGAAGGGGTTAAATGCTCACTAAACTAAATCACTTCCTTGAGGGTTGTAGTTTCCCAGCTAAATTTTAACTCTAAGGCCCTGTTCACACAGAGTTTTTTGCTGCGGTATTTGCTGCGGAAACCGCTGCAAAAAATGTCAGAAATTGACTCCCATTGATTTCAATGGGAGATGGAGGCGTTTTTTTTTACCGCGAGCAAAAAAAACTCTTGCGGGAAAAAGAAGCGACATGCCCTAAAAACCCCATTGAAACCAATGGGAGACGGAAATAATAATAATTTTTGCCGTGCTTTTGCTGCGTTTTTCGTCAGAAAAACGCTCGCGGTTATTCCATCTTTCGGTGGAAGAGATGGCTTAAAAAAAATTGCGCCAAAAAACACAGTGCGAACATACCCTAAATGGCGCTCCTTCCCTCCTGAGCCCTGTTGTGTGTCCAAACAGCTGTTTATCACAGCTGTTTATTAGTATTGTTGTACTCGGGAGAAACTGCTCTACAAATTTTGCATTTTCTCCTTTAGTTCTTGTAGAAATGAAAAAAAATTAGCTAAACCTACATTTTATTGAAAAAAATTTAGATTTTAATTTTCACGGCCTATCTCCAATAATTTCTGTAAAAAAACATGTGGGGTCATAATGCTCACTACACCCATAAATAGTTTCCTTGAGGGGTGTAGTTTGCAAAATGGGGTCACTTTTGGGTTGTTTCCTTTAAATATAATAAAATATATTCTAATAATAAGGCGGCCCCAAAATCCACTACGTGCTCCTTTGTTTCGGAGGCCGGTGTTTCAGTCCATTAGCACACTAGGGCCACAAGTGGGATATTTCTAAAAACTACAATCTGGGTAATAAATATTAAGGCCTCATGCACACGACCGTAGCCATGTGCACGGCTGTGATTTTCGGGTCAGCCGGCTGCGGAGTGTCAGCCGCGAGCCGCCAGCAAATCATGGGCCGTGCACATGGCCGCGGCCGTTATTTTCAATGAGCCTGGACTGCAGAACATGGCTGTAATAAGGCGTTCTTTCTGCTGTCCGGGCTCCTGTGCCATGCACGGACCATGGAAACCACGGTCGTGTGCATGGCCCCATAGAAATGAATGGGGCCCAATTCTCCCGTGGATTTTCGGGGGAATTGCGGCCGCAAAAGCACGTTCGTGTGCATGTGGCCTTAGTTGTGTTTCTCTGGTAAAACCTTCTGTGTTACAGGAAAAAATGGATTAAGTATACATTTTTGCAAAAAAAAATTACATTTGTAACTTTTACCTCTACTTTGCTTTAATTCTTGTGATATATATATATATATATAGGGTTAAGAAACTTTCTAAATGGTGTTTTGAATACTTTAAGGGGTGCAGTTTCTAAAATGGGGTGACCTATGGGGGATTGTATTGTATAGGCCCCTCAATGCCACTTCACAACTGAACTGGTTCCCGTAAAACTAGCCTTTTGAAATTTTCTTGAAAATATGAGAATTTCACACAGCTTGTTTTACGGCCCGAAAAACGGCTGAAAAATTGGAAGCAGAATGCCTCCAAACATCTGCCCATTGATTTCAATGGGAAAAACGGCGTTCTATTCCGATGGGGCATTTTTTACGCGGCCGTTTTGAAAAACAGCCGCGTAAAAAAACGCCCGTGAAAAAGAAGTGCATGTCACTTCTTGAGACATTTTTGGAGCCGTTTTTCATTGACTCTATAGAAAAACAGCTCCAAAAATGGCCGTAAAAAAACGCCACAAAATATTCGATTTTGCTTAAAAAAAACGGCTGAAAATCAGGAGCTGTTTTCCCTTGAAAACCTCTCCGTATTTTCAGACGTTTTTGGTTAAGCGTGTGAACATACCGTAAGACCCCCTTCCTGTTTAAGCTGACTGGCAGGAGTGTCATGAGTGTTCAAAGCTAGAAATCTCTCCGTGGCTGTTCCACAATCCTCCTCAGATGCTGCAACCTAGATCCGTGCCACCAAAAACTGCGTTCACATCATGTGATTGCAGCAGCCTCTGCACTGTTTCAAATAGGCAGCCTCTTGTGTGTGAGAAGGGTATGTCAATAGGACGAGGCAGAGAACGGGGCGCTCCAGCGTATTACTCTTTGTGATGTAGAAGTGCTGAAATGGTCTGTATGCACCTTTTTTGTCTTTTCTTTCTGTGGAGACGTTTATTTTTATTTTTCATTCTTTCTCCTCCACATGATGACTGTGTCTTGGACCGGCAATGCTGAGTCTTGAGGTGGTAAGAATTCCTCTGGCTGTGGTAGTAAGCTGGTGTTGTCTGTGATCCAGCGATAGTGGTGTATGTGGTCCTTTGCCTCTAGTTGTGGATCTGGGTGTGTGGTGTCCCAGAAATGGTGGCTGCTGTCAGGGGTTCTCATGATGAAGGGGGCAGTTTGCTCCCCTGAAACGTGTAGTGAATAAATACGTTTAAAGACATTGCAATAGAGTCTAATAAGCCCACCACCTCATTAAACAGTGTGCTGCCTTCTTCCACGCTAAAAGCATCGGCCCAACCCTGCTGCCGACCGATGCCATCACAATCCACCAGTGTGACAGCTGCCATCCTCATACAAACAAACAGCAGCATCTTGCCCTCTTACCATCAAGTTGGGTCCCCAGTCGCTTCCAGGAGCAGCCTTCTTCCAGGCACATTGAGTCTCCCGCCTGCCAGCCTATAAACAGACCCCTTACATCAACTACCATTTCTGGGACATAGCGAGCACAAATCCACAATTCTACTACCACAGCCAGAGGAATACTTATCAACACAAGATCCAGCATTGTCGGTCCAAGACAAAGACATAACGCGGAGGGGAAGGCACATAGTGAACGAAAAAATGAATAAACGTCTCCACACAAAGAAAAAGAAAGGTCCGTGCATACAGACTATTTTAGCATCACTACATCACAAAGTGTGATGTAGGAGTGCCCCATTCTCTGCTTTGCTTACTTTCCGGAACATCATACCTGTACCCACTAGGACCGCGGTTCGGTACTAGGAACATTAGTCTCAGGGTTGCAAAACCCAGTGTCAAAGCTCCGAATAGCACTACACAAGATGAGCATTATTTCTCAAGCGTGACGTCTAATCCAACCCTATTTACTCACACTGCGCTTTCCCATACAGCTGAAATAACGATATGCCAATGTATACTGACTGAAAAGGACACTGTTTTGACCCCTGTCTGGTAAATGGGTGCCTATGGTTACGTTTAATGTATACAACGGGAGCTTTTCCCGGCATATACGTTAAACGTAGTGCACAAAGCCAGAGCAAGACTAGTTTACATTCTCGCCCTGACAGACTGTGATCAGAGGACAATGCAGAAACACAGGCTGTCGTAAAATGGTCTACATCTGCAGAAATGTGATCTATATAAAACAAAGTGTTACCCTATTGTAAGGGCTCTGTGATTTTTAAAAAAAAAAACAAAACACCCAAGGTCTAAAGAAAATTCTGATGAACGATTTCCCTTAAAATGTAAGTTATGGGGTCTTTTTGGAAGATAGAATTTTCTTGGTTATGTTTAGTATACTCTCCGATCACTTGTACATGGAATGTTGGGAAGAATCACATTCTACGAGACACAAATGACTCCCTGATTTATATTCCGGAGTAACTGAAGAGTATTTGACATAAGTCCGCTGTAGTCCTGTTGCTGAAAACCATTAGTACTCCACACGTCATGAATACATTTTCTCTGTGTTATTCAGGTTTTGATCTTTCTGATCCAGAGAAGGAGAAGGCTGGTATACTAGCACTGCAGCAAAAGGAGAGAGATGTCATCCACTCGGTAATAAACATTTTTTGTTTTCTTTCTCTGATCATTGACCGCTTGGCAGTTTCTTAACTTATGTCCCTTTGTCTTGATTAGGAACTTATTATCAGCCTCCTCAGCAACGCCGTAGCTCAGTTCAAGAAGTACAAATGCCCACGAATGAAAAGCCACTTGAGTAAGTACCTTCAGAACCTTAAGAACAACCCAAATATCAAAAAGAAAAAGTATTTACTTAATCTTATGCTTACAGGTTTATTAAAACTGCCATTCATTCAACCTGTCAAAGTTAAAGGGAGGCTTTTTGTGAGGTTACTGTACTTCCATATGAAATCCGATCTCCTGTAGCAACAGATCTTGACGGTGTCCGGAAATTGACACAGCATTGCCCATTGGACTAAACTTTGATTCCCAGTTTACCTTCCATCAGAGGGGTAGTACGATCTAAATCTTTATTTAGTCAGCAATGCTCTGTCATGATGATTTGCTTTGATTTCTTGTTCGGTTTACCATGTCGTGTAGTTGGTGCAACTATCTGCCAGATACTAATACAGAGAATTCACATTTAAGCAAGTCCAATATATGTTCAGACCCGAGGAGATCTCATTTATTTTCTCTTTACTTCCATAACAGTGGTACAGATGGGTGAAGAATATTACTATGCAAAAGACTACACTAAGGCCTTGAAGTAAGTTCTGAACCTTTAGAGAAGATTTTTTGGTGTAATGATCAATATTAAGGTAATATACAATAGGGTAATTCTAGACTGCTAGCAGATACATAAACCGTAATTGCTACTAAAGCTGGAATTTCTAAATTGTGCCATGACTCTTCATAGTCATCATTATATGTATGTGGGGAAATCCACAGTAATATTTTTACTTAGCACGACCATATATTCGTATGGAATTGTATATCATGTTCCTGCTGTATACTGTTAAGCTTTATATCCATTTTGTTGCCTAGGTTGCTGGACTATGTCATGTGTGACTACCGCAGTGAGAGGTGGTGGACCCTACTCACCTCTATATTGAGTACAGCTCTGAAATGTTCTTATCTCATGGCACAACTGAAAGACTACATCGTGTACTCTCTGGAGCTGCTGGGAAGAGGTAAGCATGAAGCAAGACAATGATGGGTCTTCTGAAATAGCGGGATCAAACATTTCCAAACACAAAACACTTCATAACGCTCATTGAATCAGGGCCAGCCTTTCCTGTATGTGGCCAGCATAAGTCCATGTTTGCTTCATTTTCCAAACAGCATCAACATTAAAAGATGATCAGAAGTCCAGGATTGAAAAGAACTTAATAATGGTGTTAATGGTGAGTTTCCGACACTGTATATAGTGACTATTTTGTGTGTTGACTCGATAGTGATTATATTTTCTTCCATAATGTGCAGAACGAGAGTCCTGATCCAGAGCCAGACTGTGATGCATCCATGGTGAAATTGGCGCAACGGTTGTGGGCGGATAGGGTCTCCTTGGCGGGTAGTAATTTGTTTACCATTGAAGTACAAGACTTTGTTCCATTTGGTATGTGTGATGGTGTAAACTTCTGTATACTTTGCTACATTATTATATACTGCTCATTGTAAAGTCATGTTGTGACCTGAACCTTTCTGCGTATATATAATATATATTCTTTTTCATCTCTGCAGTACAATGCAAGGCCAAGTTTCTGGCACCAAGTTTTCATGTTGATACTCCTGTGGAGCTGAATGTTTATTTAAAAACGGATTGCCCACATCCAATCCGCTTCTCAAAGCTCTGTGTTGGATTCAGCAACCAGGTACCTTTTTAACCCTTTAACGACCCAGCCTTTTTAAGTTTTAGTTTTTCACTCCCCGCCTTCCAAGAGTCAGAACGGTTTTAATTTTCCTTCAGTAGAGCGGTGTGAGGGCTTATTTTTTGCAGGAGGAGTTGTAGTTTCTATCGACACCATTTAAAGCACCATATAATGCACCCCACAAAGAATTTTTTTCCCATTTCCCAGTACAATTGGAAAAAAATCTAAATTCCTCCATTGTGGTTTTGTTTTTACGGCTTTCAAAGTTCGGTAAAAACTACAATGTAACTTTATTCTGTGGCTTAATACGATTACGGTGATACCAAATTTATATAGTATTTTTGTTTTTTTTATATATTTTCCTCCTGTTACAAAGAATAAACTATTTGTTAAAAAAAAAAAGTGTTCTGTTCACCACATTCTGAGAGTCAGAACTTTTTTCTTTTTCTGTCGATTGAGCGGTGTGAGGGCTTCATTTTTGCGGGACAACCGTTTTTTGTTTTTTTTTACTGATACCATTTTTTGGTACATTATGATTTTTTGATCGCTTTTTATTACATTTATTTTAAGCGAGAAGGTGACCAAAAAACAACCTTTCTGGGGTTGTAACATTTTTATTTCTTACGTCGTTCACCGTGCAAGTTAAATAATGGTATATTGTAATAGTTTGGACTATTACGGACGCGGCGATACAATTTTTTTTTTCTTCTTCTTTTACATTGTGCTTGAGGAAAAATGGCAAAAGTTCTTGATCTTTATAATTTTTTTTTTATTTTTTTATTTTTTTTTACACCTGAAAAATGTATTTGACTTTTTTTTACACTTTCTATCAGTCGATCGCTGGTACAATACACTGCAATACTAATGTAGAGGCAAGCAGAACTAAGGGCCTTTATTAGGCCCCAGGGGCTGCTATGATAACCATCGGCGCCCCCCGATCGTGCTGCGGGGGGGCCGTTGGGCTGTCGGAGTTAAGCAGCCAGCTGCGATGTATAGAGCGGGATCAGCATGTGAGCCCGCTCCAAACCTCACCCCCCCCCCCCCCGCTCCATGATGTGTATTTTCGTCATAGGTCGGGAAAGGGTTAAAAGTTATTTTCAGCTGTTTAACCACTTAAAGACAATCAGCGGCAGGAGCAGGCTATTATACACAGCCAGACTCATGCCACAACTGCAGGAATAGTCAGAGAACTCAGATTCAGACCGTTTAACCCCTTAGATGCCGCGGTCAATAGTGACTGCAGCATCTAAGGTGTTTGACAGAGGGAGTTCCCTCTGTCACCCCATCGACACATCTGCGTTGCGGTCGCATGCCGCCAATGGGTTTCCATGGCAGCCGGGGGCCCAGTAAAGGCCCTCAGGTCTGCCATCAGCATCTGCCTATTAGGCCATGCCAGAGACATTGCGTAATAGATTGCCTGTCAGTTTTACACCGACAGACAATAATGCTTTGGTATACGAAGTATGCCAAAGCATAATCTCTGCTATCAGAAGATCGCATTGTGAAGTCCGCTACCTATTGGGGCAAAAAAATAGAATTAAAAACATTTAAATAAAGATTATGGAAAAAAAATTACAGATAAAATAAAACAACTTTTTCCATTAAAAAGTGGTTTTATTTAGTAAAAAATATGGTCGATCGTAACGACTTGAACAATAAAGTTAACACATTAATTAAACCGCCGGGTGAACAGTGTACAAAAAAAGCCAAAATTCCTTCTTTTTTTTTTCCATTCTTCCTCAATAAAATCCAATAAAACGTAATCAATAAATCCCATGTACCACAAAATAGTACCAAAAAGTACACATTGTCCCGCAAAAAACAAGCCCTTATATAGCTACATCGACGGAAAAAATTAAAAATTAAAAAAAAAACGGTTTTTAGTGTGCAAACGTAGTAAAACAAAAAAAAACTATACATGTTTAGTATCGCCGCAATCGTACCCACCCATAAGGGTAACATGAACAGTGTCAATTTAAAACGCAAAAAACAATGCTGGAATTCCTGTTCTTTTTTTCAATTCCTTCCCAAAAAAGTTAATAAAAGTTAAAGAACTTTTCCACTCCCGGACAACTGATGACCTATCCACAGGGTAGGTCATCAGTATATAATCGGTCATATCAGACACTCGGACCCCGCACCGATCAGCCGTTCCGGAAGCAGATGGCACCGACCGCTGCATAGCGGCCGTGCAGCAGAACTGCAGGTCTGCTCCTATTCACTTGAATAAGAGCAGGGCTTTAGCTCGGCCGTTATTCTATGACCGGAGACATCTGCTTCCGACAATATCGTCCGGTGCCCGGCTGCAGCTGTCACCTTGCCTCCCAAATGAAATGGAATAAAAAGTTAGCAAAAATTCACGTGTACCCAAGCTACTACAGCTTGCCCCGCAAAAAAAAAGTCCTCACACCACTGCATCGATGGAAAAAATATATGGGTCTCAGAATAAGATGACACAAAACAAATGTATTTATTTTTTGCAAATCTTTTTATTTTTTCTTCTATTTAAAAGTATTTTTTATTTTATTTTGTTCTAAAGATGCACTATATACATTTTTGTATCGCTGTAATCGTATTGACTGCAGAATAAAGTTAACATGTCATTTTTAACGCTGGGTGAATGCCGTAAAAACTAAACCCTAAAAACAATGGAAGTATCACAGTTTCATGCAGTTTCCGAGTACATTATATGGTACGTTGAATGGGACCATTAAAAACTACAACTCGTCCCACAAAAAGCAATCGCTCATACGACTATATTGATGGAAAAACAAGAAAGTTATGACTTTTGAAAGGCGGGGAGGGAATAAAAGAAAATGGGGGAAAAAAAAGAAAATGAAAAAAGGAAAGATGGCTGCAGCTGCAAGGGGGGGGGGGGGGTAAAGGGGTTTTCTACCAAAGGCTTTTATGGCATGTCCAGTAGGTATGGATGGTGGAGAAGTGGTCACTCTTCATGTCTCATTCACTGAGCATTCACTGAGCAGCAGCGTTCTCCATGGGACCAGTGCTCTTAAAATCTTAATTGGAAAAACCCCTTTAAATTCCACCCTTTATCAAATTATAGCTTGTTGCTTGTGTCCCATATGCTGACTATAAACTGTGGTAAATGTCTATCCATAGATTGCTGACTGAAGTCAATCTCTGGGAAATCTAAATTCTATGCATATGCCTTGCTCGGTATTTGAATGTAGTAGGAACGATTTGTCTATTTTAGAATGGCACACGTTTTATATAGCAGAGGGACGAACGCACGTTCCACTAACGGCCATTCCTTCCTACTCCCCCATACGCGTACAGGACTCTCCAAGCAATGAGGAGAGAGGAACAAACAATAGGAGATTTTTAAATCCAACATGTCCGATCCTTCTGTCCTCCAACATCTGCCTTTGTATTGGGTTGCCCGGACTCTCTCCCAAATAAGATAGTCAACCAGTCCCACCGATCTCGGCATGTTTAGCCAACTGACATCTGATGTGTATTGGCACCTTAATAATACATTATGCAATGACACTGTAAATTATGCCCATATATGTTAGGAGCAACACATTTAAAGAGTAACTGCGCTTTCTGCAAACTTTTGATATGTCATAGAGACTTATCAAAAGTTTGGATCGATGGGGATCCCGGTGCTGAAACCCCCTCCACTGTTGCTGAAACAGAGGTGCAGAATCGCTCAGCTGAGCGCCATAAACCTTTAGCTGTGACCTGTGCTCCCTGTCAAGCTGAAGATCGCTCACATAAATATTCTATGTTTTTATGACATCTGTCAAAAGTTGGCAGAAAGTGCAGAGACTCTTAAATTATTTAAAACAATTCAATTATAGTTAATGAGCATATAATATTGTTATTATCCGTATACCATACATATATGTTGCCTTTTCTTTGGCAAGGAATACAACCAGTACTGTGTAGTGGAAGAACAGTACCAATCCAGTGATATACTAGAGCAGTCAGCACAAGGAACCATGTGCCTGGTGCCTGGTAAGACCAGAAAGTTCACATTCAAGTTTGTTGCCAAAACTGAAGATGTTGGTAAGAAGATTGAGGTGAGTGGAAAAATTGTAACCGGTATCTCCATGCGAAATACTAAAAACGCACTACTACTGATGTTGATGAGACATAATTATCAGATATACATGAATTATACTGCAGTTAGGCTATGTTCACACAGTTTTTGACGCGGAAACCGTGCCGCAAAACTCCAAAAACGGCCCGGAAATGATTTCAATGGGAGGCGGAGACGTCTTTTTCTCGCGAGCGGTAAAACCTATCTTCGGGCGTTTACGCCTCTGACCTACCATTGACATTAATGGGAGGCAGAGAGAGCGCGAAAAACGCAGCGAAAATCGGCGTGCAGGGAGAGGAAAATCTGCCTCAAACTTCCAAATGGAATTTTGAGGCAGAAATTCCGCCTGCAAAATACCCCGTGTGAACATCGCCTTACTGCTATTGAATTGTATAATGTTTGTAATAAACTTTATATTTATTAAATATCAAGTTTAAAGTAAACAAATTAAGAATTGTATCATAAGGTAGCAAACATTAGCACTTTAACGGCAATAATAAAAGTAAAGTTATCGGACCACAGCCTATTTTTCTGTAATAACAAATAAAATAGTTAAAGAAAACCTTTCACCTCCCCCATACATGTGCAGCATGTAATAGGCAGGGCTGCACAAACCATGGGGCACTTTACATTTTTTTTTCTACCTCCCTCCGTTATTTAGATATCGGTACCGTTATATTTTTTGCGTCCGATATTTAAATAACCCCCTGAACAGTCAACCGGGCGAGTACTGGCAAGGGGGCGTGTTACTATGGCTGTGACACTGTCCAATCAGATATGGACCGTGCCACAGCAATAGCGAGCAGAGAAAGTGTACGCTCTCTCACTCTTCAGCTTTGAAGATCAGTCTTTTCACCCGAACTGGCAAGGGGACGTGTCACTGCTATGGGCAGTGTAAGAGCTGGGGAGCGCTTGCACTGTCCGTAGCAGAGACACGCCCCCTTGCCAGTTCGGCGGACAATACAAGACTGATCTCTCACAAGAGCTGAGAGCTCGCTCTCCTCTCCCCAGCTCTTACACAGAGAGCGTGCACTTTCTCTGTTCGCTCTTGCTGTGGCACTGTCCATATCTGATTGGACAGTGTCACAGTCATAGTAACACGCCCCGTTGCCAGTACACGCCCCGTTGACTGTTCAGGGGGTTATTTAAATATCGGGCACCAAATATAACGCACCGATATCTAAATAACGGAGGGAGGTAGAAAAAAATGTAAAGTGCCCCATGGTTTGTGCAGCCCTGCCCATTACATGCTGCACTCAGCTGCACATGTATGGAGAGGTGAAAGGTTCTCTTTAAAGGGCTGCTCTACACCTAGGGGGCATAATCTGACGTGGAACATTTAGGAGGATGGTTTTCCTGATATATTTAATAAATTTGGTATCATAACATAAGATTGCAGTCAGGCAAACACAATCTTGTGTGATAACTTGATACCCTGGATATATAGTGGCTTGATATTTTCTATTTATACCATTTATAGACTATGTAGATAGATAAATGGATCATTAGGTTTGGATATAGATGGCTTGTTCCAAGCCTTTATTTTGATATTGTAGTATCTAGACTTGGTTTGAATTAGCTAAACTACCCCTGAGTGATAATAGTTAAAAAAATTAATTCCTACTCCGATATACATGGTTAAATTGTTATGTTTGTCATATATTTTCCTTTCAAAACCTCAGGGATGTACTCACATTGAAGGGCAAGGGGGTACTATCTTCTGACTATCTTACTTTCTCCGAGCACTGGGTTCGTAAAATAATTGGTGTAGAGCCATCTTACAGTAATTGGTGACTACTACCTGCTGCTACCTGATTATAGACCTACATGTGTATGACTGGTAGTGGCAGTGGTTTTTACCTATTAAAAATAGACCACCACATATTAGAAGGGTTAGATCTTGCCTAGATTTATTTTTAGAATATTGGTAGTGCTACATGTGCTGTAGTATGTTTGTTAGTTAGTTAGTTAGTTAGTTAGTTAACTATTAACACATAGATTTGAGGTCTTATGTTAAATGGCTGAAGAATAAGCTCCTATATGCATCATTGTTATGAATTTGACCTAAAGAAAAGTGATAAAGAATGTTTTTCCACTATTCAGATAACATCAGTGGATCTAATCCTGGGCAGTGAGACAGGCCGCTGTGTCATTCTGAACTGGAGAGGTGGTGGTGGAGATGCGGCCTCAACTCAGGAAGCCATCCAGGCAGCTCGCTCCTTTAAACGCAGACCAAAGCTACATGATACTGAAGTGCACTGGGATAGTATCATAATTCAGGCCAGCACCATGTAAGAAATAAGTACTGTAGAATAGTTCATGCTTTTCTTTCTTTACCAGCAGGAAATTCTAATAATTATTTTGCTTTTCAGGATTATTTCTAGAGTACCTAAAGTTTCTGTTCAACTGCATCATGAGCCGCCATCACTGAATAATGAGATGTACTGCCTGAAGATTACCATACAGTCTCAGGAGGACATGGTCATCAGAGATGTGAAGGTCACGGCGGGTCTTAAACCAGGTATAAATCTGATTATCGTCTGTATCTTTATATGCAAGATAGTGTGTTCTCACAGGGGATATTTGTAACAGAAAATATTGCACCTAGAGTTTAGGTATCATTTAAAAGTTAAAATAGGTATTTTATGTGATGCCAAGCTAGCCATTTTTGTTATATTCTAGTAACGACCAGGGGTGTAGTTGTAGGGGTTGTACAGGTACTAGTCACTACAGGGCCCTGGTACCTGAGGGGGTCCACAGGCCCCTCTGCCATATAAGAAGACACCGCTATTATAAATGGCACATGATAGGTGGAGGCCCTGTTGTAGAATTTGCATTGGGGCCCAGAAGCTTCAAGTTACGCCTCTGGTAGCTGCAATAATTTAAAGTAATGACGTACTGTATTACATACGTCATTGGCAGTGAAAAGGTTGAAGAGTAGGTTCAGTTATACTGTTGATTTGATGCTTTCTATTTAAAATTCTGTCAGTTCTTTCTTATCGTCTCCTTGGCAACAGACTACAAACTACCAACAGTCCGCAATCACTGTAATGTAGAAATTTGATAGTTTGTAGTCTGTTGCCACGTACACAATAAGAAAGAACTGACAGAATTTTAAACCGAAAGCATCAATTCAACGGTATAACTGAACCTGCTCTTTAACCTTTTCACTGTCTCTATTTTACGTGATGAAGGGACTTTAGTGGGCCTGAAACACATTGTTTCTGAGGTTAAATAAAATACTATTTTCGCAAGACTGGTAACCTTCACCACAAGCCGTGTTTGCTTGGAGTGACAAATCCATTTTTACTTTCATTTTGATACATCCCTAACCACATGAGCACCGTATAGCTGGGCATCCTTTCTGGCAAGAGGCCATACAAATGCGCCATAGAGTTATGCCTATCGTTTAGCACAACTCCCAAAGTTGAGCCTCCTTTCTCTACCTAGTTTGACATTCTTTACTAGAACGTCCTCACCCTATGTTGCGCCGTCTTTTCTGTTACTTGAGCCTTATCTAGACTTGTCTTCTTACATAGAGTTCAGTAAGAGGGTTGATACACAAGCAAGATTATACATTCTGCGTATTCACATTACAGGGACTCGGCTATTACAAATGCATAAGAACAAAATACAGGAAAATGCTAATATGATCTGGCCATTTTCAGTTTCCAGAACTCTCTTTTCATATTGCAGCCTGCATTATGTAGTCCTGTATGCTATTTCCACTTCTTATTTATTGTGATTCAGTATGTTCTTCCATCTCCTCACTGGATGACACTTTGCTTTTTTTCTGGAGAGAAGGAGAAAAATTTTTTTTAATTAAAAAGATAATTGGGAAAAAATCTAACTATGTTGTTTGTTGTGGCATTATCACTATTGGGCACCCCCGTCTACTAAAAACTATTCGCTCTTTTTTTAAGTGAGAGACAAAAATAAACCGTTTATCGATGTGTTAGTAACTTATGTTTCTGACTTGTCAATGATCATTTGTCATGTCGAGAGGCAGTGAGTGTGAACACAGTTCTTGGGTGTATAGCTGTAGATATCTTTTTTAGGTCTCTGTATTGTCTCCTGTGCTGTTGAGATCAATGAATGGCCATGTCTAAATAACATAAATCTCATTGCTTGGCAGGGTCCCTAGTAAAATAAAGAGATTTAAATGTTATTTGCTAACACAGTTGACATGTGTGGATAGTGAAGAATATATTTTACTGTTGATTCCCAAATAAACCCAACAAGACCCAGCTTTGCGCAGTGCAAGTAATGGCTTTAAACCCATGTATCCAGTAAGTGGGGTGAAATTATTATACAATAGCCATTTTGGTTGGAATCTCAGTATATCGCTTTTCTGGTTTTGTATCTAAACGCATGTACTCTTCATATGTAGGATAAGGATTTACATATCTGAACTTTGCATTGTGCCATTCCTCTTTTATTCTTCATGGAAATGTATGAATTAATTGCTAACTGATTGTTACCATTCCCGAATGTGTCCTTACATAGTGCGACACTGTCAGCGATGAGTGGACAGTATGAGAATATGTGTAGGGACACGCCATATTGACAAGGGGAATAGTAACATTCCGTTATCAATTTATTCATACATTTCCTGGAGGAATAACAGAGGAATGGCACAACACAGAGTTCTGAGAAAAGATGCTCCAGCATTGTCATTTTATGGTGATTTCAAGTATTTACTGAAATGGACATGACTGTATTATGACTCTACTCTACCCTACCCATAGAAGCTGATGGAGATTTAGTGCATTTTCTTCATGTGCTTTATTTTAAGCCATAACCAGGACTGGATCCTAAACAAAGGAAATGTATAAAATAACTGCTTATACACCTTTTTGTCTGGATCCAATCCTGGTTTTGGCTTTAACCAAAAAGCTACCTCAAAACTGCACTGTGCAAACCTGGCCTAAGTATGATCTTCGCATTCAGCAGAAGTCAGGTCCTATGTATTAAAAATTGTGTACATCTGTTAACGCTTAAGCTTTATTCACACGACCAGGTTTTTCACGGCCAATTTGCACCTGTTCGGGACCCCCTTTCACAGATCCCTCATAGTCTTGAGTCTATTTAGGGATCCGAGAAAACGGGCAAAAACATGACGTCCTATTTTTTTCCCGGGCCGCTCACACACGTGGGTAGCCCATAGACATGCATTGATTTTAATTCTACCATGTGACGGCCGTTAAAAAAAACGCAGTCACACAGACGATTATCCCTGTCGTCTGAATAGGGCCTTAGGGTGATATTACACAGCCCAACCTAGGCCTTGTAAATCAGCGCCGATCAACGAGACAGCTCGTTGATCGGCGCTTGTTTGCTCCTTTCACAAGGAGCCAGTATGGGGGCGAGCGCTTGTTACTCCGATCACTCGTCCCCATACATTTTTATCATGTCGACAACAGATCTGGGAGATGTGCTGCCGACAGTCATAATAGTTTCGTTACTTAAAATGATACAATCAGCCGATGAACGAGCATTTGCTTGTTCATCGGCTGATCGTTGTCCTATTTACACAGGGCAATTATCGGAAACGAGCGATGGCCGGTGTAAAAGGGCCTTTAGACTTCATATTGATGGCAGCCCTAATGTCCCTAGCAAGAGCGGCTTTATTACTGCTGCTTTCAATCACCTTATTTGACCCCACACCATGATATGTCTTGTGCAATAACCCAGGAAAACAATGTCTCTCACAGGGCAGGATGCCAATCTCACTCAAAAGACTCTGGTTACGCTTCAGGGAACAGAAATGTGCGATGACTCAAGCCCTGCTCTGCTCACTGACATCCCCATAGAAAACCTGCAGCCCGGAGAAAAGGTGCCTGTGTGACCTTTCTGATGAATACTGAGCCAGCGTGCGGTGTATATAAGTCTACTCAACACGCAGCTCTGTTACAGGAAGGCAAATATGGATCAATACTGTATATTGATATAATACAGCCACTGTATATTTATATAGGGATTTGAGGGCAGGGAACTGAACCCTGGTTGCTGTGTACAGCTCAAATGTTTTTATAAATGGCTTGGATACTATCATGTATAGATTTTCTTAAAGCGAGTTATCTAAAAATATATAAAGGGCATCTGAGTTTTATTATAACTCCCCTATCTCTTCCACAATAGCGTTAACGAATTGATGTATATTCGGTTCTGTTCACATCTGCATTGGAGGCTCCATTAGGGGTCTCCGTTGCTATATATTGCTATTTATATATTTGTTTTTGTAGTAATATTTACTAAAACGGTGTATTTGTCTATAAAATATACAGTCCCTAATGGATATGTCATTAATTTATCATGATGTGTTAAAGAATTCTAGTTATTAACCATCCTGCATGAAATGTAATATTCAGGTTTATAATATATATAATATTATAGTGTAATAACCATCGTCTTGCTATCTCTGTAGCTGGATATGCCCTTGTACATCCGCTGCAGCACTATCGGAACGCGTGTATTTCTGGTTTATGTTTCATACCTGATCGATGCGTCCGTTGATGGCAAAGATATTGTCTGCAGATGTCACAGGGTAAGTTAACGCTCCTATGTTGTGGAATGTAAGTCTCTTGTACGATAGTTTCATGTATAGGTTCTTCACTACTGCTACCTTTTATCTAGAAAAGTTTTAATATTGAAATATAATTACGTTCTATATTTATTACATTTGAATATATACACAGTCGAGTCACGTTATTATGACCACCAGCTAATATCCAGAGTAACCGCCGTCTGCCCCAGGGAAGACAAACCGCATGAGTTCCTTCCACATGGATAAGTGGGCCCAGAGAATGGCATGAAAAAATTCCCCAGACCATAACGCTGCCGCCACCAGCTTGTGTTCTTCCAGCAATGGTTGCAGGGTGTTTGTTCTCTGATGTTTCTCGGCTGACACGCCAACGTCCATCCGTTCGATGAAGCAGAAAATGTGACTCATCGGAGAAGGCAACCCTTTGCCAATCATCGGTGGTCCAATTCCGATACTGCCGTGCAAATTGAAGCCTTTTTCTACGATTCACCTTTGTTGGCATAGGAGCGGTGACCATCCGTCTGCTTCGGAGCCCCATATGCAGTAGGGTTTGCTGAACTGCTGTTTTAGACACACGTCTGCTAGCCCCCTGGTTGATTTTCACAGTGTTCTGCTCCACTGTAGCGTGTAGTTCGGCCCTTGCGCACCTACGTAGCCGACGTTCACTTCTCACATTAATGGCACGTGGTGCTCCACAGTTTCCACGTCGGTTATTCCCAATGGTGCCATTGGTCCACTCACGATACACTTTCACCTCAGCAGCACGCGAACAGTTCACAAACTGCGCTGTTTGAGAAATACGGTCACCCTTGGCCCGAACACCAATAATCAGCCCTTTTTGCAACTCTGATAAATCGCCCCTTTTACCCAGGGCAACAACGAGTGATATGTGTTCAGACAGCCTATCACACACCTTATATACCCACCAAGCCAGCCAACGACACATCACTTCCTTCATGGGCTACGTGTTGTCGATGTCGAAAATAGGAGGTGGTCATCATAATGTGACCTGACTGTGTAGTATGTAGAAATCCGGAAGATTATATTATATGGACTCTGTTTGTTTCCCTTCAAGGATGAGACTGTGACTATTGAGACCGTTTATCCCTTTGATGTTGCTGTGAAGTTTGTCTCTAGAAAGGTTGGTACCACAGTTAATATTTACTTATTGTTATGACACATTAGATGCGTATTTCACTTTTGTAAAAGAAAGACCACTTATAACAGGATTTTACAACATTGCAATTTAGACTGTTCACATCACACTTGCGGTGGGGATTCAGTATATATGCTGGGAGCACTTTCCAATGTAAACACAGACGGGTCCATAGACTTTAAAGAGGCTCTGTCACCACATTATAAGTGCCCTATCTCCTATATAAGGAGATCGGCGCTATAATGTAGGTGACCGCAATGCTTTTTATTTAGAAAAACTCTATTTTTACCACTTTATGACCGATTTTAGCTTTATGCTAATGAGTTTCTTAATGCCCAACTGGGCGTGTTTTTACTTTAGACCAAGTGGGCGTTGTACAGAGGAGTGTATGACACTGACCAATCAGCGTCATGCACTTCTCTCCATTCATTTACACTGCACTAGCGATACATCTATATCGCTATTTGCAGCCACATAAACACACTATAACATTACTGCAGTGTCATGACAATGAATATACATTACCTCCAGCCAGGATGTCGTGTATTCAGAATCCTGACACTTCTGAATCTTTTCTGTGAGATTTCCAGCAAGGCAAACGTAATCTCATTTGAAATGACAGGTTACATCGTAATCTCGCGAGATTACGTTTGCCTTTCTGGAAATCTCTCAGAAAAGATTCAGAAGTGTCAGGATTCTGAATACACGACATCCCAGCTGGAGGTAATGTATATTCATTGTCAGGACACTGCAGTTATGTTATAGTGTGTGTATGTGGCTGCACATAACGATATCGCTATCTGCTGTGTAAATGAATGGAGAGGAGTGCATGATGCTGATTGGTCAGCGTCACACACTCCTCTGTACAACGCCCACTTGGTCTAAAGTAAAAACACGCCCATTTGGGCATTAAGAAACTCATTAGCATAAAGCTAAAATCGCTCCTAAAGTGGTAAAAATAGATGTTTTTTCTAAATAAAAAGCACTGCTGTCACCTACATTACAGCGCCCATCTCCTTATGTAGGAGATAGGCCACTTATAATGTGGTGACAGAGCCTCTTTTTAAGTGAAGGAAGCTGTAATACTGTGCCCAGCCACTAGGAATGTGTCAACGTTGTGCTGTGCTGACCTGTGTAATAAAAGGAAGGGGAAACAATGCTTGCTAGTGCGCCGTGACCACTTTAAAAAGCTTATCGGTGAGGCTCCTGTGAATCGGATCTCCATCGATAAGATATTGTTGGCCTATCCTTAGGATAGGCCAACAATTTTATTTCACCAGATAACTCCTTTTAATGTTCTTGCCGTTTTAAACCATGACATGGACATTAGAAATTGGAGGTACACTTTACATCCGGCCTGGCAGAAAGACGTTTAACTTTTTTTCTGGCAGTCAAGCTTAAAGCAATGATGTAAACCTGTTGTATTCTCCTGGCTGAATTTTTCCTGTTTTCTTTTTTTGTGCCGTGACAGTTTGAACATTTAGACCGTGTCTACACTGACATCCCATTTTTGTTAATGACTGATATTCTAAGCGCCTCTCCATGGGCACTCACCATCTTGTCCAGCCAACTGCAACTCTCATCATTTGTCACCCCTGTGGATCAGCTAGAATCACATGTGGAGAATGGTGAGTTAATGTTGTCAAATAATCTACCCACAATGCAGCATAGTATTGCATCATACATGCAGGATTTCTGGTTCATACAACCCCTTGTCAAGTGCTTGTTAGGCCAGGCTCACATTGTGTTTTTTGCACGCTGATTCTGACGCTTTTTCAGCATCGGAATCAGCGTGGAAAATGCCTTGCTTTTAGCTCTCATTGCTTTCTATGGGAATCGGCATCGTAGTTCAAACGGTGCTGATTTTTCAGCTCGACAAACCAAAAACGGCTATGCTGAAGGTAATAATAATATTAAAAAAAGCTAGCTTTACTATCTTGCAATTGAGCACCACAAATACCTATTGAAAACAATGGGAATGCTGAAAAAAAATGCTTTGGGGGCTGTTTATTGCACTTTTCTGCACAAAAAATCAACAACGTACCATACAGCTTGCATTTTAAAATCTGCATCCATAATCTGCCTGGAAAATGCGCTGATTTTGGAGACCAATTAAGCGTCATTTTTGTCAGCCAAGCGTCATTTTGCGCAAAAAATGCTGCGTTTTGCGCGCGCAAAAGCTCAGTGTGGCATCTGTATATGTTGCGTGGCTGCGTGATTTTCGCGCAGCCGGCATCATTATGACACTCTGTTTTTATGTTTACAAACATAAAAGCCGAAGGTGCTTTTCTGTTTTCATTCATTCTTTTTACTACTGTTGCGCGAATCACTTGCAGCAACCGGAAGTGCTTCCGTGTGCCAAGCGCGATTTTCACGCACCCATTGACTTCAATAAGTGCGTGATGCGCAAAACACGTGCAAGTATAGGACATGTCATGAGTTTTACGCAGTGCACATACGCTGCCTGAAAATCACTGACAGTCTGAACGGCCCCATTCACTAACATAGGTCCGTGCGACGCGCGTGAAAATCACGCGCATATGATGGTCGTATAACACGTTGGTGTGAATGTCCTCCACACATTACCTTGGTGTGAATAAGGCCTTAGGGTGTTTTGTGGTAATAGTGGTGAGTTCCTCGATTGTGCCCTCCCTCTATTAGTCAGAGCAGATTGAGGCCCCAATTAATGAAATGTCCTATTGATATCAGTGAAACCAAGGCTAAAGATGAAAATAGAAAGCAGCATATGCCCCCCCATGTGGATCCATTAAAAGAAACTGGACAACCTGTTTAAAGTGAACATAATTCGAGACATTAGATCCAAACTGTAAATACCTGGGTGGTATCGTACATACCGCCAATAAAACCAATAACGGAATTGCATAAATATATTTTTATGTTTTTGTGTATGAAATAATGTCTGTTGAATTACCTCGTAGTTTTAAATGTACGCATTTTTATTTATTTTTTACTATTTTTTCAATGTTGTACTTTGGATATATGATGGATATAATACAACTGCACCTGCGTGATTTGTCTTGTGTGTCCCAGTTGTGTTACGGACTGGAGAGAGTGCCAGTGAGTGCTTCTGTCTTCAATGTCCACCCATAGCCAATCCTCAGAACGGTGTGGCCACGGGCAGCTATGTTATTTCTTGGAAGAGGTAAGACAAGGTCCTAAGAGAAGCATAACACAGTATTTGTATGGGTGAAGAATAACATGTATTATAGTGTCGCTGTCGATTTATCTAAACCTGCTATTTTATAGATTAGTTCCAGATCTGCTATGCGGACACTCGATGTGCAGCTCTGCAGTCAAACCCATAAATAGGATTTCTCCTTCCGTTGCGCTTGTAGAAAGAAGAATTTTTCTTCCAATTTTATATAATGGGCTCACAATTTCATTCCTGCAGGCATAGTGCGTATCTGCTTTATGGTCAAGACATGGCTGCTCTTCTCTGGATTACTTATTTCCCAGTGGTTATATAACACCAACTTGTTCCACAGCTTTGTTCTTATATTGTAGTAACTCATGTCAGTTCTTGCTCACAATCTAATCTCAGATGCAATTTCATAGGAAGTCATTTAATATATCAGTATATGTTCGTGTGTGATAGGAATCCGGAGTATATATACCGTTTTATGTTTTGCTGCTCTTCTTGATGTGCTTAACAGAGCTAATGCTTTACTGCTTTATCGAATACATTATATATTTTTTTTATCTGTTTCTTTTAAGGAGTTCGGCTTCAGAAAATGTACCAGTTGTGAACACTTTGGTTACATTGCCTCATGTTATGGTTGAGAGTATTCCACTTCACGTCCGAGCAGGTAAATCAGAGATGTCAACCGACCACTTTCACGAAGTACAGTAAAAAATAGTGTAGTACCGTGTTAGCCAGAAACAATATGTCATTTTAAATACTTTTGTGTCAAAAAAGACAAAAGTATAGTAGGTATGATACCTTTATTGGCGAACCATAAAAGTTTTTATATGTGGCTTTCAGAGCACACAGGCTCCTTCTTCAGGCAAGTTTAGAAAACTTTTCTAAACTTGCCTGAAGAAGGAGCCTGTGTGCTCTGAAAGCCGCATATAGAACTTTTAAATAAAGGTATCATACCTACTATACTTTTGTCTTTTTTGACACAAAAGTATTTAACAGACCACTTTGTAAGATGTCTGAAATTGAATACGTTTTTCTCATACAGTCTAATATATTGGCCATTGAGCTAAGCGTTGAAACATTGGTTCTACTTTAAACACAGTGTTACTGTTTACTTCTTCATGTAGTCTACTTATAAAGCTAAGCCGCTTTGCTAGGCATTTCATTTACCTATCTGGTACTAATGCAAAATGACATCATGCCTTATCAGTGGACCATGAAGAACAGCTTTGGGCTGTCCTGATATGCTGGGAGTTATAGTTGCACAATTTTAAAACTACAGGTTGAAGACTACTGCCCTATATACTGCCTTATATCCTAGACATGCTAGTTGTTATTGAAACCAGTAGACATACTAGATGACGGATGTTCTTAGCTGAGCTCCTATAATGCAATAATATGTATATACATTTACACTGTGAAAATCCTTTCATCCAGAAACTCTGATAGTCCAGCACAGAATTGCATGATAACCTTACATAATCAAGAACAGAACCAATAAAATTGAGCAGAGAGAACATATTATGAAACAAATTAAAAAAACAAAGTAATAGTAGCATATTCTTTTTTCGGACCAACCAATAATCCAGTTTATTTGACCATCCAGCACACATCAGGTCCCATAAATTCCAGAGTATAGGGATTATACTATATATGTAAACCATAAAATGCTGTACTCATTTTTTCGCCAAGTTTGTAATGTATTTTATGTCAAAGTTCAGCCCATATGAGCTAATGTCGGCGAATGTGGCAGAAGTTTGATGCTGTTCAAATAACTATGTGACTATATGGATGTGTTGCCTACTTTATTTTTAAAGGCGTTCTCTGCTATGGGATAATCCCTACTTGTTAAGTGGCTCCCTTGTCAATAATCTGATACCTGTGTTCACCTGCTGGGCCCCCAGTCATAAACTGTAATCTGTGGGTAAACCTGGCAGTAAGTCTTCAATATCCCTGCAGCACCACCATAGGGAACATTACACAGTGCCCATTCATATCAATGGGTTGTCTGTGTAATGCAGGACAGGTACTCCAGAGAGAGACGCCCATTGTAACGGCTATCACTATTGGCCACCAGATCAGGATCATGGAGAGAGGCTCTCCCTCTATTATTTCCAAATTCACTAATAGCAAACCCATTTTCATATAACCGATGTATCATCTTAATGTTTACCGTCCCATTCCCCACCCCTTATCCTTCCCAGTTTGCCATCATCATAAATAATTGTATTGAAGTTCAAATACTGAAAATACTATTCATTATTGTTTTTATAGCAGATGTCTTCATTTTCGAAATATTACTAACAGTGAAATAGAAAATGTGTGAGACCACAAACAAATTAGCTTTTTCTTTCTTTTCTTTTTCTCATTTAACCATGCACAGATTTGCCATCCTTTGGAAGGGTTAGGGAATCCCTGCCAGTGAAGTATCATCTGCAGAATAAGACCAATTTGGTTCAGGACATCGAAATTGCAGTGGAGCCAAGTGACGCATTTATGTTTTCTGGACTCAAACAGGTAGACCTTGTTATAAAGCAGCTGCTCACATACTTTATGTGCTTTGCAATCCAAAGATCCATATTTTACTATGAAAATAGAAAAATCTTATTTCTGGTTCAGTGTCTTAATATCCCGTTTTACTTTGTTCTTAAAGGGTATGTGCAGTTTTCTCATAGTAACATTAACTTTTAGATATGTATTCAAATTTCACTATGCTGTTGGCTGATTTTTGTATTGCTTAGGTTTTTAACGGCCATGGACCTCTTTTGTAGACCTTTTTTTATACTATTGCATTGTATGTACCGTTTGTCTTCTGTACAATACAATACAAGCTGCTGGATGCCGTTCAGTGTTCAGTCCGACAGACCAGTTGAACATCGGCTCCTCTCCAGCCTCTCTCCCTGCTCTTCTGAACGCTATTCTAAACTGACATTTTTTACAACGAAAGCAAATTAAACCTAAATTATATAAGATGAATGGCGTTCAGTAAAGCAGAGAGGTTAGAAAGGAGTCAAAAATAAGCTGGTCTGTCGAACTGAGCACTGAACGGCATCTACCAGTTTACATTGTATTGTAAGATATACAAGCTGCGTAAGACACAAACGTTGCATAATTTCAATTAAAGCCAATTGTAAACATGTTTTATTTAATAAAATACATACAATGCAATAATAACAAATATGTCTGGAAAGGCATCCATAGCCTTTAAGACGTGCTTTCTCTTACATGCCTGCTTGTGGAGCTGCAAGTTCAGAGCTCTGTGATCTCTGTAAGAAAGTGCAGCTCAGACGTCTCCTTCGACATATATTATTATATACCATGTGTGAATAATACTAACCTACAGTGACCACAGATGCATATATGGTGCTCTGAAGTTGGTAAGCAAGAACCAAGGGAGAAATATGCGACTGCAGGAGCAGACTACGCACAAGTTTTGTTTGTAGTCTGTAATCTTGGAGAAGCCAGTGCATTATAGTAGGGCACATAGTAAAATGACAGGATATTTTCTAATCAAGACTATTTACCAAATTGCACTACAGCAAGGAAAAGGTGGTTGCAAAAAGTGCAAATAGCCTTTAACCTATGATTTTTCTTATCATAAATTCCTGTTTTCTTGTATTGTAGATCAGACTACAGATCCTGCCTGGTACTGAGCAAGAGACGCTGTATAACTTTTACCCCTTGATGGCAGGATACCAACAGCTTCCATCTCTTAATATCAGTGTATTGAGGTTCCCAAACTATACCAGTCACATGCTGAAACGTTTCTTACCTACTCATGTATTTGTGAAGGTGAGTTCATTTATTTCCTGTTCCATATCAAGCAAGTCTTCATTCTCTACTCCTAGTTGTCTTCTATTGGTCTTCCAGCTGGTGTCTCCATTTTACCAACTGTATTTGCTAGTCATACTGATAACTCATAGTTTGACTATATATATATATATATATATATATATATATATATATATATATATTTCCGAATGGACTAAAACTGCTCGAATTGTTAATACTGGTGCCAAAATTGCCTGCATTATCGTAAACAATCTCCTTTGGTTAATTTTGATATGTGTTGATCCTAATCTCTGTATTGTGTCGCTGGGAACCTAATCCCCTCAGAATCAGTATTTACTGTGTAAACAGTATCCTGTAATCTATAACTGCTAAATATGAAATCACAAATTGTTTATACTGCTTTATCTTTCAGCCACAAGGACGTCGCGTGGATGATGACTCTATTGAAGCCGCATGAGAAGGAGAATCCTGTACATTGGTCTATATCTGTTCAATTCACACATGAATTCTGTTCATAGCGCAATATATTTTTATTGTCCTAAAACGAAAAATGTGGTTTTTGAGTGTTCAGCTATTTAGGAGGATTTTTCAGGACGTTTACTTAAGGCCTAGATTTCATCAATACATTCCAGTTCCGGCCAATAGTCCTCAATAAAAGTGAGTCAGTAATGCAAGGTAGGGACAGCATTGATTTGTGAATATCTGTATACAGCTTTTTAGCCAATGGAACAGCCCATAACGAATACCTTGTTTATCTAGTTACACATCAATACGTTATAACCACATACACTAACATAGCCCACTAGTTTATAAAGACTGTAATATGTACCTCGCTATCTTTCCCAAATGTAACATGCAGACTCAGATCCCTGACATCGAGTATTTTCATGCCACGTTTGGCAGCTGGTTGGTCTCGGGAAGAAAGGTGGTTACTTACCAGCTTTAAAACGGCCGAAATCTTCTACAATACAAAACCCATTGAGTTATGTGAGTGTTGTGTGATTTACAGTGTGTCCCCTGTAGTGAAGGAAATGACTGTAGATCAATATTGTATGTCATGTGCTATACTAATATACCAAACTTTAAATCTGCGAGCAAACTTAGGAGTTAAAATGGAAAAGTCATAAAATTTGCCTTTGCAGGAATAAAATTTAACGGGAAATTCAACGTAAATATCGAAACCCTCAGTGGTTTGGTTCACCAATCTGAAAGTGAAGTATGCCCTTCAAATCTCCAAGCCCATATGAGCTGGTCTGCCGTGTATAGGCATCCAAGTTGATGTTATCACGTAGGATAACCAAACTACTAGGGTCACCCATTACATTGTCGCTAATACAAAAAGTGTTCATGAAGATCTGCGCTTGTAAAGTTTTGCCAAAGTTGACATCCTCACCCTTTCTATAGTTAGCATTTTTATTCATGACGCCAGAACCGCATCATTGGGTTGGATTTCAGATAATTCACATTTTCCACTGTAAATCTTCCTGTAAATAAAGAACTGTGTGTGTGTGATTCCATGCCAGTTGTCCAACTTACTATTGTTGTTATTATTATATCGTAGGTTAATTCTCTAAGCCGTCAGTCATTTAAACATTTTAAAGATTTCAACTTATGAGAGACCCATTTAGATAATTGTCACATTCATTTAATGTAGATGCTACTGTATGCTGAATGTACGGGTTGTATGTTGAATTATGTGTGCTGACCAACAGGTGGCAGTATTGTATATTTACTGCAGGGTGACAAGTCTGCACAAAATAGGGGTTGTCTGAATTCCTCAAAAGGATATTTATGGTGTGGCCCCCTCATTCAGGACCCCACTCTGTTTACAAACTTTTTATACAGGCAGCTCTTGGATTGCTACCACCCCAGGGCTATCTTGTGAGAGCATGTTTTAAACAGTGATATGCCAGTATATTAGTGGTGTTCATAAATAAAGATAGTAATGAATGAAACTATTTAAAGTTAAAAAAAAAAGATGAAAGATGTTAAGAGAAAGGGGCTTGGCTAACAAGAGTGTGCCAAATGTATTAAAGATATGCAACCATTTTTTGGGAAATATTGATGGGCTTATGTACACCAACCATGAGGTCGCATAAGGAAAATAAATCTGTCTAAATTGCCCAGTTTTAGTTAAAGGAGTTTTCCCATCAGAGACTTTTATGACATATCCACAGGATATGTCATAAATGTTAGATAGGTGCAGGTCCCACCTCTGGGACCCGCACTTATCTCTAGAACGAGGTCCCCTAAACACTGTTCTACTGCTCTGTGTTGTGGCTGAAGTGTGTGATTCCCGATCATGTTAGATGAAAACAACGTGGCTCGCTGTGCTACGCTGCTTCCGTAACTGCTATTCAGTTCTATGGGACTAGAAAGAGCGTAGCACAGCGAGCCACGTTGTTTTCATCGAACATGATCGGGAATCACACTCTTCAGCCACAACACAAAGGTAGAATGGGGTGTAGGGGGCCCCATTCGAGAGATAGATGCGAGTCCCATCTCTGGGAACCGCACCTATCTGACATTTATGACATATCCTGTGGATATGTCATAAATGTCTCTCACGGGAAAACCCCTTTAACTATAGTTGACTAAAAAATGTTTATAAAATAAAGTTGCTACAAATATACAATGAACACAATTTAAAAACAATAAATGTTTAATGAATATCCTGGAAAAATAGTATAAACATACCGTATTTAGTAGCTGTAGGCGTGTACCACTGTATAGTTCTCTCCATATGGTGGTTCATGCCGCAATGTTTGATATATGAATCAAACAGAAAACTCTTCGGTATGCCTTCCCATCAAATCGCTTATAGAAGTGCCGTATTCTTGCTATGTAAAACTTAAGGCTCTGACATATGCCCATAATACAGCTCCACACCAGCACTATATATTTGTAGTTTTTAATTTAAAATGTAACTAATAACCTTAAAAATTCAGTGGAATGGCCCTTTAATAGCAGGGAAGTAGCTGCACTACAATTTACCTTTTTGTAACCGAGGTTTAGTGCGATCATTTTTACTAGTAGATGTCCCTTAGGCCTCATTTACACGAGCGTGTGCGTTTTGCGCACGCAAAAAAATGCAGCGTTTTGCGTGCGCAAAAGGCACTTGACAGCTCCGTGTGTCATCAGTGTATGATGCGTGGCTGCGTGATTTTCGCGCAGCCGCCATCATAGAGATGAGGCTAGTCGACGTCAGTCACTGTCCAGGGTGCTGAAAGAGTTAACTGATCGGCAGTAACTCTTTCAGCACCCTCGACAGTGAATTCCGATCACCATATCGAGTAACCTGTTTAAAAAAAAAGAGGTTCGTACTTACCGAGAACTTCCCGGCCGTTGCCTTGGTGACGCTCCTTGGTGACGCGCCTTTCTTGACATCTGGCCCCACCTCCCTGGATGACGCGGCAGTCCATGTGACCGCTGCAGCCTGTGCTTGGCTTGTGATTGGCTGCAGCTGTCACTTGGACTGAATTGTCATGCCGGGAGGTCAGACTGGAGGAAGAAGCCGGGAGTTATCGGTAAGTCAGAACTTTTTTTTTTTTTTACACGTTCACGTATATTGGGATCGGAAGTCACTGTCTAGGGTGCTGAAACAGTTT
Source organism: Rhinoderma darwinii (assembly GCF_050947455.1). Lineage (NCBI taxonomy): Eukaryota > Metazoa > Chordata > Amphibia > Anura > Rhinodermatidae > Rhinoderma > Rhinoderma darwinii. Next base: position 91,742,329 of record NC_134687.1, on the reverse strand, counting down.
AACTCTTTCAGCACCCTGGACAGTGACTGTCTCCTGCCGGGTTCGGTCAAAACGAGTTCGGCCGAACCCGGTGAAGTTCGGTTCGCTCATCTCTAAGACACTCCGTTCGGATGTTTGTAAACAGAAAAGCACGTGGTGCTTTTCTGTTTACATTCAGTTTGACAGCTCTTGCGCGAATCACGCAGTTCGCACGGAAGTGCTTCCGTGCGACCTTCGTGGTTTTCACGCACCCATTGACTTCAATGGGTGCGTGATGCGCGAAAAACGCAGATTTTTAGAACATGTCGTGAGTTTTTTTCAGCGCACGCACGCTGAGCAAAACTCACGGACCTTCTGCATGCCCCCATAGACTTGTATAGGTCCGTGCGACCCGCGTGAAAAGCACGCGAGTCGCACGGACGTATATCACGTTCGTGTAAATTAGGCCTTAAAGAGAACCTTTCACCTCCCCATACATGTGCAGCATGTAATTGGCAGGGCTGCACAAACCCTGGGGCACTTTAAAAAAAAATTCTACCCTCTTCCGTTATTTAGAGATCGGTGCCGTTATATTTGGCGCCCAATATTTAAATAACCCCTTGGACTGTCAATAAGGCGTGTACTGGCAAGGGGGCGCGTTACTATGGCTGTGACACTGTCCAATCAGATACGGACAGTGTTACCGCAAGAGCGAGGATAGATGAGTGTGCGCGAGCGCGCACGCTCACTCTCAATCTTCAGCGTTCAAGATCAGTCTTCTGCTGAACTGGCAAGGGGGTGTGTCACTGCTACGGACAGTGCAAGCTCTTACACTGACCGTAGCAATGACGCGCCCACTTGCCAGTTCGGAAGAAGCCTGATCTTGAAATCGGAAGAGTGAGAGCGTGCGTGAGCGCGCGCGCGCACACTCTATCCTCGCTCTTGCTGTAACACTGTCCATATCTGATTGGACAGTATAACAGCCATAGTAACACGCCCCCGTGCCAGTACACGCCCCATTGACAGTTCAGGGGGCTATTTAAATATCGGGCGCCAAATATAATGCCACCGATATCTAAATAACGGAGGAGGGTAGAAAAAAAATTAAAGTGACCCAGGGTTTGTTGCACTCAGCTGCACATGTATGGGGAGCTGAAAGGTTCTCTTTAAATAAAGACTAGTAGCAGTTCACTCCAAACCCATTGGGGACAGATTTACTGATAGTTTCTTTAAATTCAGACAGCTTAGAACAAGACTACATGCGCCAAATTTCTCACAGTGGCTCATGCTGGGTGATAAATATGGCACATCTTTAGAAACTTCTGTCTAACTTTATACCAACTCTTGCTTGGCTTACTTCAGGCCGCTTTTTTTGCACCAAAATCTTCTCATCTTAAGCCACGCCCCCTTCCTGAACAGGTCGCAAACGTGTATTCTTTTTTTGCGCATTTTATTGAGGAATTTGTCTAAAATGATTTGCACCAAAAAGAAGGTGCAGTTTAGTGCAGAATTCTGGCACGGCACCAATGGTAAATCTGCTCCATTGTGCATAGAAATTAGAGCTGTAATTTTCATTGGAACAAAAGGTTTGCCAATTCGGATTTACTTTTAGTGATTACAGTAACGGCATGATGATCAGCGCGGCACACCCACAGCTTTCCTGGATGAGAGACGTATGGAACAGTAAACGCTGCCAACTGCCTGGCACATGGTGCAATCATGTGGTGCTGATAGACGTTGTCTGCCCTCATAGTAGCAATATAAGCTTCACCTAATGTCTGGATAAATGTTTCTGTCAACCATTGTCTATCCGAGCTTTGTCAAAGGATCAAACACTGACCAAAATATTGATCCTCTCATTGTAAGTTAGAATCCTGCGAGTTATTCTCGCATTTGTTTCCACAAGTGTTGATGTAATGAATTTCACAGCTCTCCACATTTATGCCATGTTTTTCCTTGAAGACCCAAAACAGAAGTGTAATGTGCAGGACAGGGGCGTAGCTTTAGGGGTTCAGAAGTAGTAGTTGCATCCAGTCTCTGGCTCTGCCACTGCCACATGGGTGGTGCCGCTAGTAAAGATTATGCATTTGTGGTCCGGCTTGCAGTTTCGCCTCTGGTGCAGGAGATTGCTGAAAAATAGATAAGAGGAGGGTGTATTCACACGGTGCCGTTTTACTGCGTTTGTTGCTGTGCAGCCAAAAAACACATTTAAAAAAACGCTTCCTTTTTTACTGTGATTTGCCATGGAACTACACAATGTTCCTTAGGCTGGGTTCGCACGACCTATTTTCAGGCGTAAACGAGGCGTATTATGCCTCGATTTACGCCTGAAAATACGGCTCCAATACGTCGGCAAACATCTGCCCATTCATTTGAATGGGTTTGCCGACGTACTGTGCCGACGACCTGTCATTTACGCGTCGTCGTTTGACAGCTGTCAAACGACGACGCGTAAAATGACTGCCTCATCAAAGAAGTGCAGGACACTTCTTTTGACGTTTTTGGAGCCGTTTTCTCATAGACTCCAATGAAAACAGCTCCAAAAACAGACGTAGAAAACGCCACGAAAAACGCGAGTTGCTCAAAAAACTTCTGAAAATCAGGGGCTGTTTTCCCTTGAAAACAGCTCCGTATTTTCAGACGTAATTGCAGTTATCGTGTGCACATACCCTAACTATTATGCACATGGGATTTTTGTTTTTCCTAAACCGTCAGTATGTGCAAGTTTGTTTTTGATTTTTTTTTTATCCTAAACCGTTATATTACAATGTGGATGTTATTACAAGTGGAAGTTCTGATCATGGCAATGGTTTATTTATAGTTTGAAAAGAACATAAAAAATATGTTGTTCCAAATTATTACAAAATGAAAAGATTCCACAGCACTGGACTACAAGTCCTCAATTGGACCTGGTCCGCGGTCCTGGATATCAAGCAGACAAAGAATGGACAGAGGCAGCACTTCCAAAAAGAGCAAGAGCTATTTATTCACCCATGCAACGTTTCAGTCCAAATGGACTTTTTTCAAGCATGCTTGAAAAAAAGTCCATTTGGACTGAAACGTCGCATGGGTGAATAAATAGCTCTTGCTCTTTTTGGAAGTGCTGCCTCTGTCCATTCTTTGTCTGTTCCAAATTATTATGCACAATGCAGTTTGAAATGATATAAATGTCATTATGTCTCATTGAAACCGAAGTCTGTTATTTGCTGCATGCACAGATCATTTTCCATTAAATAAACACAAGTTAAATCCAAAGTATTTTTATGTACAGATAAAGTTACATGTTGATATTTGGCCCTGTCTTTGAGATGACTTTAAGGGTATGTTCACATGCAGTGGTTTCAGACGTAACTCGGGCGTTTTACGCCTTGAATTACGCCTGAAAAAACGCCCCTAATACGCCTACAAACATCTGCCCATTGCTTTCAATGGGAATTAGGATGTTCTGTTCCCACGAGTGTTTATTTTACGCGTCGCTGTCAAAATACGGCGCGGAAAATGACGGCTCGTCTAAAGCAGTGCAGGACCCTTCTTGGACGTTTTTGGAGGCGTTTTTCATTTACTCCATTGAAAAAACAGCTCCAAAAACGGCCGTAAAAAAACGTCTGAAAATCTGGAGCTGTTTTCGCCTGAGAACAGCTCCGTATTTTCAGACGTTTTTGCTGACTGCGTGTGAACATACCCTAAGAACTCTGCTCTCCATTGAACTTGTAAGTCCATGTATAGTTTCTGCTTGTATTGCCTCCCAGAGCTGCGGTTTTGAGGTTTAGGCCTCATTTACACGAGCGTGTGCATTTTGCGTGCGCAAAAGGCACTTGACGGCTCCGTGTGTCATCCGTGTATGATGCGCGGCTGCGTGATTTTCGCGCAGCCGCCATCATAGAGATGAGGCTAGTCGACGTAAGTCACTGTCCAGGGTGCTGAAAGAGTAACTCTTTCAGCACCCTCGACAGTGCATTCCGATCACCATATCGAGTAACCTGTTTAAAATAAAAGAGGTTCGTACTTACCGAGAACTTCCCGGCCGTTGCCTTGGTGACGCGCCTCTCTTGACATCTGGCCCCACCTCCCTGGATGACGCAGCAGTCCATGTGACCGCTGCAGCCTGTGATTGGCTGCAGCTGTCACTTGGACTGAATTGTCATCCCGGGAGGTCAGATTGGAGGAAGAAGCCGGGAGTTATCGGTAAGTCAGAACTTTTTTTTTTTTTTTACACATTCACGTATATTGGAATCAGAAGTCACTGTCCAGGGTGCTGAACCAGTTTAACTCTTTCAGCACCCTGCACAGTGACTGTCTCCTGCAGGGTTTGGTCAAAATGAGTTCGGCCGAACCCGGTAAAGTTCGGTTCGCTCATGTCTAAGACACTCCGTTTGGATGTTTGTAAACAGAAAAGCACGTGGTGCTTTTCTGTTTACATTCAGTTTGACAGCTCTTGCGCGAATCACGCAGTTCGCACGGAAGTGCTTCCGTGCGACCTTCGTGGTTTTCACGCACCCATTGACTTCAATGGGTGCGTGATGCGTGAAAAATGCACGATTATAGAACATGTCGTGAGTTTTACGCAACGCACTCGCGCTGCGCAAAATTCACGCATCGTCTGCACTGCCCCATAGAGTAAAATAGGTGCGTACGACACGCGTGAAAAGCACGCGCGTCGCACGCGCGTATAGTACGCTCGTGTAAATGAGGCCTTACTGACGGCCACTCTCCTAGATCTACCTTTTAACCCCTTCGCGCTCAGGTCAGTACTATTACGTCGCGCTAAGTACATCGTTCGCGCTCAGGTCAGTAATAGTACTGACCTGAGTAAACACGGCGCCATTTAATCCCGGCGCGTGTTTGAGCTGTGATAACTGCTGTTTCCGACAGCAGGCTATCACAGCTTAGTGTGCAGGGACCGATCGCGGTGGTCCCCGCCGATTAACCCCTTAGAAGCCGCGTTCAATAGCGATTGCGGCTTCTTAGGGGTTAAGCTGCCATCGCCGGCCTTATACACGATAGCGGGCCGTGATGGCTACTTTGGCAACCAGAATCCTAACAATGGACTCTGGCTACGCCATCGACGGAAGCCTAGTGGGTCCCGACAAAATCAGGACCCACTATGCTTGCTGTCAGCGAACAGCTGACAGCTCTAATACACTGCACTACGCATGTAGTGCAGTGTATTAGAATAGCGATCAGAGCCTCCTGCCCTCATGTCCCCTAGTGGGACAAAGTAAAAAAAGTGTGAAAAAGTAAAAAAAAGTTGTGTAAAAATAAGAAAATAAAAGATTTAAAAGTAATAAAAGTAAAAGTCCCCCTTTCTCCCTTATCAGTTCTTTATTATTAATAAAAATATATAAATAAACTATACATAATTGGTATCGCCGCGTCCGTAACGTCCTGAACTACAAAAGGATGTCGTTATTTATCCCGCGCGGTGAACGCCGTAAGAGAAAATAATAAACCGTACCACAATCACAATTGTTTGGTCACTTCACCTCCCAAAAAATGGAATAAAAAGAGATCAAAAAGTCGCATGTACCTAAAAATGGTCCTGATCGAAACTACAGTTCGTTACGCAAAAAATAAGTCCTCGCACGGCTTTATTGATGGAAAAATAAAAAAGTTCTGGCGCTTAGAATATGGTAACACGAAAAATAAATTATATTTTACAAAATGTATTTTATTGTGCAAATGCCATAAGACATAAAATAAAACTATAAACATCTGGTATCGCCGTAATCGTATCGCCCCGCAGAATAAAGTGAATGTCATTTATAGCGCACGGTGAACGCTGTAAAAATTTTTTAATAAAAAACAATAGTAAAATTGCTGTTTTTTTAGTCACCACGCCACCTAAAATTAGAATAAAAACTGATCAAAAAGTTGCATGCACCCCAAGAATACTACAATGGATTCCTCAAGGTCTCTAGTTTCCAAAAAGGGGTCACTTTTGGGGGGGTTTCCACTGTTTTAGCACCACAAGACCTCTTCAAACCGGACATGGTGCCTAATAAATTAAATTAATTAAATGTCACCTCTACTTTGCTCTAAATTCCTGTGAAACACCTAAAGGGTTAATAAACTTTTTAAATGCTGTTGTGAATACTTTGAGGGGTCTAGTTTCTAAAATGGGGTGTTTGATAGGGGTGTCTAATATATGGGCCCCTCAAAGCAACTTCAGAACTGAGCTGGAAACTAAAAAATAAAATAAAAATGAGGCAATACTTCGCTTCTTACATTATACTCATAATGAGCCGTGCCCACCCCGAGATGACCCCAGTTTTGACCGTTTGTATAAACGGAGACCCCTATTAGACCATTTCAGTGCCCGGTTTTCCCAGCATTCACCCCCGAGAAGTGTATTTCTATAGATGAATCCCTGGTACATTTGAAAGGGAGGCTTCAATTCCGCGAGTACCTGCCGGGTAAGAGGGCAAGGTATGGCGTGAAGATGTATAAGCTGTGCGAGAGTGCATCAGGGTATACCTACAAATTTAGGATATATAAAGGGAAGGACACCAGTACTCAGCCCCCAGAATGCCCCCCCTTACTGGGAGTTAATACAAAAATTGTGTGGGATTTGGTGCACCCACTGCTGGACCAGGGTTACCACCTCTACCTGGATAATTTTTATACCAGCGTCCCACTCTTCAACTGCCTCGCTTCAAGAAGTCCTGCGGCATGCGGCACTGCTAGAAGAAACCTGAGAGGCCTCCCTAAGACTCTGCTTGGGCAAACACTCAGAAGGGGTGAGAGCAGGGCACAATCTAGCAGCAACATATTGTGTGTCAAGTACAAGACCAGGGAGATGCCACACCAGTACCCATGTACCTGTACGTGGTACCAGTACAGGGACCCCCAAACTAGACTGCATCCTGGACTACAATAGGTACATGGGAGGGGTGGACTTGTCAGATCAAGTCCTGAAGCCTTACAGTACTTCTGGAAGCGGGGCCACAGGCATCGTACCAGGGCAACACTTTTTAGGAGAAGTTCCCCAAACTGGCAAGAAGGGAAAAAGTCAAAAGAGGTGCAGAGTCTGCTATAAGAGGGGGATAAGGAAGGACACAATATATCAATGTGACGCGTGTCCCGAAAAACCAGAGCTCTGTATGAAAGAGTGTTTTAAAATTTATCATCCATCCCTTTATTTTTAATTTACCCCAGTTTTACTCGCTCTGATCCACTTCGCACAGCTTACCCCTCCTCATCTTTCCCCTCTGAGCCCTGCTGTGTGCCCAGGCAGCTGATAACAGCCACATGTAGGGTATTGCCGTACCCGGGAGAGCCAACATTACAGTTTATGAGGTGTATATCTCCGGTGGCGCATGCTGGGCACAATATATCGGACACTGAATTGGCATATATGTATAGAAAATTGCAAATTTCACTCTGAACCAACTGCTGCACATTATCTTTTACACAGTACCTGTGGGGTCAAAATGCTCACTACACCTCTAGATGAATGCCTTAAGGGGTGTCGTTTTTAAAACGGGGTCACTTCTCGGGGGTTTCAACTGTACTGATACCTCAGGGGCTTCTGCACACACGACTTAGCACCAGAAAATTCCCAGTAGGCCACATGGTGGTCCTTTCATTCTGAGCCCTCCCATGGGCCCAAACGGCAGTTTATCACCACAAATAGGGTATTGCCACACTCAGGACAAATTGGGCAACAAAATGCGGTATTTTATTCCTTGTGAAAATAAGAAATTTTGAGCCAAAACTACCTCTTATTGGAAAAAATAAATTTTTTTTTAATTCACAGCCCAATTCAAATAAATTCTGTGAAAAAACTGTGGAGTCTAAATGGTCACAACACCCATAAATGAATTCCTTGAGGGGTGTAGTTTCCAAAATGGGGTCACTTCTGGTGGGTTTCCATTGCTTTGATACCTTTGGGGCTCTGCAAATGCGACATGGCACCCGAAAACCAATCCAGCTAAATCTGGGCTCAAAAGAACACATAGCGCTCCTTTCCTTCTAATACCACCCATGGGCCCAAACGGCAGTTTATGGCCACAAATGAGGTATTGCCGCACTCAGGACAAATTTGGCAACAAAATGGGGTATTTTATTCGTTGTGAAAATAAGACATTTTGAGCCAAAACTACATCTTATTGGAAAAATTGTCATTCTTTTAATTTCACAGCCCAATTCAAATACGCGCTGTGAAAAAACTACGGGGTCAAAATGGTAACAATAACCATAAATTAATTCCTTGAGGGGTGCAGTTTCCAAAATGGGGTCAGTTTTGGGGGATTCCTACTGTTTTGGCATCTCAACACCTCTTCAAACCTGGCATGCTGCCTAAAATATATGCTAATAAAAAAGCACCACCAAAATGCACTAGGTGCTTCTTTGCTTCTAGGGCTTGTGTTTTAGTCCACGAGCACACTAGAGACACATGTGGGACATTTCTAAAAACTGCAGAATCTGGACAATAAATATGTAGTAGTGTTTCTCTGGTAAAAACCTTCTGTGTTACAGAAAAAAAATAGAATAAAATTGAAATTCAGAAAGAAAAACGAAATTTGCCAATTTCACCTCCACTTTGCTTTAATTCCTGTGAAATGCCTGAAGGGTTAAAAAAAACTTTCTAAATGCTGTTTTGAATACTTTGAGGGGTCTAGTTTTCAAAGTGGGGTGCTTTATGGGGGTTTCTAATACATAGGCCTCTTCAGAACTGAACAGGTACCTTAAAAAAAAGGCTTTTGAAATTTTCTTAAAAATATGAGAAATTGCTGTTTATGTTCTAAGCCTTGTAACGTCCAAGAAAAATAAAAGAATGTTCAAAAAACAATGCCGATCTAAAGTAGACATATGGGAAATGTGAACTAGTAACTATTGTGGGTGGTATAACCGTCTGTTTTACAAGCAGATGCATTTAAATTCTGAAAAATGCTATTTTTTCTAAATTTTCTCTAAATTTTGCAATTTTTCTCAAATAAAGACTGAATATATTGACCAAATTTTACCACGAACATGAAGCCCAAAGTGTCACGAGAAAACAATCTCGGAATCGCTTGGGTAGGTTTAAGCATTCCGACGTTATTACCACATAAAGTGAAATATGTCAGATTTGAAAAATGGGCTCTGAGCCTTAAAGAGGCTCTGTCACCAGATTTTGCAACCCCTATCTGCTATTGTAGCAGATAGGCGCTGCAATGTAGATTACAGTAACGTTTTTATTTTTAAAAAACGAGCATTTTTGGCCAAGTTATGACCATTTTTGTACTTATGCAAATGAGGCGTGCAAAAGTCCAACTGGGTGTGTTTAAAAGTAAAAGTCCAAGTGGGCGTGTATTATGTGCGTACATCGGGGCGTTTTTAATACTTTTACTAGCTGGGCGCTCTGATGAGAAGTATCATCCACTTCTCTTCAGAACGCCCAACTTCTGGCAGTGCAAACACACAGCGTGTTCTCGAGAGATCACGCTGTGACGTCACTCACAGGTCCTGCATCGTGTCAGACGAGCGAGGACACATCGGCACCAGAGGCTACAGTTGATTCTGCAGCAGCATCAGCGTTTGCAGGTAAGTAGCTACATCGATTTACCTGCAAACGCCGATGCTGCTGCAGAATCATCTGTAGCCTCTGGTGCCGGCTCGTCTGACACGATGCAGGACCTGTGAGTGACGTCACAGCGTGATCTCTCGAGAACACGCTGTGTGTTTGCACTGCCAGAAGTTGGGCGTTCTGAAGAGAAGTGGATGATACTTCTCATCAGAACGCCCAGCTAGTAAAAGTAGTAAACACGCCCCGATTTACGCACATAATACATGCCCAGTTGTACTTTTACTTTTCAACACGCCCAGTTGTACTTTTGCAAGCCTCATTTGCATAAATACAAAAATGGCCATAACTTGGCCAAAAATGCTCGTTTTTTAAAAATAAAAACGTTACTGTAATCTACATTGCAGCGCCGATCTGCTGCAATAGCAGATAGGGGCTGCAAAATCTGGTGACAGAGCCTCTTTAATGACCAAGCTATTTTTTATGTTTTGCCATCATCGCATTCAAAGAGCTCTAACTTTTTTATTTTTCTGTGGACACAGCTATATAAAGGACTTGTTTTTTTGCGGGACAAGTATTTTTGTATAGCACCATTTTGGGGTACATATAATTCATAAATTAACGTTTTTTTGGATAGGAAAAAAACCCAGCAATTTTGCCACTCTTTTGCGTCCTAAATTTACGCCGTTCACAGTGAGGTATAATTAACATAACTTTTTTTTTTTATTTGTTTTATTTAAAATGTTGCAAACAGGATAAAATGGTATACATTGATAGATATTAAATGTACAGTAAAAGGAATATGTTCAGTCACATACAATATAATGATTAAAGTGCAATAGCAACATTCAAAATAATTTTTCTTTTTTTTTACAAACCCATCAATAAAAGAAAACAACAGAACTGGATGTCTATGCCGCTATTAAGTTGCATGAGTGGGAAAAGAGTAAATCACGCAGTGTGAGTTAGGGAGGATTTACACTAACGTGTAATACGTCCGTGCAATGCGCGTGCTTTTCATGCGCGTCGCACGGACCTATGCTAGTCTATGGGGCAGTGCAGACTGTCAGTGATTTTTGCGCAGCGTGAGTCCGCTGCGTAAAACTCACGACAGGTTCTATATTTCTGCGTTTTCCGCGCATCACGCATGCCACACAGAGGCACCTCCGGGTGCCGAGCGTGATTCGCGCAACAGCAGGCAAACTGATTGCAAACAGAAAAGCACCACGTGCTTTTCTGTTTACAAACCTACAAGTAGAGTGTCATAACGATGGCGGCTGCGCGGCATTCGCACCGTGCACCATATGATCATGACACATAGAGCTGTCAAGTACCTTTTGCGCGCTCAAAAACGCACACGCTTGTGTAAATCCTCCCTTAAGAGTCCTCCATATCAATGGACGTAGAGGTGTCTAACATTTTATAAAGTATGGAGCCTGTGGTATCTGGACAACCCCGATGCTGATAAACCAAGCGATCGTAGGAGAGGACAGTATTTATGAGTGTTTTCCATTGTGAAAGAGAGGGTGGCGTGTCTGCCATGCAATGCAATGCTATAGAATAACATAATAACTTTATTCAGCGGGTTGTTACGATTTTACAAATTTATATAGTTTTTTTTTATGTTTTACGACTTTTACACAGTAAAAACACTTTTTATTCAAAATTATTTGTTTTTATGTCTCCATATTTGAAGAGCCGTAACGGTTTTATTTTTCCGCAGATGCATCTGTATGAGGGCTTTTTTTTTTGGATCACTTTTCATCACAATTTTTTAATGCAGGATGAACAGACAACAGCAATTCTTTCATTGTTTTTTATTTTATTTTTTACGGCGTTCGCCGTGCGGGTTAAAAAATGTAATAGCTTTATAGTTGGGGTCGTTACGAACGCGGTGATACCAAATATGTGTAACTTGTTGACTTTTTTTTTTTTTTTTTTTCATAATAAAGCATTTTGTAAGGTGGGAGGAAAAGTGTATTTTTTTTTTTACTTGTGATTTTATTTATTTATTATAAACTTTATTAAACTTTTTTACAATTTATTTTTTTTAGTCACACTAGGGGACTTTACTGTGCGATCATCTGATCGCTATTATAATACACAGCAATACTTCTGTATTGCAGTGTATTATTGCCTGTCAGTGTAAAACTGACAGGCATCTGTCAGGCAGGCCATGCCCCAGGCTGCCATAGAAACCACCGACACCCTGTGATCGAACAGGCAGAGTGCCGGTGGGGTTAAACGGCCTCATCCAAGGTGTTAAACGGGTGGATTTTAATCAGCCCGCTCGAGCAGCGCTGCTCCAAGCCCTCCGCTACCTCCGGTAGATGAGAGCAGGGAGATTTAACTGCTCCCGTGAAAAGGCGTGTGCATCAGAATAAAACCTGTTAGTGACCGCCATGAAAAGGCGTATTGGCGGTCACTAATGGGTCAATGAGCCTTTATCAGATCATATTCGCCGGTACTTCGGAATCGCTCATATCTTTTATCTTTTCACAGTTCGAATATCTCGCTTTAGTTTTCATGCCTTTTGCAAGACATTGAACAATTTCACGCTTTTCATCTTCAGAAAGGTCTTTCTTCCTCCCCATATTGCACGAGAACTGTGACTTGCCTAATAATGTGGAACAATCTCTTTAAGTAACTTTCCCTTTAATGACTTGCCAATCTAATTAACAAACCTGTTTGAGATTGATACCAGGCATCTAAAAACATATGACGACGAAAACAAACACTTTATTAGAAAAAACTAAAACCTAAATGATCATTTAACTAAAATCCTAATCATATTAAGGCCTCATTTACACGAGCGTGTGCGTTTTGCGCGCGCAAAAAAACGCAGCGTTTTGCGTGCGCAAAAGGCACTTGACAGCTCCGTGTGTCATCAGTGTATGATGCGCGGCTGCGTGATTTTCGCGCAGCCGCCATCATAGAGATGAGGCTAGTCGACGTCAGTCACTCTCCATGGTGCTGAAAGAGTTAACTGATCGGCAGTAACTCTTTCAGCACCCTCGACAGTGCATTCCGATCACCATATCGCGTAACCTGTTAAAAAAAGAGGTTCGTACTTACCGAGAAATTCCCGGCCGTTGCCTTTTTTGACACGTTCACGTATATTGGAATCGGAAGTCACTGTCCAGGGTGCTGAACCAGTTTAACTCTTTCAGCACCCTGCACAGTGACTGTCTCCTGCCGGGTTCGGTCATAACGAGTTCAGCCGAACCCGGTAAAGTTCGGTTCGCTCATGTCTAAGACACTCCGTTCGGATGTTTGTAAACAGAAAAGCACGTGGTGCTTTTCTGTTTACATTCAGTTTGACAGCTCTTGCGCGAATCACGCAGTTCGCACGGAAGTGCTTCCGTGCGGCATGCGTGGTTTTCACGCACCCATTGACTTCAATGGGTGCGTGATGCGCGAAAAACGCACGATTATAGAACATGTCGTGAGTTTTACGCCAGCGCAAAATTCACGCATCGTCTGCACTGCCCCATAGAGTAATATAGGTGCGTACGACACGCGTGAAAAGCACGCGCGTCGCACGGGCGTATATTACGCTCGTGTAAATGAGGCCTTAAGTTGTATAATAATTTGGAACACATTGTTTATCCTCCAATTACTGTAGCTTGTTTGTTCCTTCTGGCAAAATTTGGATCTGAAAGGATAAAAATTGACCTATGGGGATGGTGGCTGCTAGAATATTCCACAAGTCTTCTGCACCGACACTGCTGCTGTTAACCTTGATGCCCTTTTATCAATTTTACTCAGGCCACATACACAGAACCGTAGAATTTGTCTGCAATTACGGACCAATTCACTTCTATTGACCACGGACACCTTCCCGTATATTTGCAGGAAGGTTTCCGGGCCGTAGAAAGCCTCGGCAAAAGGTAGGACATGTCCTATCTTTTGCTTTTTACGGACCGTGCTCCCATAGTTTTTATGGGAGCACGGGCCGAAAATGTGGTAGGCGGTCCGCGGTCGGCTGTGCGCGTAATCGAGGCCGTGTGCATGAGGTCTCACTATGATAATGCTGACTACATAATCTGTCAAAATAGGAGCAATTTAAGACAGCCTGCCCATGATTGCAAATGCATGTGCAGCATTAAAATGCATGTAAAAAAGGCAATGCCTTTCAAGTGTTTTTAACCCCTTCCTGACGCTTAACATACATGTACGTCATAGTCGGAAAGGGGGAGGAGTATGGAGTGTGCTCACGGGCTGAGCTCACTCATACGCCGCAGGTTTTGAATGTAAATTACAGCTGACACCTCAACCTAAAGGCTTTGATGCTGCTTTCAATAGCGATTGCGGCATGCCCTTTAGACAGAGGGGCAGTTCCATCTATCACGCCCACCTCCCGTGCGCTATGATCATGGGGTGCCGATGGTTGTCATGGCAACCTTGTCTGCCATCTTGGTCCTCCTATTACGCACTGAGACAGGATAAAATTTGTTTGTTCAAATCTCATCCATTTTCCTGCTACTGTAATATAGTGCGGAATAGCTGCACAGCAATTCCGGATGACAATTCTGCAGCTTTTCCGTCAGGCCCCTACACACTGCAGGTTTTGTTACAGAAATTTCTGCAACTATAAATCCATACTTCCCAACTTTTGAATTCGGAAAGGGGGACATTTTTAAGCCACGCCCCTAACCACGCCCAATATCCTGCATCAACACATCAAATCACGGCCAGATCTTTATGCAAATAACGCGCGCACATTCTCACTGCGGATCTCTGGACTGTCTGGATATCACAGATATTATGGATCCGGTTATGTCGTCTTTATGTTACTTTTCCTATCTTGGGTATAACATTTGCTCATCACGGCAGCAGCTGCAGGACAAACCAACAGGCTGAGAACAATGAAAGTCAAGAGGGAGACCCTGTGGTTGATGACTTTTCAATTGACAGGTAGCAGAGTTACATGATGGGGATTTTTTTTTTTTCCAGTTGTGTAACTCTGCTACCGGTCAATGGAAAAATCATCCACCAGAGCCCCCCTGTAGATTGCTCCACACATAGCCCCCCTGTACATAGTGCCAGACACAGCCCCCCTGTAGATAGCGCCAGATACAGTCCCCCCTGTAGATAGCGCCACACACAGCCCCCTTGTAGATAGCTTCACACACAGCCCCCTTGTAGATAGCTCCACACACAGCCCCCCTATAGTTAGCTCCAGACACAGCCCCCCTGTAGATAGAGCCTCACACAGTCCCCCAGTAGATAGCACCACACACAGCCCCCCTGTAGATAGCGCCAGACACAGTCCCCTGTAGATAGCTCCACACACAGCCCCCCTGTAGATAGCTCCACACAGCCCCCCTGTAGATAGCTCCACACACAGCCCCCCTGTAGATAGCACCACACACAGCCCCCCTGTAGGTAGCGCAACACAACCCCCATATACTGCCACAATGCCGCCAGAGCAGAGAGCGTTAGAGGTAGCCGTCCCTACTGCTGCCACTCTCCGCTCTGCTTTGACGTCACTCACCATCAGAAGAAGGCAGGAGTCTTGCAACGGCGTTCTCACTGGTGTCGATGCCGGCCCGGGAGTGGACCAGTCCAGTCACCTGACCTGTCACCTGCACTGCCCGGTGAGGTCAGATGACAGGTCAGGTGACTGGACTGGTTCACTCCCGTGCTGGCATCGATCCCAGTGAGAATACCGCTGCGAGACTCCTGCCTTCTTCTGATCGCTGCTGCAGTCGTCTGGCATGCAGGGTGCCTGTCAGCAGCGATCAGCTGTTTTGATACAGCTGCAGCACCCAGCGGGATATTTTGCAGACCGCCCGGGACTGTCCCGCCGGATCCGGGAGGTATGGTAAATCAGTTCCACCATCTGAATGGGGTTGTTTCTGCAGCAGGTGCATGGATTTCTGCAAGTTTCATTTAGGTGAGTGGAACTGAGTTTCAGTTACAGAAATTTCTGCAACAAGATCTGCCGTGTGTGACTGCACCCAGGGCCGCCATCAGGGGGGTATTAGGGGTACTACTGTAGGGGGCCCGGCCAAACGTAATTGAAGGGGGGCCCGGCAACTGCCGCGACTTGCCTTTGGTAGAAAAAAACAGGCCCCTGCAATGTGGCCTGTTCTTTTCACCAAAACAATGTCGTGAGCTGCGGGCCCCCCTCTCGTCAAAGACCGCCGTGAAACACCGCCCGCTTGCGCTCGCGCGCTCGACAACACAAGCTCGCGCGCACGAAGGACCGCAGGCACGCGCCCCCGTGCGAACGACCGGGTGTGCCGGCGCGCAACCCGCTCGTGCCCGCCGTCAAGAGGAAAGCGGTGCGCCCGCACCACAAGAACATCGCCAAACTACTGGCAAGGACAGCCACACAGGGAGAACGGCGCACAGACTAGTTACCTGCTGGCCCGCCTCCTCCTCCGCCTCTTCCGCCTCCGCCGCCGCCTGCTCCACCGCCTCCTCCTCTACCTCCTCCTCCAGAGCGTAGCTGCGTAAGGAGAGGGGGAGAAGTCCAGTTGTAGCGCGGCGGCAGGAGTTCTACGATCCCCGCCATTTTCTGGAGCCTGGAGGTGAAGGACTGGACATCTGGACCGAAGACATCGCCTGACGAGGACTGGAGTGGGAGCCAGCAGCTCTTCTGGCAGTGAGTAAAGTGTCTCAAAGTGCTGATCATGTATGGCCCTGTTCACACAGAGTATTTTGCAGGCCGAAAAAATCTGCCTCAAAATTCCTTAAAGAATTTTGAGGCAGATTTTGACCTGCCCACACTATCTTGCCGCGTTTTTTGCTGCAGACAAAAAACGCAGGAACGGCATGAACACTGCGGATTTTATGCAACACATTTTATTGTGGAAAATCTGCATCGTATTACAGTCGCAGCCGAGTGGATGAGATATAGGTGACACGATCCTCTCTTCTTAGCGCAGCCTGGCCTCCTGTCATGACGTTTCATCCCATGTGACTGCTGCAGCGGTCACATGGTCTACAGCGTCATCCCAGGAGGCGGGGCTACGTTCAGAAGAGAGAGATGCGTCACCTAAACTATGGCCGGGGTAAGTCTAAACTTTTTTATAAATTTAAAAAAGTGCCTTTTTTTTTTCTCATTTGTGATTTTTGAGGCAGAACCGCAGCATTGCCGCAACAGAGGAGCAGCGATTCCACAGAATAAATGGACATGCTGCAGCTTAAAAAGCCACACTGCAGGTCAATTTTTTTTGCAGCGTGTGGATGAGATTTGTTCAAATCTCATCCACTCGGCTGCGACTGTAATACGCTGCGGATTTTCCACAATAAAATGTGTTGCATAAAATCTGCAGTGTTCATGCCTAGTGTGTTCCTACCCTAAGGCCGGATTTACACGAGCGTGTGCTTTTTGCACGCGCAAAAAAGTGGCGTTTTGCGCATGCAAAAGGTCCATAACAGCTCCGTGTGGCAGCAGCGTATGATGCGCGGCTGCGTGATTTTCGCGCAGCCGCCATCATTATGACACTCTGTTTGTATGTTTGTAAACAGAAAAGCACGTGGTGCTTTTCTGTTTTCATTCATAGTTTATACTGCTGCGGAAATGCTGGGCGTGATTCTCACGGACCCATTGACTTCAATGGGTGCGTGATGCGCGAACAATGCACAAATATAGGACATGTTGTGAGTTTTACGCAGAGGACACACGCTGCGTGAAAATCACTGACAGTCTGAACGGCCCCATAGAGTAACATAGGTCCGTGCTGGACGCGTGAAAATCAATCAATAACAATAAGGCCCAGTTCACAGAGTTTTTGGGACTTGATATTGACTCAGACACTGCGTCAGAATCAGCACCAAACAACTTCAAAAACCGCCTCCCATTGATTTAATCTGAATTCAATGGAAAAAAGAAAAAGCAGCACGTCCTTTCTTGCCGCTGTTCCGCCCCCTGACCTCCCATCAAAATCAATGGGAGGCAGAAAATTCATTTTTCGGTGCATTTTTTTTGTCTGCTGTCCTCAATTGGCGCAGGCAAAAAACGTGGCAAGATAGTGTGGGCAGGTCAAAATCTGCCTCAAAATTCGGTGCGCGGTTCCAGGCGGTCGCGGGTGCGTGCGGTTGCGGGTGCGCGCTCGCAGACGCTCGCGAGTGCGCACGCGCGGGAGTTTGCGGGTGCGCGCGATCGGTCGCGCGGGCAGGCGGTGTTTGACGGCCCCCATGACGAGTGGGGGGGCCCGCAGCTCACGACATTCTTTTGGTGAAAAAACGGGCCCCATTGCAGGGGCCTGTGTTTTTTCTACCAAAGGCAAATCGCGGCAGTTGCCGGGCCCCCCTTTCAATTAGGTTTGGCTGGGCCCCTCACATCAGTACCCTTAATACCCCCCCTGATGGCAGCCCTTGGTAGCATGATATAGTGCTGGACGGAGAACCGTTAACAGGCGGTGCCACGGTAGGGGGGCCCAGAAAATTTAGCTGTATGGGGCCCTGAAATTCCTGATGGCGGCCCTGACTGCACCCGTACACCTGGGTGACATTACCGACGCTTGTAGAGGGAAGCATTGGAGCTTAGCTGAATGAAAAGCTATTGTGAGCAACGGGGTCAGGGTGACACTAACAATGGCTTGTATCCAGGGTTCAATTATGGGAGATCCTGGGAGAGACCACAATAAAGACAGCACGGGCCAGAAGCAGGAAGGCGCTGGGGTTTGTCAGTCATCTGTAGATTTCTTTGCTCTGTTCTGCTAGAGTAAACTGGATGTGATTGATGATCCTGCACTCAATGCGTTTACTACTAAATCCAGGAATAATTGTTAACTCTAATGTGTAAGGTGCGGACAGGGACCAAAGGTGGATCCTGCAATGTGTGCAATAAAGGAGATTTGTTCCACATTATTAGCTCAGGTCAGCAGGTGTAAGACACAGAAGCACTGACCAGAAAGTGCCATTACAATAAACTAATGGGGTCCCTGCTGTAATAAGGGACACACTACATTAAGGAGCCTGCGGGGCCTGAAACCCAGTAACAATGGAGTTGTGTGTGCAGAAAAGCTAGCTAGAACTTGTTTAATCACTTCAAAGAGGCTCAGAATTGCAAGTTTCAAGTAGTGGTGGTATGTTTTATGGAAAGGAGTTTACATAATGGAAACTGATTTTACTGAACCTTAGATACAGACATCCACCAACTATGGTCATTCATTTTTATGTATAATTGAGGAATTTGCATAACAATATATACTTGAACTACTAAATGGTCCACGGATTTTCCTATGGCAACTCCAACATGGATTTTTCAGAAAATCCATGGCTTAAAACGGCAGCTGACAATTTATACCACGGACTGGCTAGTGGATGTGCATGTGGGATAGCCCCATTGTAATCCAAGGCAGCTGGTCCGTAGCTTTTTAGCGCTAAATCCACAGTAATGTTTTTTTCACATGTGGCGTACTTGCATTGTATTTCTGCAGCGAAAAGATACGCAGTGGAAAGCTACAATGTATGCCTATGTGAAAAACATTCTGCAATGCAAGAACTAGAGAAATCTGCAATGCAGAATATTTTTCCCAAAGGCATAAATTGTCGTTTTTCGCAGCGTATTTTTACACTGCGGAAATACAATGCGATACACCAAGTGTGAGCGCACCCTAATGCTGAACATGCTGCAGATTTTAAATTCCGCAGCACATTCATTTTTGCGAGCAGATATTATCCTGAGCGTGTAAATGGGGTATAAAATACGACATTCACATGCATTGTTGGAGGAATGTGAGCGGATTCTGTCATGATTTAGGCGCAAAATGTACACCTAAGTCCTGAATGTGTTAACATTGCCTAAAACTGCAATATACTATGGGTTTCACTAGGCTAAGTTCAGTTAATTTTGACTTACCACCACAAGATTTTGCGTATGGCTATGTTCACATTGCTGTTTTGTCAGATATAAAGGCGAGAATGGCGCTGTATGCAGCACTATTCTTGCCTGCAAAAATATGGAAGCTACAAGGGAACCACGAAGGACTTGGGTTCAATGAGGTCAGTCGGGCACTGTTGTGATCAACAGATTAGGCACGGCGCCGTGGTTTCCGTTATGAACAGAAGACACAACATACACTAAATAGACAAAAGTATTGTGACACCTACACATTACACCTAAAGGAGCTTTTTGGACATCCCATTCTAAACCCCTAGGCATTAATATGGAGTTGGTCCCTCTTTGCAGCTTAACCAGCTTCCACTCTTCTGGGAAGGCTTTCTACATGATTTTGGAGTGTGTCTGTGGGAACTTTTGCCCATTCATCCAGAAGAGCATTTGTGAGGTCAGAAACGGATGTTGCATGAGAGGGCCTGGCTCACAATGTCCATTCTAGTTCCTGCCAAAGGTGTTTCATAGGGTTGAGGTCAGGGCTCTGCGCGGGACAGTCCAGTTCTTCCACACCAAACTCACCCAACCATGCCTTTATGAACCTTACTTTGTGCAGGATTTCCCTTCACTGGAACTAAGGGTCGTAGATCACCTCTGAAAAACAACCCCATAGCATTATCCCTCCTCCACCAAACTTTACAGCTGGCACAATGCAGTCAGTCACATAACGTTCTCCTGGCATTCGCCAAACCCAGAGTCAACTATCAGACTACCAGATAGAGAAGCGTCACTCCACAGAACACGTTTCCACTGCTCCGGAGTCCAGTGGTGGCTGCTTTACATCACTCCATCCGATGCTTGGCATTGTGCTTGGTGATGTAAGGCTTACATGCAGTTGCTTGGCCATGGAAAAACATGGTTTAAAGCTCCCAGCGCACAGTTTTTTTGCAGATGTTAATGCTATAGGAGGTTTGGAAATCTGCAGTTATTGGGTCAGCAGAGCATTGGTGATTTTTATGCACTATGCGCCTCAACACTCGGCAACCACGTTCTGTAATATTACGTGATCTGCCACTTCTTGCCTAAATTGTTGTGGTTTTTAAATACTTCCACTTTGCAATAAATACCACTCACAGTTGATCGTGAAATATCTAGAAGTGAATACATGTCATAAACTGACTTGTTGCAACATTGGGATCCTATTACACGACCACGCTCGAATTCAGGGATCTCTTTAGAATGACCCATTCTTTCACAAATGTTTGACTACATGGCTAGGTGCTGGATTTTATACACCGGTGGCAATGGGGCTGAATGAAACACCTGAATTCAGTGATTAAGAGGTGTGTCCCAATACTTTTGTCCATATAGTGTATATGTGAACATCGCCTTAGGTATATTTAGGCAGATGACACAACACTTTAAGTTACTGTGGTAATGCATCATCTATATCAGTGGTTCTCAACCTGCGGTACACATACCCAACAGGGTATCCGCCATAGCCTCAGGGGGTACACAGGGAATTAAATAAAAAAAATCTTAAACAGTCCTACCATCCATCCAGCACTGAGAGCCTGCCCAGCTCAAGAAGCCCGCTCTAGTCCTGCCACTGCCTTTACTATGAGGATACCACCACTGGCTCTACTGTGGGGGTCCGCCAATGCCGACGCCACCTCCTCCTCCTATGTAGGTCTGTCCAAGGAAACAGGGGCAGAGTATGATCTGGGGTCTGTCAGTATTAGAGGTCTGTTCTAGGATCTGTCATTGTTAGGGCCCTGACATAGGAAAGCATGCCACGTTTTAAAAATTTCTGATGAACTTGTTTCTTTCTAAACACTGAGTATAATAAAAGTGGATTCGCTTTAAAAGTGGTTACGGTTTCACACTATGTCCAGTTGCTTTCGCCATTTTCAGTGCTTGTGGAGAGAAGGGTCATTGGATTTCCAGGTGCCTTTATCTTAAAGAACTAGAGAGATCAGCAAAGCAGAACAGTGTAGCACGTTGTTTGTGAACGAATAACTGATTATGTTTATTCTGTGGTGTGCACAGTGGCATCCCTTGAAGTGGATATCGGATATTGCCTATTCTTATACATATATTGCTGACACGAATTTCGTTTAAGCGTGAGGTGCAATTTTGCAATTTTTATATTTCCGAAGGATACTTTGGGGACTCTTTTCTTACCCACACCTGTTCCATTGTACCAGAAACTGCAAATTGCACTGTTTAAATTTTTATTATTTACAGTAGTGTGCGCTGAGCCTTATAACTGATCACTTCCTTGGGGGTACTCGGTTGGAACGTCCTGTCACTAGGAGGTACTTGGCTTGAAAAGGTTGAGAAACACAGATTTTTATCATTATCCACATAGGCAAAAAAAAAATAAAGACCCAAAATAGCCAAAATCTGTACACTGAAGAAACATCTGAGGGGAGCTTGAGTCAAAGAACCATGTACGAAGTCAAGAAGTCTAGGTAAAATATTGATCGTAATCATGTGGACTGGATGAATGTGATTGGATCTTTGCTTCCAAGTGGCCTTGAAGACCGGCAAAAAACACATGAGATTTCTGTCTGCCAAATTATTATTCTTGTTTATTTCAATGGGGATAGAGGTATAAAGGCCCTATTACACGGGCAGATGATCGACTGAACGAGCGCTTGTGCGAATGCTCGTTCCCGATCATTACTCTGTGTAAACAGAGCAGCGAAATGAGAAAAACGAAAAACAAATGCCAAAAAAATGAACGTTTGTTGGCAACACATCTCCGTTTGTAAACGGGATGTCCTGCCGACAAGTTGCAAAATGTAGAGGGATGGAGAATTTTATTAACGCTCGTTCACCCCCATGCTACCAATCATTGCTTTATGTACATTTCTAAACACCAATTAGCCATAACATTAACCCTTGATAGGTGAAGTGCATAACATGGATTATCTCAATGCAATGCGCCTGTCAAGGGGTGGGATATGTTAAGCAGGATGTGAAGTTGATGTGTTGTAAGCAGGAAAAATGGGAAGTGTAAGGATCTGAGTGACTTTAAAAAGGGACAAATTATGATGACTAGGTCAGTGCATCTCATAAACAGCAGTTCTCCAAGTATGTAGTGGTTAGTACCTACCAGGGGCGTAGCTAGAGGCTCATGGGCCCCGATGCAAAAATTCTTACTGGGCCCCCCCCCCGCAAACTTCTCATGGCCGACGGTCCACTTTCAGCTGCATCGCTGGGTCTCCTAAGTGACCCAACAATGCAGCACTAGCAGTCGGGGCGTCACTAAGGCTGGGTTCACACACACTATTTACGGACGTAATTCGGGCGTTTTAGCATTGAATTACGTCCGAAAATGCGGCTCAAAAGCGTCGGAAAACATCTGCCCATTCATTTGAATGGGTCTTACGATGTTCTGTGCCGATGGTCATTTTTTTTTACGCGCCGCCGTCAAAAGGCGGCGCGTAAAAAAGTGCCTGTCACTTCTTCAGACGTAAATGGAGCCGTTTTCCATGGACTCCATGGAAAACCAGCTTCAATTACTTCCGTAATGGACGCAGCAAAAGACGCCTGCACATGCCATTACGGCTGAAATTACGGTGCTGTTTTCTCCTGAAAACCGCACAGTAATTTCAGCCGTAACAGACGCTGCCGTGTGAACATACCCTCAGGGCTTAAAATGTCCGAGAAATAGCCCCAATACATATGTGTCCGCCCCAAAAAAAAGTGTGTATATGAGACAGCATAGCATATCTATAGCACTACGACCCTATAAACTATGGATAGGATTAGATACATTGGCTGAGCAGACAGTATCACACATGATAGGATTAGATACAGTGGCTCAGAAGGCAGTATCACACATGATAGGATTAGATACACATCTCAGCAGACAGTAGCACACATGATAGGATTAGATACAGTGGCTCAGCAGACAGTACCACACATGATAGGATTAGATACAGTGGCTCAGCAGACAGTACCACACATGATAGGATTAGATACAGTGGCTCAGCAGACAGTATCACACATGATAGGATTAGATACAGTGGCTCAGCAGACAGTACCACACATGATAGGATTAGATACAGTGGCTCAGCAGACAGTATCACACATGATAGGATTAGATACAGTGGCTCAGCAGACAGTACCACACATGATAGGATTAGATACAGTGGCTCAGCAGACAGTATCACACATGATAGGATTAGATACAGTGGCTCAGCAGACAGTATCACACATGATCGGATTAGATATAGGGCCCAGCAGACAGTATCATACATGATTGGATTAGATACACAGCTCAGCAGACTGTATCACACATGATAGGATTAGATACAGGGCCCAGCTCGCTGACATTGCGGCTCCAGCGCTGGACCCAGGATAGGTAAGAATAATAATTTTGCTTCTTTGTGTTACTGATTATTTTTGTGTGTTTGTGTTTTTTTTACAGGTTCGGTTGTTGGACTTTGGATACGAGGACTTCAATGACAGCGTTTTTTTAATTCTCAATAAAATGGTTAATGAGGGTTGTGTTTTTTTATTTCAATAAAATATTTTTTCTATGTGCTTGTATCTTTTTAAACTTTATTATCACCGCCTTAGTAATGGCCGCTGGCTGATTGACAATCTCCATCACTAAGGCGAGGCTTAATGTTAGCCGGTGCAGAGGCTACACTAACCCCCATTATTACCCCGGTACCCACCGCCACCAGGGGTACTGGGAAGAGCCGGGTACAAACCAGTACCCGACCATCTGTAGTGATGGTCGGCCACTGGGGTGGCCGCAGGCTGGTATTATCAGGAGGGGAAAGGCCGAAAACAGTGGCCCTTCCCACCCTTGTAATGCTGCCTGCTGCTGCTGTGTTGTATCTGGCTGGTTATGAAAATTGGGGGGGACCCCACATCGTTCTTTCCAATTATTTTTTTTTAAATGACTTGGGTCCCCCCCATTTTCATAACCAGCCAGATACAATAAAGCAGCAGCAGCCTAGCATTACCAGGATGGGAAGGGCCACTGTTTTTGGCCTTTCCCCTCCTGATAATACCAGCCTGCGGCCACCCCAGTGGCCGACCATCACTACAGATGGTCAAGTACTGGATCGTACCCGGCTCTTCCCAGCACCCCTGGTGGCGGTGGGTACCGGGGTAATAAAGGGGGTTAGTGTTAGCCTCTGCATCCGCTAACACTAAGCCCCGCCTTAGCAATGGATGCTGTCAATCAGCCGGCGGCCATTACTAAGGCGGTAGTAATATAGTTTAAAAAAAACCACAAAGACATAGAAAAAATATTTGATTGAAATAAAAAAAAAACCCACACAACCCTCATTAACCATTTTATTAATAAAAAAAAAGCTGTCATCGAAGTAGTCCTGGAATCCGCCGTAGTCCAACGACCGAACCTGTAAGAAAACACACAAAAAATGATTAGTAACACGTGTTAGGGTATGTGCACACACACTAATTACGTCCGTAATTGACGGACGTATTTCGGCCGCAAGTACCGGACCGAACACAGTGCAGGGAGCCGGGCTCCTAGCGTCGTACTTATGTACGACGCTAGGAGTCCCTGCCTCGCTGCCGGACAACTGTCCCGTACTGAAAACATGTTTACAGTATGGGACAGTTGTCCTGCAGCGAGGCAGGGACTCCTAGCGTCGTACATAACTATGATGCTAGGAGCCCGGCTCCCTGCACTGTGTTCGGTCCGGTACTTGCGGCCGAAATACGTCCGTCAATTACGGACGTAATTAGTGTCTGTGCACATACCCTAAGGCTTAGATACAGGGCCCATGTGTGATACTGTCTGTGGGACCCTGTATCTAAGCCTACCACAAGGTAGGCTTAGATACAGGGTCCAGCAGACAGTAATCTTATACAGTATAAGATTACTGTGTGCTGGGGCCCTGTATCTAAACCTACAGTGTGGTAGGCTTAGATACAGGGCCCAGCAGACAGGATCACGCATGGGCCATGTATCTAAGCCTACCATGTGATTGGCTTAGATACAGGGCCCAGCAGACAGGATCACACAATCTGTGATCCTGTCTCATGGGCCCCCTAAGCTTGCTACATCGTAGGCTTAGGGGTTGTACAGTCCCTAAACATTGATGGCCTATCCACAGGATAGGCCATCAATAGCTGATGTGTCTCTCGGGACCCGCCAATCAGCTGTTTTGAAGGGGCCGCAGCACTCGTACGAGAGCTGCTTCCCCTTCATTTCACTACTCGCCCACACTGTGAATCGCCGACACCGATTCACAGTGTGACCGGAATGAAGTGACAGGAATGAAGGGGAGCAGCTCTCGTACGAGTGCTGCGGCCCCTTCAAAACAACTGATTGGCGGGTCCCGGGAGTCGGACCCCGCCAGTCAGGGATAACCTTACCTTCCTCTTCGGCCGCGGCGGGAGTTCTGTAGTCTCGATGCTGTGCGCGGCGGCATAGCGCTGTGACGTCATGCGCTGCGCACAGCGCCTGACGTCAGGACCTCCGCTGCGATCCGGAACCAGGAAGATAAGTAAAGTATGTTACTATAGTAACAGGGGCCCGCGGCCCGAGTTACTATAGTAACTTTTTATTGATGTGGTGCGGGGGGGCCGTGGGCCCCCCTGGCTTGGGGGCCCGGTCGCAATTGCGACCGCTGCAACCCCTATAGCTACGCCAGTGGTACCTACCAAAAGTGGTCAACTGGTGAACTGGCATTTGGGTCATGGACGCTCAGGGCTCATTGATTTGTGTGGGGAGCGAAGGTTTGTCTGTCTGGTCTGATCCCACAGAAGAGCTACTCTAGAAAAAATTGCTGAAAGTTAATGCTAGCTATGACAGAAAGGTGTCAGAACACACAGGGCATTGCAGTGTGCTGCGTTTGTGACTGTGTGGCCGCAGACCAGTCAGACTGCCCATGCTGAGCCCTGTCTGCCGCTGCAAACACCTACAATGAACATCTGAGCATCAGAAATGAACCATGAAGCAATGGAAGAAGGAGGCCTGGTCTGATGAATCACATTTTCTTTTAGATCTTATGGACGGCCTTGCATTCATGTGGATGTTACTTTGAAAATTATTTTTAATATGTTACGTCTTTACTGAGATATAATTATTATTTGGTTACTGCTCAAAAGCCTGTGGCTGCACTACTGAGCGATTTTGATGACACAATGTCCCATTCCAATTTCTGTTAGGTAAAGTGTTGTCATGGAGATCTTGTGTATTCAAATCACGATCTCTTTTAATGTTTACACAAATACCACTCTTCAAATCAGTTATGAGATTTGGATGTTGGTAGATATTGACGTAGATAACGATGTAGATCCACACAAGGTCTCCCTTTTTTAGTATACACTGAGGCCTTATTCACACGAAGGTGGGAAAACTCGGACATGAAAAACAGATGTTTTTCACGGATCACCATACACTTGAGTCTATGGAGGGATCCGTGAAAACGGAAGAAAATAGGACATGTTCTATTTTTCAACGGACCCTTCACACAGTCCGTTGAAACAACGGCCGTGTGAACGGCCCCATTGAAGTACATGCATCCTTGTGACGGACGGTGTTTTAACGGCCGCCACACGGACATATTCAACGTTCGTGTGAATAAGGCCTAAAGCTGTGATTCAATGTGTGGCTCCCCAGCCGTTGCACAACTACGAAGCATGACCTGACAGCCACAGCTGGAGATTCCCATGTCGGAGATCACTGCACTAAAGAATTTTTTATAAATTTGTCCTGGGTCTATCTTAAATAAAAAGTTAAAGGGGTTGTATGAGCTTCTTTCACTGCACAATCACGCTGGAACAATGAGAAGTGTATGACGCTGATTGGTCACTGATTGGTCAGCGTCAGACACTCCTCTGTACAACTCCCACTTGGTAAAAAGTAAAAACACGCCCAGTTGTCTGTTAAGAAACGAATTAGCATAAATCTAAATTGTTCATAAGGCCTAATTCACACGCGCGTATTTCACGTCCGTGTTACGCGCGTGAAAATAACGCACGTCACACGGACCTATGCAAGTCAATGGGGCCATTCAGACATTCCGTCTTTTTCACTGCATGTCCTATACTTGTGCATTTTTTGCGCATCACGCACCCATTGAAGTCAATGAGTGCGTGAAAATCACGGACAGCACACGGACGCACATCCGTGTGCTGTGCGTGATTCACGCAACAGTTGCTAAAGTAATGATGAGAAAAAAGAAAACCACCTCCCTCAGTTTATTTTGCTGACGTAAAAAACGCATGACATACGGATGACATATGCGCGTAAAAAACGCAGACAAGCACCATACACGGATGTCACACGGAACTGCAACACAGGAAAAACGCTGCGTTTTTTATGTGCGCAAAACGGACACGTGTGAATAAGGCCTAACTTGGTCAAAAACGATAGTTTTTCAAAATAATAACCACTGTTGTTATCTACATTACAGCGCCGATCAGATTATGTAGGAGATAGGGTCTCTTAAAGGGAATATGTTGCGAATTAAACCTTCTTTTTTTTTTTTTTAAAGTAAGTTACTTATTTCTATTATGTTTTTTGCTGTATTTTTATTTTCTTCCACATGATGGAAAGTATTAAAAATTAAATCATAATTTTACATGTTTTCCTATGTTGGCCACCAGAGGGAGCACTTCCCAGAATTACAGCAAGGTGAATAAGGCAAAGCAACCTGACTCACAGCTGCCATAAATGTGCGAGGGAATCTCACCCCCCCCCCCCCCTCCTACAAGCCAGGAAAAGGTGTCTTCAAATTCCTAAGCAGTTTCCGGCTGCCATTTTGGGTGTGATTGTTGAAATTCAGCTCTCACAAGCTATATTACACACCAAAAGGCTAAGGGTATGTTCACACACTTACTAAACAAAGGGAAAACAGCTCCTGATTTTCAGCAATTTTTTAATCAAACTCACTTTTTTTGGCGGCGTTTTTTACGGCCGTTTTTGGAGCTGTTTTCCTATAGAGTCAATGAAAAACGGCTCCAAAAACGTCCCAAGAAGTGGCATGCACTTCTTTTTGGCTTGCGTCTTTTTACGTGCCGTTTTTGGAAAATGTCCGCGCAAAAAAACGACCCGTCGGAACAGAACGCCGTATTTCCCATTGAAACCAATGGGCAGATGTTTGGAGGCGTTCTGCTTCCGATTTTTCAGCCATTTTTCGGGACGTTTACGGCCCGAAAAACGGCTGAAAACACTGCGTGTGAACATACCCTGAAGCCTCATGCACACCGACGTATTTTTTTCCTCCCATAAATACTGGCGTAAATACGGGTCCTTGGTCACACGTATTCGACCCGTTTTGCACCAGTATTTACGGACCCGTGCCTGTAAATACGGGTCTGGTGTCACCAGTATTCCACCCGTATTTACGGGCACGTTTTCGCTGCAAAATTGCACTGCACTAATCGGTAGCCCCTTCTCTCTATCAGTGCAGGATAGAGAGAAGGGACAGCCCTTTCCGCAGTAAAAGTAAAAGAAATTCATACTTACCCGGCCGTTGTCTTGGTGACGCGTCCCTCTTTCAACATCCAGCCCGACCTCCCTGGATGATGCGGCAGTCCATGAGACCGCTGCAGCCTGTGATTGGCTGCAGTGGTCACATGGGCTGAAACGTCATCCCAGGAGGCCGGACTGGAGGAAGAAGCAGGGAGTTCTGGGTAAGTATGAACGCCTTTTTTTTTTTTAAAGGTTGATCTATATTGTGATCGGTAGTTTCTGTCCAGGGTGCTGAAAGAGTTACTGCCGATCGTTTAACTCTTTCAGCACCCTGGACAGTGACTATCCCCTGACGTCGCCTAGCAACGCTCCCGTAATTACGGGTGCACACACGTAGTCACCCGTAATTACGGAAGCCCCATAGACTTCTATGGGCTGTCCGTGCCGTAATTACGGCCTGAAATAGGACATGTTCTATATTTTTCAACGGCACGGGCACCTTCCCGTAAGCATACGGGGAGGTACCCGTGGCCAATAGAAGTCCATGGGCCCGTAAAAATGTGCCGTAATTACGGCCCGTAATTACGGGCATTTTTACGTTCGTGTGCATGGGGCCTTAGAATGAAGAAAGTGAAGTGAATGACTTTTCAGTTGACAGGTTCACACGGCGTGTATTTGACAAGTTTTTTTCCCACATTTTACATGCCTCTCCTGCTAAATGTCTTTATCCCTCCATCCTGTTGACAGTCTCCTCCAGGATCACCACCCAATACTGCTGACAGTTTCCTCCAGCGTCACCATACAATTCTGCTGGCATTCTCCTCCAGGAACACCGCCCAATACTGCTGACAGTCTCCTCCAGCGTCACCATACAATCCTGCTGACAGTCTACTCCAGCATTACTGTCAGCAAGATTGTATGGTGACGCTGGAAGAGACTGTCAGCAAGATTGGGTGGTGATGCTGGAGGAGACTGTCAGCAAGATTGGGTGGTGATGCTGTATGGGGATGTTGGAGGAGACTGTCAGCAGGATTGTATGGTGATGCTGGAGGAGACTGTCACCAGGTTTGTATGGTGACGCTGGAGGAGACTGTCAGCAAGATTGGGTGGTGATGATGGAGGAGACTGTCAGCTGGATTGTATGGTGACGCTGGAGGATACTGTCATCAAGGTTGGGTGGTGATGCTGGAGGAGACTGTTAGCAAGATTGTATGGTGACGCTGGAGGAGACTGTCAGCAAGATTGGGTGGTGATGCTGGAGGAGACTGTCAGCAGGATTGTATGGTGACGTTGGAGGAGACTGTCAGCAAGATTGGGTGGTGATGATGGAGGAGACTGTCAGCAAGATTGGGTGGGGACGCATCACTATACAATCTTGCAGACAGTCTCCTCCAGCATAACCACCCAATACTGCTGACAGTCTCCTCCAGCGTCCCCATACAATCCTGCTGACCGTCTCCTCCAGCATCCGCATATAATCCTGCTGACAGTCTCCTCCAGCATCACCATACAATCCTGCTGACAGCCTCCTCCATCGTCCCCATACAATCTTGCTGACAGTCTCCTCCATCGTCCCCATACAATCTTGCTGACAGTCTCCTCCGCAGTAGAGGAGACTTTCACACCATTCTGTGATAGGAATAACCATCTGCTGCTGACAGTCTCCTCCCCGGCCTCCTGCTGACGGATACCTCACCTCCTCACCTGATCACAGTCCGCACACTGTCCACACTGACAATACATCTCACACTCAGCACTTCTACATACAAACACACACACTCAGCTTTACTACATCTGACAAGCTTAGCTCCGCACACCGTCCACACTGAGAATACATCTAGCGACAGGGGGGGGCGGCCTGTCAAGGGGGGGGGCGGACCGTCAGGTGGAGGGGCCCGCCGGGTGGGGGGCCTGCCGGTTGGTCTTTATAATGGCGCCTGCTATCTTCCTACAAACCGGCTTCTCTGCTGTGTGACTCTGACCTGCGTCTGCGCAGTATAGATCCAGATAACAGAAACAATGAACGGCTTACGTTCATTGTGCCCTATGCCCTGTAGCTGCCGTATTCCATCTGTGTATCTAATCGACACATACAGAGATGAAAAAAAAAATGACAGCCCCCATAGAGAAGTAAAAGTATGAATACATTAAAAAGTAGAAAGTGACAACACAAATAAATACAATTTTTGTTTACATTATATTAAAAGCAATATAATAAAAAATAAATAAAAATCATGACACCTTCCCTTTAAGTGCTAAAAAGTGATCTGAATTAAAATTGTACATTTTTTTTAGTAAAGCAAACGTGTATTTGAGGATTTCATTACATGTCTAATGATGGCTCTAGCATGAAAAGTTACCAACAATTAATACGACTGTGACGTCTGAATGTCTATTTCTCCCTTGGGCATATAGCCACTTAAAAAGAGCTGACAGTTTGCCAGATAGAAAGCATGTTTGTATTTCTTTCACCATCAGAGAAGACATCTGACAGGTGTATGCTACTAGGGAAAGCTAAAGGATAGAACTAATCAACACTTGTTATTTAGAGGTTCCCCTTTAGCAAAGTCTTGTCAAAGACAAAGAGTTGTCAATTATTGCAACTACTTGACAAAAAATAGATTTATCTTTGTATGGTTCAGCCCTGGGGTACAATGCAGATCAGAACAAGTTAAGTACAGTGATCCTAGATTTCCAACCTCGATGTGCCCATTCTCGATCACAGTTTATCACAAATATCCTAACCTTGGCTATGTTTGGTATGAACATACAGTTTACTCAATTCTTCAAATTACGTATATAGTTGCAGTTTAGTAGTCTCAGCCAAACACAAACAAGGAATGAAGCACTCTTCTTTAGTAGGACATATATTGTATATACCATAGTTGGTGCCAAAAAAGATATAGTGCTAATATATGATATACTGTATATGATTTCCATCTGTCCTTATAAGTCCTACATACAGGTCCTTCTCAATTAATTGGAATATCAGTATTTATTTCAGTAATTCAATTCAAAAAGTGAAACTCATATATTATATAGATTCATTACACACAGAGTGATCTATTTCCAGCATTTTTTTTATTTTAATGTTGATGATTATGGCTAACGGTTAATGAAAACCCAAAATTTAGTCTCTCAGAAAATTTGAATATTGGGTAAAAGTGGAAGATTGTAGCCTCATGGTGACACTCTAATCAGCTAAGCAACACAAAACACCTGCAAAGGTTTCCTAAGCCTTTAAATGGTCCAACAGTCTGGTTCACTAGGCTGCACAATCATGGGGAAGACTGCTGACTTGACAGTTGTCCAGAAGACAGTCATTGACACCCTCCACAAAGAGGGCAAGCCACAAAAGGATAAAGAAGCTGGCTGTTCACAGAGGGCTGTATCCAAGCATATTAATGGAAAGTTGAGGGGAAGGAAAAAGTGTGGTAGAAAAAGGTGCACAAGTACCAGGAATAACCGTAACCTTGAAAGGATTTTCAAGAAAAGGCTATTCAAGAATCTGGGGGAGATTCACAAGGAGTGGACTGCGGCTGGAGTCGGTGCTTCAAGATCCACCATGTAACGTCCGCGGTCGCTGACAACGAACTCCTATCTCCGTCGACACCCTTCTCTCCAGAGATGTCTGCACATGCGGCCGTCCTGTTCCACAGTGACCACCAGGGTGCGCTCAGGAGCTCAGTCCAGACAAGGAGCCAGGTCACACACAGGTGGGAGAGTGAGCTGATTTCTCCCAGAGCACCCTGGACTATAAGAAGGGTTACATCCGGACTTACCCCTCTTGGAGGACGGCGCAGGAACGCGGGCTTGTCGGGCGCTGAAGAGGTGGCGGCTCCGGAGGAAGGAGCGTCTTGGGCGTCATGGCAACGGCCGCACCGCCGACAGCCATGACGAATGCGCCCGACGGCAAGCAGGGGGAGGTCTGCACGGTGGGACTTGAAGGAGGAGGGACACGGCCGGAGGAGAGAGAGCACGGCAAAAGGGAGGGGCGGAGTAAGCGGTGGCGCGAAGGAGGGGAGAGAGCGGAAGTGAGGAGTGTAAGAGGAGCAGGACAGGGAGAGGACCGGAGAACACGAGGAGAGGAGAGGAGAACAGGGGTCCGGACAGTGACAGTGACAGTGAGAGCTGCAAGGGAGGCCGCAGGATGAAAGAGAAGGCAGGAGCCTGACAGAACGTGGGCTCTCCTCTCATCCTGGAGAAAGAGGACAGAGTACAGCACGGGTGTTTCTGTTATCATCCTGGAGAAGGACAGAGGACCGGCCCGAGCACAAGGAGTGTGCCAACAGCCACAGGTACCGTGCCCAGACCTTAAGACCCCTGACCAAGAACTAGAGTCCCGTCATAAAAGAAAGGGCCCTTGTCCTAGTCAGTGACTGTTTCACGCAGTAACGTCCCTCGCTAGCTACCGCCACCGTACGCCCAGAAGACTAGTCCCAAAAGGGACAAACAATTCACCCTGAGCTAGGCCCAAAGACAGGGCGGACTTGCTATCTTATTAACCGCGCCAGTGTCTCCGCGTGTCCTCCAGAGTAAAGCACTGCATGTAACCCTGCATGGAACTGTTATTGATCAAGCACCGCATGTAACCCTGCATGGAACTGTTATTGATAAAGCACCGCATGTAACCCTGCATGGAACTGTTATTGATGAAGCACCGCATGTAACCTTGCATAGAACTGTTATTTATGAATCTTGTTGGAACAGGAGCAGACAGAAGGAACGGTCGGGTTGACGGGACTTTGTTGGACTATTAGCTGGACTTCGTGTAACCCTTAGCGGCGTCAGCCCGCCAGTTCAGTTGCGTCCTAGGGGGTCCACCGTTCGGACCACCGACTGAGAAGAGAGAGGGTTTGTCATGAAAGGTAGCGGATAGCTCCGCAAGGACCCGTGACGGTGCTAGTAGGTACGTTAGTCGCTGATTCCCACAACGCGATCCGTGAGCCGAGAGTGTGACTCTTACCCTAGGGTAGGCTGTCAGTAGCGGGTAGCTCCCGCCGTGACTGACAGCGGAGTGTCCTTAGCCAAGCCGGCAACGTGGGGTCAGGCACAACCTCTCTCCGGGGGACTTCCAGCGGGATCGAAGTCCTCAACCTCAGGCTTCCTGTCTGCTCCATAGAGAAGAATTTATTGTTATTTGCTCGCTGCAGTAAAGAAGTTGCCCAAAAGAAGGTGTGTCTTGTTCATTGCGTACCAACCGCGGTAGTCCCTCCTACATAAATTGGCGTAGTCGGCAGGATCCGAAGCCTCGACGCGATGGAACCGTTCAGCAGCGGGAC
Organism: Rhinoderma darwinii; assembly: GCF_050947455.1. Classification (NCBI taxonomy): domain Eukaryota; kingdom Metazoa; phylum Chordata; class Amphibia; order Anura; family Rhinodermatidae; genus Rhinoderma; species Rhinoderma darwinii. The sequence goes on along the minus strand of NC_134687.1, from coordinate 91,708,370 downwards.
CTTACCACCGACCCCGACCGTCATGATACCCATGGGGGCCGCCCTAATGAACATTCCCAAGTTTGACGGAAAGAGTGTATCGATTGCCGACTGGACGGAACGAGTTCGTACTACAGCCCAGTTATTCCAGGTACTGGTGACCCACCAAGCCGACCTGGCCTTCAACTCACTCGAAGGGGACGCGAGACAAGCTGTCTTGGTTTTATCGCTAGAACACCGCGACACGCTAGAAGCAATCATCAGCCGATTAGAGTCCCCATATGGAGATGTCACTTCAGCCGCCGACCTCCGGAAGAAATTTTATACCAGGGTACAGAGGAACGGGGAATCACTCCAGCAATTCGCGGTAGGATTGCAAGGAATGTGGAGTCGACTAGTACGGAAGGATCCCGCGGGGTGCGCGGCCTTAACAGAGCCGGACCGAATAGTGCGAGACCAGTTTGTATCCGGGCTAGACAGTCGGACCCTGAGGCGCGCCGCGAGAGACCTCGTCCGGGTTACCCCCGCCACGATGAGTGAGGTGTTACGAGAAGCACTCGAAGTTCACCGAGAGGAGTTGGGAGAGGCGAGTATGGCCCTGCAAAACGTGGGTACACCCGAGCCATCTTCAAGGGAGACCGGACGGCCAGAAGCAGTGTTCACCGAATTCGCCCGGGATGTCAAGGAGGCTATTCGGGAATTGAAGACCGATGTTGCGCAATTAAGAGTAATGGCCGATCGACCGGAACCTCTTCCTCGTCCACCCCGATCGACACAAGGAGGGCCTTGACGCTGTTGGCAGTGTGACCAGCCGCGTCATTTCGCCAGAGATTGCAGGATGAGACGCTACCCAAGACGAGAGCAGCCACCTTTAAACTAAGGTACCCCGCCGCTGAGGGCCAAGCTGCGGGCATTCCATCGACAGGCCCAAAAGGAAGGGTGGAACTTTTGACAGGAAAATGCCCCGTAGTGACAGCCAAGATCGGGGGGATTAACGTTCCTTGCCTTATTGACACTGGGTCGGAGGTAACCACCATGACTTATCAGTCGTTCCATGAACAATTCCAAGGTCACCAGACTCTAGAAGCCCCTTGGATTGAACTTACGGCGGCTAATAGCCTGCCAATTCCCATTGCCGGTGTGACGTGGTTAGAATTAGAAGTGTTTAATCGTAATTTTCCCCGTGCTGGTATTGTGGTAGTACATAATTGTGCAAGGCCGGGTATACCTGTTATAATTGGCATGAATGTGTTGCAGGAAATACATGGCATGATGTTTAACGAGACGAGCGGTGCCCGGTGGGAGGAGCTGGCAGCCGATGGGACTGCCCGGCAAGCTTTGTTTCATGTGCATCAAATCTGCCAACGACAGGCTGACTTGAAGACGCTACAGGGGCGAGTGGGGTCGGTGAGGGCCCCAGGTAAAGCGGTGCTGCAAGTACCACCTCTACAGGAAGTAGCCGTTCCCCTCTCCGTAGGGACTCATCATCGCCTAAGGGATGCCATGGTCATGGTGGAACCCATGCGAAGTCTCAAAAGCACGCCACCCTGGGTGGTAGGAAGAACGGTGTGTCGGATAACCAAAGGAATGGCGACCGTCAGAGTGCTGAATCCGACCCAAAGGGTGGTCGAGATACCGGCCGGCACAGTGCTAGCTAATGTTGAGATGGTTAGGCCAGAGGACGTGACGGACCCGGCCATGGTCGAAACTTTAAAAGAGACATCGCCGAGAGATGAAGGGAGTGAGGCCGACGTGAACGAGCAGACTGATCGACTGTGGCGCCAACTCGAACTGGACGGAATAGCCCCGGATACCAAGTCAGAAGAGCAACTGAGGACGCTTCTGCAACGCTTCGGCTGGGTTTTCGCTCAGCATGAAGAGGACTTTGGGTGCACCACTACCGTCGAACATGGGATTCACATGGGGGCGGCGCCGCCCCTCAGAGAGCGATATCGCAATATACCTCCCACGCTGTATCGAGAGGTAAAAGAGCTCCTCCAGAAGATGTTAGACAGACAGGTGATTCGAGAGAGTCAGAGCCCCTGGGCAGCCCCGATTGTGCTGGTAAGGAAGAAGGATGGGTCGCTCCAGTTTTGTGTGGATTACCGCAAGTTGAACGCCTGTACTCATAGGGATGCCTACCCACTGCCCCGAGTGGAAGAATCATTAACCGCCATGCAGGAGGCTCGGTACTACACGACGCTCGATTTAGCAAGTGGGTACTGGCAGGTACCCATGAAGGAAGCGGATAAGGAGAAGACGGCGTTCATCACTCCCTCAGGCTTGTTCGAATTCAACCGGATGCCGTTCGGGCTAACAAATGCACCCAGTACATTCCAACGGCTAATGGAGCATTGTTTGGGAGATCTAAATTATGAGTCAGTCTTGATCTATTTGGACGATATTGTCATTTTTTCAAAGACCTTCCCAGAACACCTGCGGCATCTACAGGTCGTGTTGGAACGATTGGGAAGGTATGGACTCAAACTAAAACCCAGCAAATGCCGACTTGGCCGCCGGCAGATCAAGTACTTAGGCCATGTCGTGAATGCAACGGGAATTGCACCTGACCCAGATAAGATTAAAGCCATACAGGAGTGGGCCATTCCACAGAACACCACGGAAGTACGAGCCTATCTCGGATTGGTCGGTTACTATCGGAGGTACATCCGAGACTTCTCAAAAATTGCAAGTCCTCTGAATCAGCTCCTCTGTGGACAACCCACCCAAAAGAAGGGGAGCCAAAGCCCCAGTGTAGTGGAACAATGGCAGGAGCCACAACAAGCGACATTCGCAGCATTGAAGGCACGACTGGTGACCGCACCCATCCTCGCTTTTGCAGACTTCGCCCAGCCATTCCGGCTGTACACCGACGCCAGCCTGAAGGGACTGGGAGCAGTCCTGGCCCAGCAGCAAGGAGACGTAGAGCGCATCATCGCCTATGGTAGTCGTAGTCTACGACCGTCAGAACGCAATCCAACCAATTACAGCTCGTTCAGGCTCGAGTTATTGGCCATCGTGTGGGCTGTTACCGAATGGTTTGCCGTATACCTGGTCAGATGTCAAGTGGAAATTTACACGGATAACAATCCCCTGGCGTACCTTGGAACGGCAAAATTGGGGGCGATGGAACAGCGATGGATAGCCCGACTGGCTCGATTCAACTATACCATCCGTTACAAGCCCGGTAAGAACCAACGCCGATGCACTCTCCCGACAGCCGTGTGAGACCCCGGTCGGAGAGGTGGACGAGGAACAAGAAGAGGTAGAGATACCCCCACTGCGCGTGGTGCATCCCCCAATGCAGCAACAGCGGGTAGTGACCGCAATACAAGGGATTGAGGATCTTACTGAGATGTATGATAGGGCCGAGTGGAAGAAGCGGCAGCAGCAAGACCAAGACATCCAAACCATCGACAAATGGGTGCGGCGGCAGGAAAGGCCCACGGCAGCGGAGCGAAGCAGGCTGTCAGCACCAGCTAAAGCATTGGTTCGGCAGTTGGAGCGACTAGAACACCATGATGGGGTATTGTACAGAAGAGTGTGGGCACCACGGGAATCGCGCGATGTATGGCAGTTGGTATTGCCCATCGCCGACATCAAACCCGTGTGCAAGTGGATGCACGAGAACCGAGGTCATTTTGCAGTGGAAAAGACTGTACAGAGCATCAGGAATCACTTCTATGCTTCAAACCTGGAAGAAATAATGAGAGGTGTCTACAAGGAATGCACAGAGTGTGTCTTACACAAGGCGACAGAACAGGCAGAGAGGCCCATGACCATTGTGACGGGTGAACCATTAGAACTACTGAAGGTAGACTTCTTAACAGTCCAAGAAGTCACCTCGGGGCACCGATATGCGCTAGTATGCTTGGACAATTTTTCGAAATTTGCCGTGGTGATTCCTACGAGGGACCAGACTGCGACGACTACCGCGGCTGCATTGTGGAGGTATGTCATCCGTCCGTACGGGTGCCCCAGGCGCATCTTGTCGGATCAAGGTTCGAATTTTGAGTCAGATCTCTTCCAAGAGCTGTGTATCTTACACGGAATTCGGAAATCCAGAACAACCCCCTATCACCCCCAAGGGAATGGGGCTTGTGAACGATTCAATCGCACCTTACTCGGCCTATTAAAAACCATCGGGGACGAACGACAAGAACGGTGGCCCGAGTATGTGGATGACCTGGTGTGGGCCTATAACAACACTGTGCATCGAGCTACCGGGTATACCCCATATCAATTGATGTTCGGCCGACCAAGCCGAGTTCCGTTGGATCTTCTGTTAGAGACGCCGGAGGTGGGGGGCAATCGATCCCCGTCACAATGGATACAGGAACATCAACGACGATTGAGCGCAGCAAAGGACGAAATGGAGAGAGCTCGGCCCACAGCGAGCCTACACAGCGTAGAAGAACGGCAGCAGGCATTTCATACGGGGGATCGGGTGCTGGTGCGAAATCGAAGGGCAGCACGTGGCCGTAAGCTGGAGTCCCGATGGGAAAGGAAACCATATGTGGTGGTAAAACGCGTCGATCCCGGGCTTCCTGTGTATGAAGTGAGACCAGAGGGTGACCAGGGACCGAGCAGAAGGCTGCATCGCAACCTGCTGCGGCCGTGTACCTTCCTGACACCAGAACCAGTCACGTCTTCGAGGCAAGAAGAACCGCAGAGTGCTCCACCGACAAATATTGACGGAGATTGGTGGTTGGTGGTTCCATCAGACGACCCTAGTGTGTCCTGGGCGTCACGACCGACAGGGACGGAGAACCAAACGGAGTGTGTGGAGACACCTGCAACGGAATTGAATCGTGTACTGCGTTACCCACAGAGGTGCACTCGCGACCGACAACCGGCCTATTTGCAAGACTATGAAGTTTAGTGCAGAAGACTGCACTTGTTAACAAGGGGGGAAGTGTGAGGGTTACATCCAGACTTACCCCTCTCGGAGGACTGCGCAGGAACGCGGGCTTGTCGGGCGCTGAAGAGGTGGCGGCTCCGGAGGAAGGAGCGTCTTGGGCGTCATGGCAACGGCCGCACCGCCGACGCATGCGCCCGACGGCAAGCAGGGGGAGGTCTGCACGGCGGGACTTGAAGGAGGAGAAGGAGGAGGTGGGACACGGCCGGAGGAGAGAGAGCGCGGCAAAAGGGAGGGGCGGAGTAAGCAGTGGCGCGAAGAAGGAGGGGAGAGAGCGGAAGTGAGGAGTGTAAGAGGAGCAGGACAGGGAGAGGACCGGAGAACACGAGGAGAGGAGAACAGGGGTCCGGACAGTGACAGTGAGAGCTGCAAGGGAGGCCGCAGGATGAAAGAGAAGGCAGGAGCCTGACAGAACGTGGGCTCTTCTCTCATCCTGGAGAAAGAGGACAGAGTACAGCACGGGTGTTTCTGTTATCATCCTGGAGAAGGACAGAGGACTGGCCGGAGCACAAGGAGTGTGCCAACAGCCACAGGTACCGTACCCAGACCTTAAGACCCCTGACCAAGAACTAGAGTCCCGTCATAAAAGAAAGGGCCCTTGTCCTAGTCAGTGACTGTTTCACGCAGTAACGTCCCTCGCTAGCTACCGCCACCGTACGACCAGTAGACTAGTCCCAAAAGGGACAAACAATTCACCCTGAGCTAGGCCCAAAGACAGGGCGGACTTGCTATCTTATTAACCGCGCCAGTGTCTCCACGTGTCCTCCAGAGTAAAGCACCGCATGTAACACTGCATGGAACTGTTATTGATCAAGCACCGCATGTAACCCTGCATGGAACTGTTATTGATGAAGCACCGCATGTAACCTTGCATAGAACTGTTATTTATGAATCTTGTTGCAACAGGAGCAGACAGAAGGAACGGTCGAGTTGACGGGACTTTGTTGGACTATTAGCTGGACTACGTGTAACCCTTAGCGGCGTCAGCCCGCCAGTTCAGTTGCGTCCTAGGGGGTCCACCGTTCGGACCACCAACTGAGGAGAGAGAGGGTTTGTCATGAAAGGTAGCGGATAGCTCCGCAAGGACCCGTGACGGTGCTAATAGGTATGTTAGTCGCTGATTCCCACGACGCGATCCGTGGGCCGAGAGTGTGACTCTTACCCTAGGGTAGGCTGTCAGTAGCGGGTAGCTCCCGCCGTGACTGACAGCGGCGTGTCCTTAGCCAAGCCGGCAACATGGGATCAGGCACAACCTCTCTCCGGGGGACTTCCAGCGGGATCGAAGTCCTCAACCTCAGGCTTCCTGTCTGCTCCATAGAGAAGAATTTATTGTTATTTGCTCGCTGCAGTAAAGAAGTTGCCCAAAAGAAGGTGTGTCTTGTTCATAGCGTACCAACCGCGGTAGTCCATCCTACAGGTCTCCTAAGTGTTTTCCAGTTCCCAGTGTTACCCGTTCCTGCTACCTGTAACCTGTATCCCATGCTATCCTGGTCAAGTGCTGTGTTGAGCTGATGTCATGCCTGTCCTACTACACGGCGCCTGCCTGCTGCCTAGTCCCAGCCGAGCCTGTCTTGCTACTGTCTGAGCTACCACAGGTACACTATACCATATAGGCTGTGACCTGTGTCCTGATGGCCAGCTGCCATACCGTCAAGGCGGTATGGCCCAGTGGGTCCACACACCCAACACGACAGTACGCTCAGGCCATGGACCCCACTGGTCAATCCAAGACCATGACGACATCACAGGAAATGCGGGCGGATATGCTAGACCTCCGGTCTCGACAGGACCAACTCCTCCAGGCATTGAACATTATTGCACGTTGGCTGGAGGTGCAAGCTGCCGTTCCTCCTACTACACCTCCTGGCAGTACTGATCCTCCAACTACACCTCCTGGCAGTGCTGAACCCCGATTTTCTTTGCCGATTCCTGAACGCTATGATGGAGACGCGAGGACCTGCCATGGATTTTTGAACCAGTGCCAGATCCACTTTAGCCTGTATGCAAGGGCATTCTCTTCTGATGGTGCAAGGGTCGCTTTCCTCATCTCTCTCCTGACTGGCAGGGCCCTTGCATGGGCAAATCCTATCTGGAAGAGACAAGGACCTGAGACTAGGGTTTCCTACGGACATTTTTCATAGTGTTTGAGGAGCCTGGACGAGTCTTGTCTGCAGCCGCCGCCTTGCTGAACCTACGCCAGGGAGACACCTCCATGGGCAAGTACACCATCCACTTCTGCACCCTTGCGGGAGAACTGTTGTGGAAAATGAGGCCCTGGTGGCTCCATTCTGGCAGGGACTGTCTACTAGGATTAAGGACAAGCTTGCCGTCTGAGATCTACCGTCTACCCTGGATGACCTCATCCTTCTGGCTGCCCGGATTGATATAAGGATCCGAGAACGGTTCCAAGAAGCTAGTCGGGAGGGAGCACTCCCTGGTCCGATTCCTACTTTGCAGCAACCACTGCTGTCCTCAGATGCTGATCCTCCTAAGGAGTCTGTGAGGATGGACCAGTTTAGGCTGTCTACCCAGGAGAGACAACGCAGACGCACCTCGGGACTCTGTCTTTATTGCGACTTCGGAGGCTATCTTGTGCGTCTGTGTCTCCAAAAGCCCCAGAGCTTAGGGTTGGTGGGAGAAACAACCCTGGGTAAAGAAGGACTTTCGTCTAAATTGTCCATTCCCATGACCATAGTGTCCAGTGAGAAAACACATCGGGTCTCTGCGTATCTGGACTCTGGATCCACTGCTAATTTCATTCGTAGAGACCTGGTGGATCTTCTCCAATTGCCCACAACCCCTCTGGAGAGGATGTTGATGGTTGCAATTGTGAATGGACTACCTCTGACAGACCCAATTGTAGCTGTGACCAAGCCGCTGAGGCTCCAAGTGGGAGCCCTCCTTTCCGAGCTCCTCTCGTTCTTTGTCCTGGCTAAAGTTGTCAACCCTGTACTGCTGGGTCTGCCCTGGCTCCGACTACATGCCCCAGTCCTGGACTGGAATTCTGGAAAGGTTCTCCAGTGGCGTCCTGAGTGTCTCAACCGTTGCCTGGTACAGATTAGTTCTCTGCCTCAGTCCTTGGCAGGATTGCCTGGTCATTATTCTGCATTTTTGGATGTCTTCAGCAAGAAAGAGGCAGAGTCGCTGCCCCCACACTGGGCGTATGACTGTCCTATCGACCTAGTTCCTGGTGCATCCCTTCCCCGTGGTAGGGTATATCCTCTCTCCTTGCCAGAGACTCTGTCCATGTCCACCTATGTTAAGGAGAACTTGGAGAGGGGCTTCATACGGAAGTCTTCCCCCCGGCAGGAGCAGGGTTCTTCTTCGTCAAGAAAAAGGATGGTTCTCTGCATCCTTGCATCGACTATCGGGGTCTCAACCAGATCACGGTAAAAAATAGGTATCCATTGCCCTTGACTTCTGAACTGTTTGATCGCATACGTGGAGCCAAGGTTTTTTCAAAGCTAGACCTGCATGGGGCTTACAACCTAATCCGGATTCGCAGGGGTGACGAATGGAAGACGGCATTTACCACCCGTGATGGACACTATGAATATCTAGTAATACCCTTCGGTCTTTGTAATGCCCCCGCGGTCTTCCAAGAGTTCGTTTTCAAGACAGAGGACGCTATGGAGTCTCCACAGAATATCATTAATCCGTCCTGCATCATCCCTGTCAACCCTCTGAAAGTTAGAGACATTCCCCGGGGGAGGACTTTTGTGCGTCTGGCAGACAGAAGAAGAATCCTCCTCTGGGGACACAGTTCCAAACTGGCAGGGCACGCGGGTGTCCATAAGACCCGAGACTTGATCGCTCGTCAGTTCTGGTGGCCCACTCTGCCCAAAGACATCACAGACTTTATATCTTCCTGCATTGTGTGCGCAGCAAATAAAGTTGCCCACTCCAAACCAGCGGGCCTGCTCCAGCCGCTGCCTGTGCCCGATGCCCCCTGGCAACATATTGCTACGGACCTGCCTCTCTCTGCTGGCTGCAGTACGGTCTGGGTGGTGGTGGACCGATTCTCCAAGATGGCTCATTTCGTTCCACTGACCGGCCTACCGTCCGCTTCCCGACCGGCCAATGACTTCGTCCAACACATCTTCCGTCTGCATATTGTGTCACATCTGGGGGTTCAGTTCACCTCAATGTTCCGGAGAGCCCTCTGCGTACTCCTTGTTGTGAAGTTGGACTTTTCCTCTGCCTACCATCCCCAGTCCAATGGACAAGTCGAGAGAATAAATCTAATTATGGAAAACTATCTACGACACTTTATCCCTAGGCAGCATGATGACTGGGTTCAGCTGCTTCCTTGGGCTGAGTTCTCCTACAACAACCACACTAGTGAGTCCACCGCTAAGAGTCCATTCTTCATTGTCTATGGCCAACACCCTCGAATACCTCTCCCTATTTCCACTACGTCCCAGGTGCCTGCAGCAGACTCTGCATTCAGGGACTTTCTACAAATCTGGCAGCAGACCAGATCTTCTATTCTGCTGGCGGTCGACCGCATGAAAAGAAAGGCAGACACAAGAAGACGAGAGCCTCCCCAGTTTCTTCCAGGTACTAAGGTCTGGCTGTCCTCTAGGAATATCCGGCTGAGGGTGCCATCGTACAAGTTTGCTCCCAGGTTCCTTGGCTCCTTCGAGATTTTGCAACAAATCAACCCTGTCTCCTACAAGCTTCGGCTGCCTCCTACCCTCAAGATCCCCAACTCCTTCCATGTCTCCCTGTTGAAGCCTGTGATCTTGAACCACTACTCCAAGACTTCCACTCCTGCAGTGGCTCCCAGCGGTTCATCAGATACTTTTAAGGTTAAAGAGACTCTGTCACCACATTATAAGTGCCCTATCTCCTAATAAGGAGATGGGCACTATAATGTAGGTGACAGCAGTGCTTTTTATTTAGAAAAACGATCTATTTTTATAACTTTATGAGCGATTTTTAGCTTTATGCTAATTAGTTTCTTAATGTCCAAGTGGGCGTGTTTTTACTTTAGACCAAGTGGGCGTTGTACAGAGGAGTGTATGACGCTGACCAATCAGCGTCATACACTTCTCTCCATTCATTTACACAGCAGATAGCGATATAGCTATATCGCTATGTGCAGCCACATAAACACACTATAACGTTACTGCAGTGTCCTGACAATGAATATACATTACCTCCAGCCAGGACGTGATGTGTATTCAGAATCCTGACACTTCTGAATCTTTTCTGTGAGATTTCCAGCAAGGCAAACGTAGTCTCGTTTTAAATGACAGTTTACAGTGTAATCTCGCAAGCTCCCCTCCTTCCTAATTTTGTTATCATATATGTAATACATTTTTTATAATAAATAATCCATACTATTGTCTAAACGGGATAAAACAAAAAACAGCACACATGTTTCAGAGTGTAGCCATCTATTCCTGTTTTTATTTTTCAGTACTTTTATGGAAATTGCCACAAACTGCATGCTGATTGGCTCTGCTGTAACTCTTTGTGCTTAACTCCTTAATGACATGGACAATTTTCATTGTTTCATTTTCGTTTTTTTCTCCCCGCCTTCCAACTTTATTTTTCATCGACACAGCCGTATGAGGACTTGTATTTTGCGGAGCAAGTTGTCGTTTTTCATGGCACCATTTTATGTACCACATAATGTACTGGTAGACTGAAATAAAATATATCTGTGGGGTGAAATGGGCAAAAAACAGTGGTTGCGCAATTTTTTTGGGGTTTCGTTTTTCGACATGCATCGTGCGCTACAAACGACATAATTAATTTATTCTACAGGTTGATATGATTACGGCGATACCAAATTTCTATGTATTTTTTAATGTTTTGCTACATTTATGTTAAAAAAAAAATAGTTTTGTGTCGCCATATTCTGAGAGCCATAACGTTTTTTCTTTTTCTGTCGATTAAACAATGTGAGGGCTTATTTTTTGCAGGGCACACTGTAATTTTTATTGGTATCATTTTGGAGTACATGCAACTTTGTGATCGCTTTTTATTCAATGTTTTTGGACAAACAGCAATTTGTGGTTTTACATTTTATTTTTTTATGGCGTTCACAAAGCAGGTTAAATACCGTTATATTGTAACATTACTTTAGGGGAAAAAATGGGAGAGGTTTTTTTTTTTAACTTTTAATATTATTTTTTTTTCTTAACATTAAAAAAAACATTATTGAGCTGTTTTTTAGAGGTCTCCCTAGGAGACTTGAACCCAACGATTGCTTGATCGCTTTTGTGATACACTGCAATACTAATGTATTGCAGTATATCGTGTTTCTTACAGTCTCCCATTTCAGTACAAAAATGGCAGACCTGGGGGCCTTCATTTGATTGCAGTGCGTTGTTGGCTGTATTACACAGCCGTTACCCGCTAAGTATAGGGTGAGCTCAGCTCGTGAGCCCGCTCCATAATTCCTCTTAACGGCTGCCATGTACATATACGTGGCATGTCGTTAAAGGGTTTGTACAGGATTAGGCCTCATGCACACGAATGTATTTTTTTCCTCCCGTAAATACTGGCGTAAATACGGGTCCTTGGTCACACGTATTCGACCCGTATTGCACCATTATTTACGGACCCGTGCCCGTAAATACGGGTCCGGTGTCACCATTATTCCACCCGTATTTACGGGCACGTTTTCGCTGCAAAATTGCACTGCACTAATCGGCAGTCCCTTCTCTCTATCAGTGCAGGATAGAGAGAAGGGACAGCCCTTTCCGCAGTAAAAATAAAAGAAATTCATACTTACCCGGCCGTTGTTTTGGTCACGCGTCCCTCTTTCGACATCCAGCCGACCTCCCTGGATGACGCGGCAGTCCATGATACCGCTGAAGCCTGTGATTGGCCTGGGATTGGCTGCAGCGGTCACATGGGCTGAAACGTCATCGCAGGAGGCCGGACTGAAGGAAGAAGCAGGGAGTTCTGGGTAAGTATGAACGTCTTTTTTTTTTTACAGGTTGATCTATATTGTCATCGGTAGCCACTGTCCAGGGTGCTAAAACAGTTACTGCCGATCGTTTAACTCTTTCAGCACCCTGGACAGTGACTATCCCCTGACGTCGCCTAGCAACGCTCCCGTAATTACGGGTGCACACACGTTGTCACCCGTAATTACGGGAGCCCCATAGACTTCTATGGGCCTGCCCGTGCCGTAATTACGGCCTGAAATAGGACATGTTCTATATTTTTCAACGGCACGGGCACCTTACCGTAAGCATACGGGGAGGTGCCCGTGGCCAATAGAAGTCCATGGGCCCGTAAAAACGTGCCGTAATTACGGCCCGTGATTACGGTCGTTGTTACGTTCGTGTGCATGTGGCCTTAGAAAAAACATTGCTACTTTCTTCCAAAAACAGTGCCACACCCATTCACAGCTAGTGTGTAGTAATGCAGATCAGCCCCATTCACTTCAATGGAGCTGAGCTGCAATACCAGATACAACCCATGGACAGGTCTGGTATTGTTTATGGAAAATAGCAGCCATGTTTTTCTAATTCTGTACACTCCTTCCAAGTCTCTCACCATGTTTACCAGCAGCACCACTTCTGTATCCTGGTGACCTCCAGCACATTTATTGATAAGGCCTGAACCCTGACGTGGCCAGTTCATTATTCTCCACCAGTAGCTTCTGTTTTTTTCATAAATAAGTCTAAGGGTATGTTCACACGAGGTCATTACGTCCGTAATTGACGGACGTACTTCGGCCGCAAGTACCGGACCGAACACAGTGCAGGGAGCCGGGCTCCTAGCATCATAGTTATCTATGATGCTAGGAGTCCCTGCCTCACTGCAGGACAACTGTCCCGTACTGTTATCATGTTTTCAGTACGGGACAGTTGTCCGGCAGCGAGGCAGGGACTCCTAGCGTCGTACATAACTATGATGCTAGGAGTCCGGACGTAATGACCTCGTGTGAACATACCCTTATTCTTCACAGCACTTACTTGGAGTCATTATCTTTTTATAACAATTTTTTTTTTTCCCCCAATCAAACATTTTCTACAGAGTATTGTATGATATTAAAATGCATTTCTATTGATCAACATTCATGATGCCTCCAGCATCAGACTGATCATTCCGTAATACTTTACACGTTTTCTTCTTTCCTTTCAGACCCATATGATTCAGTTGTGCTCCCACATTGAATAGATGGCCAGAAGTGCCTGCGGATTTTTTAGATTTAAAGCTTCATTTTCTCATTTTCTCTCAAAAATAAAATCTTTTAGAACGGTCTAGCTGTTGGTGACAGTTTTGGTGGTATATCAAGTCTTGCATAGTTATTAGGGGGTCACATTTTCTCTATATATTTTTATAATTTTTGGAACTCCAGTTTTGTAAACTCAGCTTTTCCTTTCTCGTTCCTTATTTAAGCACCTCAGAAATATATTTATTATTTACGTATAACAAAAAAAACTATTTCACTATGGCTATGGTGAATATTAGGAAAGCCAACAATATTAGTGACCGTTCTGGGATCCCCTGTTGTTAAGAGGAAGAGCTGCTAAAGGGGCAGTAGCTCTCACCAAAGTAAAGAGTGGAGAAAAGAAATGCTGATAGATTTGATATTATACTCAAGCTCGCCATACACAGGAGGGAAGAGTTGGCCGAACCGAATGTTGGGAGACATTTGCAATCAGTCTTGTGTATTGATAACCGTTTCTGACATCGATAGTAAGCAACAAATCGTATAACATGTAACCACTATGGCCTGCAGCTTTACTAATAATATCTGCTATTTGATCTTTGACATGAAAGAAAAAGATATTCCAGCATCCATGGAAGGTAATAATGGACGCATGCCTGTGTCAAAGCTTAAATATTCCTTTCCAGTGTTGATGGAGGTATGCTGTCAGGCTACCTTGTGTCTGCTACACTCTGTAAAGATAGAGTAGAAGTTTTATTTTGTCTTTGTAGTCCCTGTTTTCTGTTGCACAGGATCCTCAATTTGACTAAAAAGCTATGTGGTTCTGCTGGTAGTGGAAAAGTGTACATAGGACACTTGAAATGTTTTACGTTTTTTAAGTTTTCCTTTTGAATTTCTTTGACACATAAAATGTAGTGAATGAGATTTTAAAAATATTTTTTTTGGACTTGCTACTGAGCTTAGGGGTTAATACCTTGTGTTTCCAGCACCTGCAGGTGCTTAAAGAGGCTCTGTCCCCACATTATAAGTGGCCTATATTGTACATGATGTGATCGGCGCTGTAATGTGGATTACAGCAGTGTTTTTTATTTAGAAAAACGATACTTTTTGACGGCGTTATGACCTATATTAGCTTTATGCTAATGAGTTTCTCAATGGACAACTGGGCATGTTTTACTTTTTGACCAAGTGGGCGTTGTACAGAGGAGTGTATGACTCTGACCAATCAGTGTCATACACTTCTCCCCATTCATTTACACTGCAGATAGCGATATATCTATATCGCTATGTGCAGCCTCATACACACACTATAATATTACTGCAGTGTCCTGACAATGAATATACATTACCTCCAGCCAGGACGTGATGTGTATTCAGAATCCTGACCCCTTCTGTAGCGTCTCTGTGAGACTACAGCACAGCGAGATCTCGCTGTAAGTGACAGTTTACAGCGTAATCTCGCGAGACTACGCCTGCTATGCTGTAAATAACAGAGAAGTGCAGAGAAGTGTCAGGATTCTGAATACACATCATGTCCTGGCTGGAGGTAATGTATATTCATGGTCAGGACACTGGAGTAATGTTATAGTGTGTGTATGTGGCTGCACATAGCGATATAGCTATATCCCTATCTGCAATGTAAATGAATGGGGAGAAGTGTATGACACTGATTGGCCATCGTCATACACTCCTCTGTACAACGCCCACTTAGCTACATAGTAAAACACGCCCAGTTGTCCATTGAGAAACTCATTAGCATAGAGCTAATATACGTCAAAAATTATCTTTTTTCTAAATAAAAAACACTGCTGTAATCTACATTACAGCGCCGATCACATCATGTGCAATATAGGCCACTTATAATGTGGTGACCGAGCCTCTTTAAGTGTTAAAACTGAATGTTACTCATGATCTGAGGGGGGATTAGGCATTGTCGTGGAAATCCATCGCTCAAAATATATTAGACTGAAATTTATACGAGTCCAAACAGACTCTCAGGCCAGACCCCATTATTCAGTATCCTAATTAGGATATTTCACCGATATATATCGAGAGAGGAGAAGAAAACACACAGACGCTGCTGATATGCTCAAAATGCTCCTCTGAAGGATTTATTTCCAAGCTCAAACTGTTAGACTGAAATTCAGAAGGGGTGTAGGCTTGAGATTAACCAATCAGAGACAATGTGACAATATTTGTTATTCAGTAAAAAGCATACAATAAAATACATCCCAGATACATCATTATAATTCTTCACACATTAGGTTTGCAGGTGGCCTTATCTCTCTTGGACAGAATATTCTCGTGGAGATGGGGGAGACCTTCCCTCTCGCATACTTGCCACCCTCCCATCTCACTCCCTGTCCATTCTTTACAAACTTCGCATGGGAACCAAGGTCGAAGATAAAACATACAAAATCAACATTACTTGTATTAAAGGAACAATGACTTTCCTATTCACTACAAAAGAACCAAGATGGGAACTCCAGACAAGATGGCTGCTGCACGAAACTAAATCATTTAAACATTACTATAATCACTTTCACATAATACATATCTTAGTAATTCAGCATCCTGCTTGATAATTCACAATGTAATTTCATACAGAGAATATAAGCAAATAAACCATCCTTCACAAACTCCCCTTTTTCTCATATTAAATTACAGAAATTATATATTATGATTATAAAACTCAAACAATATATCAATAGGGCCACAACTAATATGATGCCATCACCAATGTCCGGTTTGGGTATGGGGTCCCACCAGTGTAT
Source organism: Rhinoderma darwinii (assembly GCF_050947455.1). Lineage (NCBI taxonomy): Eukaryota > Metazoa > Chordata > Amphibia > Anura > Rhinodermatidae > Rhinoderma > Rhinoderma darwinii. Next base: position 91,692,556 of record NC_134687.1, on the reverse strand, counting down.
TGACAAGTCCTGTACATCATCGTCCTCTTCTTCTCCTGTCTTCTGATTAAAACACTTGATACTGCTGACGGATTCACTCAGGTCTTTGGTCTTTACTTTGAACTTTGCTGATGTCATCAGGACTTGGTTTGGTCCTTCTCATCTGTCCGACACCGTCTCTTTTAATATACGTCACCAGGCTGTACATAGCACCTCATGCTGTGAGCCTGGTGTGAGATCCCACGTAGGCGGATTAGTGGAGTTTTATTGTGACTACCACAAACCCTCCGCATCTGTCTTCTTCCTCTGGTAAGTTACTTGTCTGGGCAGCTGCTTGGAATTGTGACACTGCGTCAGTTCATGACAAACGCGTTGTACTGGCTCTGGCTGCGCCTGCCACACCTCAGTGATGGAGTTCATCGTATTAAAGGTCTTTTAGTTCATATTTACTGACACTTGCCGGGGACCCCCAACCCTTGTCAATTGTTAAAATAAATGCTAATCTGGTGATAACATCCACGTAATGTAAAAGTTGTTCTAAGTACATACAATAACAATGTCAGGCGCTTAAACTAAATTAAACAAACACCTTTATATAAGAAAAACTTCTCTGTTCCAATGGACATGACACCTAGAAGATGTGTAATTATTGGGTACATTTCATTTGCACTTGATGTCACACTTTCCAGCAGGATTTGTATCTTGATCTGAGCTGATTGCCTGGAACATCTCCAGCTCACAAAAATATACACAGATTCCACATGTTTATCTGACAAATGTCGCAAACCAATTTTTCTTACTCTAATTTGTATTGCATGGGAAGGCCTCTCAAGGTCTGTTCTCTTTGTGGGAGGCGGGTATGATAAGGTTAGCACCGGTCTGCCAGGACTGTTCTGTAGGCAAATCAAACAGCTCTAACAGAATTTAGCAGCAACAGCTGTAAAACCTGGGACATACCAATTAGATCTTACCAAATCGATCCTTGCAGTCTTGGGGCATATGTGAGGTCATACACCATCAATACAAGTGCTATCAAGAGTGTCTTGGGTGTTACCGGTTCACCTTCCCTTATCCGTCCACATTCTGTTAGAATCAGGATCTCACGCCTTCCGCTCCCAGTTGGACTCTTCCTGTGGAGAACAAACTATTTCATTGTATAAACATTAATTGATCTTAATCAAATAATTAATTTGAAGAAAAACATTAACAAATAACATCTTTACATCAAACGTTGACATTGAGCAATAACTAGAAGTGATACATGCAAACAAACTCATTTTTCTTCTTTATATATACACATATATATATATATATATATATATATATATATATATATATATATATATATACACACACTGCACAAAATTTTCCTTTCACAATAACAACTACAAAAAACAAATAACTAAGAATGTTTTCAAATGGGAATATTCCACTTCTGTACCTTTTATCTGACGCCTCCAATAGTCTAATGCTAAGGCTGATCCAGAACTTTACATAAACTTAACCTCAGTATTTAATATTCCCACAACACTTCTTAAATACAGTTATTAAACAAACTAACTTTGGGATAACATCTGGAGAACTGCTGACATCTTATCATTGTACAAACACCAGATCAATACTTGGGATAACACTGTTCCCCTGAAGATACCGGCCGGGCTTCAGGCCCCCCTGAGAACAGGTCTACACACACGAGCACATTGTCATACTCTTCTACCTCGGGTAGTTGTATGTTCTGCAGTAGCTGGGACGGGTAATCTGGCCGGGCTGCACTTTTCACAGGTACCTTTGCTGTTTTACCTATGTCATGCCGTCCCAATCCGAAAAGAGCAACATGAATCTACAGACCCAAATGAAGAGCCTATCAAGAGTAAGATATATGTATAGCTCTGTGGGTTGATTCCAGGGTGTTATACCCTATCAGCATCAAATTTAAATAGATAGAACCAAAAGAGAAAATAAATGCTGAGAGACAAGAAGGTAATGAAAATTACAAAAATGTTTTATTTGACACAAAATACACTATATAATGATAAAATAATCCATAAACCAACAATAAAAACACGGATACTCGGCTGAAAATTTAGTAAGATATATATAAACGGTACATGCAGATTTCCTATATAAATGTTTTACTAAGACATATGTACTGCCATAATAGATAGACCAGATATATATATAGTTGCAGATGCATGTAGATTAACTAGCGCCATAAGCCAGGGTCGCAGCCCACAGATAGTTAAATAATGTTGACTATGTCATGCAGTGCGCACATCATGCCGGCTGCTACAAACCTAGTGGTGGCATTATTGTATCCAGGGACAAGCCAATTTACTGATACCTGGCTGCACATACCCTTGTTGTCAGTTCTGTTTTCTCTTGCTCTCTCAATTGGCTTACCCGATGATCCAATAAAGTTCCTACTACCAATGGGCCCATAATCGTAGGCGATGCCAAAAGCGTACTTAGAGTCAGTGTAAATGTCGGCCGTCTTACCTTTTGCCAGGTTACAAACCTCAGCGAGCACCTCCAGCTCTGCTCCTTGAGATGAATGAGAAGGTGAGAGTGGTTTCTGGATGATTTACCTTGTGCATCGTATCCTGGCTTGTACATACTGTATAATAAAATATCTCTTCATTACAAATTTACATTGGAAACCCATGTCACATATAGATAGAACATTTCAAAAGGATGGAGTTTTATTGTACCACATTCATCTGATAATCCAGAACACTTGTAAATCCCACCCACCAGGTCCTGTAAATACCTGATTAATACAAAAACAAACAAAATATGTTACTGAAATCTGGCATAAAATAAACAATGTTCAGACAATTTTTTTTTTTTTTGCCTTCTCCCCCATCTAAATCTGTAAAGACTCATCTGTGGGTGACGCCACCTCTGCCTCCTGTGTAAATTTGATGGAGGGGGATGGTCTTTTACATAATACCTCATATTGGGTGGAGCCTACAGCACAGCATACCCAGTGCCATATTCACCGTTCTGGAAAGATCTGGAACCATCTATACAGAAATACCTCAAAATGTAGATTACTGTCATACACATTTAATCTGGGTTACTCATTGGGGTCTCATACACATTTTGTAGATCTCCTAGAACCAAATTCATTAATTCAAAACAAAATAAAACACAAAATAAAAATACCTGATCAGTCACTTCACCATTCCCTCCTATTTGGACTCTGGGAAAGTAATGTAGCAGGGTTCAAAACTATAGGTCAACATAATAAAGTTGGGCACTCTATCTGGGGGGGCACTAGTTTAACCCCCTGTAATACACATCAGCCTGGAACAAAAATGACTTTCTCCTGACAAAAATACATTGTATCTTTAAAATGACCTGCAACCATTTACCTGTAAAACATCTCACATTTTCAAAAATAACGTTTAGGCAGCACCATAGCACGTGCCTCATGTGTGAAAACAAAAACAAAACAATTGTAATTAGTTATTCAATAACACAGAAAATAATATATCTGGTAATATTAATTACTGCAAACCAATAAACTATACATAAGAATAGGAAACAGAGGGGGCACATACATTTTCAAGACCCCGTGTCTCACAATATCTGTATTTTAATTCATTTGAATTATCATCAAAACATTCCAACATTAACCCCTTCAGGACTGAGCCTGTTTTGGCCTTCAGGACGAAGCTGATTTTTCAAATCTGACATGTGTCACTTTATGTGGTAATAACTCCGGAATGCTTTTACCTATCCAAGCGATTCTGAGATTGTTTTCTCGTGACATATTGTACTTTATGTTAGTGAAAAAATTTGGTTGACAAATTCAATATTTATTTGTGAAAAACACCAAGATTTGGAGAAAATGTGCAAAAATTAGCATTTTTCTCAATTTAAATGTATCTGCTTGTAAAACAGATAGTAATACCACACAAAATAGTTACTAGTTAACATCACCCATATGTCTACTTTATGTTGGCATCGTTTTTTGAACATTCTTTTATTTTTCTAGGACGTTACAAGACTTAGAACTTTAGCAGCAATTTCTCATATTTTCAATAAAATTTCAAAAGGCGATTTTTACAAGAACCAATTCAGTTCTGAAGTGGCTTTGAGGGCCTTATATATTAGAAAGTCCCCATAAATCACCCCATTTTGAAAACTGCACCCCTCAAAGTATTCAAAACAGCATTCAGAAAGTGTATTAACCCTTTAGGCGTTTCACAGGAATTAAAGCAAAGTAGAGGTGAAAGTTAAAAATTTCATTTTTTTTTTACAAAATTCATTTGTAATACATTTTTTTCTATACCACAGAAGGTTTTACTTGAGAAATGTAACTTATTATTTATTGCCCAGATTCTGCAGTTTTTAGAAATACCCCATATGTGGCCCTAGTGCGGTCATGGACTGAAACACCGGCCTCAGAAGCAAAGGAGCACCTAGTGGATTTTGGGGCCTACTTTTTTTTAGCATATAATTTAGGTACCATGTCAGGTTTGAAGGGGTCTTGTGGGGCCAAAACAATAAAGACCCCAAAAAGTGACCTCATTTTGGAAACTACACCCCTCAGGGAATTTATCTAGGGATATAATTAGCATTTTGAAACCACAGTTTTTTTGCTAAATTTATTTGAATTAGTTTGTGAAGATGAAAATCTACTTTTTTTTCTGAAAAAACTTAGAAATTTTAAATTTTTTCAAGGAATAAAAGAGAAAAAACACCCCAACATATGTAAAGCAATTTCTCCTGATTATAGCACTACCCCATATGTGGTAATAAACTGCTGTTTGGACCCACAGCAGGACTCAGAAGGGAAGGAGCACCATTTGGATTTTGAAATTCTGATTTTGCTGGAACAGTTTTCAGTGCCGTGTCGCATTTGAATGGCACTGGAGGGAACAAAATAGTGGAAACCCCCGGAAAGTGACCCCATTTTGGAAACTACACTCATCAAGGAATTTTTCTAGGGGTAAAGTTAGCATTTTGACCCCACGGTTGTTTTGCTGAATTCATTGGAATTATTCTGTAAAGGTAAAAATCAACTTTTTTTTCTGAAAAAAGGTAGCCATTTTTAATTTTTACAAGGAATAAAGGATAAAAAGCACCCCAACATTTGTAAAACAATTTCTCCCGATTACGGAAATATGCCATATGTGGTAATAAACTGCTGTTTGGACCCACAGCAAGGCTTAGAAGGGAAGGAGCGCTATTTGGCTTTTGGAGCTCAAATTTAGCTGAAATGATTTTTGGGTGCCATGTCGCATTTGCAAAGCTCCTGAGAGCCCAAAACAGTGGAAACACCCCAAAAGTGGAAATTACACCACTTAAAGAATCTATCTAGGGATATAGTGGGCATTTAGACCCCACAAGTCTTTTGCAGGATTTATTAGAATTAGGCCGTGAAAATGAATATCAACATTTCTTCCACTAAAATGTTGCATTTTTTTCAATTTTACAAAGGATAAAGGATAAAAGCTGCCCAACATTTGTAAAGCAATTTCTCCCGAGCACGGCTATACCCCACGTGTGGTCATAAATGGTTTTTCATTAGAAAGTAATTAACCCTTTCTGGACTGATCCATTTTTTTTCTTTTCCTTTTTAGTTTTTTCCTCCCCGCGTTCCAAGAGCCACAACTTTTTTATTTTTCAGTCAATAGAGCGGTATGATGGCTTATTTATTGAGGGACGAGCGGTCGTTTTTATTGGTACCTGTAATGGCAGGAAGGAGGTGAAGGGAAAGTGAGCCCTAATCTACCCACCGCCCTGTCCCTGCCTACTTGCAACGACCCGCCCTAGGCGACGGGGTACAACTGGGCGGCGGTCCCTACGCTGTCTAAGTGCACGGGAGAACAAACAGGGAACACGCAAGGGAAGGGGCAGTAGCCCACGGAACGCCGCGAGGAAACGGAGCGGTGAACGAATAGTCAGGACCAGGATGAAGTGGAGTATAACAACGTGAGCACGGAGAAGGAAGCAAGCCAGGGCAAAGCGAAGCAGGTTAAGCGGAACTGCAGCAAGGCAGAAGCACGGCAGAAGCAGGCTGGAGCAAGCAGCAGTGGGGCCAGGAATCCAGAAGAATTACAAGCACTGAGGAAGAGAACACGGCAGGTAATAAAGGACAGGGGGCGGAGCTAACTCCGACTGACCAGGCCGCGATAGGCTCTCCCACTCCTGAGCCTGCCACCCTGGTTGGTGGGAGACGGTGTCAGTCTAACAGGTCTGGCCTCAGGTGTGGATTGATTAATCCCAGGAGTATACCTAGACGTAGTACCTGGCAGATCCCTAACAGTACTCCCCCTTTTATGAGGGGCCACCGGACCCTTACTAAGAGGACCCGGTTTAGTAGGGAAGAGAAGGTGGAACCTCCTGATCAATACCCCAGCGTGAACATCACGGGCAGGTACCCAAGTCCTCTCCTCCGGCCCGTATCCTCTCCAATGGACCAGGTACTGGAGGGAGCCCTGGACCATCCTACTGTCCATAATCTTGGCCACCTCGAATTCCACCCCCTCAGGGGTGAGAACGGGAACAGGAGGTTTCCTCGAGGGGGACCAGGACGGGGAGCAGCGTTTGAGGAGGGAGGCATGGAAGACGTCATGTATGCGAAAGGATGGGGGCAGCTCCAGACGGAAGGATACAGGGTTGAGGACTTCAATGATCTTATAAGGTCCAATAAATCGGGGAGCAAACTTCCTGGACGGGACCTTAAGGCGCAAGTTCCTGGACGACAACCAGACCAAATCCCCGATGACAAACCGGGGGTTAGCAGAACGTCTACTATCAGCCTGAATCTTTTGTGCGCTCTGGGACGCCTCTAGGTTCTTCTGAACCTGGGCCCAGACTGTGCACAGTTCCCGATGAACATCCTCTACCTCAGGATTATTGGAACAACCAGGGGAAACGGAGGAGAACCTTGGGTTAAACCCGAAATTACAGAAAAACGGGGAGACCCCTGACGAGTTACTGACCCGGTTATTCAGGGAAAATTCAGCAAGGGGAAGGAATGAGACCCAATCGAATTGACAGTCAGAGATGAAACACCTTAAATATTGTTCCAGGGATTGGTTAGTCCTTTCCGTTTGGCCATTAGTTTCGGGATGGAAGGCGGAGGAGAAGGACAGATCAATCTCCAACTTTTTACAAAAAGTTCTCCAAAATAAGGAAACAAATTGTACCCCTCTGTCAGAAACGATATTGACTGGGGCCCCATGGAGACGCAGGATGTGTTTCACAAACAAAGAAGCTAACGTCTTGGCGTTAGGTAGCTTCTTAAGGGGCACAAAGTGGCACATCTTGCTGAAGCGGTCTACTACCACCCACACCACCGACTTGCCCTGAGATGGGGGCAAATCGGTGATAAAATCCATGGAGATATGGGTCCAAGGTCTCTGGGGAATGGACAAGGAACTTAGTAGGCCCACAGGTCGGGACCTAGGGGTTTTGGACCTAGCGCAAACCTGTACAGGGATAACGCACACGATTATATAACAGCATAGAAATAAATCATAGAATAGGTAGAAAATAAACAATGTTGTCACAGTATAGGGATAATCACGGAACAATAATTTAGCAAAAATGTGAATTTGCTTCCCTGCTGCCAAGGGATTTTCTTCTAAATATTGTCTTGAAATTGGTAAATAGTATCCTTACCTCAATAGAACATATAAGTACGTCCTAGTGATCCATCGGGTGTATGAATGTGGGGAGAATCCACATGTTTTAAGTGTTAATTTATATTTTGCCAAACATGATAGTTGTTATTTAATGCACTGTGTCTTTAAATATGTGCTGCGGAAACTATTTTCCCCAAGGAGTTGTGTATTATAAGAAGACAACGCATGTTTTATATTGCTATGTTGTGTTGGCAGGCACAGGCAAGTGATCGTTGGTTCGCTAGTTGTAACCAAATTGTTCTGGTGCTGGGATACATGGCCTAGACACCATCTTAGTAAGGCTTTTGCCTCGTCATAACAGCACCGAGACGTCGCTGCTTGAAAACGCCGCATCCTGACGCTGGGGATGCCGCTTATCTTGTAAAGGGTGTTCCCGCCAGTTGGTGTTCAGTGTGCGGGCAAATCCCTAGAGAACAAGTTGCTGTGTCACTAGTGTCTGTGGCATTTAAAGGAGTCCACTACCGGACATCTGAAGACTTATCCACCGGATAGGTCATCAGTACATGATCTGTGGGGGTCCGACACCCGGGCCCCGCACCGTTAAGCCGCTCCGGTACTGGACGTACATGCCAGAAGCAGTTAGCTCCGGCCACGGAATACCAGCCGAGCTGCAGTACTCCAGTGAATAGGTCATCAGTTGTCCAGTAGTGGACTTCTTTAAGGAGTTTGACAGAGGAAGCAGGCAATAGGTTACCGTTGCAGCCACAGCCCCCAGGTCTGCCACAGTTATTTGCCTAATAGATTGCCTGCTAGTGATAAACTCAAAGGCAATAATGTTTTGGAATACTAAATATACTTAGTAATACTCCAATGCTGTAAAAAAAAAAAGATGCCAGATTTGCAGGCTTTTTTTTTCCTATAACTCGACAAATAAAAATTCCGAAAAGTTAATCAATAAATGATATGTACCCTAAAATAATGCCAATAAAAAACTACACCTCGACCCACAAAATGTCCCACTGCAGATGAAAGCATGAGCATTCTTCCCGTAGCACAGAGGGCAGAGGACACACCTGGTCTGTCAAATACACTCCATTATGATCTACAGAGTTGACACGTGAATGACCCATCTAGTCTGACACTAGCAGTAAATAACATGGTTGTGATTCTCAATCGTCATAGGCGTACCCTAAGGCTGACAATATACAGTTTTTAAAATTCTGTAACATAAAACCACATGTTGCATAAAACTTAAATTTCTTGTAGTTTTTTATGCTTTAAGAAATATATAAAAAGTCCCTCTATGACCACATTAGAAACTTATCTATGTTATCACCATAAGTTGTCCAACATTGCCTGTTCTAAAAATTTATATATTTGAATTAGTCACGGTGCATTTTAGTTATCTAAATTCCATGACATAAGAATTCAACTCTTTGAAGTTACTGATTCTCCTTGCGGAGATCCAGCTGGTAGGGAGTCTCCCAGGGAAAAATGTATGCAAAATAGCTCTCCTTTAGAAGGAAAAAAACTTTGTAAGTTAATGTCCAACATTTTACACAGCCTTGAAACATGAATAACCAAACCAGAGGCACCCATCCAGAGCTGGCCTTAGGTTGGATGGCACCCTGTGTGGGACTCTCTTTTGCCGCCCCCTACACAAACCAAAACGTAACCACATATATAGACACGCACATACTGGAACATATATACTGTACATACATAAAAACAGATATTTAGACATACAGGCAAATATACATACACACATCTGATTATATATATACAGCTAAATATATAGACGTACAGACACATATACACACACACCGGCAGATAAATATTCAGACAGGAACATATACAATTACATAAAAGGCACATATGTACAAGCACAAAGACATTCACAAACAGACCCATATATACCCAGTAAAGATAATGCAGTAGATGTTACCTGCAGTCCTATGTAACACCGCAGATAACACTCACAGTGATTACTTTCTGAGTACAGATAATGTATATTTCACGTGCAGCCCTAGGTAACACCACAGATAACACACAGTAATAACTGACTACAGATAATGTAGTAGCTGTTACCTGGAGTCCTATGTAACACAACAGATAACACAGTGATAACTCTCTGAGAACAAATTATGTAGTAGCTTTACCTGCAGTCCTATGTAACACAACAGATAACACAGTGATAACTCTCTGAGTACAGATAATGTAGTAAATGTTACCTGTAGTCCTTTGTAACAGCACAGATAACAAAGTGATAACTCTCTGAGTACAGATAATGTAGATGTTACCTGGAGTCCTATGTAACACCGGTTATAAGACAGTGATAACTCTCTGAGTACAGATAATGTCGTAGATGATAACTATACCCACAGACACATATAAACACACACACACAGAGGCACATATATATATATATATATATATATATATATATATATATAAAAGGCGCAGCAGGGTATATAATGGTTAGCACGGTATATAAGGGGGGCAGAATATATAAGGGGCAGCAGGGTATATAGGGGAAGCAAGTTATATAAGGGGCAGCAGGTGTCACGAAGCGGGTTAGTGGACCCACTAGGCCGTACCGCCGCAGCGGGGAGGCAGCTGGCCAAACAACAGGACACCCCAGAAATACAATGTCCCGCACAAGGGTACCTGAATAGTCCAGATGGTGGCCGCAGCTCTGGCACAGATGAGATGGGTGCAGCAGATGGCGCCAAACGTGGCGGATGACAAAGGAGCCGCAAGTTGCGCCAGACGTGGCGGATTCCTCCGGATTTGGCAGATAACAAAGGACGTGGTGGATTCCTCCGGACGTGGCGGATTCCTCCGGACATGGCAGATGACACAGGATGTGGCGGATTCCTCCCGACGTGGCAGATGACACAGGACGTGGAAGATTCCTCCGGACGTGGCAGATGACACAGAAAGTAGCGGATTCCTCTGGACGTGGCAGATGACACAGGACATGGCAGATTCCTCTGGACGTGGCAGATGACACAGGACGTGGCACGACTAGATACTAGGGCAAAGCACGGGAAACAGGAACGGGGAACAAGGTACGGGTAACAACAGGAACGGGAAACACTAAGGGACCATTTGCAAGACAGACTGGGAAAACTAACAACGCTCAGGCATCGAACTAGGGGGCTGGACCCCTCTTATAGCCCAGGGTACTCACGGGTCAAAGGTCGTTCAAGATGTCCGGTGCGCGCGCTGCCCCTTTAAGAGCGGGGACGAGCGTGCGCGCGCACCCTGCGGGCTCAGGCGGAGGTGAGTGGATGCAAGCGCTGGCGTCTCCTGAGGAGGAGGCTGGGGCCAGCGCTTGCCGACTCGTGGCTGCGGCTGTCAGCAGGAGGCTGGAGCTGACAGCTCGCAGCCACGGACATTATAGAATCCCCCCTCTTACGCCCCCTCTTCTTGGGACCGGAGCGAGAGAGAAACTTCTTTAGAAGAGTAGGGGCATTGAGGTTCTCCTCTGGCTCCCAGGACCTCTCTTCGGGACCAAACCCCCTCCAATCCACCAAATACAAGGTCTTTCCTCTCACTCTCTTGGTGTCCAAGATCTCCTTTACCTCAAAGATGTCCGAGGAGCCGCTGGGAGCAATCGCAGGGCTGGGAGTCTTGGAATAGCGGTTTAGGATCACAGGCTTCAGGAGGGAGACGTGGAAGGAGTTGGGAATCCTGAGGGTAGGAGGCAGCCGAAGCTTGTAGGCGACAGGGTTGATCTGCTGCAGGACCTTGAACGGTCCAAGGAACCTGGGAGCGAACTTGTATGAGGGCATCTTCAAGCGAATGTTCCGAGAGGACAGCCAGACTTTAGTCCCCGGAAGATACTGAGGCGGCTCTCTTCTCTTAGTATCTGCCTTTCGCTTCATGCGATCTACTGCCAGCAAAATAGAGGACCGGGTCTGTTGCCAGATTTGCAGGAAGTCCCCATATGCAGAGTCAGCAGCGGGAACCTGGGATGAAGTCGAAACAGGAAGAGGGACTCTGGGATGTTGACTGTAGACGATGTGAAACGGAGAGGAATTGGTGGACTCACTTGTGTGGTTGTTGTAAGAAAATTCGGCCCATGGTAGAAGCTGTACCCAGTTATCGTGCTGTGAAGAGATGAAATGGCGGAGATAATTTTCCATGATCTGGTTGATCCTCTCAACTTGCCCATTGGACTGGGGGTGATAGGCAGAGGAAAAGTCCAATCTCACATCCAGGAGTTTACAGAGGGCTCTCCAGAACTTAGAGGTAAACTGAACCCCCCGGTCGGACACAATGTGAAGAGGCAAGCCATGCAAGCGGAAGATGTGCTGGATGAAGAGACTTGCCAGACGAGGAGCAGAAGGTAGGCCGGTCAGCGGGATAAAATGAGCCATCTTAGAGAACCGGTCCACCACCACCCAGACAGTGTTACATCCTGCTGAGGGGGGAAGGTCTGTGACGAAGTCCATCGCAATGTGCTGCCAGGGGGCATTGGGTACAGGCAGAGGTTGAAGCAGGCCGGCAGGCTTGCTGTGAGTGACTTTGTTAGAGGCACACACCGTGCAAGAAGAGACAAAGTCCAGAACATCCTTATGTAGCGGGGACCACCAAAAGTGACGAGCGATCAGGTCTCGGGTTTTACGGACACCGGCGTGCCCAGCAAGTTTAGAACTATGTCCCCAGCGGAGAATTCTTCTCCTGTCCGCCAACCGAACAAAAGTCCTCCCAGGAGGTATGTCTCTAACCTGCAGAGGATTAGCAGTGACGATGCAGGACAGGTCTATGATGGTCTGGAGGGACTCCACCGTGACGTCCGTCTCAAACGATCTGGACAGGGCATCTGCCCTCACATTCTTGTCCGCGGGATGGTAGTGGAGCGCAAACAGAAAACGGGTGAAAAGTGACCACCTGGCTTGACGAGGATTAAGTCTTTGAGTGGACTGAAGGTAAGTGAGGTTCTTGTGGTCGGTGAAGATCAGGATGGGGTGAGCAGCGCCCTCCAGAAGATGTCTCCACTCCTCCAGGGCCAATTTGATGGCCAGCAGCTCCCAATCTCCAATGGAATAATTGCGCTCAGCAGAAGAAAACAGTCTAGAGTAGTAGCCACATACTACAGACTTTTCTTTGGAGCTCCTCTGGAACAGAAGTGCACCTGCACCGACAGAGGAAGCGTCCACTTCCAGTGAGAACTGCCGAGATACGTCAGGATGATGGAGGATCGAGGCTGAAGTGAAGGCACTCTTCAGGCTATTAAATGCAGACTCTGCCTCTGGAGTCCACACTTTGGCGTTCACACCCTTCTTGGTAAGGGTCGAGATGGGAGACGTCAGAGAAGAGAAGTTAGGAATAAACTGCCAGTAGAAATTGGCGAATCCTAGGAACCGCTGTATGGCCCTTAAGCCTTGGGGACGTGGCCACTCCAGGACAGCCTTCACTTTCTCAGGATCCATCTTGAGGCCTTGATCCGAGATGATGTAGCCCAGGAAGGCCAGAGAACTTTTCTCAAAGACGCACTTCTCCAGCTTGGCGTATAAATGATTCTCCCTCAATCGTAGTAGAACCTGACGAACATGCCTCCGATGAGTCGTCTGATCTAGGGAGAAAATCAAAATATCATCGAGATAAACAACAACACAGACATAGAGTAGATCTCGGAAGATGTCGTTAACGAACTCCTGAAACACTGCTGGAGCGTTACACAGTCCGAAGGGCATCACCAGGTATTCGTAGTGCCCGTCCCGGGTGTTAAATGCCGTCTTCCATTCGTCACCCCGGCGAATCCGGACTAGATTGTAAGCCCCACGCAGGTCTAGCTTAGAAAAAATTTTGGCCCCTCGTATGCGATCAAATAGCTCAGAGATGAGTGGCAACGGGTATTTGTTCTTCACTGTGATCAGGTTGAGGCCCCTGTAGTCAATGCAGGGACGAAGGGATCCATCCTTCTTTTTAACGAAGAAGAATCCAGCCCCGGCCGGGGAGGAAGATTTTCGTATAAAACCCCTCTCCAGATTCTCCTTTATATAGGCCGACATGGATAGAGACTCAGGCAAGGAGAGAGGATATACCCATCCACGGGGAAGAGAGCATTAGGAACCAGTTCAATGGGGCAGTCATAGGTGCGATGTGGAGGCAGCGTCTCAGCCTCCTTTTTGCTGAAAACATCTGCATACTGAGCAAAATGGGGAGGCAGTCCCGACAGCGACTGAGGCAGAGAAGGCTTGACAGGATGGATGTGCAACAGAAAACGACCATGGCACTTGGAGCCCCATTGGAGAACCTCTCCAGAATTCCAGTCCATGACTGGGGCATGAAGTCGAAGCCAAGGCAGGCCCAACAGAACAGGATTGATGGCCTTGGGCAAAACAAGGAGCGAAATAAATTCAGACTGAAGTACTCCAACCTGGAGCTTCAACGGCTTGGTTTTTGAGATAATGGGATCAGGCAGAGGCAGTCCATTAACTGAGGCCACAGCCAAAGATGTCTCCAGGGGAACTGTGGGCAGCTGAAGATGATCCACAAGCTCTTTCTGGATGAAATTTGCAGCAGAGCCAGAGTCAAGATAGGCAGAGACTTGATGCGTCCTGTCGCCGGATACCAGGGTCACAGGAATAGTCAGTTTGGAAGCGAATCCTCTGTTAGATTCTGTTCCACCTAGTGTTGTCTCTCCAACCAATCCTAGGCAATGGGGTCTCTCCGGCCTCTGGGGGCACAGACGCACAATATGGCCTCCATGGCCGCAATACAAACAAAGTCCAGAAGTGCGTCTGTGTTGTTTCTCCTGGGTAGACAATTTAACATAATTACTCTGCATCGGGTACTCTGGTGGGACGACTGAGGAGGATTGCGGGACAGCAGAATCCAGCCTAGGAAGTTCTCTCTCCCGGAGAACCTCTTGGGAACGTTCCCGGATCCTCATGTCGACGCGGGAGGCGAGTAAGATAAGATCGTCCAGGGTAGATGGCAGATCGCGAGCAGCCAGCTTGTCCTTGATCCCTGAAGACAGTCCCTGCCAGACTGTAGCCACCAAAGCCTCGTTGTTCCAGGTCAATTCAGCAGCCAGGATACGCAACTGAATGGCATACTCGCCCACGGAGAGGTCTCCCTGGTGTAGGGTCAGCAAGGATGCAGCAGCCGAAGAAACTCTCCCAGGTTCCTCAAAGATCGAGCGGAAGATCCGTAAGAAGCACTGCAAGTCCCGGGTCTCATGTCCCTGATGTTCCCACAGAGGATTGGCCCATGTCAGGGCTTTGCCGGTAAGGAGAGAGATGATAAAGGCGATCCGGACGTCATCCGAGCAGAAGGACCTGGCATGTAGTCTGAAATGGATCAGGCACTGATTCAAAAATCCCCTGCAGGACCTCGGATCTCCGTCATAGCGTGGCGGTAGCGGCAAGAAACACAGGGGGTTGGTACCGGTACAGACAGGAGGTGTAGCAGGCGGAACCGCAGGAACGGGTGCGGTGATGACTGTGGACGGAGCAAGCAGCCGATGGGCTATGACGTTTACCGACAGGAGGAGCTGGTCCTGTCGTGACTGGAGATCCTCCATCTCAGCCAGCATGGCTTGTGTAGTCAATGTCTCAGGTTGACCAGCGGGGTCCATGGCCTGAGCGTACTGTCACGTAGCGGGTAAGTGGACCCACTAGGCCGTACCGCCGCAGCGGGGAGGCAGCTGGCCGAACAACAGGACACCCCAGAAATACAATGTCCCGCACAAGGGTACCTGAATAGTCCAGATGGTGGCCGCAGCTCTGGCACAGATGAGATGGGTGCAGCAGATGGCGCCAAACATGGCGGATGACACAGGAGCCGCAAGTTGCGCCAGACGTGGCGGATTCCTCCGGATGTGGCAGATAACACAGGACGTGGTGGATTCCTCCGGACGTGGCGGATTACTCAGGACGTGGCAGATGATACAGGACATGGCGGATTCCTCCGGACGTGGCAGATGACACAGGATGTGGCAGATTCCTCCGGACGTGGCAGATGACACAGAAAGTAGCGGATTCCTCCGGACGTGGCAGATGACACAGGACGTGGCAGATTCCTCTGGACGTGGCAGATGACACAGGACGTGGCACGACTAGATACTAGCGCAAAGCACGGGAAACAGGAACGGGGAACAAGGTACGGGTAACAACAGGAACGGGAAACACTAAGGGACCATTTGCAAGACAGACTGGGAAAACTAACAACGCTCAGGCATCGAACTAGGGGGCTGGACCCCTCTTATAGCCCAGGGTACACACGGGTCAAAGGTCGTTCAAGATGTCCGGTGCGCGCGCTGCCCCTTTAAGAGCGGGGACGAGTGTGCGCGCGCACCCTGCGGGCTCCGGCGGAGGTGAGTGGATGCAAGCGCTGGCGTCTCCTGAGGAGGAGGCTGGGGCCAGCGCTTGCCGACTCGTGGCTGTGGCTGTCAGTGGGAGCCTGGAGCTGACAGCCCGCAGCCACGGACATTACAGCAGGTTATATAAGGGGCAGCAGGGTATAAAAGGGGCAGCAGGATATATAGGGGGTACAGGGTATATAAGAGGCAGCAAGTTATATAAGGGGCAGCAGGATATATAGCGGGTAGCAGGGTATATAGGGGCAGCAGGGTATATAGCGGGCAGCACAGATATATCTTCGTTTTATCTGTTCTACTTTAATATTGAACACACACTTTTACAAAGAGACATAAACACATGCAGACACATATACTGTAACATATACACATACAAACACAGAGACACATACTGTATACACACATATACACACAGAGACACAGAGACACATACTGTATACACACAGAGATACCAATTAAGCTGAGCTTAGATTGGTTGCTATAGGCCACAGGATATGTTTTTCTATTAAACAGTTTTGATAAATGCGGCTCAATGTGCTGTGCTGGTTACTATGGTGACGGCAGCCATCTTGTTACAGTCGAAGGCAGTTAGTGTGGGCATCCTGATACTAGATAGAACTATATAAAGTTTGTTCGGACATTGAACAAAGTTTGCCTCCTTTTGCAATTTTTGATTGGATTAAAAATCGCTTTTACTGAAAGTCACTTTTACTGAAATTTACTTTTCACTGCCATTCACTTTTCAATTTGCATCGAAGTACACACTTGCCTGATCAGGATTTTTGATTGATTGAATAGCTAACCGATAGCGATTTTTGATTGGTTGAAAAACAAACCAACACGATTTTTGATTGGTTGTAAAACACACCAGTAGCGATTTTTGATTGGATTGGACATTTCACAAAGTTTGCCTCCTTTTGCAGATTTTGATTGGTTTAAAATTCACTTTGATTAGTTGAAAAACAAACCAATAGCGATTTGTGATAGCATTGGACATCGAACAAAGTTTGCCTCATTTTGCCACTTTTGATTGGTTTAAAAGTCACTTTTACAGAAATTTACTTTTCACTGACCATGGCTCCCAAATGAAAAACTCCTGAACAAAGAGAAGGTCGACGCTTGGCTCAAAGAATACGTTGAGCAGCAGAAACGCCAGAAATGACCAATGCTCGGCTTGAAGATCAAAGACCCTCATGGTGGTTGGAAAGAGACTTGAGCAACTGGGACTTCCCGCGACGGAAAGGAACAACGACGAAAGACTTGGAAGGGAATTGCTTAGAGAAACAAGCTATAACATGAGCGCTCTGGAGACTTATCTTGCAACAAATGAACCTCTTTTGGTTGCTGACCAAACGACGGCGTACAATCAGATCTTGGACATGGTTGTGAAAAACACCGGTGGTATTGTCTTCTTGGATGCTCCTGGCGGAACAGGAAAGACATTTGTCATAAACCTGTTGTTGGCAAAGATCCGACAACAATCCAGGATTTCTCTGGCTGTTGCTTCCTCAGGCATTGCGGCAACATTGCTTGATGGTGGCAGAACTGCCCATTCAGCGTTCAAATTACCGCTCAACTTGACTCGAGATGGGTCTCCTGTTTGTAACATCAGCAAAGGTACTGGTGTGGCAAATGTCCTGCAAGAATGTTTAATGATTGTCTGGGATGAATGCACGATGGCACACAAGTTGGCGCTTGAAGCTCTGGATCGATCTCTGCAGGACTTTCGTGGAAACAATACAGTCATGGGAGGTGTTTGCCAGTGATTTCCGTCAGACGTTGCCTATTGTTCCAAAGGGAACACCAGCAGACGAATTGAAAGCTTGCTTGAAGCAGTCGGTGTTGTGGAGGCATGTGAAGAAGATGAGTCTGAATAACAATATGCGCGTTTATCTGCATGGGGATGCCACAGCTGGTGAGTTTGCCAGCAGATTACTCAATCTGGGGAATGGAGATGTTCAAGTTGACAATGGGACGGATCTGATCAGCTTCCATGATGATTTCGCAAATTTTCCAGGTCGGTGGAAGAGCTTACAAACAGTGTCTTTCCCAACATCGCCTTCAACTACAGAGATCATGAATGGTTATGTCAACGGGCAATACTGGCTCCAAAGAATAATTCTGTCAACGCCATCAATCAGCAAATTCAATTGACTTTGCCAGGTCAAGAAGAGCTGTACAAGTCCACCGACACAGTTATTGACCTCGATCAGGCGGTGTACTATCCGACAGAATTTCTCAACTCTCTTGAGTTGATGTTGTTGGTTGGCTCACTTATCATGCTGTTGAGAAACATTGATGCTCCGAAACTTTGCAACGGGACGAGGCTGTGTGTCAAGAAGTTGATGAATCACATCATCGAGGCCACCATACTAACAGGATGTGCCAAGGGGGAAGTTGTCTTTATTCCTCGCATTCCCCTTGCTCCAAATGATGTTCCTTTCGAGTTCAAGCGGCAACAGTTCCCAGTATGCCTAGCCTTCGCAATGACAATTAACAAGGCTCAAGGTCAATCCCTGAAAGTGGCAGGAATACACCTTCAAAGTCCCTGTTTTTCCCATGGGCAACTATATGTTGCTTGCTCCAGAGTCGGCACTGGAAAGAATCTCTACATCTTGGCACCGGATCAAAAGACAAAAAACATTGTTTACAATAAAGCGTTGGAATAGAAACATGCAGTCCTAAATCAACACTATATAAATCTGTAATGAATATATTGCTTCATTTCATTTCTTTTATGCTTCCAATAACATTATTTACACTCTCTAGCAATTCAATTCATATCGAGAGGTAGCAATTAAATTCATACTGAGAGGTATTTAAATAGTGAGCTTTTACTCTATCTATACCGTAAGTCAACCTCCCGAGCAACGCCGGGTATAAAAGCTAGTAAATGATAAATTAATGCATGTAAGCCACACCAAGAAGAACAATTGCAAGCTTTTTGTCAGTTGTGGCTCTTTCATCAAATTTGAGCAAGTATTTGCTCAATTCTTCCATTGCTGGTGTCTGAAGCCCATTAGCTCTTATGTCGGGGAAATTCCTAGGAGTTCTCCAGTCATGCAAAATAGACATAAAACATTGTATTGCCAATTCTACAGATGGAGCTGCAAACATGCAAGGACAATATAGAGGGTTTTCTGCGTGGTTGTCCGCATAGTCACCAGGCCAAATCCATGTCTGGTGCTATGCTCATGTACTGAATTTAGTGCTGGCAGAGACCACAAAAGTGGTGATTCCAAGTGCATCACTATTTAATTTAATGAATGATGTAGCTGTATTTATTCGGGAGTCATATCAACGCATGAATACATGGATAAATGGCAGTCAGGACCCTCACCATCTTAGTGTATCACTAATGCAGTCAATTCAGAAGGCGATGTGCAGAGAACTGCATCACTGACTTCTTGCGCGTCCAGGAGTGCTGTAAGCCCCAAAGCATATGTCCGCCCCCCCCACTCACACAAAAAAATTATCTATATACATATACAGTTATTAAATCATACCATTATACCAGATGAAATATTACCTATATACTGTTACTGAATAATACCGCCACAACATAACCATATAGTGACTGACTAATAACCCCATACTGTTACTGAACACAACTCACTATAATAAGACCAATATTACCAATAATAATACATTATAAGTGTAAAGGATTTGCCAGACACAGCTTCTGTGTCGACGCCCGTGGGCAATCAGTCTGCACCTGCTCTTATGTCTGTGAGACTGACTCCATCTTCCACCACTCAGGATGGCAGGCTTAGGAGTGGGAGAACCTATCACAGCCTGGCCAGACAGAGCTAGCTCCCGCCCACTGTCTATTTATACCTGCCTTTCCTGTTCCTCCTTTGCCTGTAACTCTTCTATGCTTGTTTCCTGGCTTGCTGCTGCTTCTTGCACTACTCATCCTCTGCTTGTTATTGACCTTTGCTTTCGGACCACTCTCCTGCTCAGCGTTTTGTACTTCGTTCTCTCCTGGTTTGACTCGGCTCGTTCACTACTCTTGTTGCTCACGGTGTCTCCGTGGGCAGCTGCCCCGTTTCCCTAGCTTCTGTGTACCCTTGTCTGTTTGTCTGTCTTGCACTTACTGAGCGTAGGGACCGTCGCACAGTTGTACCCCGTCGCTTAGGACGGGTCGTTGCAAGTAGGCAGGGACTGAGTGGCGGGTAGATTAGGGCTCACATGTCTGTCTCCCTACCCCATCATTACATAATCACAGGCCCATATACCTAGTCTACCCTGGTCCCTGACACATCTATGGACCCCTTGAGACCCTGGCTCAGCAGATGCAGGGCCTCTCCCTACAGGTCCAGGCCCTGGCTCAGGGGGACAACCTGCGTGATGCTACCTGGTAGTGCCTCCCACCTCACCTCTTGAACCCCACCTCAAGTTGCCTGACCGGTTCTCAGGGGACCGGAAGACTTTTTTCTCCTTTCGGGAGAGTTGTAGGCTCTATTTTCGCTTAAAGCCCAACTCCTCAGGTTCTGAGAGCCAGCGGGTGGGTATAATTATGTCCCGGCTCCAGGACGGGCCCCAAGAATGGGCCTTCTCCTTGGCTCCTGACACCCCTGAACTTTCCTCCGTTGATCTTTTCTTTTCTGCTCTCTGGCTCATTTATGACGAGACTGACAAGACTGCCTTTGCCGAGAGTCAGCTGTTGACCTTACGTCAGGGTAAGAGACCTGTAGAGGAGTATTGTTCTGACTTTAGGAAGTGGTGTGTAGCTTCTCGGTGGAATGACCCTGCCTTGAGGTGCCAGTTTAGATTGGGTCTGTCGAACGCCCTGAAAGACCTGCTAGTTAGCTATCCCTCTGCTAACTCCCTAGATCAGGTTATGGCTTTAGTGGTACGACTTCACCGACGTCTCAGGGAACGACGACTTGAACGTTTTTGTGCCTTCTCCTCTGACTCCCCCATGATGCCTCCCGAGGTTCCGTTGCTTCGTTCTTCCACGGAAGACTCGGATGCACCTATGCAACTCGGGGCCTCCGTGTCCCCCCAACAACGTAGAGAGTTCCGCAGGAAGAATGGTCTTTGCTTCTACTGTGGGGATGACAAGCATCAAGTGAACAACTGTCCTAGGCGTAAGAATAAGCAGCCGGAAAACTTCTGCGCCTAAGTGATCATTGGGGAGGTCACTTGGGCGCACAGGTATTTCCCGTAAAGATGAAACCTAATAAAATCTTGCTTCCCTTTCAGGTCTCTTTTGGTGGTAGGTCTGCTACCGGCAGTGCCTTCGTGGATTCAGGGTCTTCTGCTAATATTATGTCTCTGGAATTTGCTATTTCTCTAGCTATGCCATTGATTGATTTGCCTAAACCTGTCCCGGTAGTGGGTATCGACTCCACTCCTCTTGCTAATGGTTATTTTACACAGCATACCCCTGTTTTTGAACTCCTTGTTGGCTCCATGCATTTGGAGCAGTGCTCTGTACTGGTGATGCAGGGATTATCGTCTGATTTGGTTTTAGGCCTTCCCTGGTTGCAGTTGCATAATCCCACGTTTAACTGGAATACTGGGGATCTTACCAAATGGGGTAATGAATGCATGACGTCATGTTTTTCTGTTAATTCTATTTCCCTCCCTGAGGAGGTGAACACTCTAGCTGAGTTTGTTCAGGACTTCGCTGATGTTTTCTCTAAAGGGGCCTCCGAAGTGTTACCTCCTCATAGAGAATATGATTGCGCAATCTATTTGGTACCAGGAGCTAAGCTCCCTAAGGGTAGGATATTCAATCTCTCTTGTCCTGAACGTGAAGCCATGAGAGAGTATATCCAGGAATGCCTGGCCAAGGGTTACATTCGCCCCTCTACTTCTCCGGTAGGTGCTGGCATCTTCTTCGTAGGAAGAAGGATGGTGGTCTTAGGCCGTGCATCGACTACCAGAACTTGAATAAGGTCACTGTAAGGAACCAGTACCCCCTTCCTTTGATTCCTGATCTCTTCAATCAGGTTCAGGGGGCCCAATGGTTCTCTAAGCTTGAGCTACGGGGGGCTTATAACCTTATCCGCATCAAGGAGGGGGATGAGTGGAAGACTGCGTTTAACACGCCCGAAGGTCATTTCGAATACCTCGTCATGCCCTTTGGGTTGTGTAATGCTCCCGCGGTCTTCCAGAATTTCATAAATGAGATTTTAAGAGACTACCTGGGGGTATTTCTTGTAGTGTACCTTGATGACATATTTGTGTTTTCCAAGGACTGGTCCTCCCACATTGAGCATGTCAGGAAGGTGCTCCAGGTCCTTCGAGAAAACAAACTGTTTGCTAAGACCGAAAAATGTGTGTTTCGGGTGCAAGAGATACCATTTTTGGGTCAAATCCTCATTCCTCATGAATTCCGCATGGACCCCGCCAAGGTCCAGGCTGTGGCGGAATGGGTCCAACCTGCCTCCCTGAAGGAGTTACAGTGCTTCCTGGGATTCGCTAATTATTACAGGAGATTTATTGCTAACTTCTCGGTCATCGCTAAGCCTCTTACGGATCTCACTCGCAAAGGTGCTGATCTCCTCCATTGGCCTCCTGAGGCTGTCCAGGCTTTTGAGGTCCTTAAGAAGTGCTTTATCTCGGCCCCAGTGCTGGTTCAGCCCAACCAAATGGAGCCATTTATTGTGGAGGTTGACGCCTCCGAGGTGGGAGTGGGGGCTGTCTTGTCCCAGGGTACCAGGTCCCTCACCCATCTCCGTCCCTGTGCCTACTTCTCCAGGAAGTTTCTCGCCCACTGAGAGTAACTATGATATTGGCAACCGCGAACTCTTAGCCATTAAATGGGCATTTGAAGAGTGGCGCCACTTCCTAGAGGGGGCTAGGCACCAGGTAACGGTCCTTACCGACCACAAGAATCTGGTTTTCTTAGAATCTGCCCGGAGGCTAAACCTGAGACAAGCTCGATGGGCGTTATTTTTTACCAGATTCAACTTTTTGGTCACCTATAGGGCTGGGTCTAAAAATATTAAGGCAGACACACTGTCGCGTAGCTTCATGGCCAGCCCTCCTTCGGAGGAAGATCCTGCTTGTATTTTGCCTCCAGGTATAATCATTTCCTCTATTGATTCTGATTTAGTCTCCAAAATTTCGGCTGATCAAGGTTCAGCTCCCGGGAACCTTCCTGAGAACAAGCTGTTTGTTCCCCTGCAACTCCGGCTAAGGGTACTTAGGGAAAATCATGACTCTGCACTATCTGGCCATCCAGGCATCCTGGGTACCAAGCACCTCATTGCCAGAAACTACTCGTGGCCTGTTGCTTAAAAACTTTAAGGCCTACGTTGCCGCTTGTGAGGTTTGTGCTAGGTGCAAGACTCCCAGGTCCCGACCAGCGGGCTTACTATGTTCTTTGCCCATTCCCCAGAGACCTTGGACCCATATCTCCATGGATTTTATCACCGATTTGCCTCCATCTCAAGGCAAGTCGGTGGTGTGGGTTGTAGTAGACCGCTTCAGTAAGATATGCCACTTTAAGCCCCTCAAGAAACTACCCAATGCTAAGACGTTAGCTACCTTGTTTGTCAAACACATCCTGCGTCTCCATGGGGTTCCTGTCAATATTGTTTCTGACAGAGGGATACAATTTGTTTCATTGTTTTGGAGAGCCTTCTGTAAAAAGTTGGAGATTGATCTGTCCTTCTCCTCGGCTTTCCATCCTGAAACTAATGGCCAAACGGAGAGGACTTAATCAGTCTCTAGAACAATATTTAAGGTGTTTTATCTCTGACTGTCAACATGATTGGGTCGCATTCATTCCCCTCGCCGAATTTTCCCTTAATAACCGGGTCAGTGACTCGTCAGGGGTCTCCCCCTTTTTCTGTAATTTTGGGTTTAATCCACGGTTCTCCTCCGTTTCACCTGGTAGTTCCAACAATCCCGAGGTAGATGTCGTTCATCAGGAACTGTGCACAGTCTGGGCCCAGGTTCAGAAGAACCTAGAGTCGTCCCAGAGCATACAAAAAACTCAGGCAGATAGAAGACGTTCTGCTAACCCCTTGTTTGTGGTCGGGATCTGGTGTGGCTATCTTCTAAAAATTTGCGCCTTAAAGTCCCATCCAAGAAGTTTGCTCCCCGGTTTATAGGGCCGTACAAGGTCATTGAAGTCCTTAACCCTGTCTCCTTCCGACTGGACTTGCCCCCGTCTTTTCGAGTGCACGACGTCTTTCATGCCTCCCTCATTAAACGCTGCTCCCCGTCCTTGGCTTTCTCGAGGAAACCTCCGGTCCCTGTTCTCACCCCTGAGGGGGTAGAATTCGAGGTGGCCAAGATTGTGGACAGCAAGATGGTCCAAGGCTCCCTCCAGTACCTGGTCCATTGGAGAGGATACGGGCCTGAGGAGTGGACTTGGGTACCCGCCCGGGATGTTCACGCTGGGTTATTGCTCAGGAGGTTCCACCTTCGTTTCCCCCAATAAACCAGGTGCACCTAGAAAGGGTCCGGTGGCCCCTCATAAAAGGGGGGGTACTGTAAAGGATTTGCCAGACACAGCTTCTGTGTCGACGCCCGTGGGAAATCAGTCTGCACCTGCTCCTATGTCTGTGAGACTGACTCCATCTTCCACCACTCAGGATGGCAGGCTTAGGAGTGGGAGAGCCTATTACAGCCTGGCCAGACGGAGCTAGCTCCCGCCCACTGTCTATTTATACCTGCCTTTCCTGTTCCTCCTTTGCCTGTGACTCTTCTATGCTTGTTTCCTGGCTTGCTGCTGCTGCTTGTACTACTCATCCTCTGCTTGTTATTGACCTTGGCTTTCTGACCACTCTCCTGCTCAGCGTTTTGTACTTCGTTCTCTCCTGGTTTGACTCGGCTCGTTCACTACTCTTGTTGCTCACGGTGTCTCCATGGGCAGCTGCCCCGTTTCCCTAGCTTCTGTGTACCCTTGTCTGTTTGTCTGTCTTGCACTTACTGAGCGTAGGGACCGTCGCCCAGTTGTACCCCGTCGCTTAGGACGGGTCGTTGCAAGTAGGCAGGGACTGAGTGGCGGGTAGATTAGGGCTCACCTGTCTGTCTCCCTACCCCGTCATTACAATAAGGTCCAAATAATATCTCCACACCATAACCACATAGTGACTGAATAATACCAAAAACTATTACTGAATAATACCTCCACACCATAACCACATAGTGACTGAATAATACCCCATACTGTTACTGAATACTACCGCCACACCATAACCACATAGTGACTGAATAATACCGCCATACTGTTACTGAATAATACCTCCACACTGAAACCACATAGTGACTGAATAATACCACAAACTATTACTGAATAATACCTCCACACCATAACCACATAGTGACTGAATAATACCCCATACTGTTACTGAATAATACAGCCACACCATAACCACATAGTGACTGAATTATACCCCCATACTTTTACTGAATAATACCGCCACACCATAACCACATAGTGACTGAATAATACCCACATACTGTTACTGAATAGTACCTCCAGACCATAACCACATAGTGACTGAATAATACCCCCATACTGTTACTGTATAATACCACCACACCATAACCACATAGTGATTGAATAATACCCCATACTGTTTCTGTATAATACCACCACATCATAACCACATAGTGACTGAATAATACCCCCATACTGTTACTGTATAATACCACCACACCATAACCACATAATGACTGAATAATACCCACATATTGTTACTGAATAATACCCACATACTGTTACTGAATAATACCCACATACTGTTACTGAATAAAAACCACTATACAAAGACCAATATTACCACCATGTAGTGACCATATAGTTGTCCAGTCCCTAAAAATTGATGGCCTATCCTCAGGAAAGGCCAATAATAGCTAATGGGTCGAGGTCCCACTCCCGGGACCCCGCCGATCAGCTGTTTTGAAGGGGAATCGCCGCTACATCCATGTCAGCGATTCACAGAGAGGAAGTAGAAGTGAAGGGGAAGCAGCACTCGTACGAATGCTGCGGCCCCTTCAAAATAGCCGATCGGTGGGGGTCCCGGGAGTGGGACCTCGACCCATCAGGCCATCAATTTTTAGGGACTAGACAACCCCTTTAATGCAAAGTGTGGGGGGAAACCTCAACTCCCAGCAGGTCCTGAAGGTCTACAGGTGTCAGGGTATGCTGGGAGTTATAGTTACACACGGAGGGGAAGGGGATAACACAGTAATTTGTTTTGCATATTTACTTTCTTTATTTACCTACTTGTGGAGACTTGAGAAGACTGAGGATGGAAACACTTTTCTATGAAGATGCTAGACTGAGTTGGACTCATTTGTCAGCTCAGCTCTGTGATTTTCAGTAAACAGCTCGCACACACCTAAGGCTAGCCCTGCACCCATATATAGGCAGCACTGTTTCGGAGTTGTTGCTAATCATCAGTACAGAGTAGGGTTCTGGTTGGCTGAATGAGATGCCTTTGACGCAACACTTGGAAGGTGCTGATTCTCCCTGCAAAAATTAAAAGAACACCAAAGAGGGAAGCCATGTGTTATTCAACACCCTTGCACTAGGCATTACCAGAGCGGTACCAGCCCAGGGGCATCAATCTGTTAAAGCATAAGAGGAACTGCAAAATTAAGGAGCAGACTGTTCGGCAGCTATGTCTCAGGAGAACAGCAGTCGGGGGTTAGCATCTCCACACCATGATATAGTTACATAGTTAAATAGTTACATAGTTAGTACGGCTGAAAAAAGACACATGTCCATCAAGTTCAACCAAGGGATGGGAAAAGGGAAGGGAAAAATTTCTACACATAGGAGCTAAAACTTTTTTGTTCTAGGAAATTATCTAACCCTTTTTTAAAGCAATCTACTGTCCCTGCTGTGACCAGCTCCTGCGGTAGGCTATTCCATAGATTCACAGTTCTCACAGTAAAGAAGGCTTGTCGCCTCTGCAGGTTGAACCTTTTTTTCTCCAGACGTAGGGAGTGCCCCCTTGTTTTTTGAGGGGGTTTTACATGGAACAGGATATCACCATATTTTTTGAATGTGCCATTAATATATTTATATAAATTAATCATGTCCCCCCTTAGTCGTCTTTTTTCAAGGCTAAATAGGTTTAATTATTTTAATCTTTCCTCATAACTTAGATTCTCCATGCCCCTTATTAGCTTTGTTGCTCTTCTTTGTATTTTTTCCAACTCCAGGGCATCCTTTCTATGAACTGGAGCCCAGAACTGAACTGCATATTCTAAATGAGGCCTCACTAATGCTTTGTAAAGTGGCAATATTACATCCCTGTCCCGCGAGTCCATGCCTCTTTTAATACACGACAATGTCCTGCTGGCCTTTGAAGCAGCTGATTGACACTGCATGCTGTTATTTAGTTTATGATTTACAAGTACACCCAGATCCTTCTCAACAAGTGACTCCCCCAGTGTAGGTCCCCCTAGGACATATGATGCATGCAGGTTGTTCTTACAGAGGATGCATAACTTTACATTTATCTACATTAAACTTAATTTGCCAACTAGATGCCCAAACACTGTTTGTTTAAATCCGCTTGCAATTCACGAACATCTTCCATAGACTGAACTATATTACATAGCTTGGTGTCATCTGCAAAAATAGAAATAGTGCTATTAATCCCATCCTCTATATCATTAATAAATAAGTTGAATAATAGTGGTCCCAGCACTGAACCCTGGGGTACACCACTTATTACTGGGGACCATTCAGAGTAGGAATCATTTACCACAACTCTCTGGATACGGTCCTTGAGCCAATTCTCAATCCAATTACAAACTATATTTTCTAAACCTATAGTCCTTAATTTACCCATTAGACGTCTATGAGGGACAGTGTCAAATGCCTTTGCAAAGTCCAAAAACACTATATCCACAGTGGACCCTCTGTCTAGGCTTCTGTTCACCTCTTCATAAAAACAAATCAAGTTGTTTTGACAACTTCTGTCCTTAGTAAAACCGTGCTGGCTGTCACTTATAATACTATTTTTTGTCACATAATCCTGTATATAGTCCCTCAATAGCCTCTCAAATATTTTCCCCACGATGGATGTTAAGCTTACTGGTCTAAAATTACCCGGGGAAGACTTAGAGCCCTTTTTGAAAATAGGCACCACATTTTGCCAGTCCCTTGGCACTATACCAGTCACTAGAGAATCTATGAATATTATTAAAAGGGGGACAGAAATAACTGAACTAAGCTCTTTAAGAATTCTAGGGTGTATCCCATCTGGTCCCGGGGTCTTGTGCACATTTATTTTATTTTATTTAGCTTGGACCATATCTACATTTATCCAATTCAGTATATCAACTGATATATTAACAGCACTGGCACCGGCTACATCAGCTGCTCTTTCTTCTGTTGTATATACAGAGCTGAAGAACCCATTTAGTAACTCTTCCTTCTCTTGATCCCCTGTGACCAACTCCCCATTACCACTATCAAGGGGTCCTACATGTTCAGACCTTGGCTTTTTTGCATTTATATACTTGAAGAATTTTTTGGGATTTGTTTAACTATCCTTGGCCACCTGCCTTTCATTTTGTATTTTTGCTAATTTTATTACATTTTTACAGATTTTATTAAGCTCTTTATATTTTACAAAGGCTACAGATATACTTTTTCTTGATCATGGATGACCATGATAACGTCTCAGTACATAGTCTGATCTTATATGAAAGTTTATCATGGACATCCATGCTCAGAGAAGAGTAAATCACGATGTGTAAATGCTAACCCCCCACTGCTGAGTGTGAATCCAAGCTTAGGACATGTGTGTAAACAAGTGGCCTTTTTTATTATATCCGCCTTTTTTCCCTTATCAAGTTCTTTATTATTAGAAAAAATTAAAACAATAAAAGAAACTATACATAATTGGTAACTACCTGAACTATAAAAATATGTTAGTTATCCCCCGCGGTAAGCACCATAAAAAAAATAAAAAATAGAAAACAATACCAGAATCGCTATTTTTTTGTCACTTCACCTCCCAAAAAATTGAATAAAAAGGGATCAAAAAAGTTGCATATACAAAAAATGGTACCAATAAAAACTACAGTTCCTTCTACAGAAAACAAGTCCTCGCATAGCTTTCCTGATGGAAGAATAAAAAAGTTATGGCTCTTTGCTCTTAGGCAGCGGCGTAACTACTGCTATAGCAGCCGTAGCGGCTGCTACGGGGCCCGCAGCATGAGGGGGCCCGTGCCACCCGCCGACACGGGCCCCCCATGGCCGGAGGCTCCGCTAGCCAGCCGCTATGGCTGCTACAGCGCGACGCCACTGAAGGGGTTGTTCCTACAAAAGACATGCATCCCCTATCCACAGGATAGGGGATGCATGTGTGATCGCTGGGACGCCCAGCGATAAGGAGAACGGGGGACCGAAAGTCCCCCGAAGTTCTCCATGACAAACCTCGGACTTCCGGGGTCTGTCTGCAGCTCCATAGAAATGAATTTTGCACTGGTCGCGCTTGTGCGCATGCGTGACCAGCGCACCTTTCATTTTTATTGAACTGCACAGACTCCGGAAGTCCGAGGTTAGTCATGGAGAACTTGGGGGGACTTTCGGTCCCCCGTTCTCCTTATCGCTGCCAGCGATCACACATGTATCCCCTATCCTATGGATAGGCGTTATCTACAGGGGGGGGTTCTGTATGGTGTTATCTACAGGGGGGTCTGTATGACGTTATCTACAGGGGGGTCTGTATGGCGTTATCTACAGGGGGGTCTGTATGGCGTTATCTACAGGGTGTCTGTATGGCGTTATCTACAGGGGGGTCTGTATGACGTTATCTACAGGGGGGCTGTATGGTGATATCTACAGGGGGCTGTATGGCGTTATCTACAGGGGGGATTGGGGCTGTAAGACGTTATCTACAGGGGGCTGTGCATGGTGCTATCTATAGGGGGTGCTGTGTGGTGGAATCCATAGGGAGCCACTATCTACAAGAGGGGGGGTTGTGTGTTATTTATAGTGCACGGTGAATGCCGTAAAAATAAAAAATAATAAAAAACAACAGCAGAATTGCTGTTCTTTTGGTCACCAAGCCTCTCAAAAAAACAGAATAAATAAAAAGTGATAAAAAAAACTTGCATGTACCCCAAAATGGTACCGATAAAAACTACAGATTGTCTCGCAAAAAATAAGCCCTCACACAGCTCCGTCCCAAAAAAAAAGTTATGGCTCTCAGAATATTGCAATGCAAAATGTGCAGTGTGTTCCAAAAGGGGGATAAAATTGGGCACCATTTATCAGTGCGACACTGACCACACATCTGCGGATTATTATTTATTTACCCCATTACTATACTACCTTATTATACCCTGATGTACTCTGCACAGCTTACATATGCCCCATTATAAAATGAAATACCCGAAAAAACTTCAAACAATACTATTTCAAAGCAAAATCTACGCTCCAAAAGCCAAATTGAGCTTCCTACCTTCTGAGTACTACCGCGTGCCCAAACAGCAGTTTACCTCCACATATATGGCATTCCCATACCCGGGGGGAACCCGCTTAACAGTTTATGAGGTATATGTCTGAAGTGGCACAAGCTAAGTATAACATATTGTGCACTAAAATGGCATATCAGTGGAAAATCCACGGTGTAATATTTTTAAGTAAAATAGTATTGGATCAAAATACTCACTGCACCTGTAAAGGATCTGCCAGACACAGCTTCTGTGTCGACGCCCATGGTTAATCAGTCTGCATCTGCTCTTAGGTCTGATAGAGAGACTCGATCTGCTACCACTCAGGCTGGTAGGCTGAGGAGTGGGAGAACCTATCACAGCCTGGCCAGACGGAGCTAGCTCCCGCCCTCGGTCTCTTTATACCTTCATTTCCTGCTCTTCCTTTGCCTGTGATTCTGTCTGGTTTCCTGGCTCTGCTGTTCCTGCTAGTACTATTGACCTCTGCTTCAAATTGATCCTAGCTTTACTGACTACTCTCCTGCTCTGCGTTTGGTACCTCGTACACTCCTGGTTTGATTCGGCTCGTTCACTACTCTTGTTGCTCATGGTGTTGCCGTGGGCAACTGCCCCATTTCCCTTAGCTTCTGTGTACCCTTGTCTGTTTGGCTGTCGTGCACTTATTGAGCGTAGGGACCGTCGCCCAGTTGTACGCCATCGCCTAGGATGGGCCGTGCAAGTCAAGTAGGCAGGGACTGAGTGGCGGGTAGATTAGGGCTCACCTGTCTGTCTCCCTACCCCGACATTACAGGTGGGTTACAAGACAGGAAACATCCATGACCAAAAGCAAGGAATGTAAACAAACAGAAAGAGCAGCAGTGACAATGGAGATCAAACAGAAACTAGTTAGGAGGTTAATAGGGGGTATTAGGAAAGGCAAACCAAGGCTCGGGGACACTTTTTAGAAAAAACATTTTTGCTAGACAACCCCTTTAACTTCCTGTGGCTCATTTGTTCTTTGGCATCTATGAGATCTCTTTGTTGTTTCCTTATTGTACTACGTTTCCTCTCTGTTATTACCTCTGCTTGTCTGACTGCTGTACCTGTCCTCTCCACCTGTCTGCTCCACCTACCTACAACTGCCAGTCGAATAGCAAGGGACATGGCTGACTCAAGAAAGGCAGGAGGAGGATGATGCACCATGGCATCCTTTATGGCTTCAGTAAGCCCTACACGAAACTGAAAAAATAGAAAGAATTACAAAGGTTCGCTCACCGCGTTTCCACTGCATTATTTCATGCGTTAGTTGGTACCACATCTAGATATTGCAGGTGCTTGAAGATACCCCCAAAAGAATCCTGAGTCGACAGCAGGTTTACAAGGCAATGGAAGTGGACAAAAAATTGGTGTATCCAGCACTCCGGTAAAAAAATCATGGTTTTATTAGATCACTTTAGAAACAGAACAATTAAAATGAAAATCCCGGGACCATGCTTACGCGTTTTGAACCTCTGGGGTTAGCTATAATTAAGAACCCCAGAGGTTCAAAACGCGTAAGCGTGGTCCTGGCATTTTCATTTTAATTGTTCTGTTTTTAAAATGATCGAATAAAACCATAATTTTTCACCAGAGTGCTGGATACACCAATTTTTTGTCCACTTCCATTGCCTACACGAAACTGATAACGAAGGGCCGGACCATTCTATTTAGAATCAGTCGCCCACCTCCTAAACTCAGTGCAGTATTCCTCAGCCAGACATCTACCCTGTCTTAAGGACATTATCTTACTCTCAGCAACAGACACATGGTCAGAGTCATCATAAAGTAGGCCAAGAGCCAAGAAAAAGGCATCCAAAGAAGACAGTTCAGGGGACTCAGGAAACAGAGAAAAAAGCCAAGGTCTGGGGTCACCTTGTAGAAGGGAAATAACTATGCCCACGCCCTGAGCCTCACAACCTGAAGAGCTAGGCCTCAACTTGAAATAAAGTGTCCAGCCAAATGGCGCTCTTTCCCTTCTGAGCCCTAACATGTGTTCAAACAGCAGTTTATGACCGCATATAGGGTATTGCCGTACTCGGGAGAAATTTAGGATGGCAAGCAGATGGGTTAATGACTTGAATAATTTCGTAAGGGCTAATAAACTTGGGTTCGAGCTTGGCAGAAGGCACCTTAAGTTTGATGTTTTTTGTGGAAAGCCAAACTTCCTCCATCTTTCAAAATTCCTAATGTTTTTCATAAATCTCTGCTCAAACAATACCAATCTCCAGTCCATGTTGTGGAACCCCCACCGCAACCTGTCATAGTCAGAGGTAACCTGAGTACGAAGTACAGTAAATTGCGGATTCCAGATGGGTTAGAGGTTCTCTCCATTACTTAGTACACTCGAAGGGATATGGTCCCGAGGAGAGGTCATGGGTAGCTGCCAACTCTGCGAGTGCTCCCAGGTTTGTCAAGAAGTTCCACACTGACAAGCCTCTCAAATCTCATCCTGAGGGTCCAGTGGCCCCTCGTAATGGGGGGGGGGAGGGTACTGCCACATTCCCTGTTCTCAGAGCTGGTCTGAGAGGTAGGCAAGGGTTAAAATCTTGAGTGGTTTGCTTGCTATCACTCTCAATCATCCAATTTAGCCTCATATATATATATCACCCCTGGTGCTAGACCTCTTTTCCAGAAATTAACTTCCTGTGGCTCATTTGTTCTTTGGCACCTGTACGATCTGTTTGTTGTTTCCTTGTTGTACTACCAGCAGCTGCCAGGCGAAGGCAAGTGTAACATCCGTGGTCGCTGACCACGAACCCCTTCCATCCAGTTGACGCCCTTCTCTCCAGAGATGTCTGCACATACGGCCATCCTGTTCCACAGTGACCACCAGGGTGCGCTCGCGAGCTCAGTCCAGACTTAGGAAGACAAAGCGCACGCAGGTGGGAGATTGAGCTGATTGCTCCCAGAGCACCCTGGGCTATAAGAAGGTCCCAGCCCCTTCCTCCCATTCCTGAGCGTTGTTTGTCGTATCCTAGTTTGTCTATGCAAATGGTCTCCTAGTGTCTTCCAGTTCCCAGTGTTTCCCGTACCTGTATTCCATGCTATCCTGGTCAAGTGCCGTGCTGAGCTATAGTCGTGCTGTGCTGTGCTGTATAACACGCCTGTCCTGCTACACCACGCCTGACGTCTGCCTGTTGCCTAGTCCCAGCCAAGCCTGCCTCGCTACTGTCCGAGCTGCCACAGGTACCCTATACGAACTATAAACTGTCTCCTGCACCCTTTTGGCCAGTTGCCATACCGCCAAGGCGGTATAGTCCAGTGGGTCCACGAACCCAACGTGATAGCAAGTTTCCCTTTCACCGGCAGGAGCACTCAGGGTCGGTTAGCAGGTTCCAGATAGTGGGGTCGCCCTTATCAGGGCAGTAGTTCTGCTGCAGGCAGTGCCCCAGTCGTCACGGATGTCGCAGGGTGAGTTCACCGCCACTTGCCTAGTCTGACAGCTTGCGCCAAGTCTGGTTGTGGGTGCGCTTTTTGCTGGACTGGTATTCTGTCAGTGTCGTTACACTGCCTATCTGGAGCTATTTGTTTCTTCTTCCTTATAATGAAACTTCATATGTAGTAGATCAGTGAAAGTTTGATAGTAATAAGTACTTGAATTGATAAAGAAGGCAAAAAGAACAAACTCTTAGGCCCTGTTCACACAGAGGTTTTTTTACTAGTTTTTTGGCGTGGAAACCGCTCCGCAAAACTCGTCAAAAACCGCCCGAAAATGCTTCCCATTGATTTCAATGGGAGTTAGACAAGGTTTTTTACTGCGAGCAAAAAAAACGCGTCACGGTAAAAAGAAGCGACATGACTCATCTTGAGGCGGTTTCCGCCTCCAAAACCCCATTTCAATCAGTCAGAAAGGGTAAAAAAACACCTAGACGAGTGTTTTGATGAGTTTTTGTCAAACCACTGTGCAAAAAACGTCTGGAGCAGTTTTTGCAGTTTTGCAATTTTCCTCCTACAAAAAACTCTGTGTGAACACAGCCTAAAGGCTCATCTGTTCTGCATGTACTCCAGATACGTGTGTTTGTCCAATGGGGCTTTACATATGGTTCAAGCAAAAGAGACATCTCATATGATCGGTAGCCTGTCAATTGAAAAAATTTTCTTGTGTCTATATCCAGTAGGAAAGTAGCGTTTTGTCCATGTATATACCCCTGGGGAGATCCCACTCTATGGAGACCCCTCTTTTCCATAATGGGATGGCCCACTGATAATTGATCTAACCTTTTCTCACCACATTATCCAGCGTGTTTCTACAAGACACGCAAACAGGTGATCCTTTAATTAGTCGATTTCCAATACACCTGAAAGAAATGTCACTTTGATAAATGGTGAGTTAGAGGCAGATGAACTCTCTGAAATTATGCAGCATGCTCTATGCAGGACAGCACATTTACAAAGAGAATATGGGGGGGGGGGTCTCTGTGAATGTTTGAGACATTAAGGTTGCAATGAGTCCTTTTTTCATTACATATGTGATAGTGTCACTGGGCCCGTGGATAGTGAGACTGTCACGGGGCCTGCAGTGAGTGATGTGAACCCACTTTGTCACCAAGGGATTTCATGTGGCCTAAACCAGGGAGCAGAGGCTAAGGGGATCCCAGGTATTCTCCCTTTAACCCTATTACAGGGATCTGAACTTTGCTGCTGTGGAGCCCCAGGTTGCTTCCCTCACAATATTCTCCCTTTGTTACGGCCAATGTAACAGGTGTAGTACTAAAACCGGCACACAATATGCAGGGTCAGATATAGCAAAGATCAGGGCAAGTGGCAAGCAGGCACTCACGGTTGGTCGGGGCAGGCGGCAGAGATTCATCACAGGTCACTAACAAGGATAGTCAAAGGTACAGGCAGAATCAAACACAGGAATTCCAACAAACGATCAGCAGATTATCACTAGCAAGCTAGGGGGAACCAAATTGCTCAGGCAATAATAAAATCCCTTTGTACCCTGGGAATGCTGAATGGATAATTAGGCATGCACATGAAATTAAGCGCGCACACTAGGCAGAGAAGGAGGAGAGCAGCTGCGATGGAGGGCACGATCAGCCCAGAGGGATGCGGCGGTGGGCAGAAGCCAGAGGATGCCGAGGAGAGGTAAGTACATGGTGGCCGTGGGGAGCAGCGGCCGTTATAGATAGCAATTGCTTCATACATAACTGGTCTAGGGTCCAAATTGTAAGACTATACTATTTGAAGAGGCGGCAATAAGATAGTATATTGAAGCACTGCAGCAGAGGTCTCATACTAAATATCTGTATATGTGGATGTGAATAGTGATTTCGCTCCACACAAGGTCTAAATGACAACACAGTAGCGGAATGTACAGACTGTGAATCTAGGGCATACATAATCAAGATCACTTGGGGTGATATCTTCCCACTGTGACAACATGAAGCCATTGCAAGTATATTATAAATTATGAAAATGTAGTAAAATGCCGTAAAATGCAGTTTAGAGTTGTTCTGTTAAGTGTCCTGAGAAGAGAACGTAGGATAGAAAGACGTTGAATTTGGGAATACACCGAAAGTGATTGACATCTCTACATGTATACAAACTTATACAAGAAAATCTGTCAATCACTGTGTGTGGGCCATAGAAGCAGGACTCAGGCTTTCTCTGGCAGCATTTAGCAGCTTTTTGACATGAAAATATCAAATCAGTTAGAAAACGATATATCCTCTAGCTCAGCATCTCCTATTTTATGCTGATATAAGATAGTGTAGAATTAGAGACCTGACAGAGCCGCTTTAGAGTTTTGTAAGTAATGCCATTGTAATAACGCTCACTTAGAGACTGCTTGTCTTACAAGACCTTACATGGGTCAACCGGCCTCTGATCTGACCAGTGTTCCAATATTTTACACTACTTGGATGCTGCTTGTTAAAAAGTCGTACTTAGCATATCGAATATTTTCCATTAATATAATTTACAATTATCATTGCATATATGTGCACTATAAAACCTGGGTGAAAGATCTAGACCTCAATTTTGAGTCTCTTGCATAGACATATTTCTTTGAAAATGACATTCCTGGAAAGAATTCTCCTCTAGAGGACAAAACAGAAAAATTTCAGCAATGGTTCCTTTGCACTCCCCATATCTTATGGAATTCTGATTTTTATCTCAAGAGGCAAATACCTGGATGAGAAGTTCTTGATATATTTATCAGGAGTGCCTAAGTTCTAAGAACAATTTGCACACTTTATTAGGATTGCTGGCATCATTGAGACGATGGCTTTACTGTATAAACAATCAGAAACACTACTCATGGGTTAAGTACACATTATATTTAGAAGCAAAGGTGACATTGTTTACACTCCAAGTTTTTAGTGTAGCAACATATTGTAAGCAACCAGAATATTGCATCTTAAAATACAGCACGTGTTTTTAAATATTGTGACACTCCCCTCAAAACGCCTTGTATTATACCTATCTTCAGTAAATACTAAAACCTGACCAGGAGTACAATAATGAGATAATATTACAAAACATATACAACAAAACAACAATTTCACATAATTCACACAATGTGACTTTGGTATAAAGGAATAATTCCATAATTTATGAAACATAAATATCAAGTTCATTATTTTCTGCAGTAGATAACTATGTGGAGGGATCTGTCACAGGACACATCCACGCACCTGAAAAACAGCAGGACATGAATGTATCATGGGACAAACCCCTACCGCATATATGACTTGAAGGCAACTTCAGTTCTAAAAAAACAAAAATTCAATGCTTGAAAAATCCCTTCAAATTGATCCAAATTGATGACGTGGGTTTCAAAGTGTTTTATGTTTTTATAGTGGGAACCAACTTAGATCCTGAATTAGGTGTAGACGATTGGAAGCTCCACAGGCAATGATGTCCCTAAAACTTTGTCCTTGCGCAAATTGTACCAATGTCCTCATATAAGCCGTTGTACTTTTTTTATACTGTATATTATATGGCAACATCAACTTTGTAGAATCTATTTTCTCAATTATTTGGGATCTCTTCCCTGTCTGGGATGTTTGTACATCCTCCTGTATCTCATAAAAAAGGTCTTTCTATCCAGGTCACTGGCTTTTGATAGAGAACTGGTCCGAATTATATCTGGATTGTCACGCCGCGGGGTGTGGACCACTGGGCCGTACCGCGTAGCGGAGTAGCAACTGGCCAACAAGGTACAAAACAATGTCTATAGTTCAGAACGGGTACCTGAGGCAATGTAGACAGTAGCGGGAGCACGACTTGACTTTCACAGCAGGTGACGCCGCAGATGCAGCGGGAAGGCACAACTTGACTTTCACAGCAGGTAACGCCGCGGATGCAGCGGGAAGGCACTACTTGACTGTCACAGCAGGTAACGCCGCGGGTGCAGCGGGAAGGCACAACTTGACTTTCACAGCAGGTAACGCCACGGATGCAGCGGGAAGGCACAACTTGACTTTCACAGCAGGTAACGCCGCGGATGCAGCGGGAAGGCACTACTTGACTGTCACAGCAGGTAACGCCGCGGGTGCAGCGGGAAGGCACAACTTGACTTTCACAGCAGGTAACGCCACGGATGCAGCGGGAAGGCACAACTTAACTTTCACTTGTAGATACAATAGCACGGGATACAGGGAACAGGCAGCAGGAACGGGTAACACTGGGAACTGGAAAACACTGGGAGACCTTTTGCAAGACAAACTAGGGTATACAACAACGCTCAGGCAAGGAACCAGTGGGCAGAGCCCATTTTTATAGTCCAGCAGCCATTTGGGCTGATAATTAATATTAGACAGCTGGATGCGTACTGACCCTTTAAGGCCGTGCAGGTGCGGGCGCGCGCGCCCTGCGGGAAACAGTACGAGGACCCGGAAGAGAGTGCCGGCGTCTCCCTGGAGGGAGCGGATGCCGAGAAGAGAGCTGTCCATGGCCGGGATCGTCAAGGGGTGAGTTTGAACGACGACCCCCGGCCATGGGTGTAACATGGATCTTGTTTGTCCAACAACTGTTTAGATAACTGTATAGCTTCCTCCACAAATATGTTATTCCTATTGCAATTTCTATATTGCCCACAAGTAGCATTCAATAACCAACTTGGTAAATGGCAATCATATGAAATATGCTGCATTCTAATGTTCAGTTGGAGACTGTAATCTGTAGGTCTAAATACTCTGTTTCTTGACTGATATGTGGTGTGAACTGGAGATTAAAGTCATTCACATTTAAAGTTTGTTTGTAGGTCTAATTCGGGCATCATTCCATACTATACTAGAACTATATTGTCTATATACCGTCACCACTGCACAAGGCCCACACTCAGCTTTGGCAGAATGGTCAAGTATTCCCAGTATGCTATAAACAAGTTGACATAGCTTGGTGCGAACCTGGTGCCCATGGTGGTGCCAGACAGCTGGCCATAAACATATTATTTAGAACCATCAGGTTATTACTCATAGCTACTCTTTCAACAATGTGCAACCGGTCTTAAATCAGGTGCACAATAACATGTGACCTGTCAAGGCAAGTTAACACTTTGGTTGCCAAAGATCCTAATAAGGCAGGTATATTAATTCACTACAGATAGCCAGTAAGGAACAAATTTTGGTGTTTTTCATAATATTACATAATAGTAGTGAGCCACAAAAAGATTAATCTATGTAACAAGTAGAGTGAGTTAGGGCCATTAGGTTGGATTGCTTACATAATAATATTTATACATTAGATCTGTCCTATAATTCAATCCTTTTGGAAAACGTGTGTCCATCTTAAGAATCAACAACGCTTCCCTATAGCAGTTTTCTCCAATCCCCACCTCTTTTTGTTTTTTTACACCTTTTCTAAAGCAAAAGCTTGTAGGTGTGTTGTGTCCCACTGGTGCACATCTATAAAATGCTTGGAGGCGCCAGAGATGTTGTGGATTTTTGGGTGACGTATATCCGCCATATGTTCGCCCATGTGTTTTTTAAAGGGTCTAGTAGTACATCATATATATTGTATTTCACAAGCACTACATTGTATTGTGTATACTACATGAGTTGTATTACAATTCATAAAGGTACCTATATTAAAGTGTTGGTTAGCAACGTATGAGTGAAATGTGGATGTATTACACATGAAAGGACATAGCCCACATCATGAGCCATCACATTTATACGATCCCTTTATTGTAAGCCACGATGAGTTGTTTTTAGTGTGTTTTTTTGGAGAAATCACTTGGAGATAGTAAGTTTCCTACCGAAATTGAGCCCCTAGCCACAAATCTACACCCTGTATCAAGGATCTTCCTCAATGAGTTGTCCTTATACAGAACCGGTAAATATTTTTAAACAATTCTTGTAATTCACACTGTATTGAGTTGAGAATACTAAATTTGTGTTCTCTGACTTTTTTGGAGTAGGTTTGGGGGAATACAAATACTGTTGTCTACCCCTAGAGTTTGCAATTGATTTTGCCCTATTTAACATTGGGGTTGTATAACCTCTTGCTCGCAATCTATTATCAATAATTTCACATTCCGATAAGTAACATTCATGATTCGTGCAACACCGTGTAGATCTAATGTATTCTCCAATTGGTAAGATTTAATTACATGTTTGGGATGGAAACTGTAGGCGTGTAACACAGAATTGCCTGTAACAGGCTTCCTATACAGTTTGCATTTAATAAAATCCTGCTGGATGTCCCCGGTTAACAATAGATCCAAAAATGGGATAGAGATCTGATTAATATCAAATGTGAAATGTAGGCTATCCGTATTGTTGTTAATATAGTTGACAAACTCTGGTATGAGCGTCACTGGACAATTCTAGACGATTAAAATATTGTCTATGTAACGCTCATACCAGATGATTCTATACACAAAAGGGTTAGATACCACATAGATACATTTCTCTCCCCACCATGTTACATAGATGTTGGCTAGTGAAGGGGAGAATTTAGCTCCCATGGAGCAGCCCAAGCATTGCAGAAAAAAATTATCATTGAATGAAAAATAAGGGTTATTCCAAGTTGAGTCTTTTTTTTTTTTAATACATCCTAAACATAAATAAAAATATAAAAATATTGCTGTAAAAAATTTTTTTTAATAATCTTTTCCTAACTCCCTTTTTCCTCAACTAGATAATGCAGCTAGTGCTGGTTATATTTTCTAAAAGGGGTGTGAGCGGCTTGATGTCAATCAATCCGCTCTGTTAGTGCGCGCTCCCGATGTCGTTAGATTCTACTCCCCCCCCCTCCCCTACCTGTAGCTAACTCCTGGAGGAGCCACTGACTGTAGGGTCCATGGTGTAAGCTGCACATAAATCAACTGTATGAGGCAGCGTCCTGCTCTGTCTCCTGTGCACCTGTTGGCAGTACAGCAGCCCGCACTGATACGCTGACACACTGATACAGGGCTGGCTTCCTTACAGCAGATGAGAGCACAGGAGACCGAGCAGGACGCTGTCTCATAGGGCTGATTTATGTGCAGCTTACACCACGTACAGCGGCCGGTCCATGCTGCTGTGTAGCATAAGTATGTAACACACAATGTTACATACCTAGGCTCAGCTAACTCGGCTGGCCTTTAGTGATGTGCCGAGTACAGGACGGCTCCAAGACTACTGTGCATGCCTGGGGGCCGTTCTGTAGACTTGAATAGAACCCGAGAGGTTGTCGGGCAGGGAGCTACTGCGCATGCTCTAGCTTGCTCGTTCCCGAGATCCCGGCCACCCTCTCTGCAAAATAAAGAGGTAGAACAGCAGAGGAAAGCAGTGGTGGCCGGATCCCTAGGCAACGAGCAATAAACAAAGAGGGGCTGTCAGTAAGATGGAGCAAGGATATCTCGCAAAGTAGAGCATTTAAAAAAAAGAAGGTATTTACAAAAATGCCTAATTTTATGTTGTTAATCTTTATAGGTATATTTGTCAAGATGGGAACACTCCTTTAAGCAAAAAGTCAGTGACCATAAGGATGAATTGTTTGAAGCCATCATCATACGCTGTATATTTACTCAGGTGATCTTCAAGGGCGAGTAATTCTTTTTCATGTGGTATAGAGGTATAGACTGCAGTTATATTGCATGTTACCCATGTATGGTCCTTTTGCCAAGACATTTTGTCCATAATTTTTAGTACTTCTGTACCATCCTTGATATAGCTATATTGTCACGTTGGGCTCGTGGACCCACTGGGCCGTACCGCCTTGACAGTATGGCAGCTGGCCAACAGGGCACGGGTCACAGTCTATAGTCGTATAGTGTCCCTGTGGCAGCTCGGACAGTAGCAAGGCAGGCTCGGCTGGGACTTGGCAGCAGGTAGACAGACGTCAGGCGTGGAGTAGCAGGACAGGCGTGGAATACAGCACAGCACGACTAAAGCTCAGCACGGCACTTGAGCAGGATAGTACAGGATACAGGGAACACTGGGAACTGGAAGACACTAGGAGACCATTTGCATAGACAAACTTTGGATACGACTAACAATGCTCAGGCATTGCAGGGAGGGACACAGTCCTTCCTATAGCCCAGGGTGCTCTGGCAGCAATCAGCTCAATCTCCCACCTGCGTGCGCTTTGGCTTCTTAAGCCTGGACTGAGCTCGCGAGCGCACCCTGGTGGTCACTGTGGAACAGGACGGCCGTATGTGCAGACATCTCTGGAGAGAAGGGCATCGACTTGATGGAAGGAGTTCGTGGTCAGCGACCACAGATGTTACAGTATCCCCCCTCTTACGCCCCCTCCTCTTGGGACCAGAACGAGAGAGAAACCTCTTAATGAGGGTAGGAGCATTGAGATTCTCTTCTGGCTCCCAGGACCTCTCGTCTGGACCAAACCCCTTCCAATATACTAAATAAAAGGTTCTTCCTCTTACTTTTTTTGTGTCCAGTATCTCCTTAACCTCAAATGTGTCTGAAGGACCGCTGGAGGCAACCGCAGGGCTAGGAGTCCTGGTATAGCGGTTCATAACCCCCGGCTTCAGGAGGGAGACATGTTGGGGATCTTGAGGGTAGGAGGCTGCCGAAGCTTGTAGGGGACAGGTTTTATCTGCTGTAGGATCTCGAAGGGTCCGAGGAACCTGGGAGCAAATTTGTATGATGGCACCCTTAATCGGATATTCCTAGAGGACAGCCAAACCTTCGTGCCAGGGAGAAATTGAGGAGGTTCTCTTCTCCTTGTGCCAGCCTTCCATTTCATGTGGTCGACTGCTAGTAGGATGGATGATCGAGTCTGCTGCCAGATCTGCAGGAAGTCTCTAAAAGCAGAGTCAGCCGCTGGTACCTCGGACGTATCGGGCACCGGGATAGGAATTTGTGGGTGTTGGCCGTAGACAATGAAGAACGGTGTATTCCTTGTGGACTCGCTGGTGTGATTATTATATAAGAACTCAGCCCACGGAAGCAGCTGCACCCAGTCATCATGCTGCTTGGAGATGAAGTGGCGTAGGTAGTTCTCCAACTTGGCGTACAGACGATTCTCCCTTAACCGCCGCAAAACTTGACGGACATGTCTCTGATGAGTCATAGGATCTGGAGAAAAAATCAAGATGTCATCAAGATAGACTACTACACAAACATAGAGGAGGTCGCGGAAGATGTCATTAACTCCTGGAAGACTGCGGGAGCATTACACAGGCCGAAGGGCATTACTAGATATTGATAGTGTCCATCACGGGTGTTAAATGCAGTCTTCCATTCGTCACCCCGGCGAATCCGGATTAAGTTGTAAGGCCCACGCAGGTCTAGTTTTGAAAAAATCTTGGCACCACGTATACGATCAAACAGTTCTGAGATTAATGGCAACAAATATTTATTTTTCATCGTGATCTGGTTGAGACCCCGGTAGTCGATAGAAAGACGAAGGGAACCATCCTTTTTCTTGATGAAGAAGAACCCGGCTCCTGCCGGGGAGGAAGACTTCTGTATGAAGCCCCTCTCCAAGTTCTCTTTAACATAGGCGGACATGGACAGGGTCTCTGGCAAGGAGAAAATATATACCCTACCACGGGGAAGGGATGCACCAGGAATCAGCTCGATAGGACAGTCGTACGCCCGGTGTGGGGGTAGCGTCTCCGGCTTCCTCTTGCTGAAGACGCCCGAAAATGCAGCATAATGACCAGGTAATCCTGCCAATGACTGAGACCGAGGAGGCTGAGCCAAACGAATCTGTACAAGGCAACGGTTGTGACACTCAGGGCCCCACTGGAGAACCTCTCCAGAGTTACAGCAGAGCAAAGCGTAATCCCGCGAGATGACGCTGTAAATGACAGGTTACAGCGGGATTACGCTATGCTCTGCTGTAACTACCACAAAAACAGTAACGAAGTGCACAGATTGTGAATAGACATCTCGTGGAATGTCTATTCACTGTCTAAACACTACAGTATTGTTAATGTGTTAGTATAAGACAGCACATAGCGATCTAAAAGGATCCCTAAGTGCTGCCTAAATGAATGGAGAGGAGTGCATGACGCTGATTGGTCAGCGTCATACACTCCTCTGTACAACGTCCACTTGATCTCAAGTAAAAATACGCCCACTTGGGCATTAAGCAACTCATTAGCATAAATCTAAAATCGCTATTAAAGCGGTAAAAATGCTGTCACCTACATTATAGCGCCGATCTCCTTATGTAGGAGATAGGGCACTTATAATGTGGTGACAGAGCCTCTTTAAGTCTGGACTGAGCTCGCAAGCGCACCCTGGCGGTCACTGTGGAACAGGACAGCCGTATGTGCCGACATCTCTGGAGAGAAGGGCGTCGACTGGATGGAAGGAGTTCGTGGTCAGCGACCTGGGACGTTACATATGTGTTCTCTTTACAAGTGGTTGTAAATCGTTATCGAGCCAGGCTCCCAAACATTCTTTGAGCCTGGCAGAACGTTTGGGAGCCTGGCTCCATACTTGTTATATAGATTAATCTTTTTTGAATTAATATACCTGCCTTATTAGGATCTTTGTCAACCAAAGTGTTAACTTGCCTGGACAGGTCACGTGTTATTGAGCATCTGATTGAAGACCAGTCACACATTATTGCAAGAGTAGCTATGAGTAAGAACCTGATGGTTCGAAATGTGTAAGCGTACTTTTTTTTTAAATCTGATACAATAAAGCAGCATTTATTTTATTTGGATCGTGTGCCGGACCACTCCTTGCAGGGGCGGATTCAGGAGCACAGTGTATAGTACTAATATATTCAGG
The DNA here is from genome assembly GCF_050947455.1 of Rhinoderma darwinii. Taxonomy (NCBI): domain Eukaryota; kingdom Metazoa; phylum Chordata; class Amphibia; order Anura; family Rhinodermatidae; genus Rhinoderma; species Rhinoderma darwinii. The sequence continues at coordinate 91,648,082 of NC_134687.1, read as the reverse complement.
AGCACAGTGTATAGTACTATTATATTCAGGGCTGCAGTGTATAGTACTATTATATTCAGGAGCGCAGTGTATAGTACTATTATATTCAGGAGTACAGTGTATAGTACTATTATATTCAGGAGCGCAGTGTATAGTACTATTATGAATTGGATGAATGTAGATATGGTGCAAGCTAAATTAAATAAAATAAACGTACACAAGGCCCCGGGAACAGATGGGTTACACTCTAGAGTTCTTAAGGAGCTTACTTCAGTTATTTCTGTCCCCCTCTTCATAATATTCAGAGATTCTCTAGTGACTGGTATAGTGCCAAGGCACTGGCGCAGGGCAAATGTGGTGCCTATTTTCAAAAAGAGCTCTAGGTCTTCCCCAGGTAATTATAGACCAGTAAGCTTAACAACCATTGTGGGGAAAATGTTTGAGGGGCTATTAAGGGACTATATACAGGATTATGTGACAAAAAAATTGTATTATAAGTAACAGCCAGCACGGTTTTACTAAGGACAGAAGATGTCAAACCAACCTCATTTGTTTTTATGAAGAGGTGAGCAGAAGCCTAGACAGAGGGGCCACTGTGGATGTAGTGTTTTTGGACTTTGCAAAGGCTTTTGACACTGTCCCTCATAGACGTCTAATGGGTAAATTAAGGACTATAGGTTTAGAAAGTATAGTTTGTAATTGGATTGAGAATTGGCTCAAGAACCGTATCCAGAGAGTTGTGGTCAATGATTCCTACTCTGAATGGTCACCGGTTATAAGTGTTGTACCACAGGGTTCAGTGCTGGGACCACTATTATTCAACTTATTTATTAATGATATAGAGGATGGGATTAATAGCACTATTTCTATTTTTGCAGATGACACCAAACTATGTAATATAGTTCAGACTATGGAAGATGTTCATGAATTGCAAGCGGATTTGAACACACTAAGTTTTTGGGCGTCCACTTGGCAAATGAAGTTTAATGTAGATAAATGTAAAGTTATGCACCTGGGTACGAACAACCTGCATGCATAATATGTCCTAGGGGGAGCTACACTGGGGGATTCACTTGTTGAGAAGGATCTGGGTGTACTTGTAAATCATAAACTAAATAACAGCATGCAATGTGTAAAGGATCTGCCAGACACAGCTTCTGTGTCGACGCCCGTGGTTAATCAGTCTGCACCTGCTCCTAAGTCTGATAGAGTGACTTGATCTGCTACCACTCAGGCTGGTAGGCTCAGGAGTGGGAGAGCCTATCACAGCCTAGCCAGAGGGTTCTAGCTCCCACCCTCGGTCTATTTATACTTTCATTTCCTGCTTGTCTCTGCCTATGATTCTTTCCTGTTTCCTGGCTCTGCTGCTCCTGCTATCATTATTGACCTTGCTTCATTTTGACCCTGGCTTTACTGACTATGCTCCTGCTCTGCGTTTGGTACCTCGTACACTCCTGGTTTGACTCGGCTCGTTCACTACTCTTGTTGCTCACGGTCTTGCCGTGGGCAACTGCCCCATTTCCCTTAGCTTCTGTGTACCCTTGTCTGTTTGTCTGTCGTGCACATATTGAGCGTAGGGACCGTCGCCCAGTTGTACGCCGTCGCCTAGGACGGACCGTGCAAGTAGGCAGGGACTGAGTGGCGGGTAGATTAGGGCTCACCTGTTTTCTCCCTACCTCGCCATTACATAATCACAGGCCCATATACCTTTTCTACCCTGGTCCCTGACACAACTATGGACCCCCTTGAGACCCTGGCTCAGCAAATGGAGGGCCTCTCCCTACAGGCCCTGGCTCAGAGGGGCAACCAGCGTGATGCTACCCTGGTAGTGCCCCCCACCTCACCTCTTGAACCCCACCTCAAGTTGCCTGACCGGTTCTCAGGGGACCGGAAGACTTTTTTCTCCTTTCGGGAGAGTTGTAGGCTCTTTTTCCGTCTAAGGCCCCACTCCTCAGGTTCTGAGAGCCAGCAAGTGGGTATAATTATGTCCCGGCTCCAGGACGGGCCCAAAGAATGGGCCTTCTCCTTGGCTCCTGACTCCCCTGAACTTTCCTCTGTTGATCTTTTTTTTTCTGCTCTCGGGCTCATATATGACGAGACTGATAAGACTGCCTTTGCCGAGAGTCAGCTGGTGACCTTACGTCAGGGTAAGAGACCCGTTGAGGAGTACTGTTCTGACTTTAGGAAGTGGTGTGTTGCTTCCCGGTTGAATGACCCTGCCTTGAGGTGCCAGTTTAGATTGGGTCTGTCGAACGCCCTGAAAGACCTGTTAGTTAGCTATCCCTCTTCTGACTCTCTAGATCAGGTTATGGCTTTAGCGGTACGTCTTTACCGACGTCTCCGGGAACGACGACTTGAACGTTTTTGCGCTTTCTCCTCTGGCTCCCCCATGATGGCTCCTGAGGTTCCGTTGCTTCATTCTTCCACGGAAAACTCGGATGAACCAATGCAACTCGGGGCCTCCGTGTCTCCCCAACAACGTAGAGAGCTTCTGCAGGAAGAATGGTCTCTGCTTCTACTGTGGGGATGACAAGCATCAAGTGAACAACTGTCCAAGGCGTAAGAATAAGCAGCCAGAAGAACTTCCGCACCTAAGTGACAATCGGGGAGGTCACTTGGGCGCACAGGTATTTCCCGTAAATATGAAACCTAATAAGATCTTGCTTCCCTTTCAGGTCTCTTTTGAGGGTAGGTCTGCTATCGGCAGTGCCTTCGTGGATTCAGGGTCTTCTGCTAATATTATGTCTGTGGAATTTGCTATGTCTCTAGCTATGCCATTGATTGATTTGCCTAAACCTTTCCCGGTAGTGGGTATCGACTCCACTCCACTTGCTAATGGTTATTTTACGCAGCATACCCCTGTTTTTGAACTCCTTGTTGGCTCCATGCATTTGGAGCAGTGCTCTATACTGGTGATGCAGGGATTATCGTCCGATTTGGTTTTGGGCCTTCCCTGGTTGCAGATGCATAAACCCACGTTTAACTGGAATACTGGGGATCTTACCAAATGGGGTAATGAATGCATGATGTCCTATTTTTCTGTTAATTTTATTTCTCTCCCTGAGGAGGTGAACACTCTACCTGAGTTTATTCAGGACTTCGCTGACGTTTTTTCTAAAAAGGCCACCTAAGTGTTACCTCCTCATAGAGAATATGATTGCGCTATCGATTTGGTACCAGGAGCTAAGCTCCCTAAGGGTAGGATATTTAATCTCTCTTGTCCCGGACGTGAAGCCATGAGAGTATATCCAGGAATGCCTGTCCAAGAGTTACATTCGCCCCACTACTTCTCCGGTAGGTGCTGGCTTCTTCTTTGTAGGGAAGAAGGATGGTGGTCTTAGGCCGTGCATCGATTACCGAAATTTGAATAAGGTCACTGTAAGGAACCAGTATCCCCTTCCTTTGATTCCTGATCTCTTCAATCAGGTTCAGGGGGCCCAATGGTTCTCTAAGTTTGATCTTCGGGGGGCTTATAACCTTATCCGCATCAGAGAGGGGGATGAGTGGAAGACTGCGTTTAACACGCCCGAAGGTCATTTCGAATACCTCGTCATGCCCTTTGGGTTGTGTAATGCTCCTGCGGTCTTCCAGAATTTCATAAATGAGATTTTAAGAGACTACCTGGGGGTATTTCTTGTAGTGTACCTTGATGACATACTTGTGTTTTCCAAGGACTGGTCCTCCCACATTGAGCATTTCAGGAAGGTGCTCCAGGCCCTTCGGGAAAACAAACTCTTTGCTAAAACCGAAAAATGTGTGTTTGGGGTGTAGGAGATACCATTTTGGGTCAAATCCTCACTCCTCATGAAATCCGCATGGACCCTGCCAAGGTTCAGGCTGTGGCTGAATGGGTCCAACCTGCCTCCCTGAAGGCGTTACAGTGCTTCCTGGGGTTTGCTAATTATTACGAGAGATTTATTTCTAACTTCTCGGTCATCGCTAAGTCTCTTACGGATCTTACTCGCAAAGGTGCTAATCTCCTCCACTGGCCTCCAGAGGCGGTCCAGGCTTTTGAGGTCCTTAAGAAGTGCTTTATCTCTGCCTCAGTGCTGATTCAGCCTAACCAAATGGAGCCATTCATCATGGAGGTTGACGCCTCCGAGGTGGGAGTGGGTGCTGTCTTGTCCTAGGGTACCAGGTCCCTCACCCATCTCTGTCCCTGTGCCTACTTCTCCAGGAAGTTCTCGCCCACTGAGAGTAACTATGACATTGGCAACCGCGAACTCTTAGCCATTAAATGGGCATTTGAAGAGTGGCGCCACTTCCTGGAGGGGGCTAGGCACCAGGTAACAGTCCTTACCGACCACAAGAATCTGGTTTTCCTAGAATCTGCCCGGAGGCTAAACCCGAGACAAGCTTGATGGGCGTTGTTTTTTACTAGATTCAACTTTTTGGTCACCTATAGGGCTGGGTCTAAAAATATTAAAGCTGATGCACTGTCGTGTAGCTTCATGGCCAGCCCTCCTTCGGAGGAAGATCCTGCTTGTGTTTTGCCCCCAGGTATAATCATTTCCTCTGTTGATTCTGACTTAGTCTCCAAAATTGCGGCTGATCAAGGTTCAGCTCCCGGGAACCTTCCTGAGAACAAGCTGTTTGTTACCCTGCAATTCCGGCTAAGGGTACTCAGGGAAAATCATGACTCTGCACTATCTGGCCATCCAGGCATCCTGGGTACCAAGCACCTCATTACCAGAAACTATTGGTGGCCTGGGTTGCCTAAAGACGTTAAGGCCTACGTCGCCGCTTGTGAAATTTGTGTTAGGTCCAAGACTCCCAGGTCCCGACCAGCGGGCTTACTATCTTCTTTGCCCATCCCCAGAGACCTTGGACCCATATCTCCATGGATTTTATCACTGATCTGCCTCCATCTCAAGGCAAGTCGGTGGTGTGGGTTGTAGTAGACCGCTTCAATAAGATGTGCCACTTTGTGCCCCTCAAGAAACTACCCAATGCCAAGACGTTAGCTACCTTGTTTGTCAAACACATCCTGCGTCTCCATGGGGTTCCTGTCAATATAGTTTCTGACAGAGGGGTACAATTTGTTTCATTGTTTTGGAGAGCTTTCTGTAAAAAGTTGGAGATTGATCTGTCCTTCTCCTCGGCCTTCCATCCTGAAACTAATGGCCAAACTGAGAGGACTAATCAGTCTCTAGAACAATATTTAAGGTGTTTTATCTCTGACTGTCAATATGATTGGGTCTCCTTCATTTCCCTCGCTGAATTTTCCCTTAATAACCGGGTCAGTAACTCGTCAAGGGTCTCCAGTGCAGTGTATAGTACTATTATGTTCAGGAGTACAGTGTATAGTACTATTATATTCAGGAGCACAGTGTATAGTACTATTATATTCAGGGGTGCAGTGTATAGTACTATTATATTCAGGAGCACAGTGTATAGTACTATTATATTCAGGAGTACAGTGTATAGTTCTATTATATTCAGGAGCGCAGTGTATAGTACTATTATATTCAGGAGCACAGTGTATAGTACTATTATATTCAGGAGTACAGTGTATAGTACTATTATATTCAGGAGTACAGTGTATAGTACTATTATATTCAGGAGTACAGTGTATAGTACTATTATATTCAGGAGTGCAGTGTATAGTACTATTATATTCAGGAGTACAGTGTATAGTACTATTATATTCAGGAGCACAGTGTATAGTACTATTATATTCAGGGGTGCAGTGTATAGTACTATTATATTCAGGAGTACAGTGTATAGTACTATTATATTCAGGAGCGCAGTGTATAGTACTATTATATTCAGGAGCACAGTGTATAGTACTATTATATTCAGGAATACAGTGTATAGTACTATTATATTCAGGAGTGCAGTGTATAATACTATTATGTTCAGGAGCACAGTGTATAGTACTATTATATTCAGGAGTGCAGTGTATAGTACTATTATGTTCAGGAGCACAGTGTATAGTACTATTATATTCAGGAGCGCAGTGTATAGTACTATTATATTCAGGAGCGCAGTGTATAGTACTATTATATTCAGGAGCGCAGTGTATAGTACTATTATATTCAGGGGCGCAGTGTATAGTAGTATTATATTCAGGAGTACAGTGTATAGTACTATTATATTCAGCACAGTGTATAGTACTATTATATTCAGAGGCACAGTGTATAGTACGATTATATTCAGGGGCACTGTGTATAGTACTATTATATTCAGGAGCGCAGTGTATAGTACTATTATATTCAGGAGCGCAGTGTATAGTATTATTATATTCAGGGGCGCAGTGTATAGTAGTATTATATTCAGGAGTACAGTGTATAGTACTATTATATTCAGCACAGTGTATAGTACTATTATATTCAGAGGCACAGTGTATAGTACTATTATATTCAGGAGCACAGTGTATAGTACTATTATATTCAGGAGCACAGTGTATAGTACTATTATATTCAGGAGCACAGTGTATAGTACTATTATATTCAGGAGTGCAGTGTATAGTACTATTATGTTCAGGAGCACAGTGTATAGTACTATTATATTCAGGAATACAGTGTATAGTACTATTATATTCAGGAGTGCAGTGTATAATACTATTATATTCAGGAGCACAGCGTATAGTACTATTATATTCAGGAGTACATTGTATAGTACTATTATATTCAGGAGCACACTGTATAGTACTATTATATTCAGGAATACAGTGTATAGTACTATTATATTCAGGAGCACAGTGTATAGTACTATTACATTCAGGAGTGCAGTACATATTCAGGAATACAGTGTATATTACTATTATATTCAGGAGTGCAGTGTATAGTACTATTATATTCAGGGGAGCAGTGTATAGTACTATTATATTCAGGAGCACAGTGTATAGTACTATTATATTCAGCACAGTGTATGATACTATTAATTTCAGGGGCACAGTTTATGATACTATTATATTTAGAAGCATAGGGTGTGGCATCATGAGAAATTTAATCTTCATTTATAGGTGCGGAAATGTTGGAAAAGTGAGGAGCTGAAGACATCTGAGTTGCAAACTGCAGAAATGGGCCGTGCCTGGAAGAAGTCTGGACCGGGTGGAGAAAAAAAGAGAAATAGAACGAAAAAGAATCTGAGACATCACCTGTGAGTCACTCAATGTAAATGTTTATTCTCCCTGTGACTGATCAGTACTGTAGTCACTGTATGATCTGCAGCGAGATGACGGATTGTAGCATTCTTTTTTGTTAAGTAGCAACTCCCAGCATAACCTAACCATTGGTCAGGCTATACTAGGAGCTGTTGTTTTATGTCGTACAAATTTATACAGCAGGGGTTAAACTGAATTTGCAAATGATCTCTGTACTGAACTGTATTTGTTCTGGTTCTGCATATATGTACTGAGCTTGGTTCTGGGTCTGTATATTTGTACTGAGCTTGGTTCCGGGTCTGTATATTTGTACTGAGCTTGATTCTGGGTCTGTATATATTTACCTTCTCTTAAAGAGGCTCTGTCACCACATTATAAGTGCCCTATCTCCAGGGGCCATGAGGCGAGGTGAGGCAGCGGCCTCAGGCGGCGCCACCGAGCTAAAAAGGGGGGCGGCATATTGTGGCAGGGCCAGGGGGGATGCGTGGGGAAGGCAGGGGAGAATACTTTACCTAGCAGACGTGCAGCACGATAGGCGCACGTCTGCTAGTACACTCCCCCTCTGTGACGAGAGATGAGCATAGGGAACCTAGAGGACTGCGGGAGGAGCGGCCGAATGCTCTCTGCGGGAGTAGCTACATCGACTTACCTGCAAACGCCGATGCTGTTGCAGAATCAACTGTAGCCTCTGGTGCCGATGTGTCCTCGCTCGTCCGACACGATGCAGGACCTGGGGCAGGAAGTGAGTGACGTCACAGCGTGATCTCGCGAGGACACGCTGTGTGTCTGTGAACTGCCAGAAGCTGGGTGGTAATGAAGAGAAGTGGATGATGCTGATTCGTCAGCATCATTCACTTCTATTCACAACGCCCAGCTAGTAAAAGAAGTAAAAACGCCCAGATGTACATACACAATACACGCCCAGTTGTACTTTTACTTTAAACACGCCCAGTTGTACTTTAGAAAGCCTCATTTGCATAAATATAAAAATGGTCATAACTTGGCCAAAAATGCTCGTTTAAAAAAAAACAAAAAAAAACGTTACTCTTATCTACATTGCAGCGCCGATCTGCTGCAATAGGAGATAGGGGTTGCAAAATCTGGTGACAGAGCCTCTTTAAGACCTGAACGTGCAGTGAATAGTTTTCAGATTATATTACTGGCTCGATGATCACATTCATTCCTAGTCTGGTCTGTGCAGTTTCGGTTTACAAATATTACGGATTGGTAGTACAGATCCAACAGACATGGACAGAAAGAAAGTTCAACATGCGTTACTATACTGACTGTAAAGTGCCGCATGTGTTACTATACTGACTGTAAAGTGCAGCGTGCGTTACTATACTGACTGTAAAGTGCCGCATGTGTTACTATACTGACTGTAAAGTGCCGCATGTGTTCCTATACTGACTGTAAAGTGCCGCGTGTGTTACTATACTGACTGTAAAGTGCAGCGTGCGTTACTATACTGACTGTAAAGTGCCGCATGTGTTACTATACTGACTGTAAAGTGCCGCATGTGTTACTATACTGACTGTAAAGTGCCGCATGTGTTACTATACTGACTGTAAAGTGCAGCGTGTGTTACTATACTGACTGTAAAGTGCAGCGTGCGTTACTATACTGACTGTAAAGTGCAGCGTGCGTTACTATACTGACTGTAAAGAGCCATTAAAGAAGCCCTGACACAAGTTTGAACACTGATATTGTTCTTTCATTTTTGTGTTTGAATTTTGGATACACGTTGCCCTGGTCATTTTACTAGTATTTATAGCTGGGGCAATATAGGGATATTTACTACACAATTGCCTGTAGCATTATGAGACCTTGCAGTTTATAACAATGATGTTCAATAAGGGCCTGTTCACATCACCGTTCGATTCGATTCCGTTCCGTTCCGTAGTCGACTCCGCTATTGATTCCGTCGGAAAACCGGAAACCAGCCGGAATGGTGACGAACGGAAGCCATTAGCGATGTTTCCATCAACATTGAGATCAATGGTGACTGAAACGGAAGCTGTGCTGTCACTTTCACTTTCCGTTGCGGGGTTCACCCGACAGAACCTCGGAACGGAAGCGAACGGTGATGTGAACAGGCCCTAATGTATTTTTTTGTTCACACAGCTTTAATTTTTTTGTTTCGTTTTACAAGTTGTTTCTTACTTACAATTTTTTTTTTTTTTTTGTGTGGAGGGGGGGGGGGGCGCCATTTTCATTTTCGCCTCAGGCAGCAGAAAAGCTAGAATCGGCCCTGCCTATCTCCTATATAAGGAGATCGGCGCTGTAATGTAGGTGACAGCAGTGCTTTTTTTATTTAGAAAAACGATCTATTTTAAACCACTTTATGAGCGATTTTTAGCTTTATGCTAATGAGTTTCTTAATGCCCAAGTGGGCGTGTTTTTACTTTAGACCAAGTGGGCGTTGTACAGAGGAGTGTATGTCGCTGACCAATCAGCGTCATACACTTCTCTCCATTCATTTACACTGCACTAGCAATATAGTTATGACATTACTGCAGTGTCCTGATAATGAATATACATCACTACCAGCCTGGACGTGATGTTTATTCAGAATCCTGACACGTCTGAATCTTTTCTGTGAGATTCCAGCAAGGCAAACGTAATCTTGTTTGAAATGACAGGTTACATCGTAATCTCGTTTGAAATGACAGGTTACATCGTAATCTCGCGAGATTACGTTTGCCTTGCTGGAATCTCACAGAAAAGATTCAGACGTGTCAGGATTCTGAATAAACATCACGTCCAGGCTGGTATTTTTTTTTTTATAATAATTATTTAATCACTACACTTTCCCTTTAGAAAAAAAAAATAGCGTTACTAAATCGAATCTTAGTCAAGCAACCTACACATTCTACAAACACAAACACACACAAATACAAAATTTATTAACACATGGGGTAGGCTTACATACAGGGTACATGGGTGACACAGTCTGTTATATCAAGTATCTAAGCCAACAAAAAGTTAGGCTTAGATACAGGTGCACAGCAGACACAAATCTCATACTATATAAGATTACTGTCTGCTGTACCCCATTACATAAGGCTACTATGGGGTATGCATGCCCTCCATACAATATAATGCCCAACATAGCTGCCCCATTTTTTTACAGGTTCGGTTGTTGGACTACGTTGAATTCGAGGACTACTTAGATGACGGCGCTGTCTTCTTGTGTTGGGGGTGCTTTATTTCAGTAAAATTTTGCATTTATATCTGTGTATTTTCCTTGAAAGTTTTATTCCTACTACTTTAGTAATGGACGCTGACTGATTGACCATGTCCATTACTAAGGCACTATTTAGTGTTAGCTGGTGCAGAGGCTAAGACTAACCACCATTATTATCCCGGTACCCACCACAAACAGTGTTGTTGGGAAGAGATGAGTACGATCCAGTACCCAACCATCTGTAGCGACGGCCGGGAGCTGGAGCGGCCGCAGGCTGGTATTCTTAGACTGGGAAAAGAAAAAAACAGTGGCACTTCCCACCCTTGTAATGCTAGGTTGCTGCTGCTGTGTTGTATGTGGCTGGTTATGACAAATTGGGTGGAACACCACATCTTTTTTAAAAAATATTTCCCAAAAATGTAATAAATAAAAAAAAATGACGTAGGGTCCCCTCCATTTTTCATAACCAGCCAGATACAACACAGCAGCAGCAGCCTAGCATTACAAGGGTGGGAAGGGCCACTGTTTTTGGCCCTTTCCAGCCTCATAATACCAGCCTGCGGCCGCCCCAGTGCCCGACCATCACAACAGATGGTCGGGTACTGGATCGTACCTGTCTCTTCCCAGCACCCCTGGTGGTGGTGGGTACCGGGGTAATAATGGGGCTTAGTGTTAGCCTCTGCACCGGCTAACACTAAGCCCCGCCTTAGTAATGGACGTTGTCAATCAGACAGCGGCCATTACTAAAGCGGTAGTAATAAAAGTTTAAAAGAAAAGACAAAGATATAGATAAAATATTTTATTGAAATAAAGCACCCCCAACACAACCCTCATTAACCATTTTATTGTAGAAAAAAAAGAGCCGTCATCAAAGTAGTTCTCGAAACCGACGTAGTCCAACGACCAAACCTGTAAAAAAAACACCAACAAAAAAAAGTGAATAAAACATGTCGTAGGTTTAGATTCAGGCCCATGAGTGATACTGACTGTTATACCATGTATAGAAGCCTGCCACAAAGTTGGCTTAGATACAGGGCCCTAGCAGACAGTATCATACATGGCCATACATAGATATATACATACATATATACATACGTACGTACGTACGTACGTACGTACGTACGTACGTACGTACGTACATATATACAGTGGAGTCAAAATTATATATATTTATTTGCATTGTGCACAGAGAAATAAGTATTTGATCCCCTACCAACCATTAAGAGTTCAGCCTCCTCCAGACCAGTTACACGCTCCAAATCAACTTGGTGCCTGCCGCGTCGCAAAACTCGGCAGAAATGGCCCGAGAACGCCTCCCATTGATTTCAATGGGAGGCGTCGGCGTCTTTTTCCCGCGAGCAGTAAAACTGCCTCGCGGGAAAAAGAAGCGACATGCCCTATCTTCGGGCGCTTCCGCCTCCGACCTCCCATTGACTTCAATGGGAGGCAGGAGAAAGCGTATTTCTCGCTGTTTTATGCCCGCGGCGCTCAATGGCCGCGGGCGAAAAACGGCGCGATAATTGCCGCGAAAATCGGCGTGCAGGGAGAGGAATATCTGCCTCAAAATTCCAAACGGAATTTTGAGGCAGATATTCCTCCCCCAAAATACTCCGTGTGAACATAGCCTTCCATGGTCACCTGTATAAAAGACTCCTGTCCACAGACTCAATTATTCAGTCTGACTCTAAACTCTACAACATGGGCAAGACCAAAGAGCTTTCTAAGGATGTCAGGGACAAGATCATAGACCTGCATAAGGCTGGATTGGGCTACAAAACCATAAGTAAGACGCTGGGTGAGAAGGAGACAACTGTTGGTGTAATAGTAAGAAAATGGAAGACATACAAAATGACTGTCAATCGACATCGATCTGGGGCCCCATACAAAATCTCACCTCGTGGGGTATCCTTGATCCTGAGGAAGGTGAGAGCTCAGCCGAAAACTACACGGGGGGAACTTGTTAATGATCTCAAGGCAGCTGGGACCACAGTCAGCAAGAAAACCATTGGTAACACATTACGCCGTAATGGATTAAAATCCTGCAGTGCCCGCAAGGTCCCCCTGCTCAAGAAGGCACATGTACAGGCCCGTCTGAAGTTTGCAAATGAACATCTGGATGATTCTGAGAGTGATTGGGAGAAGGTGCTGTGGTCAGATGAGACTAAAATTGAGCTCTTTAGCATTAACTCAACTCGCCGTGTTTGGAGGAAGAGAAATGCTGCCTATGACCCAAAGAACACCGTCCCCACTGTCAAGCATGGAGGTGGAAACATTATGTTTTGGGGGTGTTTCTCTGCTAAGGACACAGGACTACTTCACCGCATCAATGGGAGAATGGATGGAGCCATGTGCCGTCAAATCCTGAGTGACAACCTCCTTCCCTCCATCAGGACATTAAAAATGGCTCGTGGCTGGGTCTTCCAGCACGACAATGACCCGAAACATACAGCCAAGGCAACAAAGGAGTGGCTCAAAAAGAAGCAAATTAAGGTCATGGAGAGGCCTAGCCAGTCTCCAGACCTTAATCCCATCGAAAACTTATGGAGGGAGCTGAAGATCCGAGTTGCCAAGCGACAGCCTCGAAATCTTAATGATTTACAGATGATCTGCAAAGAGGAGTGGGCCAAAATTCCATCTAACATGTGTGCAAACCTCATCATCAACTACAAAAACCGTCTGACTGTTGTGCTTGCCAACAAGGGTTTTGCCACCAAGTATTAAGTCTTGTTTGCCAAAGGGATCAAATACTTATTTCTCTGTGCACAATGCAAATAAATATATATAATTTTGACAATGTGATGTTCTGTTTTTTTTAAAATATAATCTATCTCTCACTGGTAAAATTAACCTAGCCTAAAAATTCTAAATCAACGTATATACTGTGGATTGTGCGGTCCATGTCTAGTTTCTCACAATGCTGATATTGTATAGTCTATCCTCCTCATTTCCTTTGTTTTACTTGTTACCAGCACTCCACGCATTTGAAAAAATACCCAGCTGATTTTAATTCAGGAATGACCTCATAAGTGTTCCTGCTCCTGCTTGTACTCTCAGTCGGCCACTGGGGGCGCATGGCAAGGTGAGCTCATTCCATCTGTTCACATGTTGTGGTGCTGTGTGGTGGTGTCTGTTGCTGTAGTGCTGCACTTGTGGGGGGACGTGGCCCAGAGCCAAGGAGGCTTGGCACGGTCTGAAGGCATGGGTGCTTTTGGGCCCCTGGGTTGCTCACTCTGCAGGAGCGGTGCTGCGGTGGCGGTAGCCGCCATGCGGTGCTGCAACCGCTAGAGTAGGGACCCACTTTAAAGAGGTCGCCGTGAAGTGGCAAGTGGGCTTATACAGTTTGATCAAAATGTTTACAAAGAACCTCATGTTCATGTTTCTAAATTATGAATAGCGGCTCAGATCAACGTATATACTGTGGATTGTGCGGTCCATGTCTAGTTTCTGACAATGCTAAAAATTCTAGACTGTTCATGTCTTTGACAGTGGGCAAACTTACAAAATCAGCAAGGGATCAAATAATTATTTCCTTCACTGTACATACATACATACATACATACATACATACATGACCCCATATAGTAGTTAGTCCATTGTCTATGCTCCCAGGTTTGGTGACTTCGCTCCAATGAAAAGAAAAAAAAAAGCTCCCACGAAGATTTGAATGGTCCCGTCACTTTTCTTCTTACTCCTCCCATTCACAATAACAAAGCGGTGGGTGCAGATGACATAATCACGTGAGCGTGGTATCATTACGTCATCTGCGACACAACGCATTGTTACTGTGAATGCTAGCGGCGCCAAGTAGCAGTAAGATGGAAAGTGACGGGACCGTTCAGATCTCGGTAGGAACGTCTTAGGTGAGTTTTTTTCATCTTTTCTGTGGTTCGCCGGGTGCTGATGCAGGACCGGTGCGGCGACTAAAGATATTACATGGGCAGCTTAGCTAGAGGGGGAGAATTGGCTTGCCACAACGGGGTGGAGTGTTGCAGAGAAGGGTTGCGTGCTGTTGAAATTCACGGTGTGTTCGTCTCAACCAGGCTTACCATGCCTGGTTGAGACGAACATTCTCTCGATGCTGCTAGAACTAGAGCAACGTTGGGAGCGCGCACACTGCAGAGCGGCTTGATTGACATCGAGCCACTCACGCCCCTTTTTATAAAAGATAACCAGCACTAGCTGAGTTATCAAGTGTAAAAAAAAAGTAGTTAGGGAATGAGTTTTTTAAACATTTTCACAGCAAATGTTTTATTATTTAATTCCACCTTAGAATGTCTAAAAAAAAAATTAGATTCAACTTGGGAATAACCCTTTAAGTTAAAAATTGAGGATTTGTCTATCCCATGACTTCTACCACTATTTCTTCTTGGCGTTCTCTTTTTCTTAGGTTTGGGGGAAATTGTGTGGGTCCATTCTCATGTTGTCTGTTGCTGTTGTAACCACTAATGGAAGTGGTGATTGTGGGCTCTGGTGTATCTGTGCTGTAGTAATCTGATAATGTGACTTGAGCTAGTCCCAATTTTTTTATTTTGTTTTTTTATTTTTTGTTTTTATTCTTTTTTATTTTTTACTTGTGTGACATGGTTTTTAAGTTCGATATGGGGCTAACGATGGGGCCATTTGCATCATGTCGGCAGAGCATCTCACTGTTTACACAGGGAGATGTGTTGCAAACTAGTAAACATTTTATGGCCGCATAAAAGATCCAATCCACCGATGTTCGTTCAACGGCTTATTGTTGACCTGTTTAAACAGGGCAATGATCGGAACAAGCATTAATATAATTGCTTGTTTGCCCGATCATTGGCTTGTATAAAAGGGCGTTAATGCATTGCTGATAAGCAGCATAAAACCGGTAGACAATGTCAAATTTGCCAACATTCTTAGGCCTTATTCACACGAAAGTATAATACGTCCGTGCTACGCGCGTGATGTTCATGCGCGTCGCACGGACCTATGTTAATGAATGGGGCCGTTCAGACTGTCAGTGAATTTCACACAGCGTATGTGCGCTGCGTGAAACTCATGACATGTGTTATATTTGCCCGTGTTTCGCGCTGCACACACCCATTGAAGACAATGGGTGCTTGCAAATTGCGCTCGGCACACGGAAGCACTTCCGGGTGCCGCGCGTGATGCGCGCTACAGTAGTAAAAACAATGATTGAAAACAGAAAAGCACCACGTGCTTTTCTGTTTGTAAACATAAAACCAGAGTGTCATAATGATGGCGGCTGCGCGAAAATCACGCAGCCACGCACCATATGCTGATGCCACACGGACCTTTTGCGCGTGCAAAATGCAGCGTTTTTTTGCACGCGCAAAACGCACACGCTCGTGTGAATCCGGCCTTAGGTCAAGATCAAGGAAAAAAGGCAAGCCCACTGCGGAACCGTTAAACTTTATTTCAAGTTATTTGTTTCAAATTTCTCGTATAGATGGGTGCACTGAAAAATCTGAAGAGGCAAGTCGTAGCTAGAAGCAGAATTCACGGCGTTCTGTGAAGAAGAAAGGGAAGGTTATAGATTACAATCAGAGAAGACATCCACCATGAGTGTGATCATGTATTCCTTCATACCAGCGCTGTGCAACCTTTTCTGGTCCGAGGGTCAGGACTGTACCATTCCCAAGGGCCATGATAAAAATTAAATGACTATTCCCACATGGCACATTTATGGCATTTTGACAGTATATGCCATAAATGTCCGACTGGTAGGAGTTCTAATTTTGTACTAGCAGGGCCTGAGGGGATGGTACATGACAAAGGGATTCAAAGATCTCTAAAAAGAGAATACTATTAATGGTCTTTACTAGGCATAACACAGTTTTGCCTGGACCTCCTTTAACTTAAGTTTAACTCATGCAGCCCCAGAGTGCCCCTATTAGTGCAAGCAAAACAGTGCCCCTTACTACTACTAGCCACACAGTGCACTATTGGCATTTACCACGCTACTCTTTGACATACCTCTCCTCTTTGACATGGGAGATACATATCATCAGTCACCAGAAAATGCTCACATGTATCTTCCAAGACACACATTCATATCTATGACTAGTTCAGGGAAGAGAGAACAGAGCTGCCATATATTGACAACACTCCATTTTCTGCATTTGTAAGATGTTGTGACTTTCTGAACTATAGGGACAAAGACAAGCATGTCTGTGTCCTGATGGTTAGGGGCTGCACAGAATGGCATCGCGGGCGCAGATTGTCCAACTCTGGTTTATATGGTCTGTAAGATAATAACGCCCTGTAGACCAACACTATTGAACTGTTATAGCAGTACTATTCAATCACTTTATGGTGGCTTCGGTAAGTCACCGTAGGGTGATATTATTTGGTCATAGTGTGTTGGTATTATTTGATCACTGTATGATGTTGTTATTCCGTCACTGCATGGGTGATATAATTCAATCAATAGTCAAATGTATAGGATGTGATGTCCTCAGCAGTCCCCTGAAGCATTACATCTTGGGTATTATTTCCATGTATAATAAAAACTATACACTGTCATAGATATATATTCAAGTATATATGACAGTGGGCAAATTATTTGGCACTGAGGGCAAAACTGGGCTAATGCTAGATATATACTGCGCCCGGCGCTCTACTGCTCCCTGCCTCACTAGACGTTATTGTTCTGCCACTTTTTGTTAAATTGACATCACGTGACGAGATGAAAGAGTGAAGGATCGCCTTTGATCCAGATAAAACTTGAAGTTGAAGCATATGACATTATAGAGCTATTATTGAGACATTTAAAAGTGCTAGCAATGATTTATGGCATGAAGTGATCAGGTCAGATAAGGTCATCCTGTATCTGAAGAATCTGGAATGTCGTTCTCGTAGCATTCTCAGAGGAAGCTAGATAAGTTTTACTTTAAAAGCAAATAAGACATGAAAAACAAGCCCATATTTCTTATTGGTGACCAAGGGCTTAAGATCAGCACTGCCTCAGGCAAAATGTGTGTGGTAGACACTAGAGGACTGCTAACTCTACATCTGAAAAGGTTATGAGAAAAAGACAAATATTGAGCAATACCAAACGATTATATCCATGTAGCTGTCACTATTATATGAATTATTAGGACAGCTAAGTATTTAATAACACATAGTTATAATTGTACTAAGGGATTTTTTATGTGTTTTATCTACAAATTTAAGATCATCATCAGATCTTCATTGCATGAATTTTTAAACCATCGATCATTTGTCAGTGGTTTGAAAAGTCGCTCTATGTAAAGGGACCATTAGTAAGGTGTTCGGAGATGTTCATCATGGTTTAATGCTTAGGACTCCCTGAATGTTTTTGACACAAAAAACTAATAAAATTGACATTTCTTTGCCTAAGGTAGGATTTAAGTTGAAGTCATCAAGTTTCCAAACTTTTTTATATCCATTGATACAGAGCTATATATGATTTCTAGTGCATAGCTACTGCATATACCAAAAAAGTCAGATCTGTTGTCATACAAGCACTCGATGGGGGTGTCTGGTATACATACTGTGTGTAGACAGCATCCATTTACTCTTCAATGAGAAATTGAGAACTTCATAGTGTATAAATTGACAAGGGTTATCTCATCAGAGATAACACCTTTAATCTAATCTGGCTCCCGAGACCATCGGTAAACAGCTAATATTGCGAGGGAATGATTCAGTTGGCTATCTATTTTCCCTACAGTGACCACTGCAAGAGAAGTATAGTAATACACGGCTGTCATTCAGATGATAGGATGTCCATGTAGTACATGGATGGCTTGAGTCTGCCAGAGCAAGAACTACTGCTTGTCAGTGGTCCTCCACTCTGGCTCATAAAGGGGTCCCACATGGGGAACACCCTCTGGGATGTCTATATGCCCTAACGGGGCATATGGACAACAACCCATCTATTCTATGAATTAAATCTAAAATAAAAATCCTATAGGTGTATCAATATATTGGTACCATCCTCATTGTACCACAATGAGAATTTAAGTGTTCATTTTCAATAATTTTCCAAAGTTTCCAAATGTCTTTGTCTTAAATGCTTGACTGGAACGATTTTGAAGAGTTTTTTTAAGCTATTTAATGCGATTTGTCACAGTGATACTTTTAAAGTGTGATAAATAGTCCTAGCCTAATGCATTCCTATGGACACCGATTTATCGATCACTACAAAACAAAAGTCTAGGTCTAACCCCAGCGTTACTGTCCTGTCCAGTTATATGAGGGCCTAATTTCCCTTCATCAAGCTGAGAGATCTACCTTGTTAACATAAAGCTACCACCTCCTTTAATTGAGCACTAATGGTTACTCACAGCATTGCACATGCTAACAGATGCCTGAATAGGGTTAAAACAATATCCTTTAGAATAGAAGATGAGGGATACAGCACAGTATTGTGAGGGCCCCACCTTACCTGGGTGTTTTTACAAGCTCCAAAATCACATAACACCTTCAGGCACTGACAGACTGTCAGGAAATAGCTGTATTTACATATCCGTGACACCGCTTGTACCGGAGTCATCCCACAGCAGAATATATCTGAAAGAGATCTTAAGGAGCCATGTTTTATGTCAATGGTGGGATATAAACTGACAATTTTCTGGAATTTCGGCCACTCAACCTGAAATACAAGTTGCCATATAGATAAGAATGAAGAGTTATATACATCTACAAAAAAATAAAGTTTAAAAAGCTTATAAAAAATGGAGATATTAAAGACACAATTGTGACTGTAAGATAGTAATTTTTCCCAAGCAAAGCGGATATTGTGTCCTCAAGTGCACACAGGGCCGCGTGTAAGGTGCGGGCTCGGTGGTATATGGCCACCTTGCAGGAAAGAGGGCAAAAAAGACAGGAGAGTAGTTGCAAACTCGAACTATACTATTTTCAGACTGACACCAATGGTGCCCACGGCAACATGTATTACTCAGATCTACCAATATGGGAGGCACAAAATTAGACACGACAAGGATCATTACAGTTTTACACACTAAGCGCCATCCCCAGTGTGATGAGGCGGCTTAACGGCGCTGCACGTCATCACTCTGTTACGGAGCAACAAAACACAGCCAAAATGGAATCCGGGCCGTATATCCCGGCTCCTAGTAACTTTAGGAACCAGAAATCGAGCCGCCATGTTAGCCTGTAAACAAAGCCCCAACATTACAGTATAAACAAGGGTAAACATAAGTGCTATACACAGTGGCCGGATTGACCACTCTCCTCTGTAGTGCCACCCAGGGAAAAAAACAGCAGATAACGCATAGAATAGCATACAGTGTTTGGCCAGGTTTCCATGTATCGTAAATGTTGCGGAATTTCCGCAACGGTATTCTGTGTGGAAATTCTGCAGCAATTACAGTAGCAGCAAAGTGGATTAAGAAAATCTCATGCCCACGCAGCGGGAAAAAACCACAGCGTAAACGTTAATAAATTGACCTGCGGTGCAGAATTTAAATCCGCAGCATGTCAATTTATGCTTAATTTTCGTTGCTTTTCTGTTGCGCGTTTTCCCCATTGAATTCAATAGGGATGCAAAACCCCGCAACAGAAAGCCATGTTTTGTGATATTAGCTGCGGAATCGCAGCAATTCCGCCTCAAAAATCACAACTCAGGAAAAAAAATTAGCAGAATTACCCAGAACTCTTCATGCAGTCCAGCCTCCTGGGATGATGTTGCATCCCATGCGACCGCTGCAGCCAATCACAGGCTGCAGCATCACATGGCATGCAACGTTATCTTAGGAGGCTGGACTACGTGCAGAGAAGGTGGAGGGGGTAAGTATGAATGGGTTTTTTTTCAGCGCTGCTTTCCGCAGCGGAAATTTCATTCGAAAAACTGGACAGAAGGTGCTGCGGGTTCCAGGTCGGATACACTGCACAGTTTTTACACAGCGTATCCAACCCGTAGGAATTCGGCTTTAAAGGGGATTTTTCATCTTGGACAGTTATGACATATCCCAAGGGAGAAGTAATGTTCCTCTTTAAACTCGGGGATATATCTCCCCCTTCTTACTTTACACATGTACCTATATTATTGCCATTTCTAACAGATTTGGTTTATGGAATAGATTAATCTCCTCACTCAGCTGCCCAGACAATGTAAATGTAATGTTGAAAAACTGAAAGACAATTTAATGTATCCTGTATATTTACTTATTATATATTCATTGTTATATCTGACATGGATGCCACAGTTGCCATCATTTCAGGATATTCTTTAGGGTTAATTTGCTGTAAGATACTATGGTGGAGTACAGTACATCACAATCCCCACATTTAAATAACCCTGCAGATAGATATTAATATTGCAGAATTTAAAGATGACCATACACTTAAGATAGCTGTCTGGCGAACTTCCAACTCTCTTTTTAGTGCGGAGAGGGGAATAAACTGCTGCCAGACATCTCTGGAGGGGCCGGAAGAAAGGATCAGGCATGTTGAATGAAATCGATGGGTTTGGCTGAAACTTATGTAATGTGTATGGCCACCTTTACAATAGAAAGGACAGAGGCACCTCCACCTTTTCATTCAAAGATGGACCACAAAGATTACAGAACTGCTGCAATAATTTTGGGGTAAACAGTAAAAAATACATTAGCAAACCCCCAAATAAGTTGCTAAATTTACTATACAGGCTCCAGGAATAGTTACAGGCATGAAACAAGAATGCCCTAGGAGTAGAAGGTTGACATAACCCACCTTCCCCTTGTGCTGGATTAACATGCATAGGTCTCATCTTCCCTACAGTAGCTGAAATATGAGCAAAAGGGAGACATTAGGCCTCATGCACACGACTGTATTTTTTCCCACCCCGTAAATACTGGCGTAAATACGGGTCCTTGGTCACACGTATTCGACCCGTTTTGCACCAGTATTTACGGACCCGTGCCTGTAAATACGGGCCCGGTGTCACCTGTATTCCACCCGTATTTACGGGCACGTTTTCTGTGCAAAATTGCACTGCACTAATCGGCAGCACCTTCTCTCTATCAGTGCAGGATAGAGAGAAGGGGCAGCCCTTTCCGAGGTAAAAGTAAAAGAAATTCATACTTACCCGGCCGTTGCCTTGGTGACGCGTCCCTCTCTTGACATCCAGCCCGACATCCCTGGATGACGCGGCAGTCCATGTGACCGCTGCAGCATGTGATTGGCCTGTGATTGGCTGCAGCAGTCACATGGGCTGAAACGTCATCCAGGGATGTCGGGCCGGATGTCGAGAGGGACGCGTCACCAAGGCAACGGCCGGGAGGCCGGACTGGAGAAAGAAGCAGGAAGTTCTCGGTAAGTATGAACGTCTTTTCTTTTTTTTTTTTTACAGGTTGCTCTATATTGTGATCAGAATTCACTGTCCAGGGTGCTGAAAGAGTTACTGCCGATCAGTTAACTCTTTCAGCACCCTGGACAGTGACTATTTACTGACGTCGCCTAGCAACGCTGCCGTAATGACGGGTGCACACACGTAGCCACCCGTCATTACGGGAGCTCCATAGACTTCTATGGGCTGCCCGTGCCGTTATTAGGGCCTGAAATAGGACATGTTCTATCTTTTTCAACGGCACGGGCACCTTCCCATAAGAAAACGGGAAGGTACCCGTGGCCAATAGAAGTCTATGAGGCCGTTATTACGGGTCGTAATTACGACCCGTAATAACGGGAGTTTTTACGGTCGTGTGCATGAGGCCTTACACAGCAAAACTATTATGCCACCCTCCTCTCAAATAAACTATGGGTATGAGGGGTAAAATCGTTTGAACCTCCTGACCAATCATGGAGAAGGACTTCAATTTTATTTTTGTTATGGAGTTTTCCTCGGTGTAAACTTTGTGTACTTTATTCACTATGACAACAGCTTCATACAGTACATTATGCACTACTGCGTGAAGGGGTTAATAAGTATCCAGTATGCTGACTTACTTCATTGTCCACCATCTGCACTAAATGTACTCTTAATACACCTAAATGGATTATGTTATGCCATCAAGCACATGTAAAATCATGTTCTGCAGTATGAAAACTAATTGCTGTCATAGCGAAGATGAAGAGCAAGGGAAAATCAGGGGTCATGATGGAGAACTTAAGTGAAACTTCAAAGTTGTCCAGTGCAAGATCTTATACCAGTGTTTTCTGCCAATACAAGAACTAATGAGGACTGGCCACATCTGTATGTTCACTAGCCACTAAGCAGCACAAAAGGAATATGTCACTTAAATTTAGATTACTAGTTCTGATGGTCAAAAAATCACATTATGATATGGAATGGAGCAAGGTTGATGTTCACCACTTATGAAGAGCTGGTGAGATTCATGGACGTCTAAGGCTCCATGCACACGACCGTAGTTTTCATCAATAATTACTGATCATGTAATTAGAGATAACATTACAGACCCATTCATTTCTATAGGCCACGGACACCTTTCCATATATTTACGGATGTGTGTCCAAGCCGTAGAAATGATCTGCAAAATATAGAACATGTCCTATTCTTGTCTGCAATTGCGGCACGGACTCGCCCATAGAAGTCTATGGGCGCTTCCGCAATTGCAGGCGGCTAAGGATGTGCATCCGTATTTGCGGATCCATATTTGCAGACAGTAAAAATCCTTACGTCGTGTGCATGAGGCCTAAGTCTGTAGTAGAACACATAGAAATGTATTATCTTTACAGGCAAAAATCAAATGAATACTGTACATTATACATCGGATATAGATTGTAGAAGATTGTAGATGCGATAGGGTCAGTAAAAATCACGCTGTACATGGCCCTTAGCAAAATGACTTGATATTGGGTGACTTAATTTATGTAGCTGACAAATTAAAGTGAAGAAAGAAGCTGGGGAGATTTATATGAAACCTTCACTTTGAAGACTCTGGCAGGTATGGGCAGGTAGAACTTTTATAGGACATTCTGTAGTCATAAGTCTCCTGGAAAAACACCTATAAAAGTAATTGTACTTTGTCTGCTCATTATTATCCCTCACTTCAAGCTGATGAAAACCAGACTTTACTCTTAAAAGATGTCCTCACAGCTAGTTTTATTAAATGAATCTGAATTTTTCTATATAAAGTGTACTATTAAATTTCCATGCACTCAACAGGACTTCCAAACTTGGCACTGAAACTTCATACAGGACTTTTCATACATTGGTTTAGGATTGGGAAGTACTTTACAGGGCTGGAGACGGTTTTTATGCTTTGCATAGAACTTGGGACAGATGATTTTTATGCCAGTGACAAGACTACTGTATTTATGTTATAGTATTGTAGGACTATATCTAGCGGTAGTTTAAGAAACAAATTTTTAATATAAATAATGCTTTCAAAATCTCTATTGGCTTTGAAAGTTCTCAAATCTATAAAGGCTTCCACACGCAAATACCAACAATCTGTTGCAATTAAATGAACACCTCCAAATAGCACTATTGCAAAAAGGGCTCCCGTGACCAGAGGCGGATTAAGGGTACCATGGGCGCCGGGCACTTTTTCAAGTCTGCCCCCCCCCCACACACCTATGAAGACAGAACTCTGAAGAAGCTGTACCGTATATTTGCAGATTTCAGTTTAGGCGGCCACAGATCTTGCATGAAGAGAAAAAGCAGAATACTTTGAGACCCTATGTAACGTCTATGGCCACGAACAGTCGTCCTGACTTACCCCCTGACGGCCGCGGCCATGGACTAGTGAGTGCCGGGCGGCATCTTCCTCTTGGGAGACGCCGGCACTCACTTCCGCATTGTAGTACTGGCTACGGCAGGGGGGGCGCGCACGCGTGTGCTCGGTCTTAAAGGGCCAGTACACGCACATGTAGAATATCTTCAAATTAGCCCAGAATGCCTCTGGACTACAAAAAGGGCTATGACCTTCCATTCATTGCCTGAGCGTTGTTGTCGTTACTCTAGTTTGTCTTTGCAAATGGTCTCCTAAGTGTTTTCCAGTTCCCAGTGTATCCCGTTCCTGCTGCCTTTACCCTGTATCCCGTGCCCCTGTGCCTTGAAGTGTTGGAGTCGTGTTGTCCTCTCTGCTGCATCTGCTGTGTTGCACCCCGCCGGGTGTCTGTCTACTGCCGGAGCCTCATCTCAGCCTGAAACCACCGCTACTGTCTACGTTGCCTCAGGTACCCTTTCCAGAACTATAGACATTGCATATACCTCTTTGGCGAGCTTCTATCCCGCTACGCGGTACGGCCCAGTGGGTCTACACCCCGCGTTGTTACAATACGCTCAGGCCATGGACCCCGCTGGTCAATTCAAGGGTATGTCACTTTCTCAAGCCATGCAAGCGGATCTGCAGGACCTGCGAACACGACAGGATCAAATCCTTGTGGCAGCAAAGGTCATGGCACAACAGCTAGAGACGCTAGCTGCTTCCTTCTCTGCTCCTGTTCCAGTTTCTCCAGCTGATCCTCCTGCTACACCTCCTGTCAGCACCAGTTCTGATCCGCCTCGTTTCAACGGAGATGCAAGCGCATGCATGGGATTTCTCAATCAGTGTCATATTCACTTCACCTTGCATGCCAGAGCATTTCCCTCGGCAGCGCCAGGATCGCCTTCATTGTTTCCCTACTTGCAGGCAAGGCCCTGGCGTGGGCAAACCCTATCTGGGAATGACAGAGTCCTGAGACCCGTGACCTGCAGGGGTTCCTGCGGTCACTCCGCATTGTGTTTGAGGAGCCGGAACGAGTCTCATCGGCAGCTACCTCCCTACTGAACCTTCGCCAGGAGGACAACTCCGTGGGCGAGTACACCGTCCAGTTCCGGACCCTGGCAGGTGAGCTGTCCTGGAACAACGAGGCGTTGGTAGCTTCCTTTCTGACATGGACTGTCTTCAGAGATCAAGGATGAACTGGCTGCCCGTGATCTACCACCTACCCTGGATGACCTAATTTTACTTGCTACCCGAGTTGATATGAGGCTCAGGGAAAGATCCCAAGAGGTTCGTCGGGACAGAAGACTCCCTAGGTTGGTTCCCAACTTCCAGCAACCCCTCTTGTCCTCATCTGTTGCCCCACCTGAGGAACCTATGCAGGTGGATCGACTTAAACTTTCTGTCCAGGAGAAACAGCACAGGCACACTTCCAAATTTTGTCTATATTGCGGCCTCGGAGGCCATGTCGTGCGCCTATGTCCCCAGTAGCCAAAAAACTCCAACGCCTAGGATTGGTTGGGTAGACAACCCTGGGCGACACAGCAATTGACAGAGAACTTTCTTCCAAGCTGTCTATCCCTGTGACTATTGTGAGGACCCCCCTGGCCTCTGCCTATCTGGACTCTGGCTCTGCAGCCAATTTTATATGCAGAGACCTAGTGGATCTCCTTCACTTACGTACAACCCTTCTGGAGAGGCCGTTGATCGTTGCTTCAGTAAATGGACTGCCTCTGCCTGACCCAATATTGTCTGTAACCAAACCGCTGAGGTTTCTAGTGGGAGCACTTCGTTCCGAGCTCATCTTCTTTTTTGTCCTGCCAAGGGCCATCAATCCTGTGCTGCTGGGTTTGCCTTGGCTCCGTCTACACGCCGCAGTCCTGGATTGTAACTCCGGAGAGGTCCTCCAGTGGGGTCCCAAGTGCCTCAACCGCTGCCTGGGGCATATCCATCCGGTTCAGCCTCCTCTGCACCAGTTATTGGTAGGGTTGCCCCCTTGCTACTCTCAATTCTTGGATGTCTTCAGCAAGAAGGAGGCATAGACATTGTCCCCACACTGGGCGTATGACTGTCCTATTGACTTGGTTCCTGATTCATCTCCCACCATGGTAGAGTATACCCTCTCTCCTTACCTGAGACCCAGTCTATGTCCGCCTATATCAAGGAGAATTTAGGGAGGGGCTTCATACACAAATCCTCATCCCCGGCCGGGTTTTTCTTTGCTAAAAAGAGAGACGGATCTCTCCGACCCTGCATTGACTACCGGGGCCTCAACCAGATCACGGTAAAGAACAGATACCCGTTGCCCTTGCTTTCAGAACTGTTTGATCGTATACGGGGAGCAAAAATTTATTCCAAACTAGACCTGTGTGGGGCCTACAACCTAGTCCGGATTCGTCGGGGTGACGAATGGAAGACGGCATTTAATACTCGAGATGGGCACTACGAATACCTGGTGATGCCCTTCGGTCTGTGTAACACCCCCGTGGTTTTCCAAGAGTTCGTCAATGACATCTTCTGTGACCTCCTCTGTCTGTGTTGTGGTGTATCTCGATGACATTTTGATTTTTTCCCCTGATCCAATGACTCATCAAAGTCATGTCCGTCATGTTTTGCTTCGATTGAGGGAGAATCGCCTGTATGCCAAGCTGGAGAAGTGCGTGTTCGAGAGAAAGTCTCCACACCTCCTGGGCTACATAATTTCTGATCGAGGTCTCAAAATGAATACTGAGAAGATAAAGTCTGTCCTGAAATGGCCACGCCCTCAAGGCTTGAGGTCCATACAGCGCTTCTTGGGATTCGCCAACTTCTACCGGTTGTTCATCCCCAACTTCTCCTCACTGACAGCTCCCATCTCTACCCTCACCAAAAAGGGCATGAATGCGAAGGTGTGGACTCCAGACGCAGGAGCTTAAATAAGGCCTTCACGTCAGCCTCTATCATCCTGATGTATCTCTGCAGTTTTCGTTGGAGGTGGACGCTTCCTCTGTTGGTGCTGGTGCACTTCTGTTCCATAGAGGTCCCAAAGGCAAGACAGTGGTATGTGGCTATTACTCCAAGTTTTTTTTCTCCCGCAGAGCGCAAATACTCGATTGGGGATCGGGAATTACATCAAACTGGCTCTGGAGGAATGGAGACACCTACTAGAGGGCGCAGCTCATCCTATCCTATCCTATCCTAATATTCACAGACCTCAAGAACCTCACCTATCTCCAGACGGCCCAGCGGCTGAACCCCCGTCAGGCCAGGTGGTCGCTGTTCTTCACCCGGCCCCAGTTTGAGCTCCACTACCGCCCTGCCAACAAGAATGTGAGGGCCGATGCCTTGTCCAGGTCATTCGACACAGAGGATACTATAGAGTCCCCACAGAATATTATTGATCTATCCTGCATCATCCCTGTCAACCCTCTGCAAGTTAGAGACATTCCTCCGGGGAGGACTTTTGTGCATCTGGCAGACAGAAGAAGTATGCTC
The DNA here is from genome assembly GCF_050947455.1 of Rhinoderma darwinii. NCBI lineage: Eukaryota > Metazoa > Chordata > Amphibia > Anura > Rhinodermatidae > Rhinoderma > Rhinoderma darwinii. The sequence continues at coordinate 91,620,706 of NC_134687.1, read as the reverse complement.
CACTGGGGACACAGTTTTAAACTGGCAGGTCACACGGGTGCCCGTAAGACCCGAGACCTGATTGCCTGTCAGTTCTGGTGGCCCAAGCTGCCCAAAGACATCACAGACTTTGTCTCCTCCTGCACGGTGTGCGCAGCAAATAAAGTTGCCTGCTCCAAACCGGCTCGTCTGCTCCAGCCACTGCCTGTGTCCAATGCCCCCTGGCAACATATTGCTATGGACTTTGTCACGGGCCTGCCTCCCTCTGCTGGATGCAGTACGGTTTGGGTGGTGGTGGACCCATTCTCCAAGATGGCTCATTTTGTTCCACTGACCGGCCTGCCTTCTGCTTCCCGACTGGCCAATCTCTTCAACACATCTTCCGTCTGCACGGCTTGCCTCTGCATATTGTGTCGGATCGGGGAGTTCAGTTCACCTCAAAGTTATGGAGAGCCCTCTGCGGTCTCCTCGGTGTGAAGTTGGACTTTTCCTCAGCCTACCATCCCCAGTCCAATGGTCAAGTCGAGAGGATTAATCAGATTATGGAGAACTATCTATGACACTTTATCTCCAGGCAGTGTGATGACTGGGTGCAGCTGCTTCCTTGGGCTGAGTTCTACAACAACCACACCAGTGAGTCCATCGCCTCCAGACCATTCTTCATTGTCTACAGCCAACACCCACGAATACCTCTTCCTGTTTCCACTACTTCCCAGGTGCCTGCAGCTGACTCTACATTCAGGGACTTTCTACAAATCTGGCAGCGGACCCGATCTTCTATTCTGCTGGCAGTCGACCGCATGAAAAGTAAGGCAGACACAAGTAGACGAGAGCCTCCTCAGTTTCTTCCAGGCACTAAGGTCTGGCTGTCCTCTAAGAATATCCGGCTGAGGGTGCCGTCTTGCAAGTTTGCCCCCAGGTTCCTCGGACCCTTCGAGATCCTGCTGCAGATCAACCCTGTCTCCTACAAACTTCGGCTGCCTTCTACCCTCAAGATCCCAAACTCCTTTCACATCTCCCTGCTGAAGCCTGTGGTCCTGAACCGCTAGTCCAAGACTCCTAGTCCCGCAGTGGCCCCTAGCGGTTCGTCTGAGACATTTGAGGTAAAGGAGATCTTGGACACCAAGCGAGTGGGAGGAAGAACTTTTTATTTGGTGGATTGGAGGGGATTTGGTCCAGAGGAGAGGTCCTGGGAGCCAGAGGAGAACATCAATGCTCCTGCCGTCATGAAGAAGTTTCTTACCCGCTCTGGCCCCAAGAAGAGGGGGTGTAAGAGGGGGAATACTGTAACGTCTATGGCCGCGGACCGTCGCCCTGACGGCCGCGGCCATGGACTAGGGAGTGCCGGGCGGCATCTCCCTCCTGGGAGACGCCAGCACTCACTTCTGCATCGTGGTACTGGCTCTCGCAGGGTGCACGGTCTTAAAGTGACCGTACGTGCACATGCAGAATATCTGCAAATTAGCCCAGAATGCCTCTGGACAATAAATAGGGCTATGCCCTTCCATTCATTGCCTGAGCATTGTTGTTGTTACCCTAGTTTGTCTTTGCAAATGGTCTCCTAAGTGTTTTCCAGTTCCCAGTGTTTCCCGTTCCTGCTGCCTGTATCCCATGCTACCGTGCCCCTGTGCCTTGAAGTGTTGGAGTCGTGTTGTGCTCTCTGCTGCATCTGCTGTTTTGCACCCCGCCCAGTGTCTGTCTACCTCCGGAGTCTTATCTCAGCCTGAAACCACCGCTACTGTCTACGTTGCTTCAGGTACACTTTCCAGAAATATAGACATTGCATATACTTGTTTGGCCCGCTGCTATCCCGCTATGCGGTATGGCCCAGTGGGTCCACACCCCGCGTCGTGACACCCTAAAGAGGTCAGCTTTAAATTGTGTATAGTTTCCGGAAAAAAAATCTGCTGTGCGTGAATATAACCTTTAAGAACCCGTCTCTGTTGTTTAACCCCCTTAAAGTCCAAGCCATTTTTCACTCGCCGCCATCCTAAAGCCATAACTTTTTTTATTTTTACACCAATGGAGTGGTGTGTGAAGGATTATTTTTGCGGGAGTAGTTGGAGTTTTTATTGCCACCATTTAAAGTACCATTTAATGGTTGAATTGGAAAAAACTGAGATTTCTCCATGGTTTTTTGGGTTTAATTTTTAATGTATATGTTTATCTTTATATTTATATTTAACATCTACTTTTACCTTGAGATAAGGCAAATATATATAGCCTCAGGACCAAGCTCAGTACAAATATACAGTGTCAGAACCAAGCTCAGTACATATATACAGCTCCAGAACCAAGCTTAGTAGCACCAGCACCAAGCTTAGTACATATATACAGCACCAGAGCAAAGCTCAATACATATATACAGCACCAGAACAAAGCTGACTACATATATACAGCACCAGAACAAAGCTCGGTACATATATACAGTGCCAGAACAAAGCTCATTACATATATACAGCACCAGAACCAGGCTCAGTACAAATATACAGCACAAGAACAAAGCTCAGTACATATATACAGCACCAGAACCAAGCTCAGTACATAAATACAGCACCGGAACAAAGCTGACTACATATATACAGCACCAGAACAAGGCTTGACACATATATACCGTGACAGAACAAAGCTCATAACATATATACAGCACCAGAACTAAGCTCAGTACATATATACTGCATCAGACATAAGCTCAATACGTAAATACAACACCAGCACAAATACAGCTCAGTACAGAGATCATTAGCAAATTCAGTTTAACCCCTGCCATATAAGTTTGTACGACATAAAAATACAGCTCCCAGTATAGCCAGAACAATGGTTAGGATATTCTGGGCGTTGTTGTTTCACAAAAAAGAACGATACGCCCATCATCTCGCTGAAGATCATACAGTTACTACAGCACTGATCAGTCACAGGGAGAATAAACATTTACATTGAGTGACTCACAGGTGACACCTCAGATTCTTTTTCATTCCTTTTATCTTCTCTTCCCCATCCGGTCCAGACCTCTATGATAAATACTCCCGGCCACAGCCCATTTCTGCAGAGTTTGCCGCTCAGATGTCTTCGGCTCCTCACCTTTCCAACATTTCTGCACCTATAAACGAAGATAAAATTCTCACTGTGCCACACTCTATGCCCCTGAATATAATAGTATCACACACTGCGCCCCTGAATATAATAGTACCATACTCAAACCCCATTAATTAAATTGTGTAAAACACTGTAAAGTAAAACACCACACACACTAACAATGCCACCTGTAGATAGTGCCAGTCACAATGCCCCCTGTAGATAGCGCCAGTCACAATGCCCCCTGTAGATAGCACCAGTCACAATGCCCTCTGTAGATTGCACCAGTCACAATGCCCTCTGTAGACAATGCCAGTCACAATGTCCTCTGTAGATAGTGCCAGTCACAATGCCCCCTGTAGATAGCGCCAGTCACAATGCCCTCTGTAGATTGCACCAGTCACAATGCGCTCTGTAGACAATGCCAGTCACAATGCGCTCCGTAGACAATGCCAGTCACAATGTCCTCTGTAGATAATGCCAGTCACAATGCCCTCTGTAGATAATGGCAGTTACACTGCCCCCTGTAGATAGCGCCAGTCACACTGCCCCCTGTAGATAGCGTCAGTCACACTGCCCCTGTAAGATGATGCCAGTGACAATGCCCCCTGTAGATAGTGCCAGTCACACTGCCCCCTGTAGATAATGCCAGTCACAGTGCCCTCTGTAGATAATGCCAGTCACAATTCCCCCTGTAGAGATTGCCCAGTGTAGATAGTGCCCCCTGTAGATATTGCCCCCAATGCTGCCCACTGAAGAAAATAAAAAAAATCATTCTCACCTGTCCCCGCGCCGTCCTCCAGGGACAATACACTGGTCAGTAATAAGGCAGCGTCATCCGTGGGTAATGGCACAGTCAGCATGATGACGTCATCATGCGACTGCATCATTGTTAAAGGCGAGGTGGGAACGGATAGTTTCCGTCTCGCCAGCGCAATAGTAATCAATTGTATTCGTGCCCTAAGGACACAGATACAATTGGGTTAGAGGTCCCGCTTCAGTTCGGGAGAAGCGGGGCGAACTGGGCCTCCTTTCAGCCTCGGGCCCTGGGCATGTGCCCAGATTCACCTCATGGTAATCCACCCCTTCCCGCGACTATGCGATCCTCAAATGACATAGTATTTCATACATGCCAAATGTTCCGTTTTTTGTAGGACTGTCCCACAAGTCAGTCTGCAAAATGGGCATGGCTTATGAAAATTTTTACTAAAAGGGGCATAACTGGCAGGTGTGAGGGCATTCTCGGGCAGAAGAGGGGCAGGTCTTAAAAATGTCCCGTGATCTGGGATTCACCCCCTCCAGCAGCACCTCCTGATAGATTTAGGATGGACAGGCCAGACACACAGGTATTTGGACACAGGACATACAGAAAAGTAAAGAGGACTGACATACATTTATATTATTATATTGGCTCGCCCTATTGAACTAAACAACGCATGGCCAAGAAGGCCGTGTATAATGCCCCCCCTCCCTCCCATACACAGTATAATTCCCCCATCTCCCTCCCATACACAGTATAATGCTCCCATTTGTACGGACCTAATAGAAAAATAATAACATACATACATATCTATCCCCGTTCCCCCACCGGGTGGAGGATTCTTCTCCTCCGGCCTGTGCGATGTGAGTCACTCGGTGCAGACAGGCGCGATGATGTAACTACATCACGCCTGCCTTCGCCGAGCCGCTCACAGCACACTGAGCACAGTGCAAAGGAGGCAAAGGATCCTCCACCCGTCGTGGGAACAGGGATAGGTAAGTATGTATGTTATTATTTTTCTATTTGGTCCATACATGTGGGGGCATTATACTGTGTATGGGAGGGAGGGGCATTATACTGTGTATAGGAGGAAGGGGGGCATTATACTGTGTATGGGAGGGGGGCCATTATACTGTGTATGGGAGGGAGGGGGCATTATACTGTGTATGGGAGGGAGGGGGCATTATACTGTGTATGGGAGGGAGAGCGGGCATTGTACTGTGTATGGAAGAGAGGTGGGCATTGTACTGTGTATGGGAGGGAGGGGCCATTACACTGTGTATGGAAGAGGGGGGCATTATACTGTGTATGGGAGGGAGGGGGGCATTGTACTGTGTATGGGAGGGAGGGGGAATTGTACTGTGTATGGGAGGGAGGGGGCAGTGTACTATGTATGGGAGGGGGGCATTATAGTGTGTATGGGAGGGAGGGGCCATTATACTGTGTATGGGAGGTGGGGCATTGTACTGTGTATGGGAGGGAATGGGGCATTGTACTGTGTATGGGAGGGAGGGGGGCATTGTACTGTGTATGGGAGGGAGGGGGGCATTGTACTGTATATGGTAGGGAGGGGAGGCATTATACTGTGTATGGGAGGGAGGGGGGCATTATACTGTGGGGGCAGCTATGGGGAGCATTATGCTGTGTGGGGGCAGCTATGCGGCACATTATGCTGTGTGGGGGCAGCTATGGTGGCATTATACTGTGTGGGGGCAGCTATGGGGGGCATTATACTGTGAGGCAGCTATGGAGAGCATTATACTGTGTGTGAGAAGCTATGGGGCATTATACTGTGTGGGCCAACTATGAGGGGCATTATACTATGGGGCAGCTATGAGGGGCATTATACTGTGGGGGCAGCTATGATGGCCGTTATACTGTGGGGGCAGCTATGAGGGGCATTATACTGTGGGAGGATCTGATATGGGGGGCATTATACTGTGTTGGGGCAGCTATGGGGGGCATTATACTGTGTGGGGGCATCTATGGGGGGCATTATACTTTGTGGGGGCAGCTATGGGGAGCATTATACTGTGTGGGGGCAGCTATGGGGGGTATTATATGGTGTGGGGGCAGCTATGGGGAGCATTTATATATATTTTTAACAGACCACTGTATTAGTTTTGCTAGCAAACCCGTGTAACGGCTTTTCTATACTAGTAATATATAACCTGATAAATCTTAAATAAAAATGGAAGCTCTGCTCTGCCTGACACATCTCTAATGTACAAATAACGTTTAATCACTGATACCAGATCATGTTTTTCCTTGCAGGAATGAAGGCCCAGTAAGAAAGATCCAAGGGAGATCCTCCGGTTGAACAAGTGCCAGAAAAAGCAGCACCATGAGAAAAAATATGTCTGAGAATGGTGCTAGTGCTACTTCTAGTCCCAGAATCTGAAGGCAGAATGGAGGACAAACAGCTGCACAAAAAGATACAAAGAATTCAGGAGCAGAATCAAGTTTACAGATTTGGATGGGCGCAGCAATACTACAACTACTACTACTAATTAGAATAATTAATTACTATAAGTATTACGTTAGTATATATAATTTAAAAGTAATTTCTCCAACAGAAGCCAAATAAAACTCAGATACAAACAAATAGATAATTGAAAGATATCTGAATCAAAACAACTAAAAGGGGACGTTGAGGAAAAAAAGCAGCAAATGTTATAAAATAACACAAAAAAAAGACTTGCCTTTTCAATCCACCTCTGACCCAACGCAGATGCTCTGGCAGTCCACCGCAGGTCTTTGTTTACAAGCTGCTGGCGATGATGTGCCGTGGCTGCAACCGATGCAGAATATCAGTGGCCTCAGTATCACGAGGCCCGTGGAAATTCTGCCAGAGAGGGTGGTGTGAACACACTATGTCAGCAAGGGATTTGATGTGGGGCTAAACCGGTGAGCAGAGTCTAAGGCAGGGGTCTCAAGCACGCGGCCTGCGGGCCGCATGCAGCCCCTGGGGCAGTCATCTGCGGCCCGCGGGACACAGAGCCGCTAGTACAGGCTGCTCCGGGACTCTGTGGAATTCCCTGACATCGCTGTCCACATATGGACAGCGATGTCTGGGGCTTCCCCAGAGCTGGAGTCCCGTGCAGAGCGCTAGTATGGGCTCTGCTTCGGCACTCTGTGGAATTCCGTGACATCGCTGTCCATATATGGACAGTGTTGTCAGGGTCTTCCCCAGAGCGGAGTCCCGAGCAGAGCGCTAGTACAGGCTCTGCTCCGGGACTCTGGGGAATCCCCGGACATCGCTGTCCTCATATTGACAGCGATGTCTGGGGCTTCCCCAGAGCCTGAGTCCGTGCAGAGCGCTAGTATCGGCTCTGCTCCGGGACTCTGTGGAATGTCCATAAATCGACAGTGATGTCAGGGGTTTCCCCAGAGCAGGAGTCCCAGTGATGTCAGGATCACAGCTGGAGTCCCAGGAAGAGCCTACTAGTGCTCTGCCCGGGACTCCAGCTCTGGGGTTGCTCCTGATATCACATTCCCGTCCAGGAGAATCCCCTGACGTCACAGTGTATGGACAGTGACGTCAGGGGCTCCAACAGCAGAGGAATCTCCAGCCAAAGCGTCGACAACGCTCTGGCTGGGGATTTCACTCCTAGAGGGAGCGCCAATGGAGCTATCTACATGGGGTGTGTGTGGCATTATCTGCCGAGGGCACTATGGCAGCATCTGCAGAGGGCACTGTGGCAGCATCTACGGAGGGCACTGTGGCAGCATCTATGGAGGGCACTGTGGCAGCATCTACGGAGGTCACTGTGGCAGCATCTATAGATGGCAATGTGGCAGCATCTACAGAATGCACTGTGGCAGCATCTACAGAGGGCACTGTGGCAGCATCTACAAGTGGGTGTGTGGCAGTATCTGCAGAGGACACTTGCATTATCTATGGGTGTGTTGCATTATCTACAGAGGGCACTGTGGCATTTTCTACAGAGGGCACTGTGGCATTATCTACAGAGGGCACTGTGGCATTATCTACAGAGGGCACTGTGGCATTATCTACAGAGGGCACTGTGGCACTATCTAAAAAAAGGGGCTGCCCAATCTTGACATGTGTGTCTGCCAACTGAGCCGCCGGACTGTATTTAGCGACACTTAAACTGGAAAACTGGATTCTTGAAATTAGCACGTGGAGAATTCTCCCAAATTTTAAACCTAGTGGTATTGTTATAGTAATGTAGTATTAGTATTATAGTAATATAGTATTATAGTAGTTCACATAACTAATTGATTAACAATAATTTTGTATTGTATCAAATTTGAAAGTAATGCGGCCCGTCAACTTCCCATTTTTTCTATATGTGGCCCACTTACCCGGTCGAGTTTGAGACCCCTGGTCTAAGGGAACCTCTGATCTTCACCCTTTAACCCTTGTACAGGTATCTGGACTTTGCTGCAGGGGAACCCCAGGTTCATACCCCCAGAGTAGTCTCTTTTGGTGACAGCCAACGTAACAAGTGTAGCATGGTCTAGTATAGCAAAAAGGTCAGGGCAGATGTCAAGATTTGTAACGGGTCATCTAGCAAGAGGTCAGGGCAGGTGGCATAGGTTTATCACGGCTCACTTAGCAATTGGTATGGGCAGACGGCAGGCAAGGATGGTGGAAAGTACAAGCTGAGTTCAAAACACGGGAATCCAACAAATAAAATAGCAGAGGTACTCCAGGAAAACTAGATAGAACCAAATTGCTCTTGCAAAGAGCATACAAAAGGATGCCGGATGAAAATAATTTGGCGTATGCTGGCCCTTTGAAGGGAATGTGTCATTAAAAAATTACCTATTATTTAAATAAAATTTTTATGTTAAACATATTTTTTTTTAAAAATGGTGATTTCTTTTTAATTTTCTATGTTATTATCTATATTAAAAAATAATCCTAAAATCCTGCAGTTTTCACTCTGGCCATCTGGCCTTACGATAGACTGACACTTCCTGTTCTGTAGAGATCACTTCTCAGCAGTCGTCTCATTATCATCACAGGCAGAATTACAATGAAATATAACACCTCTATATATATATATATATATATTAACACAGGATGCATCATTGACAATAGGTGATGGACACAGGTCCCCTCCTATTCCTTCCTGTACAATGTACTCTGCACAGGTCACAGAGCATGTCTAGAAAACTCTCCCATAGAAGTCAATGGGTTAGCTCCTGTTCACAGGTTCCTGTGGTCCATGTGGCTGCTGTAAAGCATCTTCCTAAATGCTGGTAACAGCAGATCAGACAAGATATCTGTCCCGATAATCATGTACAGAACATAAAATAAAAAAATCTACAATTGGAGAATAAAAGCAGAAAAAAGGATTATGTCTCACTATCTCGTTTTAATTAGGAAAACCCGCAGGGCAAGAAAAAGAGGAAGCACAGGTAAGTGATACTGGGCGGCGTGGAGGGGCCGTTACACTCAGCAGTCACATGCCATACTACTGGCATCACCGCATCACTAGTAAGTACGGCATGCAACTCCGGAGGCCACTAATTGGTTACAGCCACGGCATGTCATCACTGGCATCTTGTAAACAAAGACCGGCAGGGGACCGTCGGAGCATCCGTGTTGGATCGGAGGGGGATTGAAGAGGTGAGTAGTGTTTTTTTTTTTTTGCTATTTTATAAGATTTACGATTCTTTTTATTTTTATTTCAATAACCCCTTATGTAGTGAGTTCCCTGACAGTTGTATGATCTCTTAGAGCTGCAGCCGACATGCAACAACGAATTAAAGGCTGCAACAGGATCTTGGAATTATACATAAAGCTACATGATTGCAATTATTGATCTTCCACCTATCCATGGATGACCAGCCTCACCTCTTCTGTACTGACTGTTACCCCAGGCTGTTCTGCAAAGAATAAAGCTCACTGATTGATTGTTGTGTCCTAGAGAAGCCTCATATTGAGCTTCCTCTACCTGATTCTTTTGTATACACCAAGCAACTTTCATCTGTGTCTGATCCCACTGAATGTATATTCACCTTGCCAGGAGCCTTCCTCACCCGTTGCTGCAGCATCCATGTTTTTTTCATGCATAGCTTTATGCCCCTTAGCTACTTCTAAGTTGTATTGACAGAAATGGTATGAACAAATACACCCTCAAACTATAGGAACTTTGTTTATTGGTTTAATGATAATAATAATGAGGGTATTTTCACACGCAAAATCAAAGACGGCTGAAAATTACAGAGCTGTTTTCAAAGAAAACAGCCTCTGATTCTCATCCGTTTTTAAAGCTGAAAACGTTTTTTTTAGGTGTTTTTTTAAGGCGTTTTTGAAGCTGTTTTTTTATTGACACAATGAAAAATAGTTTAAAAAAAAGGCTCAATAAGGGTATGTTCACACGCTCAGCAAAAAACGTCTGAAAATATGGAGTTGTTTTCAAGGGAAAACAGCTCCTGATTTTTAGACGTTTTTTAATTAACTAGCGTTTTTCGCTGTGTTTTTTTACGGTCGTTTTTGGAGCTGTTTTAAAAACGGCTCAAGAAGTGACATGCACTTCCTTTTCACGGGTGTTTTTTAAAAAACGCCCCGTAGGAACAGAACGTGGTTTTTCCTATTGAAATAAATGGGCAGATGTTTGGAGGCATTCTGCTCCCGTTTATTTGGCTGTTTTTCGGCCATTTACAGCCCGAAAAACTGCCGAAAATAAGCCGTGTGAACATACCTAAAGTAACATGCTCCTTATTTTTATGCAGCGTTTTTTTTACGTGCCATTTTTTTAAAAGGTGGTGTAAAAAACCGCCCCGTGTGAAAAAAATTGCCGTTTTTTCCCATTGAATTCAATGGGCCGATGTTTGTAGGAGTTTAGCTACCATTTTTTCTGTCGTATTTGGAGGCAATTACGCCCCGAAATACACCTGTAAAAACAGCGTGTGAACCCTAATAATGACAATCAAATGTTTGTTTTATTTGTATTTCTCTTTAGTACAACGTCTCTATTCATTTATTCTAATCTCTAGACTATATGGCCAAAAGTATGTGGACATCTGGACATTGCAACTATATGAGTTTGTTGGACATTCCATTTCAAAACCATGGGCGTTAATATGGATTTGGGCCTCCTTTTGCAGCTATAACAGCCTCAAGGGTATGTTCACATGCAGTGTTTTCAGGCGTATTTCGGGGCGTAAACACCTCGAAGTACACCTTGAAAAACGCTAGTGAAAAGTCGACAAACAGCTTTCCATTGAAATCAATGGAAATAACCGCGTTTAGTTCAGATGGGGTGTTTTTTTTACGACACTGTTTTAAAAAACGGCGCGTAAAAAGAAGGAGCATGTCACTCCCAGAGCCGTTTTTGGACCTGTTTTTCACAGGGTCAATTGAAAAACAGCTCCAAAAACATCTGAAAAATAAGCCCCCAAAAACTTTTTATGCTTAAAAAACGGTTGAAAATCAGAAGCTGTTTTCCCTTGAAACAAGCTCCGTAATTTTCAGCCGTTTTTACTTGTGCGTGTGAACATACCCCAACTCTTCTGGGAAGGCTTTCTACAAGATTTTGGAGTATGTCTGTGGGAATTTGTGCCCTTTCATCCAAAATAACATTTGTGAGGTGAGATACTGAGGTTGGATGAGAGGGCCTGGCTCGCAATTATTCTGTATGAGACACTGCACGCTGAGAGATCCTGAGAGGATATTAAGGGGAGAAGAGGAACGGTGAGGTAAGTATACTTATTTTTTAAGTTATGTCCAGATGGGGGGGGGGGGGTGGATGGCGAACGGCCGCGGTTATTGCGCCAAAATTTAGGAACATGGGCACAGTCGTTGCGCCACATGGCCAGTGGGAAGAAGCGACAGATTTTTTTTAGAAGCGTGAGCCTCTTAATAAATCTGTCGAATCTTACTCCAGCGGAGTGAATAGCTAAGACTGGCGCATGAACTCTTAGTAAATCTGCCCCTATGTGTTCCAGCAGGTAGCGTTCTCCTGGCATCCACCAAACCCGGATTCGTCCATCAAAGTGGCAGATAGTAGAACGTGATTTATCACTCCAGCGAAAATATTTCCACTGCTCCAGAGTCCAGTGGCGGTGTGTTTTACACTACTCCAACCAACGCTTGCCATTGGGCATGATGATCATAGGCTTGGGTGCAGCTGCTCGAACATGGAAGCTCCCGACAAAGAGTTCCTGTGCTGATGTCACTTCTAAGGGGCAGTTTGAGCTCTGTAGTGATTAATACTACAGGGGATGGGGGAATTTTACACGCCACTCACTTCAACACTTGGTGGCCTGCTCTGAGTTTGCATAGTCTACCACATGGTGGCTGAGCTGTTGTTACTACTAGACACGTCCACTTCCCAATAATAACACTGACAGTTAACCGGGGAAGATCTAGCAGATCAGAAATTTCTCAAACTGACTTGCATCAAAGGTGGCATCCCATGACAGTGCCACGTTTAAAGTCACTGGGCTCTTCAATACGTCCCATACTACTTCCAATGTTTGTCTATGGAAATTACATGGCTGTGTGCTTGATGTTATGCACCTGTATTCAATGGGTGCGGCTGAAACACCTGATCAATATTTAGCAGGGGTGCCCACATACTTTTAGCCATATAATGTATTATCCAGGAGACCCCCCTTACCTATGCTATAGTGGCATAAATGATGTGTAACTTGGACTGAATGTTATCCAGATCTGCATGTAAGGGCTAGGCATGGCACATTACCAGGCAAGTGTGAAACAACTGTTGTGTGCGGATTGAGCTTTGCTTTTATTATTGCTCTTTTATATTGCAGCTAATAAACTTGTTGTCCTCTTAACTATTGCTTGCTCTAAATGTAATGTTGATGCTAAATATAAATAAATGTTAGTATGAACCATTTTACAATAATATCATTTGTTTCATCATTTTATTAAGCCTCTCGTTTTATGCTTTGAATAACAGGTAAGGATCAGCTATGGTTTATAATGAGATAAGGAAGGCTTGTTTCCAGCATAAAACCCTTTCATCCTATAACAAGACATTATAGTGACAGGTGACATCATGTCAGGTAGAGGGAGGTCTCGGTGTAGCAGAGAATGTCAGCCGGCAGAGGGCAGCAGAGAGCAGCTTTCTCCCTAGTGTAAACTGTCAGTTCTGGAGGGAGGATCTACTATAGTAAATCAGACATTTATTACCCACCTGTAAATTCCTCCCGGGGCTCGTCAGCCAGGCTCAGGGCGCTGCTCTCACCATTGCACTGGCTGTGTGTGGGAATGGCCAGCACTCGGGCGAGTAGGGTCTTGTTGGTGGAGAGGATTGTCTCTTGCTGGTGATCTGGCCAGAAGTTTGCAGGGAGCATGCACTTGCACTCACCATCAGCAGAGCTCTGGCTATAAGTTTGACTGGGCACTCAGCGCCTTACTGCTGCACCCAAGATGCCACACAGTATGGAGTCCACCCTGCAGATTGCCCCCCACTCCCTGGCCGTGGTCCTGAGACACAGGGGGGCATCAGAGAGGCTCCTGCTGTCAGATGAGAAGCTCCAGCGGCACCATGTGGGTTATGAGATCTTTGCCGACTTTAAAGCGGAGAACATGCAGCACTTCTGGAACAAGAAAGTGACTGCTGCCATCTCCGAGACTTTCTTCCTGGGCTGGATAGATGAGCATGTCTTGCTGATCCAGGGCAAAGAGCAGCACCTGGGGGTTCTCCGGGAAGGCTGGGTCAGGAGGTCCCTCAAGCCCCCTCCAGGATTTGAGATCAAGTATTTAGGTATGGTGCATGCTCATTGTACTGTGTGTTGTGGTTACAGCACACAATCCCTCGCCCTGCTCATTCATTCTGGAGGACAAGGAACATGTATCTCCAGTTCTGCAGTGTTGTGCTGTTTATTCTTGTATCAGTTGTGTTTGTTTTGTGTCAATATAAAAATATTTACAAGTTATACATATTCCGTAGCTGGGTCTGGTAAACTAGGTTGAAATGTAATGCTGCTAGCAGGTGGCATGGAGGGCAGGGGTTAATGGATGTCCTGGAGGTAGATGCCACAGAATAACTGATTAACAAAAAAATAAAAATTAAAAAATGAAACACAACAATGCAAACAATTACACCCATCCTTCATCTACTGGAAATCCACAACCAGAAAAAAACAAATAGTAAAATATATGTATATACATACAGTATGCATCATCACATTGTAATGTATATTATTATTGGCGGCTCCATTGACTCTCACATTTGTTGTAACTGAATAAATGCATCAGAAGTTGAAGAATTCATGAATTGACCAATAGCTATAAGAGACACATGCTGCTGATGTCTATGACCTCCCCTTCAGAGCATAGACAGTAAGTATATAATATACACCAAGTTCCAGACTTGAAGATCATTGTTATGTCAAGTCTATACACGTTGGGGCATCATATATCCATTTATTTAGGATGTCTCTTAATACCATCTTGTATGAAATGTGAAAGGGTAGTATATCCATCAGATATCAATGCTTTAGTATTTGTCTTTAGCAATCTCACATCTTTGCTCCTCCATTATAGAGAACATAAGGGGAGTAGACCACCTGTCTATAAGAGTCCACCCTGCCCATTGCTGACCACACTCTCTCCAGAGATGACATTAAATCTCATATTTATTGGGATCGAAACACGTGGCAGCCACATTCTGGTTAGTGGTTGTCAAATCTTCTGACCGACAACTACATTTATGGCCAAATTTAGTAGGGACTTTTTTTATATAGGACTGATCTAATTTTCTATTATCTGATCACACATTTCATTTTTACCGTGGCGTACTTGCATTGTATTTCCGCAGCGTAAAAATACACTGCGGAAAACTGCAATGTAAGCCTATGTGAAAAATATTCTATAACACAGACAGATTTCTCTAGTTCTTAGGTTGTGGAATATTTTTTCCATAGGGTGACATTGTAAATTTCCGCAGCGTAATAATACGATTAAGAAACTACAATGCAAGTACGCCACGTGTGAGCACACCCTGATTGTTTTGGCTTCCAATACCAGTAAGTCTTATCCTAAATACAAAGCCTTCGCTGTTAGGCCTCTATCTGTGCTGGTGGTTGTTTTAAGCTTGAATGATAATGGGCCAGTATTGAAGCAGATATTATATTTCATGACCTTGCTGATATGGATGTATTATGTTTGCAGAGTGAATGTAAATCATGTCGTCCTTTTGTATTGTACTAATGGCTCAGCAATAGACCCCATGTACTCTGGATTCAGTTTCACAGGATTAGAGATCAGGTTGTTCTTCCTTAGCCCTGAGGGTCCTGCGGTATCAGCAAGGAGTATAATTTTGTGCTTGGATATTAACCATCATATGGCGGCATTTATTTGCTTTCTTCAGTTCCTATGGTTTGAGCACTTCTAACTTTTACCTGGTCAGTGGTATTAAACCTATGAAATTGAACTGTCATTTCAAAGCATGAATGAGATGTGATAGCGCTAGCAATACATACCAGGTATATTTTCTTCTCTAAACTAGTTTCACCAACTTTTCAGAGACAGGAAAGTTTATTGTTCTTAAGGGCAGCTGTGATTTTTTTTTTATTTAGCTGTGTTAGTCTATGGGTATGTTCACACGGCGGGGGTCCGTAACGGCTGAAATTACGGGGATGTTTCAGCCTGAAAACATCCCCGTAATTTCAGCCGTACCGGCATGTGCAGGCGCTTGAACGCCGCGTCAATTACGGCCGTAATTAGCGCTGCTATTCATTGGAGTCAATGAATAGCGGCTCCAATTACGGCCAAAGAAGTGACAGGTCACTTCTTCTACGCGGGCGTCTATTTACGCGCCGTCATTTGACAGCGGCGCGTAAATATACGCCTCGTGTGAACAGACAAACGTCTGCCCATTGCTTTCAATGGGCAGATGTTTGTCAGCGCTATTGAGGCGCTATTTTCGGGCGTAATTCGGGGCAAAAACGCCCGATTTACGTCCGTAAATAGGCCGTGTGAACATACCCTAAGCATTAACTTTGCTTGCTTCAGTGGTTTGCATGACAATGTGAAAACAAAGGAATAATTGTATTAAAAAATGTTCTGTATGTATAGAAATAATACTTGAGATTGGCTTATTAGTGGCTGTGAACTTTAGTTCAGAGATATCATAAATTTTTAAAACTTTACTCAAAATCTGAAAATGTGTGACTGAAGTTAACTTTAATATCCAACTGCACTAGGTCATATACCAAAGGGGTACAGAAAGCTGAGATCTAAGGATTGAGTACAGTGATGTCACGGCATAGAGATAATTCACATAGTGATGTCACAATGCAAGTATAGTCTACTCAGTAATGTAATAGCACAGGAATTGTACAAATAGTGAGGTTACAGTAAGGTTATATGTATACGGCATATTTTCAGGCGTAATTCGGCATGTAAAACGCTTTATTGGCGCATAAAAACGTTTTATTTGCCGAAATACACTTGAAATACGTTTGCAAACAGCTTTTCATTGATTTCAATGGGAAATACGCTGTGTAGTTCATACGAGGCGTGTTTTTACTGAAATAAAAAATGCAGCATAAAAAGAAGCTACAAAAAGAAGTGACGTCACTTCTTGAAGCGTTTTACGAGCTGATTTTTCCCATTTCTCATCGAAACTTCAGTTTTTCAGATACAGCTGTGCACCACCTCTGGGACCCGCACATATCTGTAGAACAGGGCCCACTAAACCTTTTTCTGCTCCCTCTGCCTCCTGGACACTTCCTGACTATATGGTCGGGAGTTCCGAAAACATTGTTTTCGTAACTCCCATAGCAGTGAATGGCAGTCACGAAAGCAGCGTAGCATGCGAGCTACGCTGTCTCCATAACTACCAATCAGTTCTATGGGACTTACAGAAACAGCGTAGGTCAGTGAGCTACGCTGTTTCCTAATTCATGGTCGGAATTCACCTGCTTCTGCCGCAACACAGAACAGGGTTTAGGGGGCCCCATTCTAGAGATAGATGCGGGTCCCAGAGGTGGGACCCGCATCTATCTGACATTTATAACGTATTTTGTGGATATGTCATAAATGTCTCTCATGGTAAACCCCCTTTAATGATATTACCATGCAGGTATAATGCACACAATGATGTCACAGTAGATCTATAATGCAGTGATGTAATTTGACAGTAATTGTGCACACAGTGATGTCACAGTACAGGAATAATGTACACGATAACATCACAGCACACAAAATCATCACCATGCACGCAGTGACATCACAGAACAGAAAAAAAACACACACTGATAGTACCATGCAGGTACAATGCACACAATGATGTCACCGTACAGGGATAATGCAGTGATGTCCGAGCACCGTAGTTATGCAAAAAGTGATGCTGCAGAACAGGGAATATGTACACAACAGGGTGCTACAAGTAACCATGGAGCTCCATAGAAAATTTTTTCCCATGTCCCCTTCCATCATACACATACACATATATATATATATATACACGTTATTACCAAATATACGTTATCTTTGTTTAGGTATAGTTTGTCTTAGTAGATTTGCATACATTTGAAGCCATCAGCAGATCACCATAGGTCATGCTTCTCTAACCACCGGTGATCAGCTCTCATCACCAGGGGGAGCCTCTTCTGGCCAGACATTTCAGGAAATGTAGCATCACATGGCGCCATATAAATGAATGGCTGTACATATAATGCGTGGATGGTCCTGATCCGCCGTAACAATGCTGATGTATACGCCACTCAAGGTCTTTGAAGAGCTGGGTTACAATCCCTAAAGGGGCCTATGGGCCATCTTTATTGTCACATTTTAAAATATATCATGTGGTAAACTAAAATAACTAAAACAGCTACAGCTCTGTTTACTCCGCATTTGGGCACAATTGAAGTGTAGAGCTGAACAAATAGCTAGACATATATATGTAGCTGTATGCCTATTCAGTTGTATACGTCTGCCAGTGTCGCTTTTTGCTACAGTAAAAAACAAAGTATATCAGGTAATCCTACAAGTGGACAACTGCTGCCTATTGTATTCTGTATTAAAATCTCTCCGTGTAGCCACATTTTTAAAAGTATCGTTCACCTTAGAAGGAAATCTAATTTTTATTTCATATTTTTTTTATTATTGGCGTGTAGTAGTTCAGGGCTTTGTTCTGAATAATGAACCCAGGGATTATCTCCCGTTTTTATATATTTCTGCTGTCATGACAGTTTAATTATCTGTGATGATTGTATTATGGGGATGGAATGTGTATCTTGCGTCATATAGATCTATTTATTACAAATCCTAACGAAAGATCCCAACTCCTTAAAGACACCTCATAGATACCTCGCTGATGCTATCAACACGACATAGCTTGACAAGTTGCTGCTAGTTCTGTTCTATTCATTTATGAATCTGCCCATGTATTACAGTTTTTATTCATCAAGCTTTTCACTCATTTTTGTTACATTTCTTTAATACTTTCTTTGCAACAATAGTCTCCAACTGTGGTGAAACTACAACTCCCAGCATGTCCTGACAGCCTACGACTGCTTTGTGTTAATATTGTCTCGTATAGAGGATAGTTATTTTTATTTTTCAATATACTTTTAGCTGCATAGATTTCTCTCTGAGAATAGCTATCAGAATAAGTCTCTGTTTACACCACTTTTACCGACTACAGTATGTTACAAAAATCCCCGCCTGAATGGATTCATACTCGGGCAGATTTACTATTCAAAATGTGCCAAAAATCGGGCTGAAATTGTAACGCGCATGTTGTGTGCCACATTTATTAACTGTTTTTTATACTTTTTGGCCCAAGCTTAACGCCGGGAGCCAAAATTGAACCAAGAGTTGGTATAAGGAAGAGGAAAGTGTCTAACATGTCTAGATAGATGCGCCAAATTTATCATAGAGCATGCGCAGCTTGTCTAAGTTTACACTGTCTAAATCTTATTATACAAAATTATGACCATGCTAAATTGTGTCATGTATGGGCATACTATTTACTAACAGTACTTACATTTGTAGTGGTTCTAATCACGAGTTTCAATCTGGCTTCCTTTGTTTTTATATATATATATATATATATATATATGTGTGTGTGTGTGTGTGTGTGCATATATATATATATATATATATATATATATATATATATAGCAGACAAAAAATGGCGACAGCACCCTGCGACACTAATGCCACCTAAACCACTAAATATAAATAGATATGCACTAAAGCTAAATCTACCTACAAATAGGGAGGTTCTTAGTGCACATTTTGATCAAAAAGTGTTAGCCCACCTGCCACGACAAGGCGACCTCTGTAAGGTGGGAACCTACGCTGCACATACACCCAGAACTGGGACTAAGCCTACATATATACCTGGGGATGGTAGGATCCAGCATTGAACTGATTAAAATCACCCAGGGCAGAATGGGAGGAGTGCAAGAACAACAAGTGGAGGCAGTCACTAACCCAACATATATGGATCCCATAAACACAACAAAAATTGAACAGCATATATATATATAATGAAATATGACCTTTTTATGACTTTTTTCCTATTTGTGGCCGCAATTATTAGTCACCCTGAATCTGTATCCAGGCAATTGCTTTTGGCATCTCCCTTCTGCCTAATGTCACATGATGACCTCATCACGCTGGTGGCGCCAGATGCCACGTCATGCAGCAATCCAAAATACGGCAATGACCATCTTTGCGGGCCATGATGCCGCTAATATTCAGGTGATCGTTTTGCACGTAGGCACTTTTGACTGGGTGACTGTGGTATAAAGGATGTTTCTTGTTGAGATGACGCCACCCCCAGACAAAGGCTGTGCAGAAACACACATCTGGGTTGGTGGCTTGGTGCCATCCTGGTTTGACACAATCATGGCATGGGTATGTATTGAGGAACTCCATCCATAGTATATTTACCATGCTACATCTATATGGATTTAGTTTCTTGATCATTTGTACTTATTTACTATACTAAGGCTCTGTTCACATCTGCATTGGTGTCCTGTTCTGATGTTCCGTCGGAGGTTTACGTCAGAACGGGACACTGAGCAGACACAAACTGACACCAACGGATCCAGAGGTTTCCATCACCATTCATTTCAATGGTGACGGATCCGGTGCCTATGGTTTCCGTTGTCTGTTGTGCACCAGACCCGTCGTTTTGCCGGAAGCAATAGCGCAGAAATCAATGGTGATGGAAACAAAAACCTCTGGTTACCGTCGGTGTCTGTTTAGGGTCCCGTTCTGACGGAAACCTCCGACGGAACGTCGGAACGGGACCCCAGCGCAGATGTGAACAGAGCCTAAGGGATATCTTGACTTGTATGTTTGATCTCTTGGATATGTACAAATACTTTGTTTATTCCCTTGTTTGCTGGTTGGTGGGTTTATTAACATCCCATATGTTTCATCCCGGCGATGCCGCCCAGTCCATTGTGTGACTCATCTTTATCTGTCTTATATGTAATGAAATGAATCTTTTGATAATTTTTCGTTAATGGTGGTGTTTGGTCTCCCGTCATTCTTTGTAGGTATATAAATGCATGCACAGTTGCATACATCTGCCCTTGACTTCCATTATATAAACTAAGGCAGAGGTCCCCAACCTTTTGTGGGTGATAAGGCACACTGACTTTTAAAGGGGTTATCTGGTTTCATCAAAGAAATGTTGTCCTTTTGTATAATAAAACCTTATACAATTTTCTAACATACATTCTGTATCAATTCCTAGCGGTTTAAATATCTCTGCTTGCTGTCATTCAATAGGAACCTTCCTTTTTTCACTTCCAGTGGATACAAATTTGTCTTGTTCATGTGGTGATCACATAGGAGTACGGCTTGTTAGATTATGTGCACACGCAAACTCAAAAACTTCTAAAAATACGGAGCTGCTTTTTTTGCAGAGTTTTTTTACGGTCGTTTTTGGAGCTGTTTTTCTTTAGAGTCAATGAAAAACCGCTCCAAAAATGGCTCCAGAAGTGCCATGCACTTCTTTTTCGCGAGTGTTTTTTTGCGCGGCAGTTTTTAAAAAAGACGAGTAAATAAACAGCCCGTCGGAACAGAACGCCGTTTTTCCCATTGAAATCAATGGGCAGATGTTTGGAGGCGTTCTGCTTCCCTTATACGGCCCGAAAAATTGCTGAAAATAAGCCGTGTCAACATACCCTTACAGTACAGTTATTAGAGCTCCGTCTTGCAACCAGCCGAATACCTGTGTGATGGCCACATGACCAGCACAGATTTTAATCCACTGAGAGTAAACAATTTAGGCTGTGTTCATATCTGCATTGCAGACAGTATGTTCACACGGCCTATTTTCGGCTATTTTTCAGGCCGTAAATGCCCGAAAAACGGCTGAAAAATCGGAAGAAAAACGCCTACAAACATCTGCCCATTGATTTCAATGGGAAAAACGGTGTTCTGTTCCGACGTGCCGTTTTTTGCACGGCCGTTTTGAAAAGTGCTGGACACTTCTTGGGACGTTTTTGGAGCTGTTTTTCATAGACTCCATTGAAAACAGCTCCAAAAACGGCCGTGAAAAACGCAGCGAAAAACGCGAGTGGCTTAAAAATAGTCTGAAAGTCTGTTTTTTGCTAAGCGTGTGCACATACCCTTAGAAGTCTCTGTCGCACATCGCAGATGCCGTTGCTGTGTGTCATCTGATGGATCCGGCACTTCCGTTATTTTTGTTATTCTGTGTCTGACGGAACAGAATAACAGAAGTACCGACGCAGATGTGATCCGAGCCAAAAGTTCCTGTCGAATGACAGCAAACCGAGATCCTGAAAATTGTGAGGAATTTATACAAAAAGTATATTGTAAAATAGTATAACTTTTTATTATACAAAACATAGCATTTATTTGCTGAAATCAGAATATCCCTTTAAAAGTGAAAGCGTGATATTGATTTAATCCTAGTGTTAAAGGATTTCCCCCCAAATCACTGTTTCTAGAATTATTTTTTCTCCTTTTCCGTCCCATTTACTCCCCCCTCCACATATTAGTTGAGGTCATATAAGTCAAACTGGTTAACTGACCTGAATATCTGTCTCCCTGATTCCAGCGCTGTTTTTATTTTCCTGGACCCTCTTGTTCCAGAGATATGGCCCGCTGTTGTGTTGGCTCCCTATATGGTAATTTGCTGTAGTTAGCCAACAGGGTGGAGCTAGCTTCCCTGCATCTGATGCTGACCAATCAGTGTGAGGCAGCTTGAGGGTAGTTCATATTAGAGTCTACCTCTGGATACCTACCAGACTTCTGCTCTAAATCTAATTGGTAAACCCAGAGCCATTTCTGAATCACCTTATTTTGGATAAACACTCCATAACCCGATTTAGTGGATAAAGTTTAATTTACACTGAGCAGTTTTTATCCAACACAACTACAAGGAGTGGTCCTAAAGATTATCAGCCCTTTCTTAATGAGCAATGTAATCGCAACCAATGTTTTCAATATAATGTCCCTTTATCATGTCATCCTGACTGTATGATTTATTTAGTGACGGGAGATCTAAAATTATCAGCATTCCAAACTTTATGTAAGTTTTTTGGAAGCGGTTCTACTGGTTTCTCAAGAATATCTGCGTCCTATATTGGTACTAGTCATATGACTGTTGTAAAACACTTAAAGGTTGTAAATAGGTTCTCAAAATAATTACGGGCAACAATAGCATCTTTCTCTAAACTGCATATTCAACCTTTTTGCTTTCCATTATATATTCGTCAAAAACTCAACATTTTCTGTGTTTTTAAACAGTTATAAACCAGATGTATAGGATGGCGGCTGTTCATATCATGTCAAAGATAGGTCTGCAACCACAATGACTTTGGCCTCAGGTTCTGGTTGACTTTGTAACATTTAGGGTATGTGCACACACACTAATTACGTCCGTAATTAACGGACGTATTTCGGCCGCAAGTACCGGACCGAACTCAGTGCAGGGAGCCGGGCTCCTATCATCATACTTATGTACGATGCTAGGAGTCCCTGCCTCGCTGCAGGACAACTGTCCCGTACTGAAAACATGATTACAGTACGGGACAGTTGTCCTGCAGCGAGGCAGGGACTCCTAGCATCGTACATAACTATGATGCTAGGAGCCCGGCTCCCTGCACCGAGTTCGGTCCGGGACCTCCGGCCGAAATACGTCCGTCCATTACGGACGTTAATGTGGTCGTGTGAACCCAGCCTAAATGGTGCGACCGTAATTGAATCACATTAGTATCATCTGCTATAGAATTACTGTATTTTTTGGTCTATAAGGCACACCTGACTATAAGACGCACCCAGGTTTTAGACAACAGAAAATAGGAAAAAAATTCATATTTTACTACTTTTACAAAGAAAGAACTATTGGTTAAAAAATAAAATTTGTTCGGTTTCCCCACATTCTGAGAGCCATACATTTTATATATTTTTATCATTTGAGCGGTGTGAGGGCTTATTTTTTGCAGGGCGAGCTGTAGTTTTTATTAGCACCATTTCTTCGTACATACGATTTTATTTTTTTATCACTTTTTATTAAATTTGTTTTAGTGCTATGGTGACCAAAAAACAAAGATTCTGGGGTTTTCCATTTTTTTATTTTTACGCCGGTCACCGTGTGAGTCAAATAATGTTATATTGCAATAGTTCGGACTATTACAGATGCAGCGATACAATTTATTTTTTTTAATTATTTTTTACATTGTGCTGGGGGAAAAATGGGAAAAGGGGTTTTCTTAGAACTTTTAATATATATTTTTACACATTTTATTAGTTCCCCTAGGGGACTTGAACCAGCGATCATTAGATCGCTGGTACAATACACAGCAATACATGGATGAGTTGCGGAAACAGCGTGATCCTGTGGATATGTCATAAATATGCGTCTTGGGAAGACCGCTATAAATGCTGCGGTCACTATTGACTACGGCTTTTAACTAGTTAAACAGCCAGGAACAGTGCCATCACTGCTCCTGGCCGTTAGAGCAGCGTGTCAGCTGTAAAACACAGCTGACACCGACACATCATGGGTCGGGAAGGGGTTAAGTTAGAAGCAGTCAGGGGGCCCGGCGCTGCCGGGTCCCTTGACTGCCGACTATAAGACGCAGGGACTTTTTGGGCATGGCCAGAAGTGGCGTATTTCTGCCGACACTGTCTGCATCAATGCCACACATAATCTGCGTTGCAGATTCTGTTGCGGCTTTGCCTAAAATGCGCAGTAAATTGATGCGGATTAGCCGTTGCGTATTCAGGTGAAGAGTACATCCTGCTCTCTTTTAAAACATTTCATCTCAGTCTGGCTATAGACCTCGAAACACATAGGTCCAGCCAGAATGATGAAATATCCTGTTCGTAAAACCAATATGCAACGCAACACACATAACATCTGCAGATTTCATTGCGGAATTTTGAATCTTCATTGAAGTCAATGGAGAAATTCCGCAAGAAGTCTGCAACAAGTCCACTACACGTCCACAACAGTGTATGCTGCGGACACCAAATTCCGCACCGCAGCCTATGGTCCGCAGCAGAGTTTTCCACCACGTGTGCACGAACCTAACTAAAAAGGTGTGGAAACCAATGGAGAAAATGTCTGCTGCGGATTTCCGCAGCAGACTGGCCACAGCGGAATTCCAGAGCAATTCCGCCACGTCTGGCCATGCCCTTAATTTTAGCAAGATTTATTCTTGATAAAAACTGCGTCTTTTAGTCTGAAAAATATGGTAAATGGGAAAGATTGCAATGTAGTTTAATGTGCAACAGCCTTGGTCCCTATTCACTTTTGTCATTGCTATTAGAGTACAACTATTGCTCGAGTGTTTTAAAGGTTTAGACCCATCTTATAAAATGATTATATATGGCTAAGATATATAATCACTTTATGATTGTGTGGTTTGACATCTGGGATTCCCACCGATCTTGAGAATGAAGGGGCCGCAGCACTGATTTAGCGCTGCGTCCCCTTCTAAGTTGCCCCGGCCACCTGCTGTTCAGGGAACTGCACAACAGCCCGGCCGTCTGCAGTTCCCTGCACAGCCAGGTGGCCAGGAATGCCGGTGGAAAGAACCCACACCAATCATAAGTTGATAGCATATTCTAGCTAATAGTTGGGAATAACCCTTTAAAGACAAGTCAGCTCACTCAACCGCTACTATGCCTGGTGAGGCGGTTGTTGGCCGCTGCTGATTCCAGACTGTGAGTAAGTGGGGAGGTTGCCTCACGTGCGCTCGTCGGTCTTCATTATGTTCTATGGCAGTTACAAATAGTTGGAAAGTTGGAGTAAAGTTTAAGTTGTATTGAGTCGCACACATTAACTACATTTCTATGGGTGGAACTTTGTTGGTTGATCATATCTAAAGGTGGGGCCTAGTTTCATATTTTACAAACATATTTGAATTAGTTCACATAGGACTAGATAAGAGCTGTAGACACAAAATTATATGCAAAATTGCTTAATTTTCCATTTGAGATGCATTGGAGTAATAAAAAAAACTTTAATTAAATTGTTTGCGAAGGTGTACATAGCCTTTAAAAGGAAAGTACTTCTATAGATTTTCCTCATATTAATTTACAAGTGAGCACAGTGTAGTATCCCCCCCCCCTCTGAGCCATTCGTGAAAAGCAGAGATAATTGAAAAAAATAGGTTTAATTTTGGATTAGATAACTTTATTAATCCCAAGAGGGAAATTCATGTCTCACAACAGCTCAAAATAATACAGTAATATACAGTTCAATGGGAGCTGTACAAGTCCTCATGTAGTGAGCAAACATAATTTTTGCATGTAACTACACTCCTCAACATTGAAATTGCAACACCAAGAAGGGCAAGCCGTAAGGTTATGCAAATCGAGGAAGTAGCAGGTACCGCTAAAATCTGCAAATCAAATTTTCAAGCACCGAGCTCCAATCTGTGGCATGTGAAAGGGACATAAAAGCCAGATTGAAAGCAAAGTTTTATTAGCCACGTGAAACCTCAAAAATCTGATGAAGTGGTGTGGGATGATCGTGCGATGCCTCCTGTTCGTTGACGTGACTGTTATCGCCACTTGTCACAAACTGAGAGGGACAGAATCTTTGAACTGAGAGAACTTGGTTTATCACTATGGCAGATCACTACGCGCTTTTTCAGCACTGTTCAACGTTGCGTGTCCCGGAGGTTGTGAGAACAACAAACGGGAATGACAGCAACAGGTGCGCAGAGGCAAACCCTGATTGGAAGAATGGCGTGTAGTGATCCATTCTGTATTGCAAGTGAAATTGAACATCACATCCCAAGCCTAGGGCGGCTGCCAGTGTTGACACAAACCATCAGAAGGTGTTTGCACGACATTGGGCTAAAAATCAGACGTCCAGTTACAGGTGTTCCATTGACCACACGCCACCGCTCTCAAAAGCTATCATGGTGCACAGCAAGACTGTAATGAAAGCTGGAATGGAGGTCTATCTTCTTCAGCAATGAGTCCGGCTTTTGCCGTGAACGCAATAATAGCCGGAGATTGGTCTAGAGACCACATAGGCAACGCCATAAAGAGGCCTTCACAAGGGAACATCACACTGGTCCTACTCCCGGGATTATGGTGTGGGGTGGCATAATGTACGGCAGCCAGACCCCTCTAGTCTTCATTTCAGCTACACTAACCGCTTGGCCCAGAAGCCGTTTTTCAACAGGACGACGCCAGGCCGCATGTTGCTTGTGCTGCCGTGAGCAGCCTGCATGGCCTAAATGTGCAATCACGGCTTGCAGCGTCTCCGGACTGGTCTTCCATCAAGCACATCTGGGACGTCATTTGTCGGTAATTGCAAAGGGAGCTGCCAGCAGCCAATCTTGATGATTTGTGTGCCCAAGTACATTCAGTGTGGCATAACATTTCCATAGCCTATGGCCAACATAGATTAGTGGGCCCACAGGCATATAGCCGCTGGGCCCGGGACTGTGGCCTCTAAGGGGTTAAAATGTTTTATAGTGGGATAGGAAGGGTAGGGTGGTGTATAAGGAGTAGGTGGGGTGGTTATGGTAATTGGAGGGAGGTATATAAGCTCCCCCCCCCCCTTTCAGCTTCTTTTGGCCGTGGCATTTTCCCTCCCTTGAATCAAGGTGGTTTGGTGGTGGTTGTGATGGTGCATATTTTGTTTTGATAAAAAAAAAAAATTGGGAAAATATAAAATAAATAATAAGTGGTTACAAAGTTCTTATGGCATAAAAAATAAGAGGAAGTTGATTTCAAAAAGATTAAAAAAAATGAAGTAACTTTGGTGATGGCAACATTTGTTATTCACTTGGAACGGTGGTATATTCAATGAATTTTGTATTCTATATTTCTTGTTTTGTTTATGTCACTAATGGTGGGTGTTGGAGTATTTACCTACCTGCCCTTAGGGATAGGCAAGCATTCAGGTTCAATGACCTCTGGTTTAAGGTTATAAGAGTTTATTAAAGTTATTTTGTAGGAAAAGTTATTTAACTATTTAATGTAAAATAAAGCTGTGGCCGACCCCTGGGTCAACCCCACAGTCAAAAGACTAAAAGAAGCGTTTTGTCTTTAATTGAATTCTGTTATTAATTTCTAGACTACTAGGTTGGTACGTAGTTCTATATATGCATACACTCTGGTTGTGATTGGCAAAATGGAAATTCCATGCACTTTCTGTGGTGCCTTAAAGTTTTCCAAGGAGTCTATGGAGATCTATGTGTCCCCCATCACAGGCTTCACCACTTGTATGGAGATCTATGTGTCCCCCATCACAGGCTTCAGCAGTCCCTGTACCACACTAGTTTTGCACAAGGGGGAGAGAAACTTCTATCATCTACCACTGTCACACAGGTATAATGTAGAAGTATATATTGCGGCCTCCCTGGCTGTATACTTATGGTTTCTCAGCTTATTTAGAAGAATACGGAGAGATTTAAATTCAGTGTCCCCCAGCATGCAGAAATGGTATGGTCTTTAGCTAGTCATGTGATGCTGTAATGAAGCATCATGGGATTGATAGCAAAGCAGAGAGGAAGAGGAAGCTGCGTAAATCTAAGAATCAAGATGAAGGCTTTTTTAAAGCACAGACGAGGTAGCAGTTCAGTAGGTAAGTACAGTATACATAAAAGAAGAGTGGAGTGGGGTATACAGTCAGGTGGGGGGTGCAGACATGGAAAGTTGTGTTTCTATTGGAGGTCGTCTTTAAGAGATTTTCTTAGCATAATCCGAAGTTATAACAACTGTTTTCACATGACTTCATTTGGAGCAAGTGAAGTCAGAGAGAGTGGTTTTATGCCCACATTTAATATACAAGGGCAGATACAGTGAAGGAAATAAGTATTTGATCCCTTGCTGATTTTGTAAGTTTGCCCACTGTCAAAGACATGAACAGTCTAGAATTTTTAGGCTAGGTTAATTTTACCAGTGAGAAATAGATTATATTAAAAAAAAAAAAAGAAAATCACATTGTCAAAATTATATATATTTATTTGCATTGCGCAGAGAGAAATAAGTATTTGATCCCTTTGGCAAACAAGACTTAATACTTGGTGGCAAAACCCTTGTTGGCAAGCACAGCAGTCAGACGTTTTTAGTAGTTGATGATGAGGTTTGCACACATGTTAGATGGAATTTTGGCCCACTCCTCTTTGCAGATCATCTGTAAATCATTAAGATTTCGAGGCTGTCGCTTGGCAACTCGGATCTTCAGCTCCCTCCATAAGTTTTCGATGGGCTTAAGGTCTGGAGACTGGCTAGGCCACTCCATGACCTTAATGTGCTTCTTTTTGAGCCACTCCTTTGTTGCCTTGGCTGTATGTTTCGGGTCATTGTCATGCTGAAAGACCCAGCCACAAGCCATTTTTAATGTCCTGGTGGAGGGAAAGAGTTTGTCACTCAGGATTTGACGGTACATGGCTACATCCATTCTCCCATTGATGCGGTGAAGTAGTCCTGTGCCCTTAGCAGAGAAACACCCCCAAAACATAATGTTTCCACCTCCATGCTTGAAAGTGGGGATGGTGTTCTTTGGGTCATAGGCAGCATTTCTCTTCCTCCAAACACGGCGAGTTGAGTTAATGCCAAAGAGCTCAATTTTAGTCTCATCTGACCACAGCACCTTCTCCCAATCACTCTCAGAATCATCCAGATGTTCATTTGCAAACTTCTAAACTAATCATTGTCCTGCACTTCTCATTGTTCCAGCCCAGCATGATCCACAGCACAGCGAGATTGTGCAGTGAAAGAAGCTGGGCTGGAACAATCAGAAGTGTAGGACAATGATAGTCACTGATTGGTCAGCCTCATACACTTCTTTACAACACCCACTTGGTCAAAAGTAAAAACACGCCCAGTTGGGCATTAAGAAACGAAATCTAAAATTGCTCATAACTTGCTCAAAAATGATCGTTTTTCAAAATAAAAACCACTGCTGATATCTACATTCCAGCACCGATCAGATTATGTAGGAGATAGGGCACTTATAATCTGGTGACAGAGCCTCTTTAAAATAGGCCGGTCATTAAGGGGTTGAGGCAGCAATTGAAAAACTGCCCTCAGACAATAATAAGGTTGTTATCGGGGGAGATAAGGCACCTTCTGGCCAATATCCAGGCAGGTTCAATGCTCCAACCATCGATGAAGTTGTCATTGTTTCTCGAATGGACAATTATATGTTGCATGTTCCTGAGTTGGATCAGGTAAAAATCTTTGCACCTGGCAATAACACTGGCAATGTTGTTTATCAACAAGCTTTGTCATAGTCTTGTGACTTCATCTCCTACCAGTTTAGGCTCCGTTCACATCTGCGTCAGGTCTCTGGTCAGGCGTTCATTCGGAGCTTCCCGTCAGAACAGGACCCTGACTGAAACAAACGTAAACCATAGGTTTCCGTTTGCATTACCATTGATTTCTATGGTGATGCGCATTCCTGGCTGTATAACAGAACATCCCATACACAGCATGTCACTAGTAATGTGTCGTATACCAGGCAGAAACGTCTAACTTGTTACTACAAGCGTGGTGGCGATTCACAGTACGAGCCGGTAAGGAATGAAGGGGAAGCAGCGCGCGTAAAAGCGCCGTGGCCCCTTCAAAACAGTTAATCAGCAGGGGTGCTGGGAGTCGGACCCCACCGATCAGGTATTGATGGCCTATCCTGAGGATAGGCCATCAATTTCTTAGGACTGGACAACCTCCTTAAAGAGGCTCTGTCACCAGATTATAAATGCCCTATCTCCTACATAGTCTGATTGGCGCTGTAATGTAGATAACAGCAGTGGTTTTTATTTTGAAAAACGATCATTTATGCTGTTTAGATTTATGCTAATGACTCTCAATGGACAACTGGGCGTGTTTTTACTTTTTACCAACTGGGTGTTGTACAGAGGAGTGTATGACGCTGACCAATCAGTAACCAATCAGCGTCCTGCACTTCTCATTGTTCCAGCCCAGCATGATCCACAGCACAGTGTGATTGTGCAGTGAAAGAAGTAAACACGCCCAGATGTTACAAACACAATACACGCCCAGTTGTAAATAAGAGAAAACACGCCCAGTTGTAAATAAGAGAAAACACGCCCAGTTGCTAAAAACACAATACACGCTCAGTTGGAAATAAGAGAAAACACGCCCAGTTGTCCATTAGAAAGCCTCATTTGCATAAATATAAAATTGCTCATAACTTAGCCAAAAATGATCGTTTAAAAAAAAAACAACACGTTACTGTTATCTACATTGCAGCGCCGATCACATGCAATAGGAGATAGGGATTTGATAATCTGGTGACAGAGCCTCTTTAATGAACAAAAAGTAAAAAAATAAAACTTTTCCCATTTTCACCCTATAATAATGTAAAAAAAATAAATAAATAACTTAAGGCCCCATGCACACGAACATGCTTTTGCGGCCGCAATTCCCCCGAAAATCCACTGGAGAATTGCGGCCCCATTCATTTCTATGGGGCCAAGCACACGACCGTAGTTTTTACGGTCCATGCATGGCCCGGGAGCCCGCACCGCAGAAAGAACGGACATGCCTTATTACGGCCATCTTCTGCGGTCCAGGCTCATTGAAAATAATGGCCGCGGCCATGTGCATGGCCCGCGATTTGCGGGCGGCTCGCGGCTGACGGTCCGCAGCTGGCCGACCCGAAAATCACGGCCATGCACACCACTACGGTCGTGTGCATGAAGCCTAACTGGTATCGCCGCATCTAGAAAAGTCTGAACTATTCTAATATTTTGTTATTTAACCCGCACAATGAAATTAAAATGAAATTCGCCATAATTGCTGTTTTTGGTCACCTTAGCGCTCCCAAGTAATTGAATAAAAAGTGATTAAAAAAGTCGCATGTACCCCAAAATTATATTATAAAACTATAGTTCACCCCGCAAAAACAAGCCCTTACACCGTGCAATCAGTGAATGCTATGGCTATCAGAATATGGTAACACAAAACAAAATATTTTTTACAAATATTTTTTCCTTTGTTAGGGTTGTCCACACATAACGGGAATTACTGCAGAAAATTTCTGCAGCAATTCCGTTGAAAGTAGCAGACTTTCCGCTGCGGCGAAAACGCAGCATTTCCTGCATTTTTTTTACTGCAGAAAATGGTGCGTATTTTCTGCGTTTTTCTCAATGTTGGGAGATGGTGACATCTCCTGAAAAACGCAGCAATTCAGTCCACTTTCCACAGCAGGAATTGACATGCTGGGGTACGAAAAATACGCACCGCAGGTCCATTTCTGGTCAGAATATTTACGCAGCGCGTGGATGAGATTTGTTGAATCTCACCCACTTTGCTGCTACTATATTCTGCTGCGTATTTTCTGTCCGCAATTCCGGACGGAAAATACGCAGCAATTCCGCTACGTGTGGACAAGCCCTAAGGGTGGTAAAACATAAAAAGTTCTATCAATTTGGTATCAACGTAATTGTATTGACTTGCAGGATAAAGTTAACATGTCGTTTTTACCGTGCGGTGAACACTGTAAGGCTGGGTTCACACTACCTATTTTCAGACGTAAACGAGGCGTATTATGCCTAATTTTACGTCTGAAAATAAGGCTACAATACGTCGGCAAACATCTGCCCATTCATTTGAATGGGTTTGCCGACGTGCTGTGCAGACAACCTGTCATTTACGCGTCGTCGTTTGACAGCTGTCAAACGCCGACGCGTAAAAATACAGCCTCGTCAAAAGACGTGCAGGACACTTCTTTCAGACGTAATTTGAGCCGTTCTTCATTGAACTCAATGAAGAGCAGCTCAAAATTTACGGCTGTCAGAGAAGCCTCACAAAATGCAAGGAGGAGCAATTACGGCTGAAACGAAGCAGCTGTTTTCTCCTGAAAACAGTCTGTCATTTCAGACGTAAAAGCCTGCTACCCTGTGCACTAAGGGTATGTTCACACGACAGCGTCCGTAACTGCTGAAATTACGGGGATGTTTTCAGGAGAAAACATCCCCGTAATTTCAGCCGTAACGGCATGTGCAGGTGCTTGAACGCCACATCCATTACGGACGTAATTGGCGCTGCTTTTCATTGGAGTCAATGAATAACGGCTCCAATTACGCCCCCAGAAGTGACGCGGGCGTCTATTTACGCGCTGTCATTTGACAGCGGCGCGTAAATATACGCCTCGTGTGAACAGACAAACGTCAGCCCATTGCTTTCAATGGGCAGATGTTTGTCAACGCTTTCAAGCCGCATTTTTCGGACGTAATTCGGGGCAAAAACGCCCGAATTACGTCCGTAATTAGTGTGTGTGTGAACATACCCATACCCTTATAAAATTAAACCCCAAAAAAATTGAGCAATTGTTTTTTTCCCATTCCACTCCACAAATAATTTTTTTCATTACATGGTACATTAAATGGTACCATTGAAAACTATAACTCGTCCTTCAAAAAACAAGCCCTCATACGGCTATGTCGACGGAAAAATAAGAAAGTTATGGCTTTTGGAATGTGGGGAGGAAAAAATTTAAATGAAAAAACAAAAATTGCTTGTGTCTCCAAGGGGTTAATCGTTAGCGGTAAACGTTATGAAAAAAACATTTTTCATTGCAAAAAAAACACTTGTTGTATCATGGGCAAGTTTTTACATATAATGGCCATCTCTATCTGTGACCAACACATAAAAGTTATAAAAAATGATAACGAACTCGTTCAGCAATAAAATGACCAGGAAAATTGCTTCTTTGACAACTGGTAGTTGCACCAGGAGGTTAACGGGGGGGGGGGGGGGGATTTTGGGATAAAACAACTGAGTAAGGCCTCATTCACACGGCAGGGTTTCCCGTTCATAAATCGGCCGGCACCCGGCTGCATTAGGAATAATAGACCCCTAATGGGGCTATTCACACGACCGATTTTTTGACGGCCGGGAAAACCGGCCGTCAAAAAATAGGACATGCTCTATCTTCGCCCGGGTACCCGGCCGCCCGGCTCCCATAGAAGTCTATGGGGCCGGATAATACACGGCCATCACCGGGATGTGTCCCGAGTGATGCCCGGGTTTTCCGGAGCTTGCGCTCTATCTCCTCCTCCTCACAGCGCAGAGTGCATGTGAGGAGGAGGAGTTGATGCCATTCTGACGAATGGCATCGCTGTACACTGTGTGGCAGGGCCGGGGTGTACAGCAGGTGGAAGGGAGCGCTGCGCTGGCTCCCTTCCCCTGCTTGTTTTAAAAGCACCCTGGCCCGGCGACACCTTCGATGGCGCCGCTAGCAGCTGCTGCTGCTGCGGCTGCTACTACTGTAGCGACGCCACTATAGCAGAGCGGGGAGGTATCTCCCCGCTCTGCTATGTGCTAGCCGCACTTTAGCTCCTTGAAGGAGCGGAATCCCCGTGTTTTCGGGGATTCCGCTCCTGGACAGAGCGCTTGATGTCTCTGTCCATATCTGGGCAGTGACATCAGGGGAAACTCCTGAAGCGGAATCCCCGAACACATGGGGATTCCCCTTCAGGAGTTGCCGCTGATGTCACTGTACGGATCTGCTCGGCCCGACACGGATGCAAAACTTAATGCAAACCGGCCGGGCAAAATGGCCGATTTTACCGGCCGACACTCGGGCTCGGGAACGACCCGGTTGTGTGAATCCTGCCTGACTGACTTAATTGCTTAAATTGTTAGCATCTTTTTTTCTTTTTGAAAGCATGTTTGCTATACATTTAGGCTGGGTTCACACAGAGATTTTGCATGCCGATTTTCGCTGCATTTTAGGCAGGTTTTTCGCCCACGGCCATTGAGCGCTGCAAGCAAAAAACACTGCGAAATCCGCTTTCTCCGTGGGATGTTAGATACGTAAACGCTGGCGGGAAAAAAATTCCTCTGCCTCCCATTGAAATGAATGGGTGGCATTTTCGGCTGTTTTTTGTGCGGTTTCCGATGCGGTTTCCGCATCAAAAAACGTGTCAAAAGCTCCATGTGAACTGACCCTTAAATGATTTTATAAGTTAAAACTTTGAGAACCTTCTATCGTTTCCAGTGTGAAGCCTGCCACGGCCATAGGACGTATTCACACAGGCCATTTATATGGAGTCTGTCTGATGAGTTATTTTATATAATAGTCCAGCCGCATATTAACTTTGAGTGAATTATAAATTCCACCCACGAAGCTTTAGTGACCACTCGTAGGGTATGTGCATACAACCTGTTTTCAGGCTGTAAACTCCCCGAAAAACGAATGAAAAATCGGAATCAGATCGCCTCCCAATATCAGCCCATTGATTTCAATGGAAGATACGGCGTTCTGTTCTGACGGGGCATTTTTTTGCGCCTCATTTTTTAAAAACGGCGCGTAAGAAGACGCCCGCAAAAAAGAAGTGCATGTCACTTCTTGAGCCGTTTTTGGAGCCGTTTTTCATTGACTCTATAGAAAAACGGCTCCAAAACGACCATGGCTTAAAACACGTCTGGAAATCCCTTGAAAACCGCTCTGTATTTTCAGAAGTTT
The DNA here is from genome assembly GCF_050947455.1 of Rhinoderma darwinii. Classification (NCBI taxonomy): domain Eukaryota; kingdom Metazoa; phylum Chordata; class Amphibia; order Anura; family Rhinodermatidae; genus Rhinoderma; species Rhinoderma darwinii. The sequence goes on along the minus strand of NC_134687.1, from coordinate 91,586,032 downwards.
TTTAGTAAGAGCGTGCACATATCCTTACACCTAAAATGCTTGTCTTAGAACAAAATCAGGAAGATTCATCAAACCTGTAAAGAAAAAGTGAAGCGATTGCCCAAATCCGGTTGCAGTACTTATTTTCCAACGAGCCTGTGACAAATTGAGCGCTGGAATCAGATTAGTTGCCATGGGAAACTGCTCCAATTTTCCTATCCGCTGGTTTTGATAAACAATGGTATGTGTAGGATTTTTCCTTGTAAGGGTATAGCCACACGGTGGGGCCACGTTGCAGCAAGTCATTTTTCAATAGAAGTCAATAGTGAAATGTCTGTTATGGACAGACTGCTGCTATTATATTACAATGTGTTTTTTGTGCAGTTAGCTGCATCTCTATAATGTCCGACTGCACGCAGTTAATGACGGCACTGCCAAAGTTGTTGCTGTACTGCTTACATTTTTGCCAACAGTTCTGCAATGTATTGTAATGAACTATATACAGGAAGCACCTAACAAACTTCAACATGGGTGAAAACTATGTCCGTCAATTATTTCCTTTAAAAACGCAACAGAACTGCAGCATTAGGCTTTATTCAGACGAACGGGAATCACGTCCGTGCAACGCGCGTGCTTTTCACGCACGTTGCGCGGACCTATATTAGTCTGTGGGGCCGTGCAGACATGTGCGTGCTTTTTACTCAGCGTGAGTCCGCTGAAAAAAAGTCACGACATGTCCGTTCTTTGGGCGTTTTGCGCAAATCACGCACCCATTGAAGTCAATGGGTGCGTGAAAACCACGCATGTCGCACGGAAGCACTTCCGTGCGAACAGCGTGATTCGTGCAACAGCTGTCAAAAGGATGAATGAAAACAGAAAAGCACCCCGTGCTTTTCTGTTTACAAACATCCAAATAGAGTGTCATAATGATGCATAAGGTCCTCCATGGCTTGTCCTGAATCTTCTTCAAACGGCCCGGAACACTGCCGGACACCAGAATTTAAACAGGAAATCTTCCCGCCGTTGCTGCTCGTTATCCAATCAGTGAAAAGCGCGGGCTTCACGAGCGCAAGGTGGAAAATTCCAGAACCTGTTCGTACATTCCTGTACAGCTGACCTGAACCTGACCCATGTAAATACCAACTGTAATAATAAAAGAGGGGTGGGGAGGAAGAAACCAAACCAGCAACCACCAACCTTTAAATCATAAAAATTATGTGGGGCTGTGATACCATGTGTCCCCCAAGCGATTGCTATGGGGGGCCCTGGCATTAATGTTGGTCTTGACAGCATAGGGACTTTACCTAGTATGTATGAGTAAGGGTATGTGCACACGATGAGGGGCTTTTATGTCTGAAAAGACAGACTGTTTTCAGGAGAAAACAGCTGCCTCGTTTCAGACGTAAATGCTCCTCCTCACATTTTGCGAGGCTTCTCTGACAGCCGTAAATTTTGAGCTGCTCTTCATTGAGTTCAATGAAGAACGGCTCAAATTACGTCTGAAAGAAGTGTCCTGCAGTTCTTTTGACGAGGCTGTATTTTTGCGCGTCGTCGTTTGACAGCTGTCAAACGACGATGCGTAAATGACAGGTTGTCTGCACAGTACGTCGGGAAACTCATTCAAATGAATGGGCAGATGTTTGCTGACGTATTGTAGTCTTATTTTCAGACGTAAAACGAGGCATAATACGCCTCTTTTACATCTGAAAATAGGTCGTGTGAACCCAGCCTTACAGAGTCGTAGCTCGGCTTTCCTTCACCCAGAAGGCTGCCCTAGCCCTGTATCTAAATACCCTGGCCAAGGCAGAGTGGCGTCTGGACTGAGGACACATACCACACCAGCCACCAACCACCAGCCCCCGCTGTTTCCGTAACTCCCATAGTAGTGAATGGCAGTTATGGAAGTAGCGTAGCATGCGAGCTACTCTGTTTCTATAACTACTATTTCGTTCTGTGGGAGTTACGGAAACCGTATAGCTCAGCGAGTTACGCTGTTTCGGTAACTCCCGACCATGTAATCAGGAAGTGGACGGTAGTCAGCGTGAGCACAAAATGCTAGAACGGGGTTTAGGGGGCCCAGTTGTAGAGATGGGTGCGGGTCCCAGAGGTGGTATTTTTTACATATACTGTGGATATGTCATAAGTGTCCTTCATGGGAAAAACCCCTTTAAGTATTCTGGAACATGGGCCAGGAGTTATAATAAAGCATTTCTATTAGTAGGTTGTGTAACTTTTTTATTGTCTGCGAATGTAGTAACGTTTTGGGTTCTTAAAGAGGCTCTGTCACCAGATTCTCAAATCCCTATCTCCTATTGCATGTGATCGGCGCTGCAATGTAGATAACAGTAACGTGTTTTTTTTTTTAAAAAACTTTCATTTTTGGCCAAGTTATGAGCTATTTTATATATATATATATATATATATATATATATATATATATATATATGCAAATGAGGTTTTAAATGGACAACTGGGCGTGTTTTTTTTCGTATGTCCAACTGGGCGTGTATTGTGTTTTTAACTGGGCGTGTTAACTTGTTTTACTAACTGGGCGTTGTGAATAGAAGTGTATGATGCTGACGAATCAGTGACCAATCAGCATCATGCACTCCTCTCCATTCATTTACACAGCAGCATCACGTTCTTACTAGAACGATGTGCAGCCACATACACAAGTGTCCCGATAATGAATACACATGACCTCCAGCCTGGACGTCATGTGTATTCAGAATCCTGACACTTCTGAATCTTTTCTGTGAGATTCAGCAAGCCGTGCGTAATCGCGTTTACCTCGTAATCTCGCGAGATTACGCGTGGCTTGCTGGAATCTCACAGAAAAGATTCAGAAGTGTCAGGATTCTGAATACACATGACGTCCAGGCTGGAGGTCATGTGTATTCATTATCGGGACACTTGTGTATGTGGCTGCACATCGTTCTAGTAAGAGCACTATGTGCTGTGTAAATAAATGGAGAGGAGTGCATGATGCTGATTGGTCACTGATTCGTCAGCATCATACACTTCTATTCACAACGCCCAGTTAGTAAAACAAGTAAACACGCCCAGTTAAAAACACAATACACGCCCAGTTGGACATACGAAAAAAAACACGCCCAGTTGGACATTTCAAAGCTCATTTGCATATATATATAAAATTGCTCAGAACTTGGCCAAAAATGAACGTTTTAAAAAAAACAAAAACACGTTACTGTTATCTACATTGCAGCGCCGATCACATGCAATAGGAGATAGGGATTTGAGAATCTGCTGACAGAGCCTCTTTAAGGGTATGTGCACACACACTAATTACGTCCGTAATTGACGGACGTATTTCGGCCACATGTCCCGGACCGAACACAGTGCAGGGAGCCGGGCTCCTAGCATCATACTTATGTACGATGCTAGGAGTCCCTGCCTCTCCGTGGAACTACTGTCCCGTACTGAAAACATGATTACAGTACGGGACAGTTGTCCTGCAGAGAGGCAGGGACTCCTAGCATCGTATATAACTATGATGCTAGGAGCCCGGCTCCCTGCACTGTGTTCGGTTCGGGACTTGCGGCCGAAATACGTCCGTCAATTACGGACGTAATTAGTGTGTGTGCACATACCCTAACAGTGTTTAGAGGTGTGAGCATAAAAAAATCTTGCATTATGAAATGATGATAATTCTGAAATGATAGGGTTGTATGAAGTTTTTACAATACAGCAGTATAGTACACAAAGGGCGCACATGCATACAATCTGTGTGGATCTCTGAAAATGTCTTATGTGCTTTCCATTCAGATGTGAACCCACAAGTTAATTGCCCTGGCACAGCACCAGCTTTGTTGTAGCAGCCACCCCTGAAGAATGATTCATTAGAATTGATCATGGTTATTCACTGCAGAATACAGACCCTTATAACTTTACATTGTTATCCGATATTTTCCAGTTGTAGAGCCAAGTGCTTGTCTAGGAAGTTTAGTGCCTGTTATATACCCTTTAGCCTAACGCCATTGTTCCTGTATCACATAAATACAACAGGAACTCGGCAAAAAGAAACGCAGGAAATTGAACATATTATATTAAAAAGCATCTGCACTTCATGTATATTAATATTTGAATGTAATAACACCGATTGGTGACCCTATACCCAAAAAGTGAGTCCTGAATGCAAGCGGAACAGCAGACCCCAAAGAAGAACTCCTGCAGGACAAAAGAAATATCTATAAAAAGTAGATTTTTATTAAGTGCAACAATAAAATTATGTGAAAAGCATATGAATAAAATGTTAAGTTACTGCACACATAGACTGGAAAGAAGTAATAGTGGACTTTCCTGGTGCCAAGAAAAGAATGCCACATTACAAATACATATGCAAAGTATATACAAAAATGTCAATAGACTAATACTGACATAAATATACGTATCAATGGGACACGTCCTTTACAAGGATGTAAATAAGAGACAAAACCCCCAAGGGGAAAAGTGCAAGTTCAACAATCAGTAATGAAACGTGTACTGAGACCCAAGGCTAAACAAGGCCACAGGAGGACCCTGGAACTACAAACTAAACCTCGTCCAGTCTCCATGCCAATCATCTGTTTATTTAAAGGGGCATTGCCCTCCATACCTTATCTCAACCTCAGGTCAGTGTGTTTTGTTCTACTATATTCTGTGTATTTTACGTCTTGACCCTAATTGTGAACCTGTGGGGTCTTGACTATTCTCCTGCCTTTTTAATATTTGACTGGTACCCTGCTGTCGTATTCTGTGTACCGACCCTGTCTCCATCTTGTAAAATGCAAGCATCCATGAGGGGTTTAAGGATAATGGATGAGAAGCTTTGTTAGACTCCACACTCAGTTTGGGGCTGGCTAAACCAGTTTGTGGTAATTTAGGTTCCACTATCTCGTTCTGTTCTGTAACCATTTGAGCAAAGTTTTTCATTTTCTCGAACCCTCTCACCTTTCACCCACACAATACCCTATACGCCCACACCACAACATACTAACAAGCTTTAGAGTATGTGCACACGGTAGCAGGCTTTTACGTCTGAAAAGACAGACTGTTTTCAGGAGAAAACAGCTGCCTCGTTTCAGCCGTAATTGCTCCTCCTCGCATTTTGCGAGGCTTCTCTGACAGCCGTAAATTTTGAGCTGCTCTTCATTGACTTCAATGAAGAATGGCTCAAATTACGTGTCCTGCACTTCTTTTGACGAGGCAGTCATTTTACGCGTCGTCGTTTGACAGCTGTCAAACGACGACGCGTAAATGACAGGTTGTCTGCACAGTACGTCGGCAAACCCATTCAAATGAATGGGCAGATGTTTGCCGACGTATTGGAGCCGTATTTTCAGACGTAAAACGAGGCATAATACGCCTCGTTTACGTCTGAAAATAGGTAGTGTGAACCCAGCCTTACATTAAAACATTTATTTAATTTTAGAAATGGGAATAAACTTCACATTGATGAAGGCAAGACAAGTGAAATCCGTATACCTCACTTATTCTTTCTCTTTTAGGCTGGGTTCACACGTGGCGGAATTTCACTTAAATTCCGCTGCGGACACTCCGCAGCGTTAATCCGCAGCGGAGCCGTTTGTCCATTGACTTACACTTTAATTTAGCAGTGTTCGTTTAGACGAGGCGTAAAATTCCGCTGCGGAGCATAGGCTGCGGAGCGGAATTTGGTGTCCGCAGCATGCTCTGTCTGTTGCGGAGCAGTGGCGGACTCATGGCGGAATTTCTCCATTGACTTCAATGGAGATTCTAATTTCTGCAATGAAGTCCGCAGCTGTCATGCACATGTCATGTGTGCTGCGGATCCGTCTTGCTTTTTTAACTTGACATTTCTTCATTCTGGCTGGACCTATGTATTTCTAGGTCTACAGCCAGACTGAGGAAGTCAATGGGGCTCCCGTAATGACGGGAGCGTTGCTAGGAGACGTCAGTAAATAGTCACTGTCCAGGGTGCTGAAAGAGTTAAGCGATCGGCAGTAACTGTTTCTGCACCCGGGACAGTGACTACCGATCCCAATATACAGCAACCTGTAAAAAAATAGAAGTTCATACTTACCGAGAACTCCCTGCTTCTGTCTCCAGTCCGGCCTCCCAGGATGAAGTTTCAGTCTAAGTGACGGCTGCAGCCAATCACAGGCTAATAACAGGCTGCAGCGGTCACATGGACTGCCGCGTCATCCAGGGAGATCGGGCTGGATGCCGAAGGAGGGACGCGTCACCAAGACAACGGGCGGTAAGTATGAATTTCTTTGACTTTCACAAGGGAAAGTGCTGTCCCTTCTCTCTATCCTGCACTGATAGGGAGAAGGGAAGTACTTTTCCCGCAGTCCGCAGCAGCTAGTCCGCATCAATTTACTGCACATTTTGTGCAGATCCGCAGCAGAATCTGCAACGCAGATTCTGTGCGGCATTGATGCGGACAGTTGCGGAGGAAATCCGCCACGTGTGGTCATGCCCTTAGTCGGGTTTGCTATATAAAAAAAATTTTAGAAAAAGTTTTAAAAAAATAGATAAATTATAAAAAAAAATGACAGAAACCGAAAAACTTTTCTTCTGTCGAAACTAAAGTATGGCATCATCAATGTCAATAAATGAAGAAAGAGAACGCTAGCTATACGTGTTTTAAGATATGGAAATTTCTTATTTTTGTAACAATTTGCAGTGTAACCCGTAGTCCTGACCTGCCTACCTTAATATACAGATATATAGAAATACATAGACACTACCTGTGTGAAAAGGATTGTAACGTTGAATATAGTTTCCCGTATACAGTATCCTAGTATTCTTTGGATAAATACTGGTCCCCGTATCTGTGTTGAGATAAGACCAGTGGCGTAACTACCGCCGTAGCAGCAGTAGCGGCTGCTACGGGGCCCGCGGCATGAGGGGGCCCGTGTCGCCCGCCGGCACGGGCCCCCACCATGGCCGGAGGCTCCGCTAGCAGCCGCTATGGCTGCTACAGCGGGACGCCACTGAACACTACGGCAGAGCAGGGAGGTATCTCCCCGCTCTGCCATTAACTGGTTCCCGACCGCTGGCTGTATTTTTACGGCCAGCGGTCAGGGTCCTTAAAACCCGAGCCATAGACTTTCTACGGCTCGGGTTTTAACTTGCTGCCCGCGCGATCGGGCAGCTGAATGTCGGGTCTCCGGCTGTCAGTGACTGCCGGGGACCCTGAGGAGAGGATAGAAGCAGCTTTCGCTGCTTCTGTCTTCTCTGATCACTTGTACACAGCGCTGAATGCGCGCTGTGTACAGGAATAGAGACAGCAGCAGCGGCGCTGTCTCTATTCCTCCCGGTGATCATGTGACTGGTCACATGATCGCCGGGTGCCGTTAGTGACAGACTGCTGCTGGGTCTTACTAGACCCAGCACAGCCTTATTAGTGACAATCGTCACTATGAGAGGGCTGATTTCCTCTGTAACTGGGGCTGCTGTGCAACCCCAGTTACAGTGGAAAAACATGGTGTAAAAGAAAGAAAAAAAATATATAAAGTTCCCCAAAGGTCTTCTTTGACCTTTGGGGGACAGACCATAGTAATAAAAAAAGAATAAAGTAAAGTGCAAAAAAAATGTAAATAATAAATACACATAAAATACCCACCCAAAAAAAAAACCGTCCCCCCCCCCCGCCAATCATTATCGTAACGCTAGCGCTGACCCAATTACCCTAATATAGACATGTAATATATAAAGATTTACGGTAGACAATGGCGATCACAAATAAAAGGTCTATTTTAGGGTAAGACTATGTTATTACCAAAAAAAAAAATAGCTGAAATGTAAAAAAGCTTACTTTTTTACTATTATTTTCAAACTTTATGAATAAAAATTCTAAAATAGCAAAAAAGGTGCGTATAAAAACGATAAAAAATTAAACCTGCATTGTCTATGGAAAAAACGTCACAAAAATCACGTCGTTAGCCCAACAAATAAAAAAGTTAGAGCCATTTAACTAACACGTGCTAAAAATGGCTAAACGGTGTCTGGTCCTGAAGGCGCAAAATAGAGCAAAAGACATGTATAGGGGATAGTCAGAGGTTAGTCATGGAGAAGTTCAGGGGACTTTCAGTCCCCCATTCTCCCTATCGCTGCCAGAGATCACACATGTATCCCCTGTCCTGTGGAGATCCTGTGGAGAGGGGATACATGTATTTTGTAGGACACACTGTAGGTCGCATTTTTTTGGGAGGGGGGACGCTGTATGGCGTTCCCTACAGGGGGAGGGGGGAACGCTGTATGGCGTTCCCTACAGGGGGGCTGTATGGCGTTCCCTACGGGGGGCTGTATGGCGTTCTCTACAGGGGGGGCTGTATGGCGTTCCCTACAGGGGGGGGCTGTATGGCGTTCTCTACAGGGGGGCTGTATGGCGTTCTCTACAGGGGGATGTATGGCGCTATCTACAGAGGGGGGGCTGTATGGCGTTATCTACAGGGGGGGATGTAAAAAAGGCACTATCTACAAGGGGGGGGGTTGTGTGACACCCAGGGGAGGGGGGGCCCCAGTCAAAAGTTTGCTATGGGGCCCAGTCTTTCCTAGTTACGCCCCTGGATAAGACTGAAGAGACTTATATTCTAAATAACTTCAATTGTTTATTTTTTAAAGATCAAACTAGAGAATGTTCTGTGCTTTATATTATATACTATCTGATGAGTGATCAGTAATTTCATTTCAGCAATATGTATTTTGAAAAATATGGGTCTTTTACTTGGAGAAAGGAAATCCTGGACAATGACAATAAGATCATCTGGAGGAAATGAGAGCTAGAACAATTTCCAGTAGAGGTTTTAATTATTCGGTATATGAGACACTCTATTTATATAACGCTGTTTTTTACATTTGTATGTACAGCTAGGTGGTACCAAGGAGTGGGCAATGTGTATACAACATGGCATCAGAACACAATGCCTGAGCCTTAATGCACACAGCTGTTTGTGCCGCCCGAGTCCTGTCCATAATCCACGGAAAGATAGGACATGTTCTATTTTTCCACGGATCGGAAAGTTTTAATGGACCCGATTCACCCACTAAAGTGAATGGGTCCAAGAAAACTATCTAGTGCCACTCAGATGCCATGAAAAACAGCCCGAGCGGCACTCAGTCGTGTGCAAGAGGGCTTAGAGATGAGGAATGTATATTACTGGGCACAAGGAAATGCGCACTGTAAAATCCACTGGGTACGATAAAATATCCTTTTTTGTACATTTCCTGTTTATAAGTTTAACCTCACCATATAGGAATGACTTAGATGGCATCACCTGTTATGCTCCATATGATGCTTGGATGTCACATACATAGGTTTATGCTTAAAGTCTGAATATGCAGTAGTCTTAACAAAGGGCTTGTCTCGGCTATTGGGTCCCTGGAGAAAGGGGCCGCAGACCAGATTGGCGGCATCTTATTTTAATGGGTATTGAGAACTTGTGCAGGCTTGTCCTTTCAACAGGCTCTATAACAAGGGTGTGGGGAATTACCTAAAGATTATTAAGGGAGATGGTGCAAACAAGCATATTGTCCTTTAGTTCCAGCTGGTTATTGGTGTGGGTAGTGTTAACCAGTACCAGATGGGGGGCGATTTTAATCTTTGCTACGTGGACCCCCTCTCCTCTTTGCACTCCCCTGGTTTCAGGGCCAAGAATTTCATAGTAACTTTGGGTTATTATTTCAGGTTAAATAAACATTCAACCCCAAAATCTAACTGAACAATTCCGTGTTTCCTGCCAGAAAGTTAATGGTACTCTAGAAGAAAGGATCTTGGCAGGACACAGCAACAATATATTAAACTGAAGTAATTAAGTGGAGCACACATTCATCGCATGAGTCATTGCTAGTGTCCTACACAGTCATTTAATCCTATGTTTAAAAAAAATATTTTTTTTTTGCTTGTGTGGCACCAACATATTGACCATCTTAGTGCAGATTTGAGTTACCCTCATCACTGTGACAAGTGAGGCTCGCAACCTAATTTACCGCAGACACACAAACATTAGCCGTGTACCAGGAAACATTGCAGCATAATATCGCTATGTAAGAAAGTACAGTACACAGTCATGCAATAGTAGGTGGCATATCTGTCATATCCTTCAACATGTGTCTAGGCATATTATGTGTAATACTGGCTCAACTAAATCCCAAGCACAGAAAACAATAGAATATTTTGTCCAGCATGCTAAGAAAATAGGGAAATTCCCTTAAAGAAACAATCGCAATGGTGAACTTCAAGATATGTTGCCTCCCCAAAATATGAGACACTTAGGCTAGAATTACTTGAGAAGATGTAGAGTCATACATAAACATTTTCCAGTCTGATCATCTTAATAACTATGATCTTACCAGAAAAGCAGTATTCACATTCAAATTATTTTTCTATAATGGAAACAACGTTTCCTATAAATTAAAATGTAGCTGTGTGTTAACACCTGGTTCAGTCCAGAACCCTGATCAGTCAAAACAAGAGGGACAAAGGGTGCATAAGGGCCCCAACAAGTCACTGCCTCGAGAGGTATATTTAGATATAGGTTAGAGCTGGCTTAATTGCATATAGACTTTTCAGCCATAACATTAACCCCTTAGTGACCAGCCCATTTTAGGCCTTAATGACCAAGCTATTTTATTCGTTTTTCTATAGTCGCATTCAAAGAGCTATAACGTTTTAATTTTTTCGTCTACATAGCTGTATGAGGACTTTTTTTTTGCGGGATTAGTTGTGCTTTTTAATAGCACCATTTTTTGGTACATATAATTTTTATATTAACTTTTATGAACCCTTTTGGGGGGGATTATAAAAAAAAAAAACTGAAATTCCGCCATTGTTCTATGCGTTTTTAAATTGACGCCGTTCACTATGCGACGTAAATAACATGTTACCTTTATTCTATGGGTCGGTACGATTACGGCGATACCACATATGTGGAGGTTTTTTTATGTTTTACGACTTTTGCACAATAAAAACACTTTTGAACTAAAATTATTTGTTTTTGCATCGTCGCTTTCCAAGAGCCGTAATTTTTTTATTTTTCCATCAATGTAGTGATTTTTTGGGCTTGTTTTCTGCGGGGCGAGACGTAGTTTTGATTGGTACTGTTTTGGGGTGCGTGGGACTTATTGATTCATTTTTATTATGACTTTTTTGGGGGGCAATGGAAAAAAATTGCAATTTCGCCATAGTTTTTTGCGTTTTTTTTTTACGGTGTTCACTTTGCGGTTTAAATTACATATTAACTTTATTAATGAAGTCATTACGGTCGCGGCGATCTCACATATGTGTACTTTTTTTTTTTTTTTTTACACTTTTACTAAATAAAACCACTTTTTATGGAAAAAAATGGTTTTATTTATTTTTTTACCCTACTTTTTATTAATAATCTTTATTTCACTTTGATGACTTATTTTATTAGTCCCACTAGGGGACTTTACTGTGCGATATTCCGATCGCTGCTATAATGCTCTGGTATACTTCGTATACCAGAGCATTATTGCCTGTCAGTGTAAATCTGACAGGCAATCTGTTAGGACGTGCCTCCGGCGCGTCCTAACAGGAATATGTCCAGGGCAGACCTGGGGGCTTTTATCAAGCCCCCGGCTGCCATGACACCCCATCGGAGACCCGCGATTTCATTTGCGGGCCGCCGATGGGTGACAGAGGGAGCGCACTCCCTCTGTAAACAAAGTTAAATGCCGCGGTCGCTATTGACGGCGGCATTTAACGGGTTAAACGGCCGCGATCGAAGTAAACTTCGATCGCGGGCGTTGGAGCAGGAGCTCAGCTGTCATCAGACAGCAGAGCCCCGGCTCCTGCCTGCACGGGAGACCCATGCAGGACTTAGACTAGGCGGACGTGAAAAGGCGTCAGCCTAGCCTAAAGCCCATTAGTGAATCACGTAAAAAGGCGTATTAGTGGTCACTAAGGGGTTAAAACCACCTGCCTAATATTGTGGGGGTCCTGCTTATGCCACCAAAACAACTCTGACCCTTTGATGGTTTGTTCTGGTATTGGGCACCAAGACATTAGCAGCAGTTCCTTTAAGTCCTGTAAGTTGTGAGGTGGGGCCTCCATGGATCGGACTTGTTTTTCCAGCACATCCCATAGATTCTGGATCAGATTAAAGTCTAGGGAATTTGGAGGGCAAGTTAGTACTTTGACCTTTGTCATGTTCCTCAAACCATTCCTGAACAATTTTTGCAGTGTGGCAGGGCGCATTATCCTGCTGAAAGAGGTCACTGTTGTTAGGAAATACTGTTGCCATAAAGGGATGTACTTGGTGTGCAACATTGTTTAGGTAGGTGTTACGTTAATTGAATGCCAGGATCCAAGCTTTCCCAGCAGAACATTGCCCAGAACATCACCCTGCCTCCACTGGCTTGTCTTCTTCCCATAGTGCATCCTCGTTCTATCTCTTCCCCAGGTAAATGAGGCACATGTGCCATCAACATGATGTAAAAGAAAACATGATTCATCAAACCAGGCTTCCGTCTTCCATTGCTCCATGGTCTAGTTCTTATACTCACATTCTTATCGTTGGCGCTTTTGGTGGGGGACAGGGGTGAACATGGGCGCTCTGACAGGTCTGCTGCTATGCATGCTAAACAAAGCAAGCTGCAATGCCCTGTGTGTTCTGACACCTTTATTTCATAGCCAGCAGTACGTTTTTCAGCACTTTGTGCCCCAGTAGCTCTTCAGTGAGATCCGACCAGACAGGTCCGCCTGCGCTCCCCATGCACATCAATGAGCCTTAGGCGCCCATAACCTCAATGCTGGTTATCCTTCCTTGGACCACATTTCTTAGGTACTACCAAAAGTAGTAGTGCCTTTTGTTCTGTGGTGATTTTGTGGCACAGCACGCAAGTTGTTTTTTTCCAATATTGAAAGTATAGGCTGCTGTGTTTTTAAAAAAAGGTAAAGAAAAAGACAAACCGGAAACACAAAAAAAAAAAAAATACATTAAAGTAAGCATTTATATAACGACAGATGTATCCAAACATATGGGTATTGTTTTCACATATTTGCACTGCAGACTTTTGGATCCTTCTGAAGAAAAAGGCAAAATAAAAATTGAAAAAATATAGAGGCATACAAAACAGTATAAAAATCCGTACATAGTGTATATTGGTACCGAGTTTTAACGTTTTCATTCATGTGCATTTCACACATAGAAACAGTAGCAGGGAAATTACATTTCTAGTGGCATTAGTAATATTCGGCCTCCTGCACACAGTCTGTACAGAGGCACAGAGTCCCTACGGCTTCATACCACTGAGCCATAGGTGCCCAGAGGGCTACTGTATGATGTCTCCCCAAAAAGTAATTCTTATATGGGACTATTCCTTCGTAATATGCCATCCAAAGGAGCATGCCATGATTTATTTTCTGTTGAACTCGTACAGAATGTACGGCCTTGTCGTCTTCTATGGTTACCGTATTACAGCTTCGTACAACTGGCAAGTTGTACAGAGTCATAATATAGTCGTGTGCATGAGATTAAGGGGCAGTTCACACAGACTTTTTTGGTGCTGATTTTTACTCGGAAGCCACATTGGAATCAGCGCCAAAAAAACCGTCAGAAACTGCCCCCCATTGATTTCAATGGGAGGTGGAAGCGTTTTTTTTCCACGGCAGCTTTTGGCCACTCTCGGGGAAAAAAAGCGGCATGTTCTTTCTTGCTGCCGTTCCGCCTCTGGACTCCTATTGAAATCAATGAGAGGCAGAGAAAGCTCTTTTGGCTGCGTTTTTTTGACCGTGGCCCTCAATGACCGCAGGTGAAAAACGCTGTGAAAAACGCGGCAAGAAAGTGCAAGCAGGTCAAAAGCTACCTCGAGGCAGATTTTTTCTGCCTGCAAAATCCTCTGTGTGAACAGGGCCTTAAAGGCAATTATAATAGAGTAGCTGTTAGCACATTGCCAAAGTCCTTCCCCTCTCTCCATTCACACAAGAATAAACACAGAATAAGCGGTTCTCTGGGAGTAAATAAATACAGCTCAACTGCTAAGATACTAATCTCATAATATACTGTAATGTACTATATATACTATTATACAATACACGGTACAAGGAAATTAGATTGTCTTTATGTATCCCTACAGAACCCCTTTATGGGCAGTTGGTCATTTTATACTCCCTATAATAAAAATACAACATAAGCAGACCTCAAATGTGGCACTGTGTATTCTGAGAATGAGGGTCGAGCAGGTCGGACCCTCTCTTGTTTTTTCAAAATAGCAAAGTTCAATAAAAAATAACTTCACAATGAGACAAAGAATGACATTTACCCCTAGATAGCTTCCCAGAGACGATAACCGTCGTGTTTGCTTTGGGTCAGTACACAGGTATGCCAGCTAAACACAGGACGTATTGTATTACTGACACCTTCTCATTGATTTTTTAATGCTGAGTGATAGTGGGATCATTAAACTATTAAGAAATTAAGCAATTACTTTTAAAAAGATATAATAATAGCAACAAGCGAATAACAAAAAGTATTAAAACATAACATGATAAAATGAGTCTTCTATCTGGTTATCTCGTCTGTGACATTCCAGATTATCTTGTCGTTCAGACTCCAAATGAAAGAAATGTAAAAGTGTTATCCGAACAAAATAACTTATCACCTTTCCACAGGATAAGGGCTCATTCAGACAAGCGTAAAACTCGTCCGTGTGCTGTGTGTGAAAATGACTGACCCATTGATTTCAATGGGACCATTCACACGTGCAGGAGTTTTCACGCACCTACGCGGCCATTGTAGTCTATGGGTGCGTGAAAATCACGCATAGCACGCGGATGCACATCCGTGTGCTGTGTGTGGTTTTTTGCATCAGTTCCATTGAAAATTTAAAAAAAAGATGTGCTTTGCGAGTGCGTGAAAAACAAGTGCCACTCGCAAAGCACAGATGCAATTACGCAACACACACGGACCAGATTTACGTGTGTAAATCTGTCACGCTCGTGTGAATGTAGTCTGTGATAAATGTCTGATCGCTAATCGGTCGTACTGTTGGAAACCCACCCATCAAGAGTACTGGTTTCATGAGTCCCCTGAATGAACGGAGCGGCGGTCACACACCTAAGGGCTCATTCAGAAGAGAGTAATACTTGTCCGCGTCCTGTGCGCTGAAATCAATCACAGCACACAGACCCATGCAATTCAATGGGGACCATTCACACATGCGTTGTTTCTCACGCAGCGTGTGTCCGTTGCCTGACACTCACTGCATGTCCTATAGTGGTACATTTTGAACCTAGTCACCTATTGAAGTCTATGGGTGCGTGATAACCACGGACAGCACACGGACGACTTCATTGCTTTTCTATGTATTTGATGCGTGAAACACTGACAGCACAGAGAAAAAAAACGGTAAAAAAAATTAAGTGCATGCACGGTCGTAATAAACGCATGCAATACGGATGCTAATACACAACGCACACGGACAAGAAATGTAGGAAAAAAGATGTGTTTTATACGCACGCAAATCGGACACATTCGTCTGAATGTATCCTTAGTATGTACACCACAACATTTAAATGAAACGTAATCATGTTGTTAAAATTGCAGAATTTTTTTTTAAGGAAAATATACTCTTAGGCCGGGTTCCAACAGAATTCTGTGCAGATATTCCGCAGCATTTACACTAGGCAGCAAAGTGGATGAGATTTGAACAAATCTTATCCAAACGCTGTGGAAAAAAACAGTCGAAAAAACTTTCATACATTGACCTGTGGTGCAGTTTTTTATTCCGCAGCATGTCAATTGACATGCTGCAAAATGGCGGCTTTTCTGTTGCGGTTTTTCCTTATTGTATTCAATGGGAGGTAAAACCCGCAACAAATAGAAAGTGTTGCGATTTTTGCAGTGGAAAAGCTGTGATTCTGCCGCAAAAATCACAACTCAGAATTATTATTTTTTTTGTGTAAAATAAATAAAAAAGCTTATACTTACAGCCCGGCCACTGTTAGGCCCCATGCACTCGGCCGTGCCCATAATTACGGGCTGCGATTGCGAGCACGGCTGCGGACAAGCACTTTCGGCCCGTGCACCCATACAAAGTATGGGAGCACGGTCCTTAAAAAGCAAAAGATAGGACATGTCCGATCTTTGGATACCTTCCCGTAAATATACGGGAAGGTGTCCGTGGACACTAGAAGTGAATGGGTCCGTAATTGCGGTCCGCAATTACGGACGATTTTTACGGTCGTGTGCATGGGGCCTTATAGTGACGATTTCTTCTGTTTTCGTCCAAGCCAGCCTCCTTGGGATGACGTTTCATCCCAGGAGGCTGGCATGGACGAAGACGGAGATTGGCGTAAGTATGGACATTTTTTTTATTTTTTTCCCATCCACTGTTTTCCCCAACGGAGATTCTGCCAGAAGAACTGCACCACAATTTGATGCGTTTTTTTCAGACAGAATTTCCTGCATGTTCCAGGACGGAAAGGCTTTTACTTTTACGCAGTGTATCTGCCCTGTGTGAACATGGCCTTACTATGATTTACTATTTGCAGTTGGAGC
Source organism: Rhinoderma darwinii (assembly GCF_050947455.1). Lineage (NCBI taxonomy): Eukaryota > Metazoa > Chordata > Amphibia > Anura > Rhinodermatidae > Rhinoderma > Rhinoderma darwinii. The sequence goes on along the minus strand of NC_134687.1, from coordinate 91,569,545 downwards.
TGTGGTAAACAACCCAGAACCACACATTGACCAATAAAGTGTAATTCGTGTGTGTTGTACGTTTCTAGGTAAGGCTTTTGTTTATTAGAGATCTCAGAAGTATCGGCCCATTAATGAAAATTGTTCTTTAATATTTTATTACTATACTGAGAATTGATTTTCCCTAAGGGCGGATCAAAATGTAACAACCCAAAAAACAAACACTTTCCGGCACGTCGTTTTTGTACAACATTGGTAGGTTTTAATATAAGTTTTTGTGTGAGGAAGTTTTTTTTTATTTTAGGCTTTAAGTTTGAAAAGTAAAAATTCTAAAAAAAAGATCTACTTGGTGAAAATCTCTTTTTTTTTCTTCTTTCACATGTCAAGTGCTAGATATAGATCCTTCTACTCATTATCTTTCAGATGCCTGACATTCCTTCACATTCATGGCAAATATGTTGGTAGTTAGGCGAACATCCCCACCCAATAAGCTCTTTAAACTTGCAGCTGTAAACTATTGTTCTGAGGTTATTGTCCTCATAGATCAGGATTGAACATTGAATCCCTAGACAGTTCTATGTCACAGCAGACACAATGGTTTGTCTTCCTACTGCTTAGGCCTCGTGCACACTTCCGACACAGTTTTCACGGACGTTTTTGACGGATCAGTGTGACCGTTTTAGCGGCCGTGTGCACTCCCATGTGCACTCCGTGTTCCCGAGCGCCGAGCATGGTACTGTCCAGGGTGCTGAAAGAGTTAATGGGCTGCACTGATCGTCGGTAACTCTTTCAGCACCCTGGACAGTACCCTGGACATGCTCGGCGCTCGGAAAATACAATTTTAATGAAATTAAAAAAATCAGTTCATACTTACTTTCCTCCTGTCCGGCCTCCAGTGATGACGTTTCATCCATGTCAAGGCTGCAGCCAATCACAGGCTGTAGTGGCGGTCACACACGTCACGATGACGTCAGAAGGCCGGCCTCCGGGGATGACGCTTCATCCCACGTGACCGCCTCTGCAGCCAATCACAGGCTGCTGAGTCAGAAAGGAAGGTCGGACTGGAGGAAGAAGAGGGACTCGTCACCAAGACAACGACCGGGTACGTATGAACTGCTTTTTACTTTATTTTTAATCAGCAGCCCTTTTTCTCTATCAGTGATTGATAGAGACAAGTGGCTGCCGATTAGTGTAATATTTCTGTAATGTATTTCTGGCCGCCCGGCGGTTGCTAGGCAATGGCTTCGTCACACACGGACGGCACACGGATGCCTTCCGTGTGCCTTCAGTTTTTTTGACGGCCCCATTGACTTGCATGGGCCTCATGGTCACGGAATCTCGGACCAAAGTAGGACATGCTCTACTTTGGATCGGAACGGAGCAACGGGACCATCAAAAAAACTGAAGTGTGCATGGCCCCATTGAAATTAATGGGTCAGGGTGCTATCAGTGACTAAAACGGATAGCACCCTGAAGGAAAAAACTGAAGTGGGCATGAGGCCTTATAAGTGATGAGTGATAATAGGATGGGGTGGCCTTATACTTCTGCTTGGATTATTCCACCTTATTGTCCTGTAAGGGCTCATTCAGACGAGCGTGTAACTCGTCCGTGTGATGGCCGTTAAAACAAGGTCCGTCACTCGGACTCATGTATTTCAATGGGGCCGTTCACATGGACGTTGTTTCAATAGAGTGTGCGACGGGTCTGTGGAAAAATAGGACATGTCCTATTTTCCTGCGTTTTCACGCATCCCTCCTTAGACTCTGGAACAGCAGTTTTTCATGTCCAAGGTTGGCCACGTTCGTGTGAATGTAGCCTAAGAGCTAGAGCAGTCTATTTACCTTGCATTCAGTTTCATATCAGAATTTCAGATATGATGGTTATGTCTATTAAAAACAGAAAAAAGCTTACAAGGAATATAATATCTGAATGTCTTCAATTAACCAATCTCCGCTCCGTTTACAAATCCACCAGTGAGCTACGGGTGTTGTAGTTACCAACCATACACTTTGTTGTCTGGTGCAACTACGACTAGCCGGCCAAATACACAGAATGTCCCTTTCTTGATAAGAGCATGTATCAGATGACCAGAACCTTTAGTACAACTTATTTGTAGACTTCATATATCAGTAACTTTCATATTTTATACACTAATAAATGTTTGACTTATTTTATGTAATGCGACTGTCTAGTGCATATGATGCCAGGGTTGAATAATTATAATCAGCATTATTTCTCATTATTTCTCATGTAAGATTACACCAGCAGCTAGAAGTCATCATCGCGATCCTAATTCTATTCACTAAGTGACATGCGTGACCAAGACTTTTTCACTACACTGCCCTCTAGTGGCAATATGGGGGGAAGCATTTGTCTGAGAAAATACAGTGGACAGCCACCGCAGTGACATCACTTACCACAGCGTCTGCCTGTCCACTCCATTCTAATGTGGAGCCATAGGGAAAGAGGATAGATGAGTATTAAATAAAGAAAATAAAAAAAGATCTCACCAATGATCTATTAAAGCATACCTAACCTTTCACGTGACATTTCAGAATAAGGCCAATTTCACATGACTGAGTGCTACTCGGGCCATTTTTTCATGGCATCCAAGTGGCACCCGATTAGTTTTCACCGACCCATTCACTTTAGCGGGTGATTTGGGTCTGTGAAAATGGGCTTGACTCTCCGATCAGTGGAAAGATAGAACATGTCCTATCTTTCCACAGATCACGGAAGGGACTAGAGCAGCACACATGGTGGTGTGCATTAGGCCTAAGCGTGTACAAGAGGAATATTGGTAAAGACCCTAGCAGCTGGCAGGGATAATTTTAATGAACAAACAGATAGATGTGCTAGGCACAAAGAAGTCCCAAATTTCCCAGCTGCTATAGAATTAATTAAAATATAACTTTTAATGTTTAAATTAGAAACAAGTTGGAAACAAGTTGCAGTAAATAGGGTAAATAGTTGTACAATAGTTTGTTCAATTAAAATTTTTCTTCAGAGCTGGTTAGTCTAACGTTGGAGATCTGGTGTATATTAGGATCTCAGTGTGTCAGGCATGGACGGCAGCTGCAGACTGCTCGGGCAGCCTCTATTATGACACAGTGGTAGAGTTTGTTTGTTAGACCAGCAATGATTTTAAAAAAGAAACGCTAGCCCCCCCGACATGTTTCACTGCTTCAGCAGCGTCCTCAGGGGATAATTTCAGGGCTATTACTCGCGCGTTTGATTTCCTCTTCCTTATATAGTGAGGAGACACCTCTTTCATGGTGTGTCATCACCCTGAGACAACCAATAGAGATTGTGAACCGGGACGAGCCTTCTCTGTGTTTGACTGACACAGAGATTGGCCTATCATATGTAGAGGTCGTTGTTCCGGACATGTGGAATACTTAGTGCATGCGCACTACAGTTAAATCAGGTAATAGAATCAGGTAATAAAATTTATGGCTTTCTGGAGATCGTTATTCTCAGCGGACCTGATGGTGATGCCCGAAACTGATACGATACATTGTATATAGAGGTGCATTCTATGTTGCCGGCGAAATCTTAGTTTTTTATCAAGCAATGGAGTTGTCTGATGAAATAGGTCATTGGTTCCATAGATATATATATATCTGTAATACAGACAGGGATGTCATTGTTGAGATCAGACTCTAAGTAGCGACGCCTGCGTGCCTTAGTTAGATCCGGACATAGAATTATGATGTTAACCCCTTCCCGCTCCTTGACGTACTATTACGTCATGGCAGCTGTATCGTTCGCGCTCCATGCCGTAATAGTACGTCTCGGGAGTAACGGCCGTTTCGGCCGTCCTCCCGACACATACAGGAGCTGTGACGCTGCTGTCTTGTTCAGCAGCTGTCACAGCTCCTACAGCGGGGACCGATCGCTGTGTCCCCGCTGATTAACCCCTTAAAAGCCGCGTTCTATAGAGATCGCGGCTTTTTAGGGGTTAAGCTGCCATCGCCGGCCTGCTACGCGATAGCGGCCGGCGATGGTGACTATGGCAACCGGACACCAAACAATGGCGTCCGGCTATGCCATAGACGGAAGCCTAGTGGGTCCTGACAACGTCAGGACCCACTATGCTTGCTGTCAGTGAGTAGCTGACAGTTCTAATACACTGCACTACGCATGTAGTGCAGTGTATTAGAATAGCGATCAGGGCCTCCTGCCCTCATGTCCCCTAGTGGGACAAAGTAATAAAGTAAAAAAAAAGTTTAAAAAAGTTGTGTAAAAATAAGAAAATAAAAGATTTAAAAGTATTAAAAGTAAAAATCCCCCTTTTTCCCTTATCAGTCCTTTATTATTAATTAAAATATATAAACAAACAAATCAACTATACATAATTGGTATCGCCGCGTCCGTAACGGCCTGAACTACAAAATTATTTCGTTATTTATCCCGCACGGTGAACGCCGTAAAAGAAAATAATAATAAACCGAACCACAATCACAATTCTTTGGTCACTTCACCTCCCAAAAAATGGAATAAAAAGAGATCAAAAAGTCGCATGTACCGAAAAATGGTACTGATCGAAACTACAGTTCGTTACGCAAAAAATAAGTCCTCGCACGGCTTTATTGATTGAAAAATAAAAACGTTATGGCTCTTAGAATAAGGCAACACAAAAAGTGAATGATTGTTTACAAAACGTATTTTATTGTGCAAACGCCATAAGACATAAAAAAAAACAATAAACATCTGGTATCGCCGTAATCGTATCGCCCCGCAGAATAAAGTGAATATGTCATTTATAGCGCACGGTGAACGCTGTAAAAAAAAAACGAAAAAAAGAACAATCGTACAATTGCTGTTTTTTAGTCACCACGCCACCTAAAAATAGAATAAAAACTGATCAAAAAGCCGCATGCACCCCAAGAAAACTACAATGGATTCCTCAAGGGGTCTAGTTTCCAAATTGGGGTCACTTTTGGGGGGTTCCCAATGTTTTGGCACCACAAGACCTCTTCAAACCGGACATGGTGCCTAATAAAAAAGAGGCTTCAAAATCCACTAGGTGCTCCTTTGCTTCGGAGGCCGATGCTTCAGTCCATTACCGCACTAGGGCCACATGTGGGATATTTCTAAAAACTGCAGAATCTGGGCAATACGTATTAAGTTGCGTTTCTCTGATAAATCCTTTTGTGTTATAAAAAAAATGGTATAAAGAGGATTTTCTGACAAAAAAAAAAATGTAAATTTCACCTCTACTTTGCTCTAAATTCCCGTGAAACACCTAAAGGGTCCATAAACTTTCTAAATGCTGTTGTGAATACTTTGAGGGGTCTAGTTTCTAAAATGGGGTATTTGATAGGGGTTTCTAATATATGGGCCCCTCAAAGCAACTTCAGAACTGAACTGGAACCTAAAAAAATAAATAAATGAGGCAATACTTCGCTTCTTACATTATACTGATAATGAGCCGTGCCCACCCCGAGATGACCCCAGTTTTGACCGTTTGTATAAACAGAGACCCCTATTAGACCGTTCCAGTGCCCGGTTTTCCCCAGCATACACCCCTGAGAAGTGTATTTCTATTGATGAGTCCCTGGTACATTTTAAAGGGAGGGTTCAATTCCGCCAGTACCTGCCGGGTAAGAGGGCAAGGTATGGCGTGAAGATGTATAAGCTGTGAGAGTGCATCAGGGTATACCTACAGGTTTAGGATATATGAAAGAAAGGCCACCCCCAAACCAGACTGCATCCTGGACTACAATAGGTACATGGGAGGGATGGACTTGTAAGATCAAGCCCTGAAGCCCTACAGCGCCATGCGGTGTGGTATAAGAAGCTGGCCGGGCACATCATACAGATGGCATTGTACAATGCGTACATGCTACGTCGATGTGCAGGCCAGACGGGAACTTTCCTGGAATTTCAAGAGGTGATTATCAAGAACCTAATCTTTAGGGACCAAGAAGGGGGGGCACCCAGTACTTCTGGAAGCGAGCCCACACGCATCGTACCAGGGCGGCAACACTTTCCAGGAGAAGTTCCCGAAACTGGCAAGAAGGGAAAAAGTCAAAAGAGGTGCAAAGTCTGCTATAAGAGGGGGTAAGGGAGGACACAATATATCAATGTGACACGTGTCCCGAATAACCAGAGCTCTGTATGAAAGTGTTTTAAAATTTATCATACATCCCTTGGTTTATAATTTACCCCAATTTTACTTACCCTGATGCACTCCACACAGCTTATCCCGCCTCGTCTTTCCCCTCTGGGCCCTGCTGTGTGTCCAGGCAGCTGATAACAGCCACATGTAGGGTATTGCCATACCCGGGAGAACCCACATTACAGTTTATGGGGTGTAGGTCTCCGGTCAAAATGCTCACTACACATCTAGATGAATGCCTTAAGGGTGTAGTTTTTAAAACGGGGTCACTTCTTGGGGGTTTCAACTGTTCTGGTACCTCAGGGGCTTCTGCATACATGACTTCGCACTAGAAAATCCCCAGTAGGCCAAATGGTGGTCCTTTCCTTCTGAGCCCTCCCATGGGCCCAAACGGCAGTTTATCACAACAAATGGGGTATTGCGGCCCTCAGAACAAATTGCGCAACAGAATGGGGTATTTTGTTTCTTGTGAAAATAAGAAATTTTCAGCCAAAACTACATATTATTTGAAAAAAATAATTTTGTTTTCATTCCCAGCCCAATTCAAATAAGTTCTGTGAAAAAACTATGGGGTCAAAATGGTCACAACACCCATAAATGAAGTCCTTGAGGGGTGTAGTTTCCAAAATGGGGTCATTTGTGGTTGGTTTCTATTGCTTTGATACCTCTGGGGCTCTGCAAATGCGACATGGCACCCGAAAACCAATCCAGCAAAATCTGGACTCCAAAGAACACACAGCGCTCCTTTCCTTCTGAGCCCTCCCATGGGCCCAAACGGCAGTTTATCACCACAAATGGGGTATTTCCGCACTCAGGACAAATTGGGCAACAGAATGGAGTATTTTATTTCTTGTGAAAATAAGAATTTTTGAGCTAAAATGACATATTATTGGAAAAAATATATTTTTTTTTAATTCCCAGCCCAATTCAAATTAGTTCTGTGAAGAAACTATGGAGTCTAAATGGTCACATTACCCATAAATGAATTCCTTGAGGGGTGTAGTTTCCAAAATGGGGTCACTTCTGGTGGGTTTCCATTGCTTTGATACCTCTGGGGCTCTGCAAATGCGACATGGCACCCGAAAACCAAACCAGCAAAATCTGTACTCCAAAGAACACACAGCGCTCCTTCCCTTCTGAGGCCTCCCATGGGCCCAAACGGCAGTTTATTGCCACAAATGGGGTATTGATGCACTCAGGAGAAATTGGGCAACAAAATTGAGTATTTTGTTCCCTGTGAAAATAAGAAATTTTGGTAAAAAATTACATCTTATTGGAAAAAATGTCATTTTTTTAATGTCACAGCCCAATTGAAATAGGTGCTGTGAAAAAACTGTGTGGTCAAAATGCTAACAACAACCATAAATGAATTCCTTGAGGGGTGTAGTTTCCAAAATGGGGTCACTTTTGGTGGGTTTCCATTGCTTTGATACCTCTGAGGCTCTGCAAATGCGACATGGCACCCGAAAACCAATCCAACAAAATCTGGACTCCAACAAACATATAGCGCTCCTTTCCTTCTGAGCCCTCCCATGGGCCCAAACGGCAGTTTATCACCACAAATGGGGTATTGCCACACTAAGGACAAATTGGGCAACAAAATGGGGTATTTTGTTCCTTGTGAAAATAAGAAATTTTGATCACAAATGACATTTTATTGGAAAAAATGACATTTTTTTCATTTCAGAGCCCAATTCAAATACGTGCTGTGAAAAAACTGTGCGGTCAAAATGGTAACAACAACCCTAAATGAATTCCTTGAGGGGTGTAGTTTCCAAAATGGGGTCACTATTGGGGGATTCCTACTGTTTTGACACCTCAACACCTCTTCAAACCTGGCATGCTGCCTAAAATATATTCTAATAAAAAAGAGGACTCAAAATGCACTAGGTGCTTCTTTGCTTCTAGGGCTTGTGTTTTAGTCCACAAGCGCACTAGAGCCACATGTGGGACATTTCTAAAAACTGCAGAATCTGGACAATACATATTTAGTAGTGTTTCTCTGGTAAAACCTTCTGTGTTACAGAAAAAAAAATGAATAAAATTGAAATTCAGCAAGAAAAATGAAATTTGCAAATTTCACCTCCACTTTGCTTTAATTCCTGTGAAATGCCTGAAGGGTTAAAAAACTTTCTAACTGCTGTTTTGAATACTTTGAGGGGTCTAGTTTTTAAAATGGGGTGTTTTATCAGGGTTTCTAATACATAGGCCCCACAAAGCCACTTCAGAACTCAAGAGGTACCTTAAAAAAAAGGCTTTTGAAATTTTCTTAAAAATATGAGAAATTGCTGTTTATGTTCTAAGCCTTGTAACGTCCAAGAAAAATAAAAGAATGTTCAAAAAACTATGCCAATCTAAAGTAGACATATGGGAAATGTGAACTAGTAACTATTTTGGGTGGTATAACCGTCTGTTTTACAAGCAGATGCATTTAAATTCTGAAAAATGCAATTTTTTCAAAATTTTCTCTACATTTTGCAATTTTTCACCAATAAACACTGAATATATCGACCAAATTTTACCACGAACATGAAGCCCAATGTGTCACGAGAAAACAATCTCAGAATCGCTTGGGTAGGTTTAAGCATTCCGACGTTATTACCACATAAAGTGAAATATGTCAGATTTGAAAAATGGGCTCTGAGCCTTAAGGCCAAAAATAGGCTGCGTCCTTAAGGGGTTAAGGGGAACCACTATTATCACTGAAGATGCCGTAAAAAACGAGAGAGAAAAGAGTAAATGTGCTCTGTATTCAGGTGCACTGCATCTTATCGGCTGCGTCTACGTTTACTGGCATTTAGTGTAGATCCTAGATTTAGAGGTAGTTGCATCTAGATGTATATATATTTGTTGAGATGACAATAAGATATGGCCTTTATTGAGACCACTGCTGTCATCAGAGAATACCGCAGCAGATAAATGCGCTGTATGTACAGTCGCGTTACATATTATTATCTAAATTTAGATTTGCCTGCTGTGATGTTGTTACTGTAAGTCACATCTATATTTACCCACATATGATTAAATTACTATGTGGCAGGTGTATTTTCTAAGGAGAACCAGAATATGCGCCGTGTGTGCCGGCGTGTGAGGTATTGACTACTACGTCTTAGTTTCTCATCCTAATGTAGTTGCACTGTTTGAGTAACTGTTTAGATGTATATATACATCCACAAACAGTAGTGGTAATTGAAGTGCTGGCATCGGTGTCCGTGGTGATGACATGTATAGAGGGAGAGGAAAAATGTCTCATTTTAAATTGTACAACGGCGATGCGTTGTGAGTCTGTTGTCAAAACTGCTTGTTGAGTATGCTGATATATATTGATAATTGTATGTTTTTTTGTTTTTGTTTTTTTGGAAGTCCTGTATAGCATCCTATTAGTTAATAGGTAGTAGTTAGGGTAGATGTGTGTGGAATTGGTACTAGTGACTGTGGTAGTATAAGTAAGTGAATGTATGGGGGAAAGCTATGGAGAAATTTCTGAGTAGGTTATGGATAACCTACAGGAAAGCAGCAAATGTGAAACCCTCATTGAGACCATTGGGACTGAGAGAATTGAGTCTGTGTATCCAGCGTGCCTCTTCTTGTAATAATTTTTTGTCTAAGTTTCCAGACCTTGGACCCAGTTTTACTTGTGCAATACCCCAGAATTTGAGAGTGTTACTATTTCCTTGATGAAAGTACCTAATGTGCCTCGAGAGGGGTGTATCTTCTTGTGTGTTAATTGTACTGATGTGCTTTGAGATCCTTCTTCTTAGTTGTTGGACGGTCTTGCCGATGTAGAGTTTTGGACATGGACAAGTGGCGGCATATATAACACCGCTACTCTGGCAGTTGATAAATTGCCTTATAGTATATTGTTTATCGTCCACTGGGTTTTTGCTATACAGGACTTCCAAAAAAACAAAAACAAAAAAACATACAATTATCAATATATATCAGCATACTCAACAAGCAGTTTTGACAACAGACTCACAACGCATCGCCGTTGTACAATTTAAAATGAGACATTTTTCCTCTCCCTCTATACATGTCATCACCACGGACACCGATGCCAGCACTTCAATTACCACTACTGTTTGTGGATGTATATATACATCTAAACAGTTACTCAAACAGTGCAACTACATTAGGATGAGAAACTAAGACGTAGTAGTCAATACCTCACACGCCGGCACACACGGCGCATATTCTGGTTCTCCTTAGAAAATACACCTGCCACATAGTAATTTAATCATATGTGGGTAAATATAGATGTGACTTACAGTAACAACATCACAGCAGGCAAATCTAAATTTAGATAATATGTAACGCGACTGTACATACAGCGCATTTATCTGCTGCGGTATTCTCTGATGACAGCAGTGGTCTCAATAAAGGCCATATCTTATTGTCATCTCAACAAATATATATACATCTAGATGCAACTACCTCTAAATCTAGGATCTACACTAAATGCCAGTAAACGTAGACGCAGCCGATAAGATGCAGTGCACCTGAATACAGAGCACATTTACTCTTTTCTCTCGTTTTTTACGGCATCTTCAGTGATAATAGTGGTTCCCCTTAACATCATAATTCTATGTCCGGATCTAACTAAGGCACGCAGGCGTCGCTACTTAGAGTCTGATCTCAACAATGACATCCCTGTCTGTATTACAGATATATATATATCTATGGAACCAATGACCTATTTCATCAGACAACTCCATTGCTTGATAAAAAACTAAGATTTCGCCGGCAACATAGAATGCACCTGTATATACAATGTATCGTATCAGTTTCGGGCATCACCATCAGGTCCGCTGAGAATAACGATCTCCAGAAAGCCATAAATTTTATTACCTGATTCTATTACCTGATTTAACTGTAGTGCGCATGCACTAAGTATTCCACATGTCCGGAACAACGACCTCTACATATGATAGGCCAATCTCTGTGTCAGTCAAACACAGAGAAGGCTCGTCCCGGTTCACAATCTCTATTGGTTGTCTCAGGGTGATGACACACCATGAAAGAGGTGTCTCCTCACTATATAAGGAAGAGGAAATCAAACGCGCGAGTAATAGCCCTGAAATTATCCCCTGAGGACGCTGCTGAAGCAGTGAAACATGTCGGGGGGGCTAGCGTTTCTTTTTTAAAATCATTGCTGGTCTAACAAACAAACTCTACCACTGTGTCATAATAGAGGCTGCCCGAGCAGTCTGCAGCTGCCGTCCATGCCTGACACACTGAGATCCTAATATACACCAGATCTCCAACGTTAGACTAACCAGCTCTGAAGAAAAATTTTAATTGAACAAACTATTGTACAACTATTTACCCTATTTACTGCAACTTGTTTCCAACTTGTTTCTAATTTAAACATTAAAAGTTATATTTTAATTAATTCTATAGCAGCTGGGAAATTTGGGACTTCTTTGTGCCTAGCACATCTATCTGTTTGTACAAGAGGAATATAGCACACAAAGAAATGGCGACAGCACACTGCGAACGCTAATGTCACCTAAACTGCTAAATATAAATAAATATGCATTATGGCTAAATCTACTTACAATAGGGAGGTTCTTAGTGCACATTTTGATCAAAAAGTGTTTGCCCACCTGCCACGACAAGGCGACCTCTGTAAGGTGGGGACCTACTCTGCACATACACCCAGAACTGGGACTAAGTCTACATATATCTGGGTGTATGTGCAGAGTAGGTCCCCACATATGGAGGACGCTTTGTCGTGGCAGGTGGGCAAACACTTTTTGATCAAAAACATGCACAAAGAACTTCCCTATTGTAAGTAGATTTAGCCGTAATGCATATTTATTTATAGTTAGCGGTTAAGGTGACATTAGTGTTTGCAGCGTGCTGTCGCCATTTTTTTGTGTGCTGTATATTTGCAGTCACAGGCGTCCTTGCACCTACATATGTTTTGTTTCATTTTGTTGGAATGTGCTGTTAAAACTTTTGTGTTTGTGTGATACATGAGGAATACCTCATATGTGCGTCCATGATGAATACCACTAATTCTTGCCATTATATGACTTGTATATGGCATTATTTAGCAGTTTTCTCCGCTGAAGACTCTATCTCTAATTCTCAGTTTTCTCTAAACTAGTTGGTGGAGCCTAATGTCTTCTATACACTACACAGAGAAGAGGAGACTCCCCTATCACTATCTATCACATATATAGAAGTAGAAACAGCATGGCAGACATTATACAGCAATAATGAGCAGTGTAGCTGAGAATCCAGCACTGGGGTGAGATTTAACACTTAGGCTGGGTTCACACGACCTATTTTCAGGCGTAATGGAGGCGTTTTAAGCCTCGAATTACGCCTGAAAACACGGCTCCAAAACGTCGGCAAACATCTGCCCATTCATTTCAATGGGTTTGCCGATGTACTGTGCCAACGACCTGTAATTTTACGCGTCGCTGTCAAAAGACGGCGCGTAAAATAACAGCCTCATCAAAGAAGTGCAGGACACTTCTTGGGACGTAATTGGAGCCGTTTTTCATTGAATCCAATGAAGAACCGCTCCAAATTACGTCCGTAATTGACGCCTCGCAAAGCGCGAGTACGAGCAATTACGTCTGAAATGGTATGTTCACACGCTAGACTAAAAACGTCTGAAAATACGGAGCTGTTTTCAAGGAAAAACAGCTCCTTATTTTCAGACGTTTTTTAAGCCACTCACGATTTTCGTGGCGGTTTTTTATGGCCATTTTTGGAGCGGTTTTCAATAGAGTCTATGAAAAAAGGCTCCAAAAATGTCCCAAGAAGTGACCTGCACTTCTTTTTCGCGGCCGTTTTTTTACGCGGGCCTTTTTTCAAAACTGCTGCGTAAAAAAATGGCCCGTCGGAACAGAACGCAGTTTTTCCCATTGAAATCAATGGGCAGATGTTTAGAGGCGTTCTGCTTCCGAATTTCCAGCCGTTTTTTGGACGTTTACGGCCCCAAAAATGGCTGAAAATAGGCCGTGTGAACATACCCTTACTAGGAAGCTGCTGCAGCAATCTCTTTGCCTCTTTCTCACTCGGCTCCTGCTACCTCCTCCCCTCTCCATAGACTTCTATTGGCAGCTGTAACTTGATCCCTCTGTGTGCTGATAGTCCGTCTCTTCTTGAGGAGACGGAAAAAGCAATAAATTCAGAGTAAGTGAACAGTTAGGCTGGGTTCACACGAGCATGTTACGTCCGTAAAGGACGGAACGTATTTCGGCCGCAAGTCCCGGACCGAACACACTGCAGGGAGTCGGGCTCCTAGCATCATAGTTATGTACGACGCTAGGAGTCCCTGCCTCGCTGCAGGACAACTGTCCCGTACTGTAATCATGTTTTCAGTACGGGACAGTAGTTCCACGGAGAGGCAGGGACTCCTAGCGTCGTACATAACTATGATGCTAGGAGCCCGGCTCCCTGCAGTGTGTTCGGTCCTGGACTTGCGGCCGAAATACGCTCCGTCCTTACGGACGTAACATGCTCGTGTGAACCCAGTCTTAGGAGGAAGTGGAGATAAGGGGGAAGAAGCCTGATAAGTGGAGAAAGAGATATTTTTTCTAATAAGATAATAATGATCTTTATTTATATAGAGCCAACATATTCCGCAGCACTTTACAATTCAGGTATATTACAAAGTTTCTTATATTCACTTGCACTATTGATTTATGCAAAATCATACATAACAATAGTGCAGAGCTAAATAGGTCATGAATATGGATTGTTTAGACTGCATGGTTGTCTCATGAAGGTAACACTTTTTTAAATGGAAGCTTTTATGGCCAGAGGAAGCCACTTCTAGCTATGCATACATGTACAGCCACTGCAGGGGAAATGTAGTATTACATGGCCCATCAAAGTCTTCTATAGGCACTAATAGGTCATATGGACTGGAATTATCCTAAGACTGCAACTGCAGGTACGTCTGGTCATTTTACACCTATGTTAATTTTCCCAGAAAGGCCATGCTGGATACCTCAAGTAGTAATGGTTGGCCAGGTGTACCATGCACAAGATTTGTAAATTTTACTCAAAATGTGTCTCTCGTTGAAAAGATTAAATTGACGTACCATCATTTACAGATATTCACTCCAATGTCCCCACAGACTGATGCTGCTCAGGTTTATTATTACTGATAGCAAGTCCACAGCAGTCCTTTCCTAAGGCTTTGTTCACACGGCATATGTTCAGGCTGTAAAATACTAGGCTGATTTCAAGAGAACACAGCCTCTGAAATCAATGCGTATTTTGAGGAGTATTTTCGTAGCATTTTTAGGAGTGTGAATGGGAAAAATTTGCTTTAAAATGCTTCAAGAAGGGACAAGTCACTTTTTTTTATATGAAGCTTATTTTTACAAGGCATTTTTCTTATTCAGCAGCATAAAAATATGCCTCCTATGAACTACGCAGCATATTTTAATGGGAAGCTGTTTGCAGGCATTTTGGAGCGTAATATGAGCCTTTTTACCCTCCGACATATGCCTAAAAATATGCCATGTGAACATGGCCTAATAATCTCATACCCCAGAAGTCGGGTGTACACAGACAACATTGCTCAGCATTATTCTGTAGCGCAGCATGGCCTTCTTGGTTTCTGGGGTCATGTTGCATCTCCTGGTTTCATCTTTCTCATTGGAATGAGATTCTTGTGGAGAAAATGCTTGATTTCACACAGGAATGAAGGAGGGTTGTGTCGTGGGGCGAGATCCTTGTGGTGCCAGGCAGATAACCTTTCATATGTATTAATCAAGTCATGACGGCTGCTGATATTTGTCCACTTTCAGGTATGTGATATTGCAGTTTTTTGTTAATATTTTACAGGTGCCTTATTATATACACGTACCAGCCCTATAAGTTCATACTAGGGACTCGATCGATGGATGAAAAAAGATGACATATGGCTTTGAGAACACAAGTTATAAACAAGATCCCATTGAAATCATTGGGTTCCATCATCCAATGCCCATTGCTATACATTTTTGGACTTTTAAAGTTTGAAGTAAATAGAAAAAAAACCTGGTGTGAACAGAGCCTAAGTGGGCTTAGAGCATGATTGCACATTCATTTGTACATTTAGGGCAATGCATGTTCTTATTAGACATATGGGGGAGAAACGTTGTTATCCGGCATTCAGCAGCTTGTTTTGTTCACCACTATTGGATCTCATCCTATATATATAATTTTTTATATCATGCGCCATTTTGTGGGGAAGAAAACACATTACTAGAACAGAGTAGTCTTTGGGGAGAAAATCTTCACATTCATGTTAGGCCTCATGGACATAACAGTATGAAAAAAACAGTGCTATACTATAAACTTTTTTCTATATGTTTCTGTATGGTGTACACTACAGGTACCATATTTGTTCGGTTTGACTTCCATATGAGGTCTGTCTGGGTACCGTAAGACACACACAAAGTAGTCATGCGGTACTTGTACAGAGTTGTCTGCCATTGAATTCGTTCACACGAAATGCAATATATTTATCTACAATATTTTTTCATATGGCGCATGGACTGCCTCTAAAACGTAAAAATACAGCATCACTAGGAAGTATGGAAACCTCCATAAGGTAACATGTCCGCTGTACTTCAGATCTATGCTACGCTATACCGCAATATTTAAATCTATCCTTTGGTAGAATTATCATCTGAAAAAAATAGTATTCTGTTTTTCATTTTGTTTTGCTTTTTAGCGGATTTTACCTTGAAACACATTCAGGGGTCAGATATACAGCAATTTATCACTTGTATTTTACCCATGCAATGTGGCTCATTCATTTGCATAGAGTTAAACATTGTGCGCACATCAATACAGTTGAGTTGTGTTTGCCTGCAACATATAAAGTAGAAAGTTCTATTCCCATCCAGGGGACATGGTTGTGCTGTGCAAAGTACAGCAGGTAAAATTTCATAAAACAAAGTCATATAAGAATTCTGTATTTTTATTACTTAGTATTTAGATAAAACAGTTAAAAAAAATTGCATTGAACTCCCTCTATTCATAAAACCCCAATATATTCTGCGTCGTTGTACAGAGAATGTATCGCTCACATCTGTCCCCAATGGACTCACAGTCTATTTTCCCTTTCTCACGCATAAACATTTACACACTATTGCCAACTTCACAGGACGACCGACGTTAGTAAAAATTATGGGAGGAAACCAGAGTCACCAAAGGAAACCCATGCAAGCACAAGGTCAACGGAAGTAAACAAACTGTCTATGTTAGGGATCTGCCAGGTACTTCATCTAGCTATACTCCTGGGATTAATCAATCCACACCTGAGGCCAGACCTGCTCGACTGACACCATCTCCCACCAACCAGGGTGGCAGGCTCAGGAGTGGGAGAGCCTATCGCGGCCTGGTCTCTCGGAGTTAGCTCCGCCCCCTGCCCTTTATTACCTGCCCTGTGCTCTCCCTCAGTGCTTGTAATTCTTTTGGATTCCTGGCCCCACTGCTGCTTGCTCCAGCCTGCTTCTGCCGTGCTTCTGCCTTGCTGCAGTTCTGCTTGACCTGCTTGCTTGCCCTGGCTTGCTTCTGTCTCCGTGCCTGCTCGGGTGTACTCACTTCGTCCTGGTCCTGACTGTTCGTTCGCCGCCCCGTTTCCTCGTGGCGTTCCGTGGCTATTGCCCCTTCCCTTGCGTGTTCCCTGTTTGTCTTCCTGTGCACTTAGCCAGCGTAGGGACCGCCGCCCAGTTGTACCTCGTCGCCTAGGGCGGGTCGTTGCAAGTAGGCAGGGACAGGGCGGTGGGTAGATTAGGGCTCACTTCCCTTCACCTCCTTCCTGCCATTACATAATTACAAGCCCTTACCTAGTCTACCATTTCTCCTACGCTGACGCTATCATGGACCCCCTTGAGACCCTGACCCAGCAGATGCAGGGCCTCTCCCTACAGGTCCAGGCCCTGGCCCAAAGGGTCAATCAGGGTGACGCTGCTTTAGTAGTACCCCTCACCTCACCTCTAGAACCCGACCTCAAGTTACCTGAGCGGTTTTCAGGGGACCGTAAGACGTTTCTCTCCTTCCGGGAGAGTTGCAGACTGTATTTCCGCCTAAAGCCCCACTCCTCAGGTTCCGAGAACCAGCGGGTGGGTATCATCATATCCCGACTCCAGGAAGGGCCCCAAGAGTGGGCCTTCTCCTTGGCTCCTGACGCCCCTGAACTTTCCTCTGTTGATCGTTTTTTCTCTGCCCTCGGACTCATTTACGACGAGACTGACAGGACTGCTTTAGCCGAGAGTCAGCTGGTGACCTTACGTCAGGGTAGGAGACCGGTTGAGGAATACTGTTCTGATTTTAGGAAGTGGTGCGTAGCTTCTCAGTGGAACGATCCGGCCCTAAGGTGCCAGTTTAGGTTAGGATTATCTGACGCCCTGAAGGATCTGCTGGTTAGCTACCCCTCGCCTGACTCCCTTGACCAGGTTATGGCCCTAGCAGTACGACTTGACCGACGTCTCAGGGAACGTCAGCTAGAACGCTTCAGTGTGCTCCCCTCTGACTTTTCTGCGATTCCCCCCGAGGTCCCGTCTCCTCGCCCCTCCACGGAGGACTCGGAGGTACCTATGCAACTCGGGGCCTCCATGTCCCCTCGACAACGTAGAGAGTTTCGCAGAATGAATGGTCTCTGCTTCTACTGTGGGGACGACAAGCATCTACTGAACACCTGTCCCAGGCGCAAGAATAAGAAGCCGGAAAACTTCCGCGCCTAAGTGATCATCGGGGAGGTCACTTGGGCGCACAGGTATTTCCCGTTAATGTGAAACGCAATAAAATTTTGCTTCCCTTTCAGGTCTCGTTTGCTGGCCGGTCTGCCACGGGCAGTGCTTTCGTGGATTCTGGCTCATCTGCTAATATCATGTCTGTGGATTTTGCTATGTCTCTAAAGATGCCTTGTATTGATTTACCTTATCCCATCCCTGTAGTAGGAATCGACTCAACCCCCCTTGCTAATGGTTATTTTACTCAGCATACTCCTGTTTTTGAACTCCTGGTTGGCTCCATGCATTTGGAGCAGTGCTCTGTACTGGTGATGCAGGGATTATCGTCTGATCTGGTATTAGGTCTTCCCTGGTTGCAGTTGCATAATCCCACATTTGATTGGAATACTGGGGATCTCACCAAATGGGGTAATGAATGTCTTATGTCATGTCTTTCTGTTAACTCTATTTCTCCCCGGGAGGAGGTAAACACGCTTCCTGAGTTTGTTCAGGACTTCGCCGATGTGTTTTCTAAGGAGGCCTCCGAGGTGTTGCCCCCCCATAGAGATTACGATTGCGCTATCGATTTGGTGCCTGGTGCCAAGCTTCCTAAGGGTAGGATATTTAATCTTTCATGTCCTGAACGTGAAGCGATGAGGGTGTATATCCAAGAATGCCTGGCCAAGGGTTTCATTCGCCCCTCGACTTCTCCTGTAGGTGCTGGCTTCTTCTTCGTGGGGAAGAAGGATGGTGGTCTTAGGCCGTGCATTGATTATCGTAACCTGAATAAGGTCACCGTAAGGAACCAGTACCCACTTCCTTTGATTCCGGATCTTTTTAATCAGGTTCAGGGAGCCCAATGGTTTTCTAAGTTCGATCTACGGGGGGCATATAACCTTATCCGCATCAAAGAGGGGGATGAGTGGAAAACTGCGTTCAACACACCCGAGGGTCATTTCGAATACCTGGTCATGCCCTTTGGGTTGTGTAATGCCCCTGCTGTCTTCCAGAATTTTATTAATGAAATCCTGAGAGAGTACCTGGGTAATTTTCTTGTTGTGTACCTTGATGACATACTGGTGTTTTCCAAGGACTGGTCCTCCCACGTGGAGCATGTCAGGAAGGTGCTCCAGGTCCTTCGGGAGAATAATCTGTTTGCTAAGACTGAAAAATGTGTCTTTGGGGTACAGGAGATACCATTTTTAGGGCAAATCCTCACTCCTCATGAATTCCGCATGGACCCTGCCAAGGTTCAGGCTGTGGCGGAATGGGTCCAACCTGCCTCCCTTAAGGCGTTACAGTGTTTTTTAGGGTTCGCCAACTATTACAGGAGATTTATTGCCAACTTCTCGGTCGTCGCTAAGCCTCTTACGGACCTTACCCGCAAGGGTGCCGATGTCCTCCATTGGCCCCCTGAGGCCGTCCAGGCCTTTGAGACTCTCAAGAAGTGCTTTATCTCGGCCCCCGTGCTGATTCAGCCCAACCAAGAGGAGCCATTTATTGTGGAGGTTGACGCTTCCGAGGTGGGAGTGGGGGCCGTCTTGTCCCAGGGTACCAGCTCCCTCACCCATCTCCGCCCCTGTGCTTACTTCTCTAGGAAGTTTTCGCCCACGGAGAGTAACTATGATATTGGTAACCGCGAACTTCTAGCCATTAAATGGGCTTTTGAGGAGTGGCGGCACTTCCTGGAGGGGGCCAGACACCAGGTAACGGTCCTTACGGATCACAAGAATCTGGTTTTCCTAGAATCGGCCCGGAGGCTTAATCCTAGACAAGCTCGGTGGGCACTATTCTTTACCAGATTTAATTTCTTGGTTACCTATAGGGCTGGGTCCAAGAATATTAAGGCTGACGCTCTGTCACGTAGTTTCATGGCCAATCCTCCTTCCGAGAAGGATCCGGCTTGTATTTTACCCCCTGGTATAATCGTCTCTGCCACGGATTCTGATTTAGCTTCTGATATCGCGGCTGATCAGGGTCCAGCTCCCGGGAACGTCCCTGGGGACAAACTGTTTGTTCCCCTGCAATACCGGCTGAGGGTACTCAGGGAAAACCATGACTCCGCTCTATCTGGTCATCCTGGCATCTTGGGCACCAAACACCTCATTACCAGAAACTATTGGTGGCCTGGGTTGCCTAAAGATGTTAGGGCTTACGTCGCCGCTTGTGAGGTTTGCGCTAGGTCCAAAACCCCTAGGTCCCGACCTGCGGGCCTACTACGTTCCTTGCCCATTCCCCAGAGACCTTGGACCCATATCTCCATGGATTTTATCACCGATTTGCCTCCATCTCAGGGCAAGTCGGTGGTGTGGGTGGTAGTCGACCGCTTCAGCAAGATGTGCCACTTTGTGCCCCTTAAGAAGCTACCTAACGCCAAGACGTTAGCTTCTTTGTTTGTGAAACACATCCTGCGTCTCCATGGGGCCCCAGTCAATATCGTTTCTGACAGAGGGGTACAATTTGTTTCCTTATTTTGGAGAGCTTTTTGTAAAAAGTTGGAGATTGATCTGTCCTTCTCCTCCGCCTTCCATCCCGAAACTAATGGCCAAACGGAAAGGACCAACCAATCCCTGGAACAATA
This sequence comes from Rhinoderma darwinii, assembly GCF_050947455.1. Classification (NCBI taxonomy): domain Eukaryota; kingdom Metazoa; phylum Chordata; class Amphibia; order Anura; family Rhinodermatidae; genus Rhinoderma; species Rhinoderma darwinii. The sequence goes on along the minus strand of NC_134687.1, from coordinate 91,549,164 downwards.
TTTAAGGTGTTTCATCTCTGACTGTCAATTCGATTGGGTCTCATTCCTTCCCCTTGCTGAATTTTCCCTGAATAACCGGGTCAGTAACTCGTCAGGGGTCTCCCCGTTTTTCTGTAATTTCGGGTTTAACCCAAGGTTCTCCTCCGTCTCCCCTGGTTGTTCCAATAATCCTGAGGTAGAGGAGGTTCATCGGGAACTGTGCACTGTCTGGGCCCAGGTTCAGAAGAACCTAGAGGCGTCCCAGAGCGCACAAAAGATTCAGGCGGATAGTAGACGTTCTGCTAACCCCCGGTTTGTCGTCGGGGATTTGGTCTGGTTGTCGTCCAGGAACTTGCGCCTTAAGGTCCCGTCCAGGAAGTTTGCTCCCCGATTTATTGGACCTTATAAGATCATTGAAGTCCTCAACCCTGTATCCTTCCGTCTGGAGCTCCCCCCATCCTTTCGCATACATGACGTCTTCCATGCCTCCCTCCTTAAACGCTGCTCCCCGTCCTGGTCCCCCTCGAGGATACCTCCTGTTCCCGTTCTCACCCCTGAGGGGGTGGAATTCGAGGTGGCCAAGATTATGGACAGTAGGATGGTCCAGGGCTCCCTCCAGTACCTGGTCCATTGGAGAGGATACGGGCCGGAGGAGAGGACTTGGGTACCTGCCCGTGATGTTCACGCTGGGGTATTGATCAGGAGGTTCCACCTCCTCTTCCCCACTAAACCGGGTCCCCTTAGTAAGGGTCCGGTGGCCCCTCATAAAAGGGGGAGTACTGTTAGGGATCTGCCAGGTACTTCATCTAGCTATACTCCTGGGATTAATCAATCCACACCTGAGGCCAGACCTGCTCGACTGACACCATCTCCCACCAACCAGGGTGGCAGGCTCAGGAGTGGGAGAGCCTATCGCGGCCTGGTCTCTCGGAGTTAGCTCCGCCCCCTGCCCTTTATTACCTGCCCTGTGCTCTCCCTCAGTGCTTGTAATTCTTTTGGATTCCTGGCCCCACTGCTGCTTGCTCCAGCCTGCTTCTGCCGTGCTTCTGCCTTGCTGCAGTTCTGCTTGACCTGCTTGCTTGCCCTGGCTTGCTTCTGTCTCCGTGCCTGCTCGGGTGTACTCACTTCGTCCTGGTCCTGACTGTTCGTTCGCCGCCCCGTTTCCTCGTGGCGTTCCGTGGCTACTGCCCCTTCCCTTGCGTGTTCCCTGTTTGTCTTCCTGTGCACTTAGCCAGCGTAGGGACCGCCGCCCAGTTGTACCTCGTCGCCTAGGGCGGGTCGTTGCAAGTAGGCAGGGACAGGGCGGTGGGTAGATTAGGGCTCACTTCCCTTCACCTCCTTCCTGCCATTACAGTCTACTGGCCGGATTTAACTTGAACCCAGTGATAAATTCTCGGTCACCAGGCCACTCTTTTAGTGGACAATTCAGTTTTGGATTAAATGTGAAGCCTCCCTTTAACCCCTGGTGGATGAGTTTGTCGGGACTCCCCTATCTGTCCATCCATGTCTGTGAACTCCTTTTTTTTTGTGCCACAAGTTCTCTACGACCTCTGTAGGTGACACTAAACCAGCATTACTGGACGCCTAGTGATAGTGATCAGTGATAGAAGGCCAGATGGAGAGACCTGGAGAGGAGTGACTTACAGTAGGTTATTTTCACACTAAGTTTATTGGTCTCCGTTTGACATATATGCCGGGAAAAGCTCCCTACGTATTCATGGAGGCGGTGACAGCGGCCGAACGGCAGCATCCGTCACCATTAGGCTATAATGTTATCCATTTAATAAATAGGTCATGAACCCTCATGACCCTTTTCATGACTGGTCCGTTAAACAGATACCATTAAAGCCTATGGTTGATGTATTAGTCACTCCTAGACTATAATGGAATCTATTTAATGGATAAGTCATGAAAAGCTATAAAAGCTCATGTTATATATGTAAAATGGATGCCTTTGACTAATGGCATACAGTGGCACCTGTCACCCATAGACTACCATGTTAAAAAAACTTATATATTTAATGTATACGTTTTTTGGCTAAATGCCTCTGGATAGAAAAGCAGTGTCTACTACGCTATTCTATCCAGTAGAAAAACAGTATACCCAACGTATACCACCCAACGGAGCCGTAGAGAACACTTATTTGGCCTCCATCTGTATAATGGGAGCCTATTGGTACATCTGACATATGCGCCGGGGGCTATCCCGATGCATACTTCAAACGTGAAGGGAAAATGCAGTGTGAAAGGGGCTTAAAGCGGCTGTATCCTCTTCAAAGGCCTCTAGCCCGATACTAGATCACAGATTTGTCAATGGCTTCAACGTGTAGAAAATCCAGTAAGTGACACTGTCAGAGGATCCCTTGGTGTTCATGTCACTAGGACAGTCAGAGAACGAAGTAAGAGGAAGGAAAGTTATGTATAGGGTTGCTCGTCTACTTTCTTAACCCCTTAATGTCTTGTTAATTTTAACCCTCTGGAATCCGTCACTCTTTCATTATTTTTTGCTCTAGCTGAGACGACTACTTTTATTTGTTAGGACCTGTTCACATCCGCGCCGGCTTCTGTTTATTGGTTCTGCTAGACCTTTCCTTTGGAGCAACCGATGAATGGAAAGCCAAATGGAAACCATAGCTTCCGTTTGCATTACAAATTGATTTCAATGGTAATGCTTCTGTTGCAATTGGTTACCGTTTGCTTCCATTCCGTAAGGTTTCAGGGTTTTTTAGCGGAAACAATACCGTAGTTGACTGCAGAAAGATCGAACGGAACCCATGAATGGAAGGCCGACGCTGATGTGAACAGGCCCTTAGACTATTGTTTTATAACATAGAGGACATTTTCTTCCACAGTCCAAAAACATACTGATAAGATAATTGGCTTCCTAAAAATATGTTTTCATGATTGCTTTCAATATAATATTCTGTCAAATAGCGAATGTGTTTGTCAATATCCTCTGTTTTGTTGTTGTTTTTTGTATACATCTTAGTTTGAAGTATAGAGATAGCCTAACCTGTAAAACTGACTATGTTCACATCTGTGTAGGAGCCTCCTACGCAGATTCGGTCAAAAAGGCTGGAAAAATGACGGGCACCATGACGGAAACTAGAAAGAATCCAATAAAGTAAATTACTTTCGTCGGGGTGCTGTTGGTATGCGTAATGCGACGAATCTGACCTCACTGTTTTTTCGTTGTTCTGCTCCCATAAGCAAGACAACGGAAAACCTCACGCAGATGTGAACCCTGTCTTAAAGGGAACCTGTCACCAGCATTTCACCTATTGAACTTTACTTATCCCTCACTGGCCGCTGCTATCAAAAGTTCATTGCCGTTATCCCCTCTCTTAAACCCCTCCTCAGACTGTAAATAACTGTCTGCAAACATTTTGCGCCTTTTATCGTAATAATCCGGTGTCCCTTTGTGCGCACACACCAGAAGGGGACATCAATGCACAAGTGCGGGATTTTGTTTTCTGGGGTAAGGCGAGGACCTGTCAATCAAATGTAAGGAGGCGGGGTCAACTCAAAGACTTGAGGAATGAAGATTTGACTCTTTTCAAACAAAGATCTGACTCTTATGCTCATTAGCATACGGTGTGGGAACACTAAAAAACTGAATACTAAAGCTGCAGAGCCGACTAAGAAGACAATTATAGGTTATATAGAAAGGATTTTTCACCCACTACCACTCGGTAGTGCTGGTTTAATAGGTGAAATGCTGGTGACACGTTCTCTTTAAAGAAATGTTGTGGTGACAGAGCAAGATGGCAGGCCCCAGATGCCAGCTTCCTCTCCCTGGGAATCCGGACTGGAAGTGGGGCATCCCTCACATTCACAGAAAATCTTAAACACGGAGAAATAGATGGTTTGTTTGCTCGGTTTTTCTGCTCATTTTTTATTGCTGTAGATTTAACACCTTGAAAAATGATCAACCATGTTTGTACAACCTACTGTAAAATCTAGCAGTAATTCACATTTGCTGGACTTGTCAGATTGTGCACCAATAAGAGGTTTGGGCACTTGCCTCTGACACCATAAACAAATACTTGAGTGACTAAAGTAACATATTTGTGAAACATTTGTTCTCAGTAAAAAGAAAAGGTTTGTTAGAAATGTATGACAACAATCATGAGTATTAAGCATTCATGTGTGTAATATACTCCATATACGCCATGATGTAATGTTGTGCATGAGGTGCACAGCTCAGACAAATCTGTTTCCACATCTTACATTGTTAAGAATATTGGTCTTTATTATTCCATATTTTGCATTTGCTGTAGTATTGAAAGTTAACACTAGAGGTCAGGAGTAACACAGAAACTGGAATGCTTGTTGTTTTTGTAAAATTTATGGTAATGCTGCCCCTTAATGGTAACATAGCTGTACTGCAGAACCAATTGTCATGGTTTGTTTTAGTGTTTTTTGTTTTATTCTATTTATTTGTCTTCCTTTATATGGGCAATCACTATAATTTACTGATATGTTTGCTGTAAGCTTGACTAATACCAGAATTTGATTTCTTGCCAGCGTCGGACTGGGGTCACTTCGGCCCAACATAGGGAATGATTCTGCGTGCTCATCCACCATCTCTACAGAGTATGTGCACGTCTAGTTGCTGTTATGATTGTACACATAGGACATATCGTCACTAGGGTATAATAGGTTATTGATAGACCCGAGTTGTCTTCTGCTAGACCTTTTGGGACCCATTATTAGGCCCCCCGGAGGATCCTCTGGTTCTCTGGTGGGCCAGACCGACCCTTTTTCTTGCCATAGACTTTTTATTACAATAGTCATAAGGCAAGGTTTTCCACATTTCACATCTCGCTGCTGTGTCAGCATATAAAAGTGCCCAGTGAAGCTGTAATACTGTGGTTAAATAAAACTTTGTACCCTATATAAAACCAAAACATTGAAATAGTCCCTAAGTTGTCCCCATGTGTAAAATATAAAAAATATTCTATTCAGCCATTTCAGGGTTATCTTATTCTAAAATATGTTGTGTGACTACAATGACTGATGGCGTCCATTACAGCAGTGCTTCTCCAACTGTGAGACGGGTGACACTGGTGAGGTGGACCCAGTTGTTGGTGAGACACAAGTGAATATATGCTGCGGAGGTCTTTCTATGGTTACACCGATCTCTTGTTCAGCGACATACGTACAATGCCTTTTGTGCTGCTGGATACAGGAGACCCAGAATATTTTTATTTTTACATCGATGGAGCTGTGTACAGGCTTTTTTTTTTTTTTTTGGCAAAGTGAGCTGTAGTATTTATATGCTTAATTTTAGGGTACATCTGACTTTTTGATCACATTTTAATAATAGTTTTTTTTTTTCCAGGAAGCAAGGGGACAAAAAACAGCATTTTGACATTGTGATTTTTTTTTTTTTCCTATGGCGTTCACTGTGCGGTTTAAATTATTTTTTAAAAGTTTGCACTTTTATGAACTCCGCAATGCCAATATGTTTATTTTTTATTGTTTACATTTTTTATGTAAAAAAAATATGAAAAGTTTTTTTAAACTTTTATTTTAGTTTTTTTTTATATATTTAAAATTGTATTAAACTTTTTTTACCTTTTATCTTTAGTCCCTCCCCCCAGGGGACTTTATCATGGATCAATCATGCGATGCACTGAAATATGTATTACAATGTATTTTCCTGTTCTTCTATTAATCCCTGCCTCTGGTAGGGCTTAATAATCAAGCACAGAAGAAAAACCTGGGTGCCCCTCTTTCTGTCTAACCGCTCAGATGCGGCACTTGAGGGGTTAAACGGCTGATAACGTAGTTGACGCCGATCCTGGATATTAAAGCCGGAAGTCATCCGCACCTGCGCGCATGTGGTATGTGCTCAGCCGGCACCCGCCGCATGGAATGCTGTTTTAGCCCCTGAGCATGCGCCATATTGTTATAATGCAAATCCGCCATAAATGTTGGCAGATGCCAATAAGGGGTTAAAGGAGTTGTTTTACAAAGACAATAACTTTTTAAATGGAGGTTGGGTCCGACTTCTCTAACCACTGACGGAAGCCATTCAAATAAATGGCCGACCATGTAATACATGGACAGGCCGGGTCCATCAGAGTGAGGTGTCCTGTCAACCCTTTGATATAACGTTAATGTTGGTATTGCGCTTTCTTACTGTGAACGCGTCACCGATAACACAGGGATGTGGTTTCCTTGCAGATCTGTCAGCAGAACAATGCAGCCTATAGACTGAATGCCATTCATAAACTATAGACTTCTCAAAATACAGACACTATTTGGGGATTGCATGTCTAAGAATATTAAATACAGTGTAGGATTACAGCGGGCCTACATTGTAAATGAGGTTTTCTGCATTATACTAAAAGCATTCTCCAGGTTTATCAAAATTGGTGGCAGTTAACTTTATAGCAGCTTGCACAGTGTAAAGAGCTGTGAGCCCCTTCCTCAAGCCTGGAATGCCCACCCCCCCCCCCCCCAATCTGATCTATGATCTCATATAATACAGTTGCTACTTGGTTAGGCCTCATGCACACGGCCGTGCCCGTAATCACGGTCCGCAATTATGGGCACAGCCGGCCGCTGGTGGCTACCCACATTTTCGGCCCGTGCCTATAAAGTATGGGAGCATGTTCCGTAAAAAGCAAAATATAAGACATGTCCTATCTTTTGCGGCTGCTTTCTACAGCCTGGACACCTTCCCGTAAATATACGGGAAAGTACCCGTGGTCAATAGAAATTAATGGGTCCGTAATTGCGGATCGTGATTACAGCCCGCAATTGCATACGAATTCTACGGTCGTGTGCATGGGCCCTTAGGCCTCATGCACACGAACATGCTTTTGCGACCGCAATTCCCCCGAAAATCCACGGGAGAATTGCGGCCCCATTCATTTCTATGGGGCCATGCACACGACCGTAGTTTTTACGGTCCGTGCATGGCCCGGGAGCCCGCACCGCAGGAAGAACGGACATGTCTTATTACGGCCGTGTTCTGCGGTCCAGGCTCATTGAAAATAATGGCCACGGCCATGTGCATGGCCCGGGATTTGCGGACGGCTCGCGCCTGACAGTCCGCTGCTGGCTGACCCGAAAATCACGGCCGTGCACATGGCTAAGGTCGTGTGTGCATGAGGCCTAGGGATTATAGAACTATTATCATTCTTCACCTACACTTACCTACAGTACCCAGGAACACTCTTGCTCCAGCCAGGCCCCTCGGATGTCTGCTGCAGACTGACACACTGCCTTATGTCACCTTTTCGGTGATGTTCATTGTATACAGCTTGTAGAGCGGCAATAAGGAGACTATTGGTTTCTTTCGTACTTTATTAATGTGAATTACAGTAGTAATACGCTGAGTGGTCAACTCGAGGCCGGGGACCTCAATTGAACGCAGGAGACCCACCCTGTACCGGTTGCGTCTAAAATTCGTGTCCGACCGGTCGGTCGTTGTTCCTGCTGCGCCTCCGTGGGTCACTGTGATAACCACCCCACTACCTCACGGCCTACTCCAAGAGTAAGTGAGGAGCCCTCTGCTCTTGGTTGTGCCACGAACTTAGTGAACGTCGCTGCTACGCCACTGCGGGTCCTCGTGGCGGTTAACCACTACCTTTCACAGTATCACCGGTAACACACTCGAGCGGTTGCTTGCAAACATCACCAGCAACCCAATTTACTCTGCCGACAGGGAAATGATGCCACAGCATTAGTTCATAGTCCACAATTCAATTTGCAGGCTACCGTCCCTTTAAGACCAACTTGCCATTAAACAGCAGCTTTGCAGATAACCGCACACTCTGCTTCACCAGAACTCTACAATGTAACACTTAACTTGTCCTGCAGGGTCTGCTGGGTGCCAATAGGAGAGTCTGAGGGTCCTGTAGCTTTCAGCAGACTTCTTCACCATATCAGAGCTGCTCCATTCAGAGAATCAGTAATACGCTGGACTCTTCTGCTGTTCCTGGATAATAAGGATGCAATTCAGCCTCCATTCACTGCTTCAGACTGAGGAAGACCCTAAGGGTATGTTCACACGACAGCGTCCGTAACGGCTGAAATTACGGGGATGTTTCAGCCTGAAAACATCCCCGTAATTTCAGCCGTACCGGCATGTGCAGGCGCTTGAACGCCGCGTCCATTACGGACGTAATTGGCGCTGCTATTCATTGGAGTCAATGAGTAACGGCTCCAATTACGCCCAAAGAAGTGACAGGTCACTTCTTTGACGCGGGCGTCTATTTACGCGCCGTCATTTGACAGCGGCGCGTAAATATACGCCTCGTGTGAACAGACAAACGTCTGCCCATTGCTTTCAATGGGCAGATGTTTGTCAACGCTATTGAGGCGCTATTTTCGGACGTAATTCGGGGCAAAAACGCCCGAATTACGTCCGTAATTAGTGTGTGTGACCATACCCTTACTCTTCCTCACCGGCTGCAGTCTCTCTCTCTCTGTCTCTGTCTCTGTCTCTGTCTCTGTCTCTCCTGTCACTGGTCCTGCAGTGACATCTTGTGGCTGCTAATAATATGGCAGGCATACACAGGATAACACAGATAGAACAGGAGCAGTCATACTCCAGACAAGAGGGAACACAGAATAGAAGTACCACTAAACATGAAAGATGCACAGGGAAGACCGTTCACTTTAGAAGGGCAGTATCACCCCCTTACAAGCTTTCCAAGAATACAGTTACATTATTGAGATATTTGGGGTCATTTTAGGTCGTTCTCTACTATTAAGTTACATAAAGGAGTATACATTGGCATAAACTGCATGCATGAATGATTGGGGAGCAGTATATACTTCAGAGGCATAGTGCACATGACTGGTTACAGATTATAGAAATTAAAATATGTGGATTGTTTGGAAATCTTAAGGGTGTGCTGAAGGTAGAATGTCTTTGAAATGTAAATGTGCTGCTTAACTCTAAGCCCTTGTCAACGTTTCACCTAGAGATGCTGCACCTCTGCATGAGAAAGGCGTTCGCTCAGTCCTATTGACGTAAGAATAAAGATTGCTAATGGATGTAGACTCGATCGAATGCAATCATACCCTATTCTCTGTATGGGCAGAAGTGCACCACTTCTTGCCTGGGTTAAAATGGACAATATTTTTGTCAAAATGAAATAAGGGTGCGCTAAATTAGGGTTAAATGGACAGGACAAGCTATATCCTCTGCTGAAGAAGAAATGGTAAACTTAAAGAGACTCTGTCACCACATTATAAGTGTCCTGTCTCCTATATAAGGAGATCGGCGCTGTAATGTAGGTGACAGTAATGCTTTTTATTTAGAAAAACGATCTATTTTAAACCACTTTATGAGCGATTTTTAGCTTTATGCTAATGATTTTCTTAATGCCCAAGTGGGCGTTGTACAGAGGAGTGCATGACACTGACCAATCGGCATCATGCACTCCTCTCCATTCATTTACACTGCACTAGCAATATACAGCAGAAAAAGAATGGCAACAGCACACTGCGACACTAATGCCACCTAAACCACTAAATATAAATAAATATGCACTAAAGCTTAATCTACTTACAATAGGGAGGTTCTATTATAAGTAGGGAGCCCCCACACACTTTGCTACATTCAAGTGTGCAGCTGGCTACTTTAGTCTTATTTAGACTCATTCCACAGGCATTAGTTAGTACCAGAGGATTATATAGTGGTGTGCCCTGGGGACATATACATTATCATATTGTTTGCCCCTCTGTGCACTCCACTCTAGCTATCTGATACTGATGCATGCATCGTTTTCCCTTCACCCCCATTCTACCATCTTATCATATATAGGTTGAATGGGTTTATCTATTATATGGGGTGTACTTTAATGAGGGACCATTCACCCCATTCCCTTTTTTTGTATATTATACCTAAGCCGGTAATTTTATTGAATTTTAATAATTCAATATAATAGATCAGTTGATCTTCTTACTTCTTGCCCTTCTTTTTCCCATTTCTTTCCCTTCCCTTTCCATTTGTTTAATTACATTTGGTGGTGTACATCAGGGCTAAATTGGAAGCAATAAAGGGTCCTAAAGAGGAATTTTTGCTATGGTATTGCATTACAGCCCCATCCACTATTCTGGAGCTGAGCAGAAATACCAGACACAACCCATGGACAAGTGTTGTGCTGTTTCTTGAAGAAGGAAACCATGTTTTTCTGATTCTGGATGAGCCTTTTAATTTAGATAAAAAATGTGTATAATGGTTTTAGCAGAGAAAAATGTAACCCCTTCAGGATAAAGCTCATTTTGGCCTTCAGGACCAGCCCCATTTTTTCAAATCTGACGTGTCAATTTATGTGGTAATAACTTTGGAATGCCTTTACCTGTCCAAGCGATTCTGAGATTGTTTTCTCGTGACAAATTGTACTTTATATTAGTGGAAAAACTTGGTCCATAAATGTATTGCTTATTTAAAACAACAAAATTTAGAGAAAATTTTAAGCAATTATGATTTTTCTAATTTTAAATGTATCTGCTTGTAAAACAGATAGTAATACCACACAAAATACGGTAGTTACTATTTAACATATTCCATATGTCTACTTTATGTTTGCATTGTTTTTTGAATGTCCTTTTATTTTTCTAGGAAGTTACAAGGCTTAGAACTAGCAGCAATTTCTCACATTTTTAAGAAAATCTCAAAAGGCTGTATTTTCAGGGACGAGTTCAGTTCTGAAGTGGCTTTGAGGTGCCCATATATTAGAAACCCTATAAAACACCCCATTTGGAAAACTGCACCCCTCAAAGTATTGAAAACAGCATCCAGAAAGTGTTTTAACCCTTTAGGCGTTTCACAGGAATTGAAGCAAAATAGAGGTGAAATTTACAAATGTAATTTTTTTTTGCCAAAATTCATTTGTAATAAAAAAAATTCTGTAACACAGAAGGTTTTACCTGAGAAATGCATCTCAATATTTATTGCCCAGATTCTGCAGTTTTTAGAAATATCACAAATGTGGCTCTAGTGTCCTAATGGACTGAAACATCGGCCCCAGAAACAAAGGAGTATCTAGTGGATTTTGGGGCCTCCTTTTTTATTAGAATATATTTTAGGCACCATGTCCGGTTTGAAGAGGTCTTGTGGTACCAAAACAGTGGAAACCCCAGTGACCCCATTTTTTGAAACTACACCCCTCAGGGAATTTATCTAGGGGTACAGTGAGCATTTTGACCCTACAGGTTTTTTTTGCTACATTTATTTGAATTAGTGTGTAAAAATTAAAATCTATTTATTTTCTGGAAAAACTAAGAATTTTCACATTTTTTGCAAGGAATAAAGGAGAGAAATCAACCCAACATTTGTAAAGCAATTTCTCCCGATTACGGAAATACCCAAATGTTGTAATAAACTAATGTTTAGACCCACGGCAGTGCTAAGAAAGGGAAGGAGCGCCATTTGGATTTTGGAGCGCAGATTTTACTGGAATGGTTTTCAGTGCCATGTAGACCTAAACAGTGGAAACCCCCAAAAAGTATCCCATTTTGGAAACTACACCCCTCAAGGAATTTTTCTAGTGGTGTAGTTAGCATTTTGGCCCCACAGGTTTTTTTTGCTGAATTTCTTAGAATTGGTCTGTGAAGATGAAAAATCTACATATTTTCTGAAAAAAACATAGAATTTTCTCATTTTTATAAGGAATAAAGGAGAAAAAGCATCTCAACATTTATAAAGCAATTTCTCCTGATTACGGCAGTACCCCATATGTGGTAATAAACTGCTGTTTGGACCCACGGCAGAGCTCAGAAGGGAAGGAGCACCATTTGGAATTTGCAGCTCATATTTTGCTGAATTGGTTTATAGGGGCCATGTTGCATTTGCAGAGCCTCTGAAGTACCAGTATAGTAGAAATTCCCCAGGTGTGATCCCATTTTGGAGACTATACCCCTCAAATAATTAAATTAGAGGTTATACTGTGTGGGGGCAGCTATGGGAGGCATTATACTGTGTGGGGGCAGCTATGGGGGCATTATACTGTGTGGGGGCAGCTATGGGGGCATTATACTGTGTGGGGCAGCTATGGGGGCATTATGCTGTAGGGGCAGCATGGGGGCAGCTATAAGGCATTCTGCTGTATGGGGGAGTTTGTTTTGACTTTTACTGCATTAGGGCATCTGTGTGGGCATTATACTGTATGGGGGCATCTATGTGGGCATTATACTGTATGGGGCATCTGTGTGGGCATTATACTGTATGGGGCATCTGTGTGGCCATTATACTGTATGGGGCATCTGTGTGGGCATTATACTGTATGGGGCATCTGTGTGGCCATTATACTGTATGGGGGCATCTGTGTGGGCATTATACTATATGGGGCATTATACTGTATGGTGGCAGCTATGGGGCATTATACTGTGTGTGGGGGCACTACGGGACCATGATACTGTGTGGGCTGAACCAGGTGTGTATGGGCGGGGATGGTGTGAGATTAGAGGCGTGGCTTAAAACAAAAAATTGCCGCTGCATGCCGCATCAATTGTCCCTTTTTGTGATACTTGAAGGTATAGTACTGTCTACAGGGGGCTGTATAGCACGGTCTACCGGGGTGCCTGTATAGCACTGTCTACAGCTGGGGGCGGTATAGCACTATTTACAGATTTAAAGGGGGCTGCTATCCACAAGGGCGGGCTGTGTGTAGCACCCAGGGGAGGGGGCCCCAGTCAAAAGTTTGCTATGGGGCCCAGTGTTTCCTAGTTACGCCCCTGCACTGCACTACTTGTGTAGTGCAGTGTATTGTAACTGTAATTTTACAACTGACAGTTAGGCCTATTCCATCCTGCCGTGGGCAGGACCTAATAAGCTTCCGTCCCTGGCAACCAAGAAGCCGTTGATAGGCTTCCTGGTTGCCATAGCAACCATCGGCACCCCACGGGTTTTCGTGGACGGCCAACAGGGTACAGAGGGAGAGCCCCCTCCCTCTGTCAATTACTTAATTGCCTATTGAGAGCGGCATTTGAGGGGTTAAACGGCGGCGATCGGAGATAACTGTGATAGCCGCTGTTGCAGTGGGATATCGGCTGTATATTACAGCCGACACCCGTTGAAGATGAAGCGTGCACAGTTCCTGTGCCAGCTTCATCCTTGGGGCGTTACTGTACTCCCATTTGCAGGAACGCACCGCTAAAAAGGACGTACAGTAACGCCCATTTTCGGGAAGGGGTTAAACTATAGGGGCGGCATTAAGTGTAGCAAAAATTTTTAACAAATATATACTAAATGTAACTTTTAGATGTATGTTTACAATTTTTATTTTTTTTAACAAAATGTTTAGTTCATATACTGTACAAAAAGTTTAAACAATTTTGAAAAGCAATCAGTGGTCTTATATGCAGCACATTTTTCTCACACCAAAAAACATAATGACATCCAGAAAATAATTTTTGTACATGACCTCTGTATCTTTACACCTGCAAATCATGAAACGTAATACCATAGTGTATTGTAGTCTAACCCCATAGGAAAACTCTGATACCTCCTATGTCGGTGTTCTTGATTCAGAGGAATACATTCTTACAACAGGGATACCATCCAAGGATTATAGATGATCAGATCTACAGAGCAACAAGAATTCCAAGGAGCAATCTTCTGGAGTACAAAAAGAAGGAAGACAACAGCAGGGTGCCCCTAGTGGTCATATACAACCCCCAAATGAACATCTTGAGGAAAATTGCTGCTGATCTCCAACCTATATTTAACAAAGACAATAAACTGAAGGAAATATTCCCAGATTTACCAGTCCTTGCCTACAAACAGCCACCAAACCTAAGGCCGGATTCACACGACCGGGTCGCGTCCGAGCCCGAGTGCCGGCCGGTAAAATCGGCCATTCTGCCCGGCCGGTTTGCATAAAGTTATGCATCCGTGCCGGGCCGGGCAGATCCGGACAGTGACATCATCGGCAACTCCTGAAGGGGAATCCCCATGTGTTCGGGGATTCCGCTTCTGGAGTTTCCCCTGATGTCACTGCCCAGATATGGACAGAGACATCAAGCGCTCTGTCCAGGAGTGGAATCCCCGAACACACGGGGATTCCGCTCCTTCAAGGAGCTAAGTGCGGCTAGCACATAGCAGAGCGGGGAGATACCTCCCCGCTCTGCTATAGTGGCGTCGCTACAGTAGTAGCAGCCGCAGCAGCTGCTAGCGGCGCCATCAAAGGTGTCGCCGGGCCAGGGCGCTTTTAACAAGCAGGAGAAGGGAGCCAGCGCAGCGCTCCCTCCACCTGCTGTACACCCCGGCCCTGCCACACCGTGTACAGCGATGCCATTCGTCAGAATGGCATCAACTCCTCCTCCTCACATGCACTCTGCGCTGTGAGGAGGAGGAGATAGAGCGCAAGAGCCGGAAAACCCGGCCGTCACTCGGGACACATCCCGGTGATGGCCGGGTATTACCCGGCCCCATAGACTTCTATGGGAGCCGGGCGGCCGGGTACCCGGGCGAAAATAGAGCATGTCCTATTTTTTGACGGGCGGTTTTCCCGGTCGTCAAAAAATCGGCCGTGTGAATAGCCCCATTAGGAGTATATTATTCCTAATGCAGCCGGGTGCCGGCCGATTTATGAACGGCCGGCACCCGGCCGGGAAACCCTGCCGTGTGAATGAGGCCTAAGGAATCTCCTGGTCAGAAGTGCCCTCTCACCACCATCAGAGACTGGCACTTTTCCTTGCAACAGTAGAAAATGCAAGACCTGTACCAACATCTTATCATCAAACACCATCCAGATACCAAACACGCAGCAGGACTATAAAATCACTGCCACGTTCTCCTGTACATCCTCCAATGTAGTGTACATGATCCTGTGTACAAGGTGCATCAGTAAAGGAATCTGCATTGGAGAAACAATACAAAAACTACAAACCAGGATGAATCTTCACAGACATACAATAAAACAGGAGGTGGATACACCCGTGGGAAAACACTTCTCTGGACCTGATCACAGTTTGGCAGATTTAAAGGTACTCATTCTGAAGGGTCATTTTAAAAACAACAGAGAAAGAGAAAAATTTGGGAATTCAAGATGATGATAAAATTCCAGTCATTGACACAAGGCCTCAATCTAACACCAGGATTTATGAGCCACTACATGGACACACGTCACGTCCCCCATCAGACTGACTCCAGATGCCTTAACTCCTAAGTCATCACCCCTATAACCTCAGTTTTATTGCCCCGGCTTATCTTAATGATGTATCACCTCATGTACTAATTGTCTGTGTGTAACATCTAAATGTTGTGCTTTTTTCTAAGTCATTCATTTGTAAACTGCCTGAAGAAGGGGCCTCTGCGCTCTGAAAGCCGCATATAGAACTTTTATGGTTCACCAATAAAGGTATCATACCTATTATACTTTTGTCTTTTTTGACACAAAAGTATTTAACATTTGACACTAATCTTTGTAATCTGTACTTTTTTTTTTTTTTTGGTTTGTTTTTTAACTGTTTGGTACCCAGGATCATCTAGTGTGTGGTTTGACCTGGAATGATTTTGTGTTGACCATATGTGTCTATTGACCTTGTTATAATTGTGTCATTGTTATGGAGAACTAATATAAGGATACACGAGGTTGTCACTTTCCATTAGTCACTAGTCCATGACTGGCAACAGGTTTCAGCAGCTGTGCACACATTCAGATTATTCTACCTGATTCTCTAGAAGAACCTCAAGAATATCATCCTAGGCATGGCAATATAGAGGGAAAGTTAAACATTTAGCTGTCATTAGGATATAGGTCAACCAAATCCAGTCCTTAGAGAATGTCTTTCATATCTGGAAAGAAAAGGAAACCATGAGAAAACTCGAAGTGTTAACTAAAATTTCACTGCATGGTATATCCGGTGATTGCAGCTATTCGCCATTGTAAAGTGCTTCCTCTACCATCAAAGTCAAGGTAGCCATTTAAAAGGGCACTGTATTCTAGTTATGTCTGGGGCTCCTTTAAGTAACCACGATGTGCCTCTTGTAACTAGAATACAATGCACACCTTTGAACCGCTGCATCACTTTATAAAGGGATGACAGAATGAAAATAATGAGAAATATCAGAACACCCATTGGACTGGGCATAAATTTACCCACGTATGTATAATTGCTGACCTACTAGAATTTGTTAACCCAATGTAATGTCTCATAGGTGTAGTCCCTACATGCAATATAGTGGACAGCAGCCTGCAGGGATCCCCAGTCTACATAAAGGGCCCCATTGTAGCGGCACAGGCTAGTCCATGTGATAAGACCAGCACTGTTTTAAACTGATAAAGGTAGGAAAGTGTTGGTAGTAGAAAGCTTTGCATCATGGCTGATCCATGGCTTTTTTTGAGCAAGTCAAATAAACAAGTTGTCTTCAATGAAACTGCATTCATACTATATTCGATTGTTTAACCTACATTAAAGAGGTATTCCAACAAGAAACATTTATCACCTATCCACTGGACTGAATAATAAATAGATCGGGGGTGGGGTTTGACCATTGGGATCTTCACTAATCGCTAGAATGAGGGACCACGGTTCCCCAACCCCACACCCTACATAGTTGAGATTGTATGGAATGGTGGTCGAGCAAGCGCACTGCCGTTCTATATAAACTCTTTGGGAGTTACAGAAACTGTCAGAATCCAATGATTTGCAAGGGATCTAAGTGCATAAGACCTTGCAGACCCTAATACAAGGACTGCTGTTGTCACGGCGCGGGGTGTGGACCCACTGGGCCGTACTGCGTAGCGGGATAGCAGCTGGCCAAACAGGGTACAATCCAATGTCTATAGTCCAGAAAGGGTACCTGAGGCAATGTAGACAGTAGCGGTGGATTCAAGCTAAGATGAGGCTCCGACAGTAGACAGACACCCGACAGGGTGTGACAATAGATGCAGCGGAAGACACAACATGACGGCACAGAGGCACGGTAGCACTGGATACAGGGTACAGGCAGCAGGAACGGGTAACACTTGGAACTGGAAAACACTAGGAGACCATTTGCAATGACAAACTTTAGGTAACACAACAACACTCAGGCAATGATCAAGAGGGCAGAGCCCCTCTTATAGTCCAGCAGCATTCTAAGCTAATTGCAGATTTTCTGCAACTGTGCGCGCACTGACCTTTTAAGGCCGTGCACGCGCGGGCGCCCTGCGGGAGACCGTGTCCGGACCAGGAAGTGAGTGCCGGCGTCTCCCAGGAGGGAGATGCCGCCGGGAACTCACTCGTCCATGGCCGCAGCTATCAGGACCACGGTCCGCGGCCATAGACGTTACAGCTGTCAGTGAAAACAAGAAAGCAATGGATATCTCCTGTCACATCCTTCTGTTTCCCCAGAGATAGATGTGGTAGACACTCATATTGCCCTTCACCATTGAAATAACTTGCGCATTTGACCAATGAAGTGTCCACGTTGTTAATTTGGTAATAAGGACTACTTGTCAACTGAACAATCATCCCGCTGACAGTTCTTATGTTATGTCCATGGCCGGCTAGTCTTTTCTACAGTGTTTGTAGTTGCAACAGCATACTGGTAATTCTACAGCAGATATCACTGATGTCCATACAACAAAACTAATGAATTTTAGAAAAGTACAGGTAAAATAAATTTGCATTACAGTATATTATTCATATGTGAACATGACTGCTTGCCAGTGGTGAATCTGCGCAGCGGCACATTTTACAGTTGACTTTAGACAAGTCGTTTCTTGTATGCTTTATGTCATGGTCTATGAATAATGGGTTTTGTGGCGTGTCCTCAGAAAATATTTACATGTGCTTTTTTTTTTTAGCAGTCAGAAATCATTTACATAAGCTGACTATGTGAATGTCACTTGAGACGTTTCTCACCCTTGACACCTCAATAACACTTGTCTTTTCAGCAGTCTCTGTTTTGCAGCATTTAGTAAAGTGAGAGCTAAGTGATATATTGTATATATGAGACAAGGCAGTATAGAAAGTGTACAAACCATGGCATGTTTCCTAGCTATGTGAAATCCGTTGTATTGCCCTTTCTAATGCAATGGTTACATATAAGCACATGCTTCACAGCTGAAGAGTGCGACCTCACTGCTATTCTGTTTGCGTATAAGAATAACTACTGTTAGTAATTTATGATACTGACATCAGTGAAATATTCATGGGTTTATGTAATCTGTTAAATCTGAATGGAACCTGTTACCAATAGGGACTCTTTTTATTCTATATGATCCCCTATTAAAACTGGAGAAGTAGCCAACTTGTGCCAACTATTGCTCAAGACTGCTCCCTGCCCGACTCTTTAAAAACAAAACTGTGCAGCGTATTCGATCCGGAAACCGCAGTACATTCTGTCCGTAAAACCGCAGTATATTGTGGTGCGGTTTTGGCAGAATTTCCGCTGTCGAAAGCAGCACTGAAAAAAAATAAAATATTTATACTTACCCTCTCCCTCTCATCTGTGCGTAGTCCGGCCTCCTAAGTTGACGTTGCAGGCCATGTGACCATTGCAGCCTCTGATTGGCTACAGTGGTCACATGGGATGAAATGTCATCCCAGGATGCTGGACTGCAGAAAGAAGGAGGGAGTTTTAAGTATGATTTTTTTTTTTCTGAGTTGCGACACTTGGCTTTCTGCTGTGAATTTTACATCCCCATTGAATTAGATGGGGAAAACCTGCAACAGAAAAGCAACGAAAACGTAGCATAAATTGACATGCTGCAGATTTAGGCCTCATGCACACGTCCGTAGCCATGTGCACAGCCGTGATTTTCGGGTCGGCCGGCCACGGAGTGACACCCGCGAGCCGCCCACAAATCGTGGGCCGTGCACATGGCCGCGTCCATTATTTCCTATGAGCCTGGTACAGGCTCCTGGGCCATGCACGGACCTTGGAAACCACCGTCGTGTGCATGGCCCCATAGGAATGAATGGGGCCGCAATTCTCCCGTGGATTTTCGGGGGAATTACGGCCACAAAAGCACGTTTGTGTGCATGGGGCCTTAAGTTCCGCACTGAGGTCAATTTATTAACATTTCCGCTGCGTTTTTTTCCGCAGCGTGGGCATGAGATTTTCTGAATCTCATCCACTTTGCTGCTACTGTAAATGCTGTAGAATTTCCGCACAGAATTCTGTTGCAGAAATTACGCAGCATTTATGCTACCTGGGAACCCGGCCTAAGGGTCAGGGCTGCAGAGAAGTGTGTCATGTGACCTCTCCTTTCACTGCTCAGAATGTTCAAGCCCCCTCGGTTGGATCTTTGGAGGGGGGCACAATAATTCAGCATTATTAGGTCATCAGTAGAATGCTGTCATTTAAATTAGTTCACTGGTTTAGAATACTCATTTTCAAATACTCTATTAGGAAATTCTGAGTAAGTAGTTTCCTGTCTTTTTTTTTTTTTTTTTTTTTTTAATGTAAGGAATAAGAGGGCTTTTCAATTACATGTTTTAAAAAATGCTGCAGCGACGCTTCGGTCCTTACATATCTACCCCCCTCTGTAAAATGTCTGACATTTGACCCAAATTCTATTTTAAGCCAGAGGGAGGGTATTTTTCTTTTTTCAAATTGGAATTGGAAAACCCTCTTATTTTTCATAAATGAAAGGTCTAGGTAAACAAAAAAGCCCCTTTAATAGAGGGGAGCCCCTTATTCCGGACCTCTATTTATTAGCCAGATCCTATATTGGTTACAAAGAGCAGCATGTCAGTGAATTGCACAGAGAGCCCAACAATTTCTAAAGCACAGCATGTAATATATAAATATATAGATACTAAATATGTATAGGTTTTTTTTATGTTTTACCAAGTTTGCACACAAAAAAAACACTTTATGGGAAAAAAAAGTGGTTTTATTTTTACTGTAATCTATTTTTTTTTATTTATTTTTTTTTAAATACGTTTTAATTTATTTATTTTTATTCACCCTAGGGGACTTCACAATGCAATCTTCTGATCGCAGATATAATGCTTTGATATACCATAGCGTTATTGCCTGTCATGCCTCTGGCATAGTCTAATAGGCAGTTACTAAAGACAGACCGGGTCATAGAAGCCCATCGGCACCCTGCTATCATGTTGTGGGTGTGCTGATGGGGTGACAGACTGAGCTCCCTCCCTTTGTTAAACACTTTAAATGCAGCAGTTGCTATTGACATCTAAGGCTGGATTCACACGAGCATGTTCGGTCCGTAAAGGACGGAACGTATTTCGGCCGCAAGTCCCGGACCGAACTCAGTGCAGGGAGCCGGGCTCCTAGCATCATAGTTATGTACGATGCTAGGAGTCCCTGCCTCTCCGTGGAATTACTGTCCCGTACTGAAAACATGATTACAGTACGGGACAGTTGTCCGGCAGCGAGGCAGGGACTCCTAGCATCGTACATAAATATGATGCTAGGAGCTCAGCTCCCTGCAGTGTGTTCGGTCCGAAATACGTTCCGTCCTTTACGGACCGAACATGCTCGTGTGAATCCAGCCTAAAATCTGAGAGCTCTTTGCTTGCGGCAGGAGCCTGGCTTTGTATAAGGCCTCATTTACACGAGCGTATTATACGCGCGTGCGACGCGCGTGCTTTTCACGCGTGTCGTACGCACCTATAATAGTCTATGGGGCTGTTTAGACGATGCGTGAATTTTGCGCAGCGTGAGTGCGTTGCGTAAAACTCACGACATGTTCTATATTCTTGCGTTTTTCACGCAACACGCACCCATTGACTTCAATGGGTGCGTGAAAACAACGCATGCCACACTGACGGTCCTGCGTTGCATGCGCGAAAATCACGCAAGAGCTGTCAAAAGGATGAATGTAAACAGAAAAGCACCACGTGCTTTTCTGGTTACAAACATCCAAACGGAGTGTCAAATTAGAGATGAGCGCACCGAACTTCACCGGGTTCGGCCGAACTCGTTTTAACCGAACCCGGCAAAAAATGTTCGGGTACGCGACGTCAGGAGACAGTCACTGCCCACGGTGCTGAAAGACTTAAACTGTTTCAGCACCATGGAAAGTGACTTTCGATCACAATATACATATACGTGTAAAAAAAAAAAGAAGTTCTGACTTACCGATAACTCCCGGCTTCTTCCTCCAGTCCGACCTCCCGGGATGACAATTCAGGCCAAGTGACAGCTGCAGCCAATCACAGGCCAAGCACAGGCTGCAGCCAATCACAGGCTGCAGCGGTCTCATGGCCTGCCGCGTCATCCTGGGAGGTGGGGCCGGATGACAAGAGAGGGACGCGTCACCAAGGCAACGGCCGGGAGACCGGACTGGAGGAAGCAGGCAGTTCATGGTAAGTGTGAACGTCTTTTTTTTATTCACAGGTTGGTGTAGATTGTGATCGGCATTCACTGTCGAGGGTGCTGAAAGAGTTACTGCCGATCAGTTAGCTCTTTCAGCACCTTGGACAGTGACGGGCGTCGACTACCTCATCTCTATGATGGCGGCTGCGCGAAAATCACGCAGCCGCGCATCATACACGGATGACACACGGAGCTGTCAATTGCCTTTTGCGCACGCAAAACGCAGCGTTTTTTTGCGTGCGCAAAACGCACACGCTCGTGTAAATGAGGCCTAATAGCCATGCTCCTGCTGCTGATCTCGTGGGTACAGTGGCAGTACCCATGAAATATGAGCGACGAAGTTTTTATTTTTGTGAAAGTAACAATATATGAAATGAACTATATCAATTTGGTAACGCCATAATCGCACTGACCCACAGAATAAAGTTAACCTGTAATATATACCGCACAGTGAATGCTATATAAACAAAACCCAAAAAACGACTGCAGGATTTTTAATTCCACCACACAATTATAATTTTTTTTAAGTTTCTCAATACATTATATGGTAAATTAATAGGTGCCATCAAAATACAGCTAGTCACACAAAACTGAAGCCTTCATACAGCTATGTCGATGGAAATCTAAAAAGTTATAGCTTTTGGTTGGCGAAAATGAAAAATCTAAAAAAATAAATTAAAAATTGACTGTGTCGTTAAGAAGTTGAAAAACTGTCACAGAAAAATCTAGTCTTGATGGGGACGGTCTTCTCAAATAAGAGATCTTTTGGAGAGGTTTTACTGTATTACATATATCACAGTCAGGCACTGTGTTGGACTTGCAAATGTTGGTCTGGAGTGTAAATATTGGAAGTGCCCCATGTTTTCTTTTGTCAGCCATGATTATCTTTAAAGTCTACCATGACTGAGTCTGTTGATATGGTGTAATACACAGAATGGCGCTGAATATATAATAGCTGTGGAAATAGCTCTCCTTGATGGCTGTCTCCATACGTCCATGGTAGAGCTATACTCACACATACGTTATTATGCTTGTGCTCTGTAACACTACTCCCTGGCTTACACAATGTTTTTCTGTCTGCCTCTCGCTATTTAATATGTTTTTCTTTTCTTACTGAATGTTCCCTGTAGTTACTGATTTACAATATACTGACTTTGAATAAACCTGGGAGAATTTAATCTAAAACTAAAATATTAACCGCATCTAATGGGCCAATGAAATGGGGTTAAATCAGGTTAGACATTGCCTGTGCTCACTGTATTACAGACTGATGGGTTAATAAATAACTAGATTTTTAATCCCACACATTTGATGAACGTGTGAAACTGCCTTGGTGTTTATAGATATGCTCTGTACTTGTAAAGAAAATGGTCTGCTTGTGATATGTTAATTAATATCTTACAAGCCACTAAATCGTGTGAGATATATGCATCTTTACTGATGGAGGAAAATATATTCGCTATTACTTCTCCTTTTGGTACAAACTGATGACCATATCGGAGCGTGTCTTTATTTCATACCAAACCATACTATACCAGGCGTATATTCATGAAAAAATCTTGGAAAAACATATCTCCACCACTTAAACATGTTGATCCTAAAAAAGAGCAAGGCAAATCCCAGGAGATTATAAACAGTGATTTCTCTTTACAGGGATAATAATAATAGTGATGTCACATCACAGCTCAGGGATAGTGATCATAGCAACAAAATAGAGGTATAGTAAATATAATGATGTCACAATACAGAGATGAGATAATGAATAATGATGTCACATCACAGGGATAGTAAACATACCAACAAAATACAAAGATAATGCACACAGTGATGTGAGAGTACAGGAATTATAAACACAGTCATGTGTAAGTACAGGTAAAATAAATATAATAATGTCACAATACAGAAGTGAGATAATAAACAGTGATGTCTCTGCACAGGGATGTTAATGATGGTGATGTCACAGCTCATGGGTAATGACCAAAGTGTAATGGCAGTACAGGAAAAATAGCCAAAGGGATGTCACAAAACAGAAACTGTGATATTACAGTACATTAATAATAAACACTGTAAAGTCATGGGAAAGGGTTATTGCACACAGCGATGTCACATTATGGGAAGAAAGTGCACAATGATGTCACAGAACAGGGATAAAAAAACATAGTGACGTCACAGCACAGTGTTAATAAGCATAGCAAAAAAATACACGCATAATGCACGCAGAATTATGTCACTGAACAAGGATAATAAGCAGTGATATAAGAGTACATGGAATAAATCCTGCTATTCTATCTGACAGGGTGACTGTTGGGCCCCTCATGCCCTAGGGCCAGGTGCACAAAAAAAATTGGTTGCATAAGTGAACCAGTATGGCCACTAAAAATCAAATTGGCTCCTAGTCTGACTGACTTCTAATTCTACAGTATTTTGTCCAACCCTGTAATAAATTTAGATAAACTTTTGTTATGAACTGCCACTTGCGTTTAGTGTGTTACCAAGGAGATCATGGTCCTATATGTCAAGCAGACAGTGTCAGTTCATGCACAGAACATACACCGTGTTCTGTTTGTAAGCACGGAGGCACAGCACATGGTGCAAAATTGAGCGGACGAGAACTATACCAGGGCCAAACCGGCATTTTTTGGCATGGTTTCGCCGCAATTGTGGCTTTCTAAAATCTTTACCACATTCGCGGTAAAGCCATGGAAAGAACGCATGTGTTAGGAAACTCCTATTCCTTTAATGATCTCCATGACTACTGTTCTCTTTTCTCTATCTTTCTGCCTATCAGATTTGGTTTAGTATTTATACCTGTCCTTCTCACTCAGTCTTTGTTTGTGATTTTCCTTACTTTCATGTGTCTTGATCAAGCTTCTGACTAAGTGCGGATTTACACGAACGTGATATACGTCCGTGCAACGCACGTGATTTTCACGCACCTCGCACGGACCTATATTAGTCTATGAGGCAGTGCAGACTGTCAGTGATTTTTGCACAGCGTGAGTCTGCTGCGTAAAACTCACGACAGGTCCTATATTTCTACGTTTTTCACACATGACGCACCCATTGAAGTCAATGGGTGCGTGAAAATCACGCGCACCACACGGAAGCCCTTCCGTGGGACGCTCGTGATTCGCGCAACAGCAGTCAAAAGTATGATTGAAAACAGAAAAGCACCACGTGCTTTTCTGTTTACAAACATCCAAATAGAGTGTCATAATGATGGCGGCTGTGCGAAAATCACGCAGCCGCACATCCTATGTGATGACACACGGAGCTGTTAAGTGCCTTTTGCGCACGCGAAACGCAGCATTTTTTGCGTGCGCAAAAACGCACACGCTCGTGTAAATCCGGCCTAAACCCCATACCTCTGACTTTTGTACTTCTTGGGATACTGGACTCGGCTTGTCTCTCATTAACCCCTTGTTTGCTGATTTGGATTATCTGCTCCTGCCTGGCTCTGACCTATGCTTTACCTGGTATCCACTTACTTAATGATTTGGACTTTCTGTTTAACCTTTGGCTGTCTGGTTACCTGTTTAGGTTTGCCTGCATTGCACCTCTTATTCAACATTGAACTCTGCTAAAACAACCTGGGTTCTATGCACCAAAAACGATCCCGCCTTACGGT
This sequence comes from Rhinoderma darwinii, assembly GCF_050947455.1. NCBI lineage: Eukaryota > Metazoa > Chordata > Amphibia > Anura > Rhinodermatidae > Rhinoderma > Rhinoderma darwinii. The sequence continues at coordinate 91,524,304 of NC_134687.1, read as the reverse complement.
GGGCACTGGCGATTACCAAAGAGTAGACTTAGACTCTGCTGATCAAAGTTCTAGTGGATTTGAGGTTGCGGATTTATATGCACACTCTTTCCCAGCAGTCTCCAGCAGCCTTTGGGGAATCGCTCTTCTAGCAATTCCATAACAGCATGTATTTACACCCTCAGAGTAGGCAACCGTGGATTCAACACCTGTTCCTCATAGAGGTCAGTGAACTCCTGGAGGAGTTTCCTGCCCAACGGTCATACACACATCACTAAAATTAGGACAGGGCAACGGAAACTACTCTTACCACACAAGTAACGCAAGTGGGTACTTCTTCTTAATATGTAAAATATAAAGACTAGAGAACATTTGGGCATATGACTTACCTACTTCCTTACATTAGTTCATACTCCTTTCCGTGATTCAATGCAGCTTACTTTCCCCACCTGAAAAGGTGACACAATTCACGGTCAGTTTCACAGGACATAACACTGCTATGGGTGGAGTTCCCATTTAATAGTTACTACACTAACACAGCATGAATAGTTCATTGTTAGAGTGATGTATTTCTAAGTGGTTTTGTTCACTTTGTTTGTGGTCATGCTATGCAAATGCTTTTACTGGTTCAATAGCCGTGTAATTGATATTCTAGCCATGGGAATTAAATAAAATTTCTAGAATTAAATGTGTTCATGTATTCAGCAGGAAACAAAGAGCCAATGGGGTTGAAATGTGAACTGGCTTTATATTGATCAACACAGAACTTTCTTATGTGTAATTTGTTTAGGAATTCTCCAGAGACGATTATACCAGTGTCTGTAATGTGTATCATGCGGAATAGACAACTTGACTAAAGTCCTGTTCACATCAGCGTTTTCTTTCCATTGAGGGGTTCCATCTGAGCTTTCCGTCGGGGGAATCCCTCAACGGAAAGGCAAACTGAAAACTTAGCTTCCGTTTGCATCACCATTGATCTCAATGGTGACAGAAACTTTGCTAATGGTTTCCGTTTGTGAAAGGGTTCTGTTGTTTTGACGGATTCAATAGCGCAGTCGACTGCAGATGGAACCCCTCAACGGAAAGCAACGCCGATGTGAACCCAGCCTTAGGGGAGTAGCTGATATCTATTTGCTATAGAAAAACCCCCAACCTTGTCCTCTGAATAGCCTTCAATAAAAACTCTGGCACTGCAAGAAGAGTTTCATGGCCACATGAGTTGTATGAGATTACAGAAACTTGGCTGCTTTTTTTTCCAGAAACAGTACCACGCTGGTATTGCAGCTCAGCTCAATCCACTTGAATTATCTGAGCTGCAATATCAAACACAACATATGGCTAGGAGTGGTGCTGTTTTTGGAAGAGAGCTGGAATGTTTTTCTTAATCTCATACCTATCATTATCATTTGTGTAGCATGAATTAGTAAATGTGAATGCTGAACTTACTTAAAAAGCCACTGAAAAAAATATTGTTGCCTATCAGGAAGCACACCTATGAATACTTTGGCTTTTTTTTTTTAAAGCGCACCTATCGTTATATTGCTCATGCATGAATCAGTAGTGCATATGAATCTTGTTAGGGGAAGTAGCTCCTCCCGGCAGCCTGGAGTTCTCCATTCCCTTTCTGAAATGCTCTCCGTAAATGTTCAGAAACCCCAAAAATCTGTTTATTGTAAAACATTAAATAAATGACAAAAAGGAGGTAGGAGGGGGATGTAGCTGTAGTTTTTCCACTCAGTGTTTCAGTGAAACAGCATGAGGAGGAGAAGGGGATAGGTTTAGAGCATTTAGGGCATGTTCAGACGTGGCGGAATTGCTGTTGAATTCCGCTGCAGACCATCCGCAGTGGAAATCTGCAGCAGCCGTTTTTTTCCATTGTTTTCTATACCTTTTTAGGTAACTTAGTTCAGACGCTGCGGAATATAACAGTGCGGAATTAAGGCTGCGGTGCAGAATTTTCATTCCGCAATGTGCATAGCTGCCAGCGGAGAAGAAGCGGAATTTCACTGCAGATTTCAGCCAATGCAAAAACTGAAATCTGGGGCAAGTCCGCAGTGTTATGCGGAATGTCTGAATTACTTGTCAAATATGCAAATGTTGCTGCAGATTCATTGTGTAAATTATTTATTTGCAGCAACATTTGCAGCGGAAAAATCCTGCCACGTCTGAACATGCCCTTACAGTTGTGTTAAAAAAAAAAAGGAAGTGTGTTAAAAAAAAAGCAAATAGCGAAAAATCATTATAATAACTTTTATTTGCCTAAATGCAAATGCACTGGAAATATTACACATTCAATTCCAAATCAAAACAATAACAACATTTATCCAGTTTGCGTTAATCCTTTACAGAAGGTGAAGAAAAATGAATATTAGGCTGTTCAAAAAAATAGCAGTGCCGGCATTTTTCTTTAAAAACTTTTATGTATTAACTAAAAAAAAATTCAGATTTCACTTTACTGAACTAATATTTAGTGGCATAACCATTGTTTCTGAGAACTGCTTGACATCTGTGTTGCATGGAGTCGACCAACTTCTGGCACCTCTGAACAGGCATTCCAGTCCAGGAAGATTGGACGACATTCCACAGCTCTTCTGCATTTTTGAGTTTTGCCTCATAAACTGCATTTTTTATGTCCCCCCCCCCCCCCCCCCCACAAGTTCTCTATGGGATTGAGGTCAGGGGATTGGTATATCCACTCCATTACCTCAATCCTGTTTGTCTGTAGCCAAGATGTTTGCTTACTGGTGTATTTTGAGTCATTGTCATGTTGAAACCCATTTCAAGGGCATTTCTTCTTCGTCATAGGGCAACATGATCTCCTCAATTAATTTGATATACTTAAATTGATCCATAATCCGTTGTATGCGATAAATAAGCCCAACACCATGGTATGAGAAACATCCCCATATCATGATTTTTGCAGCACCATGCTTTACTGCCTTCACAGTGTACTGTGGCTTGAATTCAGTGCTAGAGGGTCGTCTGACATACTGTCTGCGACCACTAGACCCAAAAAGAACAATTTTGCTTTCATCAGTCCACAAAATGTTGCATCAATTTCATTTGGGCAAGTCAATGTGTTCCTTGGCAAATTTTAACCTATTCAGGACATGTCTTTTTTTTCAACAACCGGAGGTTGCGGGGAGTTCTTGCTGGTGACTTGGTTTCACTTAATCGTCTTCTGATTGTAGCAGTACTTACTGGTAACTTCAGATCTTCTTTGATCTTTCTAGAGGTGATCATTGGTTTAGCCTTTGCCATTTTGGCTATTATTTGATCCATCCGAACAGTAGTTCCCCACTTCCTTCCGCGTCTTTCAGGTTTTAGTTGCCACTTCAAGGCATTTGAGATCATTTTAGCTGAGCAGCCTATGATTTGCTGCATGTCTCTATATATTTTTCCCTCTCCAATCAACTTATTAATCAAAGTAGGTTTTTCACCAGAACAATGTCTGGAACGACCCATTTCCCCAGTATTTCAGAAGGAAATGTACTATAACCAACACGTGTAATATTTGCCACCCTCCTACTTTAAAAAAAGGGCCGAAATTGACACCTGTTATTCCCTAGAATGTGAATGACTTCACTAATTTACCTTCTGACTGCTATTATTTTGAACAAGCCCCTTTCAATAAATGACTCAATTACTCAGAATGAGCGGCATGTACTGTTGGCTCTGTTTTTTTCTACTACTCTACTACACTTAAAAGTAAATTATTTGCTATGTAGAAATATCACTTCTAAAATTTATTTATCAGGTTAATGATTTTCGACTGTTATTTTTTTGAAAACTACTGTACCTGATTGGCTTAGCACAGAGCACAGCTCTTACATCTCACGGGAAAGAGCACGCCCCCTCAGCAACCATGGAGAGAGAAAATGTGGAGAAAGGGGGGAAAAGACAAAAAGTATGCAAGTTCGACACATTTCTGGTTGCACTACTTTTAATATGTGCCCTTTTGCAAACATTTTCTTGGCCCAGTGAATCTAACTTAAAAAATTCCTACAATTTTGTGTATGCAGCTCCTATGCCAACATACTGTTTGTGTCTCCATGGTTACAGACTACAAACAAGCCCTGTGTGTTGTCTGATTCTGCAGACCTCTATTGTCCTCTTATTACAAACCTACAGACAGTAAACGATGGAACACAGGGAAGAGTGTAACACATGACTGCAGGATTAATAACACGTATTATTTATTATGTCAACTATTGTATTACCCAAATGTATTCCACTACTTCCAGTGACCAAGGCGCTCAAGGATGGAGAAATCGTGGTAATATTACCTGGTCCTACTTAGCCTGAACAGTTTGTAGATGTTAGATTGGAATTGCTGCAGAAAATGGGAACCGAGCCATAGACCATGTATGTTTTGCGATCTCAACTTCCTCTTATAAATGTTTTTGCTTTTTTTTTATGGGCACTTCTGAATTTATCTCCAACTTCTCAAGCTGTTTTTATAAGAAACTATATATGGGCTGTGGTTTACAGCAAATCCAAGGAGCTTACTCAGAAAGTGCAGGTGGCTTTTAATCCTCCAGGATTTCTTAAGAAACGTGCTGTTTTGTGCTTCATTCAGACATTTCTCATGGTATTATGGACATTCTGAGTTGACTTTACTAATGCATTATACAAATTCCTATAATAACAGCTTGTCAATAGAGAATCAACATGTTGGTATATGAAGAAGTTACATATAGTGTTTTCACATATTTGCTTACATGAGCCATGAATTCTGCCCAACTTAAGAGTTCATTGTTTCTAGTTGTCCATCAAGACCCACTGCAATCCAATGCAATGATATCAGATTTGTAAAAGAATGCTTAAACCTGACTCTATAATATTCGCTTGGAATGTATGTTCAGAGGCCGATGTTTGTTGTTATCGCACATGGCCAAATTTCCCACCAAACGTTTGTGAAATTCGCTTCGGAGATCATGTTTCCATTGTCTAATTGTCAGATATTATATTGGATACAAAAAATGTTGAATTAGTAAAATATTTGTGACCGTCATATACAGGATTAAATAATGTACAATTCCAATAATCCAGAATTTTTCAGATTGACAAATTTGTATCTAACAATGATAAGTAAGATCCAGATAAAAGTCAGGCTTATAAACAATAATTCTCAAGATATGTTTATACACATTCAGTGCGAAATTTGTGCATGTACTTTGACATGGTTTTATTCTTCACTTCACAGATTTCTTTCAGGGGATGATTGGTGAAGTGTCTTTCTCCAATCATTGACTATTATTATTAGAACAATTATATGTCCTCTTTACAGTTGGATGCCATTTTCCCATTTACATATAAATATAATTCACATAATAGTTAGCTTTTTAAATCCATATGGCCCTTCGTGAGCCTAGACCCCCCCCCCCCCACACAAACTGATCGCGAGGTGCTGATCATTGAAATCAGCCAATTCTCTGCTCCTATTAAGCCCTGTACCAAAAAATATAAGATATATAAAAAGTTAAAAAGAAAATCTTTTCCCCTGTAAAAAAAAAAAAAAGTTCTAATAATTGGTGTCACCAGGTCCGTTATCATGTTATTTAACCCGCCAGATGAACCCCCGAAGGAAAAAGAAATATCACAATGCCAGAATGCAGTTCTTTGGTCACCTGGCTTCCCCAAAGAAATGGAATAAAAAGTTATCAAAAAGTCATATGTACACCAAACTTTTACCAATAAAAACTACAGCCCGACCCGCAAAAATAAGCCCTTACACTGCTCTATCGAAGGTAAAAAAAAAAAGTTATGGGTTATTTTTTTTTTAAACAAATAGATTTTTCTTTGTAAAAGTAATTCATTATAAAAAAAAAAACTATATAAATTTGAGATCATTGTAATCGTATTGACCCGCAGAAAACAATGGATGACATTTTATTTCCAAATCCACAATGCAAATGATTTTTTCCCAGTAGATTATATGGTACTTAAAAACTACAACTCCAAAAAACAAACCCTCATATCGCTATGTCAACATAAAAATAAAAAAAGTTATGGCTTTTGAAATGCAGTGAGGAAAAAATTAAAATTAAAAATGACTGTGATGCCAAGGGGTTAAAACATCAGGCTGATTAGGGAAATAAGTGAGAAAATCTAATGCTCAAAAGAGCACCTTAAAGTAGACTCCTAACTGGATGTATGTCACTAAACCATAGATTGTGGACAGTCCGGTTATGGCCGGAACCATATACAATTCAGTATTTATATTCACTTTAGTGATAAACAGAGCATTAAGTCTATGTGCACATTTGCAACCATTTCCTATGGCTCCAATGTATTTGAAATAAAAAATGACGCAGCAACTATGCAGACCCTTGTTTCCATGGTTGGGGTATGTGCACACGACCTCTTTTCAGACGGAATGGAGGCGTTTTATGCCTCGAATTACCCCTGAAAAGACAGCTCCAATACGTCAGCAAACATCTGCCCATTGCTTGCAATGGGTCTTACGATGTTCTGTGCAGACGAGCTGTCATTTTACGCGTCGCTGTCAAAATACGGCGTGTAAAATGATGGCTCGTCAAAAGAAGTGCAGGTCACTTCTTGGGATGTTTTTGGAGCCGTTTTTTCATAGACTCTATTGAAAACGGCTCCAAAAATGGCCGTAAAAACGCAGCGAAAAACGCGAGTTGCTCAAAAAATGTCTGAAAATCAGGAGCTGGTTTCCCTTGAAAAGAGCTTCGTATTTTCAGACTTATTTTGTTAATCGTTTGAATATACCCTTAGGGTATGTTACATAGTTACATAGTTAGTACGGCTGAAAAAAGACACATGTCCATCAAGTTCAACCAAGGGACAGGAAAGGGAAGGGAAACATTTCTACACATAGGAGCTAATACTTTTTTGTTCTAGGAAATGATCTAACCCTTTTTTAAAGCCATCTACTGTCCCTGCTGTGACCAGCTCCTGCGGTGACTATTCCATAGATTCACAGTTCTCACAGTAAAGGAGGCCTGTCGCCTCTGCAGATTGAACCTTTTTTCAGACAGAGGGAGTGCCCCCTTGTTTTTTGAGGGGGTTTTACACACAAACTCAAAAACGTCTGAAAATACGGAGCTGTTTTCAGTCGAAAACAGCTCCTGATTTTCAGAAGTTTTTGTAGCAACTCGCGTTTTTCACAGTGTTTTTTTATGGCCTTTTTTTAAGCTGTTTTTGGAGTCCATGAAAAAAGCCTCAAAAAACGTTCCAAGAAGTGTCCTGCACTTCTTTTGATGAGCCGTCATTTTACACGCCGTATTTTGGCAGCGTCGCGTAAAATAAAGTCTCATGGGAACAGAACATCGTAAATCCCATTGCAAGCAATAGGGCAGATGTTTGTAGGCGTAATGGAGCCGTTTTTTCAGGCGTAATTCGAGGCGTAAAATGCCCGAATTATGCCTGAAAACACTGCGTGTGAACATATTCTCACAGACTATTTATTTCTTTTGTTTATATAGCGCCAACATATTCTGCAGCGCTGTACAAACCTTGTGTGTAGTCTGATCCTGCATTCATACTCCCTTCCTTCTGTCCTGTTTTCCTGGGAGTCGAAGGGTATGTTCACACGCTTAACAAAAAACGGCTGAAAATACAGAGCTGTTTACAAGGGAAAATGCTCCTGAGTTTCAGCTGTTTTTAAGCAACTTGCGTTTTTTGCTGTGTTTTTTACATCTGTTTTTGGAGCTGTTTTTCTATTGAGTCAATGAAAAACGGCTCAAGAAGTGACATGCACTTCTTTTTCGCGGCCATTTTTTTACGCAAACCGTTTTTCAAAACGGCCCATCAGAACAGAACGCTGTTTTTCCCATTGAAATCAATGAGCAGATGTTTGGAGGCGTTCTCCCTCCGATTTTCCGGCCGTAAATAAGCCATGTCAACATACCCTAAGGGCCCTTTTACATGGGCAGATATTCTGCTCGTTAAATGAGTGCAGATCAACAATACAGCATGTTGATCGTCACTTGTTTGCTCCATTTATACGAAGCAATGATTGCACGTGTCGGGATGTCCCCCATACATTTTGCATCTTGCCGGCAGCACATCTCCTGTTTACAAAGGGAGATGTGCTGCTGACAAGCAACCATTTTCCTGGCCGCATAAAAGGAGCCGTCATCCGACAAACAAAGGTTTACTTGTTTATCGACTGATCTTTGCCCTGTTTACACAAGGCAATTATTGATACCAATCATTCGTTCTAAAGGCCCTTTTAAACTGGCCAATTATTGGGCAAATGAGCGTTCAAAGAACTGTGTGAACATATTATCGTTGTAGGCAGCACATCTCCCTGTGTAAACAGGGAGATGCGCTGCCGACATGATACAAATGTATGGGGAAGAGCAATTGGAGTAATGAGCGCTCGTCCCCATACATAGCTCCTTGTGAAATTTGCAAGCGAGCGCCGATCAACGATCTGTCTGATTGATCGGCAATCGCTGCACCGGCCAAAATGTGCCGGTGTAAAAGTACCTTAATGCTCGCTCGTTCGACAGAAGATTGGCTTGGTAAAATTGCCTTAAGAGTGCACATAACTATTAGACATTCGTCTTTATGGCTAAGAAACTTATTTCTTTAATAGAATTTTAAAAAAAGACAGGAAGTTTGTCACAATCACACTTTAAATGACAGAAAATAGAAGAATAACAATTTGTGTAAATTAAATTCAACAGCAAATATATAGGCAACTTTCTGCCACACAGCACATTTATCTACCTCTTGGCATGATAAAGACTACATGGGTTAGAACCATCTATTGACTTGATAAAGTCTCCCCATGAATATAAAGAATAACTCCACCCAGAATGTTTCTCTCCGAGTTTAATCACACGACAGGGATAATCGGCCGTGCAACGGACGGTTTTTTTTTTAACGGACGTCACGCGGCTCCATTAAAGTCAATGCACATCTATGGAGCTATTCACATGGCCATTTTGTTAAGGGACCATGTGAACAGCCTGTGAATAAATAGGACATGTCCTATATTTGCTCGTTTTCCAGATCCAATAGACACAAGTCTATGAAGGATCCGTGAAAACGGGTCCCACACGGATACAAATCGACCATGAAAAACGGCCGATTTGACACCCGTTCGTGTGAATACGGCCTAACTCTATCACTAAAACTAACCTTCAGTAAAGGTGCAGTCAGCCACACAAAAATGTCTGCAATAAAATCTGCTGCGTGTGACTGCACCCTAAGGCCATGTTGAAACGTGCCGGAAATTTTTTCGCTGCAAATTTTCCTGCTAATTCGCGGCAATTATGCAAAGAATCTGCAGCATAATTTGCATATTTGACAGGTAATTGAGACGTTGCAGATATCACAGCGGACTTGCCGCAGATTTCAGTGAAAATTCTGCACCGCAACCTAAATTCTGCACTGTTATTTTCCGCAACGTCTGAACTAAGTTACCTAGAAATGTATAGAAACCATTGGAAAAATGGCCGCTGCGGACTGTCCACAGCGGGATTCAACAGCAATTTCGCCACGTCTGAACATGCCCCCAAAAATTCTGCTATTTATCTGGCTCTTGTATGAATGAATTAATTCATTGACTCCAAGAAGAGGACATGTAAAATACTGTTAATGTGTTATTGGGGCTTTATTTTTAATGTGTTCATTTTTCCTGTATTTTATTTGTGCTGTGGCTTTGAATCCATATACTATTGGATATAATGGAGATCATGTCATAAGTGACCAACTATCTGAGTCGATGGTTCTACAGTATATCTATATGGAACAGTGCACGGGAAAAGCGAATTGATGAAACTATAGACATCTCCACCCACAAGCTATTATCATTTCCCACGCCGTATGTTAACGTGTTACAGTTTATTTTCTTTCACCCTGAATAATTTGCAATATGTTCTCAGTTTCACATCCTTCCTTTTATATATGTCCTTACAAGAATGTGAAGCTTCATGAAAGTTGTGGAAATATGTGAAGTGAAATGTTCAGGCAGATAAAAGTGCCTCTTGTATGCTTTAAAAGCGCTGAAAGCATATCCATATTCACATTGTACACGAACGTATTTTTTTCCTCCTGTAAATACTGGCGTAAATACGGGTACTTTGTCACACGTATTCGACCCGTATTCCACCCGTATTTACGGACCCGTTTTCTCTGCAAAATTGCATTACACTAATCGGCAGCCCCTTCTCTCTATCAATGGTGGATAGAGCGTAAGGGCAGCCATTTCGGGCAGAGTTTCCGCAGTGGAACGCAGCGATTGTAAGTAAAAGAAGTGCATACGTACCCCGGCCGTTGTCTTGATGACGCGTCCCACTTTTGACATCCAGTCCGACCTCCCTGGATGACGCGGCAGTCCATCTGACCACTTCAGCCTGTGATTGTGAGGCCGGACTGGAGGAAGAAGCAGGTAAGTTAACTTTTAATACTATTAACTCCAGCGGTAGTCACTGTCCCGGGTGCTGAAAGAGTTACTGCCGATCAGTTAACTCTTTCAGCACCCTGGACAGTGACTATCCCCTGACGTCTCCTAGCAATGCTCCCGTAATTACGGGTGCACACACATAGCCACCCGTAATTACAGGAGCCCCATAGACTTCTATGGGCCTGCCCGTGCCGTAATTCCGGCCTGAAATAGGACATGTTCCATATTTTTCAACAGCCCGGGCACTTTCCCGTAAGCAAACGGGAATGTACCCGTGGCCAATAGAAGTCTATGGGCTGGTAATTACGGCACGTAATTACGGGCGTTTTTACGTTCGTGTGCATGAGGCCTAAGGGTATGTTGACACGGCCTATTGTAGGCCGTTTTTCGGGCCGTAGATGCCCGAAAAAACAGAAGCAGAACGCCTCCAAACATCTGCCCATTGATTTCAATGGGAAAAACTGCGTTCTGTTCTGACGGGCCGTTCCGTTCCGACGGGCCGTTTTTTTACACGGCCGTTTTGAAAAACGACCACGTAAATAAATGGCCGCGAAAAAGAAGTGCAGGTCACTTCTTGGGCCGTTTTTCATTGACTCATTCATAGAAAACAGCTCCAAAAACGGCCGTAAAAACGCAGCGAATATCGCGAGTGGCTTAAAAATGTCTGAAAATCAGGAGCTGTTTTCCCTTGAAAACAGCTCCATATTTTCAGACGTTTTTGTTTAAGTGTGTGAACATACCCTTATACCCATATGCTGCTACTTCCTTCAAACTTCTGGCCTCTCTGTATACTGCTTATGCCCAACTTCATGCCCAGTAAGGGTATGTTCACACGAGGTCATTACCTCCGTAATTGACGGACGTATTTCGGCCGCAAGTACCGGACCGAACACAGTGCAGGGAGCCGGGCTCCTAGCATCATAGTTATGTACGACGCTAGGAGTCCCTGCCTCGCTGCGGGACAACTGTCCCGTATTGTAATCATATTTTCAGTACGAGACAGTTGTCCGGCAGCGAGGCAGGGACTCCTAGCGTCGTACATAACTATGATGCTAGGAGCCCGGCTCCCTGCAGTGTGTTCGGTCCGGTACTTGCGGCCGAAATACGTCCGTCAATTACGGACGTAATGACCTCGTGTGAACATACCCTAAGGCTTTGTTCCCATCAGTTGTGCATTTCCATTCTTCTGCTCCATCAGAGAAACAGAAAACTAGAAATACATTTTTCCGTCAAACTACACATTGATTTCAATGTTTTAGCATCAGTTGTGCTCAGTTACCGCATGCTCTGTTCCGTCAGTTTTCCGTTTATTTGACTGAGGAAATAGCGTAGTCTGTTGCACTGTTTCTCTGTCCAAAATCATGGAAACTTTCCATTTTTATTTTGTTGTTTTTTTTATAAATTCAGATTTTCCGTTTTTTTTAATGCACATGCGCAGGGAAAAATCCCTGGCAGCGCTCATTGAACCAGCTCACTAAGCCAGCTGATATACAAAAGCTGGTCGATCAGATTACCAAATCGTGCTGCTATTCACTGCCCAATCTGTGATAGCGGAGATAGTGAACAGCAAGCAGCTCACAAACAGAGCACAATATAAAGTGGATATCTAATTGAATTTGTAGCGCTCACAGGGCTCGCTGACACACACAGGCAGCACTGTCAGAACATTACAATCTATGTGGAAGCGCTGCTCCCTGAAAGAGAGCAGTGCGTGTATCTTGACAGACGCTGCAGGGCAAAATCCCTAGCAGCGCTCATAGAACCAGCTCACTAAGCAAGTTGACGTACAAAAGCTGGTTGATCAGATACCCAATTGTGTTGCTATTCACTACCCTTTCTGTGATAGCAGAGATAGTGAACAGCAAGCAGCTCACAAATAGAGCACAATATAAAGTGCATCTTTAATAGAATTTGTAGTGCTCACAGGGCTCGCTGACACATACAGGCAGCTCTGTCAGAACATTACAATCAGCTGCTGCTCCTTGCCCTTATGGAAAGCGGCGATAACAGACAGCAAGCAGCCCATAAACAGTGCAATTCTATCTGCAAAAGATCGTTGGCACACAAGCTATCTAGCATACATACTATCTAGTGCTGCTGTTCACAGTCTCTCACAAACCCACGGTGGGAAATAGCGATGAGCACATGACAATTAGAGCACTCCCTGTGGTGCCCATTCACACAGATTAACGCACCGTTGCTATTTCAGACAGAATTAGCCAGCATGTTAAAATAAAACAATGTGGACAATTGCAAGAATCTAAAATTGTATAATAAATTCAGTGAATCTAAGAGAACTTTGAGAATTGACAACTTTTAGACTAGCAAGCTTATAGTGACACATTCAGTGCACAGCACAGAACTAAAAATTGATACAATTTCTATTTACAAATAGAAAATACTGCAACTGTCAATGCATACAAGAAACAGATACAATGTTTAATGATTGACAGCAATACTAATTCACACAGTACATACAATATACCAGTGTGATAAGATTTTCACTTACCTCAGCAAGCAATAGAGTCCAACCTTGTTGTACAACAGTAGCAATTGATAATAGAGTATACAAAAGACAAATTCTGTTCTTCAAGTGCAGGATAAGGGGTTTTCTGCACTGCTATATAAATTTTGACCTACATTGATAAAATAAAAAATATTATTTTAGAATTATTTTAACAAAAACATATTAATAAAGTTTATTATTTTCGTTCTCTACAGGAACCACAACTCTTTTCCCTTCGTCCTATTTCCAAAATATAAAATAGCATATACTGGTGGTATACACCTTTGTGGTTCCCTAAAACTCACTTTGTATATAATAAATAAGTGAGGGTATCAGCAAAATCTCTATTTTTGACATGCGCAGAATAAAAATTAAAAAATTTTAACTCCAAAAAAATACTGGAATAACGGATCCGTTAAAAACTGAGCATTTACTGATGCTAAACTGAAACAAATGGCAGAGTGTCAAAGGGATCTGTCAAAAAAAGCTCATAGCTGTGTCGATTTTCATTTCATGCAAACAGGCGGCCAGTGAGGTTCTTAATAAATTAGGCGCATCTTACTCCAGCGATCTTTATATTACGACTGGTGTATGAAACACCAGTCTTAATAAATTTGCCCGTATGTGTTTTGATTACTCACTATTTTTCAATAGTTTCACGATATTAGTTTGCTGTGAGTGAATGAGAACACTCTTGTTTACAAAACCTTACGTACCGAGTCCTGTTCTCAGCTGAGAAATTGATATTTTTTTATTTCTGTTGCTTATATTGCTCCTACATATTTTGCAGCAATGTACAGATTGATGCGATCTACATCATTCTAACCCAGGACCCCAGCGCTGCAAAGCAACAATGCAAACTACTGAGCCCCCACGCTACGATCGTATCCAGGCTAGGCAATGGTCTGTACTAAATACATCGACAGCAGCTACACAAATCTCTCTTGTAGTTTGCTACAATGTATCAGTTTGGAGTCTAGACTTTTCATATATAAACTTTTCAGCTGAGGCGGTATAGGCTTATATTCCCGGGAATTATAAACAAGCATGTTCTCATTCACTGACAACAAACTAATATATTGATAATGGTAAGGAAACACAAAGGGGAAAAGTTATATAAACTGGTGATTCTTGCGCCAGTTTTAATATAAAGAGCACTGGGGTAAAATGTGCCTGCTTTATTAACGGGCCCACACGTCTTAGTAAATTAGTCTCATCTCTGGTTGTTGCTAGAAAGGGAAATCTATGCCAGCTCGTAGATTTCCGCTATAATTCCTGAGGTAAATTGTAGTGAATTTGGGCGGCCGAGCCCCTTTCATTAAGCCAAACCCACTTTTTAACAGCGTGCATAAAACGGCAAAAAGTTGCAAATTATTGCGCCATAATTTGCGACTTTTTGCGCCATAATCCTGGCATATAGCCATTGATAAATTCCCCCTAAAGAAGTATGCATTTTCATCTATAGGGCGCATTCAGACGTGATGGAATTGCTGTTGAATTCTGCTGTGGATAGGCCGCAGTGGAATTCTGCAGCAGCCAATTTTTACATTGGTTTCTATAGATTTTTAGGTAACTTAGTGCAGACGTTGCGGAAAATAACTGTGCGGAATTTAAGCTGCGGTGCAGAATTTTCCCTCCGCAGCATGCACATTTTGCTGCGGAGAAGCAGCGGAATTTCACTGCGGATTTCAGCCTTTGCAATGCAAAAACTGAAATCTGCAGGAAGTCCGCTTTGATATCTGCAACATCTGAACTACCTGTCAAATATGTAAATGTTGCTGCAAATTCGTTGCGTAATTGCAGCAGAAATATTCTGCCACGTCTGAACATGCCCATACAGTGATTAAGCTTATTGTTATATAAAACCAGAAAACCTGTTTAAGCTTTATTTACAGATGGGAAATCCCTTAAGCCTGTGGAGACAATGAAAAATAATGCATTAAATATATTCATATACTCAAACTTTAAATTATATTGTATACTAAATAAAATTTTATAATAACCCCAGTCAATTCCCAAATCCATTGTTCAGGTCTTTCTCAAACTCTAGCACACAGTTTTAGTAAAAAAAAAAAAATCTATCAGCAAGGAGACCAAAGTTCTCCTAAATAGATACAGCAAAAGAAACAAAACCAAAAAAAAAAAAATAGAGAAATACATTCTGACTTCATCTGCAGTGGTGGCAGCTATGAATCCTTTTGCAGTATAGCAAGTGATATCATTTTTCTCCATAGGAGCGTAGAGATCTGGCAGTGTTACCCAATGGCGTTACTATAGGGTTCGCAGCGGTTGCATTTGCAACCGAGCCCCGAATACAGGAGGGCCTGCGGCCCCTCGCACCACATCAATGAAAAGTTACTACAGTAGCAACTGGGGCCCATGTAATAAACTACACGGGCCCCTGTTACTATAGTAACTGACAGTACTTACCTCCCCTCTTTCTGGAGCGCAGCGGAGGTTCTGGCGTCACATCGCTGTGCGCAGCGCATGATGTCATATGACGCTATGCGCTGCGCACAGCATCCCGAAACTTGATGGAGTGAGGACCTCCGCTGTGGCCGAAGAGGGCGGTAAGTTTAATATTAGCGTCTTGCTGAAGCTGATGGGTCGGGGTCCGACTCCTGGGACCCCCGCCAGTCAGCTGTTTTGAAGGGGGTGCAGCCGCTCGTATGAGCACTACTTCCCCTTCATTCCAGTCACTTTCTCACACTGAATCGCCAACACGGACGTGTCGGCGATTCACAGTGTGGGCAAGTAAGGAAAATGAAGGGGAAGCATCGCTCGTACGAGATCTGCACCCCCTTCAAAACAGCTGATTGTCGGGGGTCCCGGGAGTCAGACCCCAACCCATCAGCTATTGATGGCCTATCCTGAGGATAGGCCATCAATATTTAGGGACTGGACAACCCCTTTTAATCCTACCATGTGTTAGGCTTAGATACAGGGCCCCAGCAGACAGTAATCTTAAACTGTATAAGATTACTGTCTGCTGGACCCTGTATCTAAGCCTACCTTAGGCTTAGATACAGGGTCCAACAAACAGTATCACCCATGCACATGGGCCCATTATCTAATGCCTCGTTCACATTTGCGTTTGGGTCCCGTTCTGACGTTCCGTCTGAGCTTTCCCTCAGAACGGGACCCTGAACAGACACTAGTCGACTACGCTATTGCTTCCGGCAAAACTACGGGTCCGGTGCACAACAGAGACAAGCGGAAACCATGGGCACCGGATCCGTCACCATTGAAAGCAATGGTGATGGAAACTGAAACCTCTGGTTTCCATCTGTGTCAGTTTGATCTCTGTTGAACGTCAGAACGGGACCCCAACACAGATGTGAACGAGGCCTAAGGCCCTGTTCACATCACCAATGCCCTTCCGTTGAGGGGTTCCGTCAGAGGTTTCCGTCAGGTTAACCCCTCAACGGAAAGGCAAACGGAAACCTTAGCTTCCGTTTGCATCACCATTAATCTCAATCGTGATGGAAACTTTGCTAATGGTTTCCGTTTGTCATCGTTGGGAATGGGTTCCGTTGTTTTGGCGGAATCCATAGCGCAGTCGACAATGCAAAACAACTGAATCCTGTCACAGCAGTGACAAACAGAAACCTTAAGCAACGTTTCCGTCAACATTGAGATCAATGATGAGGGAAATGGAAGCTGAGGTTTCAGTTTGCCTTTCTGTTGAGGGGTTAACCTGACGGAACCCCTCAACGGAAGGGCTACGGTGATGTGAACAGGCTCTTTCTAATGTTTTTATTTGTGGTTTTTTACAGGTTCGGTCGTTGGACTACGTTGGATTCGAAGACTACTTAGATGACGGCTTTTTTATTCTCAATAAAATGGTTAATGAGGGTTGTGTGTTTTTTTTTTATATTTCAATAAATCTGTTTTTTCTATGCCTTTGTATTTTTTTTAAACTTTATCACTACCGACTTACTAATGGCCGCTGAATGACAGCATCCATTACTAAGGCGGGGCTTAGTGTTAGCCGGTGCAGAGGCTAACACTAACCCCGATTATTACCCCGGTACCAGGGGTGGCGGGAAGAGCCGGGTACGATCCAGTACCCGACCATCTGTAGCGATGGACAAGCACTGGGGCAGCCCGCAGGCTGGTATTATTAGCCTGGGAATGGCCAAAAACAGTGGCCCTTCCCACCCTGCTAGGCTGCTGGTGCTGCGTTGTATCTGGCTGGTGATGAAAAAAAATAATAATTGGAAAGCACGATGTGGGGTTCCCCCATTTTTATAACCAGCCAGATACAACTTAGCAGCAGCCTAGCATTACTAGGGTGGGAAGGGCCACTGTTTTTGGGCTTTCCCAGCCTAATAATACCAGCCCGCAGCCGCCCCAGTGCCCAATCATCGTTACAGATGGTCGGGTACTGGATCGTACCCGGCTCTTCCCGGCACCCCTTGTGGTGTTGGGTATTGGAGTAATAATGGGGGTTAGTGTTAGCCTCTTCATGTCGAACATTAAGCCTCACCTTAGTAATGGACGTTGTCAATCAGCCAGCAGCCATTACTAAGGCAGTAGTAATAAAGTTTAAAAAAAGAAAAAATAAACAGAGAAAAAATATTTTATTGAAATAAAAAACCCCCACACAATCCTCGTTATCCATTTTATTGAGAATAAAAAGAAAAAGCAGTTCTCGAAGTAGTCCTCGAATCTGAATTAGAAAAAAAAGAAAACCCAAAAATAATTAGTAACACATTAACAATAATTCTTATACTTGCCTTCCCTGGGTCCAGCGCTGGAGCCGCAATGTCAGCGTGCTGAGCCCTATATCTAATCCTATCACGTGTGTTACTGTCTGCTGAGCCACTGTATCTAATCCTATCATGCATGATACAGTCTGCTGAGCCGCTGTATCTAATCCTATCCATAGCTATAGGGTCGTAATGCTATAGATATGCTGCGTCTCTTTTTTATATATATATATATATATATATATATATATATATATATAAGAAAGCATAGAACACAGTGACGGCACCAGGACTTCAGAGTAGATGAAAGCAAAGTGGATTTATTCACCTCAAAAAAACAGCAACGTTTCGGTCCAACAGGAACCTTTCTCAATGGCTTGAGAAAGGTTCCTGTTGAACCGAAACGTCGCTGCTGTATTTGAGGTGAATAAATCAACTTTCCCTTCATCTGCCTTGAAGTCCTGGTGCCGTCACTGTGTTCTATGCTTTCTTCTATTTAAAAAAAAAGGGGGAATTGATTCATCCCCTGGTGACGAGCACATGGCCTGATTTTTTGCTATTGTGGAGTGCTGTGTTCATCTATTTGCTGGAGTGTGTGTGTGTGTGTGTGTGTGTGTGTGTGTGTGTGTGTGTGTTTGTGTGTGTGTATATATATATATATATATATATATATATATATATACACATACATACACATATATACATAAACTCACAACATTTTTTGGGGGGGACACATATGTATTGGGGATATTCCCCCTGATGTTTTAATTCCTTAGTGGCGCCCCTGGCTGCTAGTGCTGAATTGTTGGACCACTTAGGAGACCCAGTGATGCAGCTGAAAGCCGCGGACCGTTGGCCATGAGAAGTTTGTTTGGGGTGGGGGGCCCCAAGAAGAACCTTTGCATCGGGGCCCATGAGCCTTTAGCTACGCCCCTGGTGTTACCCATATATTCTGCCATGCATAAAAAACAGCAAGTGAAAAAGTTTTCCCTTGGTAATAAATATACAGTTACATGCAAATGTTAACTGTTCATTCTTATGACTTTAAAACGCAGTATTTTTTTTCATTTTCGTAGTATTCCAAAAGCCCTAGCCATATAAAGGCTTGTTTTAGTTAATGGCACGTTTTTGTGGTACATATAATTTATTGACTCACTTTAATTTATTTTTTTAAGGGGGGAATGGGAACAAATAGTAAATCGATGTCAATTTATGAAAATCCAGTGCGTATAAAACTTTCTAGCAGCGCCAAGTCCCACAGTGCTGCACAACATACCTCCCCAGCAGCGCTAAATAAATCCCACAGTGCAGCACAAAATAACTCTCCCGAAGTGCCAAACAAGCACCACAGTGAATATTTGGAGGTGGTCAGTGTAAACTAGTACTTATTTAGCAGACTAACATTAACCTTTTCATCCCTGATCAGGAGGAGTAGCAATATGGAGAAGACTAGGAAGCCGGAGAAAGAAGAAGTTGGGGAGCTCCCTACTACGTAGTGCTACACCCTGCCTAACCTAATTTACTGGGATTTTCCCACAATGAACATTGTTTGATCAATGGAAGACGTATTTCTCTTCACTGCACGACCACAGTGAGGAGGTGTTTGAATGGAGCAATGTGCCACTCCATTCAAGTTCTATGGGACAGACGGAGACAACCAAGTACAGCACTTGGCTGTTTCCATCAGCTCCGTAGACAGTGAATGGAGCACCAGGCCGCAAGCTCGACTGCCACTCCATTTGAAATCTTCCTTACTGCGATCATGCAGTGAGGAGGAACGGGGCACTTGGCACCCCCCTTCTATTTATTTGTGGGGGTCCCAAAGGTGGAGCCCACAGGGAACAGACATTTATCACCTATTAGGAAAAACTCCTTTAATCCTGGCCTGTGAAGAGAGCTATAGGCTTTTTTTGCCCCCCTACTACAGACTGTCACAGCACGATGCCTACGGGAGGGGGTCTCCATGAGGCCAGCACAATAGAGCAGCCAGGTGTCATATCCTGCTCCACAGCCCAGTACCTCTCTCTCGCACTTCCTACTCTGCATTGCCTCCTTTTCTCCACGCTCCAGCCGCTTCCTTCGTTGGGAGTCGGTCGCTCTTCTTCTCTTTTGGCCAGCCAGATGTAGTGTGAGACACTCAGAGTGAGGTATTGATGGTTGGTGGCGGCACCGGCAAAGGGCTTTTGTAAATAAGGATGCCAACTTCTTGGTTCAGTCACCCATCAGGGTATTTGCCAGGACCAGTCCGATCCTGGATGAAACATATCTATATACATAGTAAATAATAGTCAGCAATTTCATACCATTAAAGCGGTTGTGGTTTTTCATACTGATTACCTATCCACAGGATAGGTCATCAGTATATGATCGTGGGGGTCCAACACCCGGACCCCGCACTGATCAGCGGCTCCAATTGCCTCCGGATGTCCATGCCGGATGCAGATGGCTTCGATCACAGTATAGTGGCCATTCTGCAGTACTGCAGCTCTGCTCCTATTCAAGTGAATAGGAACAGAGTTGCAGTTCTGCAGCATGGCCAGTATGAAGTTATGAACACTACATAACAACCGGTGCCCGGAGGCAACCGGAACAGCTGATTGGTGCAGGATCCGGCTGTTGGGCTCCCTCTGATCATATACTAATGACCTATCCTGTGTATATGTCATCAGTATGAAAAACCGTCCTGTTCCCAGACAACCCCTTTAAGCTTGGTCTTACTAATTGTTTTGTAATAGGTCTGCAAAGAGAGGGTCATGCATGATAAATAAACCTATGTTTTTCCTAGCTTCAAGGTTAAACACACTTGGGAAAAGTATGGTCCTATAAATTCAAGAACCAGACAGGCAAATGTAGTAGCCAAAATAGTTTTTGCATTGAATCACCAGTCTAAGCCTTAATTTAGCCATGTACCCACTGGCTGCATGTTAAATAGGGTCTCTGGTTTTGTGGAACATTTAAACTTTCTATTATTCACTTACAAGTGCAACGGAGCCAAAATTTTAATCAATATCAGATTAACGCTCCTTTTTTCTCTATCCTTTGTACGTTAATAGAGGGTTTTGGCTGGGATTTTAGGATTTACTGTCCCTGCTATGTAGACAGAACTCTTCCCCAGATACAAAGCAAGGTTGGTTGCTTTTGACTGTTCAGTTGTTAATGTCCACCGATGGCTTTGTTCACTAGGGGGGTAATTCCTATTTATTTGGGGTGTGGGTTCATTTCTGTAACAAATGTAACGGTATAATGATGGTTCTAAATGCTACAGAAGCTGGAACATAATTTCCTTTCACTATAACATCCTATAACATCCTATAACATAATATCCTTCTATATGAATAATATTTCTAGATAATTACATGTATCACATATCAACCACTGACATTAACGTGCAGATTTCTCAGATGATATTTCTTTGTTAAGAGTTTACAAGGGAATTTACAAAACTTTATTTCAAATAGTCTTTCTTTTGACAAACCTCATGCTCAACCAGCATTAGGGTATGTTAACACAGGGTGGATACGCTGTGTAAAAGCACACAGTGTATTCGCCCAAGATGCCGCACGGAATTCCGGACAAAAAACGGCACCAAATTGTGTTGTCGTTTTTTCTCCGGAATGTCCGCTGCGGAAATCCTGCACTGAAAAAAAATAAATGGATACTTACAATGGAGACGCGCCCCTCGGACGTTCTGACGTCTTCAAGTTCTGCAGTACTAGGATGACATTTCATCCCATGTGACCGCTGCAGCCAATCACAGGCTGCAGCGATCACATGGGATAAAACGTCATCCCAGGAGGCCGGCCTGGACAAAGAAACACATAGTTCTGGGTAGAAGTTTAAAAAAAAATTTTGGTGGCAGAATCAGCACTATTCCGCCACAAAAAAACTGCAAGATCAGTCTACTTTTATTCAGTGCAGGCTTTGTTAAGGCTGTTATGTTAATACTATTCGGCGGCTCATTGGTTAGCACTGTCGTCTTACAGCACTGTGGTCCTGACTTTAAACCTGACCAAGGAAAACAACTGCATGAAGTTTGTATGTTTTGCTAACATTTTTTCTCTGGGTACTCCGGTTTCATCCCACACACCAAAAATACACTGACTGGTTAATTGGCTTCCTCTGAAAATGGTCCTAGTGACTGTGTCTTGTCTAAGATAGGGAAGTTCGATTATGAGCCCCATTAAAGACAGACTGAAGTGAGTGATGACGATCTCTGTTCAACACTGCAAAGTATGTTGCCACCATGTAAGCAATAGAGAAATAAATAAGTATCTCTTTGGCAAGCCTTCACCAGCCTAGTACACAGGTCACCGGTGTTCAACACTGGGCACTGTCATTAGAACACTAGTCAAGTCAATTAGCATTTTAGCCAGCCAGCCTGCCTAGCATGCTTTTTTCTGAAGACATGAAACCACACCAAATTTATCAGCATGACGGGATCATGTTTGTTGTGGTCATCACACAGTGGTTAATACTATAGTAGTATAAGTGTTCGTATTCGAGTATAAAAATACAAGAACTCGGCACTCAGGTATATGGGGAAATGATTCGAAAGCTTTATTATGCAATACACTGATATGAATGTTTTCGGCCAAATTAGGCCTTCATCAGACAATTCGGATTGCTCGGGAACGTGACGGAAACAAACAGGTTCTAAGACTCGGTGAATCGCTCTCATACGCAATGTCCGTTGCTGTGGTAAATGGTGCCACATTGACTTTGCGTATGAGAGCTGAGTCTTAGAACCTGTTTGTTTCCGTCACGTTCCCGAGCAGCCCGAATTGTCTGATGAAGGCCTAATTTGTCCGAAAACGTTCATATAAGTGGATTGCATAATAAAGATTACGAATTATTTCACCATATACCTGAGTGCTGAGTTCTTGTGTTTATATTGCTAAGGAGTGGAGTCCTACTCGAGCACCACTTAATATCGGAGTGCCGTATATTTCCTAGATATATTAGTATTAGAGTACTCATATAAAAATGATGTGCAAAAGGGCTACACAATGTATAGCCCGGATAAAAATTCATCACACTGACTCCAGGAAAAGCTCCTCACCAACCCCAATATCAAGACGGTTAGATGTGGTAGATGAAGTATCAGAACACACTTGCTGTTTCTACTGCATTGTCTCCCAGCCTTCACATAAAGGGGTTCTGCAAAAGTGAAAGCAGACAAACATAGCGCAGACTGCAGCGTTGGATACAATTTTTTGGTACTTTATTTCATATACTCAAAAAGTGACAGAATAAAAAGCGCTCATAAATATATCAAATTGCCACATTACACGCCAAGCCTCTCCTGCGCAGTAGTACTCAGTAGTATTCAGATCCAACTAGAGAACAAGTTACATAGAGTTTATAGTTTCCGTGTGTTTGCTCTGCTATCTGCTTGGTACTACAGTTTTCTCCCAAACTCCAAAACTTACTAATATGATACCCGACTTATAAAATTGGACCTAGTCACCAAATACCTGAGAAGAGGAAATAGGTTGTGATCCTCAGAAGGTAAAGGGACAACATGATAGAAAACATTGTTCTGTGTACAGCACTGTCGGCAGTGGAGTAAATAGAGTCTGATGGGCCCTAGATATTGCACCTGCCCCCCCGGTTGTTGCTCAGATGCGCAGGCCCCAGTGGTGTTGCTAGTCTCAAATTATGCAGTTACAAAGTATCCACATAATACCACTATTCACTATATAAGGAATAAATATCACCATACTGTTAGTGAACAAAATCCAGTATACCAAGGCCAATATTACCAATCATACCACTATAACAATACCACCACATCATGACCACATATAACTACTATATAGTGACTGAATAATACCACCATACTGTTATTAAGTAATACCGCCATGCCATGAACACCTATTACCACTACATAGTGTCTGAATAATGTCACCAAACTGTTACTGAAGAATACCGCCACACCATGACCACATATAACTGCTATATAGAGACTGAACTATACCACCATACTGTTACTAAGTAATACAGCCATGCCATGACCACCTATTACCACTACATAGTGTCTGAATAATACCACCAAATTGTTACTGAATAATACCTTCACACCATGACCACATATTACCACCACATAGTGACTGAATAATACCGCCATACTGTTACTGAATAATACCTTCACACCATGACTACATATTACCACTACATAGTGACTGAATAATACCACCATACTGTCACTGAATAATACCGCCACACCATGATGACATATTATTACTGAATAATACCGCCATACTGTTACTAAATAATACAGCTACACCATGACGACATATTACCACCACATAGTGACTGAATAATACCACCATACTGTCACTGAATAATACCTTCACACCATGACCACATATTATTACTGAATAATACCTTCACACCATGACCACATATTACCACTACATAGTGACTGAATAATACCACCATACTGTCACTGAATAATACCGCCACACCATGATAACATATTATTACTGAATAATACCTCCACATCATGTGCGTAAAATAAAAAAATAGGACATGTCCTATTTTTTATGGATAGTTTATATGGCCCGGACACCTTCCTTCAAATATACAGGAAGGTGTGCGTCGGCCATAGAAATTAATGGGTCCGTAATTACAGGCGAAATCTACAGTCGTGTGCATGGGGCCTTAGTCTGGTTTTCTATATCGCATATTTATTGCAGATTTTGATGCAGATTTGTGAGACAAAGCCAGAAGTGGTTTCAAAAGGAATGGCAAATATAAAGGAAGGACTTATACTGCTGCTTCCTACTAGATGCACTTCTGGCTTTGATTTAAAAACCTGTATCAAAATGTGCTTCACAATCTGCAACAAGTACATGATGTATGAATCCAGCTTTAAAGGGGTATTCCAGCCTCCATTTTTCTGGCATTCAGTGGGAGTCACATCGATCGTACCCCCACTGATCTAGAATTTTTCACCTATCCAGTCGATAGGTGAAAAATGCTGGTGGCTGGAATACCCATTTAATGAATAAGACCATTAGGTTATGTTCACACGGCCTATTTACGGACGTAATTCGGGCGTTTTTGCCCCAAATTACGTCCGAAAATAGCGCCTCAATAGCGCTGACAAACATCTGCCCATTGAAAGCAATGGGCAGACGTTTGTCTGTTCACACGAGGCGTAATTTACGCGCCGCTGTCAAATGACGGCGCGTAAATAGACGCCCGCGTCAAAGAAGTGACCTGTCACTTCTTTGGGCGTAATTGGAGCCGTTATTCATTGACTCCAATGAATAGCAGCGCCAATTACGTCCGTAATTGACGCGGCGTTCAAGCGCCTGCACATGCCGTTACGGCTGAAATTACGGGGATGTTTTCAGGCTGAAACATCCCCGTAATTTCATCCGTTATGGATGCCCTCGTGTGAACATACCCTTAGAGTCTCAGCCATCCGTATCCAATATTTCTGCAATCTGCAGAACTTCACAGCTCTCCTGATCTCGCTTCAATGATCCCGCAATTGCTTATGGCACTAAAATGTACAGTACTTTGCTGTGGGTGCTATTATGCAGGGACTATAAGGATTGTAATTTTTTTATTTTCCCCACACGGGTAATGGAAAATGGAAAAACGTTAGCAGGGTGGAATCTGAACTTTTGCTAAATATAATGATGGTAGTCGAGGTCCATCAAAATACCATTTAGCTGATGTAGATTACATCCCTGTATAAACAACTTCTATGTGGCAATGCCATTTAACTGTGACCACTGATTAATATGTATCCAGACCACATCATTTAAATCCCCTTCAACAAAACACACATGTCATGCGAAGGAACTTTATCAAGTTTTACACGTCTTTCCTTTAGCCAAATATGCTCTCTTGCCATGGCTGTAAATGACGTTTTTGTGCAATGGGATATGATGTTTAAATCTAGGTATTCAACTTAGCACTATACTTCTATGAAGGAATTATATGCTAGAGGTGCCAACAGTAGTTTTTGAATGTTTGTTTTAATATGTAGGCACTTAGTGTGGGGTTACTAATTACAGTTTAATGTCCTCCCCATTTACTTCGACCTCCGAATTCTAGAATTACAAAGAACAGGCTAACATTACATTCATGCTGTATAAAAAGTTACATAAAATCCTTAAATACATATCTTTAAACAGCTGAATTCCTATCCAGGTTCCTGGCGTGTTGGTGGGTTCTGTGGGATTAAATGGTAGTGCTGTTCCTGTTATTCGTGAAAAGCTACAGGCTCAATCCCAGCTATTGCTATAGCTAGGAATGTCTCTAGTGCGGGACTTCGTAACATTCAGTCGCCTTCCAGGAACTTACACCTATTGACTTATTTATATACTTAATATATAGAAAGGATGGACAAATCCCAGAATCCAGTTATAAAATCCAACAAAAAATGTATTGCTGGAGCATATATTGGGGGAACTTTTTTCTTTTGGCGGATTCTGCCTGGACATTTCGGCTCCAAGATTTGGCTGACTTGCTCCTAAGACCATTTAGCGGCTTTGCAGCATTTTTATGCAGTAGAAAAACTACCACATAAGTTTGCATTGGAAATAGAATTTTAAAACTTTGTCATGCCCTCTTCTTGGTGCATCCGTGTTTTTTTTTTTTTTCCCCCTCCTTGGCTTTAGTTGGGCAAAACACAAACTGGTAAATCCAGATGCAAAAATCTCATGCAGAGTTCTTTAGACACGGTACTCCAATGCTGTTTTTAGTAGAAACAAGTTGATAAACATTTCCCGTTACCCATAATTTACAAAAATCAATACATTATTATTATTTATATTAATACAATTATTATATTAATAAAAATTATTATTTTATTAATATAACCAATTTTTATGCCTAACAAAAATGTACTACAGTTAATTTGAGCCACTGCTGAATAAAATTAATTATATTGTGTTATAGATCGTAGATACAAATGTCATGTTCACATTTTTAGCCAAGCTTCCTTTTGATTGGATATTGATTAGTTGTGCATTTAAGATATCTAAAATACTTCAAGGAGTTGTCTAGGACGGTTTTTCCACAGGATAGGTCATCAGTACATGATCGGTGGGGGTCCGGCACTATACTCCGCTATACTGTGACTTGAGCCATCTGCTTCCAACACGGACATCCGGTGATGGGAGGAAGCCAGAGCAGCTGGTCGTGCTGGGTCTGGGTGTTGGACCCCCACCGATCCTGTGAATAGGTCATCAGTATGAATAACCGTCCTGTGCCCGGACAACCCCTTTATTTTCCCAACTCTTATTTTAAGATGTTTGTGTAGAAAATGTAACATTTTGATAAGTATATCACATATTTTCCTTTATGGAATATTTTGAGTTCTATAGACAACCACACTTTTAGCATGACTATTAGGGAATAGAAACCATGAAAACTTTGAGCTCTTCTGAAAGGTGCTATGCTAATTCCCTATCACAAACTGCTAATGATCTCACCATAAGATAACATCACAGCGCTTTGTTCTGTGAACACCTTAGTATTGTTACAGTATAATAACGTAATAAAAAAATAATATATATATATATATATATATATATATATGTGTGCGTGTTTATATATTTTTGGAGGTTTTCATACCCATTATGTACTGTACAACCAGGTGACCAATAACAGAAAGCATATGTGTAAAGAGTACTAGTGGGAAAACACTGAAAGAACACTTGTGCATAAGAAATGAGTACTTCATGTCAGTAGAAAGCAGTGGTTTTGAGAAGTTACATGTTATAAACACAAGGGTATAATGTATTTGTAGCGTCCATGGCCACGGGCCGTCGGGTTTACTCACCTCCCGACGCCCGCAGCCATGGATCCGTGAGCGCTGGTCCCCATCTCCTTCCTAGGAGACGCCAGCGCTCACTTCCGCTCCGTTCGGTTGTGTCCCGTAGGGTGCGCGCGCACGCTCGTGCCCGACCTTAAAGGGCCAGCGCGCGCAAATAGGAAGTCGTCATCATCATCAACTGTCACGATTTCCTGCTCTATAAGAAGGCCCCAGGCCTTCTAATCCTTGCCTGAGCGTTGTTAGTCTTTCCCAGTCTGTCTCGCAAATGGTCCCTTAGTGTTTCCCCGTTCCAGTTGTTACCCGTGCCCTGTTACCCGTTCCTGTGTTCCGTATTGTTCTTGTGCCTACCAGTGTTGGAGTCGTGTCTACTGCACCTGCTGTTGTTTGCCACGTCCAGTGAATTCTGCCACGTCCAGTGAATTCTGCCATGTCCAGTGTCTTCTGCTACATCGGATACTGCCCGCCATGTCTGGCGCTACCTGCCGCACCGGCCTCCATCCGTGCTGTAGCAACAGACACCGTCTGGACTAGTTCAGGTACCCGAGCATTGCTATCTGCTATTGACTTTCGTATAGACTGTGACCTGGTCAGCTGCCTCCCCGCTATGGCGGAGCGGCCTAGTGGGTCCACATACCCTGTGCCCTTGACAGTATTCATCTAGAAGAATTCTCAGTACACAACTCTGTGTTACGATGGGTGTGTGGACCCACTGGGCCATAGCGGGATAGCAGCTGGCCAACAGGATACCAAGTAAATGTCTATAGTTCGAATAAGGGTTCCTGTGGTAATTCAGACAGTAGCCATGGTTTGGCTCGGATGGGACTTTGGCAGCAGGCAGACACCAGGAACGGTGTAACACAGCAGGCATAATATACGGCACAACACGACTCCAACTCTCTATTGCACAGGAACAAGGTAGGACGGGATACAGGAGACAGGTAGCAGGTACGGGAACACTAGGAACAGGAAAACACTAAGGGTCCATTTGCAAAGACTAACACGGGTAAACACAACAACGCTCGGGCAATGAAGGAAGGGGCAGGGCCCTTCTTATAGTCCAGGGTGATCATGGGCTAATTTGACATACTATTCTGGTGCGTGCTCTGGCCCTTTAAGGCCGGGCATGAGCGTGCGTCTTCACACTATGGGACACAGCAGAGTGAAGCGGAAGTGAGCGCTGGCATCTCCTGAGGAGGAGATGTCGGCCAGCGCTCACTGATCTATGGCTGAGGCCGTCGTAGGGTCAGTAATCTTGACGGTGCGCGGCCATGGGTGTTACAATCTGTAGACATGTTTGTGTCAATCATATCACCAGACACTTACATTTTTCTTTTTTTTTTATAATATACTAATAGACTGAGATATTTTCCTCTTCATTTAGTTTATTCTTTAGAACTTGTGGCAGTGAGTTGATATTTGGCCATTATTAGTACCGATGGTTAGAATAGTCTTCTAAAGTTTTAAGCTACAATAGTTTTTCTTTGCTAATTTCATTCTGGTCGACCACACTAGTAGGATTTAAACAACGAAAAATAACTTTTAAATACAAAGGCCCTAATTTATTAAAGTGATATACCCATCTCATATCCTGTGGATATGCCAGAAAATTGTCTGCTAGTTGTGCCACCTCTGGGACCCGCACCTATCTCTAAAACGGTTCCCTAACCCCCGTCCTAACTTTTCCTGCTATCGCTGGTCCCGGCGTGTGCCTCCTAATAAGTTTGCATCTTGCCCCTATGGACTTCTAAGACTGGTGTATAAACTGCCAGTCTTAGTATATCTGGCCCCATTTCTTGATCACATGGATAATCTTTATTGTTTTGTTTTCGTCATTTTACATTCTGATCGTGTGGTTATGAGATCCATGATAGTCACACACTGGTCAGGGGGGCATATCCTGTTGTATAGCCAGTGTTATGCATGAAGATCTGATCTTGGGAGCGCAATGCAGTCACAGTAATCATGGGAAGTAGTTTGCACAACGCTGCTGCGATCACATGACTGCTCTTTGAATGCCAACCTACGGGGCAGCAATTTTCTGGGAGAAGACACTGCAGCTCAGGGGACCAAAAAGGGCAGAAAAACTAATCTAAGTGGCTAATATTATATTTTCCATGGTAGGAAGCATTGATCTATCCACCTAAAGATCACCCAAAAGGATAACTTAGGACACATCCTTCTCAAATAGGGAAATGTGATGATATAAAGATTTGATAAGTTAGTAAAGCAGATTGTTGAATGTACATTGCTGTGGAAACCGTATACAAGTTTTCATAATCGGACTGCAGAAAAAGGCAAAAAAAACAACAACCTTCCCTTCTATAAAAAAAAAGAAAGAAAAAACATGTCTAATGGATGCCAACTGTATTCTTTTTTTTTTTTTTTTTCAAAGATCTGTTTTGGTCATGATTTCTGTACCACAATGACTATTGTAGACCCGCGAGTCATGAAAAGCTCAGTATTCACATTAATACCTTTACTCCACGCCGCATTGTTCTCCTCTCTGGTTTATTAGAAAATACAAAAAGTATTTAGCAAAAAACGACCTTCTAAAACTTCACCACTAGCAACGCCATCACCAGTCTGTCTCCCATGAAAAACTGTAACTGCCCATGTCATTACCTTACAGTACTCTACAATCAATCATTTATTAACTTATGCTCTTATAGTCGTATACTTTTTGTTTGCAGGCATTGGCAAGATTTCAAATGATTTTTTCCAAAGGTTTTGAAGTCAAATTAAATTAATGCAAACTATTCTAAAGCGATTCCAAAGTCAGAGATGTACGTTAGGCAGAGGGTGGGGTTAATAGTTATTTCCTGTTATTACTGGCGATCAAGCTTTTGATCATTTAGTTCAGTTTTTCAATTTTGCCGTCTTTGATACCAGTGCATTTATTTTATAAAGAAGAGTAAACCATGTAGCTATGTATCACAGTGTACAATAAACGTTATTGCTTGAAATTATAGACACAAAGCATGAGATTCTGATGATAACATATCATCATGGGGGGGCATGTAGTTTTTTCCAATTATTTAAAAAATAAATAAAAAGAATTACATGGGTTCCCCCAATTTTCACAACAAGCCAGATACAACACAGCAGCAGGCTAGCATTATCAGGATGGGAAGGACCACGTTTTTTTGACCTTTCCCAGCTTAGTAATACCAGCCTGCGGCCGCCCCAGTGCCTGATCATCGCTACAAATGGTCAGGCAGGTACTGGATCGTACCCGGCTCCTCACGGTACCCCTAGTGGCAGTGGGTACAGGGTAATAATCAGGGTTAGTGTTAACGTCTGCACTGGCTAACAATAAGCCCAGCCTTATTAATGGACACTGTCAATCAGCCATCGGCCATTACTAAGGCGGTAGTAATGAAGTTTAAGAGACATAGATAAAATATTTTATTGAAATAAGCCCTCTCCCACACATCCCTCATTAACAATTTTATTGAAAATAAAAAAAAACCGTCATCGAATTCGACGTAGTCCAACGACCGAACCTGTAAAAAACACAAACACAAAAAAAACAACCATTAGTAACATATGTGGTAGGCTTAGATACAGGGCTCATGTGTGATACTGTCTGTTAGACCATGTATCTAAGCCTACCACAAGGTAGGCTTAGATACAGGGCCCCAGCAGACCGTAATATTATACTGTATAAGATTACTTTCTGCTGGGGCCCTGTATGTAAGCCTACGTGGTAAGCTTAGATGCAGGGCACATCAGACAGGATTAGACATGGGCCATATATCTAAGAATACCATGTGGTAGACTTAGATACAGGGTCCATGTGTGACACGGTCTGTTAGACCCTGTATCTAAGCTTACCACAAGGTAGGCTTAGATACAGGACCCCAGCAGACCGTAACGTTACACTTACCTTCTCTGCGGCTACAGGCGCAGCGTATGTCCCACACCATCTAGCATCGTGATGTCATCCGCAGCGCACAGCGTCGTGATGTGAGAAGACGTTAGGACTTCCGCTGCGCTTGGGAAGGAAGATGGGTAAGTATGTGTCGTTACTATAGCAACAGGTGCCCGTGAATTTTATTACATAGGTCCCAGTTACTATAGTAACTTTTACGGATGCGGTGAGGGCGGCCATGGCCTGGATGGAATTTGCGACCACTGCGACCCGAATGTGGCAGTCGCCGGGGATCCGAGGCCCTGACGGCCCGGTTCTAGCGATGCCCCTGCCTCTGGGGATAACTTATGTTCACAGTGGAGTGGGAGTCTGGGGCTACGCCTAGGGAATCGTTTGTTGGAGAACCCCCTTGGATTAACCAAAAAGGCCCTTAATTATAGTACTGCAAAACAAGGCTTTCTTATAACAGAAGGTGTTTATATTGTTCACTTCCATCATAAATATAAGGGGGGGTTTAATTGTTTCTGGATGGTGTTTGTGATATACATCAGCCGTTCTGGATGTATAGTTATCCATAAGGGCATAACAGAATAGTTTTCCTGTCTTTTGTTTTGGAAATGTGATGAAAGTGAACAGTCCTTGCTGTGTTTGTAGTATGAGAGGTAGAGAGCTGCAAGCAATCCTATGGGGCAGCTTTTCAATAAAGAGGTTTTCCCATAATAAATTGCCAGGATCCCCACCGTTCCCGAGATCCTGTGGCCCTTTTATTCCCAGCATCATTGCATTCAGTCGGACCCGCACCGATCAGAAAGGTATGGCATATCCTAATAATAATAATCATCTTTATATAGCACCAACATATTCCGCAGCCCTTTACAATAAATAGGGAGCATGTACATACGATATCAGACATAGTGACAAAACGAAATCATAATTCAAACAAGAAGACAGTACCTTGCTCACAAAAGCTTACAATCTATGAGGAAATAGGGGTGGCACAAAATGTGAAAAGTGCTTGTTTAGTACAATGGTCCATCCATTTTTTTTATAAACATGGGGTAGTACACATAAAGAGCCATTCACCAGTAATATGCCATCACTTTCTTTGATGGGAAAACCTCCTTAGCGTATGGAACCCCTTTAAATCACTCTCCGTAACTTTACGGACCAACTTGTGACGATCATTCCAGAAACATCTGCCACGTTATGCCAAATTCTAAAGGATCCTAACTCACTTTTGGGTTTACTTGAATACCTTATGTGACCCTTCTATGCCCTTCTGTAGCAATGGTGAAGTATTGCATTGATATAGCAGCATGGTTATTCATGTTGCCGTTACCCTGTCAATGACCGCTCATTTCTTGGGCACCCACAAAAGGGCGTCTTATCCAGATAACATCTTTAAAAACTACATAAATCGAGCGCAGAGGTTGCTTTGTCATGAGTGCCATAAATAATCACTGTGAAAACCAACTGCTATCATAATGTTGTAATTTTGGAATACAGGATATTTTTCACAATTCTATGTAAATTTATGTCTCAAGGTTAAATTAAGTTCTGACTAATAATTATTCATATTTGACACCTTGGTTACATACCTATATGTTTTTGTTCAAGTGCTCACATGAGCTATGAGCTACAAGCCTAAGGGGTGTTGAAATTCCATAGTCTCCCGACTGATATAGCATGGCGCATACTGGAACTACATATATTATGATAGTATATAATGCAGTCATTTCTGTCCTGATCTCCCATGTTTGCTCACGTGCACAATTCCTTAGACTGGATCCTAGCAGCAAGAAGAAGAAAATTCATGTGACCATTTTTTTCCTCCTGCTGCTGAGACCGTTGCCTATTTTTTGGTAAAAAATATATATAGGGAAAGAAAAAGGAGTCCTTTGATCCTTTGTACATTTTTTCAATAGTTGTTTTTTTGTTTTTTTTTACCAATACCTGTCATGTTTAAAGCACATATACATACAGTGGAGGAAATAAGTATTTGATCCCTTGCTGATTTTGTAAGTTTGCCCACTGTCAAAGACATGAACAGTCTAGAATTTTTAGGCTAGGTTAATTTTACCAGTGAGAGATAGATTATATTAAAAAAAAATCACATTGTCAAAATGATATATATTTATTTGCATTGTGCACAGAGAAATACGTATTTGATCCCCTACCAACCATTAAGAGTTCAGCCTCCTCCAGACCAGTTACACGCTCCAAATAAACTTGGTGCCTGCATTAAAGACAGCTGTCTTACATGGTCACCTGTATAAAAGACTCCTGTCCACAGACTCAATTAATCAGTCTGACTCTAACCTCTACAACATGGGCAGGACCAAAGAGCTTTCTAAGGATGTTAGGGACAAGATCATAGACCTGCACAAGGCTGGAATGGGCTACAAAACCATAAGTAAGACGCTGGGTGAGAAGGAGACAACTGTTGGTGCAATAGTAAGAAAATGGAAGACATACAAAATGACTGTCAATCGACATCGATCTGGGGCTCCATGCAAAATCTCACCATCGTGGGGTATCCTTGATGCTGAGGAAGGTGAGAGCTCAGCCGAAAACTACACGTGGGGAACTTGTTAATGATCTCAAGGCAGCTGGGACAACAGTCACCAAGAAAACCATTGGTAACACATTACGCCGTAATGGATTAAAATCCTGCAGTGTCCGCAAGGTCCCCCTGCTCAAGAAGGCACATGTACAGGCCCGTCTGAAGTTTGCAAATGAACATCTGGATGATTCTGAGAGTGATTGGGAGAAGGTGCTGTGGTCAGATGAGACTAAAATTGAGCTCTTTGGCATTAACTCAACTCGCCGTTTTTGGAGGAAGAGAAATGCTTCCTATGACCCAAAGAACACCGTACCCACTGTCAAGCATGGAGGTGGAAACATTATGTTTTGGGGGTGTTTCTCTGCTAAGGGCACAGGACTACTTCACCGCATCAATGGGAGAATGGATGGAGCCATGTACCATCAAATCCTGAGTGACCACCTCCTTCCCTCCACCAGGACATTAAAAATGGCTCGTGGCTGGGTCTTCCAGCACGACAATTACCTGAAACATACAGCCAAGGCAACAAAGGAGTGGCTCAAAAAGAAGCACATTAAGGTCATGGAGTGGCCTAGCCAGTCTCCAGACCTTAATCCCATCGAAAACTTGCCAAATGGATCAAATACTTATTTCTCTGTGCACAATGCAAATAAATATATATAATTTTGACAATGTGATTTTTTTTAATTTTTTTTTATATAATCTATCTCTCACTGGTAAAATTAACCTAGCCTAAAAAATCTAGACTGTTCATGTCTTTGACAGTGGGCAAACTTACAAAATCAGCAAGGGATCAAATACTTATTTCCTCCACTGTATATGATGTTGTAAAGAAAACAGTGATCTGAATGTCAGTGCCCTTAAACCAGCAGCAACTCATTTATTAGAGTCTTCAAACACTTTTCTACTAGAAAAGTGTCAGAAAACAAAGGCAGGTCCAACCTGGCTGTTACTCACCTTGTCCCGATCCAGCGCCGCTCTCCAATATAATGACCTCCGGCTCTCTGCTCACAGCCACGTCCGGTCTCTATGGGGACCGACCTGTTTTGATGACATTACCCAGTGGATTGTTTAAAAGAGAGTTCCCGCTGGATACATTTGCCTGTGGATTAGGATACATTCCTTTCGAGACAGTTGTGTTTTGATCCTGACCTTGATCTTAGCCTGCCTACAGATTTCACCTACGTCGTGCTCCTTCTGGCTGCCATCTGGTACTTGTGGTTTGACCCCCTGGTTTTGTCAGCTGCTGTTTCTGTTAGCAAACAGTTGTTGCATCATACAGACTTTGCAACATAAGTAGACGCATTGACAGTTGATACAAATTTAATGATCAATTGGACCATTAGACCGCATTGGCATTTTAATAATGTGTGGTTGCTTATAATTTACAATTAATAAAAGTTACGTTTTATTTGTACACAAATTATCTAGAGGTATCCTGGAAATAAGAACTCATTTTGTTGCCTTTGGCAATTTGGTGTTTGTGCAGACATTTCTACAGTGCACCCACCGCCAATTGGTTATTACTATGGGCACCACAAAATGTAAATCTGGACAGGACAGACCATACCCCTTGCAGGGATTGTAGAGTTGAGAACCAAGAGATTCCTTAGACTC
Source organism: Rhinoderma darwinii (assembly GCF_050947455.1). NCBI lineage: Eukaryota > Metazoa > Chordata > Amphibia > Anura > Rhinodermatidae > Rhinoderma > Rhinoderma darwinii. The sequence continues at coordinate 91,488,870 of NC_134687.1, read as the reverse complement.
CACACCTCAGTTTAGACAGCGTCAAACTAAGGACGATTTCTATCTGGCGAGACAGATTTCTCAATACGTTGTGTACCATGTTGCTGAATCTGGGACATTCTCCACGGAGGAAAGACTGGCACACTGCTCATATAGTGTGCCAGTCTCAAATTTCCCCCTATGTGATTTCAAGATACATTTTAAAAAGTAAGTGATAGATTAGTTAGAGAACAGTGGGCATAAGTGGGTGGTAGACAGAGATGAGTGAAAAGATGTAGGAGCCTGCAGAACTTTGTATACCAAAGTGGGAATTTAGGTACGAGAATACCGAAAAGTAGAGTGGTAAGTAAGTAGTCTAGAAGAAAGGTGATGAGGTCATTAATTAGTGTTGTATAAGTGGTATATATTTGGTTTATAATTCTCTATAGGTCTGTGTGTTTGCTTATACTCTAAATTATAATGCGCTACAGAATATATTGATGCTACAGTGCCTTGCGAAAGTTTTCACCCCTTTGTGTCTTTCCTGTTTTGTTGCATTACATCCTTGAATTAAAATGAATTTTGGAGGGGTTGTACTATTTTATTAACACAACATTCCTACAACCTTTAACCCCTTAATGACCGGGCCATTTTGCACGTTAATGACCAAGGATTATTTTTTGGTTTTTCATGGTCGCATTCCAAGAGTCGTAACCTTTTTTTTTTATTCCGTCAACATAGCTGTATAAGGGCTTGTTTTTTGGGGGACGAGTTGTATTTTGTAATTGTACAATTTTTAGATGCTTATAATATATTGATTAACTTTTATTAACTTTATAACTTTTTTTACTTCTTTGCCACGTAATTTGAGCTGTTCTTCATTGAACTCAATGAAGCACAGCTCAAGATTTACTAGCGTCTCAGACGCCTCGCAAAATGCGAGGAGGAGCATTTACGTGTGAAACGAGGCAGCTGTTTTCTCTTGAAAACAGTCTGTCTTTTCACACGTAAATGACAGCTAGCGTGTGCACATACCCTCACTCTTCCATAAAGCCCCACTGTGGAGTTTATGGCTTATACTGGCCCTATGAACAGATACTTCCATCTCCGATGTTGCTCTTTGGAGCTCTTTGGAGCTCCTTCAGTATGTAGCCGTATGTTGGCTTGATTTTTGCGGGCCAATGTGTCGTTTTCATTAGTACTATTTTGGGGTACATAGGACTTATAGATTAATTTTTATTAAATTTTTTATGGGGGGAATGGGAGAAAAGAGCGAATTTTGCCGTCGTTTTTTTTGGACGCCGTTCATCCGGCAGTTTAATGTGTTCATTTTATTGTTCAAGTTGTTACGATCGTGGGGATACCATATATGTGTATGTGTTATTTGTTTTGACACTTTTACTAAATAAAACCACTTTTACTTCGTTTTATTTGATTTTCACTGTAATAATTTATTTATTTTTTTCACCAACTTTATTTAACTGATTGACATTTTTTTTTTTTTGTCCCACCAGGGGACTTCACTATGCGATCTGCTGATCGCATATATAATGCTTCGGTATACTTAGTATACCAAAGCATTATTGCCGGTCAGTTTAAAACTGACATGCAACCTGTTAGGTCTTGCCTCCGACATCGCCTAACAGGCAGATGCTGAAGGCAGACCTGGGGGTCTTCGTTAGACCCCCGCTGCCATGGAAACCCGACGGCGACCCGCGATTTCTTTGCGGGGGCGCCGATGGGGTGACAGAGGGAGCTCCCTCCCTCTGTAAAACACATTAGATGCCGCTGTCACTATTGACAGTGGCATTTAATGGGTTAAACTGCCGGAATCTGAATAAGGAGATCGGCGCTATAATGTAGGTGACAGCAGTGCTTTTTATTTTAAAAAACGATCTATTTTTACCACTTTCTGAGCGATTTTAGATTTATGCTAATGAGTTGCTTAATGCCCAAGTGGGCGTATTTTTACTTTAGACAAAGTGAGCGTTGTACAGGGGAGTCATTTACAGCGAGATCTCGCTTCCTCTGCTGTAACTACCACAGACAGAGTAACGAAGTGCAGAGATTGTGAATAGACATCCCGTGGAATGTCTATTCACTATCTAAACACTTCAGTATTGTTAATGTGTAAGTATAAGACCGCACATAAGGATTTAGCAGGATCCCTATGCGCTGAGTAAATGAATGGAGAGGAGTGCATGAGGCTGATTGGTCAGCGTCATACATTCCCCTGTACAACGCCCACTTGGTCTAAAATAAAAATACGCCCACTTGGGCATTAAGCAACTCATTAGCATAAATCTTTAAGTTGTTCCATTGTCTCATTCAAAGAGCTATAACTTTTTTATTTTTTCTTTGACATAGATGTATAAGGACTTTTTGTTTGCAGGACAAGTTGTATTTTTTAATAGCACCATTTTGGGGTACATATAATTTATTGATTAACTTTTTATTAACTTTTTTAGTGGGGTACTGGAAAAAAACCTGAAATTTCACCATTCTTTTTTACATCTTAATTTTACGCCATTTACCGTGTGGTATAAATAACATAATAACTTTATTCAGTGGGTCGTTACGATTACAGCCCGATACCAAATTTATATAGGTTTTTTTATGTTTTCCTACTTTTACACAGCAAAAACACTTTTTTTTTTTTAATTATTTCTTTTTGTGTCGCCATATTTTAAGAGCCTCAACGCTGCAGCTGTATGAGGGCTTTTTTTTTGCAGGACGACTTGTAGTCTTCTAACAGCCAATCACTAAAGGCAGACCTGGGGGCCTTTGTTAGGCCCCCAGGCTGCCATAGGAACCATCGGCACCCCGCGATGCACGTGGGGTGCCAGTGGGGTAAGAGAGGGAGCTCCTTCACTCTAAAACCACTCAGATGCGGCACTCACTATTGATGGCTCTTTTCTTGTCAGGCTGGGTTTACACGACCTATTTTCAGACGTAAACGAGGCGTATTATGCTTCGTTTTACGTCTGAAAATAGGGCTGCAATACGTCGGCAAACATCTGCCCATTCATTTGAATGGGTTTGCCGACGTACTGTGCAGACGACCTGTAATTTACGCGTCGTCGTTTGACAGCTGTCAAACGACGACGCGTAAATGGACTGCCTGGGCAAAAAAGTGCAGGGCACTTCTTTGCCACGTAATTTGAGCTGTTCTTCATTGAACTCAATGAAGCACAGCTCAAGATTTACTAGCGTCTCAGACGCCTCGCAAAATGCGAGGAGGAGCATTTACGTGTGAAACGAGGCAGCTGTTTTCTCTTGAAAACAGTCTGTCTTTTCACACGTAAATGACAGCTAGCGTGTGCACATACCCTCACTCTTCCATAAAGCCCCACTGTGGAGTTTACGGCTTATACTGGCCCTATGAACAGATACTTCCATCTCCGATGTTGCTCTTTGGAGCTCCTTCAGTATTATCGATGGTGTTTTTGTCGAATCTTATTATTGTCCTCCTTGCCTGGTCTGAGGTTTGGTAGGCAGCTTTCTAATATCAGGTTTGTAGTTGTGCCATATTTTTTCCATTTTGTTATAATGGATTTAATGGTGCTCCGTGGGATGTTCAAAGTTTAGGATATTCCTGATCTATACTTTGTATCTGACCTGTATCGACAGCTCCATGGTCTTCATGTTGCTTGCATAGTGGTGTTCAGACTCAGGCGTGGCCTATCAGCAGGGCCGGCCTTAGAAAAGATGGTGCCCAGTGCGAAATTATCTTTCGGCGCCCCACCCCATCATAAAAAAAATGACCCATAAAAAACGTATAATGCCCCCCACAGTATAATGCCTTATATAGTGCCCAACACATAATGCCCCTTTCGTGCCCCCCATACAGTATAATAATAATATTTCATAATATAACCCCTTCAAGGAAACAGTATTTTGTCCTCTAATTGTGCCCACACAGTATTATGCCCCCTGAGTGCCCCTACACAGTATAATGTCCGCTTAGTGGCCCCCTCACAGTATAATGCCCCCTCCCCTGGCTGCCACACACAGCCCCCTTGTAGATTGTGCCATACAGCCTCCCTGTAGACAGTGCCAGGCATCCCCACAGTATAATGCCCTATATAGTGCCCCACACATTATAATGCCCCTTTAGTGAAATATGGGGATTCTGCTCCTTCAGGGAGCCACAGTGGCGCTATCTACAGGAAGAGGAACATGCTATATACAAGGGGGCTGTGGGCTGCGTGGCAGTACCTACAAGGGGGCCTGTCGTCTGTGTCCATTTATGGACAGTGACGTCACTGGCCTCTCCTGAAGTTGGATCCCCGTTCACAGAGTTGGCAACGCTGTGGACGGGTATTCCACTTCAGCAGTTGCCCTGATGTCACTGTCCACATATGGACAGAGACATCAAGCGGAGTGCTCCAAGTGCGGAATCTCCGGCCCCACGGACCAAGGAGTGCCTACTTATAACTACCATACTGTGCCATGTGTTGGTCAAATAATACTTCTGTTCAGTTGCCCTTATAACAATGCCATACGTTGCAGCCATCACCACCATTCATTGCAAAAATAATATACTGTGCACTGTCTAGTAGCAATGCCATACAATGCTAAGTAAATACCACCAGACAGTGCTCAAATAATTCCAATATACAGTAACCAAATAAAAGCTCCACGTGTAATGTAATAACAGAGCTAAATAATTAATGTGTAAACAGGTGTGATAGTAAAGAGTGTTCCAGCTTTGTCAGGCGATTGTCAAGTATGTCACAAAATCTTCCTTCCTAGGAGTCTGGTGCTTTCCCTAAGCGCGAAGCTTCCCAAACTATTTGAACTACATTTGATAACATTTATGGCTGATTTGGAAAATGTGTGACAAGTGATTCTGAGCTTTTGTCCTCATTTGTAACAAGAAAGTCCTCATTACTCATCTATCCAAAGGTGACTGACAAATGTAAAAGTTTATAATTACTACAATGAATTTTATTTTTTATTCTTAGTGGGAAATAATTGGTCTGCAAAGCATTTATACTACAGTTCCTGTAAGACGACAATTCTTCATGCACCTCTGGGAATTGGTATAACATGAAATGGGATAATGTAAGGCTGGATTCACACGAACGTGGCGTTTTTGTGGACGCAAAAACGCGGCGTTTTTCGCGTGCAAAAACCACTTGACAGCTCCGTGTGTCATCCGTGTATGATGCGCGGCTGCGTGATTTTCGCGCAGCCGCCATCATAGAGATGAGGCTAGTCGACGCCCGTCTCTGTCCAGGGTGCTGAAAGAGTTAATTGATCGGCAGTAACTCTTTCAGCACCCTCGACAGTGAATTCCGATCACCATATCGAGCAACCTGTTAAAAAAAAAAAAAAAGACGTTCGTACTTACGGAGAACTTCCCTCCCGGCCGTTGCCTTGGTGACGCATCCTTGGTGACGCGCCTTTCTTGACATCTGGCCCCACCTCCCTGGATGACGCGGCAGTCCATGTGACCGCTGCAGCCTGTGCTTGGCCTGTGATTAGCTGGAGCTGTCACTTGGACTGAATTGTCATCCCGGGAGGTCAGACTGGAGGAAGAAGCCGGGAGTTATCGGTAATTCAGAACTTCTTTTTTTTTATATTGGGATCGGAAGTCACTGTCCAGGGTGCTGAAACAGTTTAACTCTTTCAGCACCCTGGACAGTGACTATCTCGTACCGGAAATTTTTTTGCCGGGTTCGGCCAAAACGAGTTCGGCCGAACCCGGTGAAGTTCGGTTCGGTTGTCCGGGTTCGCTCATCTCAAAGACACTCCGTTTGGATGTTTGTAAACAGAAAAGCACGTGGTGCTTTTCTGTTTACATTCATCCATTTGACAGCTCTTGCGCGAATCACGCAGTTCGCACGGAAGTGCTTCAGTGCGGCATGCGTGGTTTTCACGCACCCATTGACTTCAATGGGTGCGTGATGCGTGCAAAACGCCAAAAGAACGGACATGTCGTGACTTTTTTTCAGCGGACTCACGCTGATGAAAAATCACGGACATGTCTGCACGGCCCCATAGACACATATAGGTCTGTGCAAATCACGCGCGTTGCACGGACGTTTTTCCCGTTCGTCTGAATAAAGCCTAAGTCCTTATTACAAGTTGTCAGGGTATGAGTGCAGTGACAGATCGGAGTGATCGTGTGACATCCATTGACCACGATCTGTCAGGCGTTTACCAGCTGCTCAGTAGCGATCAGTCCTGGGATCCATTGACCACGATCTGTCAGGCGTTTACCAGCTGCTCCGTAGCGATCAGTCCTGGGATCCATTGATCACGATCTGTCAGGTGTTTACCAGCTGCTCAGTAGCGATCAGTCCTGGGATCCATTGATCACGATCTGTCAGGCGTTTACCAGCTGCTCAATAGCGATCAGTCCTGGGATCCATGGGGTAGTATGGTAGGGAAGCAGCGGACAGAGGCTCCTCCATAAGACTTTTATTGCATGTGTACAGTATTATGTTCACACGGAGTATTTTGGGGGAGGAATATCTGCCTCAAAATTCTGTTTGGAACTTTGAGGCCGATTTTCGCGGCAATTATCGCGCCGTTTTTCGCCCGTGGCCATTGAGCGCCGCGGGCATAAAACAGCGAGAAATACGCTTTCTCCTGCCTCCCATTGAAGTCAATAGGAGGTCAGAGGCGGAAGCGCCCGAAGATAGGGCATGTCGCTTCTTTTTCCCGCGAGGCAGTTTTACTGCTCGCGGGAAAAAGACGCCGACGCCTCCCATTGAAATCAATGGGAGGCGTTCTCGGGCCGTTTTTGCCGAGTTTTGCGACGCGGTTTCCGCGTCAAAAAACTCGGCAAAATACCCCGTGTGAACATAGCCTGGAATGTGCAGCTGTCACAAGTCCCATTCCTCCTTGTACAGACCTTCTCCCTAGACGGTGAAATCCTGCCGGCACTTACGTTTTATTTATTTATTTTCCTACATTTACCACTTCTCCCTTTTCAAAACAAACATTTTCTGTCCTCCTCGGAGAGCGCTGGACTATCCTAAAAATACACAGCTTTGTATGTAAATAGACGAGAGCTGATTATAGGCTGGGACTCCAGCCAAGGTTTGGGGGAGCCTCAGGGTGTTTTACATTTACAATGTGATGCCTGGCAGGATCAGTGTGTCTGTTAACCCTGTAGTGGAATGGCCTTGATCTTCTTGTAGGAATGGAGTTGGTGGCACAACACAAGCGGCATTATAGCGCTGTGTCTTAACCTACAACCCGATCCCCCCTACAAAACCGGGCGTTTCAAGGCGCGTCGTGTGAACGTGACGCTCCGAGGATGACTTTGCTGGGTGAAAGGGTTAAGACGGCTTCTTGATTAGCATGAGACTGGGCTGGCGGTTCTGCTTCCTGCCCTTCAATAGCTTTTCACTGCATTCAAAGGCGCGGAGCCATTCAACAGAGGACGGAGCTGGGAAAACCTGGAAGCGAACTGGCTCGTATTGTATTGTAGACCGAGAGGGCGATAAATAATGGGACTGTGAGCAGGGACGGGGCTACGAGTGGGACCAAGAGAAGGGGCGAGACGCTGATCGCCAGTGCTGGGAGTTCTCCCTTTCATCTCTGGGAGAATTGGTAGAGGCGCGTGCCCGGGCGATGATGCCATGGGGGGTGATGCCAAGGAGCAGCTGTGAATATCGTCCCTTGATTACTGCAATGCCGATTTAGATCGCCTCATTGATTCGCTTCACGGAGCCTGATAGGTGAAGAGGAGAAGGAAAAAAAAAAAATCTGCGTCCGTCGTCATCGCCTCCTCAACCATTGGGATATTGACGTTGGGGTTTTTTCGTTCCTGCAACATCTTAGGTGCAAGGGTTCAGGTTGAAACCAATTTGTGTGGGTGTTTTTTGCTGGGTTCTTTTGTGTGGTGCCTCACAGTTGGCGAAGCAGCCCTATGCTGAATCCAGCTATTGTTTGGGATCTCGGAGCTTTCACGCTACAAATCTCTGCTCACTCCCCCTCCCCTTCTTTGGCTGAGAAGCCACATAATGTGCCTTTCCTCCACATGAATCTGGAAGCTATAAGCTGGATTGATTGCAAATGAAGTGTAATGCATTGTGGGACGTGTGTAAAATTGGATCATTCGAGGGAGAAAACGAACGGACCCGCAGCTGGCTTCCTGCAAGAGGCGGCGGCAAAATGTTCGCAGCCCGTGCTCCAGCTGCGCGCCTAATGTTCTGACGAGGTCGGAGCGGTGAGGCCGGTGTCAGGCAGCGGGACAACTAGGTGGCCTCACGATGAAGAAGACTCGGAGCACGACCTTACGCCGGGCCTGGCCTAGTGCTGACTTCTCTGACCGGGCCTCAGACCGCATGAGGTCCCGTAGCGAAAAGGACTATCGCCTGCACAAACACTTCCCACCAGCTTTTATTTCCCAGGCGTCACGAGGCTATATGACATCAGGTTTGTCACGTTTCCTACATTAATCCTGTGCTTCACGTCAGATTAGAGGAAATATTACAATAATAATGGGTTTTATATTCGATGTATACATAAATAACAAACCAGAGGCTGCAGCCATTGAGCAATATCTATCCTCTAAATATGAGGTTGTCGTATGTGTGTGTGTGTGTGTGTGTATATATATATATATGTGTGTGTGTATATATGTGTGTGTGTGTATATATGTGTGTGTGTGTGTGTGTGTATGTATGTGTGTGTGTGTGTGTATATATGTGTGTGTGTGTGTATGTATGTGTGTGTGTGTGTGTATGTATGTGTGTGTGTGTGTGTATATATGTGTGTGTGTGTGTATATATGTATGTGTGTGTATGTATATATATATATACTGTCTATATTTTGCTGCTTGTCGACATCCACCATTTTGTACATCGGCACCGTCAATGTTGGGCCTCTCAATATGGTGTTATTTGGCAAATAATGTCTGCAGCCCACTAGATCCCCGGCTGAATGGCTGACTGCCCGGTCACACACCAGATCCTCCGCTCGCCTTGCTTTTATTTCATATCCTTGATATTTGGAGCTGCTTATCCAGCACTTTCCATACGGTATAGGGGATGCTGCACGTATTTCATGGCCATTATATATATAATAGGTCAGGCTCGCATATCTCGTATACGGACACACCAAAATGGACAGTTATTGCAATCCCAGGTTTTTTTTTTCCTCGTATGTAAGAAATGGTGCGGTCTTGGTCTTCATTAAAAATAATGGCTAGAGATGAATCCCCTTTTATGTATGGGGTGATCTTGTTTTCTTTCTTTCGATGTTACAGCGGATGGAGGGGAGAAATACTGGTTTAATTTACATAGGGGGGAACAGGCTTGTGTTAAGCAATGACCGAAATCTATTTAAAGACTGCTGCGTAATCTCAATGCAAAGCAGCTGTGGGCTGCAGAAAAGGAAGGTGCTCCCATAGCTCGGCTATGTCCTGATCAACCTGAGCACGATCATCCGAAATCTGTGACCAGGCCCTGACTCCATCCCTAGATACACAATGTATATGACTAGGACTACAGATATATATCTATCTCTTGAGGTACTGACACACAAGATGTGGGGTATGTCGTTCTCCTTTATGATAAGATATCTTACTGGGGTTAGGTAGTCATCTGTGATTAACCCCCTCCACCCTCTCCGGATGTCGCTCATATTTCACATATATCTATTACAACAATAAATATTTTTGACTTGTAAGGAATATATTCCATTTGGTAAAACAGCTGAAGCTATGCTAGATGTCTGTTGGTTAATTTATGAAAAGTTCCCCAGCCTAGGTACATTTTTGCAAGGCCTTGTCTATTCGTCTTGGTTACAGGGTGATTCCACTGGTGGAATGGTTGACATGATCTGTACACCTTGTAAGACTTGTTCACTGTCTTATAAGGAGATAAATAATATATGAAGATATTAGGCCTGCAATAAGCCTATTCTCCTCCACTGACGTCACCGTTTTCTGTAGTCACTGATTCAACGTTGATAATGTGCAGAACTCCCAACCGTCCTGTTTTTCGCAGAATTTTCCCACGAAACGGACATTAAAAGAGACTGGGTTATGCAAATAAGCCCAGAAATGGACGTCCCCGGGAGGATTTGCGGGCATTCCCAGGCACATCGGGGCTTAAAATATCCCACAAATAAGGATGTAAATGTTGGGGGGTATATAGAATGTATCCCTTGATCTGTGATGACCTCGGCATACTAGTATTGCTATGGTAGTATAACCGGCGTGACGTTTTGTGTTATACGGATTCATTATTTATATCATGTAGCAATCTGGTTTTCCCGAGTCACCTGACTCCAGGTTCCTGAGGCCTTCCTATGTTTTCTATATACATGTAAATATGGCTGCCAGTGCATCAGTAGAAAGACCCAACTTCATCTCCGTGTGACGTAGCTTCTCCTGACCGCTGGAACGAGCCTGACTCAGCTGTGTTGAAAAATTGTGTTTTAATTGTCATATTGGTTAAAAACAGAGGGGCCACCATTGTGGACCACCTAACCGGGAGCATGGGTTTACCTACTTCATAGGTGTGCTCTTTCTACACACACATAAATGGTCAGTTGCCAGTGTATTGATCTCTGATGGGAAATCCTCTTTTATATGTTGTGGTAGAGTAATCTGGTATTTTTGTATATATAATATGAGTGTTTCACCTATCTCCAGTATGTGTATATGTGTAAGTATACAGGCTTGCTTTATCCACTTGTGTAGATTGTTGAGTTCTGGTAACTCAAGTGTCTCTAAGAGATCATCTGACAGTTTGGGTTATGTCTTGACGTTGAAATGTGAGACCGTCTTGTGTCGTTTTAATGGACAGACACGTAGCAATCTGTAAAGAGAGACTATGAGGTGACTAGACTAAGGAAACCTTGCCCGTTGTTCTTCATGTGACCGGTTTATAACATTGGGTAATCTTGGCCTGACCTCCTCCTTCACACACTACAAAGAGAGACATAAGACCATGTATATTCTAGAAGGATTGTGTGCTTAGATGTCCTTCTACCATCGTAACCTCATGATCTTTATCAGGCCTACCATATTTGTTTTACCCTCCTTCCCCAAGTGTCCGTTTATTACACTGATCTGATAATTATGGCTTGTATTTAGTGCTTGAAGTTTGCACATTAAGGTCTTGTTCACACGTTGCGGAATAGCTACAGAATTTCTGTCCTGAATTGTGGGTGGAAATCCTGCAGTGTTTCACAGTACCAGCAAAGTGCATGAGATTTATACATATCTCATCCACATGCTGCTAATAATAATAATCTTTCTATAGCGCTAACATATTACGCAGCACTTTACATTTTAGAGGGAACATGAAACAAACCATATCGGACATTACGCTGCTGAAATTTTCCATCCGGAAATCGGCCTGCGTTGCGTTTTATTTAACCACAGCATGTCTGTTTCTGCTGCAGAATCTTTGCGTATTTATTGTGGAGTTTCCCCATTAAGATGCAATGCATGTCATAAAGTTAAAATCGACACTAAAATACGCAGCGAAATATGCACAATTTGCTGTGGATCGTTCGCTGTTGATGTCCTGTAGTTTGCGGCGGAATATTTCCACAACAAATCAGTTGTGAACTAAACCTAAGATTCTGTTCATGCTGGCTGGGATTATTATAATTTTTTTATAATGGTGGAAATATAAATACAAAGATTATATTTGGTTAAAAAAATAATTCTATAAAGCATCCAGTGTATATGTTTTTTGATATGCCCGTGTATGTAGTACATGCTTTTTTCTGAATATTTTGATTTGTTAGGGGCTTGTTTTTTTCTCTTGAGTATACGATTCAGTCTTGTTGTGACTATGGGCACTGCAATGATGGACAAGGAACCTGTACACAATGCACACATGAGGGATGACCACGTCTCCGGTGTGTGGACTATAGGCAAGCAACGGCTAATAGACTTGTCTCCTGTGGCATAAACTTGTTGGTGATTTGTATCTGTTCTCACGGAAATGACGTCTTGTTAATTTATTGTTGGGAAATGCAAATGTCTTATGGTTAGTCTTGTCCTTTAGCAATGGTCAACTAATAGCTGGCGGTGGTAATAAGTTCATTAAGAACTCCGTTTGAAAAGATAGTGAGTTATCTCTTGGGGAGCTGCATAATCTACACTAGTAATAATTCTCCCAATAGTTTCCCCTGGAGTAAAAGTTGCCATACAGGGTCTCCTTAACTGATTGACCAGACGCCTCTGACCGGTCGTGAATCAAGCCGTGTATCCGTAGATCTATGAACAACCTAAAGACATCAATGTCACATGTCCACACCTTCTAATATGTTGGGAATTCTCCTTGTGCTGACTGCTTCTAATTGTCAAGAGGTCAAAGTAAAGTAAACAAATTGAAGGGAGTGAGGGTCCTATTACACGGACCGATGATGGCTGTGTAAACGAGCGCCGATCAATGAGACGGCTCCTTGATCGCACTTGTTTGCTCCTTTTCACACATAGCAATGATTGCTTATGTATAGGGAAGAGCGATAATTACTACGATCGCTCGACCCTATACACTGTTATGATGTCGGCAGCGCCCCCCTGATTACACAGGGAGATTTGCTGCCGACAATGATTGATGTTAATGCTGCATGAAAGAGCAGATAAGCCGATGAACGAGCCTTTGCTCGTTTATCATTGATGGTTGCCCTGGTTTACACCGGGCAATGATCGGGTATATTCATATGAACGCTTGTTTGTCCGGTCATTGGCCAGTGTAATAGGGAATTAAGAAAGTTTCTTTATCTCAGATACTGTAAAAGGAAAAATGTGTCACTTATGTTCTTTTCCTCAGTTCATCATCTTGGAATCAACAGTGCTTATTCACATAGCCTTGGATAAACAATGAGCACACCTGTAGTGTAAACCTGTTACTATATCTTTATCATCACAGCTTTAGGGCCTGTTCACATCTGCGTTGGACGCTCTGTTGGGGGCCTCCGTCTCAGATTCTGTAGAGATTACTGGAACTGCACTCCTTTCCGGTAATACCACGGACACATTTCTCCACATGTCCGTGGTCCAACAGAACGGTTTCTACCGGTATTTCCTTTTTCTTCTCTTTTGATGTAACCGATGTGAACAGGGCCTTGTTGCAGCAGACTGGCATGGAGGTGACTTCACTCCTCTGAGTCCTTCATGATTTAAATGCAAGTAAAGGCCTGTTTACACACATTGAATGTTTTTCAATTTGGTACACTTTTTGATCGATAATTATCCATTGTAATAGCACGAACGATCAAAGATAAACGATAAAATCACTTATTGTTTACTAAAATTGATCGTTCATACACATTTATTGTTAGAAGTTAGAATCTTAACCGTACACTAGTATAAATTATGGCTGTTGTATGTTATGCCCACAACTACCAAAAATGACATTCTCTTCAGACAGGTGGAAATGTTATTGACCAGTTGATGTAAGCACGTAGTAAGTTTTCATGGAACAGTGGGATTTGTATATAGACTAGTTTTGAGGAAACCCAATGATTCTTTGCAGTTGGAATATGGGTAAGTCCACTGTTCTTATGTGCACTATTCCCTTCGATATATGGATGTGAATAGCTTTATATTGGTGCACCATAACGATGGAAACGCGCATCTAGTTTTTGTTGCAGTTTTTATGTAGGTTTTTTGGGCCAAAGCCAGTAGTGGATTCAGGAGGAAGGGGACGTTTAAAGAGGCTCTGTCACCAGATATTGCAACCCCTATCTGCTATTGCAGCAGATAGGCGCTGCAATGTAGATTACAGTAACGTTTTTATTTTTAAAAAACGAGCATTTTTGGCCAAGTTATGACCATTTTTGTAGTTATGCAAATGAGGCTTGCAAAAGTCCAAGTGGGTGTGTTTAAAAGTAAAAGTCCAAGTGGGTGTGTATTATGTGCGTACATCGGGGCGTTTTTAATACTTTTACTAGCTGGGCGTTCTGATGAGAAGTAACATCCTCTTCTCTTCAGAACGCCCAGCTTCTGACAGTGCAGATCTGTGACGTCACTCACAGGTCCTGCATCGTGACGGCCACATCGGCACCAGAGGCTACAGTTGATTCTGCAGCAGCATCAACGTTTGCAGGTAAGATCGACTTACCTGCAAACGCTGATGCTGCTGCAGAATCAACTGTAGCCTCTGGTGCCGTCACGATGCAGGACCTGTGAGTGACGTCACAGGTCTGCACTGTCAGAAGCTGGGCGTTCTGAAGAGAAGAGGATGTTACTTCTCATCAGAACGCCCAGCTAGTAAAAGTATTAAAAACGCCCCGATGTACGCACATAATACACGCCCACTTGGACTTTTACTTTTAAACACACCCACTTGGACTTTTGCAAGCCTCATTTGCATAACTACAAAAATGGTCATAACTTGGCCAAAAATGCTCGTTTTTTAAAAATAAAAACGTTACTGTAATCTACATTGCAGCGCGGATCTGCTGCAATAGCAGATAGGGGTTGCAAAATCTGGTGACAGAGCCTCTTTAAAGCTGTTTCTATCTGCGCTCGTTTTTCTGTCCCTCTGTTCTGTCCTATGAACAAAAAAAAAAAAACAGGTGAGCCGTCGAATGTCGGAAACTGACGGAAACCATTGACTTTAATGGGTTCCGTCGGGTTACCATCATGGTTCCCATTATTTTTCCAGACAAAGTCGTGCTGCACACATTAGATCTTTTATGGAGCCTCAGACGCATATGTGTACAGTGCCTAGGTTTTTCCTTTATGTCCCATTCCTTTTTAAATCCACTACCGGCTTTGGATAAAAAAACGTTTAAAAAACTGTACCCAAATCTGCAACAAAAACTCAGTGTGTTTTCAGCCTGCAGGTCCTGCGATTACCAACAATGAAAAAGGTATTTGGTTTAAGACATAAGTTCGTTCAACATGCACGCTTGCCTGGGTGTGTATCTATATAAGAGAGGAGAAACTTCTGCCAGACACCTGCCAATGGCTTATCTCTAAGAGGGAAAATGGATAGTGTGTTCAGATCTAACATGCCCCAACCTTCTGCCCCACCACCCACCTGTTATGGAAATGTTGGGATGCCCCCATACACATTAGATCATTAGCTGATCCTGCTGAAACATGACAGTTTGGTTAACTTTAATGGGAAGGACCGTAACTGAGTGAATTTGAAGTAAAGGCCCTATTACAAGGGCCAATGATCGGGAAAACAAGCGTCTTTACGAGCGCTCGTTCCCGATCATTGCCCTGTGTAAACAGGGCAACGATCAGCCGATGAACGAAGATGTACTCCTCCATTAGATCTGCTCATTTATGCAGCCGAAAATATTATAGTTGTTGGCAGCACATCTCCCTGTGTAAACCGAGAAATGCACTTGCCGACATGATGGAAATGTATGGGGATGAACAATCGTAGTAACGAGTGCTCGTCCCCATACATAACCAATCACTGCTCCTTCTGAAAGGGGCAAACGAGCGCTGATGAACGAGCTGTCTTGTTGATCAACGCTCGTTTTCATGGCCTACATGGGACCTTGTAATATAGGACCCTAACCCTACAAAACTGTGTCCAATGATATTATTAATGAGAATATGCTTAACGGTATTAACTTTTTTGTTCTCTAAACAAGTTGGTTGGAGAGGTGAACAGCAGCATCCTAGCCACCCCTTCCACGTTAGTAGGGTAGTTTTTACAAGGTTATGGTATTTTGTGTGTGGAAATTTTTAGGATCTGGTGTCACAGTTTTGCAGGCAGGAATTTTGAGGCAGATTTTGACCTGCCTGCACTTTCTTTGCCGCAGTGCTTTTTCACTTTCTCTGCCTCCTGTTGATTTCAATGGGAGGTCAGACTCGAAACCGCGGGAGGAAAGAGCATGTAGCTTCTTTTTCCCGCTAACGGTTTTTTCTGCTTGCGGGGAAAAAACTCCTCCGCCTCCCATTGAGAACCAGGGGAGGCGATTTTGGACGTTTTTTTAGCATGGTTTCCGACGCAGTTTCTGCGTCAAACAGTGGCAAATAAAATTAGTGTGAATTAGGCCTAAGTGTTCAATTTTTTTTTTGCCCAGTCGTATTTTAATTTTATCGGAGTTGTTTATTGCGTAACCAATAATAAAACATATTATTTTATTTCAAGTACTTTATGCTGTCTCTTTATTTCCGTATTAAAACAAACATGATATTGCCTCTTCAATATCATGTAGTTAGACCCAATGTGTGTTTCCCCACAGCATTAACCAATCTGCACTATGCTCAATTTACGTCGTATTGTTAATATGAAAATTGTATTATGCTGTCGTATAGTCCGATTTGTCCCCCTGGGATAACTATTGCAAAAATATCAGCAATCCCAGTACATTTAAATCTTAGAGATTCAGTTCCTTTTTTTTTTTCAGTATGTTTATTATAATCTATTTACAGTTTTAACAGGCATTGTGGAGGTGACGCTTAGTGGAATAAGTGTATGAGTTCTTGGTAGGCAGGGGTTGTCAAAGACGCAAAGAGCTTGAGCATGTTCGTGTCATTGTATATTGTTCAGGACGAAGAGATCTTCTTGAAATGTGGACGAAAATGTAAAGCCACCGGATTCTTTCCACTTTACAGTTGTGACAGAGGTCGATTTTGCAGGGTGCGTGTTGCAGATTCTGGACTATTTGGTTCCAAATCCTAAGGGATTTCTACTGTAGTGTTAATATAGCAGGGTTTTTGCAATCCCTTCATCCCAGACGGCTTACTGGATGAATAGCTTGACTATGGCAATTTGTTGATGAGCTTTTATTTTCAAGTGAACGTGAAAGTCTTATTTTTCCTGAAATCTTTAACTTTGTTTATATTCAACACGTTTAGTCTTTGTTCTACATAAATAGCTGAACTTTTATTGTTTGTATTTATTGACCAATTTTTAAATTCCTTTCACATGAATGTGTGGGTTATTCCCAAATTTATTTTAAAAGATAATATAATGACTTTTTCAACAATCTTTTGGATTATTAATAATGACAGATATTTTAACATTGGCTTCTAAGTGTTAGAGTTAAAAAAAAATATCCTTCATGAGGTTATAGATGAGTAATAGGTAGCACAATTGTTGCATCAGGGTAGTGAAAACGTGAAACAAAATATTGGAGTAGGAAGCCTGATATTTAACTGGGCAAATGACTGACGGACAATATCAGGGACATGCCTTTCATTAGTTGGGGGTTAGGGTATGTTCACACGGCCTTTTGAGAAACGGCCGTGAGAAAAAAGTGCAGGTCACTTCTTGGGACGTTTTTCGAGCCGTCTTTCATAGACTCTAGAAAACCGCTCCAAAAACGCCGCGAAAATCGCGACTGGCTTAAAAAAATTTCTGAAAATACGGAGCTGTTTTCAAGGGAAAACAGCTCCTGATTTTCAGACATTTTTCACTCCGCGTGTGAACATACCCTTACACAGACATTCAGAGCGCAGTCTGGCTTGGTTTTTATGTCTCCTCATTGAATGTGTGAAATCAGAGTTTTAATTGTTAGCTTTGCACACGTATAAGCGCAAGCAAAATGCTTGCTGTGCAATTGTCCCCCAGACAAACAATGTAATTACACAATTGATGACCTACAACCTCCTTGTTCTTTCACTCACACAAGTAATTGGATCGCTCTATATGGGTGACATGGGTAATTTGGTGAATTTAGCTTAATGATCTGGAAACGCCATAAAACAAAGACCATGGTTAGATTATAACCTTATACCTTGGCACTTAAGGCCCTATTACACCGGCCAGTGCAGCGAGCGACTATCAACGAGACATCGTTGATAAGCGCTCGTTTGCTCATGTCACAAGGCGCTATGGATGGGGATGAGCAGTCGTTACTCTTGATCGCTCGTCCCCATACGTTGTTATGTCGGCACTGCGTCTCCCTGTTTACACATTGAGATCTGCTGCCGACAACGACAACGTTTTAATTTTTCAAAACGATACGTCCAGCCGATGATCGAGCAGGGCAATTATCGGCAATGAGAGTTCTATGAACGCTTGTCTGCCCGATAGTTGCCCAGTGTAAAACCCCGTTTAGACTCGATGGCTTGTACAGATCTAGAACAGACTTCATTGATGGAAAAATAATTTGTGCAGTCAACATCAGGTGACTATGTAAATCTGAAATCGTGGCCTGATCTGTTGCATACTGATTTTTTTTCTTAGTAGAGACACCTCCATATTGGGCAGTTACAGATAGGACAACCTGAATCAATAGTGATACTACTTCATCTCCATTTCTCAAAGTCTGTTGTGTGGTCTAGGGCAATGCAATAATTTGTGTAAATGCGAAGGGACAGTTAATTTTGGGATGAGTATTCTCTTGTATGCGATTTAATGTAACCATCACTTTATATTTAGCTCTCCATTTTTGTTGTCCTTCGTTATGACGCAATGATCCACACAACCGTAATTCAAAGCAGAGAGCACAGCAGACAATTGACATCCAATTTTAACCCCTTAACGACATCCAACGTATGGGTATGTCGCTGTCGTTAAGGACTTCACGCAACACAAAGTATGGGTACGTTGTGTTGCTGGTGTACACAAAGTATGGGTAAGTTGTGTTGCGGGCGTCAGGTGTATATTACAGCTGACACCCTGCTGCATGGCCGGGACCGGAGCTAGCCTCCGATACGGCCCATTAACCACTTAGAACCACTTAGGCCCATTAACCACTCTCAAAATCGAGCGCTGTTTCTATGGTATTTCCTAGCAGATCAGAACCCCGCAATGCAAATCGCAGGGTTCCGATGGCTGTTCTGGCAGACCGGAGGACTAACAATGGTCTCCTGTCTGCCAAGTACAGAAGCCTGCTGGTCCTGCCCGGTCAAGGCCTAAAAGGCTTCCGGTCGCTAAAGAGATGGCTCAGAAGCTGAGCCTGTGACATCAGCCACCGGTGTTAGCTGTCATTGTGCTGTAACGGCAGGGAACGGAGCTAGCTCCGATCCCTGCCATTAACGCCTTAGATGCCGCGATCAAAAGCGATGACTGACCGCTCTAATGTATTGCAATACGTGGGTAGTGCAATGCATTAGAGTAAAGATCAGAGGTGCAGGCCCTCAAGTCCCCTAGTGGGACAAAAAAAAGTTTCATAAAAGTTTCAAGTTAATAAAAACAAACATTGCCTTTTTTTTTACTATAAGTGTTTTATTATAGGAAAAAAATTAACACGTTAAAGGTACACAAATTTGGTATCGCCGCGTCCGTAACGACCCCAACTATAAAACTGTAACGTTGTTTTTTCCACACGGTGAACACCGCAAAAAACATTAGTAAAAAAGCATGCCAGAATCTATTATTTTTTTTTATCACCGCCCCTCCCAAAACATGGAATAAAACGTAATCAAAAAGTCGCATGTACCCCAAAACAGTACCATAAAAACTACAACTAGTCCCGAAAAAACCAAGCCCTCCCACAACTTTTTTGACTGAAAAATAAGTGATAGCTTTCAGAATATGGCGACACGAGAGAAATAAAATAGTGATTTTATTGCGTAAACGCTGCAAAACATAAAAAAAATATACGTTTCGTATCACCGTAATCGTATTGACCCGCAGAATAAAGTAAAATGGTCATTTTATAGCCCACGGTGAACGCCGTAAAAAAATTAAATAAAAAAACCATAACAGAATTGCTGTTTTTTGGTCACCTTGCTTGCCAAAAAATGGAATAAAAAAATGATCAAACAATCGCATGCACCCCAAAATGGTGCCAATGAAAACTAGAGATTGTCCCGCAACAAATAAGCCCTCACACCGCGCCGGTGGAGAAAAAATAAAGACGTTCTGGTTCTCCGAAAATGGCGATGCAAAATGTGCAGTGTCTCAAAAAGCGGATAAGATTGGGCGCCATTTATCAGTGCGACACCGGCCACATATCTGCGGATTATTTATTTACCACGTTATTATACCCTCCTATTATACCCTGATGTTCTCCGCACAGATTACATATGCCCCCACATTACAAAATGAAATATCGGCAATACCCCAAACAGAACTATTACCAAACATAATCTGCACGCCAATAGCCAAATGGCGCTCCCTCCCTGCTGAACCCTACAGCGTGCCCAAACATCAGTTTACATCCACATATATGGCATCGCCATACCCGGGAGAACCTGCTTAAAATTTTATGAGGTATATGTCTTCGGTGGCACAAACTGGGCACATCAGCGGAAAATTTTAATTTTCACTTTGCACCGTATGCTGCGCATTAATTTCTCCTGAAAAAAAACCTGTGAGGTCAAAATGCTCACTACACCCCTTAAAATGTCTTAAGGGGTATAGTTTCCAAAATAGGGGTCACTAGTTGGGGGTTTGTTTTTCCATTTGACCTCAGAGCCCTGCAATTATGGGCCAATGGTGTGAAAATCACCGAAATAGACCTCAAATGCACATGGTGCTCTTCACTTCTGAGTCCTGTCATATGTCCAGACAAATGATAAATGCCTTGAGGGGTGTAGCTTCTAAAATGGGGTCACTTCTTGCAACATGGTGCCAACAAAATCTGCCTGCCAAATAGCGCTCCTGCTTTTCTGACCCATGCCGTGTGTCCAAACAGCAGTTTATGACCCCATATATCGGGTATTGTCGTAATCGGGAGAAATTTCTTTTCAAATGTTGGGGTGCTTTTTCTCCTTTTTATTCCTTGTAAAAATTGAAAATTTCCACATTTTATCAGACGAAAAGTAATTTTTAATTTCACAGCATAATTCAGCAAAAAAACTGTGGGGTCAAAATGCTCACTATACTCTTCGATAAATTCCTTCAGGGATGTCGTTTCCAAATGGGGTCACTTTTGGGTGGTTTTCATTGTTTTGTCCCCTCAGGACCTTTGCAAATGTGACATGGCACCCGAAAACCATTCCAGCTAAATTTGAGCTCCAAAAGCCAAATGGTGCTCCTTCCCTTCTAAGCCCTGCAGTTGGTCCAAACAGCAGTTTATTACCACATATGGGGTATTGACGTGCTCAGAAGAGTTTGCTTTACAAATGTTAGGGTACCGTACTTTTTTCTCCTTTTATGCCTTGTAAATATTGAAATTTCTATATTTTTTTGGAAAAATTTAGATTTTAATTTTTACATCCTAATTCCACTCAATTCAGCAAAAAACATGCTGGGTTAATATGCTTACCATTCCCCCTTGATAAATTCCTTGAGTGGTATAGATTGCCAAATTGTCTCTCTTTGGTGGGTTTCCACTGTTTTGGAACCACAAGACCTCTTCAAACCTGACCTGGTGCCTAAAATATATTCTAAAAATAAGGAGGCCCAAAAATCCAATAGGTGCTCCCTTGTTTCTGAGGCCGGTTCTTCAGTCCAGTAGCACTAGGGCCACATCTGGGATATTTCTAAAAACTGCAGAATCTGGGCAATAAACATGAGTTTGCGTTTCTCTGGTAAAACCTTCTGTGTTGGGGTATGTGCACACGGTAGCAGGCTTTTACGTCTGAAAAGAGATTGTTTTCAGGAGAAAACAGCTGCCTCGTTTCAGACGTAAATGCTTCTCCTCGCATTTTGCGAGGCTTCTCTGACAGCCGTAAATTTTGAGCTGTGCTTCATTGAGTTCAATGAAGAACGGCTCAAATTACGTCTGACAGAAGTGTCCTGCACTTCTTTTGACAAGGCTGTATTTTTACGCGTCGTTGTTTGACAGCTGTCAAATGACGACGCGTAAATGACAGCTTGTCTGCACAGTACGTCGGCAAACCCATTCAGATGAATGGGCAGATGTTTGCTGACGTATTGTAGCCTTATTTTCAGACGTAAAACGAGGCATAATACGCCTCGTTTACATCTGAAAATAGGTCGTGTGAACCCAGCCTTACAGAAAAAAAATGAATTAAAACCGATTTTCTGCAAAAAAAATTTTTTTTTGTACATTTCACCTCCTTTGCTCTTAATTTCTGTGAAACACCAAAAAGGTTTAGAAAATTCCTAAATGCTGTTGCGAATACTTTGAGGGATGCAGTTTTTAAAATGGGGTATTTTATAAGGGGGTTTCTAATATATAAGGCCCTCAAAGCCACTTCAGAACTGAACTGGTCCCTGAAAAAATAGCGTTTTGAAGTTTTCTTGAAAATTTGAGAAATTGCTGCTAAAGTTCTAAGCCTTGTAACGTCCTGAAAAATAAAGGAATGTTCAAAAAACGATGCAAACATAAAGTAGTCATGAGAAATGTGAACTAGTAACTATTTTGTGTGGTATTACATCTATTTTACAAGTAGATACATTTAAATTTAGAAAAATGCACATTTTTGCAAACTCAAAATTTTGGTATTTTTCACAAATGTATCGACCAAATTTTACCACTAACTTAAAGAGGCTCTGTCACCAGATTTTGCAACCCCTATCTGCTATTGCAGGAGATAGGCGCTGCAATGTAGATTACAGTAACGTTTTTATTTTTAAAAAACGAGCATTTTTGGCCAAGTTATGACCATTTTCGTATTTATGCAAATGAGGCTTGCAAAAGTACAACTGGGCGTGTTGAAAAGTAAAAGTACAACTGGGCGTGTATTATGTGCGTACATCGGGGCGTGTTTACTACTTTTACTAGCTGGGCGTTGTGTATAGAAGTGTCATCCACTTCTCTTCAGAACGCCCAGCTTCTGGCAGTGCAGATCTGTGACGTCACTCACAGGTCCTGCATCGTGTCGGCACCAGAGGCTACAGATGATTCTGCAGCAGCATCGGCGTTTGCAGGTAAGTCGATGTAGCTACTTACCTGCAAATGCTGATGCTGCTGCAGAATCAACTGTAGCCTCTGGTGCCGACACGATGCAGGACCTGTGAGTGACGTCACAGTGCTGCACTGCCAGAAGCTGGGCGTTGTGAAGAGAAGTGGATGACACTTCTATACACAACGCCCAGCTAGTAATAGTAGTAAACACGCCCCGATGTACGCACATAATACACGCCCAGTTGTACTTTTACTTTTCAACACGCCCAGTTGTACTTTTGCAAGCCTCATTTGCATAAATACGAAAATGGTCATAACTTGGCCAAAAATGCTCGTTTTTTAAAAATAAAAACGTTACTGTAATCTACATTGCAGCGCCTATCAGCTGCAATAGCAGATAGGGGC
This sequence comes from Rhinoderma darwinii, assembly GCF_050947455.1. Classification (NCBI taxonomy): domain Eukaryota; kingdom Metazoa; phylum Chordata; class Amphibia; order Anura; family Rhinodermatidae; genus Rhinoderma; species Rhinoderma darwinii. The sequence goes on along the minus strand of NC_134687.1, from coordinate 91,465,893 downwards.
TGCAAAATCTGGTGACAGCCTCTTTAAAGTACAATGTGTCACGAGAAAACAATCTCGGAATCGCTTGAAAAAACAGAATCATTCCAAAGTTATTATCATATAAATTGACACGTCAGATTTGAAAAAAATGGCCTAGTCCATTAGGTGAAAATAGGCTGTGTCCTTGAGGGGTTTAAAGGTTTCTCAGGATTAACTTCTTAATGGCAAGGACTGTTTGGGTCTTCATAACCAGCTACATTTTTCCGCTTTTGCGCCTCTGCATTTCAGCAGCCATTGCTTTTTTACTTTTTCATTGATATGGCGGTAATTCGGTGACCCGATTGAATGGGAAGCCCCCTTTCATAATGCCATGGTGCAGTCCTGGCCACACAGCAGGAGCCCACAGTAAAGCGCTCTCCCCCTACTTCTGTGACTTATTTTTTTTCCTAGGGACCAGCACCGCCTGTCCTCAAAAGACAGTGGGTGGTTGTTAAGGAGCTAACTGAGGGTCTACTTTTTTTTTTTTTTTTTAGGAAAATCCCCACTTTAGTTCATGGGCTATGTTTGGTATTGCAGACTGATTCCCCCCCCCCCCCCCCCCATTTCTAATCCTGGGCAACCCCTTAAATATTTCAAACAGATTTCTAAAGCCTTTGATACACATTAAAGAAATTGTGGACGAACGGCTATTTCTCCAGACGCCACTATAAACATGTACGCTCGGCTCGACTTCATTTCAATAGGGAGAGGGGGGCATAAGCTGCTGAGAGGCCTCTCTGGAAGCAACTTATATTCTTTTGAGAGAGAATTGAGCATGTTGAATTTCAATTCGGGAGGCCCCCATACACATAGACTGATCCAGCTAGAATCTGCAGGTTCGGCTGAGTTTTGTCTAATGTGTATGCATATCTTTATTGTTTTATAACTCTTTCCTTTACCGTACACAGAAATAAAGGGGTACAGAGCTTTTTCTAGTAAGGGAAGAAGACTTTCCATGTTAGGCCTCCTGCACACGAACGTAAAAACGGCCGTAATTACGGCCCGTGATAACGGGCCCCTAGACTTCTATTGGCCACGGGTACCTTCCCGTTTGCTTACGGGAAGGTGCCCGGGCCGTTGAAAAATATGGAACATGTCCTATTTCAGGCCGTAATTACGGCACGGGCAGACCCTTAGAAGTCTATGGGGCTCCTGTAATTACGGGTGGCTACGTGTGCACCTGTAATTACGGGAGCTTTGCTAAGTGACGTCAGGGGATAGTCACTGTCCAGGGTGCTGAAAGAGTTAACTGATCGGCAGTAACTCTTTCAGCACCTGGGACAGTGACTACCGCTGGAGTTAAAGGGAATGTGTCGCTAGAAATTATTAGGTTTTTTTTCCCAGTTAAACAATTAGTATTTGAGTGATTACACATTGTTTTAATTTTTTCACAAGTCAGGAAATGTTATAAATTAGAACCTAATTTTTTATATTTCCATGAGCTGGTCACTAGAGGGAGCAGTTCCCAAAATTCCTGCATGGTCACTGTGGTAAAGCAACCTCATTGATTTATGCTGTAAATTTGGGGTGGACACACTCTTCTAGTGTCCTCACACAATTCCCCCCCCCCCCCTTCTTCTGGCTAGTGCCAGGAGAAGGAGGGGTTTGAATGTCTTCAAACCTCCTACACTGTGTGCCGCCATTTTGTAAGCGACTGCACATTGTAGGAGGATTAGATACAGGGCTCAGCAGACCGTATCACACGAATATAATACATACATCACATACACGAACATAAATTCCCTGCTCCTGCTGCCTCCGCTGGTCTACGCTCCTTGCGCTTTCGCTTCGTTGAACATATGACCGGAAGCCGTCATCTTACTATCCGGCAGTGGCTTCCGGTCCACATGAAAATGGTGCCGGATTTCGCTCTATGTACGAGCTTCGTTTTGGTCTGTGTGGGAGCGGCGCATGGCGTACGCTTCTGAGAATGGAACGGCTCCCGTTCACATTCTCTATGGGGTTGTATATGCCATATTCCAGCTCTGCATGTGTCATTAATCGATACATACAGAGATGAAAATAAAATGGCAATCCCCATAGTGAAGTAAAAGTAAGAACACAGTAAAAAGTTTCAAGTCCCAACACTAATAAATAAAATTTTAGTTTTTTATTAAAAGCAATATAATAAAAAAAAAATCATGACACCTAACTTTTAATACTATTAAAAGTTAACTTACCTGCTTCTTCCTCCAGTTCGGCCTCCCCGGATGACGTTTCATCCCATGTGACCGCTGCAGCCAATCACAGGCTGCAGTGGTCACATGGACTACCGCGTCATCCAGGGAGGTCTGACTGGATGTCAAAAGAGGGACGCGTCATCAAGACAACGGCCGGGGTACGTATGAACTACTTTTACTTACAATCGCTGCGGAAACGCTGCCCGAAATGGCTGCCCCTTCTCTCTATCCAGCACTGATAGGGAGAAGGGGCTGCTGATTAGTGCAGTGCAATTTTGCAGAGAAAACTGGTCCATAAATACGGGTAGAATACTAGTGACAACGGGCCCGTATTTACGGGCACGGGTCCGTAAATACTGGTGGAATACGGGTTGGATACGTGTGACAAAGTACCCGTATTTACGCCAGGAAAAAAATGCGTTCGTGTGTATGAGGCCTTAGCAGAAGTGTAAATTGAACACCTTGGGGTCTAGTATTTCTTATGACCATGAAAAAAAGTATTTAAAGGAGCGTACTTGAGGCACTTTGGTTACATAAATAGTAAATGTTTGTTAATGTCTTCCAGATATGGTAATTGATGCCTGGCAAATTAGACAATGTCAACATGTTCATATATGAACAACTCAAAATTTCCAGCTTATGCCAGCCGGCCACTTATCCAATGAAAACCATGGAGAGGACGATGTTTGCTAGCAGTGATGGCAATGTGAATACTCTTTTTGATTTATTTATTTTTGGGCTACGGCAACTAAAAGTCTAAACACAGCTCAGTGTTTATAGAAAGATGGATATAGATAATATAATGTGGCTGGGACTGGATTGATTAATTGCTAAGCAAGTGCCATTTACTCCGGAGCAGGCAGCCTTGTAACTGCGTCTCTTGTCAGGATTCTTTCAGCAATGCAGTAAAACTGCAGGCCAAGAATATTTCATCCAGGCGTTTGCAGAGTGAGCACCACCGCCACTTACACTGTTTAAATGTTTGTTACCACTAATCCCTGAAGAAAAACTTGCATTTTTAATATGTCAGAAGCAAGAGATATCATTTTCACTGCAAGTAATAACCAACGGGCTGGTGTGTTTGCTCTTTGCTGAGCAACTGTGCAAAATGCAAATGTTAACCATAACTCCCTAAGATGTGGGACTGATGCGCAGCCAGCATTTATGCGTCTATGGAAGAAATCCTAGACCAGGAGAGCAAACATTTCTGAGGCGTGTCGCCAGAAGTTACAAATGTCCAACTTGAATAATGAAAGTATACATCACATTTATTCAGGGCTTTAGCGTAAACACTGATACCGGTTTGTTATCTTTAGCAAACCTCTTGGATAGAGCAGATAACATTGAGGTTTCAGTGAAAGAAGATATGATTGACTGATTCTGGAGCAACACTTATTGAGGTATTCATTCCATGATCTGTCTCCAAATTAAGACTAGTATGAATAATAGTAACTTTTCAGGTCTATATATGTGTTTATTTTCTGCCATGACCTTACATCAGGGGTCTCAAACTTGGCCGGGTAAATGGGCCGTACATAGAAAAAATTTAAATTTGACGGGCCGCATTACTTTCATATTTGATACAATACAAAATTATTGTTAATCAATTGGTTAATTGAACTACTATAACAATACTACATTACTATAATAATACAACTAGGTTTAAACTTACCCCACTTTACTCCACGTGCTTATTTTAACAATCAAAATCCAATGCTAAATCCAGTCTGTCTGCTCAGTTGGGGTGCTATCTCACCCTCTGGGTCATGCAACAATGTCACTTAGCATGGGTAAGTGTACCACTAGGGTCTTGTTTGGCTTTACACAAACTGATCGTACTTGTCAGTTCATTTTCTCCTAAACTCCTATAGGGAGTTCCTTCACCTTTCCTTTTTCCTGAATTGTACCTACTTAAGCGGATACGTTTTCAATCCGTATACTTATACTAGGATATTTGCCATGCTTTACATACTTTCTGTATATAACATTGTTAATGTGCATGTAAAAACGCTGATCCAGATATTGGCTTGTGTTTTAGATTCTCTCATTGTGTTTACAATAAAGAAGTTTTGTACTTTTGCTAAAAATTTATAGTAATGGACTCCTTTTTTTCTCCAGTGTATATATACGGTCTGCTCAGTTGGCAGCGTTTGGCAGACCCAAGAATGTCAAGATTGGCAGCCCCTTTTTAGATAGTGCCCTCTGTAGATAGTGCCAAACACACAGACACACACCCCCTATAGATGGCTCCATTGGGGCTCCCTCTAGAAGGGGAATCCCCAGCCAGAGCATTGCTGACGCTCTGGTCAGGTATTCCTCTGCTGGAGGAGCCCCTGAAGATATATGGACAGTGACGTAGGGGATCCTCCTGGACCGGATTCCCCGGCAGAATGTTGCCAACGGTCGGGCTGGGGATTCGTCTGCTGCAGGAGCCCCTGAATTCACTGTCCATATATGGTGTCGGCAACGCTCTGGCTTGGGATTCCACTCCTAGATGGAGCCCCAATGGAGCTATGGAGGGGTGGCGTAGCGCTGTCAACAGGGTGGGGTGTCTGAGGCGCGATCTACAGGGCAGGTTTCACTATCTACCGGGGCTGTGTAACCATTGTTCACCTACCACCAATGATCAAGCAGTGCGGGATAGGGACTGCGCTCTTTCATGATGTCATGAAGGAGCGCCGGCGCATTCCTCATTCGGTCTGCGCTCTCCTGTCCCGAGGGAGCTTCGGTGCCCTGCGCACCGCAGATGACGGCCTCAGGGGCCGCATGCGGCATGTGGTCCGCGTGTTTGAGACCCCTGGTTTACATAATCTGGTTAATGGTTTCTTGGAAGGACAGTGCTTCTCAGAATCCTTGTCTGGGATATGCTCTCTTTCCTTTTGTACTGTACTTTTTTTCCTATGAGGTACATGAATAAATAAAGTGTTCGCCCTGTGCAGAATAATTTATTTTCCTTTTGGCAGTTTTGGAACAGAATGTTGCTGTGGAGGTATCGGCATATATCTTTGAAATATGTCTGACAATTCCTTAGAGTTCTCCACCTCGGCTTATTTTTACAAAAATAGGGTAAATATTGCAGTAAGATATAAAATTATTTCTGCTTTAAGTCTTGCCAAGGCACTTTGCACCTGCGCTCAATTTCAGAGGCAATGGGGGCTTGAGCTGAAGACCTGAGACACACTTGTTGCCTAATAAGCCCATTGAAATGACTGTTGTTAGGCAGTGTATCCCTAACAACCGGAATGTCAGACACGTTTAGCTCAAACCTGGATTAGAGCGGACAGCAGACGAAAAAAGCAGCTTGACATCAGCCGAGTCAGACCTTTCCCTATCTCAGCCTATAGTATTAATCAGGTTTATGCAAAAACAAATTTAGACGGTGAACCTTTTTAACCTTGACTTGATGATCTGTCAAAATGATCATAGAAATTAAGTTAATTCTGATGATCCATTTATGATAACATTTGCATATAAATGAACGTTCTGACGTTTTGGATCAACTGAGATCTGTCCCTCAACCCAGACTCATTTGAAATACTATAAAAAAAAGACCATTACAATTTCTGCAATGTATCCAAATATATATACGCTAATCAGAAGAATATTCTAATCTTGTAAAAATATTAGATTGTTACATCAATACCTACAACTAAGGCCTTATTCACACAAACGTATTTTACGTCCGTGATACGCGTGTGAAAATCACGCGCGTTGCACGGACCTATGTTGGGCAATGGGGACGTTCAGACTGTCCGTAATTTTCATGCAGAGTGTGTCTGCTGCGTAAAACTCACGTCATGTCCTATACTTGGCCGTTTTTCACGCAGCACGCACCCATTGAAGTCCGTGTGCCACGCGTGATTCGCGCTATAGTTGTAAAATAAATGAATAAAAAAATAAAAGCACCTCCTACTTTTATGTTTGTAAACATAAAAACAGAGTGTTATAACGATGCTATATGCGCAAAAATCACGCAGGCATGCGCCATTCAGTGATGCCACACTGAACTGCAACGCGTGCGAAACGCAGTGTTTTTTGCATGCGCAAAACACGCTTGTGTGAATCCTGTCTAAGGCTTCGTCACATCTGCTCTAGGGGTCCGTTTCGACGTTCTGTGTGAGCTGTCAGTCGGAACGGAGCCCTGACAGACACGACCGAAAGCCATAGGATGTCGTCTCCATCATCGACATTGATTTCAATGGTGACGGATCCGTTACCAATGGTTTCCGTTTGTCTCCGTTGCGCAAGGGGTTCCGTCGTTTTGATGGAATCAATAGCGTAGTCGACTACGCTATTGGTTCCGTCAAAACGACGGAACCCTTGCGCAATGTGCAGGTCACTTCTTGGGACGTTTTTGGGGTGATTCTTTTCATACTCTATTGAAAACTGCTCCAAAAACTGCCGTAAAAAAGGCAGCGAAAAACGTGAGTGGCTTAAAAAACCGTTGAAAATCAGGAGCTGTTTTCCCTTGAAAACATCTCCGTATTTTCAGAAGTTTTTTTGCTAAGCTTGTGAACATAGCCTTAGGCAGAAGACGGTTTACATGTAACATCTATGTGAGCCGTCTTCAGTTTAAAGAGGATCTGCCACTACTTTAGTAATGCCCAATCTCCTAGCTAATCTGATAGACGCTGTCACACTGATAATGCTAATGACAATTGTGTCCCAAAAAGTTTATTATCTTAGAAGTTATGAGCTTTTTTTCTAAATATGCAAATGGTGCGAAACCAGACAAGTGGGTGTCAACACCAGCGATTCTCCTGAAGTGGAGCTCCCTCACAGCCTCTGATGCTGTCCTATCGGCACGAAGCTGCTTCACACAGTGTGAGAGACTGAGGCTGGAGGGAAGGGGGATCACTTCAAACAGCCATATCTTGGGCTGTGGACGACCTAGAAAAGTGGGTCTGGTGGCATGTGAAAGACGAGCAGTTCTAGCTGTGAAACAACCGGAGGTATCACCAGTTGAGAACAGTCGGGAATGGAAGCTATATACTATATGATCAGGCTGGGTTGCAGGCTCGGAAGAGTAGAACATCGTCATACAGAACACATTACACCGCCCAGAGTGAAAAGAAAGTTACTAACCATTTTGTAAATTATAGCCAAATTAGCATATTTAGAAAAATGCTCAGAACTTTGCAAATAATAAACGTTTTTGAAAAAAAAAATAACACTGCAGTTATCCGCAACATAGCGCCTATTAGGTTAGTTAGGCTGGGTTCACACTGAGTTTTTTGCAGGAGGAAAATCTGCCTCATAATTCCGTTTGGAATTTTGAGGCAGATTTTACTCTGCCTGCATGCCGATTTTCGCATATACACTGTCGCATATATCAAGTCCAGAGGCAACGCAGCCGTCTAGCAGGAAATTTTGAGCACTTCATGCTTCCCTCTGCTGACCAGCTTTATGGAGATGTTGATTTCATTTTCCAGCTGGACTTGGCACCTGCCCACACTGCTAAAAGTACCAATACCTGGTGTAACAACCACAGTATCACTGTGCTTGATTGGCCAGCAACTTGCCTGACCTAAACCCCATAGAGAATCTTTGGTGTATTGTCAAGAGGAAGATGAGACACCAGACCCAACAATGCAGACGAGCTGAAGGCGGCTATCAAAGCAACCTGGGCTTCCATAACACCTCAGCAGTGCCACAGGCTGATCGCCTCCATGCCATGGATCACTCTGTGTGTAATGAATCTATATAATATATGCTTTTTGAATTGAATTACTGAAATAAATTAACTTTGAAATTCGAATTCATTGTGAAGGACTAGTATATATCGATCCAAAGTTTAATTTTTCTAGTTTTTATTGATATTTACACAGTTTAATGTCTCAAATGTACTTTGAAATAAAACATAGAAGAAATAAACAAGTTATGATAAATTAAAAATAGTGGATTACTTTTTCAACAAATTAAATCTAGATTTTTGACTCTTTAAAGAGGCTCTGTCACCACATTATAATTTCCCTATGTCCTACATAAGGAGATGGGCGCTATAATGTAGGTGACAGCAGAGCTTTTCATTTAGAAAAACAATCAATTTTTACCACGTTCGGCGCGATTTTAGCTTTATGCTAATGAGTTTCTTAATGCCCAAGTGGGCGTGTTTTTACTTTAGACCAAATGGGCATAGTACAGAGGAGTGCATGACGCTGACCAATCAGTGTCATGCACTTCTCTCCATTCATTTAGTCCGTGCATAGTAACACTGCTTTGTTCGCTATGTGCTGTCTTATACAGACATTAACGTTATTGAAGTGCTTAGACAGTGTCTAGACATTCCTTCCAGCCAGGATGGGATGTCTATTCACAATCCCGGCACGGTCATTTACAGCGAGATTACGCTTGCTCTGCTGTAAATACCAAACAAACGTTAACGAAGTGCGGGGATTGTGAATAGACATCCCGTCCTATCTGGATGCAACCTGTCAAACCTGCAGATAGAAGTCTTCTCTTCACAATTGAAATGGAAACTTGAAACAGGAAGATTTTGTGCTGAGGCGCTGATGACGCAAACTGTTGACTCTCAAAAACTTGTCATTTGTAGTGGCCTTTGGTCTGCCGGACCTCCTCTTGTCAGTCTCCAAATGCCTTTTGATGGTATAGGAAACTACTAACTGCCACCTTTGCTTTCTTGGCAAATTCTCTGTAGGACAGACCTAGACTTTTAAGGGTTATAATTGTCTGTCTTTTGTTAATTGCCTTTTTCTTGCCATTATGATATAAATGTGTTCTGTCCTGAAGAGCAGAACTGTCCAAATCCTGCCCTACAGGGTGTTGATGCAGTCTGTTCCAACACTGGTTATATAGAATCTGAGGGTTTGAAAGCAATCTCCAAAAGTTGAGATATCTATAGGAATAGTTTTCATCTGATTTCAAACCATAATTTGCTTTCTGTGCTGCAGAGCAGCAGTCCTTGATGTCTTCCCTGAAAAAAAACGCTTTTGTTAAAATCAGAAATTCAGACTATTGTTGCGTTTTTGATTTTAAAAATTCATACTATTTCTATGTTTTTAACTTACTTTTTGTCACGCAGGGTTCGTGGACCCACTGGGCCGTACCGCCTTGGCGTTATGGCAGCTGGCAAACAGTGCGCAGGTCAAAGTCTATAGTTCGTATAGGGTACTTGGGGCGCTCGGACAGTAGCAAGGCAGGCTCGGCTGGGACTAGGCAGCGGGTAGACGTCAGGTGTGGAATACAGCACAGCATGACTAGAGCACAGCACGGCACTTGATCAGGATAGCACGGGATACAGGATACACTGGGAGACCATTTGCTTAGACAAACTAGGGTACGACAAACAACGCTTAGGCACTGTAGGAGGGGGCTGCGCCCTTATAGTCCAGGGTGCTCATGGGCTAATTTAGCATTAAAGTCCGCTGCGCGGGCTGCTCCTTTAAGAGCGGGCACGAGCGTGCGCCTGCACCCTACGGGACCCGGCCGAGTTGAGTGCAAGTGAGCGCTGGCGTCTCCCGAGGAGGAGACTGGGGCAAGCGCTCGCCGACCCATGGCTGCGGCCGTCAGGAGGTGAGTGAACCTGACGGCCCGCAGCCATGGACATTACACTCTTTTGAGCCTTTGAACCATTTCATGTTATTTGCTATACTAGAACTGTGTTAATGTAAAAAATAACGAACTATTGAGGTTCTATAACTTTTGACCGATAATGTGTGTGTGCGTATATGTGTGTATGTATGTATGTGTGTATATATATATATATATATATATATGTTAGGTTGGCATGATATATTGCTCTGAAAAAATAAAATATATATGGAGTGGGTGATTAACTTAATACAACTGACTTGTCTATCCAACAATTGGACCATGTGGTTTATGAACATTGTCTAAATCATAGTCCGTTTTAGGAGGTGGTGTCCTAGTTCTCTATTTTGTATTTAATATTTACACGCGGAGACTATTGCTCTGGTTTGTATAGAATGATTAGTCATAGCCTCATTTATTAGAATGTATCATTTTATGATTATATGTGTCCTTGGATATTTGGGCTATTCGGCTACCACGACTCTCATGGACACCACCTCTATCGCAGGGACGGCGGTCATGTACTATCGGGTTGTTTCCTTTATTTTTTTTCATATTTTCTTATGTATAAAGTCTTTATAATACCGCTGCACTGTCCTCACTTGATCGTTGGTACTTTTATTTGTAGCATACCGGCATTCTTTATTACATATCTACCGCATACTATGCGACGTTCTGCACATGTGCTAAAATTCTCTCTTGTTGAGCTGTAATGAGCCTGCGCTATCGATCGTGTGATTCGGTTGGGATGTGGCTGTATTCTTTGGACATGCGTTAAATTTTCATGCATGCTCTATTCTTTTTGCCAAACGCCGCTCGCTGCTACAACAGCCATTTGTTTAGAAGTATTGGTCGGGTGGGCTCTGCCCAGGTGATTTTGATTTTTTGGTTTATTCAAAGTCTTTGTTAATCAAGCAGATGAACTTTATTTTACTTAACGGATTTCACTATATAGCAGTTACAGGGCGTCACGTACCTCACACCTGAGAGCCATAGTCTGTGGCGATACCAATGGGGCTCCACTCCTCTGGCCACTTTGTGTTGGTAATATGTTTTTATTCATTTATTTTTTTCCCACGATCAGGTTTATGGCACTTTTTTTTATGTATTATATTTCTTATGCACTAGCACTTTTTGTGTATATCGATCTGGCTTTTGTTATTTTTTATTATACACGCTTGGTAACTATTTCTCCTTAGAATTATTGTCTGGCTTATAAAAGTGGCTTTATATTTGGAGGGTTGACCCGTGAGGGAACTTCTTAACCCCTTTAGTGACCAGCCTATTTTAAACCTTAATGACCCAGCTGTTCTTTACGTTTTTTCATCGTCTCATTCCAAGAGCTATAACTGTTTTTTTTTATTTTTGCGTCGACATAGCTGTATATGGTCTTGTTTTTTTGCGGGACAACTTGTATTTTTTAATAGCACCATTTTGGGGTACATATAATTTGTTGATTAACTTTTTTATGAACTTTTTTTTTTGGGGGGGGAATGGAAAAAAACCAGAAATTTCGCCACGCTTTTTTGCATCCTAAACCTACGCCGTTTACCGTGTGGTATAACTAATGTGATAACGTTATTCAGCGGGTTGTTACGATTGCAACAATACCAAATTTGTATAGATTTTGTATGTTTTACTACTTTTACACAGTTAAAAACACTTTTTTTTTTTTCACAATTATTTGTTTTGGGGTGTCCATATTTGAAAAGCCATACATTTTATTTATTTTTTGCGCCGATGCAGTTGTAAAAGGGATTTTTTTTTTTTTTTGCAGGACGACTTGTAGTTTTTATTTGTACCATTTTCGAGTAGATGCAACTTTTGAATCACTTTTTATCAAATTTTGTTTAAGGCAGGATTCACAGAAAACAGCAATTTTTCCATTTGTTTTTTATTTGATTTTTTTTACGGCGGGTTTTTTTTTTTGTTACCGTGCGGGTTAAATAATGTAATGGCTTTATAGTCGGGGTCGTTACGGACGCGGCGATACCAAATATGTGTAACTTTTATTTTAGTTTTTTTTTTAAGAATAAAGCAGTTTGTAAGGGGAAAAAGTTGGGTTTTCATATTTTTATTTTTTCTTTACTAGTCCCACTAGGGGACTTAAATATGCGATCCTCCGATTTGCTTTTATAATACACTGCAATACTTTTGTATTGCAGTATATTTCTGCCTGTCCGTTTTCTGGCATGACCTAGCAGGCATTCATTACAGGCAGACCTGGGGGCCTTTATTAGGCCCCCGGCTGCCATAGAAGACACAGACACTCGACCATCTTATCGCCGGGTGCCGGTGGGATGAGAGGGAGCTCCCTCCCTCTCTCCAAAACAAATTTGATGCGGCGCTCGCTATTGAGCGCCGCATCTGAGGAGTTAAACGGGGAGATCGATACTGATATCGATCTCACCCATTGGAGCAGGGATGCCCCCAGCCCTCAGCTACCTCTGGAGATTTAAAGGCTCCCTGCTCTGCTTATTTATTCTGTTGCAGCGCCGTGAAAAGGCGTATGCATCAGAATAAATTCCAATAGTAGCCGCCGTGAAAAGGCATATTGGCGGTCACTAACGGGTTAAAAGTACACAGTTTTTAAGGGATTTGTTTTTTTTTTGTTTAATAATGTCAGTGTGTTTTAGTGTACAGAGTAGCTGTATCCTTCGCTTTACACTGAATCCGTTGGTACCGCAGACCTGACGGGTTCAGTATTGGCAGGTCAAAAGCAGGATCCACCTGTAATCGATCACATCAAGGATCCGTCGAGGCTGAACCTGTAAGGTCCGCGGGACTGTATAGAGAATACAGAACCACTGTATCTCCAAAAGTAAAACTATTTTTTAATAAAGACACATTAAACACACTGACCTATTTATTAAAAAAGAAAAAATGTCCTCAAAGGTGTACAAAGCCTTTAAATTGGTTTGTTCTCCCTTGGCTCTATTATGTACTTTGTGGTTACCTTTTTTTAAACTAGTGAGAAAGCATTCTGGAATATTAGTCTATTGAAGATCAGTTACTTCTAATCTGTTAAGAACTTTTTTTTCCTTGTGAAAAGGCTTCTGTTCTTTGATTAATTCCTGTTTCAGTAGGGTGACTTGGCATTGTGTGGCAGAACCAAACTTGGGTACAGGTCAGAAGAGATTGTTTCCAGGTCATGGATGATAATTTTTTTTCAGGTTTATTCAATAACCTAAAAGCATTTGACAGAAGAAGGTGATAAATGCACCAACAGCTTAGTGTGGCAGCTGCGGTTTTCCAGGCAAAAGTTTTTTTTTTCCCACACCTTTTTAATTGTTTGATGGCAGTATAATACATTTGTCAATATATAGAAGTATGTGGTTTATAAGATCATGTAAAGTTTCCTTGGCACCCAACGCATCATGATTTGACATGAGCACAAATATTAATATACAAGCATGAGGATCTCTGGAAATGTCCATTATCACACATTGAGATATTCAAAAATCTCCATAAAGCTGGCAGTAGACATACATGTGTTACCATGATCCAAAGAACATTAAAAAAAAAAAGTAAAGTAAAGAACCAATAATAATAATAATGCTTAATAATGTGCAATGATTTTGGGACAAAAATTGCAAATAGTAAAGAATTATGGTTACTTTTGCTTCGTTCTAGCTCGGACCCCCACCAATCAAAACTTCTGACATGTCAGAAGTTTGTCAAATGTTTAGCTACACTTTAAAACAAGAGTGCCCCTTTTTTAGAAAAAATAAAATGAATTCATCCCTTTTTTCCAAATTTCAAATAACTCCTTTGATCTTATTGTCCATTCTAGGATTTGGTGACGTTTCTTTACTGTACTATAGGTGGTCAAATTATAAGCATTTTACATTTTAATATTAGAAAGTAAATTCAACTAAAGCTAAAAGTGAAGTTTAAAAAAAAATGAAATTAAAAAGGAGCATGAGGTTATATTCACAGGATCCCAAATTGCATCATACATCTCCTTTTGTTGCACCTTTTCCCAATAAACATTATATTGTGGACTGACTTTATCTATACACAAAGCAGGTACTCCGAGAAAGTGGTATAGCGCATTGGAGCAGCTTGTATGGCTTCTCTCTGTAACCAGGGAGCTCCTGGGTCCGGTAGCTTCAGAGTCTCTTCTCCTGAGCCCATTCTTGCACTTAGTTCAGCTGCTGTGCTGTCAGACAGTAGGGAAATTTCACTTGAACAACCCTTGGCCTTCCGATGACCATTTATGTAAATATGACATTTATTGTAGTTCAGAATCTCTTAAAACATCCAAACAATGTTTTAATTTTAAGAATATATTCTAATAAATTTTTTTTTAATGTTTATTAAAAATCCATTCTAGGTGTTCTTGCCCCCCCCCCAAAAAAAAGTCCTAAAAGCCTCTCCGTGCACTCTATTCCTAAGGTATAGAGTTCAGCATTCCCCATACATAAAGAAAGATAGTGTTTCCTCCATATATTTATATAGTTTAAGAAAAATTGCCAAATAATAATAATTACATCAGTGGGCCGGGTGGTATTAGGTCCACTTTTACTTTTAACTGATTTTGGATATATATATCGATAGGCCATGGGAAATGGCCGAAGTAGAACTGCTCTCTCCTATTACATATACTTGTCTTGTGCTGGACAGAAGGAATTGAGATGTATGGGAAGGAACAATATTATTTAAACAAAACCATACCTAGTTAATATGATGTAAGAGTTTGTAAAATAATATTTCCTTTATTATTCCCGGTTGGCAAATTAAATCAAATGGCACAAAACTGCTCCTTATAACACCATATGGCCAATGACTGGAAAAAGTACTTGTCAGTAACTGACGTCAAGGTACTGATAAATTTTACTTAAACATTTTACAGCTTTCATCCATAGCGATCTTTATGGACCACGTGTGTCCAGAATATGCTGCTCGTTCTCGTAATAATTTTACTTTATAATTGCTAACGCATATTTTTACCTTGTGCCAAGCTGCAGTGTCGATTGCAGAGTGTTGGTGAGTAATCTTCTGGCAGAAGGCCTCCTTTTCCAGATGACTTCACGAGGTGACAACATGGCTTGCACTCTGAGTCAGACTGCAGAGATGACTATAGAGCATACAAAAAGTAGCGTATCGTAGGTCTGCAGAATACAGCAATGATGTAAGGACTTATTGGACAATTAATGGATCTCCAATTACTATTCTACGACCGCTTCCAGTATTCGCTGCGTGAACTTGATGTACAGCCATGATATGCTGCATTATGTTACAGGAAGACTCTGACCGCCAATTTTTTTCCAAATAATTTTCGGTGACATATTGCTGCAGAGCAAGTGTAACTAAAGATCTCATACCCCGTAACATCAATGAGGACCTTAGCGCACTACACTTAATTTATTGCTATTTTTGTTGAAACTATATATTTTAAGCCTGGGCCAAGACATACAGTGGTCAGAAGAAATAGCTGCCTTTAGTGTTTTTGGACTTCGGAAAATAAGGCCCAATGCAGCAGCATTGACCTGTCCGCAACGCGCCCAAAAACTACACATGCACGTGGTTTGTGGTTGTCAAACTGCTTGTTAAAGGCTGAGCAGTGTTGCGATTAAAGCTTCTGGTTACCTGCAAAATCGTGCAGCCATAATGGTCTGTTTATTAATGGCCAATTTTGGCGGTGATCAGCGGGTTTTTAAAAAATATTTTTTTTCATGTTCGTTTTTGTTACGGAAAATCAAATAAATAGATTTTCCTGTCCTATTTCTAACAAAAAATACAACAAATTTGTCTGAACATACCCTAAGGCCTCATTCACACGGCAGGGTTTCCCGTCCGGGTGCCGGCCGTTCATAAATCGGCCGGCACCCGGCTGCATTAGGAATGATAGACCCCTAATGGGGCTATTCACACGACCGATTTTTTGACGGCCGGGAAATCCGGCCGTCAAAAAATAGGACATGCTCTATCTTTGCCCGGGCACCCGGCCGCCCGGCTCCCATAGAAGTCTATGGGGCCGGGTATTACACGGCCATCACCGGAATGTGTTCCGAGTGATGGCCGGGTTTCCCGTGGCTTGCGCTCTATCTCCTCCTCCTCACAGCGCAGAGTGCATGTGAGGAGGAGGAGTTGATGCCATTCTGACGAATGGCATCGCTGCACACTGTGTTGCAGGGCCGGGGTGTACAGCAGGTGGAGGGAGCGCTGCGCTGGCTCCCTTCCCCTGCTTGTTAAAAGCACCCTGGCTCGGCGACACCTTAGATGGCGCCGCTAGTAGCAGCAGCTGCTGCGGCTGCTACTACTGCAGCGACGCCACTATAGCAGAGCGGGGAGGTATCTCCCCGCTCTGCTATGTGCTAGCCGCACTTTAGCTCCTTGAAGGAGCGGAATCCCCGTGTGTTCGGGGATTCCGCTCCTGGACAGAGCGCTTGATGTCTCTGTCCATATCTGGGCAGTGACATCAGGGGAAACTCCTGAAGCGGAATCCCCGAACACATGGGGATTCCCCTTCAGGAGTTGCCGCTGATGTCACTGTCCGGATCTGCCCGGCCCGGCACGGATGCATAACTTTATGCAAACCGGCCGGGCAGAATGGCCGATTTTACCGGCCGGCACTCGGGCTCGGACCCGACCCGGTCGTGTGAATCCCGCCTAAGGAGGAGAGCGGCAGCTGTATGCCACAAAGTTTGTAATTGAACCCTTTTAAGCGGTGTTCACATCTGTGTCTGAGGCTCCATCACAGATTCGGCAAAAAGTCCTGCATAAAATGGCGACGCATGTAGTGCTGTTTTGTCCGATAAAAATACAGAAACCATGATGGAAACCCGACGGAACTTATTGAACTCTTTAGGACACTTTCATTTCATAATTTTCCCTTTTTCCAAGAGCCATAAATTTTTTTTATTTTTTTTCCATTGACATAACCATATGAGGGCTTGTTTTTTGAGGGTTGAGTTGTATTTTTAATGGCACCATTTAGAGTACCATATAATTTCTTTCCTGCAGGTCAAAGGGAATCCATTAGCCGTTTTGAGTCCTCAAAACTGCTGATAGCGCGACATGGTGGAGGGATTGTAAACATCCGTTTGGAATGTTGGAAGTTGAATTACCGAGAAATCAATGTTTCATTTCTCTGGCCATGTGGTCGCAAGTGACACAGACGGGCACTTGATGTTGAAATGCTCCTTGACTCTCTCCACTGCACGCTGCCAGCCCTGCCCTCTGCTCTGTGGGACCGCTTTAGCGGTCTGAAGGTTAATCGCTAGAGCCATCACTCAGAGCAGAGAAAAAACACGATATTTTAATAGTTTGAACTGGCCCCTGGCAGGGCTTAATAGTAGATCATAGAAGGCGTCATCTGCAAAAATAGAAATCGTGCTATTAATCCCATCCTCTATATCATTAATAAATAAGTTGAATAATAGTGGTCCCAGCACTGAACCCTGTGGTACAACACTTATAACCGGTGACCATTCAGAGAAGGAATCATTGACCACAACTCTCTGGATACGGTTCTTGAGCCAATTCTCTATCCAATTACAAACTATATTTTCTAAACCTATAGTCCTTAATTTACCCATTAGACGTCTATGAGGGACAGTGTCAAATGTCTTTGCAAAGTCCAAAAACACTATATCCACAGCGGCCCCTCTGTCTAGGCTTCTGCTCACCTCTTCATAAAAACAAATCGGGATGGTTTGACAACTTCTGTCCTTAGTGAATCCGTTCTGGCTGTCACTTATAATACTATCTTTTTTTGTCACATCCTGTATATAGCCCCTCAAACATTTTCCCCCACGATGGATGACAAATAGACTAACAGAAAACCCTTCAACCCCCCCCCCCCCCCCCGCCCCATCATAGTAGAACGAAATTTCCAGATCTTGACTACTCATATGGATGACATGGACACAAGTCGTGTTGCTCAGGACTTCTCCTGCGTCACAGGTCGTGTATGTGCGGCCATATTTATGCTATGTGCTATTTTTACATTGTGTGCAGATTAATGATGTGGATTTTTATTGCTATACATGTCTGTAATGTACAATTTGGTCTGCAACCTACACTTAAACTTTATTTGATCCTTCAATAAGTAATTTAATTGTGCTGCTTTGTGTTTAGCGTCACTGTTAAGATGTGGTTAACAGAACACTGAATGAAAATCCGGGTGGTCGAATAAGAATTTAAAAAAAATAAAATTTATTTATGCTTTTTTAACAACTTAACAAAACATACGAGAAAAATTAGACTGGCAGTCCATTACATTGGTTGGCTAGAAGGATTTTTTAGTTTCCTTCTTTACAGAGGAGATGAAAACGGAAGTGACAAGTTGATATGTACAGCCAACCAAGACGTATGCAGCCACGCAACACATTCACACTTTACACAATCTGAAGCTCTTCTTGACTCAACCCACGGAGACTCTCTAATTTGGAGAAGTCAAGTGTTCGGGAGCCAAATTGCGCTTCACATGCATGATGAAGCTGTAAATGGTGAAAGAAAGCCGTCTTCAATATTCCGTACCGGTCCCCCAGATCCGAGAAAGAGACACACACACCGTATCGGCGGGGTAAAGTTGGCCCACAGATTTAATCCCAGCCCCTGCCCATGATATCGTGGCTAGGCACATAAGCACAGCCTGCGCAATTGTTCCATACCCAGGAAACAGTTTGAAGTGGAAGGGCCATCGAACAGGGCAGCTTATATCAATGCAGTGAGTTAGCGAGACTCGCATGAGCTCATAAGAGCACCCGCCAATTATGTGGTCCAATAAGAAATGTAAGGCTGGGTTCACACGACCACATTAACGTCCGTAATGGACGGACGTATTTCGGCCGGAAGTTCCGGACCGAACTCAGTGCAGGGAGCCGGGCTCCTAGCATCATAGTTATTTGTTTTTAACCCCTTTAATTCAAAATAACTTACATTTATTTGCCTTTACTTAACCCCTTAACGCTCAGCGACGGACTATTCCGTCGTGCTGACTGCCCCGTTTGCGCTCCGTGACGGAATAGTACGTCGCGGGAGTAACGGCCATTTCGGCCGTCTTCCTGACACATACAGGAGCTGTGACAGCTGCTGTCTTGTACAGCGGTTGCCGCAGCTCCTATAGCGGGGACCGATCGCTGTGTCCCCGCTGATTAACCCCTTAAAAGCCGCGTTCAATAGCGATCGCGGCCTTTTAGGGTTTAAGTTACCATCACCGGCCTGCTACACGATAGCTGCCGGCGATTGTGACTATGGCAACCGGACACCTAACAATGGTATCCGGCTATGCCATCGACTGAAGCCTAGTGGGTCCTGACAAAGTCAGGACCCACTATGCTTGCTGTCAGTGAGTAGCTGACAGCTCTAATACACTGCACTACGCATGTAGTGCAGTGTGTTAGAATTGCGATCAGGGCCTCCTGTCCAAGTCCCCTAGTGGGACAAACTAATAAAGTAAAAAAAAGTTGTGTAAAAATAAGAAAATACGTTTTTTAAAAGTGATAAGGGAAAAGGGGGATTTTTACTTTTATCAGTCCTTTATTATTAATAAAAATATATAAACATACAAATAAACTATACATAATTGGTAACGGCCTGAGCTACAAAATTATTTTGTTCTTTATCCCGCGCTGTGAACGCCGTAAAAGAAAATAATAATAAACTGTACCAGAATCACAATTGTTTGGTCACTTCAACTCCCAAAAAATGGAATAAAAAGCGATCAAAAAGTCGCATGTACCTAAAAATGGTCCTGATCGAAACTACAGTTCGTTACGCAAAAAACAAGTCATCGCACGGCTTTATTGATGGAAAAATAAAAAAGTTCTGGCTCTTAGAATAAGGTAACACAAAAAGTGAATGATTTTTTACAAAACGTGTTTTATTGTGCAAACGCCATAAGACATAAAAAAAACTATAAACATCTGGTATCGGCGTAATCGTATCGCCCCGCAGAATAAAGTGAATGTCATTTATAGCGCACGGTGAACGCTGTAAAAAAAAAAAATAGAATAAAAAAACAATAGTAGAATTGTTGTTTTTTAGTCACCACGCTACTTAAAAATAGAATAAAAACCTGATCAAAAAGCCGCATACACCTCATGAAAACTACAATGAATTCCTCAAGGGGTCTAGTTTCCAAAATGGGGTCACTATTTGGGGGTTTCCACTGTTTTGGCACCACAAGACCTCTTCAAACCGGACATGGTGCCTAATAAAAAGGAGGCCTCATAATCCACTAGGTTCTCCTTTGCTTCGGAGGCCGGGGCTTCAGTCCATTACCGCACTAGGGCCACATGTGGGATATTTCTCAAAACTACAGTATCTGGGCAATAAGTATTGAGTTGCGTTTCTCTGATAAATCCTTTTGTGTTTTAGGAAAAAGTGGTATAAAAGGATTTTCTGAAAAAAAAAAAAAAGTAAATGTCACCTCTACTTTGCTCTAAATTCCCGTGAAACACCTAAAGAGTTCATAAACTTTCTAAATGCTGTTGTGAATATTTTGAGGGGTCTACTTTCTAAAATGGGGTGTTTCATAGGGGTTTCGAATATATAGGCCCCTCAAAGCAACTTCAGAACTGAATTGGAACCTAAAAAAAATAAATTAGGCAATACTTCGCTTCTTACATTATACTGATAATGAGCCGTGCCCACCCCGCGATGACCCCAGTTTTGACTGTTTGTGTAAACGGAGACCCCTATTAGACCATTTCAGTGCCCGGTTTTTCCAAGCATACACCCCCGAGAAGTGTATTTCTATTGAGGAGCCCTTGGTAGATTTTAAAGGGAGGCTTCAATTTCGCCAGTACCTGCCGGGTAGGAGGGCAAGGTATGGCGTGAAGATGTATAAGCTGTGTGAGAGTGCATCAGGGTATACCTACAAATTTAGGATATATGGAGGGAAGGACACCTATGTTCAGTCCCCAGAATGCCCCCCCCCCCCCCTTACTGGGAGTTCATGCAAAAATTGTGTGGGATTTGGTGCACCCACTGCTGGACCAGGGTTACCACCTCTACCTGGATAATTTTTATACCAGCGTCCCACTCTTCAACTGCCTCGCTTCCAGAAGTACTGCAGCATGCGGCACTGCTAGAAGAAATCTGAGAGGCCTCCCTAAGACTCTGCTTGGGCAAACACTCAGAAGGGCTGAGAGCAGGGCACATTCTAGCAGCAACATATTGTGTGTCAAGTACAAGGACAAGAAAGATGTCCTTGTATTGACAACAATACATGGCCATACCAGTACCCATGTACCTGTACGACGTACCAGAACAGAGACCCCCAAACCAGACTGCATCCTGGACTACAATTGGTACATGGGAGGAGTGGAATTGTCAGATCAAGTCCTGAAGCCCTACAGTGCCATGCGGTGTGGTATAAGAAGCTGGCCGTGCACATCATTATCAAAAACCTAATCTTTAGGGACCAAGAAGGGGGTACCCAGTACTTCTGGAAGCGAGGCCACACGCATCGTACCAGGGCAACACTTTCCAGTAGTTCCCCAAACTGGCAAGAAGGCAAAAAGTCAAAAGAGGTGCAAAGTCTGCTATAAGAGGGGGATAAGGGAGGACACAATATATCAATGTGACACGTGTCCCGAAAAACCAGGGCTCTGTATGAAAGTGTTTTAAAATTTATCATACATCCCTTAGATTTTTCATCTACCCTGATGCACTCCGCACAGCTTATCCCCCTCATCTTTCCCTTCAGAGCCCTGCTGTGTGCCCAGGCAGCTGATAACAGCCACATGTAGGGTATTGCCGTACCCAGGATAACCCACATTACAGTTTATGGGGTGTATATCTCCGGTGGCACATGCTGGGCACAATATATTGGACACTAAAATGGCATAGATATATAGAAAATTGCAAATCTCACACAACCATCTGCTGCGCATTACCTTTTACACAATACCTGTGGGGTCAAAATGCTCACTACACCTCTAGATGAATGTCTTAAGGGGTGTAGTTTTTAAAATGGGGTCACTTCTCGGGGGTTTCAACTGTACTGGTACCTTATGGGGTATTTTATTCCTTGTGAAAATAAGAAATTTTGATCAAAAATTGCATCTTATTGGAAAAATTTGAATTTTTTTTAATTTCACAGCCCAATTCAAATACGTGCTGTGAAAAAACTGCGGTCAAAATGGTAACAACAACCATAAATCCATTCCTTGAGGGGTGTAGTTTCCAAAATGGGGTCCCTTTTGGGGGATTCCTACTGTTTTGGCATCTCAACACCTCTTCAAACCTGGCATGCTGCCTAAAATATATTCTAATAAAAAAGAGGCCTCAAAATGCACTAGGTGCTTCTGGGGCTTGTGTTTTAGTCCACGAGCGCACTAGAGACCTGTGGGACATTTCTAAAAACTGCAGAATCTGGACAATACATATATAGTAGTATTTCTCTGGTAAAACCTTCTGTGTTACAGAAAGAAAATGGAATAAAATTGAAATTCTGCAAGAAAAATGAAATTTGCAAATTTCACCTCCACTTTCTAAATGCTGTTTTGAATACTTTGAGGGGTCTAGTTTTCAAAATGGGGTGTTTTATGGGGGTTTCTAATACTTAGGCCCCTCAAAGCCACTTCAGAACTGAACAGGTACCTTATAAAAAAGGCTTTTGAAATTTTCTTAAAAATGAGTTATGTTCTAAGCCTTGTAACGTCCAAGAAAAATAAAAAGAATGTTCAAAAAACGATGCCAATCTAAAGTAGACATATGGGAAATGTGAACTAGTAACTATTTTGGGTGGTATAACCATTTGTTTTACAAGCAGATGCATTTACATTTTGAAAAATTCTATTTTTTCTACATTTTCTCTAAATTTTGCATTTTTTCACCAATAAACACTGAATATATCGTCCAAATTTCACCACTAACCTAAAGCCCAATGTGTCACGAGAAAACAATCTCCGAATCATTGGATAGGTTTAAGCATTCCGACGTTATTACCACATAAAGTGAAATATGTCAGATTTGAAAAATGGGCTCTGAGCCTTAAAGAGGCTCTGTCACCAGATATTGCAACCCCTATCTGCTACTGCAGCAGATAGGCGCTGTAATGTAGATTACAGTAACGTTTTTATTTTTAAAAAACGAGCATTTTTGGCCAAGTTATGACCATTTTTGTAGTTATGCAAATGAGGCTTGCAAAAGTCCAAGTGGGTGTGTTTAAAAGTAAAAGTCCAAGTGGGCGTGTATTATGTGCGTACATCGGGGCGTTTTTAATACTTTTACTAGCTGGGCGCTCTGAAGAGAAGTAACATCCTCTTCTCTTCAGAACGCCCAGCTTCTGACAGTGCAGATCTGTGACGTCACTCACAGGTCCTGCATCGTGACGGCCACATCGGCACCAGAGGCTACAGTTGATTCTGCAGCAGCATCAGCGTTTGCAGGTAAGATCGACTTAAATGCTCGTTTTTTAAAAATAAAAACGTTACTGTAATCTACATTGCAGCGCCTATCTGCTGCAATAGCAGATAGGGGTTGCAAAATCTGGTGACAGAGCCTCTTTAAGGCCCAAACTAGGCTGCGTTATGCAGGACATATAAAAGACATGTTGCAAACAGATTAAATAAAACAATTACTCCCCTGTTAAATCCCCTGTCGCCTTCATTGTCTCCGCCGTTCTGATTTACTTTTACAGGAAGTGATGACGTCCTGTTCCATCTGTATGATTACTGCATCCAATGGCCTCCACGCTAATGCTGGCCACAACGTAGTGTCGCATGAATACAAACGGGACATCATCATTTCATGTAAAACTAAACAGACAGTCAGATTTAACAGGTAAGTCTTATTTATTTTGTTTATCACATCCCCTGCCTGCAGACAGTCTTTTAAATGTCTCGAACACCCCCTTTAAGGCAAAATGACGTACACAGTGGCGTAACTACCGCTGTAGCAGCCATAGCGGCTGCTACCGGACCCGTGGCAGGAGGGGGCCCATGTTGCTCAACTAGTGCAGATCAACGAGACAGCTTGTTGATCGGCGCTCGTTTGTTCCTTTCACAAGGAGCAATGCATGGGGACAAGCCATTGTTCCTACAATCGCTCGTCTCCATACATTTCTACAATAATATTTCATCCTGCATACATGATACGATCCAGCCGATGAACAAGCGTTTGCTCATTCATCGGCTAATCCCTGCCCAATTGGTCCGTGTAAAAGAGTCTTAACTCTTCAAACTATTTATGCTAATCTAATAGTATACCTGATATAGATCAATTTTGTAATTTAATTATTGTTAACATTTTCTTGCTTGATCAATGCAAATTCTGTGGGAAGTTACTTCCACTAGGTGTCTCCCTTCCTGTAATCTGTCCAGAGACCTTCCCTGGTTAGGGTATATTCACACGCTTAGCAAAAAAACTTCTGAAAATACGGAGCTATTTTCAAGGGAAAACCGCACTTGATTTTCAGGTGTTTTTTAATCAAACTCTCGTTTTTGGAGCTGTTATTCTAAAAACTGCTCCAAAACGTCCCAAGAAGTGACACGCGCTTCTTTTTAGCGGGCGTATATTTCTACGTACTGTTTTTGGTAAACGAGGCGTAAAAAAAATGCCCCGTCGGAACAGAACTCGGTATTTCCCATTTGAAATCAATGGGCAGATGTTTGGAGGCGTTCTGCTTCCAATTTTTCAGCCATTTTTCGGGACGTTTACGGCCTGAAAAACGGCTGAAAACACTACGTGTGCACATACCCTAAGGCTGGGTTCACACGACCTATTTTCAGACGTAATGGAGGCGTTTTACGCCTTGAATTACGTCTGAAAAAACGGCTCCAATACATCGGCAAACATCTGCCCATTACTTTCAATGGACTTTACGGTGCACTGTGCCGATAACCTGTCATTTTACGCGTCGCTGTCAAGACGGCTCGTAAAATTACAGCCTCGTCAAAAGAAGTGTAGGACACTTGGGACGTTTTTGGAGCCGTTTTCTCATAGACTCCAATGAAAACGGCCGTAAAAACGCAGCGAATAACGCGAGTTGCTCAAAAAACGACTGAAAATCAGGGGCTGTTTTCCCTTGAAAACCGCTCTGTATTTTGAGACTTTTTTGACTCTACGTGTGAACATAACCTAACAGAGCAGAACTGAGCCACTGCAGAAGGTGGGGTGGGGGGGGGGGGTTGTCTCTCCATTGGCTGCGTATACAAGTCTAAGGAGAGGGGAGGGGAAAGAAGGAGGAGGGAGCATTAGCGGAGTGAGTCGGACACAGATGCTGCGAATACAATCTATAGAGAGGGGAGGAGGAGGAAGAAGCAGGAGCAGAGTGAGAGACCCAGATGTGCTGCAGCTGTTGGTGAGATTTATGTCACCTCAGTGCTGGATTCTCAGCTACAGTGATCACTTTTGCTGTATAATCTTCTCCATGCTGCTGCAGCTTAAGGATTCTCCTCTTCTCTGTGTGCAATGTATAGAATAATAAACCTAAAAGCAACCTCAAAACAGAAGAAACAGGGAGTCCCCACTATATGCAGAACAACCAAAAAACATAGGGGACATAGCACCCACTATTATATCTATGAATATATAACTGACACGTATCTTCATAAAATATTATAATCTTTATTGGTACATAATAAATAACAATACGTGATATCAGAAATAATGACAGTGATAAAATAAGTCCGATTCCAAGAACAGCATCAGAGTGGTATAGATGTAATTATACCTGAGGATATACAGAAACAACCCATCTAGAGATAATAGTACCAAGTCATGCAGACACCATGTAATATAAAGGACATGTACAGCTGTAAAAGACAGCAAAAATACACAGCCCAAACAAATTATTTAGCTATAGGTAAGTAAACATGAATGATAAATAACCATGTAATGTATAGCCCTAAATAGTATGCTATCAAATAGGGGAAAGGCATATCACCAGAGAAAATAAAACATACCTATAGACATGGTGAGAGGAAATGGACATCATCCTAGATGTGGCACAAAAAAGAGAGCACCTCGACGCGCGTTTCGCCTGAGACCGGCTTCGTCAGGAGGCTGACTAGTTTAAAATCTAGGGGGCTTTTTATAGAGATGCCGGGAGCACAAGAATATAGAGTTCTCACCTGTGGGAAGTCCGCAAATCGGCGCGTAACAGCCATGATGACGAGCCCCGCATCGCCGGAAGTGCCATGTGACTGCAAGGTCGCAGAGACGTCTCGTCAAAATACGTCAGACGCTCATCGCCAAGGTAACGCAGACAAACATTTTTGGCATTCCGGGATACGGTGCTCTCAGCGCATGCGTCGCTAAGCGTCTGTGCAAAAACCACATAGGTGAGAAACATGTTGGCTATTGTCACGAATTACCATGCTGGAACAATATATAAAACGGAATACATGATTAATAAAATAGAAATATATTAATTTAATCAAATAATAATAAATATATAAATTATAAGTATATATGAACAAATCCATGGCTATGCATCATAAAGAATATACATCATAATGATAAAAAAAAAAAAAAAAAATATATATATATATATATATATATATATAAAAAATATAAACAAATATATATATTTATGTTCTTTCAAAATAATAATAGACAAAAATATATAGTCAGAAAAAATGTGAATAAATTAGTATTTATATATACATACAAATAAATTAATAAATAAACATTCCAAATTTACATAGACATAAATAAGCCAAAATAAATATAATCAACTAAGAAATACATATTCATTAGACTAAAACAAATCTCTATATAAATATATATATATATATATATATATATATACATACATACATACATACATACATTAATCATAGGTGCATATATAAAAAGTTTTGTGACCACATTAGAAATACATATATACAAATAAACTCAAAAAAATATCTATAATTAATCAAGATCCTAAAAAGCCATAAAAAAATATATATCATTCATGCCTAAAAGAAGAACGGGATGAAATGGGCTGTGACTGTGAATAAGCTGTGACAATGATAAAATATATGTGAAATATATACATCAAAATAATATATTGTATATAAATATAATAAGTTAAAGATTGTGTAGCCACAAATATGTGCAAATATAAATACATAAACGTGAAGTAATGTGTAGTGAGAAAAAATTAAATAATTAAATATAGAATGGTGAAAAACCAAAAAATAAAAAATATTATTTATTATTTTTGATAAACAATATTCAAACATATATAGATATATCAAAAATGAAACCACCTAAAAATACTAAAAACCCCACGTGTGAAAATACCAGAAAGGCCAAAGCATAATGAATACAAAAAATACATACAATAAATACAGAAAAATAATAAAATTAAATAAACAAAAAATAATAATAAAATAGAAAATAAATAATATATATATATATATATAATAAAAATAAATATAAAAATGAAAAATAAAAAAAGATAATGATATGAAGAATAGAAAGTAAAAAATATATATTTAAAAAAATATAATAATGAATACATATATATATACAAAGAATGTATAACATTACAAAATATCTCTATCTCATTACATGCACAACCGACCCTACATAACGAAAATCCACTCTAAATAGTTTTCAAAGTAGATTCGACGATGGTCCCAATTCATGGTAGATAGTATCGACCTTAACCATATGTGTTCAGCAGATCTGAGTCACAACGGTATATTTATTAGAACTGAAAATATATAAGAAACATAAATCAGAAATAGATCCATATTTCTGATATCACGTATTGTTATTTATTATGTACCAATAAAGATTATAATATTTTATGCAGATACGTGTCAGTTATATATTCATAGATATAATAGTGAGTGCTATGTCCCCTATGTTTTTTGGTTCTGCAATGTATAGAAGACATGATCGCAGTGATTGCTCCGCTCGCTAGCACAAAGACAACCGAGAATTCGAGAGAAAGCATGCAGAGAGGAAAACTGCCAAAATTAGGAATACAAGTCATATAATGGCCAGAAAATAGTTTGATTCCTTTTGTACACACATATGACCGCTAATTATTAAAAGTCACCTGGAAAGTAAGGTACGCTTCAAGTAGTCTTCTTGAACTTTTATTTAGCGAAATTGTATATTTTGTACAAATTTTTGCAACGTGACCTATAATATTATATTTTCTTGTTTAACAATTACTGATGGAACATGTCAATACTAAAGGCTATGTACACCATACAGTATCCACCTCATTTCGATCACATCTAAGTTATGTACTCAGATATGATCCTTATTAGCTGCATCATGTGTGTCGGAGACACGCAGGACCCACTCTCAGCTTAGCTGTCAGTTCAACTGGACTGACAGAATCAGCTGAAGGAGAATGATACAGCTTCTATGTATGCAGGATACATAGAAACTGTATCTTAAAAAGTGAAAAAAACATTTAATAGTGATTTTTAAAAGTTGCTAAAAAAATATATATATATTTTCATTTATTAAAAAAAAATTGCTTACAAAGGTCTACATAGTCTTTAAACTACAGTTGCTGGAACATTAAATCAAATAGGAATATGAACTCCAAATATTTGTAACTAGAAGTTAATAAATTTGTAAGAGTGAGAACACACTGTGCGGCAATCGCACGCTGCAGAAACCACGTTTGCATGGGTGGCGAATGGTTGCATGATTTTAGCCGATAAAACTTTATTATTACCTGCAAAATCATTCGCCACCATGTGTGGGTGTGGTTTTGTTTGCCTGTGGCTGCCGTGTCATTTGTTCTTGCCTGAGATTTCGTACTCTGCACTTTACAGATTTTGCGCCCTTTTTTGCCATTGACTTAATTGGGACACAAATATGACAAAGATAAAAAAAAATAGTGTGTGGGATGTTCACGTGCAGTACCACAATTGTGTTAACCAACAAACAAATAACCGCACATTCACCGCAAATAAACACTCAAAAACAAGTCCCATTGGCCGTTTTCACTGTGATCTTTAGGTAGTTCTAGTGGTGTGGTTTACAGCTGGACCTTGTCCGCCAATATGTGCTATACTAATATTAGGAATACTTTGTGCACAATCAGATAGTTGTGACTTCATCTATGCCACAACCGAGATAAAAAGCGCTTTGCTATAACCAATAATTTTGCTCAATGAGCAGCTTTTTAATGAATGAGATCCCTGTTCACTGCCTGTCACAGTCGATCAGTTTCTGTAGCACATTTTTTTTAATGTTGTTTTTGGCTGATCCCCAGCAGCTCTGGGCTTTTCCATCCCCGCACCATACTGTGCCTCTCTTCCTCAGCGCATTACAATAGCGGCGGAGTTCTCCCTGGTGTCATCATGCATAGCGCAACACTTTGTGCTCTGTCCTCTATCTCCTTGCTTGGAGAACACATCTCATGACAAGCAAGTTGAATAATGTATGACAATTTTTGCAAAGGTTCTCATAAACCAGCACGTTACCTTACTGTAGGCCGTCTCTATTTAGAAGAACAAAATTGTGCGCACTGCAATGTTTGTTGTATAAATGCTGGGGATTCAGTACCCTAACTTATCTTAACGTTAACCCTGATCCAACTAGGAGCCTTGAGCATTTTATTGTGGGGCAAACTGTGGTCTATAGTATAGTGGCTTGACTTCATAATTACGGTAATATTTTGTAATGTAACTTTAAAAAAAAAAAATATAATTCTTGTCAGAAGTAAAATAAACTCCCCCTTCTCCCTTCCCCATATTGGAGACTGGAAAACTCTGGGAAGTTTGCTGTAGAAGGGTGAAGTTCTCACCTCGCTTCCTGAATGCTACACCCCTACCTCTTCCACTCCTTGAAGTCTCACTCACCCGGAGTAGCTCATTGTCGAGATCTCCATAAGACATATCCATCCTAAAGAATATTCAGCTATGAATCTCGTCCCCAGATTTTTTTTGCGCAGATATCTTTTTAGCTCTTGCAGCATATTCGCATCCTCTCTAGCAACAAAGACTTCCCATCCTTAATAATGCCAGCCGACTGCAACCCCAACTACAGTGCCTGCTGCCACGCTCCATATTATCCCTGCAGATGCTGCCACAATACTGTCTGCTGTACTGACTCCAATATGGTGCTTATTACCCCTCAGTACTGTGACTGCTGTGGTGCTGCCAATACGGTCTGTTGTGCTGCACCCATTACCAACTGTACCACACCCAATACTGTGCCTGCTGTGATGCCTCATATACAGTGCCTGCTGTTGTGCCCCCAATACTGTGCCTGCCCTATTGTCTTCAATCCTGTACCTGCTGATCCACAATACTTTGCCAGCTGTGCTGCCCTGATTCCGTGCCTACTGTGTGAAACTCTGCTTGTTGTAGTGCCCCTCAATACTATTTCTACTGTGCTACCCACAGTCTGGTGCCTACAGCTCCTAGTATCATGACTACTGTGCTACTGCCAATACCGTGCATTGCCCTGCAATACGGTGCCTGCTGTGTTGCCCCAGTTCTGTGCATACTGCCCCAATATTGTGCCTCCTGTGCTGCCCCTAATACTGTGCCTGCTGCCACCAATTTGTGTCTGTTGTGCTGCCCTCAAAACTTTGCTTTTTAGTATTGTGCCTGCTATTGTGCCCCCCAAGTACTGGAATCGTGCAGCTGAGCGATTTATCAAATCATTCAGCCACACACTGTTCTCCTTCACATCCTCTATTAGATCATGGATTACATTTGGCAAGGTGATTGTAACCATATTTGTGCACCTGTAGTAAAGAAATGAGTAATAAAAAAGTGTCCTATACAGTACTCATTTCTTTGCAGTTATGTAAAAGCTATAATATTGGAAGATTGCATTTAACCTGTGGGTACAAATATTTGTTTTATTAGATCCAGTAATATCTTGGCAATAAATATTGACCCCTGCTTTTTACTTCCTTGTCCGGAGAGGCGCTCTGAATATTGGACATTAACCATTTTCAACCACTTGAAGAGATATTCCCATCTTACAAAGTGAAGGCTTATCGCTAGGATATGCCATCTTATAATCAGTAGATTTCTGACCTCTGAGACCCCCCCAATCTTGAGAATGAAGGAGCTGCAACGCTGCTTCACCTAAGTTTTTGTAAAAGAAAAACCGTGCTGGGGAATTAGTAAATCTGCAATATGCCATCACCTTTTTAAAGAGGTTTTCCGAACAGAGAAAATTGGTAGCCTATACGCAGGATAGGCCATCAATATCTGATCAGTGGAGGTCCTTTTACTGCTCAATTATGTCAAACTCTGACACTCTTGTAGCGCTGGTTCACGTTTTTACCTCTTTTTCTCCCATTGAGTATTGGGTAGCATAAGCGATAAAGGGGAAGCAGCGCTTGCGCGAGTGTGGCAGCCCCTTCAAAACGGCTAATTTTGCCGAGAGTTGGACCCCCACAGATCTAATATTGATTACCTATCCTGAAGCTAGGCCATCAATTTTCTTTCCTTGAAAATCCCCTTTAAAGGCTAAAGCCCCATTGGCATTGAAATTAATCGTTGCATAGCTGCGCAATATTCTCAAGAGTGTGCTAACTGGGGCAGATTTTTCAATGCACCATGGCAGGGTTGTAATATTTTGATGGACGACTAAGGGTCCACTTACAGGGCCCAACGTGGGCCGCGTAAACAAGCGCTGGTCAACAGGACAGCTCGTTAAACAACGCTTGTTTACGCCTTTCACAAGGAGCAATGCATGGGGACGAACAAACGTTACGATGATCGTTTGTCCCCATACATTTCTATCATGTTGGCAGCAGTGAGATGTGCTGCTGACAATGATAATATTTTTTGCAGCATAAACAATACCTTCAGACAATGAACGAGCATTTAGACTGCCATTACCCATGGCAATGATCAGGAACGAGCGTTCTGTGAATGCTCATTTACCCGATAATTGGCCTGTGTAAAAGGGCTTTTACTTCATATTTATCAGCATTTCTTAATTAAATAGGTGGGCTATCCTATCTGATAAGCAGGACAAAGGGGCAATGGCACTTTACTGCAGTACTTTCAACACCGCATTGCACATGGCCATGCTTACGTGTTTGGTACTGCAGCATGGATCCGAGCAGACCCGCAGAACCAGGCACAGTTGCGCACTCATGGACGTTGCTGGGCCAGGTACTGCAGTGAAAGGGCAATGGGGCGCTGTCACTTGATCTGGTGATGGGTACGGATCCTGGGGGTGGGACTCCCACTGATACCGTAATGCAGGTGTACTAAGGCGGGCTCAGGAGGGACAGAAACCTCCCGTGCAGCAGAAGGGCCTATCCTAATCATAGGCTATTCACGTAAAATCCCAGAAAAGCCCATTAACAGGAGAATTGGTTTTACTGCTTTCCTTTTTGATCCTTTCTTGTTTTGTCTACAGTACACAGACATCCCCAAAAAAATGGCCATTTAGAGCATGTTCACACGGCGCTAAAAAAAACAACTATGTGTAAAAATGTCAAATACGCTAGTGTTTCTTGTGAAGTGCTTTTTAAAATGCTTACTTTTTTGGCACTTATTTGATACATTTTGTGTGTGCTTTTTGTGAGCGTATTTAGGACTCCATTGACTGGGAAAATTTGGCGAATTTTCAGCACGCTTTAAGCGCCAAAGAATTGCCGAAATTTTATTTATTTTTTTACGCGACGCGTAACTTAAATACACTTGCGTAAAAGAAACACGTATGTACTAACGCGCTTTGTCATTGATTTTCAATCAAGCGGTTTTTCATGCCACTTTTTTTGCATTTTGCCTGCTGTGGCTATTTACTGCGCTGTCCAGTTATGCTTTTGTATTAAATGCAATTGCTTTTTAATTAAAATGTAACTTCTGTTTGTATTAAAATGCATTTTTGCAGCGGTTGTTGTTATCTGCCATACTGATGTGCCTTTCTGTTGCATTACTTTTAGTATATGTGAAAGCACCCGAGGACCTTGTTCACACAGTGCAGATTTTGCATGTATTTTTTTAAACCAAAACCTAGAACGGATCCTAAATAGTAGAAATTTAAAAAAGGATGGCCTTATAGGTCTGCTCTCTTAGAGCCAAGTCTGGTTTTGGCTTAAGAAATGCATGCAAAATGTGCAACAGATCTGCACTGTGCGAACAAGGCCTTTGACAAAGTTCATTGAGGTGTGCAGAATTTTATTCCGCAGCATTTACATTGTATTTGCATAAACGCTGCTTATTCGTTGCGGGTTTTCCCCATTGAATTCAATGGGGAGGTAGATCCTGCAATAAATAGCAGTTGCTGTGTTTTTTGCGGCGGGTTCGCAGCGATTCCGCCGCAAAAAGCAAGTCTGTTATTTACCCAGAAGTCTGTGTTTCTCCCTCAAGCACGGCCTCCTGGTATGACGCTTCATCCCATGTGACCGCTGCAGCCAATCACAGGCTGTAGCGGCAGTCACATGGGATGAAACCTCATCCCAGGAGGCCGGTCTGGATGACGTCAGAGAACCGGCCTCCTGGGATGACTCTTCATCCCATGTGTCTGCCGCTGCAGCCAATCACAGGCTGCAGCGGTCTCCTGGAATGAAACGTCATCCCAGGAGGCCGGTCTGCTAGCAGGCTGCTTGCAGCTTTCCGCAGCGGACACTCCGGGTGAAAAATCGCACCACAGCACACGGATACGCTGCGTTCTTTTACACGGCGTATCCGCCCTGTGTGAACTGAGCCTAAGACTGCGATTGTGGTTTTTACTTGCGTTTTTCTGCATTGAAGTCCGTACTGAAAAATGTTGCTAATCAATGACGAAAAAAATACATTTTACAGTTTATCTTTTTAATGAGTGGCAGGATTGTGGCAGCTGTACAACCTACCGTAAAATTCCACCAGCATCCTAGGGACTTCCATTACTGGAAATTCCTGAGGAGGCTGACAAGTAGGCAGAGCATAACTTTATCAATTTAAATTCACACTGCACTTTGAACAAACTTTGTCTAAATCAATAGTATGAGCGAATATAAGAAACTTTGTAATACATCTTATTAGAGAAAAATTCCTTCTCCCTCCTCAATTTTCACTTTGAATTTACTTTTGCACATTTGTAAAACGTTAACTATATTTTTTTTGTTTAATTTATTTTTTAGTTACGTTTTTTTAGTCTCCCTAGGGGACTTAAGCAAGCGATCGCTGGTAAAATACACTGCAGTACTTATGTATTACAGGATACAGTGTCTTATACCAGCACCTATTAAGCTTAAGGCTGGGTTCACACGACCATGTTACGTCCGTAATGTACGGAACGTATTTCGGCCGGAAGACCCGGACCGAACACAGTGCAGGGAGCCGGGCTCCTAGCATCATAGTGATGTACAATGCTAGGAGTCCCTGCCTCGCTGCAGGACAACTGTCCCGTAATGTAATCATGATTACAGTACGGGACAGTAGTTCCACGCAGAGGCAGGGACTTCCGGCCGAAATACGTTCCGTACATTACGGACGTAACATGGTCGTGTGAACCCAGCCTAATAGGAGCACAAAGATGGTAGACCTAGGGGTCTTCAGTAGGTCCCCAGGCCGCCATAACAACCATCAGCAGCCCGCATTTGGCTCCTGCTGAGAGGATGGGTTGATGGAGTGGCAGTGTGTACCCCCCTCTGTTTAACGGCTTGGATGCTGCAGTCGCCACCACATTTAAGCGGTTAATTGTCCAAGATTGAAGTTAACAGTTGACACCTGCGGCATATGGAGCGAGCTCAGCCCCTAAGCCTGCTCTAAGGTCGGGTTCCCACTGGTTGGTTGCGCTGCGTAAAAATCATGCAGCGTGTCCAACCTGGAACATGCAGTACATTCCCTCCGAAAAATCTAATCGAAGTTTCCGCTGCAGAAGAAAGCCGTTCATACTTACCCTCTCAGTCTTGTTTGCGCGTATTCCGGCCTCCTACGATGATGTTGCAGGCCATGGGACGCTGCAACCTGTGACTAGCTGCTGCGTCACATGGGATGAAAACACTTGGCTTTCTGTTGCGGGATTTGCATCCCCACTGAAAATAAACTAAAACGCAGCATAAATGACGTGCTGCGGATTTAAAGAGGCTCTGTCACCACATTATAAGTGCCCTATCTCCTACATAATGTGATCAGCGCTGTAATGTAGGTAACAGCAGTGGTTTTTATTTAGAAAAACGATCAATTTTCACCAAGTTATGACCTATTTTAGCTTTATGCTAATGAGTTTCTTAATGCCCAACTGGGCGTGTTTTTACTTTTGACCAAGTGGGCGTTGTGGAGAGAAGTGTATGATGCTGACCAATCAGCGTCATACACTTCTCTCCATTCATGTACTCCGCACACCGTGTGATGTCACTTACACCCACATTAACGTTACTGAATTGTCTTGAGAGTAAATAGACATCACGCCCAGCCACGACGCGATGTCTATTAACCCCTTTGCGCTCAGTGACGTACGTATTCCGTCATGCTGACCACATCGTTCGTGCTCAGTGACGGAATAGTACGTCATGGGGAAAATGCATCGCCATTTTCCGCCGGAGATGTGACCGCTGCTGTTTTGGACAGCAGGCTTTCACAGCTCAATACGCCGGGACCTGTCGTGATGGTCCCGCCTCCTCGATCACTGCTATTGGTCACTCGGTGACTGATCAATAGCGGTGATCTGTCTCTAAAGTTTCTCTCCCTGACATCACATCCTGCTGCAACCGCCCTGAATGCCTCTGTTGGAGATAGCGAGGCATTCAGAGCGGTTGCGAGAAGAGAGAGAGAGAGAAGAGCAAAGTAAAAAAAAAAAAAAAACTATTTTCTGCTTCCGACCTCCCCCATCCACTACCCACTACTGTACCCTACCTCCTTGTGTTCCCCCCCCCCCCATGTTTTTGTTCAGTGATCTCCTATCACTGACCACTGCTTAGTCTTCAGGACAGAATTCCTTGGTCCCTGGGGATTATTTTTTTCTTTCATAAAATATATAAAATAAAAAAATAGTCTAAACAATTTAACTGGTTAGTTTAGTATTAGGGTTAGTTGGTGTCAGGGAACCGTCAAAAAACGTTGTTAGGTATAGCGTCAGGGAATTTAGATTCAGGAATCTGTCACCGTAGTTAGATCTAGCATTAGGGGTCCATCACCGTAGTTAAGTTTAGCGTCAGGGAAGCTCAGAATAATCTAGCTAGGTTTAGTGTCAGGCAACCATCACCGTAGTTAGGTTTAGTGTCAGGGAACAGTCGCCGTAGTTAGGTTTAGTCTCAGGGAAGTTCAAATAAAATCTAGTTAGGTTTAGTGTTAGGAACCCTCGCCCTAGTTAGGTTTAGTTTCAGGGAAGCCCACTCGTTCTATAAAAACACTATTTTTTTTGGATAGTTTAGGTAGCAGCCTTTTGCTCCTAGTTAGGGAAGCAAACAAACCTGTCCCAACGGACATTTACTGCCGAAGAGGCATATTCATTTCTTGCCTCCGACACAGACTCGTCGGATGGTGAGACTGTTTTATTTATCAACCTCCTCATCCAGTGATGAAGAGGAGGAACCCCCTAAGAGACGCCCCAGGACTACCACTACATTGGAAACCCCCAAGCAAAGTGACCCCTCCGCAGTTGAAACCCCCAAGCAAAGTGACCCCTTCGCAGTTGAAACCCCCGAGCGAAGTGACCACATTTGGACCCCCACACCAGACATTTATGAGCCCCAAATCCCAGAGTACACGGGCAGCTCAGGGATAAAATTTAATACGGCAAGGCTCAGTGAAATTGACTTTTTCAAGTTCTTCTTCACTGATGACTTTATAGAGCTTATGGTCTCCCAGACAAATTTATATGCCCAACAGTATATTACGAAGAACCCCACATCATTTTATGCCCAATCCCATAGCTGGACCCCTGTAGACGCAGCAGAGTTGGGCAAGTTCTGTGGACTTCACTTGAACATAGGGCTTCTGAAAAAGCCGTCCATTAGGACCTACTGGAGCATGGACATCTTATACCACACCCCGATGTACCGTATAGCCATGTCCAGGATGCGTTATGAGGCAATACTTCGCTTCTTACATTATACTGATAATGAAGAGTGCCCATCCCAAGATGACTCCAGTTTTGACCGATTGTATAAACGGAGATCCCTATTAGACCATTTCAGTGCCCGATTTGCCCAGCATACACCCCCGAGAAGTAGATTTCTATTGATGAGTCCTTGGTACATTTTAAAGGGAGGCTTAAATTCCGCCAGTACCTGCCAAGTAAGAGGGCAAGATATGGCGTGAAGATATATAAGCTGTGCGAGCGTGCATCAGGGTATACGTACAAATTTTGAATAAATGAAGGGAAGGACATCAGTATTCAGCCCACAGAATGCCCCCCCCCCCCCCCTTACTGGGAGGCAATGCAAAAATTGTGTGGGATTTAGTGCACCCACTGCTGGACCAGGGTTACCACCTCTACCTGGCTAATTTTTATACCAGCGTCCCACTCTTCAAGTGCCTCGCTTCCAGAAGTACTGCAGCATGCGGCACTGCTAGAAGAAATCTGAGAGGCCTCCCTAAGACTCTGCTTGGCCAAACTCTCAGAAGGGATGAGAGCAGGGCACATTCTAGCAGAAATATATTGTGTGTCAAGTACAAGGACAAAAGAGAAGTCCTTGTATTGACAACAATACATGACCACATCAGTAGCCATGTACTTGTACGAGGTACCAGTACAGAGACCCCCACAGCAGACTGCATCCTGGACTACAATAGGTACATGGGAGGGGTGGGCTTGTCAGATCAAGTCCTGAAGCCCTACAGCGCCATGCGGTGTGGTATAAGAAACTGGCCGCGCACATCATACAGATGGCATTGTACAATGCGTACATGCTACGTCGATGTGCAGGCCAGACGGGAACTTTCCTGGAATTTCAAGAGGTGATTATCAAGAACCTAATCTTTATGGACCAAGAAGGGGGGGGGCACCCAGTACTTACGCATCGTACCAGGGCAACACTTTCCAGGAGAAGTTCCCCAAACTGGCAAGAAGGGAAAAAGTCAAGAGGTGCAAAGTCTGCTATAAGAGGGGGATAAGGGAGGACACAATATATCAATGTGAAACTTGTGCTGAGAAACCAGGGCTCTGTATGATAGGGTTTTAAAATGTATCATACATCCCTTGATTTTTAACCCCTTCAGGACTGAGCCTGCTTTGGCCTTGTGGACGCAGCCAATTTTTTCAAATCTGACGTGTCGCTTTATGTGGTAATAACTTGGGAATGCTTTTACCTAGCCAAGCAATTCTGAGATTGTTTTCTCGTGACATATTGTACTTTGTTAGTGGAAAAATGTCATCAATAAATTCAGTATTTGTTTGTGAAAATCACCAAACTTTAGAGAAAATTTGCAAAAATTAGCATTTTTCTTAATTTAAATGTATCTGCTTATAAGACCGTAATACAACACACAATAGTTACTAATTAACATTTCCCATATGTCTACTTTATGTTGGCATCGTTTTTTGAACATCCTTTTTATTTTTCTAGGATGATACAAGGCTTAGATCTTTAGCAGCAATTTCTCACATTTTCAAGAAAATTTCCAAAACCTATTTTTATAGGTACCAGTTCAGTTCTGAAGTGGCTTTGAGGGCCTTGTATATTAGAAACCCCCGTAAGTCACCCAATTTTCAAAATTGCAACCCTCAAAATATTCAATACAGCATTTAGAAAGTTTCTTAACCCTTTAGGTGTTTCACAGGAATTAAAGCAAAGTAGAGGGGAAATGTACAAATTTCCTTTTTTAATCCATTTTTGTCTGTAACACAAAAGGTTTTACCAGAGAACGCAACCCTAGTGTGCTATTGGACTGAAGCACCGGCCTCAGAAGCACCTAGAGGATTTTGGGGCCTCCTTTTTATTAGAATATATTTTAGGCACCATGTCTGGTTTGAAGTGCCAAAACAGTGGAAACACCCCCAAAAAGACACCATTTGGCAAACTACACCCCTCAAGGAGCATTTTAACCCCACGGGTTTTTTTGCTGAATTTAGTGGAATTAGTCCGTAAAAATTAAATTTTTTTTCCCAATAAAATTTGTAAATCAATTTCTCCTGATTACGGCAATACGTGGTAATTACCATATGTGGTAATGAACGGCTGTTTGGACACACAGCGGGGCTCAGAAGGGTAGGAGCGATATTTGGCTTTTGGAGCTTAAGTATACTCATTTGGTTTTCAGGTGTCATGTCGCATTTGCAAAGCCCCTGAGGGACTAAAACACTGGACACCCCCCAGAAGTGACCCCATTTGGAAGTTTTAGTTTTTTTTATGGCGGTCACCGTGAGGGATAAATTACATTACATTTTTATAGTACAGGCCATTATGGATGCGGCGATACCAATTATGCATAGTTTTATTAATTTTTTTCTAATAATAAAGGACTTTATAAAGGAAAGGGCGTTTTTAAAAAATAAATTATTTTGACATTTTACTTTTTGTAAATGTTTTTTTTATTTATTTTTTTAGTCCCACTAGGAGATCCAATTGTTAGATTGTTGTTACAATACCCTGTACTTATGTATTGCAGGGTAGTATACCTGTCAGTTTCACACTGACAGGAGGCATATTAGGCCTCTTGTTAGGCTTCCGGTTGCCATAACAATCCCCCCCCCCCGCAACAATCTGCCCCCATAATCGCATAGCGGGTGTCGATGTTGCTATAACAACTTAAATGTGGTGGTCGCTATTTAAGGGGTTAATCGGTTCGGATCAGCGCTGTGATCCGACC
Organism: Rhinoderma darwinii; assembly: GCF_050947455.1. NCBI lineage: Eukaryota > Metazoa > Chordata > Amphibia > Anura > Rhinodermatidae > Rhinoderma > Rhinoderma darwinii. The sequence continues at coordinate 91,426,562 of NC_134687.1, read as the reverse complement.
CGATGGTTTTCCCCCAGTACTAAGGCTGCTAGTAGCAGCCCGTACTGGGAGATGCCGGGCTGCGGGGAGAGCTTGTGTGCTCTGTTAGGAGCACACGTATATTAACGGGCTGCAGGCACAAGGACCAGCTCTGCAGCCCGTTAATCTATGTGGGGTGGTCGGGTAGGGGTTAATCTACCCCAGTTTTACTTACCCTGATGCACTCCGCACAGCTTATCCCCCTCATCTTTCCTTTCTGAGTCCTGCCGTGTGCCCAGCAAGCTGTTAACAGCCACATGTTGGGTATTGCCATACCCGGGAGAACCCACATTACAGATTATGGAGTGTATGTCTCCGGTGGCACATGCTGGGCACAATATATCGGACACTGAAATGGTATATATGTATAGAAAATTGCAAATGTCACTCTGCACCATCTCATGCGCATTATCTTTTACACAATATCTGTGGGGTCAAAATGCTCACTACACATCCTAGATGAATGCCTTAAGGGGTGTAGTTTTTAAAACGGTGTCACTTCTCGGGGGTTTCAACTGTACTGGTAGCTCAGGGGCTTCTTCATACATGACTTAGCACCAGAAAATCCCCAGTAGGCCAAATGGTGGTCCTTTCATTTCTGAGCCCTCCCATGGGCCCAAACGGCAGTTTATCACCACAAATGGGGTATTGCCGCGCTCAGGACAAATTGGGCAACAAAATGGGGTATTCTATTCCCTGTGAAAATAAGAAATTTTGATCAAAAATGACATCTTATTGGAATAAAACATTTTTTTTTTTTTAATTTCACAGCCCAATTCAAATACGTGCTGTGAAAAAACTGTGGGGTCAAAATGGTAACAACAATCATAAATAAATTCCTTGAGGGGTGTGGTTTCCAAAATGGGGTCACTTTTGGGGGATTCCTACTGTTTTGGCACCTCAACTCCTCTTCAAACCTGGCATGCTGCCTAAAATATATTCTCGAAAAAAAAGAGGCCCCAAAATGCATTAGGTGCTGCTTTGCTTCTGGGGCTTGTTTTAGTCCACGAGCGCAATAGAGACACATGTGGGACATTTCTAAAAACTGCAGAATCTGGACAATACATATTTTAGCAGTTTCTCTGGAAAAACCTTCTGTATTACACAAAAAAAATTTAAATTCAGCAAGAAAAATGAAATTTGCAAATTTCACCTTTGCTTTTAATTCCTGTGAAATGCCTAAAGGGTTGAAAACTTTCTAAATGCCGTTTTGAATACTTTGAGGGGTCAAGTTTTTAAAATGGGGTGTTTATGGGGGTTTCTAATACATAAGCCCCTGAAAGCTACTACAGAACTGAACAAGTACCTTAAAAAAAGGCTTTGGAAATTTTCTTAAAAATATGAGAAATTGCTGTTTATGTTCTAAGCCTTGTAACGTCCAAGAAAAATAAAAGAATATTCAAAAAAACTATGCCAATCTAAAGTAGACATATGGGAAATGTTAATTAGTAACTATTTTGGGTGGTATAACCGTCTGTTTTACAAGCAGCTGCATTTAAATTCTGAAAAATGCTGTTTTTTTTCTTAATTTTCTCTAAATTTTGCAATTTGTCACAAATGAACACTGAATATAGTGACCAATTTTTACCAGTAACATAAAGCTCAATGTCTCAGGAGAAAACAATCTCAGAATCGCTTGGCTAGGTAAAAGCATTCTGAAGTTATTACCACATAAAGTGAAATATGTCAGATTTCAAAAATGGGCTCTGAGCCTTAAGGCCAAAACTAGGCTGCATCCTTAAAGGGTTAAACACTCCCGATGCTTTGGTAACGCTAATGTGTGTCACTGACTCGCGATCACGCTTGCTGTCTTTTACAGCGTGATCTCGCGAGATCACGCTGTAAATGACAGCAAGCGTGATTTCGAGTCGGTAACACACATTAGCGTTACCGATGTCAGGATTGTGAATAGACCTTCCCATCCTGGCTGGGCGTGATGTCTATTTACTCTCAAGGCACTTCAGTAACGTTAATGTGGGTGTATGCGATAGCACACTCTGTGCTGAATACATGAATGGAGAGAAGTGTATGACGCGGATTGGTCAGCATCATACACTTCTTTACAACGCCCACTTGGTCAAAAGTAAAAACACGCCCAGTTGGGCATTAAGGAAGTCATTAGCATAAAGCTAAAATAGGTCATAACATGGTGAAAATTTTATCGTTTTTCTAAATAAAAACCACTGCTGTTACCTACATTACAGCGCCTATCACATTATATAGGAGATAGGGCACTTATATGAGGCTCTGGCCTCATTAAATTTATTAGGTCAATTTATTAACGTTTACGCTGCGTTTTTCTTCCGCATTGTGGGCGTGAGATTTTTTAAATCTCATCCACTATGCTGTGGAATTTCCGCACAGAATTCCATTGTGGAAAGTCTGCAGCGTTTACGCTACATGGGAACCCGGACTTGCTGTCTGTCGCATACAGTTCCGTCCAATGTTGGTAAGGGGTTAATGGTCTGTTTACATTCTGCAGTTGATTGCAGTCATTGGCGCAAAACATTTCTTTGCTAAATAAATGCAGCATTTGCTTAAATTGTCACGATTACTGTAAAATCGTGTGACCCTAAGTCTAAGGATATATTCACACAAACGGATTTGTTACAGAAAATTGAGTGACTGAAAATCTGTTCCATACATGTAAAGTCCCATGGTTTCTTGCAAACCCTATTCTGATGTATGGGACAGTTGCAGAAAATCCTGCAACAAATCTGCTGCGTGTGCATGTACCCATAAAAAACTGTTTTTTTGTTTTTATTTTTTTGGCATTGACTAATAATTATAGAGGGATTTTTTTTAATGTTTTTTAAAGTCGTGGTTAATGTTCTGAATAATCCTATTGATGTCAATAATTTAAGAAGACCAGACCAATCCCCCCCCCCCCCTCCACATAGGTGTCACTTGACCATGTGTTTTAACATTTAGGAAAGAAAGAAAGCAAAAAGCTTTTTGTCTAAGTAACCAATGACACTGGCAGCCAGACAATTGTCACCAGTGTTCCCATTCCACCCCCACCCACCCCCCCGTTGGCTTCAGGAGTCCTCAGTATGAGCCTCTCACACAGTGCTCTGCCTGCTCTGTTTATATTCCCTGATCATGGGTAAGACACCAGAAAATACAGCATTTCTTGTATTCTGATGTACAGGAGGCTTGTTGGTGGAAAGATTATTAATCTGGCATGTGGGCACATTTAGGGAGGGAGGAAGGGGGGCACACTACTGCTTTTGTTGTTTTGCAGGGGAGGCTCTGGAGCTTTAGATTCCATGTGACCAGATCTATCTAGTTGTCTGTCTCTCCCCTGATTGGTGGTAACAGAATATCCCTCTTCCTGTTACTCTGTGTTTATGACAGAGACATCATTTTTCCTTTGTGTTCACCGCAGTTAATCATCTGAGCCAATGTCTTAACCTCCACAATTGGATACATGTGGCTAGGAACTTAACCATTTACTAAGCAACGCGTTTCATGGTTGGATGTCAGCTCCAGCTATTTACTGCACATTGCAAGGCATAGCATGCAGCAATGTCCTCCGTCTATATTATTACAAAATGTCCTAGAACTGTTATTTATTTATTTATTTTTTAGTCCAAATATTTACAAATCTAGACAAGCTTTGTTATTTTGTAAAAACCATCGTCCTAAAATAATGTGATACTAAAATTTTAAATTAGACCACCCATAAACCTGCATTATCTTAGCTTGCAATATAAAAAAAAATGTAAGTCCCGAAGTGGTAAAGGATGAGATGAGTTCAGCTCTGCTATACATAGTACTAAGACTATGCTGAGAGATGTTCTACAAAGTGGACAGAGCTTCAGAGCAAATAGTCAACTTTTATTCTTAGATGGAGAGATTGATCTTGATGGTCTTCTTCTCATGTGTCTATATGCGGCACTTTGAAGATGTGCTCGCGCGTGCTTCGTTAGCAGTTTTCTCAAAAGCAAACGGAGGACATTAAAGGGTTAAAATAGTTGTGCACTGAGCTGTGCGTGCCATGATCAGGCATAAGAAGTGCACATTACTAAATCCAGCCTACATAAACGAATCACAAGGCTCGGTTTTTTATTACAGGAGTGCAGGTTAAAAGAGGAATAATAATAAAAAAAAAATAAAAAATCCTATAGTACTGCGAGTCCTATAGGAAGCCGCTGGGACATGTTGCCATGCCAACAGGTTCAGGAGCCTGCCAGCCAGCTTGTCAATGGGCAATACTAAGAGGGAGCGTCCAAATGCAGCCTGCTAGCTGCAACCCGATTGGTCACACCTCTGTTGTCTTTGTGTAGAGCAAAGGATGCTGGGTAAGACCCAGAGTGAATGCTCAGTTTGTCTCAAGGCTGCAGTGAGGTAATGCTTTTGAATCTTTTGGGATTACGAGCTTGAACCTCTTATAAAAAAAAAAAAAAAAAAAAAGACTGCAGCGTGTAGCATATTTTTCCCCATTTGCTGAGTTTCCTACTCTGCACATTTTAACAAGTTGTAAAAGCCAGGCAGGCATGTAGATGGTAAAATGCAGCAGATCACGAGGTGAGGACATTTTTATTTACATTGTGCGTGTACAGTCACTTCCCCAATATGGGATCTTATTAGGTCAATCTCCTCTTGTCCCTTTAATTCCCAGTAATTAAACGACTGCCAGTCCGCGGGTTTTTTTTTTCTTTTTAGAAATAGTTTTCCCTGTAAAGGTATGAATGGACTTATTTGCGTTTTTATTGTGCCACAGCGTACTGAGCAAAAACAGCTTTCTTGTGAATAGTACAAGGTTGTGTTAGCTGCGTCGCCATAAAACCTATGCCTATGTTGTACTGTCCGTGCTGGATAGCAACCGCATATTGGTTCAAAACCATTCAGAAGTGTATCCGGTATGACCGTGGTCATTGTATACCAAATCCATAACTCTTAGTGACTCCAAGCCTGATGACGTATTTATTGCTAGAGACTTCCTTAGCTTTTATATGCAGACAATTTCTGCCTATGCTTTTGATGTATGCTTGGTATATATTTCTCGGTAGGATTACATCACCTGATATATTTCATGGGCAGCGTTGGGTTAAAAATGAATTGGTAATTGTACTAGACACAGCAAGTTCTGATCATGTGATCCGGTGCTTCTCCACGCCCTATAGTCTAAAAATGGCGGCAGCATGTTTTGTGTTTCGTGAACAGTCATCGGATCTGAACATTTTCGACTACTTAAATTGCACGCAAAATTCAGCATCAGACAAACATCTTGTCCCTGAATAGACTCATAGCTGAATCACTTCTTTTCTTTCTAGTGATTTGTGGACCTGTTTTGCTTTACAAAAAGGAATCCATAAAAGCCGCTCTGGATTAACTCTCTCCCGGACATGGGCTATCTTTACAAATGGTTTTTCTATGGTGTATATAGGGGTGATATGCAGCTTAATGACATATGCGACCATCAATAAGAAGGTAGTCATTGTAATACAGAGTGCGGTTACGACACTAGTTATGACTGTAAATGGGTTTATGCAATCCAATAATGCATCAGTTATCAGTTTTCTCATCCGTAGCTTACATCCACTATAGAGAAGCATCAGACATTGCATCAAGTTTTTCATCCGTTTTTTTATTTTCTGTGGTGCATTTTTTCATTATATGCATCACCGAACTGATGAAAAGGAAACAAAACAACTGGAAAAAAAAATCTCTTGTTATAAAATGTCACAGCGGATGACTACAAATGCTTTTTGAGAAACGAAAGTGCAAAACTATTGAAACTAGTGAGATCCGTTGTGATGCCGTTTCCATACATGTTTTTGCTCACATAAGATCAGAAGATTAAATGGAAGTTCCAATGTTGTTTGGTGTTCTCGTCTCTGGCTAGAAATGTAAGAGGTAATGCACACGACCATGTTGTGGCTCCGCACAACCTCAGAATAATATGGATCCGTAATCCTCGTCTCTGGCTAGAAATGTAAGAGGTAATGCACACGGCCATGTTGTGGCTCCGCACAACCTCAGAATAATATGGATCCGTAATCCAGCGCCCATACAGAAAAAGATGTTCCTTTACGACGGAGTGCTACTCAGGCTATTTTTCACGGCATCTGAATGGCACCCGATAGTTTTCACGGAACCATTCGCTTCAGTGGGTAAATCGGGTCCATGAAAACTGTCGTGTGCAAGAGCCCTTATGTACGGTAACGAATGTATTCACTCTTAGAAATATTGCGTCGTGAGGAGAATATTTCCATACGTACCGCACCTGATAGAGTTTGTATGGGCTTCGTGCACTGTACATGCCATTAAAAGCAGGAAAAGCGGCTGACAGAATCCGCTAGCATTCTGCCGGTAATGTACGTGAATGTTTGTTTTTGTTTTTTTTATACCCCTTTCACACGTTCAGGAAAATATCTGCATGGACTAATGAACGCAATGCAGATTTTAAAATCCACAGCATGTGCATTATTGACACGGATTCCACGCTGAAAAGCCACAGCTCTAAGGGTATGTTCACACGCTGAGAGGCAGTTACGTGTGAAAAGACAGACTGTTAACAGCTGCCTCGTTTCACACGTAAAAGCTCCTCCTCGTAATTTACGAGGCGTCTGAGACGCTCGTAAACCTTGAGCCGTGCTTCATTGATTTCAATGAAGAACGGCTCAAATTACGTGGTAAAGAAGTGCCCTGCACTTCTTTGCCGAGGCAGTAAATTTACGGGTCGTCGTTTGACAGCTGTCAAACGACGACGCGTAAATGACAGGTCGTCTGCACAGTACGTCGGCAAACCCATTCAAATGAATGGGCAGATGTTTGCCGACGTATTGTAGCCCTATTTTCAGACGTAAAACGAGGCATAATACGCCTCGTATACGTCTGAAATTTGGCCGTGTGAACATACCCTTACAGCAAAGAGACTGCTTGAGAAGTATGGTTAAATGTGCAGTTCTAGCGGTCTAATGCACACGGACAGATTTAAGTGCGTAAAACCGCGCCTAAATCTGTCAAGATCGTGCCTAAAGCTACATGCACACGTTGCGTATTTTGGTGCGGAAAATACGCACCAAAACCGCAGGAAATTCGCAGGTAAAAACTGCACGTGCGTAAATCGGTGCAGCTTTAATGTTTTGATGCGTCGTTCGGTGCGTTTTCATGCTGTGGATTTTGGTGCGATTTTCCAGAGCACTAGGCAGATACAATTCGCAAGCGGAAACGCAAGATAAATTGACATGCTGCGGAGTCTAAAAAAAACCACCACAGGCCAATCTCCATCCCGAAAAATACCGCAGCATATACATGAGTTTTCCTGGAGTCTCATTGACTATGCTGTTACTGTATTATGCTGCAGATTTGCCGCACGCAAATCCACGCTGCAAAACTGCACGTAATACGCATTGTGTGCTTTGAGCCTTAATGGGAACCTGTCCCCAGCATTTCACCTATTAAACTCTACTCACCCCTCGCTGGCCGCGGCTGTCAAAAGTCCATTGCCGTTATCCCCTCTCCTAAACTCCTCCGACCGTAAATAATGGTCTGCAAAGATTTTGTGCCTTTTATGGTAATAATCCGCCAGGTTCGTTCGTTCGTTCGTTCGTTCGTTCGTTCGTTCGTTCGTTCGTTCCTCTTCTTCTTATGCCCGTCCACTGCCAAAAATTGGCTCGCCCTGAATGCGGAAATCTCGTCTGAGATGGAGCACATGCACCAGTCATGTATGGTCCGACGCCCTTCCCTGCTTTGTCCGGGCCTCAAATCTAGTTACTGCGCATGCGCCGCTATGGTGTCCCGTTGTGCGCACGTACTAGAACAGGACATCGATGCGCAAGCACAGGATTTCGTGTGTGCTGGGGGGAGGAGCTGTCAATCAAAAGTAAGGAGGCAGAGTAAAGTCTGAAAAGAGTCATATCTTCAATCCTCAAGCCTTTCAAACGAAGATATGACTCTTTTATGCTCATTAGCATTCAGCACAGGAAGGGTATGTTCACACTGCTTAAAATGGGAAGCAGAACGCCTCCAAACATCTGCCCATTGATTTCACTGGGAAAAACGGCATTCTGTTCCGACAGGCTGGTTTCTTTACGCGCCCGCTTTGAAAAAAGGCAGCGTAAAAAAACGGCCGCGAGAAAGAAGTGCATGTCACTTCTTGAGACGTTTTTGGAGCCGTTTTTCTTTGACTCTATAGAAAAACAGCTCCAAAAACGGGCGTAAAAAATGCGAGTGGCTTAAAAAACGTCTGAAAATCAGGAGCTGTTTTCCCTTGAAAACCGCTCCATGTTTTCGGACGTTTTTTGCGAAGTGAGTGAACATAGCCGAACACTTAAAGACTGAATACTAGAGGTATAGATCCTACTTAGAAGGTAATTATAGGTTACCCCAAAAAAAATATTTCACCCACTTCCACTGGGTATGCTTAATAGGTGACATGCTGGTGACTGGTTCCCTTTAAAGAAACTGTCACCACATTATAAGTGCCCTATCTCCTACATAAGGAGATCGGCGCAATAATGTAGGTGACCGCAGAATTTTTTATTTAGAAAAGCGATCCATTTTTACCACGTTAGTGATTTTAGCTTTATGCTAATTCGTTTCTTAATGCCCAAGTGGGCGTGTTTTTACTTTGGTCAGCGTCATACACTCCTCTGTACAACGCCCACTTGGTCTAAAGTAAAAACACGCCCACTTGGGCATTAAGAAACGAATTAGCATAAAGCTAAAATCGCTTCTAACGTGGTAAAATAGTTTTTCTAAATAAAAAGCATTACTGTCACCTACATTATAGCGCCCATCCCCTTATGTAGGAGACAGGGCACTTATAATGTTGTGACCGTTTCTTTAACATGTGTTAACAGAGCTACAAGTATGCATCATCAATTTCATGTCAATTGGGGCAATAGTTAGGCCTTATTCACACAGTGCAGTTTTGATGCAGTTTTTGAAGCCACAACCAGGAGTGGATCGTAAAGGGAGGGAACGTTTATAGGAAAGATTCTAACAGTTCATGAAAACCCAAAATTTAGTGTCTCAGAAAATTAGAATATTAGATAAGCCCAATTTCAAAAATGATTTTTAATACCGTAATGTTGGCCTACTGAAAAGTATGTCCAGTATCTGCCCTCAATACTTGGGAGGGGCTCCTTTTGCACGAATTATTTCATCAATACGGCATGGTATGGGGCGATCAGCATGTGACACTGCCAAAAGTACCAATACCTGGTTTAATAACCACAGTATCTCTGCTTGATCTGCCAGCAAACTCCCCTGACCTAAACCCCATAGAGAATCTATGGGGTATTGTCAGGGAGGAGATGAGACACCAGACCCAACAATGCAGACGAGCTGAAGGCCGCTATCAAAGCAACCTGGGCTTCCATAACACCTCAGCAGTGCCACAGGCTGATCGCCACCATGCCACGCCGCATTGATAACACCTCAGCAGTGCCACAGGCTGATCGCCTCCATGCCACGCTGTATTGATGCAGTAATTCCTGCAAAAGGAGCCCCGACCATGTATTGAGGGCATATACTCTACATATTTTCCAGTAGACCTACATTTCGAAAATTCACTGAAGTGATAAATGAGTAAAATGTATAATTTTTATTTCATAGCTATCTAAAAACAGGGGTACAATCACCACTGTGAAAAGCCCAACCGTGTATTTAAAAACGTATTAAACACAATACTCCCAGTCCTAGTTAGTTTGCGAACCCTTTGTGACTGGGTATGTAAACAGAGATATCAAAATATGGAATCAGCGTATAACATTGGTAAAGCAGTGGTTTGGACCCTCGTTCACACAGGAGCCTGCGTTAACCGCACCAGATTCTCCCAATGTACAGATGCACAACAATGCCACTGCCCCCTACGCAAAATTCCTTCACTTCACCCGACCCTACGCGTTTCTATACTTTTCATCAGGGGTCTGTCAGTCTGGCCAGGATCCCAGCGATATTTCTTCAGCAGCAGGTATTCTACTGCACAACACGGAAGCATGCACGCATAGATGTCAGCGGCATGCTTCACTAGAGTTTGTCCAGGTTCAGGGCGTTTTTTTTGTTTTTTTTTATACTGAAGACCTATCTACAGGTGGGGATCTGACACCCAGACCAATCAGACCACTGGCCGCCGGACGGTATACAGTGGTTGGGGCCAGAAGATCCGGTCACTGTATAGCCGACGTGCTGGGTTACTGCAGTTTTTGCTCCTTTTCACTTGAGGTTTTATTTTTCCTTTTAATATACGTTATCTGTTTATGAAATTTGTGATTTTACTGTTGTCTGGTGTTACATTTATCTTGTGCTCCTGCTTTTTTTTTGGGGGGGGGGGGTCATGACCGTGTAGTAAATAATTGCACCTCTATACCCCTGCCCCAAGGTATGTTCACATGATGCTGATTTGTTGCAGAAAGTTCTGCAACTGAAAATCCATTCCATACATCTGAAGCATGTGCATGGATTTTTACAAACCCCTTTCATATATAGCGACAGGTTGGATTTCATTTTAGCAGCACAATAGTTGTCTGTCAGTCTCTTATTCCTGCTCCGAACATAAAAATGACACGCCACATGAGTGGGCAATTTGTTAAAGTGAAGTAAGGGGAGTTAGCTGTTGCCCAAAAAGTCATCCATTGTCTCACGTCTAAGGCTAGCCTTAGAATTATTAGAATGTGGATATACAGATAAATCTATTCTGGCGAGGAGGGCTAGAAGTGACGCCAACCGTTAAGTTGAACTTTGTCAGTTGGATGTCTTAATGGTGCTATCGGTCAGACACCTGGAACTATTGGAACTTCTGTTGTACCAATGCAAACCATGCAAGATGCCACGTGTCAATAGCAATAGTCAAAATGCTAACTTGCTTTGTTTTATCTGACATTACAAGACTATAAGGTCTAATGCACATGGCAGAACCGCGTGCAGGGAGATCATACGGCTCCTTCGTATGAAGCCAATGGGCTCTGTTCACTGCCGTACAAACTCTGTCGAGGGCCTTATGAATGAACATATTCTCCCCTTGGGGCTCATGCACAGTATTACGGCTCTGTTTTGTATAAAGCTGTTATTAGGACTTCCATAGAGGTGCATGGTGCCTCTACTGTACCTCCATATGCCTCTAAATTTCAAAAGGGGGGGCCGTTTTTTTTCCTGCCAGATTTCGTAAAAATTAATCTGACAAAAAAAAAATCATGGCATTCTTCATTGGATGCTATATGTACAGATATACTTTCACAGGGGATAATATCTCTGTACGTATGGCGCACGGTGGAGCCTATATAGAAGGTGTGCGGCACTGTAATAAGGCTCTGCCCATGAAAGATCATGGTTCTCTTTAAAAAAAAAAGAAGCTAAACTATAAACCAGATATATTCCCGAAACGGTTTCCCATTTAGACGGAAAGGCACATATGTTTTTTACGATATTCCATTTTGTTTACCATTGACGTCAATAGGGATGAACAAATGCAATAAAAAACACTTGAGCTGGGCTATGCTTCAGTGTAAAATAACGTCACATGGTCTAAAACTGGCTGAAAACCACAGCATTTACTGTGACCTCGTCATTCGCAGGAGTAATGGTACTTTGCACTTTTATGTATAATCTTGAGGTTATGTGGTGCTTGGTAATAGCCGACATAGGACAGCAGTTCTCTTCTTGTGTCTAATGTGCAGTGGACCATGACCTGTATGATACCGAAATGTGTTGTCGCTATTCTGATGAACCACGAAGGAAGATTTCATTACCAGTCTTATCACTTTTAGCCCTGGTCTCTTCTTTTTTACATATTAACTGACCAATGTTCCTTGGGGGCGGTATATCAAAACGGATGCAATGGAAAAGGGTAGTAGTTGCCTATAGCAACTCATCAAATTGCATTTTTTCAAAATGGTTGAATCTAATTGGTCGCTATGGGCAACTACTCCCCTTTTCCTTTTGCGTTAGTGGTAATAAATCCCTATTGTCTGTTTTATGAAACTGGATTTGGACTCTTGGTTGATTCCTTTTATGTAGATAATGGCAGAATTATCCCAAATGTGTTTGATCTCAGTATTGTGTTTTGTTTTGTTTTGTTACCTAAACAACCCGTTAAAGGATAACCCCAGCTTTACATTAAATTCAAGTTTGACTGGAGCCAAGCACTCCCCCAAATTCCCCACCAAGTTATACTATTTCATTCACTGGCAATAAAATTACATCTTTGACCTTGCAGAGACTCTATTTTGTTATTGAAGGACTTCAATCCACCGGTTACCATTTTGTTCCCTCTGCGGTTTTACATAGACGTGGTTATGGCCGAATTTTAGAGTGTGTGTTAAGGGCACAATACCCAGACCCTCTACTGTACCGAATTTAGAGCAACATAGTGTTCTGTGGTGATCTAAGTTTGGTTCAATAGAAACACGGGGGATTTGGGCATTGTGACCGTAAGGCCGGGTTCCCACAGTTTACGCGGCATAAAAATCACGTGGCGTCTCAAACCTGGAAACCGCTGTACATTCCGTCCGAAAAATGACATCACGTTGTGGTGCGTTTTTTTCCGATGGATTTTCCGCTGTGGAAAGCAGCGGTAAAGAACGCTCATACTTACCTAGGCCGTTGTTATGGTGACGCGTCCCTCCTGTGCAGTTCGGTCCCCCTGGATGACGCTGCAGCCCATGTGACCGCTGCAGTCTGTGATTGGCTCCAGCGGCGGTCACATGGAATGTGACGTCGTCCCAGGAGGCCGGCCCTCTGAGGTCATTCAGGCCGACCTCGTGGGATGACGTTTCATCCCATGTGACAAAAGTCTCAACACTTGGCTTTCTGTTGCGGGATTTGCATCCCCAATGAATTCAATGGGGGAAACACGCAACGGAAAATCAACTAAAACACAGCATAAATTGACAAGCTACGGATTTAAATTCCGCACCCCAGGTCAATTTATTAACGTTTACGCTGCAGATTTTTTCCCGCAGCGTGGGCATGAGATTTTCTAAATCTCATCCACTTTGCTGCTACTGTAAATGATGTGGAATTTCCGCACAGAATTCAGTTTCGAAAATTCTGCAGTTTTCCCTACATGGGAACCTGGCCGAATTAAGGAGTGGTTCAAAAAAGAATAAAGGACATATGATATGACTGATTCAGTAGGTCTCCCCTCTTTTGTATCCACTCCTGCGTTTGGCTCAAAAAACTGTGTCAAAAACGGCACGGGGCGTGCACACAGCTTCGTTTGTGTGCATGAGGCCTTCGACTACGTTCACATGTGACCGATTTATCGAATATTTGTGTGTGGATTCTACACTGAAAGTCTGCAACAAATGCTGGAATCGGATGGCTCCAGCCACGGAATAGCGGCTGAGCTGCAGTACTGCCGCTCTGCTCCGTTCAACTGAGTTGAGATGTGAATCCAAAAGGAAATAAAGGTATATAAAACAAAACCTATTCATCTCCTTTCTTTTTTATCCACTTCTGTGTTTGGCTCAGAAATTGACTGCTACAAAAACTGCATCAAAACTGTGTGTGTGATCCTGGCCATAGAATGCAGCATTCCAAAAGCTGAAATATTACTCTGTGCATTAAGGCGCAAAAAATCCAGTCAAAGTGTTCAGCCAATCATGGGAGATGGCAGGGGGGTAACTAGGAAAGACTGGGCCCCATAGCAAACTTTTGACTAGGGCCCCCCCTCCGCTGGGTATCACACACCCCCCCCCCCTTGTAGATAGTCCCTCCCTATAGATTCCACCACACAGCGCCCCCTATAGATATCTACAGGGGGCTGTGTGTGGTGCTAATGCCTTACAGCCCCCCTGTAGATAACATCTTACAGCCCCAAATCCCCCTGTAGATAACGCCATACAGACCCCCCCTGTAGATAACATCTTACAGCCCCCAAAACCCCCTGTAGATAACGCCATACAGACCCCCTGTAGATAACACCATACAGACCCCCCTGTAGACAACACCATACAGACCCCCCTGTAGACCACGCCATACAGACCCCCCTGTAGACAACGCCATACAGACCCCCCTGTAGACAACGCCATACAGACCCCCCTGTAGACAACGCCATACAGACCCCCCTGTAGACAACGCCATACAGACCCCCCTGTAGACAACGCCATACAGACCCCCCTGTAGACAACGCCATACAGACCCCCCTGTAGACAACGCCATACAGACCCCCCTGTAGACAACGCCATACAGACCCCCCTGTAGACAACGCCATACAGACCCCCCCTGTAGACAACGCCATACAGACCCCCCCTGTAGACAACGCCATACAGACCCCCCTGTAGACAACGCCATACAGACCCCCCTGTAGACAACGCCATACAGACCCCCCTGTAGACAACGCCATACAGACCCCCCTGTAGACAACGCCATACAGACCCCCCTGTAGACAACGCCATACAGACCCCCCTGTAGACAACGCCATACAGACCCCCCTGTAGACAACGCCATACAGACCCCCCTGTAGACAACGCCATACAGACCCCCCTGTAGACAACGCCATACAGACCCCCCTGTAGACAACGCCATACAGACCCCCCTGTAGACAACGCCATACAGACCCCCCTGTAGACAATGCCCCCTGTAGACAACGCCCCCTGTAGACAACGCCCCCTGTAGACCACGCCATACAGACCCCCCTGTAGACAACGCCATACAGACCCCCCTGTAGACAACGCCATACAGACCCCCCTGTAGACAACGCCATACAGACCCCCCTGTAGACAACGCCATACAGACCCCCCTGTAGACAACGCCATACAGACCCCCCTGTAGACAACGCCATACAGACCCCCCTGTAGACAACGCCATACAGACCCCCCTGTAGACAACGCCATACAGACCCCCCTGTAGACAACGCCATACAGACCCCCCTGTAGACAACGCCATACAGACCCCCCTGTAGACAACGCCATACAGACCCCCCTGTAGACAACGCCATACAGACCCCCTGTAGACAACGCCATACAGACCCCCCTGTAGACAACGCCATACAGACCCCCCTGTAGACAACGCCATACAGACCCCCCTGTAGACAACGCCATACAGACCCCCCTGTAGACAACGCCATACAGACCCCCCTGTAGACAACGCCATACAGACCCCCCTGTAGACAACGCCATACAGACCCCCCTGTAGACAACGCCATACAGACCCCCCTGTAGACAACGCCATACAGACCCCCCTGTAGACAACGCCATACAGACCCCCCTGTAGACAACGCCATACAGACCCCCCTGTAGACAATGCCCCCTGTAGACAACGCCCCCTGTAGACAACGCCCCCTGTAGACCACGCCATACAGACCCCCCTGTAGACAACGCCATACAGACCCCCCTGTAGACAACGCCATACAGACCCCCCTGTAGACAACGCCATACAGACCCCCCTGTAGACAACGCCATACAGACCCCCCTGTAGACAACGCCATACAGACCCCCCTGTAGACAACGCCATACAGACCCCCCTGTAGACAACGCCATACAGACCCCCCTGTAGACAACGCCATACAGACCCCCCTGTAGACAACGCCATACAGACCCCCCTGTAGACAACGCCATACAGACCCCCCTGTAGACAACGCCATACAGACCCCCTGTAGACAACGCCATACAGACCCCCCTGTAGACAACGCCATACAGACCCCCCTGTAGACAACGCCATACAGACCCCCCTGTAGACAACGCCATACAGACCCCCCTGTAGACAACGCCATACAGACCCCCCTGTAGACAACGCCATACAGACCCCCCTGTAGACAACGCCATACAGACCCCCCTGTAGACAACGCCATACAGACCCCCCTGTAGACAACGCCATACAGACCCCCCTGTAGACAACGCCATACAGACCCCCCTGTAGACAACGCCATACAGACCCCCCTGTAGACAACGCCATACAGACCCCCCTGTAGACAACGCCATACAGACCCCCCTGTAGACAACGCCATACAGACCCCCCTGTAGACAACGCCATACAGACCCCCCTGTAGACAACGCCATACAGACCCCCCTGTAGACAACGCCATACAGACCCCCCTGTAGACAACGCCATACAGACCCCCCTGTAGACAACGCCATACAGACCCCCCTGTAGACAACGCCATACAGACCCCCCTGTAGACAACGCCATACAGACCCCCCTGTAGACAACGCCATACAGACCCCCCTGTAGACAACGCCATACAGACCCCCCTGTAGACAACGCCATACAGACCCCCCTGTAGACAACGCCATACAGACCCCCCTGTAGACAACGCCATACAGACCCCCCTGTAGACAACGCCATACAGACCCCCCTGTAGACAACGCCATACAGACCCCCCTGTAGACAACGCCATACAGACCCCCCTGTAGACAACGCCATACAGACCCCCCTGTAGACAACGCCATACAGACCCCCCTGTAGACAACGCCATACAGACCCCCCTGTAGACAACGCCATACAGACCCCCCTGTAGACAACGCCATACAGACCCCCCTGTAGACAACGCCATACAGACCCCCCTGTAGACAACGCCATACAGACCCCCCTGTAGACAACGCCATACAGACCCCCCTGTAGACAACGCCATACAGACCCCCCCTGTAGACAACGCCATACAGACCCCCCCTGTAGACAACGCCATACAGACCCCCCCTGTAGACAACGCCATACAGACCCCCCTGTAGACAACGCCATACAGACCCCCCTGTAGACAACGCCATACAGACCCCCCTGTAGACAACGCCATACAGACCCCCCTGTAGACAACGCCATACAGACCCCCCTGTAGACAACGCCATACAGACCCCCCCTGTAGATAACGCCATACAGACTCCCCCCCCCCCCCCCCCCCCCCCCAAAAAAAAAACTGCCTATAGTTTGTCCTACCAAAGAGATGTATCCCCTATCCACAGGATAGGGGATACATGTGTGATCGCTTGCAGCGATCAGGAGAATGGGGGACCGAAAGTCCCCTGAAGTTCTCCATGACAAACCTTGGACTTCCGGCGTCTGTGCAGTTCAATAAAAATGAAATGAGCACTGGTCACGCATGCGCACAACCGCGACCGTTGAGCAAATGTCATTTCTATGGAGCTGCAGACACACCCCGGAAGTCCGAGGTTTGTCATGGAGAACTCCGTGGGTCTTTCGGTCCCCCGTCCCATCGATCACACATGTATCCCCTATCCTGCGGATTGGGGATGCATGTCTTTTGTAGGATCAACCCCTTCAGTGGCGTCGCGCTGTAGCAGCCATAGCAGCTGCTAGCGGAGCCTCCGGCCATGGGGGGGGGGGCGTGCCGGCGGGCCCGTGCTATAGCAGTAGTTATGCCACTGGGAGATGGGTTGTTATCACATTCTAGTTATTTATAAGTTCTATTTGAATTGAGTTGCACTAGATTGTACCAGCTTTATCTTTAAATCCGGTACTAGACTTACTAGGCAGATGTTAAAAAGTTTTTTATGTGTTGTTCCTTTAATTCAGTTAAAATGTGATGAACTTCAATATTCAGAAATGTCTATGGTTCTCAATTACGTAAAACATGTGCCAGATATAGAAATTTTCTCAAGGTCTGAAATCCACACCTTGCTTCATAGTAGATGCCAACTATGACGCAACAGTTGAACGAACCCATCCCAACTTGCCCTGTTCATTTGTGGTTACATGAACGCAAAGGATTATACAATTGTTTTACATAATTTCTATTGTGTGCCATTTTATATGTCTCTGAATGCAGGTGAAAGGGGTATTAGGAATGGTTGCAGGTTGTATATGTACATTGTGATTTGTTTATTTCTATCAAAATATCCAAATAAACACAATTATTTATGTTCCTGTTAAAAACAGTGGCGTTAAAAAATATAGAACATGTCCTATTTTAGGCCGTAATTACGGCACGGGCAGCCCATAGAAGACTATGGGGCTCCCGTAATTACGGGTGACTACGTGTGTGCGCCCGTAATTACGGGAGCGTTGCTAGGCGACGTCCGTAAATAGTCACTGTCCAGGGTGCTGAAAGAGTTAAACAATCGGCAGTAACTCTTTCAGCACCCTGGACAGTGACTTCCGATCACAATATAGATCAACCTGTAAAAAAAAAAAAAAAAAAAAAAAAGACGTTCATACTTACCCAGAACTCCCTGCTTCTTCCTCCAGTCCGGCCTCCTGGCATGACGTTTCAGCCCATGTGACCGCTGCAGCCAATCACAGGCCAATCACTGGCTGCAGCGGTCACATGGACTGCCGCGTCATCCAGGGAGGTCGGGCTGGATGTCAAGAGAGGGACGCGTCACCAAGACAACGGCCGGGTAAGTATGAATTTCTTTTACGTTTTCTGCGGATAGGGCGGTCCCTTCTCTCTATCCTGCACTGATAGAGAGAAGGGGCTGCCGATTACTGCAGTGTAATTTTGCAGCGAAAACGTGCCCGTAAATACTGGTGCAATACGGGTCGAATACGTGTGACCAAGGACCCGTATTTACTCCAGTATTTACGGGAGTACAAAAATACGTTCGTGTGCATGAGGCTTAAGCAGAACAATGCAGAAGATCATTTCGGTAAAGGTTTATCCCACCTGTCCGGTTCAGTTGGACGGTACTCCTCAAAGGTAAAAAATAAAGCTGAGGTTGGCATGGCTGGGTTCCAAGGAGAGAGAAGGGAAGAAATAATTTCCCCAGAGCTTCTCAGCAACCCAGTTATTAGTACATTTGCTTCCTCATATAAAGAAATCAGACTGCCACAAACTACAGCCTGTATTCTGCTTACAGATATGCAGGGCAATGTTAGAGATTTTGAAATCCCTCTTATCGCTGAGGTCAATCTTTAAAAACCGTTTCCTAATATATTCCTTGGTTCACCAAAGGTATTATACAGTAAATAGCTTTTATAGAACCACTGGCTAAACGAGAACACATGTTAACCCTTCGGAAAATGCCCTGGTGGCCAGTGTGGGCCCAGACACTTATAAACATGGATGTGTTTGGGATTTCTTCTCGGTGGCTGTGTCTTATTCTTGCTTGTATACTTGATGAGATCACTTTATTGTTCACTGCAGGATTGCCGGGCTGTATTCCAATGCCAAGCTTCCTAAATTGCAAAGACAAAGAATTGTGCAGAAGCACAGGGAGAGTTCAGTGAAAGCACCGCAGCCCTGTGAATAATCATTACCCATAGTAAGGATATGCGTGCACAAACAAAATAAAAAAACGTCTCAAAATACGGAGCTGTTTTCAAGGCGAAACATCTCCTGATTTTCAGACTGTTTTTAAGCCACTCATGATTTTCACGGCGTTTTTTACGGCCATTTTTGGTGCTGTTTTTCTATAGTCAACGAAAAACAGCTCCAAAAACGTCCCAAGAAGTGACATGCACTTCTTTTTCACGGACGTCTTTTTACGTGCCGTTTTTGGAAAATAGGTGTAAAAAAAATCCCCGATGGAACAGAGTGCCGTATTTCCCATTGAAATAAATGGGCAGATGTTTGTAGGCGTTCTGCGTCTGATTTTTCAGCCGTTTTTCGAGATGTTTACTGCCCGAAAAACGGCTGAAAGCACTACGTGTGAACATACCCTTAGGGTTGGGATTTGGTCACTGCACCAGACCTTCTCATGCAAGAAGATACTTGAGCTGCCCTAAAAATCAACAAACTTGAGACACGATCACAGTGCCAATGGTAGCTCCTGTCATCCAGCTGAAAAGGACATTGCAGATGTAGCCATCTTTATCTGGACTCTTAAGTGGTAAGAAACTTTAGAGACTCTGTCACCACATTATAAGTGCCCTATCTCCTATATAAGGAGATCGGCGCTATAATGTAGGTGACATCAGTGCTTTTTATTTAATAAAACAATCTATTTTCACCACTTTATTAGCGATTTTAGATTTATGCTAATGAGTTGCTTAATGCCCAAGTGGGCGTATTTTTACTTTAGACCAAGTGGGCGTTGTACAGAGGAGTGTATGACGCTGACCAATCAGCGTTATGCACTCCTCTCCATTCATTTAGGCAGCGCATAGGGATCCTTTTAGATCTTTATGTGCTGTCTTATTCGAACACATTAACAATATTGAAGTGTTTAGACAGTGAATAGACATTCCACGTGATGTCTATTCACAGTCTCTGCACTTCGTTACTGTTTTTGTGCTAGTTACAGCAGAGCAAAGCGTAATCCCACGAGATGACGCTGTAAATGACAGGTTACAGCGGGATTACGCTTTGCTCTGCTGTAACTACCACAGAAACAGTAACGAAGTGCAGAGACTGTGAATAGACTTCCCGTGGAATGTCTATTCACTGTCTAAACACTTCAGTATTGTTAATGTGTTAGATCCTTATGTGCTGTCTTATACTAACAGGATCCCTATGTGCTTCCTAAATGAATGGAGAGGAGTGCATGACGCTGATTGGTCAGCGTCATACACTCCTCTGTACAACGCCCACTTGGTCTAAAGAAAAAATACGCCCACTTGGGCATTAAGCAACTCATTAGCATAAATGTAAAATCGCTAATAAAGTGGTGAAAACAGATCGTTTTATTAAATAGAATTACTGTCACCTACATTACAGCGCCCATCTCCTTATGTAGGAGATAGGGCACTTATAATGTGGTGACAGAGTCTCTTTAACTTTACTTTTTTAATGGCTTTTGTTGTATGATATGCTGCAGCTAGTTATCAGGCAAGATAAACTTGGCTACATGTGTATGTGATTCAGCTGTTCTCTTATCATCAGAGTCCTCAGGAGCATCCTCCGTTTGGCTGAAGGCTGCTGACCGATACTCTCACAATGCTCCTATCAAATGTTATTTCAAGTTTAAGGAGGCTCTGTCACCAGATTATAAGTGCCCTGACTCTTACATAATGTGATCGGCGCTGTAATGTAGATAACGGCAGTGGTTTTTATTTTGAAAAACAATCATTTTTCAGCAAGTTATGAGCAATTTTTAATTTTTGCTAATGAGTTTCTTAAAGACCACTGATTGGTCACCGATGTAAAGAAGTGTATGACGCTGACCAATCAGTGTCATACACTTCTCATTGTTCCAGCCCAGCTCCTTTCACTGCACAATCACACTGTGCTGTGGATCATGCTGGGCTGGAACAATGAGAAGTGTATGACACTGATTGGTCACTGATTGGTCGGCCTCATACACTTCTTTACAACACCCACTTGGTCAAAAGTAAAAACACGCCCAGTTGGTCTTTAAGAAACTCATTAGCAAAAATCTAAAATTGCTCATAACTTGCTCAAAAATTGTTTTTCAAAATAAAAACCACTGCTGTTATCTACATTCCAGCACCAATCAGACTATGTAGGAGATAGGGCACTTATAATGTGGTGACAGAGCCTCTTTAATGCCAGGCATACTAAAAATAATGCGTGATGAGAGCTCCCACTATAAAGCTCCCATACTTTTAACAATTTATTTGCATTTAATAGATGCCATTGATTAAAGTACCTCTGTTTTATGTAAGTGGTGCTTTAAGAAAGAAGTCAGATTGGTTTTCGAAGTGCAAATTTGACAGTTTTTCTTCGTACTGGTTTTTATGCAGGCCCAATGATTTCAATGGGGAACATTTATTAAACGAAATGCAGAAGAGAAGTGGCGTAATGTGCATTCAATTCAAAGCTGATTGGGGTTTAACTATTTACCAAGTGCCATGACACCTATATGGCTCATTTGCAGCCTGTGTTTCCTTCATATAGTCGTCCTTGCTGTTTTCGTATCTATCATAGAGTATAATAGAGAGTGCCTGTGCATATGCAGCCACCTCTCTGAAAACAAAGTACACAGGACCCCTATTCTTAGGATGGCCGAAATTCTATCAATATGCCATAATTTTTTTAATAGAAAAACACTTTTTAAGGGGCATTCCCTCTGGTTTGTTCAGTTATTTCCGGAACTCATAGACTTTAATGAAAAGGACAGAGTGCAAGTGCAGATTCATCCGCTAGTCAGGGTACGTGGGTCTCCAGATAGGTGAGGGGGCCATCAATGCTTCATCGCTCCATCCTCTTCTAGTATAACTCTCTATTCCAATCTGTGTATGCTTTTACTAAGATAATGCTTGTCTGTGTTCTTGTTTACAGGGCAAAATAGTTTAAAAACTTTTTCATTGTTATTTATAGGCCAATGCAATTTTTTTAGGGGCCTAAATTTTCCTCCTGCCGCTTCCACCATTAGAATATAGGTTTTTCCCACTAGGAACATTTATCACCTATCCACAAGATAGGTAATAAATGTCTGATCGGTGGGAGTCCTGCTCGGGCCGCCACCCATCACGAGAAAGCGCCCCCCCCCCTTATCCCTATGTAAATGGTGCGGTACTACACATGCTTCTTTGGGACTACCTGAGATAGCCGTGCTCTATATTTCTATCCAAAAAAGGTATAACAAAATTGATGTGTTAGACTCGAACAGGGTGGATTCACACGAACGTGTATCGGGTCCGTGCGGGCCGCGTGGTTTTCACGCGCCACGCACAGACCAATACAAGTCTATGGGGCAGTACAGACAGTCCGTGCTTTTTGCGCAGCGTTTGTCCGCTGCGCAAAAAGCGCGACATTGTCAATATCTCCGCGCATCACGCACCCATTGAAGTCAATGGGTGCGTGAAAACCACGCTGGTCGCATGGAAGCACTTCCGTGCGAACTGCCTGTTTCGCGCACCGGCTGTCAAAAGGATGAATGTAAACAGAAAAGCACCACGTGCTTTTCTGTTTACAAACATCCAAACGGAGTGTCTTTGAGATGAGCGAACCCGGACAACCGAACCGAACTTCACCGGGTTCGGCCGAACTCGTTTTGGCCGAAAGCGGCAAAAAAATTTCCGGTACGCGACGTCAGGAGATAGTCACTGTCCAGGGTGCTGAAAGAGTTAAACTGTTTCAGCACCATGGACAGTGACTTCCGATCCCAATATACATGAACGTGTAAAAAAAAAAAAAGTTCTGACTTACCGATAACTCCCGGCTTCTTCCTCCAGTCTGACCTCCCGAGATGACAATTCAGTCCAAGTGACAGCTCCAGCCAATCACAGGCCAAGCACAGGCTGCAGCGGTCACATGGACTGCGGCGTCATCCAGGGAGGTGGGGCCCGATGTCAAGAGAGGCACGTCACCAAGGACGCCTCACCAAGGCAACGGCCGGGAGGGAAGTTCTCGGTAAGTACGAACTTTTTCTTTTTTTTTAACAGGTTTCTCGATATTGTGATCGGCATTTACTGTCGAGGGTGCTGAAAGAGTTAACTGCCGATCAGCCATGACTAAGAGCACAGCCTAGTTCTTGAAACGCGTAGGCTATTCTATTGCCGCATCACCACCTTGTTTTTTCCTCCTGTTGTTCTACTTCAAGCTCTGATAGCTTGTATTCAATAAAGTGGAAACGTAGTTTTTCCTATTTTTGACATCACTATCGCTGGATCCTCTCTGGTTTTTTCTACTATTGCTGCCGTGTGCCGTCGCGGCTGACCCGGGCGATTACCAACACAGGAGTGTCAGATCGGTGAGCTGGAGGTTTCCTCCCATTTCCCTCTTCCTTCTACACTATTACTCATGTATAACTCTTTCAGCACCCTGAACAGTGACTGACGTCGACTAGACTTATCTCTATGATGGCGGCTGCGCGAAAATCACGCAGCCGCGCATCATACACGGATGACGCAAAAACGCAACGTTCGTCTGAATAAGCCCTTAGAGCCATGCATGTGAATGGATTGCTTTTGTGTATGTATAATACTTGTAAAGTGAAACCTCACATTTAGAGGGGCGTTGCGGAACTTATTGTTGTAAGCGCTCCCTCCCAGGGTTGTGGATAATTTTATATTTTCTACCCATGCAATGCAGACCCAGCTGAATCATTATCATTTTATCATTTTAATGAATTTCAGACTACAGGCTGTCCAAGAATAGCTTTCATCTTCCAGGTTGGTCTGCATGGCATCTGCAGAGACTTTAGATATTGCGGCATTTTTGTAGGTTATTATTGGAACACTGCGGCTAGAAGGTGATTCTTATTTTTACACAGTATTAGGAAAAACATTTTTTTATGCAGTTCCCTAATATATCCTTTTAAGGGTATGTTCACACACTTACTAAAAAAAACGTCTGAAAGGGAAAACCGCTCCTGATTTTCAGGCGTTTTTAAGCAACTCGCGTTTTTTACGGACGTTTTTGGAGTTGTTTTTCTATAGAGTCCATGAAAAACTTCTCAAGAAGTGACATGCACTTCTTTTTCGCGGGCGTTTTTTTACACGGCCGTTTTTAAAAACCGCTGCGTAAAAATACGCCCCGTCAGAACAGAATGCCGGTTTTCCCATTGAAATCAATGGGCAGATGTTTGGAGGCGTTCTGCTTCAGATTTTTCAAACGGCCCGAAAATAAGCCGTCTGAACATACCCTTAGGCTGGATTCACACACGTACAGCTTCTACTCCTGTTTTAGGAGGCTTTTTTTTGGGGGGCCCAAAAACAGTGCAGATGTTACTTAAAAGTCTATAGTAAAATATGAGAGAGCCTACATACTTTTGGCTTGTGGAGTTTTTGGGGAACAGAGGTGTTTTTTTTTGTTTTTGTTTTTTCGTGTTTTTGGTTTTTTTTTATTCAAAACTCAGCATCTCTAAGTACATTAAAATTTGCTATTACAAACGCCTGAAAAATTTTGAAGGAGCCCTTACACTGGCTCCAATATTTAGTTGTACCCCAGGTTACTTATGTTTGCTAGGGGAAGAATCAGATTATTTAGAATATATGCAATATCCCATTATGTGGGAACGGAAAGGTAATCTGTTACTGAATGTGAATCGTGCAGTCAGTACTCCGTTTTTATTTTCCAGTTTCTTCCTGTATACATCTGCCTGTATAGAGAATATAACTGACGTGGATATTGTGAATAACTTTCATCTCATGTTACATGGCCTACAGACATTTCCTAGTTACTTAGAGGAACATTCATTGTTGTGCATTCAGCCTTTACATTGAGATTGGAAATGTATAAAACATAGTGAAAGTTACCATCTTGTAGTGATGCAGTCCCTTCATAACCCGCAGCCTGGCATGAGCTGAAGCATGGCACATTCTCCGACCCCTCTGACAGTAAAGTTATTGGACTCCATAAAATACACAAAGCCAGATTTGTACCGTCTTCTAGAATATTTTTAAAATCTATAACCGTTTTATCTTGTTCTAAAATAAGGTTTTGTGTGTATTATTAAATAAATATATGCTAAGCCATGGACGATACACTATAGGACTACGTACATGTTACTTTTACACTGAACTGACTTTTTCCATAAAATTTATGTCTATAACTACAGTACTTCTACCCCTTGTGGCGAGCAAACGAAAAAAGAAAAAAAAATCTTTACTGAAATCTGTCTCTTAAAGTAAACCTCAGTTTTAGCCCAAGTCAGTCGATCTCCTATCACCCATAATCTTCCATACCTAGCACCCTCTGATATGGAGAGCTAAAGGGTCTGCTTTCTCCAAATCATGACAACCTGGACGTGGTGCAATGGTCGGCCCCTACCTCTGTATAAATATATATTCCCTCTGCTTGGACCTGAAGTATTTTTTGTACTGTACAATTTTAGACAAAGTGATGAGTAGATTATTCTTTGGAGCAGAAGGGTTTAGGACCGCTCCTGGTTGCAGCCCCTTGCATCACAGGTCCATAGGGTTGATTTTAGTGATCTTGACAATGGACTGGGCAAAAATTAACTTAACATAATGAAGGTAAAACACCAAACAATAACTTGTCATAATACTTGCATTTGTCTCTATCACTTACCATTCAAATATCTTTCATATCCCTATTTTTCGACATTGTTTTGAAAAGTATTAATATGGTTTTGGAGACGGTACATCCTATGTATTACATATTCATATTTGTAGCGGTGTATAATTTACATATGTCTTATACAACGGTACACCAGTATTTTGTGTATCATCTAGTAAGGGCTAGCTGCATCAAAATGCAGGGGCAGATCAGTAATACTTTATACTAAGGAATTGTAAATTCTCTTAGGTTGCGGACCCCATTGTCAAAAATCCATTAACTGCAATTTATGAACGTCTGTAAATGGGACCTGGACTATTGACTGCTCTAAATTAGGCTCAGCTGGTTTTCCAAAGTTTTATCTTCTCTTTGAAAGCCTTTATTTTTGATACTTGAAAAAATTTTGACTACTTTCCAGAATATATTTAGAACCTTCTAAAAGGCTAAGGACAACTTTGACATGTAAAAATATATTTTTTCCATATAAGTTTTGGGATGCTCTCATGTCCATTTATAACCTGCTTCTAGGTGCAGACTTTTCTCATGTGGTCATGTCCTTTCTAGTAATACATGCTGGATGCTGATTCCTATGAATTCAGGATGCTGCTTCCTTTACTAGCTCATGTATCAGCACCGCTTCATTCCTGTACTGTTTTACCCTACTATAGCCCATGACCGATCGCGTTCCCTTGTGCTAAAAGACACTGATGCAAAAGTGTGTGATTTCCCCCCCCCCCCCTTCCTCTCCCTGCATAGTCTGGGTGCTACACAGCCTGTGTGATCTCTCCCTCCTTGTCCTGCAGAATGCTGTGTCTGCTCTTCCTTCTATCTTCACTCTGATACTGACCACCTGTGTATTCTGCCCTCCCTGATGACTTGGATGCTTTTGCCCTCTACACACTGTGTGCAACCTCTCCCTGCTGCTATCTGTAACGTAAGAGAAGGGAGGGGGGAGAGCAGAGAGCCGGCACAGCCAAGAGCTGTGGGCTGTCCGATTTATGTCCGAAACTTCAGCACAACCAGCTATGTACAGGAGTTACACAGACTATACAATGGCAAAATGGTAGGACGTTTTTAATGAGGACTATTTATGCCTCTTGCAGACGGCCATGCCCGTGATTGCGGGCATGGACGGCCGCGGACAGCCTCACACATTTTCGGCCCGTGCTGCCATTCAAAGTATGGGAGCAAGGTCCGTAAAAAGCAAAAGATAGGACATGTCCTGTCTTTTGTGGCGACTTTCTATGGCCCGGACACCTTCCCGTAAATAAACAGGAAGGTATCCAATAGAAGTGAATGGGTTCGCAATTACGGACGATTTTTACGGTCGTGTGCATGGGGCCTTAGAAAGTTGCTTAATGTCTGCAAATTTCTCTTTTTGCTTCTCAACTTTTGTTTTACTTTGTAGTCTATTTCCTATCAACCAAAATGGTTTATAATCGTTTATGAATGGATTCTCCGGAAAAGGATAGGCATCAGAAATTTCGGCAGCCCTGCAATATTTTTAATTCTTTTTTTAATGAAATTTCCAATAACATACACCATTTTAGAGAATCGCTATTAAAAGGGGTTGTTCGGGATGTGAAATACTTACCTATCCTTGCCCCCGGCGATCCAGCACTAACGCTCAGGCGGCACTCTCGGTGGTTGTTTACATGCACGTAGCATGTGACCGCTGCAGCCAATCAGAGGGCTCATCGGTCATATGTTGTATTTCTGGAATTTATACCAGAAATCTGATTAGTCACCAGCGAGCCCTGCTGAGCTGTCTTATTTGGCTCTAATGGTTACATGCTACGTGCATGTAAAAGTGCCGCTGGAGCGACAGTGCTAGATTGCCGGGGGGCAAGGATAGGTAAGTATTGCTTTTTTGGATTAACTTATTTCCAACCCCCAATAAACAAAAAAAACACAAAAATAATAATTCACATCCCGGATAACCCTTTTAAGCGCTTTCCTAATCTATTCTGCTAGTAAATGCACTTGGTGAATTTCTGATTCACTTTTATCTGCCAGCATGCACTGCCAGTCAAACTTTTCTGTTGCCACGATAGAATTCTCAGAAATGTTCTTTCAGGTTTTACTGTGAGAAATGAACTGGTCGCACCCTTTATAGGGATGCTTTGCAAGCAGTGGAATATCGAAATTGTAATTACAAAGCACATTACGCTAATTCCTTATTCCCACGCCTAGTGCTTGTAAATTATTGTAATCCTCTCCTCCAAGAGGCCCACATAACATTTCCTTTTCTGGCCCCGCTTGTATATTGCTGCAACTTCAAGTGAATGAAAGTATTCAGCTGGGAACAGTGGATTTGTCACTTGTACAATTAAATATTGCTATGTAATCCGTGACTGTGGTGTATGAGTGATTCAGGTACGTTATGTATATATGTCCTCATTGAGAACACTGTATATGACATACGTTTCTTGTTCTACGCAGGTGATGTTTCGCCCATCAGTATGTCTCCAATCAGCCAGTCACAGTTTATCCCTCTTGGGGAAATCCTTTGCTTGGCCATCTCCGCTATGAACTCTGCAAGAAAACCTGTCACGCAAGAAGCACTAATGGAGCACCTGACCACCTGTTTCCCAGGTAAACATGGACTTTCTGTGCACTTGTGTTTTCTTTCTTTCTTTTCACATTTTTTTTTCTTTTTTCTTTCTTTTTCTCTCTATGTTAAGACATGTCAGTTACTTTATAACATAGCTATATCTTAAAAAGACCATAATTTAAATGTGTGATCTTAGCAATGTTAAGATTGTTACCCTTAAGACTTCCTACGCTTATTTTCAGGATAATCAGACCTAATTTTCAGGATAATCATATTTTCCAGCAGAGTTCCAGTCATACTTTACCTTGTGTGGGCTGGTTTTCTGTCCAGTGTTGTGTGGCAGAAGGGAGGTGACAATCACCGTGGGCACGTTCCAACCCACATAGCAGCAGATATTACTTTTCTAGATGCCTTACTTCACATCAACCACTTTTTTTTTAAGGTAAGGGGTATGTATACCATGTAGGTTATCCGTGCAGCTGCTATGGGGGTGGACCAGCTCTGGTTAACCAATCCCTCTATGCCATGGGCACGCTGCCTTCCTCTCCCAAGAGAAGGGAAAGGAGGCAAGCAAGTAGCCTCTCGGAATGTTTTACTTTAATTTTTATTTTTTTTATACCTTACATCTAAGTGTCAAATCTTACCATTAATTCCTTCTTGTGCATGATCTTTGATAAGGTGGAATCAAATTGTTACTTAACCAACATAGAAACACCATCTCTACTGTAAATAGTGGTAGGAGGGGTGGCTGTCCCTACTTGGGGGATGACCGAAAAGTATTTGTGTGGCTAAAACGCCAGACATTGACCACAGATAAGATTTCTCTATATTCCACACCTTAAATTGTGTAGCTTTTCCTTCAGTCCTAAGTACTACAATATGTGTAGCAGTAAATGCCCAAATGACTCTGCTGCTCTAGAGGTGAAATTTTTTTCCCCTAAATTCAACAGGCTTGTATTACATTTAATTAGCATGGAATGAATCACAGTCTACATTCCAACTGATGTCTCATAGTTAAGACGCAAAAGAAATTGTTTCCTAGAGAGGGACATTTTCACAAATCTCACCCTTATATCGGAGCAGAACAGGAATCAAATTACTTTTGTACCTGAAGTGATATCCCAGTCTCCTTCCTACTTCAGACCTTGGAACAGCTGGGGATGAAAAATAAGAAACCTTGCTCAGGAATCCATCTTAATCTTAAATTCTCTTTATTACATTCACGTGTTACTTCAAACAAGCTCTCTCACCTTTTCAACTCACTCCTTCGCTCCTCTCTCTGCTTCCTTTCCTCTCCCGGGCGACTGCGTTTTACTACCAATAGACCTGGAAACCGAATGCCTGAATATATGTGTGTAATAAAAAAAGAGAAGCTTATAAAATGATGGGTGCCTCAGTTAACTTTATTTTCCTTACATACGGATAAAATCAAACTTAAACTATTCTGTATAGAGTATTTTATTACCACAATAGTTATTGTATACTTCTGGTTTGAATATACTAACTGTATATATTGGGGCATTGCATTCTCTACAACTCCCTAAAGTATTCTCAATAGCAGAGGTGTTCTTGCTTCAAGCAGGATCATCCCACCACACCAAAAAGTAAAAAAACAAATACCCATCCGCTTCCTTGTAGCCCATAAACTGCATGCTGGCTGTTTTATACAAGTCTGTATTCTGAGCCACATAGGAAAATTATAGACTATAAACATCAGTCCATATGTTGCTGACAGGCTTCAATGGCAACCACAGGGAATTTGATATATATATATATGTATGTACTGAGCTTGGTTCTGGTGTTGTATGTAATATAATTGTACTATACACTGTGTCCATGAATAAAATTGTGTCAAACACTGTAAAGTAATACACCACACACGGGGCCTTTTACGCCTGCGGATATTCGGCAGATGCAGTGAGCGCCAATCAACGATACATCGTTGATAGGCGCTCGTTTGCTCCTGTCACACAGAGCTATGGCTGGGGACAAGCGGTCGTTACTCCAATCACTCCTCCCCATACATTATCATGTCAGCTGCGCGTCTCCCTGTTTACAAACAAGGAGATGTGCTGCCGACAACGATAATATTTAACTTTTTTAAGACGATACGACCAGCAGATAATGGAGCATTTTCTCGTTCATCTGCTGATCGCTGCCCTATTTACACATTATTGGCAACGGGCGTTCTTAGAACGCTGGTCTACCCGATAGTTGCCCAGTGTAAAACCCCCTATAGTGTCTCTCATAGAGCCCCCCGTAGAGAGTGCTCCCCATAGTGTCCTCTGAAGATAGTAGCGTTCCCTGTAGTTCGTGCCCCCTATATCGTCCTCTCCTGTAGTTCGTGCCCGTATATCGTCCTCTCCTGTAGTTCGTGCCCGTATATCGTCCTCCCCTGTGGTTCATGCCCCCTATATAGTCCTTCCCTGAGGTTAGTGCTCTCCTGAAGTTATTGTCCCCTATATAGTCCTCTAGTTATTGTCCCCTATATAGTCCTCCCCTGTAGTTGGTGCCCCCTATATAGTCCTCCCCTGTAGTTGGTGCCCCTTATATAGTCCTCCCCTGTAGTTGGTGCCCCTATATAGTACTCCGCTATAGTTATTGTCCCCTATAGTTAAGGCCCCCAACACTGCCCACAATAAAAGGAAAAAAATATTATATGCTTACCTGTACCGTTGCCGCTCCATCCTCTATCGATGCCAGTCCTCGAGCGGTGCGACGCGATGACTTAATCGCGCAGATTGAATCATCACTAAAGCGCCGAATCATATGCCTCGCCAGGGCAGCGCTAGTGAACACAATTGTATCCGCGTCCTAAGGACGCGAATACAATTGAGTGCAGGGTTCCGACTTCCCACTTCACCTGGTTCTGCGAACCGGCTGTAATTTTAACAACCGTTTCGGGAGAAACGGCCGGACCCCACCCCTGGCTGTAAGGATGGACTGTTCCATGCAGTTTATTTTTTTTTTTTTAACCATGTGTTTTTATTAACATTTGATGGTGCTGCTGCTTTGTTTTAAATAACAGGTATATAGGTTTTTTTTGTTTCCATATAAAGACAGATGCACAGGTCAGTATGAAATCACAGCAATGTTAACCAACGTTATTACATAACTGATACCCCAAGATTTATAACGCTGAAAGTCCCATGTTCCTCAAGACTATACTTGTTCAAGCAAGTAAGAGAGAGAGTGGAGGAGAATGTCAAGACTAGGTAGGTAGAGATGGAAAAGAAGGGGGGAAGGAGGAAGATAAGGGGGGGGTGTAATATCATCAGCACTCTATGTCCAACCTACTAGAACAGGGAAGGCTGTTGTGCCAAAGAACAAGACAACAAATAGACCATCTTTTTTGCAATAACTCCAAATGTTGCTTATTCCTAACCATAAGAAGCACATGTTACAGGTAAGAGTTAACTTTCGCAAATAAGAGTTTCAGGATTTTTCCACTTGGGGTCAATACATTGTCTGGCAGAAGTAAGAATATGAGCGATAGAAGCCGTCTGAGGTTATATGGAAAATTTGAAAGGCCTACATTAAATAAGGGCCCTTTTACACTGGCTAATTTGGCAAACGATCGTTCATATGAACGCTCGTTCCCTATCATTGCCCTGTGTAAACAGGGCAACGATCAGCCGATGAACGAGAAAACGCTCATTCATTGGCTGAGTGTATCGTTTATGCAGCAAGTAATATTATCGCTATCGGCAGCACCTCTTCCTGTGTAAATTGGGAGATATGCTTCCGACATGATGGAAATGTATGGTGACGAGCGATCGGAGTAACTCGTTGATCAGCGCTCGTTTTCACGGCCTATATCGGGCCGTGTAATAGGACCTTAAGGCTAAAGTCACAGTGGATGTAATGGAGAAAAGTATTGTAAACCCTTCCAACCAAAATTAATAAACCTTAGGTCAAAACCACCAGTAATGACTAAGATCTCATCTCTGAGCAATTTTTCCAGGACAGTTGAGAAAACCCAGAATACAATAGGATAATCTGTTTGTAGTCAAATATCAACGTAACTGAATCCTTTTTAACCTGTTTAATATAATTGATACTTGATGAACTACAGGAAGTCCACAAGAAAAGCTTGCTGCCATTGAGAGGGAGGTGTGGGGGTGTGTAATTCTGTCTCCCATTTTAACATGAAGGGTAGATTCATGGAATCTGGCAGTGTATTTGAAGGCTATGTACACCTTTTTGAAATTATTATTTATTTATAAAAATGTCTATCAGTGTGTTTAGTTCAACTTTCTAGACCAGATTAGAAGTGCCCTATCTCCTACATAATGTGATCGGCGCTGTAATGTAGATAACAGCAGTGGTTTTTATTTTGAAAAACGATCATTTTATAGCAAGTTATGAGCAATTTTAGATTTATGCTAATTAGTTTCTTAAGGACCAACTGGGCGTGTTTTTACTTTTGACCAAGTGGGTGTTGTAAAGAAGTGTATGAAGCAGACCAATCAGTGACTAATCAGCCTCATACACTTCTCATTGTTCCAGCCCAGCATGATCCACAGCACAGTGCGATTATGCAGTGAACGAAGCTGGGCTGGAACAATGAGAAGTGTATGAGGCTGATTGGTCACTGATTGGTCGGCCTCATACACTTCTTTACAACACCCACTTGGTCAAAAGTAAAAACACGCCCAGTTGGTCTTTAAGAAACGAATTAGCATAAATCTAAAATTGCTCATAACTTGCTCAAAAATGATCGTTTTTCAAAATAAAAACCACTGCTGTTATCTACATTACAGCGCCGATCAGACTATGTAGGAGATAGAGCACTTATAATCTGGTGACAGAGCCGCTTTAAACCTGTATCTGTCAGGTCAGCGGGACAGACTGGTTCAGTCTGTGACACGCAGGATCGAGCTGTTACCAATCACATCTAAGTTCGTAACTTAGATGTGATTGACACGCAGGATCCACCTGTTATTCGAGACACAGGACCCGCTGTCACTGAACCCGTCTGTCCTGCTGACCTGACAGATACAGGTTTAAGCGCTAGATACAGCTGCTCTGTATACAGAAGACAAAGCAACTGTATCTCAAAAAGTTAAAATAATTTAAAAAAAAAAGTATTTAGAAAGTTGAACCAAACACACTGTATCCAAAACCACTCCGATGCAGTGCACGCTATTGTGCACCGCATCTGAAGGGTTAAACGGGTGAGATCGATACTAATATTGATCTCACACGGCAGAGCAGGGACGCCCCCAGCCCTCAGCTGCCTCTGGCAGGTAGATTTGACGGCTCCCTGCTCTGTTTACTTTATCCTGATGCAGTGCCGTAAAAAGGCATATGCATAAGAATAAAGCCCGTTAGTGGCCGCCGTTAAAAGGCGTATTGGCGGTCACTAACGGGTTAAAAGATTGTATCCTATCTATCCAAGACCACTTTTGATTTGTAAATTCTATCCATCTCAGGTTTCAAAGACTTACATAATTTGTGAATATTTTTGAAAATTATGGAGCTTAGTGGCAAGCACAGTATTATCCCTAAGTACGGAATCCCTTCCTCTGTCCACACAAAGGGGCATGCCCTAGAGAGGGAGTTTCACGTAAGAAGAAATGGGAATGGGTAGAAGCAAGGGCAAAGAAGCAACTTAGAGGCATTACATTTTTTAAATGAAAATCTAGAGAATCTCTCTAGAGTTTCCATAACAGCAGGTAAGGACATGGAAGGATCCTTACACCTAAAGATCTCATCATCTCCAACAGGGCGGACATACCATTGGTGCAGCCTCTTCAACTGCACAGCAGGTAAGGAGGCCCACTGTCACGTTAAAGCAGCCTTCTTCTGTCCATTAGATTGCATGTAAATGCCTGAGCCAATACATTTTACGGCTAACTATTTCTGATTGTTAGAGAGACATAAGAGGGTGGTCTATAAAGAGAAATTGGATAGCAAGAGGTTCGTATACTGTTTTTGCACAGGGACCCTTAAATACCTATAGGATGAAACTCAGAGCCCACTTGTATACCATGAATGTTCCAATTAGGTTGAATGGACTCTGCCAGGGGTTCTATCACTAAAGCAAAAATAATCGGTGACAGCGGGCACCCCTGTTGAGTTTCATTGCTGTTAAATTTCAAAGATCATAATCCAGATGCCAGGTCTTTAGCATTTGGGTTGGTGTATAAAGCCATAACCGATTTGTTAAATATGTTCCACAAGGCCAAACTTAGAGAGAATAGCATACAGATAACCTCCAGTGCGCACTATCAAAGGCTTTTTCAGCATCGAAGGACAAAAATAGACTGGGGATACCTTCATAGTTCAGCTATTTTAATGAAATCAATCATCCTACGGGTGCCATCTTTCAACTGTCTATCAGCCCCAAATCTGACGTGGTCAAAGAAAATTAGGAATGGTAGTATTTTCTGAAGGCGAATTCTAAGTATTTTAAGAGTAAATGTTTAAGTCCCGATTCAGAAGTATAAATTTTCAGGTCTGGTAGGAGGTTTACCCGGTTTTGGCAATGAGGAGATGGTGGCTTCCAGATTGGTGTGGGAAATGGCACCGATTGATTGCCAATATGAGAACCGGTGTAATAGATAAGGACAGAGGATAGAATTGAACTGCTTGTAATAATTATTCGGGAGACCGTCCGGTCGAGGAGCCTTATTAAGTTTTGTATGAGATGTATTTCTTCTAATGAAAAAGGTTGATTTAAAAAGTCTTTGTTATTGTCTAACCGTACGGAAATGTAATGAGGAGGGAAAATTCGTAATATCCGTTGTGATGGGCTGATGCATCAGTGGGTCACCTCTAAGGTTATATAGTTTGTAGTATTGCCCAATAGCAGCTATATCTGTGGGATTACTGATTTGTGGATGCGTGCTGTCCTCTAAATTTATTTTCGATTTTGCCATAAACCTTTTCTCTCTGTGCTAGTAAGGCACTTGCTCTATCCCTTATCACATAATACTTAGCATTAAATGTTCTCATATTGTGTTCATAGGCATATAAGAGTAATGATCTAAGCTACATTCTCCAATGTGATAATTGAGATTAAATATCTGCTGAAGGGAACGCTTTATTTTGTGCCTCCAACTCCTTAACCCCCCCCCCCCCATAGTAGAGTTAATCCCAAATTCTCTCTTTTTCTTACTATTGGCAGCTATTTGAAGACCGATACCCCGCATGTAGGCTTTATGTGCTGACCACAAAATTTCATCCGAACTCAGTAGGGCGAGTAGTAATGGAGCCTTGGATCTCAAGAGGAATGGGTTCATACACCAGACATAAGATGAGGTGAATGAGAATTTCTCATCAACTGTCAATTGGACTGGTGCGCGGTCTGACCACTAAATTATTTTAAAATCCGTTTTAACACACATTGGAAGTACAACCTTATCTATCAAAAATAATCAATATAATAAATGTCTAGTAGACTAAAATGGATAATCCTTTTCATTAGCATGATAATCTCTCCAGATGTCATGCAAATTATTTTCTATGAACAGACGTCCAAGCTAATTTCTTCGAGAAACAGGGGTAAAGGGTATGTTCACACGCCTATTTTCAGACGTTTTTCGGCCCGTAAACGCCCCGAAAAATGGCTAAAAATACGGAGGCTGAACGCCTCCAA
This sequence comes from Rhinoderma darwinii, assembly GCF_050947455.1. Lineage (NCBI taxonomy): Eukaryota > Metazoa > Chordata > Amphibia > Anura > Rhinodermatidae > Rhinoderma > Rhinoderma darwinii. The sequence goes on along the minus strand of NC_134687.1, from coordinate 91,390,676 downwards.
TCATATGGCCATTAATTTCAATGGGAAAAACTGCGTTTTGTTCCAACGAGGTGTTTTTTACGCAGCCGTTTGAAAAAAGGCATGTAAAAAAATGCCCTGTAAAAAGAAGTGCATGGCACTTCTTGAGCCGTTTTTGGAGCTGTTTTTCATTGGGTCAATAGAAAAACCGCTCCAAAAACAACTGTAAAAAGCACTTGATACTTAAAAAACGGCTGAAAATCAGAGGCTGTTTTCCCTTGAAAACAACTCCATATTTTACAGCGTTTTTTTGTTTTCAGCGTGTGAACATACCCTAAAAGGGAAATCTAAAGTTCTAGAAAGAAGAGCATTGATTTAATATCCTTTGACTATTGGGTTTACTTTTTTTAAGAACCTTCCAGATAAATTTAGATCGGGCCTTATATGGAGCATAAATTCTTACGAAGGTAAATAATCGACCATTAATTTTACGCACCACAATGCAAAATCGCCCACATGGGTCAGAGTAGGTGTCCACAAGTGTAAAGGCCACAGATTGTTTAACCAGAATACAAACTCCTGCTTTTTAAGGCCTCATGCACACGACCGTGTTTTTGCGTCCGCAATTCCCCCGCAAATCCACGGGAGAATTGCGGACCCATTAATTTCTATGGGCCCATACACACTATCCGTGTTTTCACGGGTCTCCGCATGTCCGCAAATCCGTGCCGCAGAAACTCAGGACATGTCTTATTACGGCCCGCAAATTCGATGCGGACATGCCAATAGAAGTCAATGGGCCCGTGGAAATTGCGGATACACCTCCGTGTGTCATCCGCAGTTTTGCGGATTTGCGGAAGTGTTGCTAGGCAACGACCGGGAATGAGTTCTGTCGTCATCCTGTTTTACCTAGCTTTTTTTTTTTCATCCGCATTTTGCGGATTACATACGGATGAACTGCGGATTACATACGGATGAACTGCGGATGACATTTCACGGAACGCGGTCCTGGAATTTGCGGACCAGAAAAACACTACGGTCGTGTGCATGAGGCCTTAGTTATTGCATTAGCATGAAACATGAGAAAATTATTTATGAATCAGACGTTGTCTTCCGCAAGGAGATGGGTCTTCTGAACGCATGCTATATCACGTTTAACCTTGAGATTTTTTTCTCCAATAGAGGGAGTAGTTAAATAGGGAATTAAGCCCCCGCACATTCAAAGAAAACCATTGAATAACCATAGTGTTTAAAGAAGTACAATTCTAGTGTAGGTCTGATCGGTCATATCAGTAGAAGTTTGGTTTCACGTTAATGGACCTCATGAGTTTTGCAGATGAACCAATAAACCTGATACCTGTATTAACCTACTGTAACCATAAACAAACATGCCTAGGTACTACATGTCATGGCAAATATAAGGGTATGTGCACACACACTAATTACGTCCGTAATTGACGGACGTATTTCGGCCGCAAGTCCCGGACCGAACACAGTGCAGGGAGCCGGGCTCCTAGCATCATAGTTATGTACGATGCTAGGAGTCCCTGCCTCGCTGCAAGACAACTGTCTCGTACTGAAAACATGATTATACTACGGGACAGTTGTCCTGCAGCAGGGCAGGGACTCCTAGCATCGTACATAAGTATGATGCTAGGAGCCCGGCTCCCTGCACTGTGTTCGGTCCGGGACTTGCGGCCGAAATACGTCCGTCAATTACGGACGTAATTAGTGTGTGTGCACATACCCTCAGACTCACGAGCAAGTGAGAAAAGGGTCAGTCACTAATAGATAGTGGTGTCCATGTGTAGCTCCATCAGTCTCCCGACTGTCAGGCCTGTAGACCATTCTGGGTCAATCTTGCGATCCAGAACAGTTTCTCCCTGATTAGAAGTAGAAATCTTTTAGCAGATCCCGTTTACGCAAGAATAGTTCCCATAAACACAACGTGCTCTGGAGTATGGCAGACATAGGAAACGCCAGTCTTGTGGTTAATGAACTTTACAGGGAATCCCCATTTAAAGGGCACATCATTGTCCCGCAAAATCGTTGTAGTGGATGCAAACTCACGCCTTCTGGCAAGTGTCGCTCAGATAAATCAGGAAAAACAGAAAGTTCCTTAAAGATTTCTGGGAGAGCCACCTTACGTTTCCGTTGTTGTAGAATGGCATGTTTAAATGTTAAAAAAATTGTATACGGGCCAACATGTCTAGTGGCCCTGAAGGTTCAAGGTTTATGGGCTTAGGGACCCTATGGATCCTGTCCACAGTGAAGTCCATGGCATTCGCCTCTAATAAAACCGCTTATAGCCGCTTTTGCAAATAAGCTCCCAGTTCAGCCTCTGGGATAGACTTCCCCTTACGGCATCCCCCTTACGCAGACATTGTTCCACCTAGACCTGTCCTTCAGGTCATAGACCTTAGGTTTAGGTTGAGACAGTTCATCTTCTAGGACATAGTGTGCGCCAATCAAATCTTTATGAGAAGATGAGTACTCCACCATCTTTGAATTAATGTGCACCGTGCACTTCCCAAGCGCCGAGATATCATGTCTGATCTGCCTCAACTTCACTCTGGTCCTCCCTGAAAGACTACCTTTAAATCTATGCTAACCGATTTTGCAGTTTGCTTTGTTAATGGCAGATCATCAGTCTCATACTCTATCACTGAGGATGCCAGGAATGGAGTGTGGGGCCTGCGAAACTGCAGTAATGGCCACTGACAAACTAACTTTGCTCAGCAAAAGAACAGTGTTTTTTCAGTGCCACAATCATTGTGAAGTAAGTCACGGACCTGGCTCTCTTGACCAAAAAGCCAAGTTTAGCCGCTTTAGGCTATGTTCACACGGAGTATTTTGGGGGAGGAATATCTGCCTCAAAGCTCCAAACGGAATTTTGAGGCAGATATTCCTCCCCCAAAATACTCCGTGTGAATAGCAATGATCGCGCCGTTTTTCGCCCGCGGCCATTGAGCGCCGCGGGCAGAAAACACGCTTTCTCCTGCCTCCCATTGAAGTCAATGGGAGGTCGGAGGCGGAAGCGCCCGAAGATAGGGCATGTCGCTTCTTTTTCCCGCGAGGCAGTTTTACTGCTCGCGGGAAAAAGACGCCGACGCCTCCCATTGAAATCAATGGGAGGCGTTCTCGGGCCGTTTCTGCCGAGTTTTGCGACGCGGTTTCCGCGTCAAAAAACTCGGCAAAAGACCCCGTGTGAACATAGCCTTAGAGGGATACTGGGTACATAGCTCTCCCTTAGCCATGCTCACAAGTGACCATGAAGGTGAGTTCTATGGTACTATTTGCATGGTCCTCGCACTATAGATCTGCTTTAACTGCCATTGTGTCTGCATTCAGGGATGGCATGGGCACCAGGCATACCTGTGCATACGCTTGGGCCAACTGGGTTTAAGGAGGCCAAAAATTATATTTTGTGACCTTGCAAAGACTCAAGAGGTTCAATTTTATATATTTTCCAATACATTGGGAAGCACCTGTACCTTGACCCCCCCCCTCCTCCCAATCCGCAGCATATCCGTTTATCTTGCGTTTCCGCTTGCGAATTGTATCGGACTATTTTTTTTATTTTTAAAAACGCACCAAAATACGCAGCATAAAACCGCACCTGTTTTTGCATCAAAATGTAAAAACCACATAAAAAAAATTCACTATTAGGTGCGGATTTTACCTGCGGAATTAACTGCGGTTTTGATGCAGATTTTCTGTATCAAATTACGCAACGTGTGAATGTAGCCTTGAAAACCACACATGAAAACTACATGTAATTTGAAATTGATTTTTTTTGTTTTTCAGTGTAGTTCACATTATCATTTTTAGATTTCTACTTCTAGTCATGGAGAAACTGCTCTGCGTCGCAAGACTGACACAGAATGGTCTACAGGCCTGACCGTCTGGAGACTTTGTTGGCAAGAATAGAGCCGTTTTCAGTCGTCAAAATTACCAGTATGACGTCGGTAACCAAATGGACTAAATTATAAGCCAATGAAGTGCGTCAGGATTTGTTGAGATCCGATTGAAATACCAGTGTTTTTACTATAGCAATGTGACTGAAATGGTTTGCAGACCAGTTAAAAAAAATGTAAACGTAAATTTAGAATAAACCATAAATAGCTGCAATATCACGAATAGAAAAAAGGATGGAGCGGTAGTGGCCTGAATCTGTGAATATTTATTACAGTGGAATGATGATGATGTAATGGTCTTTTTCGAACACTGCCAGAAACGTGCTATGCAGTGCTTTATTTTTCCAGCTCATGAAGTATTTATATGATATTCTATGATATTATATTGTGAGGCTTAGGCCCTATTCAGACAACCGGGAAACTCCGCCGTGTGACTGCTGTTTTTTTAACGGGCCGTCACACGGCTGCCTTGAAATCAATGCATGTCTATGGGGGCTATTCACACGGACGTTTTTTTTAATGGACCGTGGGAACGGCCTGGGAATAAATAGGACATGTCCTATTTCTGCCCGTTTTCCCGCATCCCTCAATAGACTCAAGTCTATGAGGAATCCGTGAAAACGGGTTCCCGAATGGGTGCAAGTCGGCTGTGAAAAACTGAAGTTTTCCATGGCAGATTTGACACCTGGTCGTCTGAATAAAGCCTTACTTAAAAGGTTTACGAACAGACATGAAACCTTTTGCTTGGCAGCTGGGAAAATTGACATGCAATCGCATTACGTAACCTGTTGGTTCTGCACAGTGTTCATATGTGAGGCTTCCCAGCATGGCTGGCCTTGGGTTGGGTGCTGCTCAGTGTGGAACTCTATGGATGCCCAATCCAAACCAAAAATAAATTTTTGTTATCTACAATTGTTAACATTTAACCCCTTAACCATTTCCAGCAAAATTACGTGTCGGGTACATGATCGTGGAGCGGGGTTGATGTATGGAGCACGCTCACATGCTGAGCGTTCTCCATACTCAGCAGGTGTGAGCTGCGTTTTACAGCTGACACACGGGACTAACGGCCAGGAACAGCGATGGCGTTGTTCCTGACTGTTTAACCCCTCAAATGCGGTCAATCATGACAGTAGCATCCCAGGTGTTTTAAAGAGGGGGGGACCCTCCAACAGCTCATCACCCCCGCAACGAGATTGGGGGGGTTACCGATAGTTGCCAAGCCATATTTAATTTTTTAGTTTGTCTCTCCCCAACTTCCAAGAGTCATAACTTTTTTTTATTTTTCGTTTTGACATAGCCATACGAGGGCTTGAGACGAGTTGCAGTTTTTATCGGCACGGTAAATTGTACCATATAATGTACTGAAAAACGGAAAAGAACACTTTGGTGTGTGGAATAGATAAAAAAATTGTGAAAAAATAAAAATTTTGTTGCCATAACTTTTTTTTTTTTTTTGCATCTAAGGAGTGGTGAGAGTTTTTGTTTTTTGCAGGGCAAGATGTATTTTACTTTTGGTACCACTTATTGGTACATACAAATTTTGCATTACTTTCTATTCCATTTTTTTGGGTAGGTAAAATTACTAAAAAAAAACAGCACATCTGGCGATGGAGTAACAGAGGGGGCCCACCTCTTTCTAACGGTTTAGATGCTGCGGTCGCTATTGACTGCGGCATCTAATTAAACGGTTGTTAGAGCGAGGTGTCAGCTGTAATATACAACTGACACCAGCAGTTCTTGAGCCTGATCCATACTCCATACCCCCCCTCCCACCCCCGACCATGACGTCCTCACCGCAAGACTCTTTTCTGAAAATTTACATACAGCACATGGTGTATTATTACTAAAAAATTTTTACAAAATTCTAAAACGGACAGTTTTGAGAGGGGCATGTTTAGGCCATTAAACCCCTGCAGTATAACGGCATGCTCGTATTTATTGCCGTAAAACATAGTGACAAATTCCCTTTAAGCAACCATTTGAACGCCATGGAAATGAACTGATCCATGGACAGACCCACTTGTTTCTATTTTTAACAAAAATAGTGTTACCCTGAGCAATGCCTAATATCTATAGCATGACAAATTTTGTCCAGTAGGTGGAGACATAATACCCTTATATTACAAGCCATATACAGCATTATTTCTGCGGGGAAATTTATGTGGCCTATATAATAGACTTCATATCTCATAAAGCAAATGTCCAGGATCCATATACAGGGATTATGTTTCATCCCATGTGACTGCCGCTACAGCCCGTGATTGGCTGCAATGGTCAATGGCCGGCCTGGAGGAAGAAACGCAGACTCCTGGGTAAGTGAGATTTACTGTTTTTGCAGTGGATTTGCTGCAACCCCGCCGCAGAAAACCGCAATAACTGCAATTTGTTGCGGGTTTTACCTCCCTATTGAATTCAATGGGGAGAACCCGCATCATATAAGCAGCGTTTACACAAATAGAATTGACATGCGTTGGGATAAACTTCATCCCAGGAGGTCAGGCTGCAGGAGTTTAGAGGGTAAGTATGTGGGGTTTTTATTTATTTATTTTTTGTTTTTTTAAAGTGCAGTTTTCCACAGCGGACATTCCAGCTGAAAAATTGCACCACAATTTGGGGCGGTTTTTCGGCCAGAATTCCCTTCAACAGTGATGGCAGATACGCTGTGTACCTTTTACGCAGAGTATCCACCCTGTATGAACATAGCCTAATGGAAATTGGCTCCCCATGCACTAACCCCCCCCCCCCCCCCCCATATACAACTGCCAATCTAATAAGGCAGAGCTGCAGCGTAAAAGATGGAGAATAAATTGAGCGGCAGCCTAATCTACTGTTGGTAGTCAGGGGTGGATTTCAAACTTTCTCAGATTCCAGCAAGTCATAAAATATAGATGTCTGTCTTTTTGGTTTTTCGTTGTTAAAATGACACATGTGTTTTTTAAGGTCGGATTTTTTTTGTCCATGCGGTTATTTTTGTTTTTTTATTTATTTGCTGTTTTTGAGGTTTTATAGAAAAGCCTATGGAAAAAACACATGAAGAAATGCTATACCCAGAGCATGATGTTTGGGAAAAAAATTGCCACTGACAACAAAATTGCCCCAAAGGCGCCACAAACCAAAATGCCATTGTGTGTAGTGCATTTGATATTTTACTATAGACTTTAATGTAACGTTTGGCCAAAGCACCAAAAACACTCAAACGCCATTGAAAACACTACCAAAACCGCAGCATAGCGCTGTGTGTGAATCCACCCTAAGGCACAGCACTGACAAAAATACACAACTAACATCTGCTATTTTTTTTATTTTTTTCGTTTTTATGAAACCTAGCTAACTGTACATGGTTGGCACCACTGTATCCACCATTACACCAAACAATTTGTTCCCAACTGTCCCACCATCCAGATATTAAAATGTTAGAATTGCAGCCTGTCTTGTTGCCTAATTATGTGGTTTATAGCCTGATATGGTTATTAAAATTGTAGCAACAATTCTAATAATAACATATTTTAATCTGTTTTATATTTGACATGCCATTTATAATTTATATCAGAATTGTCTTCTATGAAAGTCAAAACATTTTATTTTTAGGAATTAAAAAATGTTGTATAGTATATAACTAACTAAATACATGAGCAGCTTCTGCCAGTGGCGTAACTACCGCTGTAGCAGCCATAGCGGCTGCTACGGGGCCCTCCCATGCCCGGTGTCGCTGCTATGGCTGCTAAAACGGTAGTGACTCCACATTCAATAGTATCTGTGTCCTTAGGACGCAGATACTATTGAACACTATGACAGAGCAGGGATGTATCGCCCTGCTCTGCCATTTACTAGGCTACAGGCCACGTTCGGCCTGCAGACTATCAGGCACAGGGTCAGGATCCCTGCGCAGGTTGGCGTGATGACATCACTGGATCACACCAGCCTATGCAAGGATCCCGTCGGTGTTGATTCTTTGGAACAGCTCCGTTCGTTGCGGGAATGGGGCCTAGGTGAGTATAAAGGTTTTTTTTTTGTGTGTTTTTTATGCTTTATTTGTTTGGGGGTAGCGCTATCTACAAGGGGGAGGTGGGGGTAGCGCTATTTACAAAGGGGGAGGTGGGGGCTGCGATCTACAAGGGGGAGGTGGGGGCTGCGATCTACAAGGGGGAGGTGGGGGCTGCTATCTACAAGGGGGTGGGGGCATTATCTACAGGGGGGACTGTATGGCACTATGTACAAGAGGGAAGGTGGGGGCACTATATACTGGGGGCCTATATGCCCCTCAAGGCGTTTTTCTAGGGGTATAGTTAGCATTTTGAGCCCACAGGTTTTTTTTTTTGCAGAATTTATTGGAATTAGTCTGTGAAGATAAAAATCTCCTTTTTTTCCCCTGCTAAAACATAGAATTTTTTCATTTTTACAAGCAATAAAAAAGAAAAAGCACACCAACATTTGTAAAGCAATTTCTCCCGATTACTGCAATACCCCATACGTGGTCATAAACTGATGTTTGGACCCATAGCAGCGCTCAGAAGGGAAGGAGCGCCTTTTGGATCTTGGAGCGCAGTTTTTGCTGGAATGGTTTTCGGTGCCATGTCGCGTTTGCAACGCCCTGGAGGGACCAAAATCGTGGAAACCCCCCAAAAGTTACCCCATTTTGGAAACTACACTCCTCAAGGAATCTTTCTAGGGGTATAGTTAGCATTTTGGCCCCACATGTTTTTTTGTGGTATTAGGCCGTAAAAATTAATACCAACATGTTTGTCCACTAAAATGTTGAATTGTTTTAATTTTCACAAGGGATAATGGAGAAAAAGCACCCAAACGTTTGTAAAGCAATTTCTCCCGAGTACGGCAATACCCCACATGTGGTCATGAATGGGGTTTTTATTAGAAATTAATCAACCTTTTCAGTACGGATCCTTTTTTGCTTTTTCATTTTTGTTTTTCACTCCCTGCCTTCCAAGAGCCATAACTTTTTTAAATTTTTCAGTCAATAGTCGTGTGAGGGCTTATTTTTTGCGAGAGGAATTGTAGTTTCTTTTTATACCATATAACGTACGATGTACTGGAAATCAAATTTTTATCAAATGTATTTTTTGTCACCATATTCTGATATCATATTTGTATTCTATATCTTGGGAGGGGTGGGGACCAAAAAATAGCGATGCTGGTATAGGTTTGCTTTTTTTTGCAGTGTTCACTGTGCGGGAAAAAGAACATTATAGTTTGGGTCGTTACGAACGCAGTGATACCAAATATGTGTACTTTTTTTTTTTTATGTTTTTCATTTTTTTCCTATAATAAAAGACTTCTTATAGGGAAAAAAAAACTTTTATTTTTACGCTTTTCTAAAACCTTTTTTATTAACTTTTTATTTTTATTTTTTACTTTTTACACTTTCTTTTTTGACCTGCAGCTCTGATCGCTGTTAGAATACATTACACTACCTAGTAGTGTAATGTATTCCAACTGTCAGTGTCAGTGTTGGTTGCCAAACCCCATGATTTCAGGGCAGGGTTTGCCAATGTGCTAGAAACCCCTAAAATGCGGCGATCGCACCCGATCGCCGCATTTTAAGGTGTTAATTGCCGAAATCAACGGCAAAGGACAGCTGGCCGGCAAGAGTGGAGTGTCAGCAGTCTGAGACAGCTGACCTCCCGATGCACACGGTCGCCGACTGTGTGCACCGGGAACGACTCCGTAACTATACGTCCTGGTGCGGGAAGTAACCTCCCGCGACGACATATAGTTACTGAGTGGTGCGGCTAGGGGTTAATAAATGAGACACGTGGATACCTAAACCTTGGAAGATAAATCGGCCACAGCATCTTTATTAAAGATTATTTAAATTTAAAACCACAAAGTCCAGTTAAAGGAACAGACTAAATAAATTTGTAAATACCCTAACTCAATCAAAACTTTAACTATAAAACCAATAACGTAGTCCAGCCATAAGCTCGGACTGACCTGAGTGTCGAATTACTTGACCACTTACGCAATGAGCGACTTACTCCTCCTGAGACCATTATTGGCTCACGTATAAGTGCAAATAACAAAACTTACCTCCTTGCATTGTGTCTTTGTAGGCTGGTGGTATCGGTTTTATTTTGTTTAGCTCGGTCTGGCGATTATTGTTAATAGTCATGTAATCGATAATCTAGTCTGGTCAAACTGCCAACGGACAATCTTCCCTGTTTTCCCACCACCAGATTGTTCAAGACTGTCACCCCATCATCATCTTCTTTCATGACAATTATAAAGATGCTTGAAAAAGCCAGGGCATGTTTGCGTAATCTTTTATTCGTTCTTATCAGTTATCTATTCCAGTTCGATTAACCTCTTCCCGCACCTTGGCGTAACTGTACGTCCAGGTGAGCAGTAACTTCGCGCACCTGGGCGTACAGTTACGTCCGCGCTTTAACAGTTAACCGCCGCGCGGCGCTACACCGCAGCGGCGGTTAACTGTGCAGGGTGTCAGCCCTGCTCTCCCCGTTGCCGATCAGCGCCCTGTCGCCGCTGAAATCGGCAATTAACCCCTTCGATGCGGTGGTCGATTGCGATCACCACATCGAAGAGGTTTACAGCGGATCAGCAGCCCCCCACATGTATTTGCGGGGGCTGGCGATCCTTATCATGGCAACCAGAGGCCAGACAATGACCTCCGGGTTGCCATGTTCGGAAGCCTCGGAGGACCAGCCTCCGGCCGGTCCTCCGATGCTTCCTGTCAGTGTGACAGTTACGTCACAATGACAGTTGGAATGCATTACACTACGTGTGTAGTGTAATGTATTCCAGCAGCGATCAGAGCTGCAAGTCTAAGTGTCCCCTAGTGGGACAAGTAAAAAAAGTAAAAAAAAGAATAAAAATGTTTTTAAAAAGTGTAAAAATCAAAGTTAGACATAAACAAAGAATGCTTTTTTTCCTATAATAAGTCTTTTATTATAGGAAAAAAATTAACACGTTAAAAAAAGTACACATATTTGGTATCACCGCGTTCGTAACGACCCCAACTATAAAACTGTAATATTATTTTTCCCGCACGGTGAACACCGCGAAAAAAATAAACGAAAAACTGTGCCCGAATCACAATTTTTTTGGTTACCAACCCTCCCAAAATATGCAATAAAAAGTGATCAAAAAGTCACATGTACGCCAAAATGGTACCAATACAAACAACATCCCGTCCCGCAAAAAACAAGCCCTTACACCGCTTTTTTGACTGAAAAATAAAAACGTTATGGCTCTCAGAATACGGTGACACAGAAAATTAATTTATTTTATAAATAAGTGATTCTATTGCACAAACGCTGCAAAACATAAAAAAATTATATACCTCTGATATCGCCGTAATCGTACCGACCCGCAGTATAAAGTATAATGGTCATTTATAGCCCAGGGTGAAGGCCATAAAAAAATGAATAAAAAACATTGTCAGAATTGATGGTTTTTGGTCACCTTGCTTGCCAAAAAATGGAATAAAACGTGATCAAAAAAATTTCTGGTACCCCAAAATGGTACCAATGAAAACTACAGATTGTCCCGCAAAGAATAAACTCTCACACGGCTCCGGTGGAGAAAAAATAAAAAAGTTCTGGCTCTCAGAATATGGCGATGCAAAATGTGCAGAGTGTCCAAAAGCGGATAAGATCGGGCGCCATTTATCAGTGCGACACCGGCCACATATCTGCGGATTATTATTTATTTACTGCATTATTATACCCTCTTATTATACCCTGATGTACTCCGCACAGATAACATATGCCCCCACATTATAAACTGAAACACCAGTAAAACCCCAAACAGAACTACCAAGCTACATCTGCGCCCCAAAAGCCAAATGGCGTCCCTCCCTTCTGAGCCCTTCAGCGTGCCCAAACACCAGTTTACGTCCACAGATATGGCATTGCCATACCCGGGAGAACCCGGTTAATATTTTATGAGGTATTTGTCTTTAGTGGCACAAACTGGGCATAACATATAGTGCACTAAAATGGCATATGAGTGGAAAATTCTAATTTTCACTCCGCACCATGCGCTGCGCATTAACCCCTTCGCGCACCACAACATAGCATGTCGTAGTGTGGGGGGTGATGTATGGAGCGTCTCACGTGAAAAATAAAGAATTTAAAACGGCAAAATCGCTGTTTTTTTGGTCACCTTCGCTCTACCTAAAAATGTAATAAAAAGTGCTCAAAAAGTTGTATGTACCAAAAAATGGTACCAATAAAAACTGCAGCTCGTCCCTCAATAAATAAGCCCTCATACCGCTCTATTGACTGAAAAATAAAAAAGTTGTGCCTCTTGGAACGCGGGGAGGAAAAAACTAAAAAGGAAAAGAAAAAAAATGGATCAGTCCAGAAAGGGTTAATTACTTTCTAATGAAAAACCATTTATGACCACACGTGGGGTATTGCCGTACTCGGGAGAAATTGCTTTACAAATGTTGGGCAGCTTTTTCCCCCTTTATCCTTTGTGAAATTGAAAAAAATGCAACATTTTAGTGGAAGAAATGTTGATATTCATTTTCATGGCCTTATTCTAATAAATCTTGCAAAAGACTTGTGGGGTCTAAATCCCCACTATATCCCTAGATAGATTCTTTAAGTGGTGTAATTTCCACTTTTGGGGGGTTTCCACTGTTTTGGCCTCTCAGGGGCTTTGCAAATGCGACATGGCACCCAAAAACCATTTCAGCTAAATTTGAGCTCCAAAAGCCAAATAGCGCTCCTTCCCTTCTAAGCCTTGCTGTGGGTCCAAACAGCAGTTTATTACCACATATGGCATATTTCCGTAATCGGGAGAAATTGTTTTACAAATGTTGGGGTGCTTTTACTCCTTTATTCATTGTAAAAATTAAAAATGGCTACCTTTTTTCAGAAAAAAAGTAGATTTTTACCTTTTACAGAATAATTCCAATGAATTCAGCAAAACAACCGTGGGGTCAAAATGCTAACTTTACCCCTAGAAAAATTCCTTGATGAGTGTAGTTTCCAAAATGGGGTCACTTTCCGGGGGTTTCCACTATTTTGTTCCCTCCAGTGCAATTCAAACGCGACACGGCACTGAAAACTATTCCAGCAAAATCAGAATTTCAAAATCCAAATGGTGCTCCTTCTCTTCTGAGCCCTGCTGTGGGTCCAAACAGCAGTTTATTACCACATATGGGGTATTGCTATAATCAGGAGAAATTGCTTTACATATGTTGGGGTGTTTTTTCTCTTTTATTCCTTGAAAAAATTTAACATTTCTACGTTTTTTCAGAAAAAAAGTAGATTTTCATCTTCACAAACTAATTCAAATAAATGTAGCAAAAAAACTGTGGGTTCAAAATGCTAATTATACCCCTAGATAAATTCCCTGAGGGGTGTAGTTTCCAAAATGGGGTAACTTTTGGGGGGTCTTTATTGTTTTGGCCCCACAAGACCTCTTCAAACCTGACATGGTGCCTAAAATAAATGCTAAAAAAAAGGAGGCCCCAAAATCCACTAGGTGCTCTTTTGCTTCTGAGGCCGGTATTTCAGTCCATGACGGCACTAGGGCCACATGTGGGGTATTTCTATAAACTGCAGAATCTGGACAATAAATAATAAGTTACATTTCTCGGGTAAAACCTTCAGTGGTACAGAATTTTTTTTATTACAAATGAATTTTGAAAAAAAAAAAAATGAAATTTGTAACTTTCACCTCTACTTTGCTTTAATTCCTGTGAAACGCCTAAAGGGTTAATACACTTTCTGAATACTGTTTTGAATACTTTGAGGGGTGCAGTTTTCAAAATGGGGTGATTTATGGGGACTTTCTAATATATAAGGCCCTCAAAGCCACTTCAGAACTGAATTGGTCCTTGTAAAAATCGCCTTTTGAAATTTTCTTGAAAATGTGAGAAATTGTTGCTAAAGTTCTAAGTCTTGTAACGTCCTAGAAAAATAAAAGGATGTTCAAAAAACGATGCAAACATAAAGTAGACATATGGGGGATGTTAACTAGTAACTATTTTGTGTGGTATTACTACCTGTCTTACAAGCAGATACATTTAAATTGAGAAAAATGCTAATTTTTGCAAATTTTCTCCAAATCTTGGTGTTTTTTACAAATAAATATTGAATTTATCAACCAAATTTTTTCACTAACATAAAGTACAATATGTCACGAGAAAACAATCTCAGAATCGCTTGGATAGGTAAAAGCATTCCTTAGTCCTGAAGGCCAAAACAGGCTCAGTCCTGAAGGGGTTAAACAAATCCAGAGTTATTTTCCTTTTAGTACAGTCAATTTTATTAAGCATTCTGATAGCTGTGGCCTCTGCTTTCAGCATCTATGTCGATCAGTCACTCCACCCTGGTTATATAATGCAGTTAGTGGGAAGAAGGCAGGCAATGACCATGTTATGGTGTATGACGGTTGAACGTGGGATTGTAGTAGGTGTTTTATTTTCAACTCATTGTAAACGGTTCATCCTTTTAATCAGTCTAGCCTGACTAGATCATGTTTGGATTTTTGCTCCTGACATAATCGTAGACTTTATGCAGCAGGGAGGTAAGGCCTCTTCCATTAACGAAGTTCACCTTGGGTCAGCGTTCCTTGTGAGCAACAAATAAGACACAATCTTCTGTCTGCAAACTCTGTGTCAGGGCGCAACGGACTCTCTTGAGATGCAGAAAACGTACATGTCTGATGATTCAGTGTCCAGACAGCTTCTACTTTTGAATTATTAAAGAACTACATAATCTTAAGTAACAGTGTTGCTCCTGTCATGCAGTATTTTAAAGACTAAAACCTCTAATGCTAGGGTTTCCGAACAACCAATGTGTATTTTTAGAAAGTTGAAGAGATGCTGCTTGAGAACAAAAAGGCTTAGAGTTCAGGTGAATGCTATTTCTTTTGAAGATTGTAATCTTTGTATTAGGGCCTGTTCACATCAGCGTTCCCGTTGCATTCATCGTTTCCGTTCAGCCTTTCTGTCAGAGGTACTGATGAACGGAACCTGAACGCTGATGTGAACAGACTCTTACCCATTGTATTTCGGTTTAGTATTCATATTTACATATTCCAATTAAGTTATGTTTTTTTCAATGCTTCTGAGCCCTGGTGCAAAAAACTGTAACTGGGTGCATCACGTGATGTCATGTGCCATTGTATATACATTCCAGCACCCCCTCTGATGGCACTGCTAACTTTAATGTAGTAGGGTCCGGTAGAACTCCTAACTATAGATAGAAAATAGATCCCTCTGCTCCCCTTGTACCACAAGTGTTGGACAAAAAGACGGAACTGAAGTTATTAGAGAAATAATTGTAATTCTAAAAGCTATTAAAACCGATACGTATGTTGAAATTAAATGTGTTATAGAGATAGCATAAGTACCATTATTAGTTCATGTTTTGATGGTCCCTGTGTTTTTAGTACCATACTGTAGTTTTTGTTTATTTGTGACATGACCGAAATAGTTTTTTGTTTTATTGTGTGTGTGTGTGTGTATATATCCAGAATAGCGCAGACCTACATCCTAGCATAAGTGATAAATAATATAGTGGCGATATCCATTTTAAAAACATCATACCCACGATCTTCTTTTTTTATATGTCTTAGGCCTCATGCACACGACCGTAAAAACTCACGTTATTACGGGTCGTAATTACGACCCGTAATAACGGGCTCATAGACTTCTATTGGCCACGGGTACCTTCCCGTTTTCTTACGGGAAGGTGCCCGTGCCGTTGAAAAAGATAGAACATGTCCTATTTCAGGCCGTAATAACGGCAAGGACAGTCCATAGAAGTCTATGGAGCTCCCATAATGACGGGTGGCTACATGTGTGCACCCGTCATTACGGCAGCGTTGCTAAGCGACGTCAGTAAATAGTCACTGTCCAGGGAGCTGAAAGAGTTAACTGATCGGCAGTAACTCTTTCAGCACCCTGGACAGTGAATTCCGATCAGAATAAAGAGCAACCTGTAAAAAATAAAAATAAAAGACGTTCAAACTTACCGAGAACTTCCTGCTTCCTCCAGTCCGGTCTCCCAGCCGTTGCCTTGGTGACGCGTCCCTCTCGACATCCGGCCCGACGTCCTGGCCGTCCCTGGATGACGTTTCAGCCCATGTGACCGCTGCAGCCAATCACAGGTCAATCACTGGCTGCAGCGGTCACATGGACTGCCGCGTCATCCAGGGATGTCGGGCTGGATGTGAAGAGAGGGACGCGTCACCAAGACAACGGCCGGGTAAGTATGAATTTTTTTAACTTTTATTACAGAAAGGGCTGTCCCTTCCCTCTATCCTGCACTGATAGAGAGAAGGGGCTGCCGATTAGTGCAGTGCTATTTTGCCTCCAAAAACGTGCCCGTAAATACGGGTGGAATACGGGTGACACCGGACCCATATTTACGGGCACGGGTCCGTAAATACTGGTGCAAAACGGGTCGAATACGTGTGACACCGGACCCGTATTTACGCCAGTATTTACGGGTGGGAAAAAATACGCTCGTATGCATGAGGCCTTAAAGGGTAACTAAATGTTCAACAAACCTCTGACGTGACATGTCAGAAGTTTTTATTAGTGGGGTCCGAGCATTGAGACCCCCACCAATCGCTAAAACGAAGAGGCAGAAGCGCTCGTGTGAGCGCTCAGCTGCTTAGTTTCTGTTCGTCTTTTTCCGTTAATCAATATATCGGAGTATGGGCTCAATAGAAAGTCTATAGGCTTGTACTCCACTACGTCGGCTTTCAGGAAGAAGCCGAACTAAAATGAAGTGGCTGATCGCTTACACGAGCGTTTCTGCCTTTTCGTTTTCGCGATTAGTTGGGGTCTAAGTGCTCGGACCCCCATCAATCAAAACGTCTGACATGTTACTATGACATGTCGGAAGTTTGTTGAACGTTTAGTTACCCTTTAAGCCAGCAATACACCTGAAATAGCTGTGATCCGAACAGCTGTTTTTCCCAACTCCACCATGAACATGCTCAGCTTGGCCTAGTGTGCATATTTATTTCAATGGGGAAATAGCAGCTTCTCTCCCACATGAAACAAATTCTTTCCCCTAACATTTGCTTTCCGGAGTCCCCAATACACATTAATTTGTCTGTTGATTATTGGGTTCGACTGACTTTTTTTTTTAATCTTGTGTGTGGCCAGCTTTACATAGGCATGGACTTTGATTGCCACTAAAACCAAAGCAGGAATAATATCCAATTTAGCCATATACTTTGATAGCAAAATTGTCAAGTTGTTGTAATTCAATGCCTGTGGCTTACAGCTTGGATCATTACAGGCCAAACTTTTTCTCATCTGCTGTGCACTTTACATCATATTCCTGATTTAAAGTTAGAATAATCTTATAGCAAAATATGTTTTAGAAATATAGAATATTAGAAATGTTGTGTATTATGTATCTAATATATATATATATTTATTTTTCTTCATTTAGGTGTACCAACCCCAAGCCCTGAGATTCTGCGACATACACTCAATATGCTTGTCCGAGAGCGGAAAATCTATCCTACTCCAGATGGATACTTTATAGTGACACCACAGACTTATTTCATAACCCCATCCCTTATAAGAACTAACAGTAAATGGTACCACTTGGATGAGAGGATACCTGACCGGTCTCAGTGTACCTCTCCACAACCAGGAACTATAACGCCATCCCCTTCAGGATGCGTCAGGGACAGAACTCTCTCCAAAAACCACTGCGATTCTTGTCACTGCTGCAGAGAAGATATGCATAGCATCCATGCATCTACCTTACAAAGGAAATCTGCAAAAGACTGCAAAGACTCCTATTGTCCTCCCTCATTGTGCCAGATTCCCCCTACAGAGAAAAGCAAAAGTACCATAAATTATTCGTATAAAACAGAAACCCTCTCAAAGCCTAAAGATGGGGAAAAGCCATCTAAAAAATTTGGTCTAAAATTGTTCAGGCTGAGTTTTAAAAAGGACAAGGCAAAACAGCTGGCTAATTTTTCAGCCCAATTCCCTCCTGAGGAATGGCCCCTTAGAGATGAGGACACACCAAATACCATACCCCGGGAAGTAGAGATGGAAATCATTAGACGAATAAACCCAGACTTAACAGTGGAAAATGTCGTAAGGCACACTGCACTAATGAAAAAACTTGAAGAAGAAAAATCTCAGAGAAGCAAAGCTGGTTCATCAGCTCATCATAGTGGAAGAAGCAGAAGGAGCAGGACACATAGAAAAACTCATGGAAAATCTCGGTCACATAGCAAGAATAGGGCTTCCAAAGGTGACCCTTCTGAAGGTTCCCACTTAGACTTGCCTGGAGAGAGAGAGTATGAGTTTTATCATCCACGGAATCGATCACCAAGGGAAGGCTGTTTCATAATGGAGCGCAAAGGTGGAGAGAACTTTGTAGTACTAAGTAATCCAAATATGATAGAATCTCATTTTCCTGTTACACCGGAATGGGATGTGTCTGGTGAACTGGCCAAAAGGAGGACTGAAATGCCTTTTCCTGAACCCTCAAGGGGGAGTTCCCATTCAAAGGTCCATCGAAGCCACAGCCATACACAAGATAGGAGGTCAAGAAATGAAAGGTCAAGTAAAGCCAAGGAAAGATCTAGGTCAATGGACAATTCAAAGGGACCTCTAAGTGGTGCTTCTTTAGGTACACCAGATGACCTAGGTGAAGGCTGCAGTCTTGATGAGAAAACACCAAGCCAGTCTTATATAGATGATGGTACTTTAAGGCCATCACATAGTAGTTTGAGCCATCAAAGGACTCTATCTTACAAAGATCCATGCGTTCCTGAACTAGCTAGTGGTGGTGCTGATACCCCTAAATCATGTAGCCTGTTGGAACAAGGCAAGCTTCCAGAGACTTTATCGTCCTACAGTGAACTTAATTCTTGTTCCAAAAAAACAGCAGATGACTATTTTCAGTGTAATACATCTAGTGAAACAATTCTCACTGCTCCATCCCCTTTAGGAAAAAATAAGGAAGATATTGACATGCCAAGTTTCCCAGAAGGCTTAAAAAGACTTTCTCCTGCTGAGAAGCCACAACAACATATAGCCAGAGAACAAGGGGAATACAAAGACGACTCACCAAAAGGTACTGTTAGTGGTCTATCTGTTGCTGCATCTAGTCAAAGTCCAGAGTTGATTGCAAATGGTAGGTTGGTTCAACATCATATTGCAGAATCAAGCAGTCTTGACAAAAGGAAAGAAATTTTCAGTAAGGATACTTTATTCAAACCTTTGCACAATAGCCTATCTGTGAACAGTTTTCATAAATCAGGTGTGGGTTTACTGAAATCGCACCAAAAGACTTCTCCTGAAACACTGCCAGCAAGCATTGAGAACTTTGAGCAACCGATTACCACCTCAGTTACCCCAAACCTTGCCGTCTCACCCAGGCCACAAGAGCCAGCAGGAAATCAAGAAGCCTCTTTTGATTACTACAATGTGTCTGAAGACGACGAGTCAGAGGAAGGGACGCAGAAACCAGCAGAGGAGGAAAAAAACAGAGATGACGTGGGGACAATGCAGTGGCTGCTACAACGGGAGAAGGAAAGGGATTTACAAAGGAAGTTCGAGAAAAACCTCACACTTCTGAATCCAAAGGAAACGGACAGCAGCGGCAGCCAGAGAGCCACACATTCGGCTCGTTTGGACAGCATGGACAGTAGCAGCATTACTGTAGATAGTGGATTTAACTCCCCACGGTAAGAAGATCTAGCATCTCAGGTGTTTGACATGTTCTAGTTATCTGGAATGTGTATGAAATGAGTGCATGGACGGTCATTCCTTGTAGGCCATTGCCATTGTGTGCTCAAACAGCTCGTGGTAATTGTGATATTTGTATATTTCATTTGAATTGGTTTGTATATTTTATGTACGTTATTGGATATTTAAGATGGAGGGAGGGAAGCAAATACTCACTCAGAGATGACTCCGTGACCCCCACTGTAGTTTGGACCTCCTAGTATCAGAACTCTTTTATGCTAAAAGACCTTGTTCATGGCAACCAAAACATAACATATTTTTAATTTTTCTTTTTCTATATTTTTATACGATTTTATCAAAACTTTTTTTTATGTTTTTACCCATTTACCACATGTTTCATTTTTAATCGCTATCACTCGATGTGTACTGTCAAGATTATAACCTCTACTAATATATAATTTGCAACAAAGGCACATGGTATTGAGGGGTGGTGTCCGCTACACGTAATTAAAATTGAATCATGTCTATTTTATTTGTCAGTTCCTCTTTTAAATACTTATTTGTGCAAATTAATCTCTGTGTGATGGCTATGGCTAAAGTTATTGATGAAATAGATTGGTTCCTAATAAGCTTTGTTTTACGATTACATTACAAACTCACCCACAATGGGCTTTTGACATAGCAGGGCCTGTAATTTCTGTCATCTGTTTTTCAACGGTTGTAGTATACACAGCCTTTATGTGACATATATAACATCCTGTACTGCACATCACTGGGCTGTTAGCAGCGGATGTCCTAACCGGCAGCTCTGACATCATTCGTTGCTCCGCAGCTATTGGCTATAGTTTGGGATTACATCAGTGATCTGCAGCTTCAGCCGATAACTGAAGAGCACTGACTGATGTCACAATGGGTCCAGTGATGTGCATCAGAAGTTGTTATATCTGTGGCACACAGGCAGTGTACAGCACAACAGCTGCAAAAACGGCTTTTGAGGGAACACATGACAAATGAAGGCCCTATTTTGTTAAATGTTGGTCATATTTACAATTCATTTAGATGCCTCAAATTGAGGCAATATTACTATTTGTAGTATATGCGGCATTGGGTGACAAAGGCAAGTTATTTTGAATTATATAGAGTTGCCTCTTTGTAATAACTTCTATATATGTTGGTTTTCTCATAATTTAAATACAATTACAAAACAAAGCTGCCCATAGATCCATGATCCACGATCCACTGCCAATCTAATGTCTACAGGATCTGGTATTGGACTATTACTCAAGGTCTGCTGTCGTAGGGAAAACATAGACCTGTTAGGTTGGATTTTCTCAGCCCAATGTTATTGTTTCTCCGGAGGTTTTTGGAACTCATTCATTGTCCTCCAACCGCACCCTTTGAAGTTTTGTATATTTTTTTTTTTATAAAAATATCTTGTGCTGAAACTTGTATCCATTAGGTCAGCGGCACTGACCGGGTCCATGACAACTGGTCCTGCATGTCTCTGACACACAGGATTGAGCTGTTACTGATCACATCTAAGTTCATAACTTAGATGTGATCAGTAACAGGTGATTCCTGCGTGTCCGAGACATGCAGGACCAGTTGTCACGGACCCTGTCAGTGCCGCTGACCTGATGGATTCAGGTCTCGGTGCAAGATACGGCTGCTCGGTATACAGGATACAAAGCAGCTGTAGCTCAAAAAGTAAAAATTAATTTTAATAAGTATTTAGAAAGTTGCACCAAACACACTGATTTTTGTGTTGTTTTTTTAAGGTGTACATAGCCTTTAACACGTTTATTTGACCAGCCAAACTAGCATGTTAATGGGGAATTCAGCCGTTTTAGCCAGTCAGCCATTGTTTCATGACTACGACCAGCTTAAAGGGGTTATCCAGTCCAGTACATAAATACTGTAACTCTTTATTGTAGTAGTATTTTAATAAAAAGTCATGCGACTTTGTAACATACATTGGGGGTAATTTATTAAAACTGGTGTTCCATACGCCCGTCTTAGGGTATGTTCTCACGGCCTATTTTTTTGTCGTAAACGCCCCGAAAAAACTGCTAAAATACAGAGGCTGAACACCTCCAAACATCTGCCCATTGATTTCAATGGGAAAAACAGCATATCACTTATTGAGCCGTTTTTGGAGCAGTTTTTTTCATTATCTCAATAGAAAAACCGCTCCAAAAACGACTGTAAAAAACCGCCTGATACATAAAAAATGGCTGAAAATCAGAGGCTGTTTTCCCTTGAAAACCGCTCCTTTAGTTTAGCGTCCGAGTAAAATGTGCCTAATTTATTAAGAGCTGCACGTCTCAATAAATTAAGCGCATCTCTGGCGGTCTTTCCGCCAGAAAGGGAGATCTACACCAGCTATGGGCTGGTATTGATTTCTGCTATAAGTTTTGACCGTTTCTAGTGTAAATTTGTTGGGTTGTGGTGCCCCACCCCTTACACTAAGCCACAACCACCTTTTAAAAAAGAAAAAAAAAATTGCTAATTATTGCGCAAATGTGGCGTTCGTCATAATTTACACCTTTTTTATTTACTTTATAATTCTGCCGTTTAGCCACTGATAAATTCCCCCCATTGTGCTTCAGTTAATCACCATTTTTAAGATCTTTGCTTGCTGTCAGCACATGGAAACATTTAGAGGCTGAAAACCCTCCTATAACCTGGATCTGCTAGCAGCTGATGATTTATTACAATGGCTCATTATAGGCAATTCTCTAAGTCAAACACCGCATCACACATTACTCTTCTGTCCGAGTTTGCCTGTCTGATATCTTCAATGTAAACCATGAATAATGCTTTCACAACAGTAATACTCTCCCCCAGTACAGCGTGTGCCAGATTCCCCAGCAGGGCATAGGCAACACACCTAGTGTTTTATTCAGCCACTGTTCTGAAGTGGATTTCAAGCCTTGCCAACATCTATATGTACCAGAAACAGTGGCACTGGGGCTTCATAAATATGGTGTTCATCCTAAAAACTAGATACATTGATACATCCACCCCCAAAGTATATAAAAAAGTTAGAGCATTTTGTGATACAATGATAAGGCATTAGACAGGACAACCCCTTTAAGTAATACAGAATCCATATTTATAAAAATCTATACACTGACCCATAATATATTGGTTTCATACCTCCCAACAATTCCGCAAAACAGGGAAATTTACGCCGTGCTTGTAACACATAAGACATGGAAGAGGCTAGGCTGATAGGCTAAGATTGGTTATTTCCTTTCCACTGTAAGCCACACTTCTGTTTACTACCAAAAATCAGGACTGTTGGGGGGTATGCAGGTATTATATTATATGCATATATTTCTCCATAGAGTTCCCCCAAGCATGCCAGCCTCCTCAAAGTGAGCCCTCTTCTACAGCAGCTGCTTTAGGTAACGCCTTGGGATGACTGTCGCAAAATGCAGACTCGAAGTCAGATTTAGAGCAACCAACTAATCTGTCCTATACAAGAACTCACTCTAAGTCTTAAGGTGACTACTTATGGCCCATTTGTGCCTGCAGATTTGGTGAGTGAATTAATGCATTATATCTACATTGAGTTATTATTCACTGCAGTTTCCAAATTAGAGCTAGATCTCGCACCCAGGTATTCTTATGTTAAAATTTGTCTCTGAGCTTTGATATTGAGGGTCAACAGCTGTAGGGGGATCAGTGTTTATATGCATACTACAGGCCCTAAGGGGAACATAAGACTGGCTCTTCCGACTTGAATCTGTTGTCTTTGAGATTGGGTGTATAATTGTACCAGTGATTTAAAAGGGCTCTGAGCAGGCATACTAGTCCTTCACAATGAATTAGAATCTCATCAAAAAGTTTATTTCAGTAATTCAATTCAGAAAGTGAAACTCTGTTTGTAATGAATATAATGGAGTGATCTATTTCTAGCATTTTTTTTCTTTTAATGTTGAGGATTATGGTAACCGTTAATGAAAACCCAACATCTTGTTTCTCAGAAAATTTTAATATTAAATAAGCCCAATTTCAAAAATGATTTTTAATACCGAAATGTTGGCCTACTGAAAAGTTTGTACAGTATATGCCCTCAATACTTGGTCGGGGCTCCTTTTGCATGAATTCCTGCATCAATGGCGTGGCATGGAGGCGTTCAGCCTGTGGAACTGCTGAGGTGTTATGGAAGCCCAGGTTGCTTTGATAGCGGCCTTCAGCTCGTCTGCATTGTTGGGTCTGGTGTCTCATCTTCCTCCTGACAATACTCCATAGATTCTCTATGGGGTTTAGGTCAGGGGAGTTTGCTGGCCAATCAAGCAGAGATACTGTGGTTATTAAACCAGGTATTGGTACTTTTAGCAGTGTGGGCAGGTGCCAATTCCTGCTGGAAAATGAAATCAGCATCTCCATATAGCTTGTCAGCAGAGGGAAGCATGAAGTGCTCTGAAATTTCCTGGTAGACGGCTGCGTTGCCTCTGGACTTGATATAACACAGTGGACCAACACCAGCAGATGACACGGCTCCCCAAACCATCACTGACTATGGAAACTTCACACTGGACCGCAAGCAACTTGGATTGACGGCTCTCCACTCTTCCTCCAGACTCTGGGACCCTTAAAATGAAATGCTAAATTTACTGTCATCTGAAAACAGGACTTTGGACCACTGAGCAACCGTGTTGTTCCACTGTGTTCTATCAAGTCCAGAGTCAGCGCAGCGTCTACCAGGACATTTTCGAGCACTTCATGCTTCCCTCTGCTAACGAGCTTTATGCAGATGCTGATTTCATTTTCCAGCAGGACTTGGCAAAAGAAGCCCCGACCAAGTATTGTGTGCATATACTCTACATACTTTTCAGTAGGCCAACATTTCGGTATTAAAAATCATTTTTGATATTGGGCTTATATAGTAATCTAATTTTCTGAGACACAAAATGTTGGGTTTTCATTAACTGTTATCCATAATAATCAACATTAAAAGAAAAAAAATGCTGGAAATAGATCACTCTGAGTAATGAATATATATGAGTTTCACTCTTTGAATTGAATTACTGAAATTAAATTAACTTTTTGATGTTCTAATTCATTGAGAAGGACTAGTAAATAATGTCTACACTGTGTAATAAGGACACTGACCTATACTGCTCTGAACGGCATCCCAGCACAGAGGCAGCTCTCTGCTCCTAGCTGCAAGCACAGAAATGCTTACATTGAAGTTAAACGGGTTGTCCCATGATTAAATAATAAATCGGTTATATCAGCCAAAATGGAACAATTTATAATTGGAATTATTTAAAAAAAATGCTTCTGTGTCTAGATATTACTGTGACAGACTTTTGACGACGCCCCCTGGTGTTCTATTGATTTCCTCTCTGGACTTCCTGTTCTTGTACATGATGAGGCCAGAGTGATTCCTGCTGTTGTGCAGGCCAGCCAATAAAAATGTAAGCACTATAAGTGGTTTCTTCTCGCTTGCACTGAACACATTAGAGTAACTAAACATTCAACAAACTTCTGACATGTCATAGTGACCTGTCAGAAGTTTTGATTGGTGGGGGTCTGAGGACTGAGACCACCACCAATCGCTAAAACTAAGCGGCAGAACTACTCGTGTGAGCACTGAGCAGCTTCGTTTCTGTTTGGCTTTTTCCAGAAAGCAGATGTAGTGGAGTACGGGCTCATAGACTTTCTATTGAGCCCCTGCACCGCAACATTGATTTACGGAAAAAGGCGAACAGAAACAAAGTGGCTGAGTTCTCACACGAGCACTTCTGCCGCTTCGTTTCAGGGATTGGGGGTTTCAGTGCTCTGACTCCCACCGATCAAAACTTCTGACATGTCACTATGACATGTCAGAAGTTTGAACGTTTAGTTACCCTTTAAAGAGACTCTGTCACCAGATGATCAAATCCCTATCTCCTATTGCAAGTGATCGGCGCTGCAATGTAGATAACAGTAACGTGTTTTTTTTTTTGTTTTTTTTTAAACGATCATTTTTGGCCAAGTTATGAGCAATTTTATATTTATGCAAATGAGCCTTTCTAATGGACAACTGGGCGTGTTTTGTGTTTGTAACATCTGGGCGTGTTTACTTGTTTTAGTAGCTGGGCGTTGTGAATAGAAGTGTATGATGCTGACGAATCAGCATCATTCACTTCTCATCGTTACCACCCAGCTTCTGGCAGTGCACAGACACACAGCGTGATCTCGCGAGATCACGCTGTGACGTCACTTCCTCCCACAGGAACTTCATCGCGTCGGACGAGCGAGGACACGCTGTGTGTCTGTGCACTGCCAGAAGCTGGGTGGTAACGATGAGAAGTGAATGATGCTGATTCGTCAGCATCATACACTTCTATTCACAACGCCCAGCTAGTAAAACAAGTAAACACGCCCAGATGTTACAAACACAATACACGCCCAGTTGTCCATTAGAAAGGCTCATTTGCATAAATATAAAATTGCTCATAACTTGGCCAAAAATGATTGTTTTTAAAAAAAACAAAAAAAACCGTTACTGTTATCTACATTGCAGCGCCGATCACATGCAATAGGAGATAGGGATTTGATCATCTGGTGACAGCCTCTTTAAGTTTATGTTCTGAGAGGGAATCAAACACCAGGGGGCGCCATAACCAGTATATTCTAAACAGATTTCAATTGATAAACTATATTTATACTAACAGAGAAATTTAATAGTTAATCTTGGGACAACCCCCTTAACGACCGCCAATACGCCTTTTCACAGCGGCCGTTAATGGTACAAATGTGAGAGCGCCGCCTTTTCACGGCAATGTGTCATAAGCCCGGCACGGGTGTCCTGTGCCGGCTAAAGCGGGTGTCAAGTGGTCTAAAGACAGCCGGGCAACTGCTCTAACGGGCGGGATCTATTTCAACATTGATCTCACCCGTTTAATCCCTTAGATGCGGCGCTCAATAGCGAGCGCCGCATCCAAGTGGTTTGGCAATCGCAGGGTGCTGATGGCTTCTATGGCAGCCGGGGGCCTAACAAAGGCCCCCTGGTCTGCCTGTAGTGGATTCCTGCTAGGCCATGCCTGAGGCATGACCTAGCAGATGCCTCTCAGTTTTACACTGACAGGCAATAATACACTGCAATACAGAAGTATTGCAGTGTATTATAAAAGCGATCAGAAGATAGCATAGTGAAGTCCCCTAGTGGGACTAAAAATAAAGTTATCAAAAAGTTTAATAAAGTTTATAATAAATAAAAATCCCAAATAAAAAAAATGAAGAACCCACTTTTTTCCTTTTATAAAATACTTTAATATGAAAAAACAAAAAAAATATTAAACCATTACAAATATTTGGCCTCGCAACATCCGTAACGACCCTACCTATAAAGCTATTACGTTATTTAACCCACACGGTGAACGCCGTCAAAAATAAGATCAAAATCAATGCCAGAATTGCTGTTTTCTGTTCATCCTGCCATCAAAAAAAATTGATAAACAGTGATCAAAAAGTTGCATCTACTCCAAAATTGTACCAATAAAAACTAGAAGTCGTCCCGCGAAACACAAGCCCTCATACAGCTGCATCAACGGAAAAATAAAAAAAATATGGCTCTTAAAAAATGGCGCCACAAAAACAAATTATTTAAAAAAAAAGTTTTTACTGTGTAAAAGTAGTAAAACATACAAAATCTATATAAATTTGGTATCGCCACAATCATAACCCGCTGAATAAAGTTATTATATTATTTATACCACACAGTAAACGGCGTAAATGTACAGGGTGGGCCATTTATATGGATACACCTAAATAAAATGGGAATGGTTGGTGATATTAACTTCCTGTTTGTGGCACATTAGTATATGGGAGGGGGAAAACTTTTCAAGCTGGGTGTTGACCATGGCGGCCATTTTGAAGTCGGCCATTTTGTATCCAACTTTAGTTTTTTCAATGGGAAGAGGGTCATGTGACACATCAAACTTAGAGAATTTCACAAGAAAAACTGGTGTGCTTGGTTTTGACGTTACTTTATTCTTTCATGAGTTATTTATAAGTTTATGACCACTTATAAAATGTGTTCAAAGTGCTGCCCATTGTGTTGGATTGTCAATGCAACCCTCTTCTCCCACTCTTCACACACTGATAGCAACACCGCAGAAGAAATGCCTCCCGATCTGACCCCCTTAGACTTTTATCTTTGGGGTCATCTGAAGGCAATTGTCTATGCTGTGAAGATACGAGATGTGCAGCAACTAAAACTACGGATACTGGAAGCCTGTGCTAACATTTCTTCTGCGGTGTTGCTTTCAGTGTGTGAAGAGTGGGAGAAGAGGGTTGCATTGACAATCCAACACAATGGGCAGCACTTTGAACACATTTTATAAGTGGTCATAAACTTATAAATAACTCATGAAAGAATAAAGTAACGTCAAAACCAAGCACACCATTGTTTTTCTTGTGAAATTCTCTAAGTTTGATGTGTCACATGACCCTCTTCCCATTGAAAAAACTAAAGTTGGATACAAAATGGCCGGCTTCAAAATGGCCGCCATGGTCAACACCCAGCTTGAAAAGTTTCCCCCCTCCCATATACTAATGTGCCACAAACAGGAAGTTAATATCACCAACCATTCCTGTTTTATTTAGGTGTATCCATATAAATGGCCCACCCGGTATGATGCAAAAAAGAGTGGTGAAATTTATGGGGTTTTTCCATTACCCCCCAAAAAAGTTGAATAAAAGTTAATTAATAAATTATATGTTCCTGAAAATGGTGCTATTAAAAAAAATACAACTTGACCCTCAAAAAACAAGTCCTTTTACAGCTATGTCGACGCAAAAATAAAAAAGTTATAGCTCTTGGAATGCGACGATTGAAAAACTTAAAAAATAGCTTGGTCATTAAGGGGCTAACATAATTATCTCCCCCACACAGCAGCATGTATAGGTCACGACTGTTAATCCATTCTTTCCTCACAATTTTTTGTAGCCGTTCCGAGTGGCGTAATGTTACGTGTTTAGATAACAAATTGATATCAAATATTGAATCAATGCCGCTCAAAGTTTAATAAAGATGTATTTTTTTTTTTACAAGCTCTTTTAAAGAAAATTCCACTATTAAACAACAATTTATGGTTTAGAATCTACATGAAGAGTTAAATGACTTAGTAAACACTTTCCTTTACTTTTAGGATTCTGATTTATGTTATGGTCTTTGCCATTTACACCCGAACAAAGCCAAAATTTCGCAAATACTTTCTTGGGCTCGGGATGCAGTTTATCCGCGCGCTGTAGGCATTAGAGATTTCCACTCAAAACATAAAATTTGTCATATATTAGTAAATCAGAAGTTTGACCAGAAGCCAGAACTTTGTTTCTGCTTCTACTTTCTTCTGCCTACAAAGATGGACCGTTTTCTATTCAGTTGTTCTGGCTATTTTGAAATATAGGTACAACAGGAAGTGCAGCCATATTGGTTATCATCTTTTGGATTCGCTTCTCTCAAACGTGCTGACACTAATACATGACCGTTTTAACATTTTGGGTAGAAATCCTCTGAGCTCTCACAATATTCAGCAGAATTTTAGTGTTGCATCTGAATTTAGAATAAAACCATGTAATTAAAAAGCAGCATTAAGTTTTTTTATCTTAATCTATAACAAACACTTGTTTTTTTTTTTCTACTTTTGATTCATATATCTCAACTGACTTGGATTTCCATTCTAGAAATGTTTTAACCATTTGAATCTTGCAGGACTGACAAAGAATCTTGCATTAGGTAGAAAGGTAAGAAATGTAGAGCACAATACATACATTGAAAGTTAATTAGACAATACCAGCCGGCATATGTAATAATAATCTTTTATATAGTGCCAGCATATTTCGCAGCACTTTACAATTGTGGAAGTAACAAACAAGTAAAATGAGTAACAAAACAAATAAGCAAGCTATGAGATGCTGCATTCAGCGCGATTGTGGCCTTCAAACAGATGGAAACCTGACGGAACCCATTAATGTCGATGGGTGTATTCATACGGCCGTTTTTTTAAAGGCCCGAGAATAGTCACTATTCACGGGCCGTCAAAAAATAGGACATGCCCTATTTTTGTCTATTTTCACGGCCTGACTGCCCCCATAGAAGTCAATGGATCCGTTTTTACCGGCAGTCAATACATGAAACAACTGTTAAAAACAGATCTGTGACATTGGGATTAGCAAGGGAACTACTAGTTACTTTCTGGGTATCGTCGGCTCGATGACACTCACCGATGCAACGCCGACCTCTTCAGGTGTGGTCTCTCGTCTTCATGGGTTCTGCGAAGGCAACGCGATGACGAGAAACCGCGTGAAGATGAGACCACACGTGAAGACTAGCTGCATCGGTGAGTATCATCATGTCACCGCAGATCCCGTGAAGACGAGAGACCATACCTGAAGAAGACAGCGCTGCGTCGGTGAGTATGTAGGGCTTTCATGTCGTGCTGTGTGAAGTCATCTACATCGGGGCTGTGTGGCATATACAGGGAGGCTGTGTGGCATCATATACAGGGAGGCTGTAAATAGTGTCTAGGTGAACATGTGACCTTCCTTTAGGTGTTTTCAGGGGGCTGGGACAAAAAAAAGCCTAACAAATTAAATTCATCTGTAGCTTTTTGTTTTTTTTAACGGCCATGAAAAACTGATGCAAAACGGATTTAAAAATATTGATATGTTAAATTGTGTACAACATATTTCTTTATTATTAATGGTTGCATTTATGGCATGGCTTCTCAGTCTTTTTCTACTAGGGCCTCACCTTCCAGAACGTGGCGATACCTGGTACACCCATTAATCATAGTCCATACCAAAATGTTTTTAAAAAATACTTCCCATGTATCTTAAAATTTGTCTCCTGAATCCAGTAGAACATTGTAATAAACATAAAAGAAGGCAACGATGTTGCTCAACCAGAGATTTCTGCAGTCATAGTTTTGACAGAAGTGATTATATGCTGTGCACTCCTTTCTGACTCCCCCGCTGTGCTTAACCAATAACCAAGGGGCGCATCACAGTTTAATTTATGATTTATAGGACTTTGAAGCAGTCCTGTGTAGACAAAAAGAGAATTGTTTTCTTTTTACCAAAATTGTCCACTTTGATAAATTGTTTATAGTAATGGGTCAATGTTTTTATTTTAATAGTAATGGTCCTCTGAGTTTAGGACCATGAAACATGGTGACAAGGCTCTCCCTTCATAATTCTAGTCTGGGTGGTTCTTTGTCCCCATTGGCACTCCTAAAAAAAAAAAAAAAAAAAGCTAGATTTTAGCTTAGGGTAAAATTGGCTACTTATCTTGAATCTGTTAACACAGAGATGGACACAATACTGTATTTTTTAGGAGCCAGGTAGACCACTTTAGCAACTAATTTTGCTCTTTTTGTTACCCAGTAGTAAGAATTTGAATCCGTAGCAGGCAACCAAACATTTTCAGACACCACTTCCAATATGTTATAGTACATTTATATACAATGGCATCATATCCCAGTATAGCTCCCATCCCTCCATAGTTTTCCATGTTATCACCTGTACTATTTATGGAGTAGTTATTGATATATGTATATGTGGACCTTTATTACATGTCATGAATTATTTGAGAAGTGTTACAGACAGTCTAAGGCTATGTTCATATTGGGAGGCTACATGACTGTCCATTAAATTTCTGGGCACACTGAAAAGACAATATTTGGCACCCCCCCCCCCCCCCTGCTGCAGTCAGGCGACCTGGGTTTGGACATAACAAAGTTTTCAGGATCACCATGTCATCTGAATACTTTGATGAAACCACTAAAATTACTTAGAACGTTTTAGCATATCTATAGGATATGCCATAACTTACTGATCATGGGGCTCTCACCCATTCCAATCCATGGAATGAATGGGCCGAGATCCCATTTGGCATTTCCTCTGTGCAGCGCTGGGACACCCATCAATCACTAGAAGTGGTTACCATAATCTACTATCGTGGGAAACTATCTTTTAACGTTTTAAAAAAATTATAAAAGGGGAATTAATATGAATGTCCCAGGTGATCTTGAGGTGCTTTAGTGGTTAACACTTATCCCTCATGGCCTAGGTTAAATTATAGGTTCAATTTAATATGAATAGTGGTCTTGGGGGATTTAAGATTTAATGATATTTATGGTTTAGATGTTCTGTTTTTTTATTTTTGGTAGTGAAAGAATTAATATTAATTAGTGATCTAGGGTGATGAGGTAACTTTGTGGCAAGATTTTTGGTGATCTGCAGTAGTTTGGGGGTTAATAGTAAAATTCCTGGTGGTCTGCAATAGTAAAGCGGTTAAGATGGAAACAAAATCTCTGGTGGCCTAGTTTGCTGATTCCTGACGGTGTAGGGTCTAGGATGTTGATCAGGGTTAATGGTCTTATTCCTGGTTGTCTTGGATAGTGAACGAGTTAACAGTAATATCCCTGGTTGTTTAGGATGGTAAAGGGGTAAATGTTCAGATCTCTAGTTATCTAGGGTAGAGAAGGTGTTAGAGGTTTTCCGGACCTGATTGGTGTGGGCTCGCTTCATTATGCTGATCTGGGGGGTTCCTGGGTGTCAAACCCCCCTGATCATTGATGGCCCATTCTAAATTTAAGCCAACAATGTTTAGGTCCCAGGAAACCCCTATAATTTTTTCATGTCTATGGTGTCAATAAGCTTAAAGGCTATGTACACCTTTTGAACCCAAAATATTTTTTTAAATAAAATAATGTTTTCGATTTAAAGCAACTTTTAGATTGACTTTTTAATTTAAAAATGATTTTCAGCTTCTCTGTATCCTGAATACATAGAATCGGCTTTGACGGCAGGATAAAGCTTCTGTCAGGTCAGCTGGACTGACGGCTCGGCGGAAATCTGCTCCTGCATGTCTGACACTCAGGATCCAACTAAGAGTTAATGAACTTAGATGTGATCATTATTCGCTGAATCCTATGTGGACCATCTTTCAGCCGTCAGTCCAGCTGACCAGACGAAATCAGCTTTGATGGCAGGATACAGCTTCTATGTATACAGGATACAAAAAAAGCTTGATCTTAAAAAGTAAAAAATAAATTTTTGTTTTTATTAAATTAAATTTAAAAGTTGCTTTAAATAACCTAAAACATTGTTCTATTGAAAAAAAATGTGGGTTCAAGCGTGTCACAGGCTGATATTATGTAGCTCACTCTAGCTCCGCCCTCATATAGACGGCCCTGCATGGCTGTGCCGTGCTGTCTTTAGTTTTTTAACTACATTTACCAAATATTGTATGACGTTCTTGTGAACTATTTAGTTGCTGTTTAGCTTTGTGGTAAGTTGTGTCAAAATTAAGGAAAAAATATACAGTTTCTAAAGCACATTGTGCTTGCTTTTGCATTGCTGTTTGTCCTATCACTGCAGGGTTAAACACAGGATTTTTTTTTTTTTAAAGTGGGGTTGTTTCCAAATGCATGGTTGCCCACAAATGAGACTTTAAAATCTACCCTCCTCTCCAACGTCAGGCTCACACTGCCAACTTCCTACATACATCACTCCACATAAATGTACATAGGATTGTTTAGGTATAGGGTTATGAAGGTTTTAATTGTAATATCCCTGGTGATCTAGGGTAATTATGGAGAAATATCGAATATCCCTGAAACTGGCAGTTTAGGGGTTAACATCTAATATTCATGCGGTTAATGGTATTATCTGTGGTGGGCAGCAAAGTTTACCTAATTTAACTTTTTTTTTTTTTAAACTAAATAGGTCCACAATTCTGTGCTAATTAATTTCCTAATATATATTTATAGGGACCAGAACTCAGACGCTTCATTCTTTCATACAGTCAGAGATAAATAATGGATTAATACAGTTCCAATTGAACTCAATACGAACTGTATCTAAACATATGTAAGGTGTTCCCCCTCCCATCTGTCCTAGGCTTATTTTGATTAAATAAAAATAATCTGGTTCCTGTCTATTCTAAATATATTTTGTAGGGCTAGACCCAATCGAGAGGTAAGTCTCCTGTTGTACGGGTAAAATGTTTAGTGTAGGGACCCCTCTGTATAAGGTCACCTTGTTGTGGCAGGTGGTCTCACACAATTAGATCAGAATGTGCGCTATGAACCTCACATTTGACCTATACTAAATAAATCCGTAATGCGATTTAAAATAATGTTAAATATTCAGCGTTTGCATTTATCTTGCCGTTTGCAAGATTCTGAAACATCTGTGGTTTTTGAAAGGTGCCCCACCTAGTGGTGGCCGCAGGCAGAAATAATTTTTTCATTTGTTTGGCTGCCTCTACCAAGCAGTGCAAGAGGTGCTTTATAAGGCTACTAAGAGCACTCCTGCCTTGGTGTTCCTTTTCATTATTTAGTAAGCATAAGCCTGTAAAATCGCATATTGCAAAAAACTTGTGTATAAAACTTGTGATCAGATTTCCTACAACTGTATCAGCTCACTGAGGGATCAGGTTACAGCTGCCCATAGAAATCTATGGAGGAGGATCGCAGGAGCAGAATGAGAGAGAAGCACACTGACACACACAGATGCTGCTGAGGCTTCAAGATAGTGTGTTATCTCACCCTAGTGCTGGATTCACAGCTACACTGCTCATTACTGTTTTATAATCTTCTCAGAGCTGCTGCTGCTACTTCTATATATGTAATAGAGAAAGGAGAACTGGATTCTTCTCCTATATGTGTGACGTGCATGGGAGATATGATAGCAGTCAGGCTCCATCCACTAGCTCAAAGAAAACCGGGAGCCTGCAGAAGGAAAATCTGCTAATAAAATGCCATATACAAGTGATAAAATGGCCAGAAATAGTGTTCTTCCTCATGTACACACTTATGACCGCTTATTCTGAAAAGTGCAGAGTAGGATAGCACCAGGATGTGGGAAAAAGGGGGACGTAAGTGGGAGATGGTCTTCTAAATCCTTCAAAATCGTATTGCACAAAAGAAATGCAAGAGCAACAACATGCTCTTTATATTATCTTTTATTGATCTCACATCATTATACCGGCAAAGAAGCGACGTTTCGACCCTTACATGTAGCGGAGTCTTTCTCAAGCTCCTGTTAACATTTGAAACGTTGCTTCTTTGCCTGTAAACAGATTTGAGATTAATAAAAGATCACATATAGAGGATTCTGTCACTCTTTTGAGCAAGTTTATTCTAAAAAGTCACCTGTAAGGTTAGCTACGCTTTAAGTAAAAAAAAAATAAAAAAATGCAACCCGCCACTGATGATTAACATACAGTTTTGCTATGATTTCTTTTTAATGCTGTAGATCTAGACTATATCAAAAATGGCTAAATTACTGTAGACTTGAGATTTATTTTTTCTAGCAGCTGGGTCGTAACGGACTTGCATAACTAAAAAGTTAAATGCCACCAACAAATGTTTAGGCGTATTGGCTGCCTGGCTTGTGGGATTTGACCCTCCATGGTCTATTCTCTACCTACAAATAAAAACATGGCTTGATATTAAGTGCATCTGAGGAGTTGGTGGTACGTTAGGTGTCAGGTTAGTGCAAAGTATTATCCATTGGTTCCAAATACTGGCGTATTTAGAAGTTTGCCATTCTAGAATTCTCGACAGTTTTCCTAAGCCAATGCGAAATGGCTGTATATTTTCAAGAGAAATAAGAATTTGTAAGTATCCCATATTCTATGTTTTTATTGGTCCGTTATCCATATAATCTGGGCACATTTTTTACAATGTTTGCCCTCTTGTAGTCTGTCTAGGAATGTCGTGACTGACCGATGTAACTTCTGAAATGGAAGGATCTATTTTTAGATGAAGTGTGAAAGGGCATTGATGGGATCACAGCTGCTGAGCAGACAATGGTGCTTACTCTCCCTGAGCCCCATATGTGTGCCAGCTCAGTTTCCAAGTCTATGTATCACCATGTAATGGCGTGCAAGCTTCTGATGTCCTGGGCAACGCTCAACCTTAAAAGCCGTATGAAAGGACAGTGCACATGGGTGAACATTGAAGCCATAGTGTGTCGATAACAAGAATAGTAAAATTACTTTTAAGTATTTTTTATCATTCAGTTAAAACATGACAATCGCAAAATGATATACCAGCAAAAATGCCACTGTGTCCTGTTAGAAGAACATGTGTACTCTATCAGACCCCTGTATACATTCTCATCATATATGGATCCTTCCCATTCACATATAATCTAGTCCAATGTAATATGCCATTTTTCTTCATAACTTTACATTACAACATTTAATTAACAACATATATTCCTAATGGCTGTATTCATGTCACTTTATAATTAATATATACATTTAAAATCTTCATATTGTAGTAGTGTGAATTATGCTTCAGGTGCACATCGGAGCCATGTGCAGGGGCTTTACTGCAGCACACAGTCCCTTCAGCTTTGTACTATTGAGCGGTTAGGCACTCGTGCTGACATTTGGTGCTCCATATCGGGTTAATCTCCCCAAAAAGCATAGCATCTAGGGGAGAATAGCTCAATAATGTGACCATAAATGCCACAATATATTATATTCCATATGCCTCTGTGTCATTATAGTGTGTGTATGTGTATATGGTACTCCGGCCATGTGCTTGAGGCCTAACAGCAAGTTAAGGCCTTTATGCCTACAGACAGGATGAACTGCTTATCTGTAGTATGCAGCAGTGGCTGGTATGTATATATGTAATATATATATATATATATATATATATATATATATATATATAAGACCAGATACAAATGTACCCAGCACTCCAACATACCCATATATCAGGCCATGTGCTCGACACCAGGGGATGAATCCATTCCCCAACTTGAATAGAAAGCAACCATAGAACGCAGTAACGGCACCAGGACTTCAGAGTAGATGAAAACGGGGTGGATTTATTCACCTCAAGAAAGCGACCTTTCGGTTCAACAGGAACCTTTCTCAAGCTATCACATACTGAACACAGTCCCAAGTGTAAATAGGAGGAACATACAGTAGTTCACAAAAAGCCTATTAAGTGTACAGTTCCCATAAAATACATTTGTGAATGTTACCCATGGAGAGATGCAGAGGCCAATTAAGTGTGTGTACATATGTATGTATGTGTGTATGTATATATATATATATATATATATATATATATATATATATATATAAAACTTACAGTTGGTGATATATCATTGGTGTCAGACATACCAGCGTGTAGCATCCGCGCGCATCTACTGCGCATGCTCAAAGATGGCGCCAATTGATTGCATTCACAGGAAGTATAAGACACAGGCACGTCCAGCACTACAGGTGTAGTAATAATAGTCTGAATTCAATGTACATATGTGAAAGTTTATTGGGTTATCTGTGCTGCCTTGGACTCGAGGAAACTATGACAAGGTAAGAACATTCTTACTTTCCTCTTCGTCCTACGGCAGCACAACAGGGATCTGAATAGCAGAACCAAAGGCCCCATGCACACAACCGTGCCAGCAATTGCGGGCATGGCCGGCCGCCGACTGCCACCCACATTTTCGGGCCGTGCTCCCATACTAAAAATAGGACATGCTCCATAATTCCCGGCACGGTTCTACGGCACGGACACCCATCCGAAAAAACTGAGGTTTTTTACGGTCGTGTGCATGGGGCGTAAGGGAGTGTTTAACTTTTAAGCACTGATCGAGAACTTCCGTGCCATAGGCTGAACCCCTGGATACTGAGACATCAAGCCTGTAACACCTCGCAAATGTAGAGGATGATCACCAGGAGGCTGAGTTACAGATATGCTGAATAAGTACTTGCGTCTTCTCTGCCAAAAGTGGATTTTGATCTAGTAGAATGGGCTCTTAAAGAAAATGAGGAGGCAGATCTTCCAACTTACATGTTTATGTGATAGTCATTTTTATGCATCTTGCAAGATATTCTCTAGATATACCACAGCCCTGCCTGGATCCGGAAAGCTTGAAGAGGTTTTCAGAGTGTCGGAAATCTTCGGTTCTGGACAGGTAATCATTTACAGCCCTTTTAAATCTGGTTGTTAAGGGCTTCCTCTTATTCGTTAGCTGGATGAGGGAAGAACATCGGCAGGAAGGCTTTCTTGATATTTTCTGTTGAAGCCAATTTGGGGACAAAGGAGGGTGCTGTCCTAAAAAGAACCCGATC
Organism: Rhinoderma darwinii; assembly: GCF_050947455.1. Classification (NCBI taxonomy): domain Eukaryota; kingdom Metazoa; phylum Chordata; class Amphibia; order Anura; family Rhinodermatidae; genus Rhinoderma; species Rhinoderma darwinii. The sequence goes on along the minus strand of NC_134687.1, from coordinate 91,353,016 downwards.
AGGCACCATCTTCAGAAAAAAAAAAAAGAGGGTAAGAAGAATAAGCTTGTAGCACTCCCACTCTTTTTGCTCATGTAATTGTGTCCAGAAAAAAAGGATTTTAAAAACGAGAGCCACTTGTTCTCTACGTCTTCCAGGGGCTCAAAGGCAGACAGGGTTAATCTGTTTAATACTAGATACAAGTCCTAGGTAGCCACTGGATGTCTGATAGGAAGTCTAAGATTTCTCAGAGCCTTAAAGAATATTGCAAGTAGATGCTGGTAATAAACTTCCAGTCAGTGAAGGAATTTATGGCAGTCATATGGACTCTCAAGGTGTTTGCTTTGAGGCAGGAAGTATGCTGTAGCCAAGAAGAAAATTTGTTCCAGATTCTTGAATAGAGCGAATTAATGGAAAATTTTCTGGCTACAAGATATATAGAGAACTGTTTCTGAAAGCCCTTTCTCTTTTAGATAGGATTCTTCAGATACCAGGCCGTCAGATGTAGTCTGGCCAGGAACAGACCTCTCTAAGGCTGGATTCACACGAACACATTACGTCCATAATGGACGGACGTATTGCGGCCGCAAGTCCCGGACCGAACACACTGCAGGGAGCCGAGCTCCTAGCATCATACTTATGTATGATGCTAGGAGTCCCTGCCTCGCTGCCGGACAACTGTCCCGTACTGTAATCATGTTTTCAGTACGGGACAGTAGTTCCACGGAGAGGCAGGGACTCCTAGCATCGTACATAAGTATGATGCTAGGAGCCCGGCACCCTGCAGTGTGTTCGGTCCGGGACTTCCGGCCGAAATACGTCCATCCATTACGGACGTAATGTGCTCGTGTGAATCCAGCCTAACAATAAATCTTTGTGTAAGGGCATTCTCCAGTATTTTACCCACGAAATACAGAAGATGGAAAACCAGATCCTTCAGGGCCAGAAAGGAGGCCGTAAAATTACAGTTGACTTCTTTAACATATGTTGGCCCAAATTCTGTTTACATCGGAAGAAAAATATAGCGGTAGTGGTTCTTCCTGCTGACTGAGAACGAGTTTATTAGGCAGGGGGTCGGATCTGTTCAGATAACAAAAGTATTCAAATTTGCAAATCGACCTGGTGGCCATCAGATCTATCTGAAGAATGTTCAATTTGTGTGTTAGCTGCAGAAAATACTTCATGTTCAATTCCCATTCTCCAGGACTCTGGGTTTTCCGAAGCAGAACGTTCACAGATCCTCTGACGTACGGAGCACCTAGATCTAGAAAATTCTGGATCTTGCATGCTTTCAGAAATTATGAAAAGCCAATTTAATGGTCTTCAGCTCCTTCAGGTTGGAAAAAAAGTCATCTGTTCTTGTAATGAGTCCCCGAGACCCTACTGGAGGCATCTGTAGAGATGACAACTTGGTCCAACATTTATAAAGCATCTCTCTATAGCAAGATTGTTGTCTTATGAACCACAATTGAAGACTATCTCGACTATAGAAACTTATCTGGAGCCTTTTTTGGAGGTTGAGAGGGTTGCGATGCCAAACTGATAGGATCTCTAGCTGGAGTTCCCACATGTGAGCCCTTAGATACTCAATAGACACTGAGAAAAGCCTTGGTACTCTCATAGGCGCTCTGATTAGGTGAATAATTACCTCTTTGATTGTGGGCATTTTATGACAAACTCCAGAAATCGCTTCCTGGTACCTGAAACTAGGTTGGATCTCTTTACATTGATTGAGACCCAGATCTTTCAGGAGCTCCATAGTAGAGTGGAGGTGAGACAACTGCAGCTACAGCCACCTTCGTGAAGACTCTGGTTGCCAAAGAGATCAAAAGGCATGGCCCTAACTGCATGTGAAGAATTGCTCCCTGATGTACAATATCTAATATTCTTAGGAATGTTTTGTCTTCCTCTCTGATTGGTATCTAAAGATACGCATCTGTTAAATCCAAAGATGCCATAAACTCGTCTGGCTTCAGGAACGCTGTGACAGATCTTATTGTCTCTATTCTGAACTTTGTCTTCTTTAGGTGACTAATCAGGTAATGGAAATCTATGACTAGGGGTCAAGCCCCGCCAGGTTTGGGTACAGGAAACAAACTTGAAAAGCCCTGTTCCTGGGGTACAAACTCTAGAGCCTCTTTTACATGAATTCTCTTATAAGGTTTTGACATATTGTCTGCTGGTAGGTGAACAAAATCTAGGGACTTTTTTTTTCCAACAACCTCCAGGCCCCACTTCTCTGTAGTAATCTGCGCAATAAGGCTGAGCGCAACCAGAGACATCCCTCTGGGCTTGACATCCATTAGGTAGAAAAACTAAGGTGGGCAAGCAGGCGAGTAACACTTCACCTGCCAGGAATGAGGACAAAGTAAAACACATGTAGTGCTGGGCGTGCCTGTATCTTATACTTCCTGCGAATGCAATCAATTAGCTAATGGCTGTTTTTTTTAGTTTGTTTTTGCTAGGAGGGTGGTCCTAATATGGGGATTGAGGAACAAAATATCCCCTGTTGTGCTGCCGTAGGACGAAGATATATATATATATATATATATATATATATATATATATATATATATACACACACACACTAGTTCTTCTCAATGAATTAGAATATCATCAAAAGGTTAATTTATTTCAGTAATTCAATTCAAAAAGTGAGTCATTACATAGTTACATAATTTGTACGGTTGAAAAAAGACACATGTCCATCAAGTTCAACCAAGGGATGGGAAAGGTGAAGTGGGATGGGAAAGGGGGAAGTAAAAAGTTCTACACATAGCAGTTAATATTTTTTTGTTCTAGGAAATTATCTAAGCCTTTTTTAAAGCCATCTACTGTCCCTGCTGCGACCAGCTCCTGCGGTAGGCTATTCCATAGATTCACAGTTCTCACAGTAAAGAAGACTTGTCGCCTCTGCAGGTTGAACCTTTTTTTCTCCAGACGGAGGGAGTGCCCCCTTGTTTTTTGAGGGGGTTTTGCATGGAACAGGATTTCACCATATTTTTTGTATGCGCCATTCATATATTTATATAAGTTAATCATGTCCCCCCTTAGTCGTCTTTTCTCAAGGCTAAATAGGTTTAGTTCTTTTAATCTTTCCTCATAACTTAGATTCTCCATGCCCCTTATTAGCTTCGTTGCTCTTCTTTGTATTTTTTCCAACTCCAGGGCATCCTTTCTATGAACTGGAGCCCAGAACTGGACTGCATATTCTAGATGAGGCCTCACTAATGCTTTGTAAAGTGGTAATATTACATCCCTGTCCCGCGAGTCCATGCCTCTTTTGATACACGACAATATTTTGCTGGCCTTTGAAGCAGCTGATTGACACTGCATGCTGAAATTTAGTTTATGATTTACAAGTACACCCAGATCCTTCTCAACAATTGACTCCCCCAGTGTAGCTCCCCCTAGGACATATGATGCTTGCAGGTTTTTCGTACCCAGATGCATAACTTTACATTTATCTACATTAAACTTCATTTGCCAAGTGGACGCCCAAACACTTAGTTTGTTTAAATCTGCCTGCAATTCACAAACATCTTCCATAGTCTGAACTATATTGCATAGCTTGGTGTCATCTGCAAAAATAGAAATAGTGCTATTAATCCCATCCTCTATATCATTAATAAATAAGTTGAATAATAGTGGTCCCAGCACTGAACCCTGGGGTACACCACTTATAACTGGGGACCATTCAGAGTAGGAATCATTGACCACAACTCTCTGGATACGGTCCTTGAGCCAATTCTCAATCCAATTACAAACTATACTTTCTAAACCTATAGTCCTTAATTTACCCATTAGATGTCTATGAGGGACAGTGTCAAATGCCTTTGCAAAGTCCAAAAACACTATATCCACAGCGGCCCCTCTGTCTAGGCTTCTGCTTACCTCTTCATAAAAACAAATCAGGTTGGTTTGACAGCTTCTGTCCTTTGTAAAACCATGCTGGCTGTCACTTATAATACTATTTATTGTCACATAATTCTGTATATAGTCCCTCAATAGCCCCTCAAACATTTTCCCCACAATTGATGTTAAGCTTACTGGTCTATAATTACCCAGCGAAGACCTAGAGCCCTTTGTGAAAATAGGCACCACATTTGCCCTGCGCCAGTCCCTTGGCACTATACCACTCATGAGAGACTCTCTAAATATTATGAAGAGGGGGACAGAAATAACTGAACTAAGCTCTTTAAGAACTCTAGGGTGTAACCCATCGTCCCGGGGCCTTGTGTACATTTATTTTATTTAATTTAGCTTGGACCATATCTACATTCATCCAATTCAGTATATCAACTGATATATTAACAGCACCGGCAGCGGCTACATCAGCTGCTCCTTCTTCTGTTGTATATACAGAGCGGAAGAACCCATTTAGTAACTCTGCCTTCTCTTGATCCCCTGTGACCAACTCCCCATTACCACTATCTACATGTTCAGACCTGGGCTTTTTTGCATTTATATGCTTGAAGAATTTTTTAGGATTTGTTTTACTATCCTTGGCCACCTGCCTTTCATTTTGTATTTTTGCTGATTTTATTACATTTTTACAGATTTTATTAAGCTCTTTATATTTTACAAAGGCTGCAGATGTACCCTCAGATTTGTATTTTTTAAATGCCCTTTTTTTGTCATGTATTGCCCCTTTCACAGAAGGTGTAAGCCATGTGGGGTTTAATTTTAGTCGTTTATACTTGTTACCTGTAGGAATACATTTTGCACTATAATTACCCAAAGTAGATTTGAAAATCTCCCATTTATCATTTGTTCCATTATTTGACATTAGTTCTTCCCAGTCCATATCCTGAATTGCAGCCCTCATCCTGGGGAAATTGGCTTTCTTAAAATTAAATGTTTTTGCCCTCCCAGCCTGCGTTTGTTTTTTACAGTATAGGTAAAATATAACTATATTATGATCACTGTTACCAAGGTTTTCACGAACATTGACATTCCCAACAAGCTCTGCATTATTAGAAATGACCAGATCCAACAGAGCTTCACCTCTAGTCGGGTCTTCCACAAACTGGCACATAAAATTTTCCTGCAACAGGTTGAGGAAATGTCTCCCCTTTGCAGTTGAAGCCGAACCATGACACCAATTAATATCCCGATAATTAAAATCTCCCATTATCACAACAGTACCCGCCTGTGCAGCCCGCTCCATTTGTTTATATATTTGACCTTCTATCTCTTCAGTTATATTGGGGGGTCTATAGATTACACCAAAAGTAATTTTTTCAGTGTTTACTTCCCTTTGTAATTCCACCCACAAGGTTTCAACCTCCTCACAGTCTTCACCCTCTAATGTCTCATTTACACTCACCTTCATATCGCTTCTCACATACAGACATACACCACCACCTTTCCTATTTGCCCTGTCTTTCCGAAACAGTGTAAAACCCTGTAGATTTACAGCCCAGTCATGTGAAGAGTCCAGCCATGTTTCAGCAACACCAACTATATCTATATCTTCTTCCAGTATTAAGGCCTCCAGCTCCCCCATTTTGCTTGCTAGACTTCTGGCATTTGTGAACATACACTTTAACTTGCCTTTTAAATGTTTCACTTTCACTATCAGAAATGTGATTATTTGACATTTGGGCCTTTTTATTTTCACTGCTGTTTTGTAACGAAAGGATCTCCTTATCTTGTTGCCTAGTCCTCTCCCCACCGTCTGTTTCTCCCCCCACCAATATAGTCTGACCCCTCTCTAACCTAACTACCCCTTTATTTCCTACATTGGCCTCCCTCCTCAGCCCTAGTTTAAACACTCCGCCACCCCAGTCATATATTATATAGATTCATTACACACAGAGTGATCTATATACAGCATTTTTTTTTCTTTTAATGATGACAATGGCTAACCGTTAATGAAGACCCAAAATTTTGTCTCAGAAAATTAGAATATTGGGTAAAAGTTTAAGATTGTAGACTCCCGTTGTCACACTCTAATCAGCTGATCAACACAAAACACCTGCAAAGGTTTCCTATGCCTTTAAATGGTCCAACAGTCCGGTTAAGTAGGCTACACAATCATGGGGCTGATTGCTGACTTGACAGTTGTCCAGAAGACCGTCCTTGACACCCTCCACAAGGAGGGTAAGCCACAAAAGGACATTGATAAAGAAGCTGGTTGTTCACAGAGTGCTGTATCCAAACATATTAATGGAAGGTTGAGAGGAAGAAAAAATTTGCTAGAAAAAGGTGCACAAGCAACAGGGATGACCGCAGCCTTGAAAGGATCTGGAGGAAATTCACAAGGAATGGACTGCGACAGTCAGTACTTCAAGAGCCACCACACACAGACGTATCCAGGATATGCATTCTTTGAGACAACGTCCGAAGCGTCGTACCTGGGCTAAGGAGAAAAAGGACTGGTCTTTTGCTCAGTGGTCCAAAGTCCTGTTTTCAGATTAAAGTAAATTTTGCGTTTCATTTGGAAATCAAGGTCCCAGAGTCTGAAGGAAGAGTAGAGGCATCAATCCAAGTTGCTTGCGATCCAGTGTGAAGTTTCCACAGTCAATGATGGTTTGGGGAGCCATGTCATCTGCTGGTGTTGGTCCAATGTGTTCTATCAAGTCCAGGGGCAACGCAACCATCTACCAGGAAATTTTAGAACACTTCATGCTTCCCTCTGCTGACCAGCATTATGGAGATGCTGATTTCATTTTCCAGCAGGACTTGGCACCTGCCCACACTGCCAAAAGTACCAATGCCTGGTTTAATCATTACAGTATCACTGTGCTTGATTGGCCCGCAAACTCGCCTGACCTAAACCCCATAGAGAATCTATGGCGTATAGTCAAGAGGAAGATGAGACACCAGACCCAACAGTTTGTGCTGCAGATAGCGTGCGCGCGTCCTCATGCATGTGCGCACGGCCCTTCGCTCGCACGTCGACATCACCACTCCCGCCGCCACGGAACGAGAAGAGACGAGGAGAAGAAGCAAAGGCGAGGAGGAGACGAGGAGATCTACTTACATCTGCCGTTGTGCGTGCGAAGTCTGTGTGTTCTCGCTGGAGAGAACACCGCGCTAGCTGTCCTGACACTGTCCGCAGCTGGTTGGACAGTGTCAGAGCGGAGACGTCACGACCCCTTGCATTTTAGTTAGAAATGCCCCATTGACTGTTCAGGGGCTCATTTACATATCGGGCGCCAAATATAACTGCACCGGTATGTAAATAAGGGAGGGAGTTAGAAAAATAATTTTACGTGAGACAGGGTTTGTGAAGCCTTTCCTATAACATGCTGCACTCCGCTGCATATGTTTGGGGAGGTAAAAGGTTCTCTTTGCTAGGAGCGGTCGGGGCGCACGGCGCTGCCGGGTCCCTTGACTGCCAACTATAAGATGCAGGGACTTTTTAGCAAGATTTATTCTTGCTAAAAACTGAGTCTTATAGTCCGAAAAATATGGTAGAATATTATCAAAAGGTTAATTTATTTCAGTAATTCAATTCAAAAAGTGACACTCATAAAATCAATAAACATTCATGAAACTATTAATTTCAATGTTCGTTTCCACATAGGGTAGGACAAACATACTTGAGGGGTATGTGGAAAGAGGTTGTCTGAAATCACAGTGGCAAATATAGCAATGATACATATTGGTTATTTTCAAAGTGATAAATAATACATAAGCTGTGTGATTCTTAAAGCGGCTCTGTCATATATTTATGCTGCTCCTTTTATTTATTAGGTAAATCGCTGTTGTTCAGGAGAATTTTGTTATACTTGCGGCACCCCAGAGCTGATGCTTGAGTCAGGTGAAATTCATATATTTACGCTCCCCTGCCCTCAAGCCGCTGCCTGACACATTTCTCCCTATGAATGTGTATAGGGTGAAATGTGTCAATCAGCGGCTGGGACGGACGTGAATATCATTGGACTTAAGCCTTCATTGCGTCCAGTGCACCACAAGTATAAAAATCATCAGTACATGATCTGTGGGGGGTCTGACACCTGGGCCCGGCACAGATCAGCTGATCCGGTGGCTCCATGCACCGTACGTACAAGCCAGAAGCAGTTGGCTCCGGCCACGGAATAGCGGCCGTACTGCAGCTCTTCTCCTATTCCAGTGTATAGGAGCAGACCTGCAGTTCTGAAGCACGGCCGCTATGCTATGTACGGAGCCAACTGCTTCCGGGCTCCGTACATCGCTTTATGTGCCACAACATCCGGTGGATAGGTCATCGGTTGTCAGAAGGTGGACAACCCCTTTAATTGATTTCATTTAACACATTTTTCATCTAGTGAAGCAGGAGGAGAGATTCGATTATAGGAGTCCAGGTGCCTTTTATGTCTTTTGCAATCCAAATTATATTTTACACAAACAAGGCAATGTTTTCTCTTGAACAGCATTGATACCGGAGTACCTACGTATTTAGCTGCCGTATGTTCACCTCCAACTCTTTTGACATGTCAGAACATAGCATTTAAGGTAATCCATGAGGTTTGACTGAATTAGTAAAGACACTGCAACTCTTGTGGTTTCAGTGTGAACTAACCCTGTCTGAATCGGGTTAAAAAAAACAGCTGAAATGGCCCCCCTCCCCTATTGGTTTCAATGGGAGGCAGAGGCGTGCTTTTTTCCAGGGCGGCTTTGGACATGTCCATTCTCAGCGCAGTTTCTGTCTCTGACCGCCCATTGAATCAATGGGAGGCAGAAAAAAACCTGCGGCACTTGTTTCCGAGTACTTTTTGCTGCGTGTTTTGTGCCTGCGGACCTTGCATTAGCTTCAATGGCTGCGGGCTAAAAACGCTGAGAAAACCCCAGAAAAAGTGTGCAGGCAGTTCATTCCCTTAAGGAATTCTGAAGCAGATTTTATTTATTTTTTGCCTGCAAAAACTCTGTATGAACAGGGCCTTAAGCTTAAAGTGGTTATGGATTAGAAAAACTTTTTTTTTTTTTTTTAATAACCCAGTGACACACATGTCTACAGATTATGTCTGGAATTGCAGCTCATCTTCATTGAAGTGAATGGAACAGAGCTACAATACCACACAACTTGTGGATAGGTGTAGCGCTGTTTTTAGAAGAAAACTGGTCTTCCTGGACAACTTTTTACTTTAAATTTGTAGTAGAACGTAAAGTACAATGTTCGTGAAAGGAGTTTTATAAAACCCCATTCCCACGTAGATGATTTTTCTGCTATAGATTATTCTGTCAGAACTCAGCCTTTGATTTCTGTTTCCCTGAATTATGCTGACGGCCCTCCTGTTGATATCAGTGACTTGTACATTATTCAAATTATTACCTAGATTGTCAGTGTATCTGCAAATTTTAAAAACTCTAAGGCTGGATTCAAACGTCCTGTACTTTTTGCAGAATTTTGAGCCGAAGCCAGAAGTTTTTTCAAAAGAAATGGGAAATATAAAGTTAGAATTTATTAATCCTCCTGGATCCACTTCTGGCTTTGGCTAAAAATTATGCGCGATGTGTGAATCAACCCTAAAACTTCATCAACTCCTTCATTTTAGAGATCCTAGCAGTTCACATCCTCCATTGATCTTCTTTTCTGACGTGTCTTAATGACCTAGAAACAATGAAAAAAAAACACACTTGATAAAGACCCCTAGTATGGGTCTATACGTGTTGTCACAATATACGGGTGCAAATTAAGATCTTCAGTGAAGTGAATGCTGCCAAAATTTTATTTTTTTTCCTTATTTGATATTTCAATGACCTGTCCATAGAGATTTAAACTTGTCATATCCTATACTAGTTCTTTGCTATTTCATATTTCACAGTTGTTATTTCTGTTCTTCTCTCCGCAGTACACGTGAAAGCCTGGCTTCCAATACTTCAAGTATTGTTGAAAGTAACAGACGGCAGAACCCGGCTCTCAGTCCTGCCCACGCTGGTGCTGGTCCAGCTTTTAACTTCCGAACATCTGCTGCAGAAACCACAACGTCGGATGCTGATAAACTACAGAAACCAGCTAACTGTTTGCAAGCTTCTGTAACTAGTGTTTGATAGCCGCTCAGCCTCAAATCTTGTTCTGTCTCATCCTCTACAGCAAAGTTTACTACACTGGGACCGATGTTTACATCTCTTTACAAGCAAGCCTCACATCCACAGTTTTTGTGTCTTTCTAAAACTGTGCTGCTAATTAGCCCAGGGGGCGATAACAAGAACAGGATACCAACTTTTTATGTATTATTGTTATTATTATTATTTTTGTTTTGTTATTTCTTTCTTGCGATCATTCCTTTCCATAACGTATAGCTCAGTAGAAAGTGAATAATGATTAGAAGTTAATATGCACATTATTCTTCATGTACATGTAACAGAGCACATTCAAGAGTCTAGACACTGTAATTTTTATTTTATTTTTACGGCGCTGTGCAGCATACAGCAAAGTACTTCCCTTAAAGCAGCGGCGCTCGGTAGACTTTGTAGATTTGCAGAACAGTTTTTATTCTGTTCGGCATTTATTAAAAATAGAGAGAAAAATATTTATTTTTACTAACACACAAATGAGACAAACCTAATTTTAAAAATCTATACATTCCTACGTAGTGCCCATGATCTTTAATGTAAAGAACCTAAATATTAGACCATATCACACTGCAAAAAGAATTGCTACAGCTATGCTTTTCATCTTCTGGCTATCTACATACACGTCAACGTGCTGTCACGTATACATATAAAATGTATTGGATGTGTTGTTCAGGGACCTGCATGCACTATACAGAATGACTGGTCCTCTCTCTAATAATACAGACTAGTTAAAAAAAAAAACAAGTATCACAAATCAAGCCCACAAACTCATCACAACAGGACAAATATAAGGGAACTTCTCAGTAGGGCAAGGTATTATATGAAAAGCAAGCATATTGTGTTCTAGCCATGCCAGGGGGCAGGACATTGGCAACTGGTTTTTACAAATGTGGCTGTAAATTATATTGTTGACACTGAATTCCGTAGTCATTCATATATATTCCTACTCAGAAAACATAATTAAACTTCTAATTAAATTACCACGTGCAAGGGCTAGTCTACACGTAATGGAATTTCGCAGAAATTCCGCTGCGGAAAAACCGCACCATTTCCTGCTGTTTTTACTGCAGAAAATGGTGTGGATTTTGCTGCGTTTTTCAAAATGCTGAGATGGTGACATCTCCTCTGAAAAACGCAGCAATTCTGTCCACTTTCTGCAGCAGGAATTGACATGCTGAGGTACGAAACATGCATCGCAGATCCGTTTCTGCTCGGCAATTTTTACGCAGCATGTGGATGAGATTTGTTAAATTTCACCCACTTTGCTGCTACTGTATTCTGCGTATTTTCCGTGCGTAATTCCAGACAGAAAATACGCAGCAATTTTCCTACGTGTGGACAAGCCCTAATTCTCAGACTATGAGGGGGGATCTTTATGCTACTTTCCTGGCATAAAAAATAAGTCACAAATTTTGGTGCACTCCATATTTGAGCTAAAATTTGCGACTCTTCTTCTATCGACTACATTAAAAAGTGGCATGGAAAGTGGGCAGGTTAACCAGAAGGGGGCCAGTAAATGTCCAACAAATATGTTTTCTAAAGACCGAAAATTGTAGCATAAATCTATGCCTACCCATAGCAGCTTTCATTTGTGTCTTTAGGACTTCCTGAGAAGCACCAAATTTATTAGACATGCGCCTCTTAGGCTATGTTCACGCCTGCGTCAGTGTGTTCCATTGTTCTGCTCCATCATAAACGGAAGCGTTGTTTCCTATGCACAACGGAGGCCGACTGAACCCATTGACTTTTTTATGGGTTCCAGCGGATTTCCGTCGAGGTGTCTATGATTTTTCCAGAAACAATAGCACAGCATGCTTCGCTAGTTCCAGCATCCCCTGATGACTCTGCGATGGAGGCACCGAACGGAGCCTCCAACGCAGATGTGAAAATTAGATCTCACAGCAGAATATTTTACACTGCTAAATAGACTGTGTATTAATGAGGCTGAAGCACCCAATTACAGGTGGTATTTCAATAGAGGTTGCAGCTAGCACCTCATATTGGCTATATGGATGTCTTTCACCATTGCTTTGCAGTGGGACAACCGGCTGGGTTCGAGGTGTAGGGTGTATCAAAATGCAGCCTGGCTGTATTATGCGTAGAAACACCGCTTAAGTCAGATGTACATGCAGTAGTATAGAAAACAGCTTGCTAAAGTTGATCACTCCAGATTACTTCATTAACATGCATATTTGGGGTTAAAAAAAAAAAATCTTTTTTTTTTTCTTCTTCCAGAAAAGGCTTCACTCTTCTATATGGGCTGTCTGGTATTGCAGCTCAGCCCCATTCACTTAAATAGGGAGCTGTATTAAGAGGTGTACTGTTTTAAGAAAAAAAAATAGTTTTTGTAATCCTGGAAAACCCCTTCAATCTTTATTGAAGAGGAAGGAGGCTGTGTGGCTTCCACAGGATAACCTAGGGGAGAAAAATGTAATATTGCCATGAAAATTAAACAAACCCAATCTAACTTACCACTGCAATCCACTTCATACCTTCATGCATGCCTGGCAACACTCCATATCCCTCAGAATGTCAACAGGATCCGCCATCATTCGTATTAGTCATGTATTTCCTATTATCCCCTTTCCTTTAACCATGTAACTTTGGTATTAAAACGCTGCTTCAAGTACTAGGAAGCCATCAGTGTTTAGCAGAGCTTTTCTATCTGCAAAGCTTAGATACATCCTTTTAATCACAAAACATAATCTAGAACAATACATTTTTCATGTCTCGATTTACACATTTTTATGCATGTATACCCAGCACTGCTGCTTTAAAATCCCATGGGAAAGGTTTTACTGTGCCAGAAATTTCTTAGTAGTACCAATAAAGTGGCAGTAGAGTGAGTGGCACCATGGTTATTTTGATAAATATTGCCAAACATGACATTAAATAGCAATTTGGATTTCTATATGTATTTAAAGGTTTTATAGTAACCTATTTAAATGTTTTCCCTGCTAAGTTTATAGTTTTGTTTCATCGGATAACTAGTTTTATTTGGCTGTTACACGGTCCTCTGCACGCTTCAAAGTCTAGCCTGTTTTTTACTGCACTCCTCTTGGGAGCTGAAAAAGTGAGAACCAGTCTGACAAACACTTTGTGGTGTTCAGAGCAGTTGTCACTTCCTTTCCCTCGCACAGTGTGAGGACCAGGTTACAAGAAGTTGCAATATGGCATCCACTGCAGAGCATTGTGGTACAACTTTTTGGATCCATGAAAGTTTTTCAAGGGGCAATAATTGAAAAATAAAAATTCCCCAGTTGTGCTCTAGTTATACATGGATGACTATTGCATCCTTGTATAAATAAGTTGCAAGTAGACATACTGTTACATCTGCAAAAACATATTTAGTATGGAAATCTGTTGCAAAAATTTTAGATGGGCGTGTACAAGCCAATAAAATGAAAGTGATCTGAATGTTCAAGGCCAATTTAGTAGATTTATTGTAGGGCCCCAGGCAAAAAAATAAGAACATTTCGGCACCTTTAGCTCCAAAGTATAAAAATTTTGGAGCCAAAATAATTATTTTGGGTTGTATTTGGGACCGTTTTAGTCTGGAGTCCTGCATTAAAGTGGTTCTCTTGCTTTGGCTGCGTCCACCAACATGATGCAAAGTTGAATACTTGGTCATCCAGCATACCCCCTATACTGATCCAGCTGTATGTGTATAGGGCCTTTTACTGTTGCCGAACTTTTTTTTTTTTCCTTCTACGTCCCTATATTTCCCTATACCAGTATGGATGAGCCTGTATAATATGTATCCTAGGACAACCAGATATCTTATCTTCAGCTGTGCAGATGGAAGCAGCCAACAGTAAACAACCCCTTTAATGAAAACATATGCCCTTGGGGGTCTTCGACCCTGATATTTTTTTTTTCTGTATTATCAAGTCCGACTACATGAAACAATTTTTTATTTTTTTTATTTATACATTTTTGTGAGCCCCAGAACTAGTGGGGGAAAAAATGTTTTTGTTTTTAATCATTTTAGTTCTCCTTTTAAATTTATATGTATGAAAAAAATGCAAGCCTAGCCTAGTAACCTGATTTCTTTCAAAAGGAAGGATATAATTTTTTATTATGTGGATTAGATTGTAATGCCTAAATTAGGCTTCTCAAAATAACATGATTTGTGATGGTGGATCATTAGAACAAAGCATTAAGTATGTTTGAACATTTGGACTTTCTCTTCACACAAAAATATGGCTTATCCATTTGTGATAAGAAAAAAAAACCCCATTGTGTTTTGTTTCACATTTCAAAAGTGGAGAAAAATGTGCAAAGTCAGGGTTAATGCGAATTTTTAATTTTCTCAATATGATTATAGAATGTTTCTATATTTGAAACTAGATGCTGGAATTTTTACAGGTTGGATGGTGTGAATATCTAGTTACTTTAGTAGAGTCCTAAAACATTGCTGCCCACTTACAGGCATGCCAGCTGGATACACCTTTGGGCCAGGATGACACCCACATTTTTATTCGTTTTTTGAGCCAAACACAGGAGTGGGCGCAAAAGAAAAAGGAGGCAACAGTCATTTCTTTATACCATTTCTTCCTTTTGGATCTACTTCTGGCTTTGGCTAAAAAAAACGGAGCCAAAAACTGCATCAAAACTACATGTGATCCTGGCTTAAAGTTTTTGGTGCCGATTCCCCACATATGGTAGCCAAGAATAATAATAGATTCCATTGTTTAATTGTATAATTCAACCTTGAATCACATGCTGACCATATAGATACAATCCTGGTCATGAACGTAGGTGGTCGGCTATGTTCTAGAACTTCACTTTCTCTGTAAAGATACCCTCCACATACCCACTAGTTGTTTGTTTTATATATTTTTATGTGGTGCTGTGTATCTAGAACAAAGTGGACTGATTTTATTGATCGTTCCTCGCTCCAACAAGAAAAAAAAGAAGCTTCTTAACATTTCGTAAATGTCTCTAGGTAAAGAGATGAAGGAATGTATCTCACAATATAGTAAAATCTTTGCTCTTAGAAAAGGATTGTGTTTTGCTGTACTGATAGACAACTTCATCTACTGAAGGGCACCTGTAGTTCATATTGCTACGTTCACAGTTGTGACTCATTTTTAGATTTAAAGTGTATCTGTCACCTACTCACAATGGAGGAAGCCATTTTCTGTTAAAAATTAGCTTTTTCTTTTTTTATTCTATAGATTACAGATACACTTTAAGCTGACCACATAGGAGAGAAAATTACATTTACTTTCGCTACTCATATGCTTTATTTAAATTTTTTGTGTTTTATTTAAAATATCTGAAATGGAGAAATTTGCTTTTAACACTTATGGTCCATTAGACTGAGCACCTGAAGTGCTAAGAGTTTCTTGTAGTAAAACTTCAAAGTGTAAAGGAGCAGAAATCTGAGAAGGGCAGCTGAGGACCTGGCTGTGTTCTTTTACACTGCCGGATCCATCTATGCATCTCTCTGGGAGAGCTGTGTATATTGATTTCTATATCTGCAGTTTTCCATGAGAGCTGCATATAGTGACGCGGCTATATAAACAAATGTCATTATGTCGTCGGCAGCAGTCCGTAAAGTCTGTCTTGTGGGCCGAGTACTGATGGGTTTTTATGGGAAACTTGTAACAATTCACATGCCCAGTCCAATAGACCTACAGTATTAGAAGTAAACCTCCCCTTTAAATGGGTGCTAGGTTGTCCGTTTTGGTAGACAATGGTTTTCAACAAGTCCATTATTATTTTTGGCAGACAAGATTTTAGATGGCTTTTCAAATGTCTCAAAATAAGCATTTTAAATGTACCCAGTACTAAAAGTAGAGACAATATGGCAATAATGAAATGACTATTTTGTAATATACTGTTACATCTTAGGTCCTTTTGACTACCCAAGTGAAATCCAGAATAACAATATGCAGTATTAAGATCTAGCGATCTGAACTTTTATATGATGGCCTGTATAGATAATAGTAAGCAGGTTACAATGTTACAAAAATCCAAGTACTGTCTACTGGTATTAGATTTTATTTTGGAGCTTGAGGCGTTCAGATACTGAGAATGCCCTATGTGCAGCCTCAAAACATCAACATAAATCTAATGGCTTTTTGCACACTTGATTCTTATTGTTGCTATAGTACATGTTGTGTTTTTTTGCTAATGTGTTTTCTTTGTTTTTTTTCTGTTTTTACATACAACTACCTCCACAACTTTTAAACGGCAGCAATGTTAAAGTATACTGTACAAAACAAATATTCTAATCATACGGAATACTCCATGATACTTTAATGTTTTTGTAAAATGAATCATCATTTTTCATGATCATGGTTTCTTTCCACAAAGACTACATCTTGGGTTTTTATAAGAAATGTATATTGTAAATTAAGGGCGAACAACAACCTTTTTTTTTTTTTTGTTTCATCATGGTTGGAACATTCACCAACACTTTCCGTTACAGCTGAAGGTTTCTTCCTGTTGTCACTTGGCCATTGCAAGTTTTCAGGGGCCAGTGACCTCCGTCATACAATTGCCAGCCTGACTTTCCTATGACGAACAAAGCCAGATCTTTCAATACTACCGATGAGTTGACTCCACTATGACATTGCTGTTTATAGATGAGACTTAAACTGAAAGAAGTCATAATTTCTTCAAGTCAGTGACTGAATGTGACTATTGCATTAGGGGAATAAAGTCAATACATACAAGGAGGACTTTACTGTATGTTTAAAAAGAATTTTGCAGCCAAGACTGCCTTGTATAAATGTGTTTGCACTGAAAAAAATAATAAAAAAAAAAATCTAATTCTCGGACTCTGGTTGCTGTAAAGGTCATCCAAATATGGATGTTCTGTTTATATTGTATAGAATTTCATATAAAAAATACAGTTCATGAGATGTCTTCCCTGACGTTACTGATTTCTAACAGCACATTTGTATCATGGTTTTTATTGTGTCGGTGTATCATATTGTAAAGGATGTTTTACCTGTCATGCTTAGCATAATAACTTAAAAGGAAAAAAGTTCACAGGGATTTTTTTGTAAACTTATATTCAAAAATCCCTTTCTATGTCAATATTGTGTCCATGTTGGTTCTGTAGTGTTGTGTGAAATATCCAATCTTTTTTTTCTTAAATTTTATTTTTTATTTTTTATTTGGATTGTGTTACTTTCTAAAATATTAAATAATGTTTTGGCTATATTATTTAAGTAAACAGACTTTTTGTGCTGCAGAGAGTCAAGCCAAAGAGTTCTCCTCCTATGGAAGGTGTTTTTTTCTGTAATATTTTAATTATTGACATCTTGTATCCTTAGCCATTATAGGCGCAGCGTCAACATATTCTAAAACTATATATAGAGTGTATATTCTGAAACTCTTTATCAGATGTATCCACTATATACTTATAGTAGATACATTTGATTTAATAGTCAGTGATATCTATATAGAGTGTGCACTATCTTTGGTTCCTGTATCCAATGGGGCTAGAGAATCAATAGCCTTCAAAAGGTAGTACACATGGCTTGGTCAGGCAAAAATCCACTCTGTACATTCGAGTAGCAGCGACGCTAAAACAGTGCTGTCTATAGAAGGGTATCTGGGATTTGGCTGATAACCATTAAGTAAGACTCCCTAAAGCAGAGCTTCTTAAGAGTTTTCTACTTGGGCCCCACCAGCCAGAACATGGTGATGCCTAGGTCTCACTTGTGGTTGAAATCCATTCCAAAATTACAAATATTGCTCAATTTATATTTGATTTTTCTCCTGAATTCAGTATAACATCAAAATAAGCACAAAATGTGTCAACTATGTTGCTAATGGAGATGTTTTTGGAGATAGGGAAAGGCCTGTGCAGCAGGAGAGATCAACATATGTTGACTCTTATCCAAATGACCTTGCCAGCGGCACCTCATGGTTTGAGTAGCAATCGAGGATAACTATTTTCCAAGTGTACTCACATTCTAGGGCCAGAAGCCAGTTAACCTATGTATGTTTCTTGGAGTGTGAAGTTGAACTTGCAAATCTAGAGCTTTAAGACTAAAGTGTCAGCCACTAGTCAGATCAAGTAGAAAGTTGTATCCTTAACAAGACTTCGACGGGTTTGAGGACCACTATTAATCAAAATCTGCTGCACAGGGCCGTAGCAAAAGGCTCATGGGCTCTGGGGCAAGAATTCAGCGTGGACCCTTCTACCCCTCCCCAACATCACCCGACCCCTGTGCGTACCTATGCCTAGCCACCTTGCCCAACAGCCACCATAGATGCCCCCACTGTATTATGCTTCCCATAGCTGCCCTACACAGTATAATGCCACCCTTAGCTGCCCCTGCACAGTATAATGCCCCCCATAGCTTCCCACGCACAGTATAATGCCTCCCATAACGCCCTCCACACAGCATAATGCCTCCAATAACTCCCCTCCCACAGTATAATGCCATCCCCCCTACCATAGCTGCCCCACAATAAAAATGCAATAAATGGCAAATGGGTACTAGGGAGGCACTGAATTCTATGCCCATTTGTCATTCGTTGCGCTTTAGTTCTGCCATTTCCCTCTTTAGTTCTGTTCAGTGCCCGGGTGCCCCCATTTAATCGCTTAAAGTCCACATTGACTGCTTTGTACTTGTACCTCGCTGCTGCCACTCAACCTGGATTTGCAGAGGAAGAAAAGGCCTTCTACAGTGTCCTGTCTAGCATACTGACTCCTGAGAGCGAAAAGAGACTGGCGTGATTATGTCATTGCACAAATTTATATCACTATTTAGGAAATGAGTCACAAGACGGAGCTGCTCAGAAGGTCTCCGCCTAGCAGAGAGATGGGGGTGCGCAATGTAAGTTGATCCGGTGTCGCTCCTCCTTACAATCTGGCGCCCTGTGCGAAGTAAGATTTGCACAAAGCTAAGGCCGGCTCTGCCTGCTGCATATCTCCTGGAACCACTGGTCTAATGCAGTACGTACTAGATGATATTTCCATCAGGCAAAATAGCTCTTCTACCAAAAGAGACCTGTGTGTGTGTGTGTGTTGTTTTTTTTTTTTGGCCCCTTCCCTTAAACACCACCGTCTCTGTGTAATAGTATCCCTCTATGAGATTGAAAACTCCTACACTTCAAGCCCTAAAGGTTTGGTTTTTCAGTGAGTGCAGAGTCTCTGAAGTGTTAAAAGCAATGCAATAACCAGATATACTGGATTACTAAATTAATCGTGGCATACACTAATGATATATAAAAATAAAATAAAAAATTTGTTTTAAAGATCAACAAACATACACAATAATCTTGTTTATTTTAATTCTACTCATTGCAGATTTATTGAAAATCTTGCCAAAATTTAAAGGTACGAATAAAGAAGATTTTAGTAAGGCTAAAGATACGGACTGAATTGCTCTGATCAAAAAGCACTAGGAATGTGTTCACACAAACCATTTTTGTTTAGAATCCATGCTTCATCTGATCTTAAATGTAGTAGTGTCCCCCCCCCGTCGTCGTCGTCCCCCCCCCCCCCCGGAGTAATATGAAAACTGTTTATACATGAGACTTTTCAGAGACTTTTTATGTAGTGATTGAGATGGAAAAGTCTGGCTTCAAATAATCTCAGTGTAGCCCTCTCTTTAAAGGGGTTTTCCCATAATCAATATTCATCAATTATCCGCAGGAAATTATCCACGATAAATATCTGATCTGTGGTAGTCCGACTGCTAGTCTGATCCATTTATTTCTATGGGGCTGCTGAAGATAGTATATCGGCAGCCCCATAGAAATGAATGAAGCGGTGGTCGAGCATGCGCACTACAGCTTCCTATGGGGCTTCCAGGAACGGCAAGTGAAGCCTGTTCTCGTGATCGGTGTGGTCCCAGCAGTCGGACCGATCAGATATTTATCACCTATTCTGTGGACAGGTGATAAATAATGATTATATGAAAACCCCTTTTAATAGATCAGGCTTCATATTGAAATACACTCTGTTTGATTCAGCCAGGACACACAAAATGAATGAAGCAGCAGGATCGTGCAGGCACTAAAATATATCCATTACATTGTACAGTACTTTGTTCAGAATTTCAGTGCACATTACTCACTGATAATTCTGCACCAAATACGCTATGTGTGAACATATCCTAATGTGATGACGTCACCTATTCTGTTGCTTAGCTACACCAACGCATTTTTTAAAATGTTTTTAGCAGGGGCATAGCTAGAGGGACAGGTGGGGCACTTGCCTCTGACTAAGTCAGGTGAGGAGGGGGGCTGCAGGATGAGGGCGTCTGGATGTCTCCTGACTGAACAATTAAGTTAATGCAGCCGGGGCTTCTTACTGACTATTGTTACTTAAAGAGGCTCTGTCACCAGATTTTGCAACCCCTATCTGCTATTGCAGCAGATAGGCGCTGCAATGTAGATTACAGTAACGTTTTTATTTTTAAAAAACGAGCATTTTTGGCCAAGTTATGACCATTTTTGTAGTTATGCAAATGAGGCTTGCACAAGTCCAAGTGGGTGTGTTTAAAAGTAAAAGTCCAAGTGGGCGTGTATTATGTGCGTACATCGGGGCGTTTTTAATACTTTTACTAGCTGGGCGCTCTGATGAGAAGTAACATCCTCTTCTCTTCAGAACGCCCAGCTTGTGACAGTGCAGATCTGTGACGTCACTCACAGGTCCTGCATCGTGACGGCCACATCGGCACCAGAGGCTACAGTTGATTCTGCAGCAGCATCAGCGTTTGCAGGTAAGTCGATCTTACCTGCAAACGCTGATGCTGCTGCAGAATCAACTGTAGCCTCTGGTGCCGATGTGGCCGTCACGATGCAGGACCTGTGAGTGACGTCACAGATCTGCACTGTCAGAAGCTGGGCGTTCTGAAGAGAAGAGGATGTTACTTCTCTTCAGAACGCCCAGCTAGTAAAAGTATTAAAAACGCCCCGATGTACGCACCTAATACACGCCCACTTGGACTTTTACTTTTAAACACACCCACTTGGACTTTTGCAAGCCTCATTTGCATAACTACAAAAATGGTCATAACTTGGCCAAAAATGCTCGTTTTTTTAAAATAAAAACGTTACTGTAATCTACATTGCAGCGCCTATCTGCTGCAATAGCAGATAGGGGTTGCAAAATCTGGTGACAGAGCCTCTTTAAAGTTTGAGGGCATGTATTTGCAGTAGCTGTAGATTTCATTTGTACCATATTTGGGCACATGACAACTTTTTGATCACTTTTTATAAATTTTTATAGGAAGCGAGGTGACCAAAAAATAGCAATTGTTGCCTTGTTTTTTTTAATGTATTATGTTTTTTTTTTTTATGGCACTCACCATTTAAATGACATGTTAATTTAATTTGACGGGTCAGCATGATTACGGTGATACAAAATTTATACTACTTTTGCATAAAAAAACAAAACTTATTTTTAAAGAAAAAAAATGTTATACATTTTTTCATTTTTCAGTCTAGAACGCTACGTAAGTAGGGGATTGCTTTTTGCTGGACTGGCTGTGACTTTTATTGGTACTATTTTGGGGTATATGCGACTTTTTGATTTTTATTCCATGTTTTGGGAGTCAAAGTGACCAAAAAACAGCAATTCTGTCACCGTGTGACATAAATAATGTGATAATTTTAGGTCATTAGGGCTGCAACTTTTATTTTATTTTTAGTCCCACTAGGGGATTTGAAGGTCCAACTGCCTGATCGCTGTTATAATGCATTGCACTACACAAGTTTATAGCTATCAGTTTTACACTGACAGGCATCCTCTGACTTTACTTGCCACACTTATAGGAGTTGTTCTGGCCACAGGACCGTTTGTCATACCGATCAGCTGCGGACTCCTTAGTCTGCCTGTGCGTCTAGGTGATATTGTTACTTTAGGTGGCACAGAAGGACCACTATTAGTTTTTGTTGCACAAAGGGGAGTTATTACTTTTGGGACAACATTACTTATTATTTTGGGGTGGGCACAATGGGGGAATTATTACTGTGTGGGGACATTTTTATTTGTGGGACACAAATGGGGATCCTATTACTGTGTAGTGGGCACTGAGAGGAGCTTTTGGGGTTGCAGCAGGATAGGAAGTTTGTGTGCAAAAACACTTTTGCAACAGCACTCTGCGAGTGCCTAGACCACCAAACGCACTGTATAGATTCTAAATTGCATTACTGCTATGTTCACTATACTTACAAATGTGAGGTTCGTAGCGCACATTTTAATCAAATTGTGTGGGCTCACTTGCCACGGCAAGACTACCTCTTTTGAGTGGGTCGATAATCTAAACAGACACCTTTCTCCTGGGCCTAAGCCTGCAAAATGAACTTCGGTTGCGTAGGAACAACTTCACTATTATGAAATAACACCTTTGCACAAGTGGGAGGAGTTCACAGCCAAAACATTTAGGCAGCCACCACCAAATACACCATAAAAAACAAACACAAAGTTGGTCAGCACATCTGTAACGTCTATGGCCGCGGACCGTCGTCCTGACACCCTCTGATGGCCGCGGCCATGGACGAGTGAGTTCCGGGCAGCATCCCCCTCCTGGGAGACGCTGGTACTCACTTCCTCGTTCAGACTGTCTCCCGCAGGGTGCCCGCGCGTGCTCGGCCTTAAAGGGCCAGTACGTGCACATTTACAGAATAGCTGCAATTAGCCCAGAATTCCTCTGGACTTTAAAAGGGGCTCTGCCCTCTCAATCATTGCCTGAGCGTTGTTGTGTTACCCTAGTTTGTCCTTGCAAATGTTCTCCTAAGTGTGTTCCAGCTCCCAGTGTTTCCCGTTGCCGCCTCCTGTACCTTGTATCCCGTGCCTTCAAGAGTTGGATTTGTGTTGTGCCCTCCGCTGCATCTACTGTGTCGCACCCTGCCGGGTGTCTGGCTACTGCCTGAAACCACCGCTACTGTCTACATTGCCTCAGGTACCCTTTTAGAACTATAGATATTGCATATATACCTGTTCAGCCAGCTGCTATCCGACTACGCGGTACGTCCCAGTGGGTCCACACCCCACACAGTGACAACATCCCAATACAATTACATAAGTTTGTGTGCAGAGACGATTTTTGGCTGAAAGTTTTCATTGTGGACTGGCCCAGATAGAGAAGAAAAGGAAAAATGAATGACTCCAATCAGAGAAGACGTCACCTGTGAGTCTCTGAATGTAACTGTATTCACTTTTCTCCATGTAAAATTAATATCAGATCATTATTTGGTGACTGCGATATTGATTCCGTCAAAACAACGGAACCCTGTCACAACGGTGACCAACGGAAACCATTAACAACGTTTCCGTCACCATTGAGATCAATGGTGAGGGAAACGGAAGCTAAGGTTTCAGTTTGCCTTTTCGCTGAGGGGTTAACCTGACGGAAATCTCAGACGGAACCCCTCAACGTAAGGGCAACGCTGATGTGAACAGACCCTAAGAAATTCATATGGAGTGATTAATTCAAAGCTAATTTGTTGCACGTCTGTAACATTCCCTGGAGCAGCGATTACCTTCTTAAGATAATGATACATCCTGGCTCTAGCAAGCTAGACTGCAATCACAAAATGAATGAAGTAACATGTAATGATTAAAAAGAAGTTAAACTAAAATAATGAAGCCATTAATTTAAATTTTGAAACTTGGAGAGTAACGGAGACAGGCATTGGATCTTATTGCTCGCTTTCTTCGCCTTGGCAGCAGCGGGCTCAAAATTCTTTTGGAATTCAGTCCAAATGTCTTTGATCTTTGACAAACGTCTACCACGCCAGGTTTCAGAGTCTGGGTCATGATTTGAAGAGGAATATTCATCCACGACTGTCATAAAAGGAGATTTACAGAAAGAGTTGGAAACGTGGTTGTTATGTCAGCCCAAGGTAACATATTGGACCAGTTATCTTGATAAGCATTAATGTAGATTTGAAGATATTGCTCGGTGTGTAGGGGGCGTGATGGCATGACGTAATCATGTACCACCACTTGCTCGGCCCCCACTGTCTCTCATGGATCGCTCTGTCAGGGTCTCGCTGCTCGCTCTATTTAAAGGAGCGTTGTGAGTGGGATGTTTTAAGCAACCCCGCATCTCCTCTGCCCCTCCTGTTAGTTAGATAAATGTCTGGCCGCACCACAGTCTCTCCACTCTTGCCTTTTATCCTGCCTGCTGGGTGTTTGGCTGCTGCCATATTGGTACACTATACTAAGCAGGTCACTACTCCTACTTCTGCTGTTACCACTTTACTTCTGCTGATCCTACATTGCTGCTGCTTCATTATTTTCACCTGGCTGCCATGCTGGCTGATTATTGGATCTATCACCTCCACTGCCACTGATGGTTGATTCCTGATGATTGACCACCAATACTAGTATCGAACCGCAGAGTCTGCTGATATAGCTGGCTATAATCGTGGGTCCCATATGTGTGCTTGAGCTTGGATACAGCCTGAATGTGCCTGGCCAAGGAGCTTTGACTTTTGCCTAATATTGCCTATATTGCTGCTTCTGCTGACAAGCTGAGTTTGAACTTTTTATTTCCGATTTTGTTTTTTTTATTATGCAGTACCTTGGGAGATAAGACCATTGTGGCACGGGGCCGGGATAAAAGTTTCATGCAAATGGACTTGTTTGTTCTCCTTGTAGTTTGGCATTAAGTACAAGCTTTTTGTTTAAGTGTATCCTCCCTGTTAATGTTTGGGAGAGGTGTGCTGGAGACCTTGTGGAGAGCCTAGGATAGCAAGGCACTGGCATGGCACCTTAATCATTGGGTGGTGGATCTCCTAGAGATAAAAGCACTAAGTCTCAATCGTAATGTAGAATGGATAAATTCTGGAAATCACCTCAGGCCTAAACCCGATTTGCTCAGAAATATCTAGGTGTGGAGTCCACACAGGAACCCCCACGATGCAGTGGATTGGGCTCCAGATATGCGGCTTTGGAGGGTGAGCAGGAAGTAACTGCCTGGTGATATTATTGACGTGATCTTGGTAAAGGTCAAAAAAAGCAACGCCGCTTTGGTTGCCCTTAAAGCACAAATTGGTGCAGTTCAGAGTGATATCTCCTTAATCTGAGATGACTTAAACAAAACGCGTGATCGTATTAAAGACGTAGAAGGAAAAATTTTGTTGCTGGTCGAGGAATCAGGTGCCGTTAAAAAGAAAGTTAATAAAGTTATGGAAGAAAATAAGGGTCAAAAATAAAATTACTTACATAAAGGATAGGTCGAGAAGATCAAATATCCATATGAAGGGCTTCCGAGATGGTTCTGAGGGAAATCATGTTGGTGCGTTTGTGTCAAAATGGCTGCTTGAATTGGTTGGGGCAGTGAGAGGGGGCGGGGCAGCTGGTCCAGTGGATTGAGAGCTGTTTTTTTGGCAGATCATGAAGGGGGGCGTTGGGGGGGGGGGTTGTGGGTGGGAAACAGATCCAAGGTTTGTTTTTATTTCAACCTATTCCAGATGGTTCCCCAACGCTCTTCTCTTTTTTTTTTCTGCATCTTTGCATTTGATACATTGACTAGAATAGTTTTGTAGAATGTAAGAGGGTTAGGGAAACGTATTAAGAGATGCACTAATTTTTAATATAATGAACAGACATCTTCCTGCAATTATCTGTCTTACGGAGACAAGTGTTGGAAGGGTCAGAAGAAAGTGGGCTCAGAAAGAGTTCTCCTCATATGCCCGGGGGTGAGTGTGTATATTCAGAGGTGTTAAATTTAATATTTCAGATTCAAGGGATGATCCAGAGGGAAGATATGTATTTTTGTATGGTAAACTGGAGTAAGTGGTCTGTATCTTGGCTTTTGTTTACATTCCCCCTCCATTTTACATCACCATCCTAAATCAATTACTGAAATTTTTGGTTCAAAAAGATTATTGCCCTACTTTGATCGTGGGCAATTAGAATTGCACCATTGATGAACGGTTGGATAGGGTGACAGTAGTGGGTGGGGGAGGAAGGGAGGAAAGATGGGGGCTCTTCCGCTCTGGCTAAATTTTGCACTGAAACAGGATTTTTTGATGCTTGGAGAGTGAAGTATGGGGACAAACAAAGTTTCTCCTGTTTTAGCCGCACATATAAATCTATGTCGAGATAACAATGGCTTTGTTGATTGCGCTCAAAAAATGAAATATGAACCAAACACTATCTCAGATCACTGTTTTGTTATTATGGTCTTGAAAACTATAGGGTGTAGGGGGGGGGGGGGGTAAAAAAAAACCTCTGTTTAGACTGACCCCATACTGGCTTGCTCTATTGGATACAGATATGCTTGAAAATGTTCACAGGGAAATTGCACTGTTTTGGAAGGATAATGTGAACTCTACCCATATTTATATTATTTGGGATGCATTAAAAAGCTTATTTGAGGGGCTTGTTAATTAAAAATATCAGCTCTCTCAGAAACAAAAATATTGAGACCGCAGCACACTTTCTTTGTGGCATTAAAAGAGTATAACAATTTCTTTATTCCACCATATGCAATGTTAAATACTTTTGTGTCAAAAAAGACAAAAGTATAGTAGGTATGATACCTTTATTGACTTACCATAAAAGTTCTATATGCGGCTTTCAGAGCGCAGAGGCCCCTTCGTCAGGCAATTTACAAATTAATGAGAAAAAAAACAACATTTAAGATGTTACACAAAGACAATTAGTACATGAGGTGACACATCATTAAGATAAGCCGGGGCAATAAAACTGAGGTTATAGGGGTGATGACTTAGGAGTTAAGGCATCTGGAGTCAGTCTGATGGGAGATGTGACTTGTGTCCATATATTGGCTCATAAATCCAGGTGTTAGATTGAGGCCTTGTGTCAATGACTGGAATTTTATCATCAGCTTGAATTCCCAAATTTTTCTTTCTCTGTTATTTTTAAAATGACCCTTCAGAATGAGTACCTTTAAATCTTCCAAACGGTGATCAGGTCCAGAGCAGAGTTTTCCCACGGGTGTATCCACCTCCTGTTTTATTGTATGTCTGTGAAGATTCATCCTGGTTTGTAATTTTTGTATGGTTTCTCCAATGTAGATTCCTTTATCGATGCACCTTGTACACAGGATCATGTACACTACATTGGAGGATGTACAGGAGAATGTGGCAGTGATTTTATAGTCCTGTTAGGTGTTTGGTATGTGGATGATGTTTGATAAGATGTTGGTACAAGTCTTGCATTTTCTACTGTTGCAAGGAAAAGTGCCAGTCTCTGATGATAACGAGCGGTACTTCTGACCAGGAGATTCCTTAGGTTTGGTGGCTGTTTGTATGCAAGGAGAGGTAAATCCAGGAATATTTCCTTCAGTTTATGGTCTTTGTTAAATATGGGTTGGAGATCAGCAGCAATTTTCCTCAAGATGTTCATTTCGGTGTTGTATATGACCACTAGCGGCACCCTGCTGTTGTCTTCCTTCTCTTTGTACTCCAGGAGATTGCTCCTTGGAATTCTTGCTGCTCTGAGGATCTGATCAAATACAATCCGTGAATGGTATCCCTGTTGTTGGAATGTATTTCTCAGTGATAGCAGGTGGTGTTTTCTGTCTTCACTGTCTGAACAGATTCGTATGTACCGCAGTGCCTGGCTGTAGATGATAGATATCTTTGTGTCTTGGATGAAAGCTGTTCCATCTCAGATATGCTGGACGGCCTGTAGGTTTATGGTAGATTGTTGTTTGTATGGTATCATTTCTCATGTATATAGTCATTTACCATAACATACAATCACGTTTCGACCCTAGATGTGGGTCTTTTTTGCTTGAAAAAGACCCACACCTAGGGTCGAAATGTCGTCGTAAACGTCAAAGTCATTCAGGAAAGGGAAAACTATTTTCTGAAGCGGGTCTTGGATGCGGAGAAGGCCTTCCTGGCAGATCAAACAAGCATATTGGGAGATTTTGAATGAGAAACAGAAGGAGCAGGAGGCATTTTATTCAAAAAAAATCCCAACATAAAACATTATTTGCTGGGCAAAACTATTTCAGTGAGGCAGGTAAACTGCTCTCCCAAGCTATTAATAATTAAAGACCCTCGAATAATATTGTGTGTATTAGATGTCAGAATTGGTTTATCATAGGGAGGAGGTCAAGGGGAGTTTCAAGAATATTTCTCAAGTTTGTATGGATCTGCCACAGGTATAGACCCCACTGCTTTCGATAGGTATCTTGCCCAGATTCCATTCCCGGACCTCTGTAAGGAGGGAAGGGAGATGCTTGATGCCCTTACATTGATTGAGGAACTGAAAGAAGCATTGCTCTCCTTCTTGGGAAATTCTTCCCCTGGAGCGGATGGATTGCCTTTTGAAATCTACAGAAAGTTTGGGGATGTCATTTTATCTCTGTTGTGGGAAGTATTAAAATCGGCAAAAAATGAGGGGAACCTTTCAAAATCAATGTTGGAAGCCATTATAGCGCTTATCCCAAAAAAAGGGAAAGATCCAAGCGACAGGGATGCTTATACACCTATATCCCTCCTTAACACCGATATCCAGTTATATGCGAAAGTACTGGCAAACAGGCTTAAAAAGGTAATAAATTCTATAATCCATGATTATCAAAATGCCTTCATCACTGATAGGAATGGGGGTAATAATATTCGTAGATTGTTTGTTAATATACAGTTGGACCAGGGTGGAACGCGCTCCATCCTGTCTTTAGACGCTACTAAGGCGTTCAACAGGGTGGAGTGGGTTTTGCTCTGGAGGGTTATCACAAAATTTGGGTTTGGAAGTAATTTCATAGATATGATGAAGGTGATGAGTCAGTGTAGGTGGAGCTTTATCCCAGTCTTTTGAGCTCTTTAGAGGAACTTGTCAGGGGTGTGCCCTTTCTCTGTTCTTGTTCGCCATATTTATTGAAACTTTGGCGATCCTAATAAGAGAGGGTAAGTCTATTTCTGGATTCGGATGTGTCGGGGTTACATAGTTAGTACAGTTGAAAAAGACACATGTCCATCAAGTTCAACCAAGGGATGGGAAAAGGTGGAAGGACGAAACAAAAATTCTACACATTCACATAGGAGCTGATATTTTTTTTTTCTGGGAAATTATCCAACTCTTTTTTTAAAGCCATCTACTGTAGCTGCTGTGACCAGCTCCTGTGGTAGATTATTCCACATTTCTCACAGGAAAGGCTTGTTGCCTCTGCAGATTGAACCTTTTTTTCTCCAGACGGAGGGAGTGCCCCCCTTGTCTTTTGAGGGGGTTTTACATGGAACAGGTTTTCACTATATTTCATGTATGGGCCATTCATATATTTATATAAGTTAATCATGTCCCCCCATTAGTCATCTCTTTTCAAGGCTACATGGATTGCATTATTTTTATCTTTCCTCATAACTTAGATTCTCCATGCCCCTTGTAAAAGGGCTGGTGCAATGGTGGATTTCACCTACTTGTGTCTCCCACCATTACTACCTCCTCTATTATCAGGGTCGCTAGGTTTATGCCTAGTTCCCCTACCTTTTCCTTATACTAACGTAAATCTACTTGCTTTGCTGCTACTCAAGCGTATACGACTGAGTAAATACAATTGTATAGTAAATAAAGGGTAATATTTATTAATAAAAAGAATCACACTTACATATAAAATACACCAAACACAGAACACCGTAACTGATCACTGTATAGTATCAGTACACCCCAATACACATAACACGTTAATATATACTGAGTATACTCACACTATACGTAGTACAGTATAAACACCGTATCACAAACCTAATTATACCGCCACCCACTTACCTAAACATACATAGAAGTTGCGTTACAAAACACATGCACATGCTCACTGTTTCTGTCCCACTCCCACCTAGCAATAACTATCCCTGTACACTAAGGGTTAATAGTAAGGGTCACTAGGGACAGCAAGGGTTACCAGGGACAGCAGGAGGATAAAGGGTTAACAAGGGGAATGGGTTGCTGTGTAGCAGGTAAATGGTGGGAAAGGGTTAAACAGGTACCAGGGGATATGGGAATGTGCAGGTAGAGGAGCTGGAGAGAAAGGGTTACTTAGGGTGTATAGGGGAGAAGATACTTCGCATGTGGCCCAAGTTGGTGTGGTCTCTCTGGAAGGGCCATGAGGCAAGAGCAGACCAGGAGGGAAGGGGAGTCCGTTGGGAGCAGGAAATAAGAGAGAGAACTTTGGGACTGTTTGTCCTTTTAAACCTTCCCATGCACATCTGTGTGACATCACATGCTCATGCACGTGCAAGGGGGGAAGGACATGGGCTTATGGCTATCTCATGGAATACCATTACCTATTGAGAAAGGGGGGAAGGGCAGCTCGTGTGAATGCATTGGATGTGTCTAATTTCTTCTCCCCCAGAGGGCAGAGATACACACCCAACTAATATCTGACATAGAAAACACTTCTCATTACAATCCCCCTGTTGTCGGGAACACGACAATGAAATTTGTGGAAGTGTTTTTTCTGTATTACCCCCTCAACCTTGTTACTGGTAATGGTCGTAGATGGAATGAAGTGTAATTTTGGATATAGGTACTCCGGTCATCACTTATCGCCTCAAGGACACCTTCCTGCCAGTCCTCAAAGTTAAAAGTCCATATAAACGCAAAGTCTATAACAAAACTCAAAGTCCATAGAACGAAGCTGGAAGTCCATAGAAACTCAAAGTCTATAACCAACTCAAAGTCCTTGATCTTCTTTCGTGGATCTTGATCTTTCTTATGAATCTTTTCCTCTTTAGCGGCGTCAGCAGGTCTTTCCAGCAGCCGATCCCATTTTAGTATGACGACCCGTGTAAGGTTACTTGCGCCCTCACACAGTCAGCCTTGGAATGGCTTAGCCCGCCTTTCGACAACCTTTGTACGCAATCCGTTATCTTTCAAAATCTTTTCAGTATCTTGATTGAAGATAAAACAATCTTTGTGGGCCAATATCCATGTCTCTATCACGGCAGGTTAACATCCCTGAGGAGGAGATGATGTCTTGGTACCTAGCTATCTAATTGTGGGGCGGAACATTCTTCCATTTCCCCTCTACCTAACATTCAATCCATCATCTTATGAAACATACCAGTTCTTAGGTTGAGGGGGCAATTACCTACAAGTGTGGGTGTGTGTACCTTATCTGTCCCTAAGGGTTCCTACACACTACCCAATCATACATACAAAATGTAAAATAATCAAACATACAAAAATATTCGCCCCAAACCATAGGTATATGTCCATATAGAGACTCATGCTCAAACAGCATCTCTCACTACTCCTCCATAAACACATGCAAATGATGTGACTACAGGCTGTAAATATATGCCCGTCTCCACGTACGTACGTACGTACGTACGTACGTACGTACGTACGTACTCACTCGCTGTGGGACGGGCACGTCCTCACTGAGTATGCTTATGTTGCGGACACATATCTTTACCTATGATGTCTATATGTACACCTTGAAAGTTTTTGTATGACACATTGATTCATATTACATTACACAAATAAATATAAATATATATATATATATATATACACTTACACACACATAAACTTGACTATTACGGGTCGCAGGACAGTATTGGTGTTATGTCCTTAGTCCAAGTTCATGCTTTTGCGCCTGACCTAGTTTACTTGGTCGACAAGTCCTTTCACCCATCAGTACTATCACAGGGTGGATGAGCAGGTTGAAGAAGAAAATTGCTTTGGGGTTGTACCCAAACAGGCTCTCCCATCAGGACACCTCTGAGTCTCTTTTCAGGGAATGGAATGGAGGCTCGATTCTCAGACTCTTTAAACTTCTCCACGATATCCTCTACCTCACTGAACTCGGGATCATCTGGAGTCTTACAGGAGCATCTGAGCAGATATCGAGCCTCTACTCAGGGGTGACTGGAGTTCTTCCATTCTGCTACTTCGATACCTGTGATAATACAAAAAGGTAAAAATGCTCCTTGGAGGAGTATTCCTCTTCCGGTGCAATTAGTCACACAGATGGTGTAGTAAACATATTGCACTCGGTACCAACACCAATACCCTTGACACATGTATCTTAAGCTTGAAGAGGGTATTGGGTTGACCTTCATCTCACAGGTCCCCTCAGTATCTCAACACTGGTGTCTAACACCCGGTCCTAACTACCTTGGCAGAGGATCGCATCCTCCTTCTTCCAACATCCATCTGTGCAGACAGATATGGATGGCTGCCCTTATAGTTTAGGATATCTGAGGGGAGCTATAGATGAAGTACCATTTTGTGGATCTTCACAATTCTCATGTTTGTGGAACTATATCCCTGTCTTACCAAACCCATTATCTTAAAATCAAGATATGGGTGTAATGCCAGGGTTACCTCCCCCTGTCAACCTTTCCTAAAGGACCACTGCAGTTAAACACAAAAGAATCAGCCGTACTGTTATTTGTTGTATTTAATTGCACTCGCATTAGGCCTCAGATGAAGTTGTGTTACCTGTCTGAACCCCCCAGGTCTAGGTGCACAGAATAACATAAAATACTACACCGTGAACTTATGTTACCTAATCGCACTGCTCAACCTGAGTTCACAGTATGATAACAACTCCAACGTTATCCTAATAGACAGCAATTAAAACATTGGGCGCAAATACACCACTATCCAATGGTTGATTCTCCAGTTGTTTTCCTAGAGTGGTTTTCTAATTATGCATTATAATATACAGGCAACACCCATATAGTATAACTACATAACTACTGATAACCAGGTATACACCACAATAGAATCTGTGAAGGAGCCACAAAAGAAAACACAATGACAACAAAAGAACTGGGAACAATCAACAGACCATAAACACACAGTACAGACATCAAAGAGATAACACCTAACTGTGAACATGTAAATTATGGCCTACTTCAAATTCACAGCTGAATTCTAAACCAGTTGTGGTTCGTTATTCAGATCTTTGAACACATGGTTTAGCAAATGTGTGGAGGAGATTGTCATGTAGCCATTTTGTCCTTTCCAAAATCCACAATGTGATGTAATGTGGCCATTTTCTATTGCTTCATTACTAGGCTTTCCACGGTTGATCATACCATGGCAGTTTCTAGCAATATGTCCCATCTGACCACATTTAAAACATTTAACAGGACCACATTGCTTAGTACTCAAAGATTTGCAGTACTTCGCAATATGACCTGCGCCAACACATGCAAAACATTTAACAGTACATGCTCTGCTGGACTTAGGGCAGTCACCAGTGCATGATCTCTTAAAGTTCTACATGGCTAGGGATGCACTTCTGATTATCGTACGCTTACATTTGCGTAACACTTTCGTAACAATGTTACCTTCAGGTTTCTGGATGCGATCATGATTTGGGACATCTGATCCATCACTCTTTCTACTCCCCTCTTTTTGCCCTGTAGAGGGCACACTTACAGCACAATCAG
Source organism: Rhinoderma darwinii (assembly GCF_050947455.1). Lineage (NCBI taxonomy): Eukaryota > Metazoa > Chordata > Amphibia > Anura > Rhinodermatidae > Rhinoderma > Rhinoderma darwinii. The sequence continues at coordinate 91,319,713 of NC_134687.1, read as the reverse complement.
GCCTTGAAAAAGACAAGGCTGGTAACATTTTTGAGAAATCTTTTATGATGTTTTGCATACTGGCACCCAATTGTGACCTAGCAGCAAGCTCATCATTCAACTTGGCAATGATGGCATCCGTAGATGCCACTTTAACCTTAAACGCATTGATCACAGCATAAGACCCAGTCAGCTGTGCATCAATATCATCACCACGATTTCTCAAATCTATCACCTGCGATTCCAGCATGCAAATTTGCTTATCTCTATCAATTTTACATTGAGCATACTCTGCCAGTTGTGTCTGCAAAGCACAAACCTGCTTCACATTGTTGACACAACACTGGCAGTGAAGATTTGGGGAATCACTCTTCATTTCTGACTTCTCAGGCTTCCACATCTCTTCATAAACACATATCAGTTTAGCCAGCATGTGGAGCCTTTTGGAGGTTTTGTTAAAAACACTCCTCTTGCTGATGCACATCTTATCATGCGCATAAGCCTCGTCCAGCAGTGTGGACCACAGCATTCCTGCTGACTCATATGTAGTGGGTGTTACTGGATTGAATGAACTATGTTTAGCAAGGTGTTTGAGTGTGGAGAAATCCATACTCACTCTATCAGAAGTCATCTTGGTCAGTGTTGTCCTCCTTGTTCCTTGCTGCCTTTCATGCCGGAACGCTTTTTTCCGACCAGCTGTATTTCACACGAAGGACACCGACGTCAATACTGCTGAAGACTCTAATGTGTTGCTCGATCGCCCGACGATTTGTCGTCGTGGAGCAGCACGCCGCAAAGCAAAATAAAAACATTAATACTTCAGAAAAGAAACAATAGGTTCGCTGTTCTCAATTGTATCCTGTATTAAGCCTTAAATAAAACTGCGTTACTCGTCCAAACTTGAAGGTCTGGGCGCACAGTATAACACAACACTTCACCGTGTACGTATGTTATCAGTCCACGCCTCTCCGCCTATCTTAGTTCACGTTTTAACACTATTTTATTGTACAAAGCACAGAAATAAATTCATAACAGTTTGGGCCTCGGCTCGTCATATGAAAAAGGGCTGGTGCAATGGTGGATTTCACCTACTTGTGTCACCCACCATTACTACCTCCTTTATTTTCAGGGTCACTAGGGTTATGCCTAGTTTCCCTACCTTTTCCTTATACTAACGTTAATCTACTTGCTTTGCTGCTACTCAAGCGTATACGACTGAGTAAATACAATTGTATAGTAAATAAAGGGTAATATTTATAACTAAAAAAAATCACACTTACATATAAAATACACAGAACACAGTAACTGATCACCGTATAGTATCAGTACACCCCAATACTTATAACACGTTAATATATACTGAGTATACTCACACTATACGTAGTACAGTATAAACACGGTATCACAAACCTAATTATACCGCCACTCACTTACCTAAACATACATAGAAGTTTCGTTACAATACAATACACATGCACATGCTCACTGTTTCTGTCCACTCCCACCTAGCAATAACTATCCCTGTACACTAAGGGTTAATGGCAAGGGTCACTAGGGACAGCAACGGTTACCAGGGACAGCAGGAGGATAAAGGGTTAACAAGGGGATTGGGTTGCTGTGTAGCAGGTAAATGGTGGGAAAGGGTTAAACAGGTACCAGGGGATATGGGAATGTGCAGGTAGAGGAGCTGGAGAGAAAGGGTTACTTAGGGTGTATAGGGGAGAAGATACTTAGCATGTGGTCCAAGTTGGTGTGTTCTCTCAAGAAGGGTATAACAATTTCTTTATTCCACCATATGCAATGTTAAATACTTTTGTGTCAAAAAAGACAAAAGTATAGTAGGTATGATACCTTTATTGACTAACCATAAAAGTTCTATATGCGGCTTTCAGAGCGCAGAGGCCCCTTCATCAGGAAATTTACAAATGAATGAGAAAAAAAAAACAACATTTAAGATATAACACAAAGACAATTAGTACATGAGGCGATACATCATTAAGATAAGCCGGGGGAAATAAAACTGAGGTTATAGGGGTGATGACTTAGGAGTTAAGGCATCTGGAGTCAGTCTGATGGGAGATGTGACGTGTGTCCATGTATTGGCTCATAAATCCAGGTGTTAGATTGAGGCCTTGTGTCTCTGTTTTTAAAATGACCCTTCAGAATTAGGACTTTTAAATCTGCCAAATGGTGATCAGGTCCAGAGCAGAGTTTTCCCACGGGTGTATCCACCTCCTGTTTTATTGTATGTCTGTGAAGATTCATCCTGGTTTGTAGTTTTTGTATGGTTTCTCCAATGTAGATTCCTTTATTGATGCACCTTGTACACAGGATCATGTACACTACATTGGAGGATGTACAGGAGAACTTGGCAGTGATTTTATAGTCCTGTTGGGTGTTTGGTATGTGGATGGTGTTTGATAAGATGTTGGTACAGGTCTTGCATTTTCTACTGTTGCAAGGAAAAGTGCCAGTCTCTGATGGTAACGAGCGGTACTTCTGACCAGGAGATTCCTTAGGTTTGGTGGCTGTTTGTATGCAAGGAGAGGTAAATCCAGGAATATTTCCTTCAGTTTATGGTCTTTGTTAAATATGGGTTGGAGATCAGCAGCAATTTTCCTCAAGATGTTCATTTCGGTGTTGTATATGACCACTAGCGGCACCCTGCTGTTGTCTTCCTTCTCTTTGCACTCCAGGAGATTGCTCCTTGGAATTCTTGCTGCTCTGAGGATCTGATCAAATACAATCCGTGAATGGTATCCCTGTTGTTGGAATGTATTTCTCAGTGATAGCAGGTGGTGTTGTCTGTCTTCACTGTCTGAACAGATTCGTATGTACCGCAGTGCCTGACTGTAGGTGATGGATTTCTTTGTGTTCCATCTCAGATATGCTGGACGTCCTGTAGGTTTATGGTAGATTGTTGTTTGTATGGTATCGTTTCTCATGTATATGGTCATTTACCATAATATTCAATGACGTTTCGACCCTAGATGTGGGTCTTTTTTGCTTGAAATAGACCCACACCTAGGGTCGAAATGTCATCGTAAACGTCATTCAGGAAAGCGAAAACTATTTTCTTAAGTGGGTCTTGGATGCGGAGAAGGCCTTCCTGGCAGATCAAACAAGCATATTGGGGGATTTTGAAAGAGAAGCAGAAGGAGCAGGAGGCCTTTTATTAAAAAAAAATCCCAACATGAAACATTATTTCCTGGGCAAAACTATTTCAGTGAGGCAGGTAAACTGCTCTCCCAAACTATTAATAATTAAAGACCCTCAAATAATATTGTGTGTATTAGATGTCAGACGGGAGAATTGGTTTATCATAGGGAGGAGGTCAAGGGGAGTTTCAAGAATATTTCTCAAGTTTGTATGGATCTGCCACAGGTATAGACCCCACTGCTCTTGATAGGTATCTTGCCCAGATTCCATTCCCCAGACCTCTGTAAGGAGGGAAGGGAGATGCTTGATGCCCTTACATTGATTGAAGAACTGAAAGAAGCATTGCTTTCATTCTTGGGAAATTCTTCCCCTGGAGCAGATGGATTGCCTTTTGAAATCTACAGAAAGTTTGGGGATGTCATTTTATCTCTGTTGTGGGAAGTATTAAAATCTGCAAAAAATGAGGGGAACCTTTTAAAATCAATGTTGGAAGCCATTATAGCGCTTATCCCAAAAAAAGGGAAACATCCCAGCGACAGGGATGCTTATACACCTATATCCCTCCTTAACACCTATATCCAGTTATATGCGAAAGTACTGGCAAACAGGCTTAAAAAGGTAATAAATTCTATAATCCATGAGGATCAAAATGCCTTCATCCCTGATAGGAATGGGGGTAATAATATTCGTAGATTGTTTGTTAATATACAGTTGGACCAGGGTGGAACGCGCTCCATCCTGTCTTTAGACACTACTAAGGCGTTCGACAGGGTGGAGTGGGTTTTGCTCTGGAGGGTTATCACAAAATTTGGGTTTGGAAGTAATTTCATAGATATGCTGAAGGTGATGAGTCAGTGTAGGTGGAGCTTTATCCCAGCCTTTTGAGCTCTTTAGAGGAACTTGTCAGGGGTGTGCCCTTTCTCTGTTCTTGTTCGCCATATTTATTGAAACTTTGGCGATCCTAATAAGAGAGGGTGTCTATTTCTGGATTCGGATGTGGAGGGGTTACATAGTTAGTACAGTTGAAAAAGACACATGTCCATCAAGTTCAACCAAGGGATGGGAAAAGGTGGAAGGACGAAACAAAAATTCTACACATTCACATAGGAGCTGATATTTGTTCTTTCTAGGAAATTATCCAACTCTTTTTTTAAAGCCATCTACTGTAGCTGCTGTGACCAGCTCCTGTGGTAGATTATTCCACATTTCTCACAGGAAAGGCTTGTTGCCTCTGCAGATTGAACCTTTTTTTCTCCAGACGGAGGGAGTGCCCCCCTTGTCTTTTGAGGGGGTTTTACATGGAACACGTTTTCACTATATTTCATGTATTGGCCATTCATATATTTATATAAGTTAATCATGTCCCCCCATTAGTCATCTCTTTTCAAGGCTACATAGATTGAATTATTTTTATCTTTCCTCATAACTTAGATTCTCCATGCCCCTTGTAAAAGGGCTGGTGCAATGGTGGATTTCACCTACTTGTGTCACCCACTATTACTACCTCCTCTATTTTCAGGGTCACTAGGGTTATGCCTAGTTCCCCTACCTTTACCTTATACTAACTTTAATCTACTTGCTTTGCTGCTACTCAAGCGTATACATAGTTACATAGTTTGTACGGTTGAAAAAAGACACATGTCCATCAAGTTCAACCAAGGGATGGGAAAGGGGAAGTGGGATGGGAAAGGGGAAGTAAAAAATTTCTACACATAGGAGCTAATATTTTTTTGTTCTAGGAAATTATCTAAGCCTTTATTTAAAACCATCTACTGTCCCTGCTGTGACCAGCTCCTGCGGTAGGCTATTCCATAAATTCACCGTTCTCACCTAGTGGGTCCACTAACCCGCTCCGTGACATTCAACACTGGTGTCTAACACCCGGTCCTAACTACCTTGGCAGAGGATCGCACCTCCTTCTTCCAACATCCATCTGTGCAGACAGATATGGATGGCTTCCCCTATAGGTTAGGATATCTGAGGGGAGCTATAGATGAAGTACCATTTTGTGGATCTTCACAATTCTCATGTTTGTGGAACTATATCCCTGTCTTACCAAACCCATTATCTTAAAATCAAGATATGGGTGTAATGCCAGGGTTACCTCCCCCTGTCAACCTTTCCTAAAGGACCACTGCAGTTAAACACAAAAGAATCAGCCATACTGTTATTTGCTGTATTTAATTGCACTCGCATTAGGCCTCAGATGAAGTAGTGTTACCTGTCTGAACCCCCCAGGTCTAGGTGCACAGAATAACATAAAACACTACACCGTGAACTTGTGTTATCTAATCGCACTGCTCAACCTGAGTTCACAGTATAATAACAACTCCAACGTTATCCTAATAGACAGCAATTAAAACATTGGGCGCAAATACACCACTATCCAATGATTGATTCTCCAGTTGTTTTCCTAGAGTGGTTTTCTAATTATGCATTGTAATATACAGGCAACACCCATATAGTATAACTACATAACTACTGATAACCAGGTATACACCACAATAGAATCTGTGAAGGAGCCACAAAAGAAAACACAATGACAACAAAAGAACTGGGAACAAACAACAAACCATAAACACACAGTACAGACATCAAAGAGATAACACCTAACTGTGAACATGTAAATTATGGCCTACTTGAAATTCACAGCTGAATTCCAAACCTGTTGTGGTTCGTTATTCAGATCTTTGAACACATGGTTTAGCAAATGTGTGGAGGAGATTGTCATGTAGCCATTTTGTCCTTTCCGAAATCCACAATGTGATGTAATGTGGTCATTTTCTATTGCTTCATTACTAGGCTTTCCACGGTTGATCATACCATGGCAGTTTCTAGCAATATGTCCCATCTGACCACATTTAATACATTTAACAGGACCACATTGCTTAGTACTCAAAGATTTGCAGTACTTCGCAATATGACCTCCGCCAACACATGCAAAACATTTAACAGTACATGTTCTGCTGGACTTAGGGCAGTCACCAGTGCATGATCTCTTAAAGTTCTACATGGCTAGCGATGCACTTCTGATTATCGTACGCTTACATTTGCGTAACACTTCCGCAACAATGTTACCTTCAGGTTTCTGGATGGGATCATGATTTGGGACATCTGATCCATCACTCTTTCTACTCCCCTCTTTTTGCCCTGTAGAGGGCACACTTACAGCACAATCAGGCCTTGAAAAAGACAAGGCTGGTAACATTTTTGAGAAATCTTTTATGATGTTTTGCATACTGGCACCCAATTGTGACCTAGTAGCAAGCTCATCATTCAACTTGGCAATGATGGCATCCGTAGATGCCGCCTTAACCTTAAACGCATTGATCACAGCATAAGACCCAGTCAGCTGTGCATCAATATCATCACTACGATTTCTCAACTCTATCACCTGCGATTCCAGCATGCAAATTTGCTTATCTCTATCAATTTTACATTGAGCATTCTTTGCCAGTTGTGTCTGCAAAGCACAAACCTGCTCACAGAGACAACCAGGATTACAGCAATAATGAAGTTTACACGTGGCAAAAAGGCAATTACAACAAATACAGGACCAAGTCTATTCTCAGAAATAAGAGACCTTCATATAAACAACACTCCAACCAACACAGGGTTAGCTTCAGCTCAACTGAGCTTGAAACCACAGATGGAGCGGAAGAGGATTCAGACACAGATATGTCAAGACACAGCCAAAGATCTAAATCCAAATATAGCACTAAACGAGATTTTCCAAAAAACGGGGGAAGAGGGGGGCAGAAAGCACAGACCCGGTCGATACCATACTACCGCGGAGATTGAGAAACCAGAGGAATAAAAAATCTAGACGTGGTCAACCTTTCTTCAATGCCACTGTCCAAATCACAAATTAAAGTTCTCTCACTGGGACTTAATTTCGTGCCCAATCAAGATTTTGATTTATTCAATACCCTCTTGGACATTAACAAATTCGTCCGGAATCTCACTGTTAAAAGGCATTTCATGACACCTGAAGAATCTTGTACAATTCCATCATCAGGAACACCTGCATTGCCATCATCGGATAATATTTACAGGACATTATTGTTTCAAGAACAAACAACCCTGTTAAATCTGGAAGATCTGGCTGGGCAATATGATAATTTATCCTCCTATATAACACCGAAATTTGAAACAAAAAATCCAGGATATTATCCTATTCAATCTCGCACGGAATCGATGGATAAATTCCAACAGATTATGGAAAGAGAGTTATACAAAATCCAGGAATCTACTAAAATCAACAAACCGTTACACAATCTTACACTATTAGAGAAGCAAGCTTTGAAATCGCTACGTGACAATTCTGACATAGTTATTCGCATGGCCGACAAAGGAGGCAGCATTACTGTTATGGACAAGGACACCTATATCAGTCAGATCATGATATTGTTAAATGACACAGACACATATACCAGATTGTCCCACAATCCTTCTAATGATTTTTTCAATGTTATACAAAAAATATTGGATAAAGGTTTAAATCTAGGTTTGCTGTCAAGCAAAGAACATAAGTATATGTCAGTGGAACATCCTATAGTCCCCATTCTACATGCACTTCCGAAAACACATAAAGGAATTAATCCTCCTCCCATGCGACCCATTGTCTCCGGCATGGGATCTCTAACCGAGAGAACATCAGAATGGTAAGACACATTCCTACAACCTCTTGTCACTAGAGTACCCGGGCATCTTAAGGATACCCAAGACGTCCTCGCAGCTTTTCATAATAAGATCTGGCACCACAACTATACGTGGCTCAGTTGTGACGTAGTTTCTTTATATACGAGCATTCCACACAATGTTGCTCTTGAGGCTCTTAATCATCATCTCTCCAAATAGAGTGGTTATGATCAGGTCATGCAATCTTTTTTGGTGGAAATTACTCATTTTCTCATGACGCACAATTATTTTAATTTTGCAGGAAATTTTTATCTGCAAACAAGAGGAGTTTCTATGGGGGCCAAGTTTTCTCCCTCCATAGCCAATCTTGTTATGGCATGGTGGGAGGAACATTACATTTTTTCCCCCCTTAACCCATGTGCCCATTCCATACACTGGTATGGCAGATACATTGATGATCTCTTATTCATTTGGGAGGGAGATGTGTCTGCCATACCGATGTTCCTGTCATTTTTGAATGCCAATGTGTCAAATTTAAAATTTACCCACAATTACAATTCAACATCTATTAATTTCCTTGACCTCAAATTAACTTGTACTGCTGGGGGCCCTATTCGCTCCGATACCTATCATAAGCCTATATCAGGTAACACTATATTACATGCAACTAGTTGCCATCCTACACATACTATATCTGCCATTCCTGTAGGCGAGTTAACACGTGCTAAACGCAACTGCAGTTTACAAACAGGATACCTAAGGGAAGAATCTGCCATTTGCCAAAAGCTAAGGACTAGGGGGTACAAGGAATGGACACTAACAAGAGCTAAAACCATTGTCAAAAATAAGAATAGAGATTCCCTCATCTCCATTGACAAAACTAATAAACATCCTGACAACTTTATAGCTAGAGGTAGTACTCCCACTCTTGTACTACAGTTTAGCAACCAGTTTGATATAATCAAAAATATGGTGCTAAAATATATTCCTGTCCTCTGTGATGATTCTAAATTAGAGAAGGTCCTTGAGAATGGATGCAAGGTAGTGTCCCGTAGGGCACAAACCTAGGGTAATTTATTGTCTCCATCTCTCCTTACTATCAATAACTCTAAACCCACATGGTTGACACACAAAGGGTTCTATAAATGTGGTGTTACTCCCTGCAAAGTATGCACTTTCTCTAACATCAGAACATCAGAATGGTTAGACACATTCCTACAACCTCTTGTCACTAGAGTACCCGGGCATCTTAAGGATACCCAAGACGTCCTCGCAGCTTTTCATAATAAGATCTGGCGCCACAACTATACGTGGCTCAGTTGTGACATAGTTTCTTTATATACGAGCATTCCTCACAATGTTGCTCTTGAATCTCTTAATCATCATCTCTCCAAATACAGTGGTTATGATCAGGTCATGCAATCTTTTTTGGTGGAAATTACTCATTTTCTCATGACGCACAATTATTTTAATTTTGCAGGAAATTTTTATCTGCAAACAAGAGGAGTTTCTATGGGGGCCAAGTTTTCTCCCTCCATAGCCAATCTTGTTATGGCATGGTGGGAGGAACATTACATTTTTCCCCCCCTTAACCCATGTGCCCATTCCATACACTGGTATGGCAGATACATTGATGATCTCTTATTCATTTGGGAGGGAGATGTGTCTGCCATACCGATGTTCCTGTCATTTTTGAATGGCAATGTGTCAAATTTAAAATTTACCCACAATTACAATTCAACATCTATTAATTTCCTTGACCTCAAATTAACTTGTACTGCTGGGGGCCCTATTCGTTCCGATACCTATCATAAGCCTATATCAGGCAACACTATATTACATGCAACTAGTTGCCATCCTACACATACTATATCTGCCATTCCTGTAGGCGAGTTAACACGTGCTAAACGCAACTGCAGTTTACAAACAGGATACCTAAGGGAAGAATCTGCCATTTGCCAAAAGCTAAGGACTAGGGGGTACAAGGAATGGACACTAACAAGAGCTAAAACCATTGTCAAAAATAAGAATAGAGATTCCCTCATCTCCATTGACAAAACTAATAAACATCCTGACAACTTTATAGCTAGAGGTAGTACTCCCACTCTTGTACTACAGTTTAGCAACCAGTTTGATATAATAAAAAATATGGTGCTAAAATATATTCCTGTCCTCTGTGATGATTCTAAATTAGAGAAGGTCCTTGAGAATGGATGCAAGGTAGTGTCCCGTAGGGCACAAACCTTGGGTAATTTATTGTCTCCATCTCTCCTTACTATCAATAACTCTAAACCCACATGGTTGACACACAAAGGGTTCTATAAATGTGGTGTTACTCCCTGCAAAGTATGCACTTTCTCTAAAATCAGCCAACATTTTTCAAATTCTTCAGAAACTACTAATTTTGCGATTAAATCATATATAAATTGCAACAGCGACCACGTTGTCTACCTTATTGAATGTTCCATCTGCAATTTAAAATATGTAGGATGTACAACTAGAAAGTTTAAAACACGCACTTTAGAACATCTTGGTTATATTAGAAACATAAATATCACTAATATATCAAACGCAGCCAGACATTTCATCAGCTGTCATAACAGAAACATTAGTTCGTTCCGTACTTATGCTATTGAGAAAGTCAGGGGGACAATCAGAGGAGGTGACCTAAAACATCTTTTACTCACCAGAGAAGCATTTTGGATTTTTAACCTAGAAACCCGATTCCCCTATGGCTTAAATCTTAAAAAAAGAACTCATGTTCCATTACTAAGCACATGATCAAACATAGTATGACTCTCTCTGAATTAAGAATTTATATATTTCCAACATGGTGCTCTTTGAGTACTTTACAATAATCAGCACATAATAACTCGATTTCTATATATGTAGTGTTGCTATCATTACACATATTCATAATTTTTCATTCCGAATTAAGAATTTATATATTTGCAATATGGTGCTCATTGGGTACTCCATAATAATAAGCACATAATAACTCGATTTCCATATATGCAGCGTTACTGTCATTACACATATTCATAATTTTTCTCTATTTATAAAATATTCTTATATATTTACCTTATGTTTATCCTTTCAATATAACAATTATGAAACCCATATAATTTTACGTAATAAATAACTATAACAAATTCTAGCATAAGCAGCACCAGTATCAATATGAAATTGAACAGTTCTCTTTTTATAGCAGTACCAATCTTATAGTTACTCTATAATAACTTGGCGATTATTTCTTATTAAATATGCCAGATATGAGACGTAAGCCAATAATTATTCCGTGTAAATTCGACTAACACACTCTTCAAGAATGATTGTTTATCCGGGGCAACTAGAATTAAATAAATTATCAATTCCCTATCGAATGAATACATGATGCATACTAATTATTCTTTAGTTATCAACAAAACAAAATATCTATTTATATCTGATGTGTATTAAATATTCTCTAGTTTCTAAGAAAATATAAAATCCGTACCAACATACCACATACATATACGAATACAAAACATCAAAATTAAATATATCATCTGAACTAACATTCCATATATATATATATACAATTTTCAGTTATTGACAAAATAAAACACTAACTAATCTATATACATCCATTAATATAAATATTGTTTTATATAAATTAACTTTGCCTTTCACAATTAATATACATGTATCTGGCATTCATTTGTCACTTACTCTCCTGGTTCCGTGGGTTCGTTTTTTTCGGGTTGGGGATTTCTGTACTTTGCCGGGGATCCCCTTCGGGGTACATTGCTTATGTCTGAGACCGTGATCATGAAAAAACAATTAGTTAATTTACTTTATTATACTTACGATATACTCCTTATTAACTACTCCCACAATTAGTTTTCGGTCTACTGATGTCTCATACGCAAGTTCCTCTAGCAAACTTTCTTCAAAATCAATTCCATCAGAACAAATATTATAGTAAATAAATTAATCTTTTCTTTTTTTGTTTTTTCAAGAAAGTCCGTTGAACAAATATTCTGAATATTTATTACATGATATATATTTACTTGGTTTCGTACATTAAATTTTTGATTATTTTGTTATTATACTTTGCATGTTTATGATGTGAATTTCCCATCGTATGATGTTCTGTACAATTCTAAACATTTTTTGCCACTGGTACTATGTGTAAATCTTTCTAGGAACGACATTCCGCTTAAATCTGTTAAATTCAAAACCAATTCACACTTCTTGCGTTAGCACTCACACTCGTTGCGATAGTACTTTCTTTCTCGCGATGCAAATTAATTTTCTCTGAAACAATATATGTTTCTTCATTCCATAGTGTTATAGGTTCTGTACTGTTTCTCTAATTATTTATTACATGACATAGTATTCACATTTTCCTGTATATTAATGCCTATTGAACTAACCAATTTATTTTCAACATTCAATTAATCTGCATTATTATTCTTTTCGATCTTCTTTTTTAATCAATTGTTTTTAAACATATCTGTATGTATTTCTCTATGATACATCTGCTTGCCATATATGTAGGAGTATAATTGGGACCGTGTGCGTCTTTTTCCCTTCTATGTTGTCACTCATTTATTTCAATTCAAATTGGTCAAATAACACCATTAAAATGTTAGAAGTATGCTTTCCCCTTGGTTCACAAATTAAACCACTTCACTCTTATATAGGTTTTGCTCACCTGCAGCTGGTTGCTAGCTATTTCCATACCAGCTTTTCCAACCAGTTGCCGACATCTACGTAGCATACCGAACACCTGACAATATTATACATAGGTAGGGCTGAAACATACGGTCTCAACTTCTTCTGCCATGATTAAGAACGCAGTGTGCGTTTGAAACGCGTAGGCTTGGGTACACTCCCTGCTTACTACTGCTTCGAGACTGCGTCTTGCACCATAGATTTTAAATATTTTCCTCAATAAATATGGGACTTGCCTTCCCTTTTAATACCATCACTGGCGCTGGATCATCTTTCTTTTCTTCCGTGTTACATACCGCGGGCCGTCGCGGGGATCCGAGCGACATCGCAGCAGACGCAGAAACCGGTGAGATGGAGGTTTTCTCCTTTTTCTATACTATCCACAAACCTGCTTCATATTGTTGACACAACACTGGCAGTGAAGATTTGGGGAATCACTCTTCATTTCTGACTTCTCAGGCTTCCACATCTCTTCATAAACACATATCAGTTTAGTCAGCATGTGGAGCCTTTTGGAGGTTTTGTTAAAAACACTCCTCTTGCTGATGCACATCTTATCATGCGCATAAGCCTCGTCCAGCAGTGTGGACAACAGCATTCCTGCTGATTCATATGTAGTGGGTGTTACTGGATTGAATGAACTATGTTTAGCAAGGTGTTTGAGTGTGGAGATATCCATACTCACTCTATCAGAAGCCATCCTGGTCAGTGTTGTCCTCCTTGTTCCTTGCTGCCTTTTATGCCGGAACGCTTTTTCCCGACCAGCTGTATTTCACACGAAGGACACCGACGTCAATACCGCTGAAGACTCTAATGTGTTGCTCGATCGCCCGACGATTTGTCGCCGTGGAGCAGCACACCGCAAAGCAAAATAAAAACATTAATACCTCAGAAAAGAAACAATAGGTTCGCTGTTCTCAATTGTATCCTGTATTAAGCCTTAAATAAAACTGTGTTATTCGTCCAAACTTGAAGGTCTAAAACACAACACTTCACCTTGTACATATGTTATCAGTCCACACCTCTCTACCTATCTTAGTTCACATTTTAATACTATTTTATTGTACAAAACACAGAAATGAATTGATAACAGTTTGGGCCTCGACTCGCCATATGAAAAAGGGCTGGTGCAATGGTGGATTTCACCTACTTGTGTCACCCACCATTGCTACCTCCTTTATTTTCAGGGTCACTAGGGTTATGCCTAGTTTCCCTACCTTTTCCTTTATACTAACGTTAATCTACTTGCTTTGCTGCTACTCAAGCGTATACGACTGTGTAAATACAATTGTATAGTAAATAAAGGGTAATATTTATTACTAAAAAAAAATCACACTTACATATAAAATACATCAAACACAGAACACAGTAACTGATCACCGTATAGTATCAGTACACCCCAATACTTATAACACGTTAATATATACTGAGTATACTCACACTATACGTAGTACAGTATAAACACGGTATCACAGACCTAATTATACCGCCACCCACTTACCTAAACATACATAGAAGTTGCGTTACAATACAATACACATGCTCATGCTCACTGTTTCTGTCCCACTCCCACCTAGCAATAACTATCCCTGTACACTAAGGGTTAATAGCAAGGGTCACTAGGGACAGCAACGGTTACCAGGGACAGCAGGAGGATAAAGGGTTAACAAGGGGAATGGGTTGCTGTGTAGCAGGTAAATGGTGGGAAAGGGTTAAACAGGTACCAGGGGATATGGGAATGTGCAGGTAGAGGAGCTGGAGAAAAAGGGTTACTTAGGGTGTATAGGGGAGAAGATACTTAGCATGTGGCCCAAGTTGGTGTGGTCTCTCTGGAAGTACACCCAGATCCTTCTCAACAAGTGACTCTCCCAGTGTAGCTCCCTCTAAGACATATGATGCATGCAGATTGTTAATACCCAGATGCATAACTTTACATTTATCTACATTAAACCTCATTTGCTAAGTGGATGCCCAAACACTTAGTGCATCCAAATCAGCTTGCAATTTACGAACATCTTCCATAGACTAAACAATACTACATAGCTTGGTGTCATCTGCAAAAATAGAAATAGTGCTATTAATCCCATCCTCTATATCCTTAATAAATAAGTTGAATAATAGTGGTCCCAGCACGGAACCCTGGGGTACACCACTTATAACCGGGGACCATTCAGAGTAGGAATCATTGACCACAACTCTCTGGATACGGTCCTTGAGCCAATTTTCAATCCAATTACAAGCTATACTTTCTAAACCAATTGTCCTTAATTTAGCCATTAGACGTGTATGAGGGACAGTGTCAAATGCCTTTGCAAAGTCCAAAAACATATCAACAGCAGCCCCTCTGTCTAGGCTTCTACTCACCTCTTCATAAAAACAAATTAGGTTGGTCTGACAACTTCTGTCCTTAGTAAAACTGTGCTGGCTGTCACTTAATATACAATTTTTTGTTCCATACTCTTGTATATAGTCCCTCAATAGACCCTCAAACATTTTTCACACGATGGATGTTAAGCTTACTGGTTTATATTTACCTGGGGAAGACCTAGAGCCCTTTTTGAAAATAAGCACCACACTTGACCTGCGCAAGTCCCTTTCTCACTATACCAGTCACTAGAGAATCTCTGAATATTATGAAGAGGGGGACAGAAATAACTGGACTAAGCTCTTTAAGAACTCTAGGGTGTAATCCATCTGGTCCCGGAGCCTTGTGCACATTTATTTTATTTAACTTCGCTTGGACCATATCTACATTCAGCCAATTGTCTATATTTTAAATCAATACATTTTTTATTGAAAAAATTTGTACAACTTTTTTTCAAACAATAAAGAAAACCATCCTTGGTCCCAGAATATGGACCTGCGTACAATAATACATACATGTGATATGTCATTGAAGGATATACATAATCATAACCAGAAAACAACAACAAAAAAAAACGTAAGAACTTTACTATGCCATTTTCAAACCAATGTTAATATTAAATATGTCATATTGCCAGCGATCTTTCTGCACTTAAATGTAATACTTCGAATTTACCCAAAGCTCCCAATACCGTGAATTCTTCGCATACCCAGAGGGAGATTGTAAAAGCATGGATTCATGATGACATGCTATATTTACCCTGCCTATCACCTCCGATAAAGAAGGGGAGATAGTTGATTTCCATGACTTAGCCAATTGTCTATATTAATCAATGTATTAACAGCACTGGCTACATCAGCTGCTCTTTCTTCTGTTGTATATACAGAACTAAAGAACCCATTTAGTAACTCTGCCTTCTTTTGATCCCCTGTGACCAACTCCCCATTACCTTTGTATTTTTGATGATTTTATAACTTTTTTTTGCAGATCTTATTAAGCTCTTCATAATTTACAAAGGCTACAACTGTACCCTCAGATTTGTATTTTTCAAATGCCCTTTCTTTGTCATATTTCCCTTTTTACAGAAGGTGTAAGCCACATGGGGTTTAATTTTAGTCGTTTATAATTTGTTACCTATAGGAATAAATTTTGCACTATAATTATACAAAGTGGATTTTAAGATCTCCCATTTATCATTTGTACCATTATTTGACATTAGTTTTCCCCAGTCTATGCCCTGAATTGCAGCCCTCATCCTGGGGAAATTGGTCTTCTTAAAATGAAAGGTGTTTTCCAAGACTTTTTTTTTTTTAAATCACTGCAATGCTTCTCAATTTATCTAATAAAAATTTAGGGAATGATATTCAGGGGGTTTTATTTTTTAATTTACCATTATTCTCTTGGTTTTACATTGACAGGTTTGTTTACCTCTGTGTCTTCGTTGTCTTGCTCTTCCGGTCATAAAGTTTCTGCACCGCTTGTGTCCTAACATGCAATGCGCCGGCCGCAGGGACTCCTCACGCCTACACCCAGCTATAAACCTTTTCTCATCTCCATTGCCATTTTACTGCCCTCATTAGATCAGTGAGAGCTAACGATAAAAATGCAACATATCAGTGCTGTACCGAACAACACTCACGTAATGGTAAAACAAACAACTTCATTTGACCCCAGAACCCAGAGTCCCAGAGCAGAGCGCTAGTATAGGCTCTGCTCCAGGACTCTTTGGAGTCCTCTGACATCACTATCCATATATGGGGCTTTCCCAGAGCCGGAGTCCCGGGCAGAGCAGTAGTATATGTTCTGCTCTGGGACTCTGTGGAATCCCCTGACATCACTGTCCATATATGGACAGTGTTGTCAGGGGCTTCCCCACTTCCCCAGAGCCAAACTCCCGGGCAGAGTGCTATTATAGGCTCTGCTCCGGGACTCTGTGGAATCCCCTAACCCCAGCGCCGGAGTTCTTGTCAGAGTGCTGCTAGCAACTAGCTTTTGCCTCCTGACATAAATTCTTCTGATAGTTTCCGTTCTGCTGCTAGGGGAAAGAAAATGACGTACAGGCGCTGTGATCGCACAGGAGTGGGCATGCGTGGTAAACACTGCTAGTGTAGAAGCCACGCATGCTCAGAGTCTAGCAGTGCTGACCACGCATGCCCACTCCTGCGCTAACACAGCCCCTGCGCATTATTTTCTCTCCCCAAGCAGCAGACCGGAAACTATCAGAAGGGAGTATCTGGTCCACCACTTCCCTCAGTGTACAGTGACGTCAGGAATGACGTAGCCGTACATTGAGCCAGCCAGAAAACGGAACTCAGATCATGGACGGGCTAGCGCCGGAAGTAAGGATTTTGCTACTAGAGACACATCATGTGACCGGTGTTGGAATCGGATGTTAGAAGATTAAATCAAAACGTAAGTATATTACAAATTACATTATCTTTATATGTGCAGTTAAATAGGAATTAGTTAATTGGTTCCTGATAACCCCTTTATGTGTTTTGGCCCTCCCAGCCTGTGTTTGTTTATTACAGTATAGGTAAAATGTAACTATTTTCTGATCACTGTTCCTAAGGTTTTCGCGAACATTGACATTCCCAACATGCTCTGCATTATTAGAAATGGCCAGATCAAACAGAGCGACACCACAAACTGGCCATAAAATTTTCCTGCAACAGGTTGAGGAAATGTTTCCCCTTGGCAGTTGTAGCCGAACCATGACACCAATTCATATCTGGGTAAAAGAAAATCTCCCATTATCACTACAGTACCAGCCTGCGGAACCCATTCCATCTGTTTATATAGCTGACCTTCCATCTCCTCAGATATGTTGCAGGGGGGGTGTCTATAGATTACACCAAAATAAAAAAAATTCAGTGTTTGTCTCCCTGTTTGCCTCCACCCGCAAGGTTTCAACCTCTTCACAATCTTCATCCACTATTGCCTCTTTCACACTCGCCTTCATATCACTTTTTACATACAGACATACTCCACCGCCTTTCCTATTTGTCCTGTCATTCCAAAACAGTGTAAAACGCTGTAGATTTACAGCCCAGTCATGTGAAGAGTCTAGCCATGTTTCAGCAACACCAAATATATCAATATGTTCCTCCAGTACCAAGGCCTCAAGCTCTCCTATTTTGCTTGCCAGACTTTTGGCATTTGTAAACATACACTTTAACCCCTTCCGGACATTTGCCTTAAGTATACAACATGGAAAGCCAGTGCTTCCTGCAAAATGTTGTATACTTACTCCAAATACTTGGCACCCGCTCAGAAGCTGAGTCGGTGCCATCATTCCCGGATGTCAGCTGTATCTGACAGCTGACATCCTGCTGTAACGTCGGGGACCGAAGTTAGCTTCAATCCCTGCCATTAACCCCTTAAATGCAGCCGTCAAAAACGATCGCTGCATTTAAGGTGTTTGCAGCTCATTGACACCCCAGCAATGAAATCGCCGGGGTGTTGGTGGCTGCAATGGCAACCGGAGGCCTACTACTGGCCTCCCGGTGTGCCTAGCATGGAAAACTTCCAGCCCACGCCCGGAGGTGGGGCCTGAAATGCATCTGTAGCCGCTGGAAAGATGGCGCCGGCTCAGGAGATGAGCCGTCGACATCAGCGGTGGATATCAGCTGTATGTTACAGCTGACATCCACTTGTAACGGCAGGAACCGGAGCTAGCTCCGATCCCTGCCATTAACCCCTCAGATGCAGCGATCGCTACATCTTTGTGGTTGCTAGCAGATCGCCAGCTGTGCCCCACAATCGCATGAGTGCCGACTGCTATTATGACACCAGGAGACCTAATAATGGCCTTCTGTTTGCCATTACGGAAGCCGATTAGAACCCGCTCGGAGGCGAAGCCTAATCGGCTTGCTGTCAGTGAATGACTGACAGATCTATTACATTGCACTAAAAAAAAAAATCTGACAGTTGGACCTTCAAGTCCCCTAGTGGGACTAAAGAAAATTGTGAAAAAAATGGGAAAAAAATGTGTAAAAAATATAATAAAAGTTTTAAGTATAAAATAAAACACAATCGCCCTTTTTCCCTTATCAAGTCCTTTATTATTGAAAAAAATGAACCATACATATTTATATTTGGTATCGCCGCGACCATAACGGCCTAAACTATAAAAATATTATGTTATTTATTCCACGCAGTGAACGGCGTAAAAAAAAACTTTAAAAATAATGCCAGAATTTCAGTTTTTTGGTCACTTTGCCCTACAAATATTGAAATAAAAAGTGATCAAAAAGTCGCATGTATCCAAAAAGGGTGCCTATAAAAACTATAGCTCGTCTCGCAAAAAACAAGCCCTCATACAGCTCCGTCGACGAAAAACTTACGAAAGTTATGGCTCTCAACATGGCGAAAGAAAAAATACATTCTTTTTACAAAAGTTATTTTATTGTGCAAAAAGTTGTAAAACATAAAAAAGTGCTTTAAATGAGGTATCGCCGGAATCAGACTGACCCGCAGAATAAAGTTAACATGTAATTTATAACGCATGGTAAGCGCTGTATAAAATTAAAAAAACTAAAAAACTATGGCAGAATTGCAGTTTTTTGGTCACCTTGCCTCTCAAAAAATAGGATAAAAAATGATCAAAAAGTCGCATGTACCCCAAAATGGTACCAATAATAACTACAGCTCGTCCCTCAAAAAAAACAGCCCTCATACCACTACGTCTAAGAAAAAATAAAATTAGTTAAAGAGACTCTGTCACCACATTATAAGTGCCCTATCTCCTATATAAGGAGATGGGCGCTGTAATGTAGGTGACTAATGCTTTTTATTTAAAAAAACGATCTTTTTTCACAACGTTAGGAGCGATTTTGGTTTATGCTAATGAGCTTTCTTAATGCCCAAGTGGGCGTACTTTTACTTTCGACCAAGTGGGCGTTGTACAGAGGAGTGCATGACGCTGACCAATCGGCATCATGCACTCCTCTCCATTCATTTACACTGCACTAGCGATATAGTTATATCACTATGTGCAGCTACATACACAAGCCCTAACATTACTACAGTGTCCTGATAATGAATACACATGAAATCCAGCCTGGACGTCATGTGTACTCAGAATCCTGACACTTCTGACTCTTTTTTTGTGAGATTCCGTCCGGCAAGTGAAACCAAATCTCGTTTAGCTCCGTGATCTCGCGAGATTTCGTATCCGTTGCTGGAATCTCACAAAGAGTCAGAAGTGTCAGGATTCTGAGTACACATTCCCTGCGGTTTAGCATATGTAGGGGAAACATAAGTCATAAGATTGGCCAACATAAGTCAAATATACGCGGTGGCAAAACGCTACTACCCATTCCCGCACACGTTTCAAAATACAAACATAACATTTCACAACTTATGTTCCAAGTGATCGAACATGTTCCAGCACCTAGGAGAGGGGGTGATAGAATCAAACAACGCAAACGCAGGGAAGCGTTCTGGATACACAAACTCCAGACCCTGGAACCAAAGGGTCTTAACAGGGAGTACGAGATTAGCAGTTTTCTCTAAATGCATCCACCAGAGTATGTTTATTTTACATCTGTGACGTTTGTACTAACGTATAATATTTGATTGATTATTGTTTTACTGTACCTGAATGTAAATAACATACCATGCTCGATTATAATAATCTGTATTCTCTCTCCAGAACCGTTGAGCATCTCTGTACCGCAAGGGGGACTGCTTTCACAACCATCTCACCTATCCATCATTGACACGGTATCCTTTGAATAATAGGGCATAATAGAGCCAATCATTCATTATCCCGTCTCCTTACTCAATTTCTACTCCACTATACTCTAAATATGTTAACCATCTATCATATTAACAGTATTATTCTACCGAATTTTCGTTCTTCACATTTCCCTATTGTGAACATCTCCTTTTAAGTTTAACTAGGTCTTAGCAAGACTTGCATTATTTCCCCTACATACTCATGTTAACTTATTCCCATCCTGCATCGCCGCTTCTGTATTGGAACGGCGATGCCATGGACTGCATCACACGTCACCTTGACAACGCCGTCCCTAGCAACGCTCTGCGCGCACCCATGCGTTCCACGCCTCCCACTGTCGCCACTGTGAAACGCACGGCCATCTTGCCGAGCATTCCAAGACACAAGCGCCGACGCCGTTCATGACGTCCACACAAGCGTAGGTGCCATATTCCCTGCCTGCAGGGTATATATGGCAGGACGTCACTAGGGATTACTAGCACCATAGAGAGAGGTAAGCCGCCAATTCTATTATATCAGCGCCAGCAAAATCGCTAAACCAGTCCCCAGTACGGCTCAGGTATGTCTACACCTTATCTATTAGTGTTTTTTTCATTCTAATATGCATTGTTTTCCCATTCACTGCTCTGTAATTCGATGTATGTATGTATTACTTCATTGTGCATGTATCCGAACCTAGAGTCCATCCCTGTTCCGTCCTATATACATTTGACGTTCTTTATATGTCTCATATACGTGCATCTTGTAGCCCTTTTCATTAAATATCGACGTACTTCCTTAACTGCCTCCTATATAGCTACCTTCGGTGGACAACCACATCCACCCTCATGGTGTACCGACAACTGTTATATCGACACCCCATGCCCATGGTTTCTATCAAGGCCCACCCATTTTCCCTGAACGACCACATTTAGATGGATCTGATTAATTCAATATTATTATACACCCACATTTATGTACAGCCGCACATACATAACACATTGTGTCTTCATAATAAGATCCACACGCCACTGCTCCTTACTGTCTCAGGATGCTTGACACCGTTCCTTCCTTTTTTATTACCCAATATTGTACCTGTTTCTTTGTATATATCTTCTTCAAAGCATTTCCAAGTGAGTCTATGTATTACACATCCTGTATTTTTGTATGGAATCTGTATAGAATGCTTTAATCACCTATATACGTTTCTTTAGGGCCCGACGAAGGACTCACGACCGAAACGTTGTACATGTAGGCACTGGCATTTTGAAAATATTGAAAAAATTGAAAATAAATCTACGCTAAATATTCCAAATGTGTGCCAAATACAATTCTTTCTATCTACAACTGGGTTGGGACCCTATTTCGAGCATCTGAGAAAACTAGTGCTGTCTGAACAAAACCACAAGTGCTGTGGTATGTGGGGGCTCTCCCTCCACGGTTGCTTGTGTTTACTTATTCTGGAAACGCTGCTGGTAACATGGCGGCAGGAAGTTATGATCTCCCAGCTTCAAGGATACGAGGTTGGAGACCGGCTTGCCTAAAAAAAAAAAAGGGGGGCTTTGAAGTTAGTGGCGCAGATCTTGGTACAAATGTGTGTGGAGGCCCCAGTAGGACTTTCTGATGATGCTGGCCCATGTCAAAATGGCCCTGTGTAAGGTGGTGATCGACCCAACTGGTGAGCGTACCAGAGCAGAGGCTTGGCCCAAGGTGCCCAAGTTACAGGAGTTGGAAAAAGAGTCAAGATGAAGAGGTTGGTGAGAAATTTACTAGCTGGAGACAGAGTGGAGAGGGTGCGTGAGAAGGGGAGGGTCATCTGGTTAGACGGTCTAGGGGGTATGGCTTCGCTATCAGAAATGACTTCTTCCATTTGAGGTCTGTGAAGTGGAGTGGCATGCCGGAACACCTCCAGAATTTGAAGACTGACCATATTGAGTTCACTCTTTTGTTCACCCCAATTGTCTGACAGCAACTTTATTTGTATGAGGGGGACCGGGCAAAACCCTTTTAGGTAAACACATGGTTCTAGGGGTTGCACTTTCTAAATTGCAGGTGGTATATATTAACTATTATCTTGTGTTGTGGATAAAAATAACTGTGAAACTGTTCTTTCAAATTAATACTATTACTACTTTAGATACATATTGCTTAAGCAAAAAAAAAAAAGTTACAATGCAGTAACATGAATTGTTCAGCATAATATGGAGCGCTTCTGACTAATTAAATAGCAAGGATTTTTTCATAGAGAATTATACTGATCACCTTTAACAAATAATTCTGTCTTCAGCTTCTTTTCCAGCCAATACAGAAGCAGGCACATAGACAATGTAGTTTTCAGTATGAGATCTCATCTTCTTCGCATCCAGCTGCTTTCAGGACGAGAACTTGGGGCCTTGCTAGTTATGCTTGAAAGTTGTTTTTTTCCCAAGACTGAATATGATACCACAGAATGAAATAACAGGCTCTCTCTGTGGTGATGGAAAAGTATTTGTGTACATAAGCAATATTTTCTTTAAAGACAGCAAACGATATTTCCTTAAGCATCTAAATGATATTGAAGACAAAATGGGGTATAGTGTAAGGTTGGGGGGGGGGGGCAGGTGGTGTTGGGCCCGGTGCAAGTTGTGTCGTGGAATAGATGGTGCAAAGACAGGATTGATGGCAAAACACATCTTTACTTTCAGACCGGTGATAAACATAACACATGGCCACAGCAAACCATTACAATTCTACTCAGTAACCACTCAGAGGCACAGTCTTGAATGCAATGGTTTTGGCAGGCGTATGATGCCTGGCTTGATGTAGACTTGTTGCAGAAAGGGGAAAAGGGCAACCCTCTGGTACAGGGGTTGGTATGGCAGTTCAGGTCTACTAGGTTAAAAAATAGCGGCTTCTGTCTGCTTCTCTTCATGCCTAGTGCCCCTTGAGATGGTGGTTGCTGATTTCTGATGCACAGGCATCTATAGGCCTAATTTGTACCCCCCACCTTAGTCTTTTGCACTGCTGTCCACTACAGGTGCACCTCTTTTTGACTGGTTAGAATGTTTCCTTTACTTTCCAACTCGTACCGCATAGCTAGCTCTCCATACAGCATAGGCTGCCACCCCATCACTGCTCACTCTTTAGGTCCTGATACCACTACAGGCCCAACAATAGATGCAGACTAGCCTGGTTCTCACCAGTCTCCTCAGTTCCAGTCTTTTTCTGGTCGGTCATCCCGGCTCCTTTTTTAAAACTGTTCCTGTACAGCGGACACTGCTTGCAGTCTGACCCTCCTTCAGTCTCTTTTGATCTGGGAAACACAAGGTGCCCTTCTTGCAGGTGCGGCCCAGCCAGAGTCCCAACCAATACAGCTGACGTGTCTGCCTCCGACAACAGCCTCCTCAGTCAGAGATATCTCTCTCACTGCCTCTCGCTCGTCTGTAGCTTTACCACTCCCAGTTTGTTACTAGCAGTAGCATGTCACTGCTTCTATCTCGACCAGCACTGCATCTTGTCACAGCTCCTCATGCCCTCCTATACAGACTTGTTACTTCAGGAGAAACAGACCAGACTTTGAACACTGTTTGGCAGGCTCCCTGCTTTTTTTATACACACTAAGCTCCTCCCCCTGGTACTTAGCTCCACCCCAGCATGAAGTCCCATGCCAAAAAGGCACCTGGCAGTGCATCCTAGCACCTGAAATGTAGAAAGAGCCCGAAAACCTACTATCTCGTGACAGACCTGCAATGGAACATAGTCAATTCAACATAATAATGGCACCACACTATGCACAGTGCAATATACACAGTGGCTGGACTGACCACTCCTCATCCAATGCTGTCATCGCAGACTAACCACTGACTGTAAGGTAACAGTGGACATCAGCACATCTTAAAGGTACAGTGCAGAATTATATTTGCATACTATTTGCAATGCCACGAAGGGCCCAAAATACAATAAAGCATGTAAAGCAACATTTCCCTGTAACTTGGGGGTGTATCCCCCCACATCTTACATCTCCACCCTCCGGTTTAATCTGTGCCGTCTCTGGCACATGCACATCTACAGTAGGCCGGGCGACTATCTGGATCAATTTAACACAGTCCCTTACTTCAGGGGAATTCAGGATACCACAGGACACTGGAACAGTCCTCATAGGAACTCAGGAAACAGCATTTTGCCTGCAATGGCCGCTGCGGAAAAAATGTAGTATTCTTTGGCAGCCATGCAGATGAATTGGCGTTCATGTATTGCATGGACAGCTTGAGTCTGCCAGAACGTGAGCTGCTATTACAGAACAGTTCTCTCTTGTGGTGCACAGAGAGGGGTCCGGAGTTATGAACTAAATCGTCTGTATGGCCTAATGAGGCAACCCCTTTGTCAGATGTGACTGAGATGCCCCAACATTAAAATGTTGCCCATTGCATCAGTTAATTAATAGATTATATTAAAAAATAATATTTGCAAACACAACCTATTTCCTAAAAAGCAGCAGTACAAAGTTCTCACCCCGGCCAGCAGGGCGTAGGCCTTGTATTTTTTTTACTTTTGTCTGTGGCAACTTCCTGCTGGAGTTCTTTTTCCCTCAGATCGCCATGCTCGTCCTGTGCGCATTGCTGCTGTCTTCTCTCTGTGCAGTGAGATGGCACCTGCATGTTCTTGCCATTCTCACTGCATGGGGCGAGTTAGCGCAGTTCACACACATGGTGTTAATGGGAAATATAGTTTTTACTAGTGCGTGCATCACTTGTTCCCTCCGTAGGACTACCCAATCAATCAGTCTTGGGACGGAGGGAGACTGAGGAGGTTAATGAATGCACAGTTAGTGTGCATATACAATAACTTATTAATTTGAGGAGTTATACAGTAATATGGGAACTTGGTAATAACCTTTTAATATCAATATAGTTGTGTGGTCAACAATAGGCAGATAGAACCTACAAACGCTGTATCCCTAAGGGGGGATTCACACGAGCGTGATTTGGCAGCGTGTAGGGTGCGTGGTTTTCGCGCGGCACGCAATGCCCTATAGAAGTCTATGGGGCAGTACACAAAGTCCGTGTAGTTTGCGCAGCGTTTGTTCGCTGCGCAAAATACGCGACAGGTTCAATAACTCTGCGTATTTCACGCATCACGCACCCATTGAAGTCAATGGGTGCGTGAAAACCACGCATGTCGCACGGAAGCACTTCCGTGCGAACTGCGTGTTTGCGCAACAGCTGTCAAAAGGATGAATGGAAACAGAAAAGCACCACGTGCTTTTCTGTTTCCAAGCATCCAAACGGAGTGTCTTTGCGAGGAGCGAACCCCGACAACCGAAGCTAACTTCATCGGGTTCGGCCAAACTCGTTTTGGCCGAACCCGGCCAAAAAATTTCCGGTCCGCGACGTCGGGAGACATTCACTGTGCATGGTGCTGAAAGAGTTAAACTGTTTCAGCAACATGGACAGTGACTTGTGATCCCAAAATACATGAACCTGTAAAAAAAAAACGAAGTTCTAACTTACCGATTACTCCTGTCTCCTTCCTGCAGTCCGACCTCCCGGGATGACACTTCAGTTCAAGTGACAGCTCCAGCCAATCACAGGCCAAGCACAGGCTGCAGCCAATCACAGGCTGCAGCGGTCACTTGGACTGCCGCGTCATCCAGGGAGGTGGGGCCCGATGTAAAGAGAGGCGCGTCACCATGGACGCGTCACCAAGGACGCGTCACCAAGGCAACGGCCGGGAAGTTCTCGGTAAGTAGGAACTTTATCTTTTTTTTTACATGTTTTTCGCTGTTGTGTTCGGCATTCACTGTCGAGGGTGCTGAAAGATTTAGCTCTTTCAGCACCTTGGACAGTGACGGGCATCGACAAGCCTCATCTCTATGATGCCGGCTGCGCGAAAATCACGCAGCCGCGCATCAGACACGCATGACACACGCAGCTGTCAAATGTTTTTTGCGCTCGCAAAACGCCGCGTTGTTTGCGTGCGCAAAAACGCAACGTTCGTGTGAATCTGCCCTAAAACATATATTATATCATTACAGTGGTTCAGGCCCCTTTACCAGTTATAACACAGCATATAAGTTTTGCACAGAGTGCTCCTTTAACCACCAGTACTTCTCGTCCTTGTTAAAATTTCAGATTACAATTGACCATTTTTGAATATTTTGTTCCAAATAAAAGTTGAAGATTTCCAAGAACTTGCATAAGTAAACAGAACATCCACTTTTGTTGTATCTCAACGTCCGCTTTCTATTTAAAAAAAGTGAGGAGGAGCAGAAACTTTCATAATGAGAACGTACGTGGTTTAGTCGCCTCCAGTGCCGATATGCCACTGTAGCCCTAGGTTCTTCATTTTTATTTTTTTACTTTTTCCTGACATAATAAAATGTGTTGAGGCTGGGAGATATATTTCTAAAATAATTTGCTTCTGCAGTATCACATATATTGACAACCAGAGGGATCTGTGATGTGTTACAAAGCTTTTTGACAGGAAAGGAGGTGAAATAAAGTTGAAATCCAGATCTGTTCTGCTGAGTGAGTTTATAAGAGCAATTAGTGACTGGCAAGTCAGGTAATAAGGCAGTAGGAGTTCACAGAAAGTTTACAAGCTTCAGAAGATTTATCATTTATGATGAGACAATCTGGAAGACTTTCTACTTTGCATTGCTAGTGTTTCTAGCTGACTGTAGCAGTTATGTTTAATTTAGGTATCTTTATCTAATTTCCTTTGATAAAACATTGATGAAACACTGAAATGCCGCTGTACTAAATGTGACGTTCGTTCTTATAAGGGCCATCTTATTGTGACATGCAGTCAATGATAGAGTGGAGTTGTTGTAGTAGCACCATACACGCCACATATAGCATAAATGTCACAACAAATACATAGCATTGCAAAATATGAAGAGCAGCGGAAATAATTAATGAGAATCTGGATACATCAGAGAGTGACTCCCTTCTGTTCTATAAAAGAGAAAAAAACGTCTTTATTACTTATTGATTACTTATGTGGTAAGCTACGTCCTTTAAGAGCTAACTAAACCCCCTACCGAGACAGATATTAACGAGTCTTCGGAGACATGGTGTTTTTCCGTAATGGAATACTTTATTTAGTTGGGTTACTAAGGTCAATGTATTATAAAGTTTTTATATTAGATGGCATCCACATGCAGCATAGTCTGGATGGGGGTTTCATTCCTGCTTGGGTAGATTAAGTAATATAATGATCAATGATATCAGGACTGAAAGAAGAGAAAGTTTAAGAAGTTTCATGAAACTAGTTACAAGCCTGCTCTATTCACACTATTGATTGCAATAATATTTGGATGCTGGACCCACCATATAGACATATATTTAACCTTGCTTTGAGAGCAGAAATTCAGTGTCACACAGGCATTATATTGGGCAGTCTGATTGATGTTCGAGTTGTGATATGGAAAAGGTCTGACACAGTATACTCTATTGTTCCACAGCATTGTGATTGAATATGCTAAATACTACAAATGATGGACACTAAATGGTTATTTCAGTATATTCATCACAAATTAAGGGCACACCGAGTACCAATGCAATGCTTCTGTTCCCAGTAGATGTTTATGGCCAAACTGTAGAGACTTGGCCACAGGAGCGATTTGATTCCCTGGTCTTTTCTGCTCCTTTTCTACTGCCCGCCATACATTACGTCTAAGACTACATTCATATGATCGTGTCCGATTTGCGCACATAAAAAACGCAGCATTTTTCCTACATTTCTTGTCCGTGTGCGTTGCGTAATGGCATCAGTGTGCTTTGCGTGTGGCATGCGTTTTTGTCTATGCAAGCACTTTATTTATTTATTTCTCTGCTTTTTTTATGTAACTGATGCGAACAGCACACGGGTGTCGTGAAAATGCACCAATATGGGACATGCAGTGAGTTTAACGCAACGGACACACGCTGCATGAAAAACAATGCATGTGTGAATGGCCCCATTGAATTGCATGGGTTCGTGTGCTGTGAGTGATTTCGACGCACAGCACACGGATGAGTATTACGCTCGTCTGAATGAGCCCTAATGCTGTACAACATCAGAACCTGGTATGCTCAGCCACATCCTGGCACCGCCCAGTGTCAGCATGTAGTGTGTGGTGGCGCACACCACGTCCTGACACTGAAAGGTGTCAGGACGTAATGTCTGGCAGGTGATGAAAGAGGAGCAGAAGAGGCTTGAGAAGCATTGAGTATGGCGAGAACTCTGATCCACAGTCTGAATATAAATTTTTTTCCCCTCTGGTTTGTAGTCTGGGTCTGATTAAAAGGGTTGTCCAGGACATCTCATCCCCCAAAAAGTTAAATTTCCGCCATTCATTGATTTCAGCGTGTTTTTTTAATGTTTCTACGATCCTCCATTCATCTGCAATTAGCTCTATTAGTTTCGGCGTTTAATAGTCTCCACTGCCCAGCGTCAACGGGGTGAACATAAGCCGCTCTGTAGGTGATGGTAGCACAATGGGCACGAGCACGCTACAGACAGTGATTGGCTGCAGCGGTCATGTGCGGGTAGTCGGAACATCATAACTCCTGGACAGAGAGGATAACATAGTAGGAACATACCAGTATTACCAGTATTAAAAATCTCATGCAGGCTCACTTTTTAATGCGTCTGGTCTGGGGTATATTTGTGTTGCTATAGAGGCTGAGAATGAGCTGCAGAAGTGAGAGGCCAAAGATGTCTGGGAAGCAAACTCCGCAGTCAGCAGAAGTGGTCACGGCGGTCTGGGCCGGATAGAGATGAAAATGAAAGAGCGTCTACAACAAGAGGAGTAGTAAAATTAGAAAAGATGTATGGATATACAGGGGAGCGCTACTAATAAGTAAACGGGTAACAGTGGTAAATTCCTTGATTTATTAAATATAGGCAACGCGTTTCAACACAGGACATGTGTCTTCGTCAGGCCAAGGAAGAACAAACAGTGCAAAGAGACATCTTAAATAATAAGCCAAACATGATGTTTTTTGTTGTTTTTTGACTGGATTGCGAGTCCTGCATTTAACATCTGTTTATATGACGTCACTGACAGCTCTCTCCATGAGCTTTGCTTTCGCGTTTTTTTCAGGCTGCTGTGGATTTTTTAATCATGTTTGGCTTATTATTTAAGATGTCTCTTTGCACTGTTTGTTCTTCCTTGGCCTGACGAAGACACATGTCCTGTGTTGAAACGCGTTGCCTATATTTAATAAATCAAGGAATTTACCACTGTTACCCGTTTACTTATTAGTAGCGCTCCCCTGTATATCCATACATTTTTTCTAATTTTACTATTACATTGCGGTACCACGCTTCCATGATACCGGAATCTGGATTGGGAAGCAGCAGCTATTTGCTTAATTTCTTACATGCTTACATCAGTGTTGTACCTGAATTGTACAACCTGTAAAGGTGAGCGCTATCACCTTTCTTTACATTTTTCAAGCTTTTCCATCAGGTTTATCTTGCACCATGTGGCGCTGTGTACTCTTTTTTTTCCCTTAGGTTTTACAACCAGAGGAGACATCACTTGTGAGTCACTGGATTTATACGTTTCTCCTTTATTCCTCCTGGAAATGTATGAATAAATCCTGGAGACTTTCTGAAAAATCTCCTAGATGGAGTCTTTTTGTAACGCAACTAATTCATTTTTACTCAATACAAAGAAATTCATTGAGAAGCACGCAATCTTGTGGACTGCAGCTGTCACTCGGTAGGGCTACAAAAAGTCTCTGTGTAGCCCAGGCCTAATTGACTATTTGAACTATTTGAAAGTTACCATTCCACTTGTCAATTGGATGTATCCTGGCAAAGTCTGATACTCTACCTGATGAAGGTAGCGAAACGCGTGTCTTGGTGTTTCCTTGGATCAGGGATTGTCATCTGCCAGCATGTCTACCATAGGTAAATGTTTGATACGGATATTTATCGTTACTGTGTCATCATTGTTGTGCAATTATCCTATGGTGTACCCAAGGAGACCAAATTCTAGATTCCTGGTCTCCGGTATAACATTTCACATTATTATTTTTCATTTGCTTGACATAACGTTACAGGGTCATGGTGGACCTTCCTATCCGAGGCTTTTTTAATTGTATGTTTTTAACTATTGTATGTAACTGAGAGGGGGTAATTCACTAAATGGGACAATAAAGATTTGTATTTTTCTATTTCAGAAATACTTTTGTGTATTTTTTGTTTAGATGGTTTTTGGTTTTTCTATGATACTCTCAGCGATGTTGGGACACTGTCAGACTGTGTAGGGACACAGCCCTTTGACAAGAGTAAAGTTAATAGTCAGTTTTCAATTTATTCACATATTTCCTGGAGGAATAATAGAGAAATGGCACAATGTTCTAAGAAAAGAGATTCGCTGGATCAGATTTCATGGGTAATATAAGTATTTACTATAATAGACATGTCAGTCTATTCTAGTTATGTATTCCGCCTGTAATAGCTTCTGATCAGTGCTGCATTCTATTGTTTAGTCTGCAGCGTGATAATACTCCGCAGAGGGCCAGTGTAGAACTGGCACTGACCACTCAATTGTATATTGTATTATTGGTTATAATTAGTGCTTGTATAGTTGTACGGTAATGTTGTCCTGACTGAAAAAGTGATGCCTGTCCTTGACTTGGTTAGGCGTTTCTATGTCCCACTTTAATTTTCCTTCTTGTGTTGATGGTGTGGTTTACATATCCAAGGGAGTAGCAAGGGGCGTGACCAAATAAGTAAAATTCGCTGCGGCACGTGTTGCTGTTTCTTTTCCCACCCCCCCCCCCTAGATTTCAATCCTGGATTCACCCTTTGTACTAACCATTGCATACCAGAAACACCCCACTAAACCATCACGTAATTTTGTAGATGCTCTGACCCAGCCATCAGATTTTTTCCCTTGTGAAAGTGGGTGCCCACTTTTCATTTTACCCAGGAGGGGGGGGGGGGGGTTCTCTAGACTGCATATAATATTTAGTAATGGGGAGGTGGTCTCTACCATGCATACAATATATAGTAAGGGGGATGGGGGTTTCTAGCCTGCATATAATGCATAGTAATTTGGGAGGGCTCTTCAGCCCCTATATAATATTTTGTAATATGGAGGGGGGGGGGATCTCTAGCCTGTATATGATTTATAGTAATGGGCTGCCTCTAGTTTACTTGTAATATAGTAATGGGGGGTCTCTAGTCTGCATATATCAAATATATTGTAAGGGGTGTGGGGGGTCTTTAGCCTGCATGTAATATACAGTAATGGGGGTCTCTAGCTTGTATGTAATATAAAGTAAGGCAGAATTTGTTGGCACAGCAATCACAGGATCATGAACCAATAGATTGCAGTTTCTGGTGCCTCTAAATAATTGAGCTGTTACTAACAGCTCAATCATGTATCTTGGATTGCACATGTGATACCAACATGAAAACAGCCTAGTTACCTCTGCCGCCTTTATATGGGATAGAGATATTATATATAAAGAGCAGGGGAGTATGGGTGCACAACATTTTTGTCCAAGGACCACATTGTCAGACTGTACTCCATGAAGGGGCTGTAATAACATTTTTAAAGTAATGTATCTTACAAACCTAGCGCAAGTTTAGAATTTTAATATTTTCTGCTGCAGATATTAATACATTAAAACCAGAGCAGGCACATGGAAATATAGGCAGTGGTGGATTAAGTAGACCACAGGCCCTGGGCTGCTCCCCAAATTTGGGCCCCCTTTCTAAACCGCCGCGCCGTGTCTATAGTTAACACAACCTTTCTGTGCGAGCATTGACAAATCGGTGTTACGATTCCCCTTGTCAAAGGGCTGTGTCCCTACATACTGACAGTCTCCAACCATCCCTGACAGCATCACACTGTGTAGGGATACATCCCCTTTAGGCTACATTCACACGAGCGTGACCGATTTCCGTGCGTAAAAAACGCGCGTAAATCTGCTCTGTTTTCGTTGCGTTGTGCATCATTGTGCTTTGCGATTGGAAAAGCACTTCTTTTGTTTTTTTTAAAGGAATTGATGCGCAAATCATGCACTGCACACGGATGTGCATGCATGTGCAGTGCATGGTTTTCACGCACCCATTGACTTCAATGGGCGCGTCGGTGCGTGAAAACGCACCAATATAGGACATGCAGTGAGTTTCACTCAGCAGACTCGCGCGTGAAAACTCTTGCATGTGTGATTTCCATGCACAGCACACGGACAAGATTCACGTTCGTGTGAATGGGTCCTTACAAGGGGAATGAGAACACCCATTTGAGTATTAGACCTGGACTAAACAAGGACCTTGTGGAATACAAAGATTTCCTACAATAGGCAAATCAGGAGAGGTGACAGATTCTCTATAAATCCAGTGTCTCACAGGTGACGTCTCCTAAGACTCTAGTCGTTATTTTTCTCTTTTACATTTTCTGATGAATTTACATTACTCTTTTACATTTTCTGATGAATTTATTTATTCATTTCCAATTGCTTATGTCTGTGGCGGTTTAAGTAGCCCATAGGCCCTGGGCTGCTCCCCAAAGTTGGAACCCCGTTTTCCACCACTGCCACGCCACTTGCTAGCATTGAAAAATAGGTGTTACGATTCTCCTTGTCAAAGGGCTGTGTCCCTACATACTGACAGTCTCCAACAATCGCTTACAGCATCACACTGTGTAGGGACACATTTTCCTGACAAGGGGAATGGTAACAGCCATCTGTCTATTAGTCCTGGACTACACAAATACTTTTGTGGAATACAAGTATTTCCTATAATAGACAAGTCAGGAGAGGTGACAGATTCTCCATAAATTCAGTGACTCACAGGTGACGTCTTCTCAGATTCTAGTGGTTCTTATGCTCTGTTCTCCATCCGGTCGAGACCTCATGACGACTTCTCCCGGCCATGACCCATTTAGCAGAATTTGCCACTCGGATGTCTTTGGCTCCTCACTTTTCCAAAAATTCTGCACTTATTAACATAGATAAAATCCTCATGATGCCACACTCTATGTCCCTAAATATAATGGTACCATATATTGTGTTATGTCGAACACTGCAAAGTAAAGCACCACACATGCAGTGCCCCCTATAGATAGTGCCCCCCATATAGCCACCTGCAGATGGAGCCCCCTGTAGATAGTGTCTCCATCATGCCGCCTGTAGAAATTGTCCCCATAGAGTTTCCTGTAGATAGTACCCCCAACACTGTGCACACACTGAAAAAAATAAAAGAATTACATGCTCACCTGTTCCCGTTGCCACACCACCATCCAGCACAACGATGCAGGCAGTCCGATGACAACATCGCGCTGCCTGCATCATTGCTAAAGCGTTGAATGGCGAAGCAGGAAACCAATAGTTCCCATGCCTTGCCAGCGCTAGACTAGTCAATTAATGTAATTCTGGTAACATAGACAGTATATGCACAGAAACCTAGCAAGCTGTCCTACTGCTGTGTCAGCATCTTATTATGTATGGCACTATTATATCCAACCCCTATCTCTTTTCTTCTCTCAGAAATATCTATTCCTGATACTAATCCACTGAAACGGCTAAAAATCAGTACTAGCTCATGAATATTTGTCTACTTTGGTATTTTTTTTGTTCAATTTAAGTTTCCCTAAAACAAAATAATCCCAAAAGGTAAATGACCTTCCATTCCTCTTACCAATCCTCATCTTGAGGGCTGATTCAGACGACCGCGTGGTTTTCACGTGGACCTAGAGAAGTCTATGGGGCAGTGCAGACAGTCCGTGAGTTTTGCGCAGCGTTAGTCCGCTGCGTAAAACTCGCGACATGTTCTATGTGTCTGCGTTTTTTGCGCATCACGCAACCATTGAAGTCAATGGGTGCGTAAAAATCACGCATGCCCCACGTAAGCACTTCCGTGGGACAAGTGTTATTCGCGCAATAACAGTAAAAGAATGAATGTAAGCAGAAAAGCACCACGTGCATTTCTGTTTACAAACATCCAAACGGAGTGTCATAAAGATGGCGGCTGCACGAAAAGCACGCAGCCGTGCATCCATATGAACAGAGCACACGGAGCTATCAAGTGCCTTTTGCGCACGCAAAAGGTAGCGGTTTTTGCGTGCGCAAAAACATCACATTCGTCTGAATCAGCCCTTACTGTGAAGTCACCTGTAACATCTGCTATTTGTTGCAAGTTTACTCCCCATTGAATTCAATGAAGAAATCCCGCAACAAATAAGCAGCGTTTACGCAAATACAATTGACATGCTGCGGATTAAAAAAACACACTGCATGCGTTTTTTCCGCTCAACATTTATGCAGCTTGTGGATGAGATTTGTTCAAATCTCATGCACTTTGCTGCCACTTTATTAAGCTGCAGATTTTCCGCAAATAAATCCGTTGCGGAAAATCCGGAGTATTTACGCTACCTGTGAACTGACCCTTAGACTGCAAAGTTGTGTAACATTTCTATTGAGTTTTTCTAAGTTTCCTTTGCAATCGCTGCATTTTTATAATACTGTCAAATACTTTCAAAATTACAAACTACAAAATATATGGGTCACTAATATGAGTATCAGCCTCTAGATGGAGATGTTGTAAAAGATTACATAGCAAAAAATTCTTTGCACGTACATGGCATTTCTTTTCTTCAAGTCTTGGCTGCAGCACATAGGGAGGTACACATAATAATCACATAATTATACACATAAGCATAATACACATGATATGCAATTACACAATACCTATCAAAGATACAGTAGATAGGAATACAGAATGATATATAGTATGTTTCTAGATTTACATGTATCACTGTATATCTACACATAGATAGATGTACAGTATATCTATGGATATCTCCACCTAACAAAATGTACATTTTCGAATGAATTTATTTATTAATTTCTGATTGCTCAGGTCAGTGGAGCGGTTTAAGTAGACCATAGGCCCTGGGCTGCTCCCCAAAGTTGGGACCCCATTCTCCACCACTGCCACGCCACGTGCTAGCATTGAAATATAGGTGCCAGATGTCTCAGATGTCTCAGATGTCTTCTGCTCCTTACTTTTCCAAAATTTCCGCACCTATAAATGAAGAAAACATTTTTCATGGTGCCGCACACATATAATAGTACCATACACTGCACCCCAGAATATAATAGTACCATTCACTGCGCTCCTCAATATAATAGTACCATACACTGCGCCCCTGAATGCAATTGAACAAACACTGTAAAGTAAAGCACCACACATAAACACAGTGCTCCCTGTAGATAGTGCCCCCCACGGAGACTCATTGTCCATGAGGCGAGGGGAGCGTCTTGCCTCAGGCGGCGCCACTGAAACCAACCACCACCACACCTTCCTTCACTATAACATTAGTTCCTTGCCCTGCCATTCAACTAATTTCAATGACGCAAGCGGCACAATGATGTAATCGCGCCGCTTGCGTCATTCAACTTCAGCAGACTTGATCAGAAGAGACCAGGTCTGCTATAGAACGACACGGGAATGGGATCAGATGAGCATGTAAAGCTTCTTTTTTTTTCAGTTAACAGTGTGAGTGACTATCTAGAGGGGGGCTCTATCTGTAGGGGGCACTATCTACAGGAGGCTCTACCCCCATAGAGCCTCCTGTAGATAGAGCCCCCTATAGATAGAGCCCCCTCTAGGTAGTACTATGTATGGCGGTACTATGTATGGCGGCATTGTTTACAGGGAGCTCTATGAGGGGCACTGTCTACAGGGAGCTCTACGGGGGGGGGGCACTATCTACAGGGGGCATTTTGTGTATGTGTGAGACAGTGTATGGTGCTAATATAATTTTCGTTTATAGGTGCGGAAATGTTTGAAAAGTGAAAAGCTGAAGACATCTGAGCGGCCAACTGCAGAAATGGGCCGTGGCCGGTAGAAGTTATCATAGAGGTCTGGACCGGACGGGGAAGAAAAGAGAGAAAGAACGACTAGAACATGAGAAGATGTCACCTGTGAAACACTCAATATAAATGTTTATTCTGCCTCTAATCAGTACTGTAGTCACTGTATGATCTGGAGCGAAATGAGTGGTATGATTTTTTTTTTTGTTAAACAGCAACTCCCAGCTTACCTGGGAGCTGTAATTTTACGCTGTACAAGCTTATACGTCAGGGGTTGAGCTAAATTTGATCTCTGTAATGAGCTGCATTTGTGCTGATGCTGTATTTATGTACTGAGCTTGGTTCTGGAGCTGTATTTATGTACTGAGCTTGGTTCTTGAGCTGTATATATGTATTAATCTTGGTTCTGGTACTATATATGTGTATATATGTATATGTATATATATATATATATATATAAAATGTAATGTGTGTGTATTGAGCTTGGTTCTGGTTGTGTAATTATATATATTTCTAATAAAATTGCTGGGCAGATGGAATTGTTGCAATTCATTGTCTATTTAATGGGAACCCGCCAGGTAGTTTTAACCCCTGGAACCGCCACCATGCGGAAATACATGACCTGACAATATTTCCAAACATTCCCCTGTATGTTTTTTTTAGATGCAGCAAAATCTTTCAAATCAACTTTTAAAGTGGCGGAGGCTATATGCTAATTACGCTTTAAAGGGTCATGAGGTGTTGCCGCTATCCTGAAGAATCACATAGTCCTGCCCCCAAACCCACCTTTCCATGCTTGATTGACAACTTACCGGCTGTTCTAAATCACTACCAGTCTCCTCCAACTTTCTCGGATGCGCCATTGCCTTGTACTCCATGGGCACCTTTTCAATTTTTGTCTTATTCAGCAGAAATGCTAGAATCCGCCCTGGTGCCACACATGTCCCTGTAGGTCGTGCCACAGTACCTTCTGTAAATAGTGGCATACGACCGAAGTATAATGCCTCTTTAGTACCCCACACACAGTAAATAATAATATTTAATAATATTATATATTATAACCCCTTCAAGGACACAGTGTTTTGTCCTCTAATTGTGCTCACACAGTATTATGCCCCCTAATTGCCACACACAGTATATTGCCCCCTGTAGTGTCTCTACGCAGTAAAAAATCCGCTTAGTGGCCTCCACACAGTATAATGTCCCCCCCCCTTGTAGATAGTGCCCCCTGTAAATTGGTAGATTGTGCCATTCAGCCTCCCTGTAGACAGTGGCATCATCCCCCACCTCCTCCTTGTAGATAGTGCCATATAGCCATCCACCTCCCCCTTGTAGACTGTGCCATACAGCCCCCTCCTCCCCCATGTAGACAGTGCCCACCAAACAAAAAAATTGTACTCACCTAGGCCCCATTCCCACGACGAACTGAGCTGCTCCACAACGCAGACAACAGGATCCTTGTGTAGGCCGGCATGATCCTGTAGCCTAGTATAGTTTCCCAACCTTTTCAGACTTGAGGCACCCCTGGAAATTTTTTTCAGAGAAAGACAGAAGACAGCTAAAAACAAACACTACACTCCTAGGGTATGTTCACACAGCGTTTTTTTGTAAGGCAGAAAAAAAATCTGAATTTTGAGGCAGATTTTGAATTGACGGCGTTATTTTTCCTTTTTGTTTTTTTGCGTTTTTTTAAGCCAATGAAGCTAATGCAAATGGCGCAGGCAAAAAAAACACTCGAAACGAGCGCCGCAGGTATTTTCTGCCTCCTATTAATTTCAATTGGAGGTCAGAGGTGGAAACCACTTGAAGACCATCAGCCCGCCACTCACAGTAAAATGACCATCAGCCTGCCGCTCACAGATGCCCCCTGTAGATAGTGCCACACAGCCCCTTTATAGGTAATGCCACACATCCCCCTTGTATATGGTGCCACTGTAGCTCCCTGGAGGAGCGAAATCCTCTTGTGGCCAGGGATTCCGCTCCTGAACGGAGCACTTGGATGGCCAGTGACATCAGGGGCAACTCCTGAAGCGGAATCCCCGTCCACAGTGTTGCGATGCTGTGACAGAGATTCCACTCCAGAAGAAGCCCCTGACGTGACGGCAAGGGCTTCTCCTGGAGTGGAATCCCCGGTCACAGCGTCGGCAATGCTTTGGATGGGCATTCCGCTTGAAAAAACGCATCTGAGAAAAAAAAGATCTTAGATTTACCCAGAAGTCTTCTTCCTCCAGGCTGGCCTCCTGGGATGACGCTTCAAGATTTTCAACCACTACAAGGTTGAAAAAAAGACACATGTCCATCAAGTCTAACCGCATTGAGGTGGATGCCATTTACCCCATATTAGGGGAAAAAAATCCAAATATAGCAAGTCAAAGTAAATCCCTGGATCAACATCTCATGTCCAGAATCTAGTACCCACGATTTGTAATATAATATTTTTTTTTTTAAAAAGGCATCAATGCCCTTCTTGAACTTCCCCATTAAATCAATTATTGCAACATCCTGAGCTCTAAAGTCTCACTGCTCCTACAGTAAACAATCCCCATCTATTATGTAGAGGGTGCCCTCTTTTCATGGTTTATGTGTTAAAACCATCATTAGACAGATTGGTCTGTACTATACATACAAATATTTGTACATCGTAATTAGATTCTAAACTGAATAACCACAAGTTTGATAACCTTTCGTAGTACTGCAATCCACCCATTCCCTTAATTTCCCTGGTCAGCCCCTCTGTTACCGCTCCAGTTCAGCTATGTACTTATTTTACCCAGGTGCCCAAAATCGTACACAATATTCCATGTGTGGTGTGAGTAGCGATTTGTATAGAAGCAAAACCGTCATGAGCATCTAAATCTCTTTTGATGCATCCCATGATTTTATTGGCCTTGGCAGCAGCTGCTTGGCACTGGTTGCTGTGCACCAATATCCCCAAGTCTTTTTCAGTGGCCATTACTTTTTATAGTGTTTTACTATTTAATACATACTTCATGTAGAATTTGTTTCCTCGGCCAACGTGTATAACCTTACATTTATCCACATTAAACTTAATTCGCCATTATTCCGACCAATCCTCTAGCTTCCCCAAATCCCTCTGTAATATTATATTATACTCATTACTTTACAGCATTTAGTATCATTTGCAGATACTGAATTTATACTCTGTAAGCCCTCTGCAAGATCAATAATAAACATTATAAAAAGAAAAGAAGAGGGCCGAATCCTGACCCCTGTTGTACCCCACTGGTAACTACAATCCAACCTGAAAATGTATCATTAATAACCGGTCAATCGCAACATCTAAGGCATTAGAACGAGGGGGGGGTGCCGATGGTTGTCATGGCAGCCCAGGGGCCTAATGAATGCCCCCCAGGTGTAATGACAGGGTAGGGAGACAGACAGGTGAGACCTAATCTACCCGCCACTCAGTCCCTGCCTACTTGCAACGACCTGTCCTAAGCGACGGGGTATAACTGGGCGACGGTCCCTACGCTCAGTAAGTGCAAGACAGACAAAACAGACAAGGGCACACAGAAGCAAGGGAAACGGGGCAGCTGCCCACGGAGACACCGTGAGCAAGAAGAGTAGTGAACGAGCCGAGTCAAACCAGGAGAGAGCGAGGTACAAAACGCTGAGCAGGAGAGTGGTCAGAAAGCCAAGGTCAATAACAAGCAGAGGATGAGTAGTACAAGCAGCAGCAGCAAGCCAGGAAACAAGCATAGAAGAATCACAGGCAAAGGAGGAAGAGGAAAGGCAGGTATAAATAGACAGTGGGCGGGAACTAGCTCCGTCTGGCCAGGCTATGATAGGCTCTCCCACTCCTAAGCCTGCCATCCTGAGTGGTGGAAGATGGAGTCAGTCTCACAGACATAGGAGCAGGTGCAGACTGATTGCCCACGGGCGTTGACACAGAAGCTGTGTCTGGCAAATCCTTTACACCAGGTCTACCTTCTCTCTGCCTGTTAAGCCCTGCCTCTAGCAGGGCTTAACAGAAGCCTGTAAAATTGACACTTTAGTATTGCAGTGTATTGTAGATCGTTGGTTCAAGTCCTCTTGGGGGACTAATAAAATGTGTAAAACAAAACAAAACAATTTTAATACTTTTAGTAGTGGATTTCTTTTAGTTAGTACACAAAGTTAAAAAAAACAACTTTTTATCTAAAAGTAATGTAAAAAAAAAAAGATAAAAACAAAATTGGTATCGCCGCGTCCATAAAAGTCCAAACTATTATAAGAGTATTTAACTTGCGCTGTAAATGGCGTAAAAATTCCCTGTTTTTTGGTCACTTCAGCTGTCAACATTTTTTTACAGAAAAAGTGATCAAAAAGTTGTATGTACCAAAAAATGGTACCGATGAAAACTACAGCTCGTCCTGCAGAAAATAAGCCCTCACATCGCTCACTCGATGAACCAAAAATAGTCATTGGTCTAAGAATGTAGTGAAACAAAACAATTATTTTTTTAACAAAGAGTTTTTTTCTTTGTAAAAGTTGTAAAATATAAAAAAAAACTATATACATTTGGTATTGCCATAATAGTATTGTGCCATAAAATAAAGTTGTAAAAATGGTAAAAGCCATAAATACAAAACCCCAAAAAACAATGGAGGAATGGCAGTTTTTTCCAATTCTACCCCACAACAATTTTTTTTTCCGTTTTACACTACATTATATGGTTATTTAAATGGTGCCAATAGAAACTACAACTTCTCCCGCAAAAAAATAAGCCCTCACACCACTCCATTGGCGGAAAAATAAAAAAAACATTATGGCTCTTGGAAGGCGGGAAATGAAAAAGCAAAAAATGGCTTTGTCCCAAAGGGGTTTTCCACCTTCTGAAGACCAATGCACCGGATAGGTCATCAGTACATAATCTGTGGGGATCAGACACTCGGACCCTGCACAGATCAGCTGCTCCGGTGCCTCCGTGCACCGGGCATATATGCCGGAAGCAGTTGGCTTCAGCCATGAAATAGCGGCCGAGCTGCAGTACTGCAGCTCTGCTGCTATTCAAGTGAATAGGAGCAGACCTGCAGCACGGCAGTTATACTATGTATGGAGCCAACTGCTTCCGGCTCCTTACATAGCATTATGTGTCATAACATCAGGTTCCCGCAGGCCACTGGAGCGGCTTAACGGTGTGGGGTCTGGGTGTCGGACCCGCACCGATGATATACAGATGACTAATCCGGTAGATAGGTCATCAGTTGTCAGAAGGTGGAAAACCCCTTTGATAAAGTGTACAGCCTGTGAGAAAACAGATAAATGTGGAAGAACAGACCGTAAAGCACAAGAAAAAGAAATTCAGGGTATAAATTATGAACAAAAGCAAAAATACTTGGCATTCAATTGTTGCATTTCATGCATTTGGAGTTTATTGCTGCATATATGTACTTGTTACTCACCTCGCCTCATTCTAGTGGTGGACAACAAGGACATCAAGTCTGACCCCCCCCCCCCCTCCTTGCTACCTTGCTTGTTTGTTTTTTTTTGCTTACTATATTTTATTTAATTTTTTCTATACAAAAAACTTAGAATGACACAATTTCAGTTTACATATTTATATTTTGAAACAACCAGATTATTTGCACATTTGCAGGTTAGGTATACGATTTAGTAAATCTCCAGTGATGATATACCCAAAAATAGGTAATTAAACAAACAAAAGAAAGGAGAGACAAAAATACAGCAGCAGAGGCGTTTCCACAGCAAAGTAAGTAGATCCCAGTGAGGCTGGGTTCACACCTATTTTCAGGCGTAAACGAGGCGTATTATGCCTTGATTTACGCCTGAAAATACGGCTCCAATACGTCGGCAAACATCTGCCCATTCATTTGAATGGGTTTGCCGACGTACTGTGCCAACGACCTGTAATTTACGCGTCGTCGTTTGACAGCTGTCAAAAGACGACGCGTAAAATTACAGCCTCGTCAAAAGAAGTGTAGGACACTTCTTTTAGACGTTTTTGGAGCCGTTTTCTCATAGACTCTATTGAAAACAGCTCCAAAAACGGCCGAAAAAACGGCGCCAAAAACGCGAGTTGCTCAAAAAACGTCTGGAAATACGGAGCTGTTTTCCCTTGAAAACAGCTCCGTATTTTCAGACGTTTTTGGCTCAGCGTGTGAACATACCCTAAGAAGTTTAAAGCTGAGAATTTCAGGTACTTCACTATTAGAACCCAATCTACCATAATTACGGTTTGCAATTACGGACCCATTCATTTCTTTGGCCGACTGACACCTTTCTGTATATTTACGGGAAGGTATCCGTGCCGTAGAAATTCTCAGAAAAAAATAGGACATGTCCTTTTTTTTTCATTTTATGGACCGCGCTCCCATGCTTTATAATGGGAACATGGCCCATAAATACAGATGGCTGTCCGCGGCCGTCCGTGCCTGTAATTATGGGTCGTAATTACGGACACAGTCGTGTGTATGGGGCCTTAATAATTAACCCTCCTCTGGTGTCTCAAGAGAAGGCATGGCCTAAAAACGATGCATGATACCTAGGTTTGAAAGTTAACGATGAGCAACATTTGATGTTAAAAAAGGTGCAATCCGGGATATAAAAAATGATTCCTACGCTCCTGGATAGGCAAAGACTGGGCCCCATAGCAAATTTAGAATAATTTTTTTTGCAGAAACAATAGCGTAGTCGACTATGCTATTGTTTCCGTGAAAAAACAAGCTTTACGGAATGAAAACAAATGGAAACCAACTGCAATGGTACATGGGTTCCGTTTGACCTTTCTGTCAGAGGAACTGGACGCTGATTGGACATAGCCTAAGGACTTGTCCACACAAGGGAATTGCAGCGTATTTCCCGTCCGGAATTGCGGACGGAAAATACGCAGCAGAATACAGTAGCAGCAAAGTGGGTGAGATTTAACAAATGTCATCCACACGCTGCGTAAAATTTCCGAGCCGAAATTCACCTGCCATGTGTATTTTTTGTACCGCAGCAAGTAAATTCCAGCTGCAGAAAGTGGACTGAATTGCTGCGTTTCTCAAAGGAGATATCACCATCTCCCAGCATTGAAAAAAAGCAGCAAAATCCGCACCATTTTCTGCAGTAAAAAATGCAGAAAATAGTGTGTTTTTTCTGCAGCTGAATTTCTGCTAGTTTCTGCGGAATTGCTGCAGAAATTTTCTGCAGCAATTCGATTACGTGTGGACAAGCCCCAAGGCTTTTGCTGTGTTCTTAACATGCATTTTTTTGGTTTTGATGTCCCTTCCCATGTCTCAATAGAAGTTTACCAACTAAAACTGGTTGGTTAAAAACTGCAACCAAAACGCATAGTGTGAACCCAGCCTTAAGGCAGAAAT
This sequence comes from Rhinoderma darwinii, assembly GCF_050947455.1. Lineage (NCBI taxonomy): Eukaryota > Metazoa > Chordata > Amphibia > Anura > Rhinodermatidae > Rhinoderma > Rhinoderma darwinii. Next base: position 91,275,997 of record NC_134687.1, on the reverse strand, counting down.
AATTGAATAACTTAGAAATAATGACATTAGCTGCATGTAAACAATCTTTACCTAAAGTGACTTGGTGCACACATGCAGCACCCTTAGGACCCATGCACATGACCGTATTTTCATCTATCCGTAAATACGGCCCATAAACAGAGATCCGTAGTCATCCGTAACGTATCTGTATATACGGAACAGTATCTACAAATACAGTCCGTAGTGCATCCGTACTTGATCCATCTATACAGATCCGCAAAAAAAAGGAGGGAGGCTGCAAATGATGTCACCAAGATGTTGCATAGCAACGCTTCCGTAAATACGGAAGGCTTACAGATGCAAATCCGTAGCCGTCCGTATTTACGGAAGCGTCCATAGGCTTCTATGGGAGAGTCCGTGCTGTAATTACGGTCAAGAATAGGACGGGTTCTATAATTTTTTGGGCACGGACAACCATCCGTAAAATACGGAAAGGTGTCCGTGGCCAATAGAAATTAATGGGTCCGTAATTACGTCGAGTAATTACGGATGAGAAACACGGTCGTGTGCATGGGGCCTTAACCAGAGACGTAGCTAAACTTTCCGTAAAGGTGGGGCAAAGATTTTGTTTGATTCTCTAGCGTATATGTACATACCCTAGTCAAAACAGTGTAGCTTGTCATCAGCAATACCCCCAAGCTACCACGTCCCTGCCTCCAACCAATGGCCTGATGAACCAAGTTAAGGCCTTATTCACACGAACGTGTTTAACGACCGTGATACGCGTGTGAAAATCACGTGCGGCGCACGGACATATGTTAGTCAATGGGGCCGTTCAGACAGTCCGTGATTTTCACGCAGCATGTGTCCGCTGCGTAAACCTCACGACATGTCCTATACATGGGCGTTTTTCGCGCATCACGCACCCATTGAAGTCAATGGGTGCGTGAAAATCACGCGCAGCACACTGAAGCACTTCCGTGTGTCACGCGTGATTCGCGCAACAGTAGATAAAGAAATGAAGCAAAAAATAAAAGCACTTCCTTCATTTCTTTTTCTAAACATCAAAACCGCGTGTCAGAAGGATGGCATATGCGTGAAAATCGCGCAGCCACGCAGCAAACACTTATGACAGACGGAACTGCAAAGCGCAAAAAATGCAGCGTTTTTTGCGTGTGCAAAATGCACACGTTCGTGTGAATCCGGCCTAAGGGCTTATTCAGACAAACGTATAATAGGTCCGTGCAACGCGCGTGATTTTCACGCGCCTCGCACGGACCTATGTTAGTTTATGGGGCCGTGCGGACTGTCCGTGAGTTTCACGCCTGGTAAAACTCACGACATGTCCGATATTTGTGCGTTGTACGCGCATCACGCACCACGTGCTTTTCTGTTTACAAACATAGAGTATCATAATGATGGCGGCTGCGCGAAAATCACGCAGCCACGCATCATACGCGGCTGATTCACGGAGCAGTTAAGTACATTTTGCGCGGGCAAAACGCAGCATTTTTTGGCTCTGTGGCTTGAAAAAACAAGTGGTTTGTATATCAAGTGGAGTTCCAAAAACCGGATTGATTTACTGTGTTGTGTGTGACAAAGTGGGGGGCCATTGTATGTGATATATGTATTGATTGCTTGCTTGCTACAAAGTTTGCAAAAGTGACATTATTTAAAACCATTTTTTCCCTTGCAGTTTCCTTCCTGAGTAGCTGAGTAAGGGGGAGGGGTTAGCTGCTACCAGGTGCTATAAATCAGGCCTCACTACTCTGTAGAGCCTGCTCTGTGGCTTGAAAAAACAAGTGGTTTGTATATCAAGTGGAGTTCCAAAAACCGGAGTTCCGAAAAGAGGAGTTAAAGCCCAAGTAAGTGCTCTTCTACTTCTTTTTCTTTTTGATTAACACCTGTTCGCTGTTTTTTTGTAACTTGGATAATGGATAGCAAGATTGGAGGTTTTCTTCAGTGCACAGTTTGCCATATGTATGCACGACTGGAGCCGGAGTTCCAGGGTGAATACCTCTGTGGCAGATGTGAGCATGTTGTTCACCTGGAAGCTCGTATTAGAGATCTGGAGGAGCAGAATGCAACACTGAGGAGGATAGACAATTTTGAGCGGAGCTTGCTGCTCACAGAGCATGCAGTTAGTGGGTTACAACTGGAGGGTGAAGACATGGGTGAGCAGGATCAGGTAAGTAGCTGGGTTAATGTAGTTAGGGGCAGTAGAAAGGGGTCAAAGACAAGGAAGGCCGATCCGGTTTCTGACATTCCAGGCAAAATTGCCAAGTTGGGTGATGATGCGAGGGTGTCAGTCTCAGAAATTGCAGCCCTAGTGGATACTGATCTCCCTAACAGCCGGGAGAACAGCCCAGCTAGTAGTCGGCGGGATGGTAATGCAGGTAAGCCAAGACAATTGATAGTCGTAGGGGATTCTATAATCAGGAAGACGGATAGAATAATTTGTCGCCAAGACCACCTCAACCGAATGGTTTGCTGTCTCCCTGGTGCCAGGGTTCGGCATGTGGTGGAACGGGTGGACAAATTGCTGGGAGGGGCTGGTGATGATCCAGCTGTCGTGGTCCATGTCGGTACCAACGACAAAATAAATGGTAGGTGGAGGAGCCTTAAGAATAATTTTAAGGAACTAGGCTACAAACTGAAGGGAAGGACCTCCAAAGTAGTATTCTCAGGAATACTGCCTGTGCCATGCGCATCACAGGAAAGACAGCGGGAGCTCAGGGAGTTAAATGCATGGCTAAAGTCTTGGTGTAGAGGAAAAGGATTTGGGTTCCTAGAGCACTGGGCTGACTTTTCATTGGGGTACAAACTGTATTCTGCAGATGATTTGCACCTAAATGGAAGGGGGTCCGCTGTGCTGGGGGAGAGAATTCTAGCTGGGGTGGCGGAGTATTTAAACTAGGGCTGAGGAGGGAGGTCAATGTAGAAAAAAAAGGGGTAGCCAGGTTAGAGAGGGGTCAGACTATATTGGTGGGGGGAGAAACAGAATATGGGGAGAGGACTAGACAACAAGATAAGGAGATCCTTTCGTTACAAAACATCAGTGTAAATAAAAAGGCCCAATTAATGTCAAATCACATTTATGATAATAAAAGTGAAAAACTGACAGGCAAGTTAAAGTGTATGTTCACAAATGCCAGAAGTCTAGCAAGCAAAATGGGGGAGCTGGAGGCCTTGATACTGGAAGAAAATATAGATATAGTTGGTGTTGCTGAAACATGGCTGGATTCTTCACATGACTGGGCTGTAAATCTACAGGGTTTTACACTTTTTCGGAAAGACAGGACACATAGGAAAGGTGGTGGTGTATGTCTGTATGTGAGAAATGATATGAAGGCGAGTGTGAAAGAGACAATAGTGGGTGAATACTGTGAGGAGGTTGAAACCTTGTGGGTGGAACTAGAAAGGGAGGTAAACACTGAAAAAATTACTTTTGGTGTAATCTATAGACCCCCCAATATAACTGAGGAGATGGAAGTTCAGCTATATAAACAGATGGAGCGGGCTGCACAGGCGGGTACTGTAGTGATAATGGGAGATTTTAATTTCCGGGATATTAATTGGTGTCATGGTTCGGCTTCAACTGCAAAGGGGAGACATTTCCTCAACCTGTTGCAGGAAAATTTTATGGGCCAGTTTGTGGAAGACCCGACTAGAGGTGAAGCTCTGTTGGATCTGGTCATTTCTAATAATGCAGATCTTGTTAGGAATGTCAATGTTCGTGAAAACCTCGGTAACAGTGATCATAATATAGTTACATTTTACCTATACTGTAAAAAACAAACGCAGGCTGGGAGGGCAAAAACATTTAATTTTAAGAAAGCCAATTTCCCCAGGATGAGGGCTGTAATTCAGGATATAGACTGGGAAGAACTAATGTCAAATAATGGAACAAATGATAAATGGGAGATTTTCAAATCTACTTTGAGTTATTATAGTGCAAAATTTATTCCTACAGGTAACAAGTATAAACGACTCAAATTAAACCCCACATGGCTTACACATTCTGTGAAAGGGGCAATACATGACAAAAAAAGGGCATTTAAAAAATACAAATCTGAGGGTACAGCTGTAGCCTTTGTAAAATATAAGGAGCTTAATAAAATCTGTAAAAATGTAATAAAATTAGCAAAAATACAAAATGAAAGGCAGGTGGCCAAGGATAGTAAAACAAATCCCAAAAAATTCTTCAAGCTATAAATGCAAAAAAGCCCAGGTCTGAACATGTAGGACCCCTAGATAATGGTAATGGGGAGTTGATCACAGGGGATCAAGAGAAGGCAGAGTTACTAAATGGGTTCTTTAGCTCTGTATATACAACTGAAGAAGGAGCAGCTGATGTAGCCGGTGCCAGTGCTGTTAATATATCAGTTGATATTCTGAATTGGATGAATGTAGAGATGGTCCAAGCTAAATTAAATAAATGTGCACAAGGCCCCGGGACCAGATGGGTTACACCCTAGAGTTCTTAAAGAGCTTAGTTCAGTTATTTCTGTCCCCCTTTTCATAATATTCAGAGAATCTCTAGTGACTGGTATAGTGCCAAGGGACTGGCGCAGGGCAAATGTGGTGCCTATTTTCAAAAAGGGCTCTATGTCTTCCCCGGGTAATTATAGACCAGTAAGCTTAACATCCATCGTGGGGAAAATGTTTGAGGGGCTATTGAGGGACTATATACAGGATTATGTGACAATAAATAGCATTATAAGTGACAGCCAGCACGGTTTTACTAAGGACAGAAGTTGTCAAACTAACCTAATCTGTTTTTATGAAGAGGTGAGCAGAAGTCTAGACAGAGGGGCCGCTGTGGATTTAGTGTTTTTGGACTTTGCAAAGGCATTTGACACTGTCCCCCATAGACGCCTAATGGGTAAATTAAGGACTATAGGTTTAGAAAATATAGTTTGTAATTGGATTGAGAATTGGCTCAAGGACCGTATCCAGAGAGTTGTGGTCAATGATTCCTACTCTGAATGGTCACCGGTTATAAGTGGTGTACCCCAGGGTTCAGTGCTGGGACCCCTATTATTCAACTTATTTATTAATGATATAGAGGATGGGATTAATAGCACTATTTCTATTTTTGCAGATGACACCAAGCTATGCAATATAGTTCAGACTATGGAAGATGTTCATGAATTACAGGCAGATTTAAACAAACTAAGTGTTTGGGCGTCCACTTGGCAGATGAAGTTTAACCCCTTAGTGACCACTAATACGCCTTTTCACGTGAGTCACTAATGGGCTTTAGGCTAGGCTGACGCCTTTTCACGTCAGCCTAGTCTAAGTCCTGCACGGGTCTCCCGTGCAGGCAGGAGCCGGGGCTCTGCTGTCTGATGACAGCTGAGCTCCTGCTCCAACGCCCGCGATCGAAGTTTACTTCGATCGCGGCCGTCTAACCCGTTAAATGCCGCCGTCAATAGCGACCGCGGCATTTAACTTTGTTTACAGAGGGAGTGAGCTCCCTCTGTCACCCATCGGCGGCCCGCGAATGCAATCGCGGGTCTCCGATGGGCTGTCATGGCAGCCGGGGGCTTGATAAAAGCCCCCAGGTCTGCCCTGGACATATTCCTGTTAGGACGCGCCGGAGGCACGTCCTAACAGATTGCCTGTCAGATTTACACTGACAGGCAATAATGCTCTGGTATACGAAGTATACCAGAGCATTATAGCAGCGATCGGAATATCGCACAGTAAAGTCCCCTAGTGGGACTAATAAAATAAGTCATCAAAGTGAAATAAAGATTATTAATAAAAAGTACAGTAAAAAAATAAATAAAACAATTTTTTTCCATAAAAAGTGGTTTTATTTAGTAAAAGTGTAAAAAAAAAAAAAAGTACACATATGTGGTATCGCCGCGACCGTAATGACTCCATTAATAAAGTTAATATGTAATTTAAACCGCAAAGTGAACACCGTAAAAAAAACACGCAAAAAACCATGGCGAAATTGCAATTTTTTCCATTGCCCCCCAAAAAAGTCATAATAAAAATGAATCAATAAGTGCCATGCACCCCAAAACAGTACCATTCAAAACTACGTCTTGTCCCGCAGAAAACAAGCCCAAAAAATCACTACATTGATGGAAAAATAAAAAAATTACGGCTCTTGGAAAGCGACGATGCAAAAGCAAATAATTTTAGTTCAAAAGTGTTTTTATTGTGCAAAAGTCGTAAAACATAAAAAAACCTCTACATATGTGGTATCGCCGTGATCGTACCGACCCATAGAATAAAGGTAACATGTTATTTACGTCGCATAGTGAACGGCGTCAATTTAAAAACGCATAGAACAATGGCGGAATTTCAGTTTTTTTTATAATCCCCCCCAAAAAGGTTAATAAAAGTTAATATAAAAATTATATGTACCCAAAAATGGTGCTATTAAAAAGCACAACTAATCCCGCAAAAAACAAGTCCTCATACAGCTATGTAGACGAAAAAATTAAAAAGTTATAGCTCTTTGAATGCGACTATAGAAAAACGAATAAAATAGCTTGGTCATTAGGGCCTAAAATGGGCTGGTCACTAAGGGGTTAATGTAGATAAATGTAAAGTTATGCATCTGGGTACCAACAACCTGCATGCATCATATGTCCTAGGGGGAGCTACACTGGCGGATTCACTTGTTGAGAAGGATCTGGGTGTACTTGTAAATCATAAACTCAATAACAGCATGCAGTGTCAATCAGCTGCTTCAAAGGCCAGCAGGATATTGTCGTGTATTAAAAGAGGCATGGACTCGCGGGACAGGGATGTAATATTACCACTTTACAAAGCATTAGTGAGGCCTCATCTAGAATATGCAGTCCAGTTCTGGGCTCCAGTTCATAGAAAGGATGCCCTGGAGTTGGAAAAAATACAAAGAAGAGCAACGAAGCTAATTAGGGGCATGGAGAATTTAAGTTATGAGGAAAGATTGAAAGAATTAAACCTATTTAGCCTTGAAAAAAGACGACTAAGGGGGGACATGATTAACTTATATAAATATATTAATGGCACATACAAAAAATATGGTGAAATCCTGTTCCTTGTAAAACCCCCTCAAAAAACAAGGGGGCACTCCCTCCGTCTGGAGAAAAAAAGGTTCAAGCTGCAGAGGCGACAAGGCTTCTTTACAGTGAGAACGGTGAATTTATGGAATAGTCTACCGCAGGAGCTGGTCACAGCAGGGACAGTAGGTGGCTTTAAAAAAGGGTTAGATAATTTCCTAGAACAAAAAAATATTAGCTTCTATGTGTAGAAATTTTTCCTTACCTTTTCCCTTCCCTTGGTTGAACTTGATGGACATGTGTCTTTTTTCAGCCGTACTAACTATGTAACTATGTAACTATGTAACTAAAACGCACACGCTCGTATAAATCCGGCCTAAGTGTCTTTACCACTGTAGCGTTACAAACTACAATCAGTCCTAAGGACGAGACTTAAACATGAACCATTTATAAATATTACATAATAATGATCCAAACATGAAAACAATTTCACACTCCACTTGATAATAAAATGTCACTTTATTTGTCTAATACTTGTAAGCACGTCATTCTATAATTATTGCTTGTACTTGTTGCCAGGAAGGTTGATAAAAGATTTTATAAGTAGAGAAACAAAAACATTGTTAGAAATAAACGGCGCACTTTATGGTTATTTAATCTTACAACGGGTCACCAGAAAACCTGTTAGCACACTAGTGAGTTATGAAGCAGGTGATATAGGCTTGCACTACTTATTTTATGGCTGATGTTAACAAGACAGTAGGGTGCATTCTGATTTCAGCTAAAGGCTCTATAAGGCCTTGTTCACACAGTGCAGATTTTGCATGTGTTTTCAAGCTAACAACAGAAATGGTACTTAAACAGAAGAAATGTATAAAGGAAGGCCTTAGGGTATATTCACACGGCCTATGTTCGGCCTCCAAACATCTGAAAAACGGCATTCTGTTCCGACGGGCCGTTTTTTTATGTGGCCGTTTTGAAAAACGGCCGCGTAAAAAAACGGCCATGAAAAAGAAGTGCAGGTCACTTCTTGGGACGTTTTTGGAGCAGTTTTTCATAGACTCTCTATAGAAAACAGCTGCAAAAATGGCCGTAAAAAAACGCAGTGAAAATCGCGAGTGGCTTAAAACACGTCTGAAAATCAGGAGCTGTTTCCCCTTGAAAACAGCTCTGGATTTTCAGACGTTTATGAGTTCGCGTGTGAACATACCATAAAGAATTTCCTCTCCTGGATCCAACTCTGTTTTTGGCTCAAAAAATGCATGTAAATCTGCACTGTGTGAACAAGGCCTATCAAAGCTTCCCAACCCATTTTTAACATTAAAAATTTGTTTTTGCCACAGCACTATATTAATTTCCCCTCTGTACCAACCATGCTGAAAGCAGCCAAAACAATAAGCAATAATTTCTGTAGAATATCTACAGGATCTTCAAACATTCACGATCACAAACATATGGTTCAAAACTGGTAAAATTGGTCATAGACTAGTAAATCCGAAGTTAGAGCAGTAGACAGAGTTTGGTAATTACTTATTTAAAAGATTGGCAATCTTCTATTTTGTTGTGGCAGACATTTTTGCAAAAGAGACAGCAGGAAGCGCAGCCATATTGCTTGTCTCTTTTATTTCTATGTAAGTAAATAAAATATAATTACCACTTGTTTGACTGCTCCTCTAACTTCTGATTTACTAATATTTGCCAATTTTTTGTTTTGGGTGGAAATCCTTTTTAAATCAACCACATTCAGGACAAGGAGTAGTAAGGTCTGTAAATTAGTCATCCGTTAGCAATAAGGGTATGTGCACACACACTAATTACGTCCGTAATTGACGGACGTATTTCGGCCGCAAGTCCCGGACCGAACACAGTGCAAGGAGCCGGGCTCCTAGCATCATACTTATGTACGACGCTAGGAGTCCCTGCCTTGCTGCAGGACAACTGTCCCGTAGTATAATCATGTTTACAGTACGGGACAGTTGTCCTGCAGCAAGTCTTATTGAATGTTTTACTTATAGATCCTGATTTACCTTAAATACTAAAGGAGATCACCTCTCAAATTGCCCATAATGTGCTTACGATATCCATAAGAAGTTCATGTGAGCTGAAATAAATGTTTTTGTGGTTGGACAAATGCCGGAAAGTGTATTTGACACCAGTAGTATATGATCCATCAATACAACCGACAAATATTTGCTTATCAGATCTATTTTGTGACGCGTTGTTTTGTTTTTGTTACGTTAATCTACCTGTTCATATGGTGGTATTATACGATAAGCAATAAAACTATACTATGCATGACAATTTAATTTTAGTCAAATATAAATCAAATCCCAATGGGACAAGATAAGTGTTGGCTTATCAAATATTCTAGATCACCGGACGTGAAAGAACAATCTAGAAAACGGTGTTCTCTCTGCTCAGTCTTCTGCATATTTCTCTGTTGGAAACAAGTTGTGGATTATAAGGCTGGGTTCACACGAGCATGTTACGTCCGTCATGGACGGAACGTATTTCGGCCGCAAGTCCCGGATCGAACACACTGCAGGGAGCCGAGCTCCTAGCATCATAGTTATGTACGACGCTAGGAGTCCCTGCCTCTCCGTGGAACTACTGTCCCGTACTGAGAACATGATTACAGTACGGGACAGTTGTCCTGCAGCGAGGCAGGGACTCCTAGCATCGTACATAACTATGATGCTAGGAGCCCGGCTCCCTGCAGTGTGTTCGGCCCGGGACTTGCGGCCGAAATACATTCCGTCCATTACGGACGTAACATGTTCGTGTGAACCCAGTCTAAGAGTTCTTGGATCTTTATTTTACCGTAATGTGTATTGCCTTGTGTTGTAATCTGAAATTCACCTCTTGTCTCAATCATAGCAAAGATCAAAATGAGCCCTCCATTATGGTGCTGGGCTTGGCCTTCAAGGACAGAAGGGATTAGTATTGGTTTCCCCTAATGCGCTTTACATGACCCTTAAGCCAATTCCTCACCCTCTTTAAAGGGTAACTAAGCTCTTCAGAAAACTTCTGACATGTCATAGTGACACGTCAGAAATTTTGATCGGTGGGGGTCGGAGCACTGAGACCCACACCAATCGCTAATACGAAGTGGCAGAAGCGTTCGGGTGAGCACCGAGCCACTTGGTTTCTGATCGGCTTTTCTCGGAAAGCAGAGGTAACTGTGTACGGACTTAATAGAAAGTCTATGAGCCCGTACGCTAACTGCTCGGCTTCCCAGAGCGATTCTGCCTCTTCGTTTTAGCAATCGGTGGGGGTCTCAGTGCTCAGACCCCCACCGATCAAAACTTCTGACATCTCACTATGACATGTGAGAAGTTTTCTGAAAGTTTAGTTGCCCTTTAATACTAGCAATGCAGTTCCTATGGAGATGGGAGTCGGACATAGATTTTGTTTACCCAGTAAGGGACGAGACCAATCAAGGCTGGACCATCTCTCTCCAATTGCCCTATAGCAAGGACTACACTACATCGCTGACTGTTCAGATTGCTCATCTCTTGTGTTACAAAGATATTGGAAGGTCCTAAATGGCCATTAGAAATGATCAATATTTCCCCAAGGCCTAATACCGAAATAATTATTATATTGGACTATTTGTAGGCTAGATACTTGGCAAAACCCATCATTGGGAACTGATCTACCTCTCTACTTTAGACCTTTAAAAAAACAAAACTTTACCTCTGTTTCTTTCTTATCAATACTAATTTAGAAAGTGGATAATATTCTTGGCTGTAACATTATGCATACAACAGTTTATTACGGAGTAATATAATGAAGGTACTTCGTAAATCTGAATTTTCCATCAATATTTAAAATCACATATTTAGATTTTTATTCTATGTCCAATGACGATTACATTTCTATTTCCTAAAATGACAAACACATAAAATATATTAACTTTATAAGGACGTCCAGCTTCCGACAACTCTGCCAACAGTCGATCTTGAGCAGGCGCCAACCAGACGTTTTTCCTACAGTGGCTGCTAATAGATGGATGGCTCGAGTCCGCCAGAGCAAGAGCCGCTGCTTATTTCTGGGACATCCCCAATGGCGCATATAGTCAGGGAATGTCTTCATGATACAACCCCTTTAAATTCCTTACAATTGGCCAATGATGTCAGTTATATAAAACGGAATTGTGTTTAAGAGACAATTAGACTGACCAAACAAACAGGCACAGAAAGTCGGATATTAAAAAATGTGCTAAAAAATAATTATTTTATATGAAAGATAAATGTTGGAAAATCCTTTATCCTTAATCCTAGAAAAATGGCTAAATCCATAGTACTACAAGTGTGAAGAAAAGGGATGTCATTGTGAAAGAGTTCAGGATACTAGGATGTGCTCCACTTCTTAACATGCACTCCACCCTGGACCATGATCCGTTGTTCGGCTGTGGCTCCAGACCAAGAACTTTGCACATTATGTTGTAAACGTCAACTGATCTGATTGGTGCAGATCTAAAGTTTTCTCGAAAATCTGAAAAAAATAAAATTAAAAAAACATTAACTACTTCACTAACATTTGTATTTTTAATAAGCTTAAAAGTACCATATGCCCGTTATGTGTTTTTCACCTGCCAATTAATCACTGTTTAATTAAAATGTATGCAACTTTGTAATGTACTTCAGGTTTCATTTCCTTCTCAAAATCTCTGCTTGCAGTCAATGAATATTAAAATTCCTTGTTTACTTTCAGAGGCTGAAAAATTCTGCTCTAAAAATGTTCAACTGACACAGGTGCTGGACTTCAGGACAAGTTTCTCTTTTGTAACGACTTCCACTGCGTTTAGAGTCCCAGAGCCTTAAAAATGGCTTTTCTTTTGCATAACGTTATTGTAGAAACTTTATTTTGATTGATGTCATTGTAAGGGTTAATTCCTAAGGGTATGTGCACACGATAGCAGGCATTTACATCTGAAAAGACAGACTGTTTTCAGGAGAAAACAGCTGCCTCGTTTCAGACGTAAATGCTCCTCCTCGCATTTTGCGAGGCTTCTCTGACAGCCGTAAATTTTGAGCTGCTCTTCATTGAGTTCAATGAAGAACGGTTCAAATTACGTCTGAAAGAAGTGCCCTGCACTTCTTTTGACGAGGCTGTATTTTTACGTGTCGTCGTTTGACAGCTGTCAAACGACGACGCGTAAATGACAGGTTGTCTGCACAGTACGTCGGCAAACCCATTCAAATGAATGGGCAGATGTTTGCCGACGTATTGTAGCCTTATTTTCAGACGTAAAACGTGGCATAATACGCCTCGTTTACGTCTGAAAAAAGGTCGTGTGAACCCAGCCTAACAATCACGTGTATCAATTCTTCATCACTATTGCGATTAATCTAGGACATATTTACTAGCCAATTGGAATTGGTTAAATGGTTGGGTCACAGGCAAATTGGCGGTACAAGTGTATAGTAAAAAGCTATGTGCACCTTTTGAAAACATTTTTATATATATATATAAAGATTAAAATAATTAAACCTATTTAGCCTTGAAAAAAGACGACTAAGGGGGGACATGATTAATTTATATAAATATATTAATGGCACATACAAAAAAAAATATGGTGAAATCCTGTTCAATGTAAAGCTCCTCAAAAAACAAGGGGGCACTCCCTCCGTCTGGAGAAAAAAAGGTTCAACCTGCAGAGGCGACAAGTCTTCTTTACTGTAAGAACAGTGAATCTATGGAATAGTCACCGCAGGAGCTGTCACAGCAGGGACAGTAGATGGCTTTAAAAAAGTGTTAGATCATTTCCTAGAACAAAAAAGTATTAGCTCCTATGTGTAGAAATGTTTCCCTTCCCTTTTCCCGTCCCTTGGTTGAACTTGATGGACAAGTGTCTTTTTTTCATCCGTACTAACTATGTAACTATATATACATATATATATATATATATATATATATATATATACACATATACATATACACAGTGAAGGAAATAAGTATTTGATCCCTTACTGATTTTGTAAGTTTGCCCACTGTCAAAGACATGAACAGTCTAGAATTTTTAGCCTAGGTTAATTTTACCAGTGAGAGATAGATTATATAAAAAAAAAAAAAGAAAATAACATTGTCAAAATTTTATATATTTATTTGCATTGTGCACAGAGAAATAAGTGTTTGATCCCTTTGGCAAACAAGACTTAATACTTGGTGGCAAAACCCTTGTTGGCAAGCACAGCAGTCAGACGCTTTTTTGTAGTCGATGATGAGGTTTGCACACATGTTAGATGGAATTTTGTCCCACTCCTCTTTGCAGATCATCTGTAAATCATTAAGATTTCGAGGCTGTCGCTTGGCAACTCGGATCTTCAGCTCCCTCCATAAGTTTTCGATGGGATTAAGGTCTGGAGACTGGCTAGGCCACTCCATGACCTTAATGTGCTTCTTTTTGAGCCACTCCTTTGTTGCCTTGGCTGTATGTTTCGGGTCATTGTCGTGCTGGAAGACCCAGCCAAGAGCCATTTTTAATGTCCTGGTGGAGGGAAGGAGGTTGTCACTCAGGATTTGACGGTACATGGCTCCATCCATTCTCCAATTGATGCGGTGAAGTAGTCTAATTCTTGAACCGTAAGCCATAGACGCTAGATCTATGAACGGCATTAAAACTGTGTGTTCCAGCCAGAATGAAGAAATGGTAAATCTCACCCACGCTTAACCCCTTAAGGACGCAGCCTAGTTTTGGCCTTAAGGCTCAGAGCCCATTTTTCAAATCTGACATATTTCACTTTATGTGGTAATAACGTCGGAATGCTTAAACCTATCCAAGCGATTCTGAGATTGTTTTCTCGTGACACATTGGGCTTCATGTTCGTGGTAAAATTTGGTCGATATATTCAGTGTTTATTGGTGAAAAATTGCAAAATTTAGTGAAAATTTGGAAAAAATAGCATTTTTCAGAATTTTAATGCATCTGCTTGTAAAACAGACGGTTATACCACCCAAAATAGTTACTATTTCACACTTCCCATATGTCTACTTTAGATTGGCATCGTTTTTTGAACATTCTTTTATTTTTCTTGGACGTTACAAGGCTTAGAACCTAAACAGCAATTTCTCATATTTTTAAGAAAATTTCAAAATCCTTTTTTTTAAGGTACCTCTTGAGTTCTGAAGAGGCTTTGAGGGGCCTATGTATTAGAAACCCTGATAAAACACCCCATTTTAAAAACTAGACCCCTTAAAGTATTCAAAACAGCATTTAGAAAGTTTTTTAACCCTTCAGGCATTTCACAGGAATTAAAGCAAAGTGGAGGTGAAATTTGCAAATTTCATTTTTCTTGCTGAATTTCAATTTTATTCATTTTTTTTCTGTAACACAGAAGGTTTTACCAGAGAAACACTACTAAATATTTATTGTCCAGATTCTGCAGTTTTTAGAAATGTCCCACATGTGGCTCTACTGCGCTCGTGGACTAAAACACAAGCCCTAGAAGCAAAGAAGCACCTAGTGCATTTTGAGTCCTCTTTTTTATTAGAATATATTTTAGGCAGCATGCCAGGTTTGAAGAGGTGTTGAGGTGCCAAAACAGTAGGAATCCCCGAATAGTGACCCCATTTTGGAAACTACACCCCTCAAGGAATTAATTTATGGTTGTTGTTACCATTTTGACCGCACAGTTTTTTCACAGCACCTATTTGAATTGGGCTGTGAAATTAAAAAAATGAAATTTTTTCCAATAAGATGTCATTTGTGATCAAAATTTATTATTTTCACAGGGAACAATATACCCCATTTTGTTGCCCAATTTGTCCTTAGTGCGGCAATACCCCATTTGTGGTGATAAACTGCCGTTTGGGCCCATGGGAGGGCTCAGAATGAAAGGAGCGCTATGTGTTTGTTGGAGTCCAGATTTTGCTGGATTGGTTTTCGGGTGCCATGTTGCATTTGCAGAGCCCCAGAGGTATCAAAGCAATGGAAACCCACAGAAGTGACCCCATTTTGGAAACTACACCCCTCAAGGAATTCAAATATGGTTGTTGTTACAATTTTGTCCGCACAATTTTTTCACAGCACCTATTTGAATTGGGCTGTGAAATGAAAAAAATTAAATTTTTTCCAATAAGATGTCATTTTTTATCAAAATTTCTTATTTTCACAGGGAACAAAATACCCCATTTTGTTGCCCAATTTCTCCTGAGTCCAGCAATACCCCATTTGTGGCGATAAACTGCAGTTTGGGCCCATGGGAGGCCTCAGAAGTGAAGTAGCGCTGTGTGTTCTTTGGAGTGCAGATTTTGCTGGTTTGGTTTTCGGGTGCCATCTCGCATTTGCAGAGCCCCAGAGGTATCAAAGCAATGGAAACCCACTATAACTGACCCCATTTTGGAAACTACACCCCTCAAGGAATTCATTTATGGGTGTTGTGACCATTTAGACCCCATAGTTTCTTCACAGAACTTATTTGAATTGGGCTGGGAATTAAAAAAAATAATATTTTTTCCAATAATATGTCGTTTTAGCTCAAAAATTCTTATTGTCTCCATAAATAAAATACTACATTTTGTTGCCCAATTTGTCCTGAGTGCGGCAATACCCCATTTGTGACGATAAACTGCTGTTTGGGCCCATGGGAGGGCTCAGAAGGAAAGGAGCGCTATGTGTTTGTTGGAGTACAGATTTTGCTGGTTTGGTGTTCGGGTGCCATGTCGCATTTGCAGAGCCCCATAGGTATCAAAGCAATGGAAACCCACCAGAAGTGACCCCATTTTGGAAACTACACCCCTCAAGGAATTCATTTATGGGTGTTGTGACCATTTTGACCCGATAGTTTTTTCACAGAACTTATTTGAATTGGGCTTGGAATTAAAACAAAATTAATTTTTTCCAATAATATGTAGTTTTGGCTGAAAATTTCTTATTTTCACAAGAAATAAAATACCCCATTCTGTTGCGCAATTTGTCCTGAGTGCAGCAATACCCCGTTTATGGTGATAAACTGCCGTTTGGGCCCATGGGACGGCTCAGAACGAAAGGACCACCATTTGGCCTACTGGGGATTTTCTCGTGCAAAGTCATGTGTGCAGAAGCCCCAGTACAGTTTAAACCCGCAAGAAGTCACCCCGTTTTAAAAACTACACCCTTAAGGCATTCATCTAGAGGTGTAGTGAGCATTTTGACCGGAGAGATACACCCCATAAACTGTAATGTGGGTTCTCCCGGGTATGGCAATACCCTCAATGTGGTTGTTATCAGCTGCTTGGGCACACAGCAGGGCTCAGAAGGGAAAGATAAGGGGGGATAAGCTGTGCGGAGTGCATCAGGGTAAGTAGAATTGGGGTAAATTATAAAACAAGGGATGTATGATAAATGTTAAAACACTTTTTCATAGAGAGCTCTGGTTTTTCGGGACACGCGTTACATTGATATATTGTGTCCTCCCTTATACCCCTCTTATAGCAGACTTTGCACCTCTTTTGACTTTTTCCCTTCTTGCCAGTTTGGGGAACTTCTCCAGGAAAGTGTTGCCATGGTACGATGCGTGTGGCCTCGCTTCCAGAAGTACTGGGTGCCCCCCCCCCCCGTTCCTGGTCCCTAAAGATTAGGTTCTTGATAATCACCTCTTGAAATTCCAGGAAAGTTCCCCTCTGGCCTGTACATCGACGTAGCACGTACACATTGTACAATGCCATCTGTATGATGTGCCCGGCCAGCTTCTTATACCACAGCGCATGGCGCTGTAGGGCTTCGGGACTTGATCTGACAAGTCCACCCCTCCCATGTACCTATTGTAGTACAGGATGCAGTCTGGTTTAGGGGTCGCTGTACTGGTACCTCGTACAGGTACATGGGTACTGTTGTGACATCTCTCTTGTCCTTGTACTTGACACACAATATGTTGCTGCTAGAATGTGCCCTGCGCTCACCCCTTCTTGTTTGCCCTGCAGAGTCTTAGGGAGGCCTCTCAGATTTCTTCTAGCAGTGCCGCATGCCACAGGACTGGAAGCGAGGCAGTTGAAGAGTGGGACGCCGGTATAAAAATTATCCAGGTAGAGGTGGTAACCCTGGTCCAGCAGTGGGTGTACCAAATCCCACACAATTTTTGCATTAACTCCCAGTAAGCGGGGGCATTCTGGGGGCTGAGCACTGGTGTCCTTCCCTTCATATATCCTAAACCTGTATGTATACCCTGATGCACTCTCGCACAGCTCATACATCTTCACGCCATACCTTGCCCTCTTACCCGGCAGGTACTCGCGGAATTGAACCCTCCCTTTAAAATCCACCAAGGACTCATCAATAGAAATACACTTCTTGGTGGTGAATGCTTGGGAAAACCGGGCACTGAAACGGTCTAATAGGGGTCTCCGTTTATACAAACGGTCAAAACTGGGGTCATCTCGGGGTGGGCACGGCTCATTATCAGTATGATGTAAGAAGCCAAGTATTGCCTGATTTTTTATTTTTTTCTAGGTTACAGTTCAGTTTTGAAGTTGCTTTGATGGACCTATATATTAGAAACCCCTATCAAACACCCCATTTTAGAAACTAGACCCCTCAAAGTATTCACAACAGCATTTAGAAAGTTTATGAACCCTTTAGGTGTTTCACAGGAATTTAGAGCAAAGTAGAGGTGAAATAAAAAAAAAAATTTTGTCAGAAAATCCTCTTTATACCATTTTTTTTTATAACACAAAAGGTTTTACCAGAGAAACGCAACTTAATACGTATCGCCCAGATTCTGCAGTTTTGAGAAATATCCCACATGTGGCCCTCGGGCGGTAATGGACTGAAGCGCCGGCCTCCGAAGCAAAGGAGCGCCTAGTGGATTTTGAGGCATCCTTTTTATTAGGCACCATGTCCGGTTTGAAGAGGTCTTGTGGTGCCAAAACAGTGGAAAACCACCAAAAGTGACCCCATTTTGGAAACTAGAGACCTTGAGGAATTCATTGTAGTTTTCTTGGGGTGCATGCGGCTTTTTGATCAGTTTTTATTCTATTTTTAGGTGGCGTGGTGACTAAAAAACAGCAATCCTACTATTGTTTTTTTAATCTATTTTTTTTACAGCGTGCACCGTGCACTATAAATGACATATGCACTTTATTCTGCGGGGCGATACGATTACGGCGATACCAGATGTTTATAGTTTTTTTATGTCTTATGGCGTTTACACAATAAAATACGTTTTGTAAACAATCATTCACTTTTTGTGTTACCTTATTCTAAGAGCCAGAACGGTTTTATTTTTCCATCAATAAAGCCGTGCGAGGACTTATTTTTTGCGTAACGAACTGTAGTTTCGAACAGTACCATTTTTAGGGACATGCGACTTTTTGATCTCTTTTTATTCCATTTTTTGGGAGGTGAAGTGACCAAACAATTGTTATTGTGGTACGGTTTATTATTATTTTCTTTTACGGCGTTCACCGCGCGGGATAAATAACGAAATAATTTTGTAGTTCAGGCCGTTACGGACGCGGCGATACCAATTATGTATAGTTTATTTGTTTGTTTATATATTTTTATTAATAATAAAGGACTGATAAGGGAAAAGGGGGGATTTTTACTTTTAATACTTTTAAAACTTTTATTTTCTTATTTTTACACATCTTTTTTTAACTTTTTTTTAACTTTATTACTTTGTCCCATTAGGGGACTTGAGGGCAGGAGGCCCTGATCGCTATTCTAATACACTGCACTACATGCGTAGTGCAGTGTATTAGAACTGTCAGCTACTCACTGACAGCAAGCATAGTGGGTCCTGACGTTGTCAGGACCCACTAGGCTTCCGTCGATGGCAGAGCCGGACGCCATTGTTTGGTGTCCGGTTGCCATAGCCACCATCGCCAGCCGCTATCGCGTAGCAGGCTGGCGATTGTAGCTTAACCCCTAAAAAGCCGTGATCACTATTGAACACGGCTTTTAAGGGGTTAATCAGCGGGGACACAGCGATCGGTCCCCGCTGTAGGAGCTGTGACAGCTGCTGTACGAGACAGCAGCTGTCACAGCTCCTGCATGTGTCGTGAGGACGGCCGAAATGGCCGTTATCCCCGCGACGTAATAATCCGTCGCTGAGCGCTAACGATACAGTTAGCGCGACGGATTATTACGTCGCTGAGCGCGAAGGGGTTAAACAATAGGGTGCACTTACTGAGCGCAGGGACCGCCACCCAGTTGTATATAGATATATGCCTGTGTACAGTGTGGCAGTGTTATTTGTGCCAATAGCTGAATTGGCCATATTTTCGTGCCCTTAGCAGAGAAACACCGCCAAAACATAATGTTTCCACCTCCATGCTTGACAGTGGGGACGGTGTTCTTTGGGTCATAGGCAGCTTTTCTCTTCCTCCAAACACGGCGAGTTGAGTTAATGCCAAAGAGCTCAATTTTAGTCTCATCTGACCACAGCACCTTCTCCCAATCACTCTCAGAATCATCCAGATGTTCATTTGCAAACTTCAGACGGGCCTGTACATGTGCCTTCTTGAGCAGGGGGACCTTGCGGGAACTGCAGGATTTTAATCCATTACGGCGTAATGTGTTA
This sequence comes from Rhinoderma darwinii, assembly GCF_050947455.1. Taxonomy (NCBI): domain Eukaryota; kingdom Metazoa; phylum Chordata; class Amphibia; order Anura; family Rhinodermatidae; genus Rhinoderma; species Rhinoderma darwinii. The sequence continues at coordinate 91,256,526 of NC_134687.1, read as the reverse complement.
CCAATGGTTTTCTTGGTGACTGTGGTCCCAGCTGCCTTGAGATCATTAACAAGTTCCCCCCGTGTAGTTTTCGGCTGAGCTCTCACCTTCCTCAGGATCAAGGATACCCCACGAGGTGAGATTTTGCATGGAGCCCCAGATCAAGGTCGATTGACAGTCATTTTGTATGTCTTCCATTTTCTAACTATTGCACCAACAGTTGTCTCATTCTCACCCAGCGTCTTACTTATGGTTTTGTAGCCCATTCCAGCCTTGTGCAGGTCTATGATCTTGTCCCTGACATCCTTAGAAAGCTCTTTGGTCTTGCCCATGTTGTAGAGGTTAGAGTCAGACTGATTAATTGAGTCTGTGGACAGGAGTCTTTTATACAGGTGACCATGTAAGACAGCTGTCTTTAATGCAGGCACCAAGTTGATTTGGAGCGTGTAACTGGTCTGGAGGAGGCTTAACTCTTAATGGTTGGTAGGGGATCAAATACTTATTTCTCTGCGCACAATGCAAATAAATATATATAATTTTGACTATGTAATTTTCTGTTGTTTTTTTTTTTTATATAATCTATCTCTCACTGGTAAAATTAACCTAGCCTAAAAATTCTAGACTGTTCATGACTTTGACAGTGGGCAAACTTACAAAATCAGCAAGGGATCAAGTACTTATTTCCTTCACTGTGTATGTATATATATATATATATATATATATATATATATATATAACAGTGTATCAGTGTGATTGGTGTAACTTTTTAATTACTGTTTATTAAAAACTATTTTTACTTTTTGAGATACAGCTGCTTTGTATCCTGTATACAAAGCAGCTGTATCTAGCCCCGAAACCTGTATCCGTCAGGTCAGTGGGACTGACGGGTTTAGGGTCAGCAGGTCCTGCGTGTCTGCACAAGGTTTGGAATGAGCAGAGGCATCTTGCCTTAAAATGTCCAGATTCACTCAGTCCTCTAGATATACGATTTTGGGGAGGCTGTAAAACACTTGCGCCATACATCATTGCTTTCAATATATTAGTTAATATAAATGACATATTTGTGTACTAGCTCAAATGCATTGATCAATGCAAGTTTTTGTCATTGTAATATGGCAAGTTGGCTTTTCTGTTACTGTTGCTTGTTCTATAATAGTTTTCATGCATATTGATACATTAAATTATTGACTTTTGCTACTTCTGTGGTGTAGAGGGGTTTTCTAAAGAAAAAAAAGCTTATGGAAGTCAATGAAAATCATACACGGATAGGTCAACATTTCCATTTAGAAGACTTGAAATACTTGCCAAGTAGTTGTCCAGCTCTAGCTGCTGTGTAACACCCGCTGTGGTAATGCCTCCACCTCAGAGCTGTAGCTAGGCTTTCCTATGCCCGGGGAAAAGATTCAGTGTTCTGCCACAGTCTTGTATCTAAATACTCTGGCCAAGGCAGTGTGGCATGTTGGTGCCCCTCCTGTCACCAAACTCCCAGTGCATAGACCCATTCCCCCTCCTAACTACACCCCTGCTCCACATGAAGAAGAGTCATGTTGATGAAAGGCTGCAGAAGTGGAAGATATATTCATGCAACACAAAAAAGATATTTATATGACTGCATAGCAAAAGCAGAAAACATTGTGGCACTAATAAAAGAGCTGTAAAAAATGTAGTGTGTCAATTTCCATGTGTACAACTCCTTTGGTCTACTACTCTGTTATATGGTGCGACAGGATAACTTGAATCATCATAATAAAGAAAAAAAAAAGCTATATAGAAAATCAATATTTACCTGGGCCAGATGCCAAAAAGAAACCTCTCATGTCCATCAACTCATTGTCATATCCATGCCACCCATGCTGCCAGCCCTTGTTAGGCACTGTGCCATTATTCCAAAAGGGAAGTTTCTCTTTACTCTAAATAAAACAAAATGATTAGCACTGTACAAGACATACAATTGAAAAGAAGTATCGCATTATTCATGCCTACCTCAGCTATGAACCAGCCCTGTTCAGCTACCAGAGTGAACGGAGGCACAAATTTTCCCTTCTTGTAATGAAATCGGTCTGGAATTTGGTCCTTTTCATAGACGGTCATGTGCTCTACATCTTTCAACTGGTTGTACACCTGTCAAATGGCATAAGATATTTTGAGTAGATACTGTATCAGGTTACACTAAATAATGGGCAATCTGACAAACTATAGATATAAATTTTTGTCTTTATTTCTACTACATGATTTACTCTCATTTTGTCCTATTTTAGGATCTCTACCTTAAAAAGGTTTTCTGGTTTAGAACACCAATTTTCAAACACTGTATTAGAGAATTCATTGAGTTAATTAAAGGATATCCCTGATTCAGGAACCTCATCTATTAACCAGAGCAGACATGTAAAACATCTCTCACGCTACAGGACCCAACACGTCAATGCATTACATGGACAGCCCATCTCTTTAATAGGAATGGTGTAATGCATCACTTCACCTGATGTTGCGCTGTATGGAAATTGAACAATTGTTCCCAGGCTCCCACACAAATGAAAGCTGATCGCTAGTGACACCCTGTGATCAGCTTGTTGTTGAAAGACCCTTTTAACAAAAAGGAATTGACAAAAATCCTGAAACCCTCTTTAATCACTTATTTTGCAAACAAACAGGAGTTTGCTCTACATAATACCACCTGGTTGCTATTTTATTTATAGATTCCAATAAAAATATTCCACCATTATATGAGAAAAATGCGGCTAAATGAATACAATGAAATATATTGGGCTTCTGCTCTTTATGGTTTCTGGTCTCCATTTGCATTTTGCACTTTAAACTAAAATCATAGTTCTGCATAAAACCTTAGCGATGAGCTTTCTGGAACACACCAGAGAACGAGAATACGACTGAACGTACAGTGAACATGCAGTAAAGTTTAATGTAAAAGTCTAGAATGGTACCACGTACCTTGGTGTGCTTACCCTCTGCAGGCCACAGACTCACAACAGGACCTCTATCTTTTATTTGTAAAATGTCATTGATGTCAATATATTTTCCAAGCTCTATCACTTTCTCCATCCAGAATATATCTGTCATACCATGGTCAGAGAAGAGAATAACATTTACATTGTCCTTCAGTCCACTTTTCTACAAAACCAAACAAAAAGAATCATTACTCAATGTTTAACAACTTCACGCTGCCAATATGTAAATTCACGTCCTAGCCGCATATGCCCTGTGCAGCCAGGACGTGAATATACAGTCCTCTGCTTGTCAGCATTGTGAGAAACTAGACATGGACCGCACAATCCACAGTATATACGTTGATCTGAGCCGCTAGGCATAATTTAGAAACATGAACATGAGGTTCTTTGTAAACATTTTGATCAAACTGTATAAGCCCACTTGCCACTTCACGGCGACCTCTTTAAAGTGGGTCCCTACTCTAGCGGTTGCAGCACCGCATGGCGGCTACCACCACCGCAGCACCGCTCCTGCAGAGGGAGCAACCCAGCAGCCCAAAAGCACCCATGCCTTCAGACCGTGCCAAGCCTCCTTGGCTCTGGGCCACGTCCCCCCACAAGTGCAGCACTACAGCAACAGACACCACCATACAGCACCACAACAGTCCTCTGCTTGTGCCGGCATAGCGCGGAAGACAGCGCTCTGACACCGGCAGTGTAAGTGTACCCGGCTCCCGAGCAACCTGCTCTCTGATAGCGAAACAATTGGTTCGGCGTCTGAGCATGTGATCACCATGATTAACCCCTTCCCGCACCTTGATGTAACTGCACGTCAAGCTGTGAAGTAATTTCGTGCACCTTGACGTGGTTACGTCGGCTCTTTAAAAGTTAACCGCTGCGCGGCGCTACACCGCAGCGGCGGTTAACTGTGTAGTGAGTCTGCCCTGGTGTCCGGACAGAGTACAAGGGACCAATCGAAGCGGTTTGTCTGTACAGACTTATCAATTGGAGCTTAGCACATTAGAGCTCTATGTCACAGGCTCTGATCTCCTCTGTTGGAGTCAGGAAGTCGAGGAGATCAGAGCCTGCAGCCCTCGTGTGTAACAAGTGTTTAACAAAAAACACTTAAAACCCACATTAACCCCTTAATCGCAGTCCCAAATGGTGATCACCCCCTCCCCTCCTCTCCCAGTCTATAAGGGAGCTTTTCTTTTGTTACTTTTTTTTTTTTTAAATTAAAATAAAAACCTTTAGTTAGTTTAGTCAGATCTAGTCAGTGTTAGTCAGCGTCAATTTAGTCAGTGTTAGTGTCAATTTAGTGTTTAGTGTTAGTCAGCGTCAATTTAGTCAGCGTCAGACCGCTTATCAGCGTCAGATTTCCCATTAGCGTCAGACCACCTGTTCGTCATCGTTAGACCGCCTGTTCGTCAGCGTCAGACAGTTAGTCTCAGTCAGTTAGCGTCCTTCAGTTAGCATCAGTCAGTGTGTGATTGTCAGTTAGTCATCGTCTTTTTGCAAGTGTAGTTTAGTGTTCGTCAGTTATAGTGTCATAAAATAAAAAATATATATTAGTGTACGTTAGTGTTAGTATTTAGTGTTTTATGTAACAAAAAAAATTCTATTCTACATTTTTTTGTATACACAGTATACAAGTGTACATAAAAATTTACTGTACACAAAAAAAAAATGGCCCGCAAAACATTTTCCGCAGAGGAGGAGTATGAGATGCTGGCATCGGACACAGATACTGCGAGTGATGCTGGGTCCGCTTTTGTGCTGTCCTCTTCCTCAAGTGACACCGAGGAACCTCCTCTCAGTCGCAGGAGGGTTAGTGTTCAGGTTACACCTGCACCTGAACCTAATTGGTTGCCCCCAACCTCCTACACCCCCAAGTACCGGACTTTACTGCTGCTGCAGGGTTCCAAGTCCAGACAGCAGGGCTGTCCGAAATGTTTTTTTCAGCGCTTTTTTTCGGACAGCATTGTGGACAAAATTGTTGAGCAAACAAATCTTTGTGCTCAATTTATTGCGGTCAACCCCAGTAGTTTTTATGCCAGGCCATACAGGTGGCATCCCACCGACAGAGCAGAAATGCTGCAGTACTGGGGATTGGTCCTAAATATGGGCCTAACAAAGAAGCCATCTGTGAGGGCCTATTGGTCCACTGATATTCTTTACCACTGCCCCTTATGCCGCACCACAATGCCGAGGGCTCGTTTTGAGGCAATACAGAAGTTTTTGCATTTCAATGATAATTCCCAGTGCCCCCCCCCCCCAGGATGACCCCAATTTCGATCGACTCTATAAAATTAGACCCCTTATTTCCCATTCGGCCCAAAAGTTTTCCATGTCATATACCGTTGGAAGAGAAATTGCCATTGACGAGTCCCTGGTGCATTTCAAGGGAAGGGTGAAGTTCAGGCAGTATTTGCCCAACAAACGTGCCAGGTATGGCTTCAAGATCTACAAGTTGTGTGAGTCGGAGTCGGGCTACACACATACTTTTAGAATATACGAGGGAAGTGACAGTCAGATTGAACCCCCAAACTGTCCACCCGTCCTGACCACAACTGGGAGAATTGTCTGGGACCTCCTGCACCCACTGTTTAATCAGGGGTACCACATGTATATTGACAACTGGTACACAAGTGTACCCCTGTTCAAATGCCTGGCGGAACAAAAAATGGTGGCGTGTGGGATGGTCCGCAAAAACCAGAGACAGCTCCCAAAAACCCTTCTCGGCCAACCCTTGCAGCGTGGGGAGAGCAGGGCGCTCCAAAGTGAAGGGGTACTATTTTTGAAATTCAGGGACAAGAAGGAGGTGTTGATGCCAACATCCATTCATGATGCCACCTGCTCTCTTGTCCCTGTGCGTGGTGCAACACCCACCACCACGTCACGGCCTGTCTGCATCCAGGCATATAACAAATTTATGGGGGGAGTGGACCTTTCTGACCAGATGCTAAAGCCGTACAATGCCATGTGGAAATCAAAAATTTGGTATAAAAAACTTGCGGTGTACTTTATCCAAATGGCATTGTACAACTCCTTTGTAATATACAGGAGCACTGGTCGGGAGGGGACATACCTGGAGTACCAGGAGAAGGTGATCAAATCCCTTCTCTTTGGGAATGTGGCAGAGGTAGGAGAAAGTCCTGCCTCTGCAAGTAAGGATGTCCCCAGGATAGTTCCAGGGCAGCACTTTCCTGGTGAAGTGCCGCCCACCGCAAAAAAATCCACCCCCAGAAGAGGTGTCGTGTCTGTGCCAAAAGAGGAATAAGAAGACACGACATACCAGTGTAACATCTGTCCCACCCACCCTGGACTGTGTATGAAGGAGTGCTTCCGGATATATCACAACTCTCTGGATTTCTAAATTTTATTTTCATCCGTCCCTTTCATTTCCAATTACCTCCCATTTACCATAACCATTTCACCATTTAAAATTTGAACATCCCCATAACAAAAACAAAAAATTCCTATTACACCCCTAGATGAATATCTAGGATTTGTAATATGGTGTAGTATCTGCACAATTTTTTAGGCCTATGCAAACATGACATGTGCCCAAAAATTATCCAAGTAAAATAAGGCCTCAAAATCCTTGTGATGTTCCAATACTTTCTAGCCCTGCCATATGTCCAGCAACAGAGAATTAGGGCCAATTTGGGGGTGTTTCTAAACTCAGAAGAAATATCCTGATATATGTTGAGGTGCTTTTCTTCACTTGCATGCTCTGTGTCTGAAAAATCTGTCCTATAAATGAAACATTTGTGAAAAAATTGAAAACGTTCTTTTTCACTCCAGATATCCACAAGATTCTGGAAAAAAAAACTATGGGGTTAAAAAAGTGATCACACACCTAGAAAAAATTCCTTGAGGGGCGTTGTTTTCAAAATTGGGTCACTTTTGGGGGGTTTCCACTGTTTTGGTCCCCCCAGTGCATTGCAAACGCGACATGGCACTAAAAACTATTCCATCAAAATCCGCGCTCCAAAATCAAAATGACGCTCCTGCTCTACTGAGCCCTTCTGGGGGTCAAAACAGCAGTGTATTACCACATATGGGGTATTGCCGTAATCGGGAGAAATTGCTTTACAAATGTAGGGGTGCTTTTTCTCCTTTATTCCTTGTAAAAATTAAACATGTCTAATGTTTTTCAGAAAAAAAAACGATTTTCATCTTCACACACTTTTTCAAATAAATGTAACAAACAAACTGTGGGATCAAAATGCTAACTATACCCCTAGAAAAATTCCTTGAGGGGTGCAGTTTCCAAAATGGGGTCACTTTTATGGGGTTTTTACTGTTTTGGCAGCACAAGAACTCTTCAAACCTGACATGGTGCCTAAAATATATTCTAAAAAAAGGAGGCCCCAAAATACCCTAGGTGCTCCTTTGCTTCTGAGGCCTGTGCTTCAGTCCGTTAGCGCACTAGGGCCACATGTGGGATATTACTAAAAAACTGCAGAATCTGGGCAATAAAGATTGAGTTTCATTTCTTGAGAAAAACCTTCTGTGCTACAGAAAAAAAAATAATTACATATGCATTTTGGCAAAAAAAAATACATTTGTAAATTTCACCTCTAGTTTGCTTTAATTCCTCTGAAATGCCTAAAGGGTTAAAACACTTTTCGAATGCTGTTTTGAATACTCTGAGGGCTGCCGTTTTCAAAATGGGGTGATTTATGGGACTTTCTAATATATAAGGCCCTCAAATCAACTTCAGAACTGAACTGGTCCCTGAAAAAATAGGCTTTTGAAATTTTCTTGAAAATATGAGAAATTGCTGCTAAAGTTCTAAGCTTTGTAACGTCGTAGAAAAATAATAGGATGTTCAAAAAATGATGCAAACATAAAGTAGACATATGGGATATGTGAAATAGTAACTATTGTGTGTGGTATTACTATCAGTCTTCCAAGCAGATACGTTTAATGTTCGAAAAATGTTAACTTTTGCAAATTTTCTCAAAATTTTGATGTTTTTCACAAATAAATATTGAATTTATCGACCAAATTTTTTCACTAACATAAAGTACAATATGTCACGAGAAAACAATCTCATAATCGCTTGGATAGGTAAAAGCATTCCCAAGTTATTACCACATAAAGTAACACGTCAGATTTGAAAAAAATCGGCCTCGTCCTCAAGGCCAAAACAGGCTCAGTCCTGAAGGGGTTAACGAATTATGGTGATCTCTGAAAAGTTCGTTTGTAAACAATCTTTTCCCGCTGGTCATCTCCTTCACTCCGTCACAGTGTTTCAGAGAGAAGGAGACTGATTGAGAGAAGGCAAAAGAAAAAAAGTGTTGTGTAAATGTATATATATATATATATATATATATATATATATATATATATAGATGGCGTCAGGCACTCTTCCTGCATCTTTTCAGTTGTTCTGCGTCTCACAAATGTTCTTCTCTGTGATCCAAACACCTCAAACTTCGATTCGTCTGTCCATAACACTTTTTTCCAATCTTCCTCTGTCCAATGTCTGTGTGCTTTTGCCCATATTAATCTTTTCCTTTTATTAGCCAGTCTCAGATATGGCTTTTTCTTTGCCACTCTGCCCTGAAGGCCAGCATCCCGGAGTCGCCTCTTCACTGTAGACGTTGACACTGGCGTTTTGCGGGTACTATTTAATGAAGCTGCCAGTTGAGGACCTGTGAGGCGTCTATTTCTCAAACTAGAGACTCTAATGTACTTGTCTTGTTGCTCAGTTGTGCAGCGGGGCCTCCCACTACTCTTTCTACTCTGGTTAGAGCCTGTTTGTGCTGTCCTCTGAAGGGAGTAGTACACACCGTTGTAGGAAATCTTCAGTTTCTTGCCAATTTCTCGCATGGAATAGCCTTCATTTCTAAGAACAAGAATAGACTGTCGAGTTTCACATGAAAGCTCTGTTTTTCTAGCCATTTTGAGAGTTTAATCGAACCCACAAATGTAATGCTCCAGATTCTCAACTAGCTTAAAGGAAGGTCAGTTTTATAGCTCCTTTAAACAGCAAAACTGTTTACAGCGATGCTAACATAATTGCACAGGGGTTTCAAGTGTTTTCTAATCATCCATTAGCCTTCTAACACAGTTAGCAAACACAATGTACCATTAGATCACTGGAGTGATGGTTGCTGGAAATGTGCCTCTATACACCTATGTAGATATTGCATTAAAAACCAGACGTTTGCAGCTAGAATAGTCATTTAGCACATTAACAATGTATAGAGTGTATTTCTGATTAATTTAATGTTATCTTCATTGAAAAAAACTGTGCTTTTCTTGCAAAAATAAAGAAATTTCTAATTGACCCTAAACTTTTGAACGGTAGTGTGTAGAGATATATATATATATATATATATATATATATATATATATATTAGCGGTGCTGTCATGTCCCTCGACTTAGGTTTCTATTCACTGTCATGTTATGTTATATGCTCCTATTGCAGTTGCTTTGCTTTATTTAGTTTGTCCCTGCTATCTCCCTGTAGCTAGGCTCTGAGGTAATAGCTCCTCCCTTCTTTCTGTGCTTAGTTGTCTTTCCTCATGGTTCCCATACTGTGTAGTCATCTCCTGCTCAACTCTGGCAAAATATCATCTTTTCACCTGCTGGTTTGTGTACATTACAAGTATTTCAGCCTGAAAATAAACTTCTCTGGAAACTTCCCACGTGCCTCTTCAGCTGAGTTGACGCTATCTGACAGTGTCTTGGTGTAAGTACCGGTTCAATACAGACATATACAGTGAGATTGTCTCAAGGGCCCTACAACTTACAGCCTGGTCATGGAGTCAGAATAGTGAAAAGATGATTATATATCTGCCAGATCCAGCTGTATAGTCAGTGTGCAGCTCCTGCAGAGATAGTCACAGACAAGCAACTGCCTGCAGAAGAAATCATCAGTGTGTGTGACCCCACAGCATAGACCCTTCTAGCAAGCTAGCACCCCCACCTCTGTATTATCCACATCCTGTCTGTGAGGTGTCATGTATGAAGAGAACATTGCACAGTCTTCTCAAGGTGAACAGTACCTACAGTCAGAAGAAAGTATGGATCCTAGTCTGCAGTACAGTGAGAGAGCTAAACGCTCTGCTAAGCCTACATGGAAGGTTACAGAGAATCTAGAAGGTGCAAAACATGAACTTTCTTCTGCTGTCTCAAACTTCTGGCAAAGATTGCTGAGTCACATCTCCACCATCTCACAGCCTGCTCACAATGTTTCACCACTAGAGGGAGCTCTAGAACAGCTTTGTACAGCATATGAACATTATTCACTGAAAAGCCAGGAATATGTTGGCATTTTGAAGAAACTTAATACAAAGGATTCTTTAGAAGAATTTGAAAGCTTCCAGAAACTTAATTTGGAACGAGACAGCCTAGTATGCAAAATTAAGTCTAACACAGAGGCAAGAATCGCGCAATTACAGGAAACGTCGTCTCGCATTTCTAAGTCTACCAGTCGTTCAAAACTATCTTCTAAGTCAAGATCTTCAAAATATTCCACGCTCAGCGAACAGCTCATAAGAGCGCGGGCAGAAGCAGAGGCTACTAAAATACAGGCCGTCTTTGCGCAAAAGAAGGCAGATATGGAAGCCGATGCAGCGCGCCAAAAGGCGGAAATAGAAACTTTAAACAAACAATGCGAGCATGCCACAGCTATGGCAAGGTTAAAGGTTTTAGAAGAAGCTGCCAGGGGAAGTGAAAGAGACAGCATCAGTGTATGTGAAGTGGAGGTAGAAGATCCTCTTAAGCGCACAAGAGACTACGTACTAAGCCAAAACAGTGAACCTGTGATTGCTGCTAATGATCCTGACAGCGCAAATATTTCTCCAGAGCAACGGGGCACAGATTCTTCTGCAGCATTCTGCATCCAAGGTCAGTACAATGCATTACCAATTTGTCATCCTTACCTTTCTCCACATACCACATTGCACCAGAACCCTGCACCTCAGCAAGCTCATTACACAGACGCCCAGGTGCAATCCAATATGCTAGCAAGTCACCAGACTCCTGGCAACCACATAGTTCCAGTTCCATGTGTAGCTAAACCTATGGACTTTAAACTATCTCCTGGATTGAACGCCCGTGCAGACCCGTATTTCCCTATGTCTCTTAGCCAGAACACCGCAAATAATATTATCAGCACTACTCAGCCAGCAATACTCTGCCCAAAGTCAGAGAGAACTGACATGACAGAGTTTGCAAGATACATGGTTCGCCGCGAACTTACTAAAACCGGCCTCACAAGGTTTGACGACCAGCCTGAGAACTACAGGGGCTGGAAATGTGCCTTCAGAACCGTTATTAGTGACATTGGCATTACTGCTGCTGAAGAACTAGATCTGCTGATCAGGTGGCTCGGTCCACAGTCTACAGAACGTGTCAAGAGATTGAGATCTGTCCACATCGAGAATCCAACTGCAGGCCTCATCGCTGCTTGGGAGAGACTGGAACAAAGCTTTGGCAGTCCTGAAGCCATAGAGAATGCACTGTTTAAACGGCTGCAAGGTTTTCCAAAAATATCTGGCAAAGACAATGAAAAATTCCAAGAGCTCAGCGACCTACTCTTAGAGCTCCAGCTGGCCAAGGCAGACCCACACCTACCTGGCCTCAGTTACCTAGACACAGCTCGTGGGGTAAACCCAATAGTTTCCAAGCTGCCGTACAATATTCAAGAAAGGTGGACTACACTTGGGTCGAGATACAAAAAAGAAAAGCAAGTCTCCTTTCCTCCATTTTCTTACTTCTGTGAATTTATCAGGAACATTGCAGAATCCAAGAATGACCCAAGCTTTACCTCCAGTGAGTCCAGTGGTCCTGGTTCACCCCATCCTAAGTACGACAGCCCACGTTCTAACTATAGAAACCACAGAGGTCCAGTGTCAGTGAAAAAGACTGATGTCCTTCCCACACCCTCATCAGCTCCAGACAAGTACAACCAAGGTGAAAAGATTGAAAATCCTAATCGCCTATGTCCTATTCATAAGAAGCCACATCCTCTCAAGAAATGCATTGGCTTCAGAAAGAAACCGCTCCAGGAACGCAAAGAGCTTCTAAAGAAATTTAGGGTATGTTACCGATGTTGTGCGTCTACTGAACATTTCGCTAAAGACTGTAAAACTACTATTAAATGCATAGAGTGCGGCTGTGAGGACCATGTGCAAGCGCTCCATCCATCTCAATTCAGTCCTGCTCCACCTGCACATTCCACTCCTGCGATAAATCATGGCGGGGAGAATGCAGAGCAAGCAGCAAATCTTACTACTGTATCTTCTTCATGCACAGAAGTCTGCGGAGACGACCTTTGCGACAAGTCCTGCGCAAAGATATGTTTAGTCAACGTATACCCCAAGGGTCAACCGGAAAGGGCCGTAAAGGTGTATACCATCCTGGACGATCAGAGCAACCGTTCACTCGCAAGATCAGAACTCTTTGACCTGTTCAACTTAAAAGGAGATGCTTACCCTTACACCTTGGGTACTTGTAGTGGCATTACAGAGGTCTCCGGAAGAAGAGCCAGTGGACTTATAGTGGCTTCTCTCAACAATCAGGAGATACCCTTACCCACACTTGTTGAGTGCAACCAGATACCATCCAACAAAGATGAGATTCCTACGTCAGAGGCTGCTCTTCATCACACTCATCTAAGGGCTATAGCGAAAGAAATACCAGCCCTTGACAAGAGTGCAGAGATCCTACTTCTGCTCGGTAGAGACATTCTCAGGGTACATAAGGTACGCCAGCAAATCAACGGACCACATGATGCTCCGTTTGCCCAACGCCTTGATTTAGGTTGGGTTATCATAGGCAACGTCTGTATAGACAAGATGAAGAAGCCTACCAAGATTTCCTCATTTAAAACTCACATTTTGCCAAATGGTCGCAACACTTATTTTCAGCCATGCCCACACCATTACTGGGTGAAAGAGAAGCTGAACAACAGTAAGTGGCAGCTTGACCACCAAGATAATATGAACACATTCCTGTCCTGGGATGACAGTCTTGGAGCAACAGTGTTCAATTCTACAAGTGAAGACAATAAGTTGGCACTTGCAAGAGAGGATAAAGAATTTCTCAAGGTTATGGACAAAGAATTTGCTCAGGATGAGTCTAACAGCTGGGTAGCACCTTTGCCTTTCCGTTCCCCAAGACCAAAATTACCAAACAATCTACAGCAAGCAGTTTCGAGATTTTCCTCTTTAAAACGCACCCTAAAGAGGAAACCAGAGATGGAAAAACATTTTGTAGACTTCATGCAAAATATATTTGATAGAGATCATGCAGAACCTGCACCACCACTAAAGGAAGGAGAAGAATGCTGGTACCTTCCATCCTTTGGCGTGTATCACCCTCGCAAGCCTAATCAAATCAGAGTGGTGTTTGATTCCAGCGCTCAGCATGAAGGCGTTTCTCTAAACAACCTGCTCCTCACTGGGCCTAACCTAAACAACAACCTCATAGGAGTACTCATCCGCTTCAGACAAGAACCTGTTGCAGTAATGGCTGACATCCAGCAAATGTTCCACTGCTTCATTGTCAAGGAAGACAACAGGAACTACCTCAGGTTTCTATGGCACAAAGACAATGATGTCAACAACAAGGTCACAGATTACCGGATGAAGGTACACGTCTTCGGCAACAGCCCCTCTCCTGCTGTAGCAATCTATGGATTGAGAAGGACAGCCCAGGAAGGTGAGAAGGGGTATGGATCTGATGCTCGTCAATTTGTTGAGAAGAACTTCTATGTAGACGATGGACTTAAATCCTTACCCACAAGTGAAGAGGCAATCGATCTCCTCACCAGAACGCAGGCAATGCTGTCTGTAGCAAATCTCAGACTTCACAAGATTATCTCTAACAGCCAGAAGGTAATGAAAGCGTTCCCCTCTGAAGATCATGCAACCAACTTGAAAGACCTCGATCTTGGTTCTGATGTTCCTCCTATACAACGAAGCCTAGGTTTGCTGTGGGACATTAAGCAAGACACATTCACCTTCCAAGTGTCAGCCAGTGACAAACCTTTTACCAAGCGAGGAGTTTTATCTGTTGTGAACAGCATCTATGATCCTCTTGGCTTCATAGCCCCCGTCACCATTCAAGGCAAGAAATTGCTGAGACAGTTTACCACCGAGAACATAGACTGGGATACTTCTCTGCCTATTGAGAAACAACAAAGGTGGAAGATATGGAAGGAGTCTCTGAAAATATTAGAACAACTCCAAGTCTCACGTTGTTACGTTCCCAGCTCTCTTTCAGCTGCCATCAGAAGAGAAATACACATTTTCTCTGATGCGTCTATCGAAGCCATAGCTGCAGTAGCCTATCTGAGAATCCCAGGAACCAACAAGCCTCACTGTGGATTTGTCCTGGGTAAGGCCAAACTAACCCCAAAACCTGCACACTCTGTGCCAAGACTTGAGCTTTGTGCAGCTGTGCTAGCAGTAGAGATTGCTGAAGTTATTAAAAACGAAATGGACATTGCAATTGATTCATTTGCTTTCTACACAGATAGTAAAGTTGTGCTTGGTTATATATACAACCAAACAAAACAATTCTATGTATATGTCAGCAACAGAGTAGAACGCATTAGAAGTTTTTCTACTCCTGGGCAGTGGCAGTACATCTCCACTGACCTTAACCCAGCTGATCGTGGAACAAGACCTGAACCGGCAGCAGGCCTATGTGACATGTGGTTGTCACCTCCAAGATTCTTGTATGAGGATCCCTGTTTAATTCCTACCAACACCACCTATGAGATGGTGGATCCCGAGTCTGACAAGGAAATCAGGCCTACAAATACCACGCTCTTCACTTCTGTAATTCCAAAATTGAAGCTGAAGTCACATCGCTTTGAGCGCTTCTCAAATTGGTCATCTATTGTGCGAGCTGTTGCTCACCTAATTCATATCGCTCACTGCTTTGCTAAGGACACATCAGAGTGTCATGGCTGGCATATCTGTAAAGAACACCCTACTGTCGCAGACATCGAACATGCTGAAGAAGTCATTACCCGTTGTGTGCAACAAGAAGTATACAGTCAGGAGATTGACAATATTACAAAGGGTATCAATCTTTCCAAGAGCAGTGCACTCTTTGAACTGAATCCAGTGCTTGATCATCACAAATTGCTGAGAGTGGGCGGCCGTATAGTGAGATCTGATCTAAGTAGCAAGGAACAAAATCCTGTCATTATACCAGGTCGGCATCATATTGCTACACTATTGGTCCGACACCATCATGAAAGAGTGCAGCACCAAGGCAGACAGTTTACGGAAGGTGCCATCAGGTCAGCCGGCTTGTGGATCGTAGGGATGAAGAGATGCATCTCTTCCGTGCTCCATAAATGTGTCAAGTGTCATAAGTTAAGAGGAAGACACCATCAACAACAAATGGCAAATCTCCCAGCAGACCGACTAAGTACGGAACCGCCCTTTACTTATGTTGGGGTGGATGTCTTTGGCCCATGGTCAGTTGTTACACGAAGGACCCGTGGTGGAGTCGCAAACAGCAAACGGTGGGCTGTGCTGTTTACATGTCTCAGCATCCGAGCAGTACACATCGAAGTGATTGAGTCTATGGATTCTTCTTGCTTCATCAATGCCCTCCGAAGATTCTTCTCTATCCGAGGACCCGTCAAGCAACTGAGGTCTGACTGCGGCACTAACTTCGTGGGAGCCAGCAAAGAACTGCAGTTAGACAATTTCTTGTCTAACAATGGGTGCACATGGGTGTTTAACCCTCCACATTCGTCTCACATGGGAGGATCATGGGAACGCATGATTGGAATTGCACGCAAAATCCTTGACTCCATGTTGCTGGATCACAAGTCTTTGCTTACTCATGAGATCTTGGTCACCTTTCTTGCAGAGGTGTCCGCCATAATCAATGCAAGGCCACTAGTCCCAGTATCCTCGGACCCTGATTCCCCAGTTATTCTTACCCCAGCTACGCTTCTTACCCAGAAGATCGGGACTGCTGCAATCCCTCCGGGAATCTTTGACCACAGCGACATTTACCGACGCCAATGGAAACAGGTACAATACCTGTCCAACGTGTTCTGGCACCGCTGGAAGACAGAGTATTTGCACATACTTCAAAGCCGTTACAAATGGCAGACGTCGAGACCTAACCTCCAGGAAGGTGACCTTGTTCTTCTAAAGGATAAGGAAGCCCATCGCAATGAATGGCCAATGGGTCTTGTTACCAAGGTTATGCCTAGTGATGATGGAAAGACTCGAAAGGTAGAGGTCAAGGTGACCAAAGGAGGCTCAGTGCGAGTTTTCTTCCGCCCAATCACTGAACTAGTGCTTCTTCTTCCAAAGAAAGAAGGCACATAAAGGACACAGCCCCCAGCTGGCTGCTAGCTGTGTTATATTTGGAACACCTTACCATTTGGAATATACAGTGGGTTGGTGGAAGTATTGGCAAGTTGCGGCTTCCCCGATCCGAAGATGGGTTTCTTACTTGGAACTTGTACAAGCGGATACCTACTGTTGTGGACTATCGGCAACAGACTTGGACTATAACTATTGTCATTGTTTGCATGTTCCTTTTGTCTTTCAGGTTCCAGGATCCACTACTGGACATTATTCAAGGACATTCTTTCAAGTTTGATTTTATTGTGAAATCTAAAGATTTCAGACGGGGAGTGTCATGTCCCTCGACTTAGGTTTCTATTCACTGTCATGTTATGTTATATGCTCCTATTGCAGTTGCTTTGCTTTATTTAGTTTGTCCCTGCTATCTCCCTGTAGCTAGGCTCTGAGGTAATAGCTCCTCCCTTCTTTCTGTGCTTAGTTGTCTTTCCTCATGGTTCCCATACTGTGTAGTCATCTCCTGCTCAACTCTGGCAAAATATCATCTTTTCACCTGCTGGTTTGTGTACATTACAAGTATTTCAGCCTGAAAATAAACTTCTCTGGAAACTTCCCACGTGCCTCTTCAGCTGAGTTGACGCTATCTGACAGTGTCTTGGTGTAAGTACCGGTTCAATACAGACATATACAGTGAGATTGTCTCAAGGGCCCTACAACTTACAGCCTGGTCATGGAGTCAGAATAGGTGCAGCTACTGGACAGTGCAGAAACTCAGGTTTTTAAGCAACCAGGGAGCATGTACAGCAGAGAGGGTTTTCTCTGCTGGTGCTTGGGCTGTCTGATGAGCTTAGTTAGGCTTCACCTGAGACGGCTCTTTAATTCAGGTGTGTACAGTTGACACAGGGCTCTCAGTCTGGGGAAGACAGGCATGCTAGCCTGTGAGAGTCACCACCGTGTGAGGTAAAACTGAAGGTTTTGAGGTGCAGGGCACAAGGCTCAGTGTCACATAGTGAGGGACACTGAATGTGTTAGTTAGAGGCTGGACGGCCTAGGATTTATTTAGTTTATTGTTGTACCACTGACTGCTGTTGTGAAGACAATAAAGCTAGCTGCGGCTGGTTTAAACTTTTTTGGAGTGAACTTTCTATGTGTGCCAACCATCTCACCCGGGAGATGGCGATCCCATAAGCTAAGTGGTCCCCAAGTTGTCACAATATATATATATATATATATATATATATATGTAGAGATAAGCAGCACTCTGCAACAGATACCAACACGGTAATGGGTGCAAGCAGGTAATCCAGATCTGTGGATTATAAAACATAAACGAAAGAAATCCCACAGCACGCCGATGGTTCCAAAAAGTATGTGATTTATTCAGTCAACAGCTGCTACGTTTCCGTCCTGCTATAGGACCTTTTTCAAGCTTGAAAAAGGTCCTATAGCAAGACGGAAACGTTGCAGCTGTTGACTGAATAAATCACATACTTTTTGGAACCATCGGAGTGCTGAGGGATTTCTTTCGTTTATATATATATATATATATATATATAAAAAATGTGGGTGGCTGTACGCGTCTGCCAGAGGTATTTTTCTTCAGTGGCACAAACTGGGCACAAGATATTGTGCACTAAAATGGCACATCAGTGGAAAATTTTAATTTTCACTCTGCACCATCCGCTGCGCATTAACCCCTTCGCGCACCAAGACATAGCATGTCGTGGTGTGGGGGGGGTGATGTATGGAGTGGGCTCACGCGCTGAGCTTGCGCCAAATGCTGCGGGTGTCAGCTGTATATTAGAGCCGTGTCGGACTAACGGAAAGGAACAGCGGTCGCACTTTTACAGGAGCCTGTAAAAAATTTAAATATACTGCAATACGTTAGTATTGCAGTGTATTGTACCAGCGATCTACTGATTGCTGGTTCAAGTCCCCTAGGGGGACTAATAAAATGTGTAAACACAAAAGTTAATTATTATTAGTGAAAAAAATGTAATAAATATTTCAAGTCCAAAAAAAACACTTTTCACATTTTTTTCTCTAAAGTAATGTAAAAAATAAAATAAAAAAATACACAAAATTGGTATTGTTGTATCCATAAAAGTCAGAACTATTACAATATATCATTATTTAACTTGCATGGCGAACACCGTGAAAAATAATGAATTTAAAACGGCTAAATCGCTGTTTTTTGGTCACCTTGGCTCTAACAAAAAATTTAATAAAAAGTGCTCAAAAAAAAGTATGTACCAAAAAATGGTACCAATTAAAATTACAGCTCATCCCGAAAAAAATAAGCCCTCACACCACTCTATTGACAAAAAAATAAAAAAAGTTATGGCTCTTGGAAAGCAGGGAGGGAAAAATGAAAAAGAAAAAGCAAAAAATGGTTCAGTCCGGAAAGGGTTAATTACTTTCTAATGAAAAAACATTTATGACCACATGTGGGGTATGGCCGTACTCTTCACAAATGTTGGGGTGCTTTTTCCTCCTTTACCCTTTGTGAAATTGAAAAAAATTAAAATTTTTTGTGGAAATAATGTTGATATTAATTTTAACGGCCTAAGGCCGAATTCACACGAGCGTGTGCGTTTTGCGCGCGCAAAAAGTCCACAAAAGGTCTGTTTGTCATCAGCATATGATGCGTGGCTGCGTGATTTTCGCGCAGCCGGCATCATTATGACACTCTGTTTTTATGTTTGTAAACAGAAAAGCACGTGGGCCGTGTGCCGTGCGCGGTTTTCACGCACCTATTGACTTCAATGGGTGCGTAATGCGCGAAAAGCGGGCAAATATAGGACATGTCGTGCGTTTCAGGTGAAAATCATGGACTGTCTGAACATAGGTCCGTGCGACGTATTATACGTTCGTCTGAATAAGCCCTAATTCTAATAAACTCTGCAAAGGACTAGTGGGGTATAAATGCTAGATAGATTCCTTAAGTGGTGTAGTTTCCCAAATGGGGTCACTTTTGTGGGGTTTCCACTGTTTTGGCCTCTCAGTGGCTTTGAAAATACGACACGGCACCCGAAAACCATTTCAGCTAAATTTGAGCTCAAAAAGCCAAATAGCGCTCCTTCCCTTCTAAGCCCTGCTGTGGGTCCAAACAGCAGTTTATTACCACATATGACATATTTCCATAATCTGGAGAAATTGTTTTACAAATGTTGGGGTGCTTTTTCTCCTTTATTCCTTGTAAAAATTAAAAATGGCTAAGTTTTTTCAGAAAAAAAAGTAGATTTTTACCTTTACAGACTAATTCCAATGAATTCAGCAAAACAACTGTGGGGTCAAAATGCTAACTTTACCCCTAGAAAAATTCCTTGAGGGGTGTAGTTTCCAAAATGGTCTCACTTTTGGGGTCTTTACTGTTTTGGCCCCACAAGACAATTTTTGCATATTTTCTCCAAATCTTGGGTGTTTTTTTACAAATAAATATTGAATTTATTGACCAAATTTTTTCACTAACATAAAGTACAACAGGTCACAAGAAAACAAATCTCCGAATCACTTTGATAGGTAAAAGCATTCCGAAGTTATTACCACATAAAGTGACACGTCAGATTTGAAAAATCGGCTTCGTCCTGAAGGCCAAAACAGGCTATCCTGAAGGGGTTAAGGTAAAAGTAGATTTAACATCTAATTTTACCTTAAGATAAGGTAAATATATACAGCCCCAGAACCAAAGCCCAGTACATAAATATAGAGCCCCAGGGCCAAGCTGTCTTTAATCAGGCCGCTGTATTAACGCTGTGTATTTCCAAAGTTTATATCAGGTACTCAGCAGTGGTTGGTGCATTGCCGGATGGGAATACACTAGAGGAGTTGAATTTCCCCATGGATTGCTTGCATTTAAATAATCCAATCATTTCATACAAAATTCTCATTAAAGACAATTTATGTTCAGTAGGAAACACAAAGATAGTACAGGACAGGACAGATAGCAGCGTTTTCCGGCATATTTTCCATTCCAAACTGAGCTGTAGGGCAAATCCATTTATATGCTTGAATTCCAATGTATTTTAATCACCCAAATCAATAAAGTTTCAATTCTGAATTTCAATAAACAATATTTAGAAAAAAACAAAACACATTCCGATGACAGGGGATGACAGACATAATTTACCGTTGCGTAGGAAAGTGGAGTGAATTATTAGAACGAACGCCCTAGGAGCTTTAGGTCTTACTGATCGGAATGATCTTAGTGCACACTCACTTTGTATATGTGTTTTTTTTTTTTACCCATTTCTAGAGTTGTGCTGTTTGTTACAATGCTGTTAATTGGTATGCACAGATAAAAATAAAAAGGACGTACTCACGCCATGGTATTATGGGGTTTTAAAGTGTGAAGCTACACAAAACGACCATCGCCTTGCCTGTCTCTGTCCCATCCCATTGTCTTATGCATAAGCTGGCATAAAGAATAAAGTTTGGTGGGGGCCATAATGGCTTTCTGTCTTATTGGATATTTGGATGAACTTCACTGTTCAGTACTGGGTACTACTGTATATCATATCTCATGCCGTGTTTTTAAATAGCTTACATAGCAGTGCTGGTCTATTTTCTTTATCTTGAAGCCTTTCAGTTATTTTAGTATTAAAGGAGGCAGGGCGATAACGTCTTACTCATTTTCTGATAAAAGAGGGGCTGCCACCACAAATGCTTTAAAGGCTGTCTCACCACATTATAAGTGCTCTATCTCCTACATAATCTGATCAGCGCTGTAATGTAGATTACATCAGTGGTTTTTATTTAGAAAAACAATCAATTTTTACCAAGTTATGACCTATTTTAGATTTATGCTAATGACTTTCTTAATGCCCAACTGGGCAGGTTTTTACTTTTGACCAAGTGGGCGTTGTAAAGAGAAGTGTATGACGCTGACCAATCAGTAACCAATCAGCGTCATACACTTATCTCCATTCATGTACTCAGCACAGCGAGATCTTTCGAGAACTTACTCACACATTAACGTTACTGAAGTGTCTTGATTGAATAGACATCACCTCCAGCCAGGATGCGATGTCTATTCACAATCCAGACACTTCGGTAACGTTTGTGTGGGACTTAATGACAGCAAGCGTGATCTTGCGAGATCACGCTGTGGATGACAGCACAGCGTGACCTCGATGTGGTGTGTGAGTAAGTCACACACAAATGTTACCGAAGTGTCGGGATTGTGAATAGACATCGCGTCCTGGCTGGAGGTGATGTCTATTCACTGTCAGGACACTTCAGTAAAGTTAATGTGGGTGTATGTTACAGCACATCATGATCTCACGAGATCACGATGTGCTGAGGACATGAATGGAGAGAAGTGTTCCACCCGGATTGGTCAGCGTCATATACTTCTCTCCACAATGCCCACTTGGTCAAAAGGTAAAAACACGCCCAGTTGTCCATTAAGAAAGTCATTAGCATAAATCTAAAATAGGTCATAACTTGGTCAAAATTGATAGTTTTTCTAAATAAAAACCACTGGTGTTATCTACATTACAGCGCCGATCACATTATGTAGGAGATAGGGCACTTATAATCTGGTGGCAGAGCCTCTTTAAATCTGATATGCATCAATTTATGTGGTAATAACTTTGGAATGCTTTTACCTATCCAAGCGATTCTGAGATTATTTGTTTTCTCATGACAAATTGTACTATATGTTAGTGGAAACATTTGGACGATAAATTCAGTATTTACTTGTGAAAAACAGCAACATTTTGAGAAAATGATCAAAAATTAGCTTTTTTCTAAATTTAAATGTATCTGCTTGTAAAACAGATAGTAATACCACACAAAATTGTTACAAATTAACATTTCCCATATATCTACTTTATGTTGGCATCGTCTTTTGAACAGTCTTTTATTTTTCCAGGACATTACAAGGCTTGGAACTTTTCTCACATCTTCAAAAAAAATTTTATGAACCAGTTCAGTTCTGAAGTGGCTTTGATGGCCTTATATATTAGAAAATCCCCAAAAATCACCCCATTTTAAAAACTGCACCCCTCAAAGTATTAAAAACAGCATTCAGAAAGTTTCTTAACCCTTTAGACGTTTCACAGGAATTTACAAATTTCATTTTTTTTGCCGAAATTCATCTGTAACACAGAAGGTTTTACCCAAGAAATGCAACTCAATATTCATTGCCCAGATTCCGCAGGTTTTTAGAAATATCACACGTGGCCCTAATGTGCTGATGGACTGAAACACAGGCCTCAGAAGCAAAGAAACATCTAGTAGATTTTGAGGCCTCTTTTTTTAGAATATATTTTAGGTACCATTTCAGGTTTGAAGAGGTCTTGTGGTGCCAAAATAGAGTAAAACCCCCCAAAAGTGTACCAATTTTGGAAACTACACCCTGGAGGGACCAAAACAGTGGAAACCCCCCAAAAGTGACCCCATTTGGGAAACTACACCCCTTAAGGAATCTATCTAGGGGTATAGTGAGCATTTAGATCCTACAGGTCATTCCAGAATTTATTAGAATTACGCCGTGAAAATAAATAACAACATTGTTTCCACTAAAATGTTGCATTTTTTCATTTTCACAAGGAATAAAAGGAGAAAAAGCTGCCCAACATTTGTAAAGCATTTTCTCCAGAGTACGGAAATACACCACATGTGGTCATAAATGTTTTTTAATTAGAAATTAATGAAAAAGTTTCAGGATCCATTTTTTGCTTTTTCATTTTTGTTTTTCACTCCCCGCCTTCCAAGTGCCATAAAACTTTTTCCTTTTTCCGTAAATGGACAGGCGAGAGGGCTAATTTTTTGCGGGAGGAGTTGTAGTTTTTCTCTACATCATTTAAAGAGGCTCTGTCACCACTTTATAAGTGCCCTATCTCCTACATAAGGAGATCGGAGCTGTAATGTAGGTGACAGTAATGCTTTTTATTTTAAAAAACAATCTATTTTCACAACGTTAGGAGCGATTTTTGTTTATGCTAATGAGCTTTCTTAATGCCCAAGTGGGCGTATTTTTACTTTCGACCAAGTGGGCGTTGTACAAAGGAGTGTATGACGCTAACCTATCAGCATCATGCACTCCTCTCCATTCATTTACACTGCACTAGCGATATAGTTATATCACTATGTGCAGCCTCATACACAAGCCCTAACATTACTGCAGTGTCCTGATAATGAATACACATGACCATCCAGCCTGGACGTCATGCGTACTCAGAATCCTGACACTTCTGACTCTTTTCTTTGAGATTTCCAGCACGGAAACGAAATCTCGTTTAGCTCCGTAATCTCGCGAGATTTCGTTTCCGTTGCAGGAATCTCACAGAAAAGATTCAGAAGTGCCAGGATTCTGAGTACACATGACGTCCAGGCTGGATGGTCATGTGTATTCATTATCAGGACACTAGTAATGTTATGGCTTGCGTATGTAGCTGCACATAGTGATATAACTATATCGCTAGTGCAGTGTAAATGAATGGAGAGGAGTGCATGATGCTGATAGGTTAGCGTCATACACTCCTCTGTACAACGCCCACTTGGCCGAAAGTAGAAATACGCCCACTTGGGCATTAAGAAAGCTCATTAGCAGAAACCAAAATCGCTCCTAACGTTGTGAAAATAGATCGTTTTTTTAAATAAAAAGCATTACTGTCACCTACATTATAGCGCCGATCTCCTTATGTTTGAGATAGGGCACTTATAATGTGGTGACAGAGCCTGTTTAAAGAGGCTCTGTCACCAGATTTTGCAACCCCTATCTGCTATTGCAGCAGATAGGCGCTGCAATGTAGATTACAGTAACGTTTTTATTTTTAAAAATCGAGCATTTTTGGCCAAGTTATGACCATTTTTGTAGTTATGCAAATGAGGCTTGCAAAAGTCCAAGTGGGTGTGTTTAAAAGTAAAAGTCCAAGTGGGCGTGTATTATGTGCGTACATCGGGGCGTTTTTAATACTTTCACTAGCTGGGCGCTCTGATGAGAAGTAACATCCTCTTCTCTTCAGAACGCCCAGCTTCTGACAGTGCAGACCTGTGACGTCACTCACAGGTCCTGCATCGTGACGGCCACATCGGCACCAGAGGCTACAGTTGATTCTGCAGCAGCATCAGCGTTTGCAGGTAAGTCGATCTTACCTGCAAACGCTGATGCTGCTGCAGAATCAACTGTAGCCTCTGCTGCCGATGTGGCCGTCACGATGCAGGACCTGTGAGTGACGTCACAGATCTGCACTGTCAGAAGCTGGGCGTTCTGAAGAGAAGAGGATGTTACTTCTCATCAGAGCGCCCAGCTAGTGAAAGTATTAAACACGCCCCGATGTACGCACATAATACACGCCCACTTGTACTTTTACTTTTAAACTCACCCACTTGAACTTTTGCAAGCCTCATTTGCATAACTACAAAAATGGTCATAACTTGGCCAAAAATGCTCGTTTTTTAAAAATAAAAACGTTACTGTAATCTACATTGCAGCGCCTATCTGCTGCAATAGCAGATAGGGGTTGCAAAATCTGGTGACAGAGCCTCTTTAAAGTACCACAAAAAACATACTGGTAAACCTAAAAAAACATTATTTGCGATTCCTCCATTGTTTTTTGGATTTTGTTTTTACGGCTTTCACCTTGCGGTAAAAAGGACAACTTAACTTCATTGTACGGCTCAATATGATTTCGGTGATACCAAATTTATATAGGTTTTTTTTAATATTTTACTACTTTTACAAAGACAAAACTTTAAAAAAAAAAAAGAAGGTTTTTCCACCAAAATCTGAGCGCCATAATTTTTTTATTTTTCCGTGGATTGAGCGGTGTGAGGGCTTATTGTTTGTGGGACGAGCTGTAGTTTTTATTGGTACATACATCTTTTTGATCACTCCTTATTAAAAAAATTTTGAGAGCGAAGGTGACCAAAAAAACAGCTATTTTGATGTTTTAAATGCTTTCTTTTTTTACGGTGTTCACCGTGTGAGTAAAATAATGGTATATTGTAATAGTTCGGACTTTTACAGACGCAGCGATACCAATTTTGTTTATTTTTTATATTACTTTAGAGGAAAAATGGGAAAAGGGCTTTTTTTTAACTTATATTTTTATTTAACTTTTTTTTCCACATTTTATTAGTCCCCCCCTAGGTGACTTGAACATTAGATCACTGGGACAATACATTGCAAAACGAATGTATTTCAGTATATTGTCATTTGTACAGGCTTCTGTAACAGTGTGATCGCTGTTCCTGCCCGTTAGTCCCGGGTGTCAGCTGTAATACACAGCTGACACCCGCAGCATATGGACGGGGCTCCGCAAGATGTGCTATTATGTCATGGTGTGTGAAGGGGTTAATGCGCAGCGGATGGTGCAAAGTGAAAATTGCAATTTTCCACTGACATGCCATATTAGTGCACAATTTGTTGTGCCCAGTTTATGCCACTGAAGACATACCTCACAAAATGTTAAGCGGGTTCTCCCGGGTATGGTGATGCCATATTTGTGGACGTAAACTGCTGTTTGGGCACACTGCAGCGTTTAGAAGGGAGGGAGCGCTATTTGGCTTTTGGAGTGCAGATTTTGCTTTGTAGTTCTGTTTGGAGTTTTACTGGTATCTCAGTTTATAATGTGGGGACATATGTAAGCTGTCCAGATTATATCAGGGTATATAATAAGAGGGTATATTAACCCCTTCCCTCTTTGGCCACTTTTGACCTTCCTGACAGTGCCTCATTTTTCAAATCTGACATGTTTCACTTTATGTGGTAATAACTTCGGAATGCTTTCACCTATCCAAGCGATTCTGAGATTGTTTTCTCGTGACACATTGGACCTTATGTTACTGGCAAAATTTGCTCGATACATTCAGTATTTAATTGTGAAAAACACCAAAATGTAGTGAAAAATTGCAAAGATTAGCATTTTTCTCAATTTAAATGTATCGGCTTGTAAGACAGGCAGTTATACCACACAAAATTGTTGCTAATTAACATCCCCCACATGTCTACTTTAGATTTGCATCGTTTTTTGAATATTGTTTTATTTTTCTAGGATATTACAAGAAAATTTCAAAAGGCTATTTTTACAGGGGGCAGTTCAGTTGTGAAGTGGCTTTGAGGGCCTTATATATTAGAAACCCCCAATAAGTCACCCCATTTTAAAAACTTCACTCCTCAAAGTACTCAAATCAGCATTTAGAAAGTTTCTTAACCCTTCAGGTTTGAAGGGCTTTTGCAGTGCCAAAACAGTGGAAACCCCCCAAAAGTGACCTCATTTGGGAAACTAGACCCCTCAATGAAATTATCTAGGGTGACCCCATTTGGGAAACCAGAACCCTCAAGGAAATTATCTAGGGGTATAGTGAGCATTCTGACCCCACAGGTTTATTGCATAAATTATTGGAAGTAGGCCGTGAAAATTAAAATCTACATTCTTTCAAAGAAAAATGTAGGTTTAGCTAATTTCAGATTTTGCTGGATGGGTTTCTGGGCACGATGTCGCATTTGCAAAGCCCCTGTGGGACCAAAACAGTGGAAACCCCCCAGAAGTGACCTCATTTTGGAAACTACGTCCCTCAAGGTATTCACCTAGGGGTGTAGCAAGCATTTTAACCCTACAGGTGTTTTGCAGAAAGTAGTGTGCACTCGATGTTGCAGAGTGAAAATTGTATTTTTTCCATAGATATGCCAATATCTGGTGCCCAGCTTGTGCCACCATAACAAGACAGCTCTCTAATTATTATGCTGTGTTTCCCGGGTTTAGAAACACCCTACATGTGGCACTTTTGCCTGGACTATCGACAGGGCTCAGGAGTGAGAGAGTACCATGAGAAATTGAGGCCTAATTTGGCAATTTACACAGTATTGGTTCACAATTGCAGAGGCTCTGATGTGAAATAATTAAAGAAACCGCTGAGAAGTGACCACATTTTGGAAACGACACCCCTAAAGACATTTATTAAGGGGTGTAGTGAGCATTTTTACCACACAGGTCTTTTCCATAAATGATTGTGCTGCGGATGATGCAAAGTAAAAATTCAAATTTTTCCCAAGATGTGACATTTCAGTGGGAAATATGTCGTGCCCAGCTTATGCCACTGGAGAGACACACCCCAAAAATTGTTAAAATGATTCTCCCAGATATGGCAATGCCATATATGTGGAAGTGCACAGCTGTTTGAGCACGCTGTAGGGCTCAGAAGGGAAGGAGCACCATTTAGCTTTTGGAGCGTGGATTTTGCTTGGTAGTAATTTTATTTGGAGTTGTACTGGTGTTTCAGTTTATAATATGGGGGCACATGTAAGCCAGGCAGAGTACATCAGGGGCATAGTCAGGTGATATAATAATGGGGTAAACAATAAAATTATCCATAGATGTGTATTACGCTGTGACACAATCCTGTCAGCACAGGCCGGTGTCGCACTGATAAATGGTGTCCTTACTTATCTCCCATTTGGTCCACACTCCGCACCTTTGCAGTTTGGGGAATCTTGCTGGGGAGTGTTGTCTTGGTATAATACGGGCGCCCTCGCTTCCAGCAGATATGTTTGGGCCCTCCCCTTCCTGGTTCCCTAATTTTAGTGCCTTGATAATTCGCCTCTTGAAACAGAAGACATTTTCCCCTGGGGCCGGCACAACTGCATATTTTTTTTTCCTGACTTATTGGAGCCTTAACTTTTTTGTTTTTTTCCATAGACGTAGTTGTAGCAGTGCTGTTTCTTTGCGGGACGAGCTGTATTTATTACTGGTACAATTTTGGGGTACATGCAACTTTTTGATCACTTTTTTTTTGGGAGGCAAGGTAATCAAAAAACAGCAATTCTGCCATAGTTTTTTTTTAGGTTATTTTATACAGCGTTCACCATGCATTATAAATTACATCTGACCTTCATTCTTCGGGTCAGTACGATTCCAGCGATACCTAATTTATAGAACTTTTGTAAAAATAATGTATTTTTTCTGTCGCCAAGTTGTAAGAGCCATAACTTTTTAATTTTTTCATCGACGGAGCTGTCTGAGGGCTTTTTTTTTTTGCGAGAGGAGTAATAGTTTTTATAGGTACCATTTTTGGATACATGCAACTTTTTGATCACTTTTTATTACAATTTTTGGAAGACAAAGTGACCAAAAAAAAAAGCAATTCTGGCATTATTTTTTAGATTGTTTTTTTACGGCTTTCACTGAGGGACAACTAACATAATATTTTTATAGTTCAGGTAGTTACGGACGCGGCAATACAGAAATATGTATGGTTTTATTATTTTTTTACAATAATAAATTCATTGGTAAGGGAAATATGGCGATCGTTTTTTATGTTATTACTTGAAATTTTTATTTAATTTTTTACAACTTTTATTTTTACACTTTTCTTTAGTCCCACTAGGGGACTTGAAGGTCTAACTGTTTGCTTGATGTTCTAATACATTGCACTACCTATGTAGTGCAATGTATTAGAACGGTCAGTTATTCACTGACAGCAAGCCGATCATGCTCCAGCTCCGGTCGGGGCCTAATCAGCTTCCGTAATGGCAGACAGGAGGCCATTGTTAGGCCTCCTGTTGCCATAGTAGCAGTCGCCAGCCTTGCCATCGCATGGCAGCCTGCCGATTTGCTACAAACCACTTTGATTCAGCGATCACATTGGATCGCTGCATCGAAGGGGTTAATGGCAGGAGTCGGAGCTAGGTCCAGTTCCTGCCGATACATCGTGGTGTGCACTGTAACATACAGCGGACACCCACTGCTGATGATGCCGGCTCAGCTTCTGAGATGGAAGTTGAGCCGGCGCCATCTTGTCGATGGTACTGGAAGCCTTTTAGGCCCCGCCGCCGAGCGGGGCACAGGAGGCTTCCGTTGCTGGCAGACAGGGAGGTAAGTATTAGGCCTCCGATCGCCTTTGCAGCCCCCGGCAACCCAGCGATCACGTTGCTGGGGTGCCGGTGTCTAAAAACTCCTCACATGCTACGATCTCTATTGAACGCAGCATCTGAGGGGTTAATCGGCCGGATCAGATTCTAGCTCCCGTCCTGGCCAATACCTCAGTGTGCCAGCTGTAACATACAGCTGTCACCCGGTTGTGATGGTGCGGGCTCAGCTCCTGAGCGACGTAATGGTACAGCGCTTTGCTGGAAGCCCTTCCCGATTGCGCCGTATATATACGGCGCATGTCGGGAAGGGGTTAATGTGGTAAATAAATAATAATCCTCACATATCTGCCCAGTGTCGCAGTGATAAATGGTGCCCAATCTTATCCGCTTTTGGAAAGCTCTGCACATTTTGTGTCGCTATATTCCGAGAGCCATAACTTATTTTTCAGTAAAAAAAGCTGTTTTTTTTGGGGCATGGGTTGTAGTTTTTAAATGGTACTATTTTGGGGTGAATGCTACTTTTTATTATATATTTTTGGAGGTGTGGTGACCAAAAAATAACTATTCTGGGATTGTTTTTTTATCTTATTGTTTTGGGTCATTACGAACGCGGTGATACCAAATATCGTACTTTTAACGTTTTCATTTTTTTCCTATAATAAAAGTTTGTTTTTTAATTTATAACTTTTATAAAACATTATTTACTTTTTTTTATGTCCCACTATGGGACTTGAAGGCCTGCAGCACTGATCGCTGCTAATTACACTACCTATGTAGTGAAATGTATTATCATGGTCACTGTGACGCAGACAGTCAGGCTGGATTCACACGAGCACATTACGTCCGTAATGGACGGAACGTATTTCGACCGCAAGTCCCGGACTGAACACACTGCAGGGAGCCGGGCTCCTAGCATCATAGTTATGTACGATGCTAGGAGTCCCTGCCTCGCTGCAGGACAACTGTCCCGTACTGTAATCATGTTTTCAGTACGGGACAGTAGTTCCACGGAGAGGCAGGGACTCATAGCATCGTACATAACTATGATGCTAGGAGCCCGGCTCCCTGCAGTGTGTTCGGTCCGGGACTTGCGGCCGAAATACGTTCCGGGCTTCCGTACATGGCAGACCCGGAGGCCATTGTCTAGCCTCCAGTTGTCATGCCAACCATAGGCACTCCGCGCGATCGCATCTATGCTATATGCGGCCACCCAGTGGTTGTGAGGTGGACTGTCGTCTGTCAAGGGTATTGCTAGGATGTAGCGATATGGTATTCGATTAGTTTCATGAGAAATTGCAGTCAACCAAATTTAAGCAAAGTTAATGCTGGGCACATTTATATAAATAATGTGTTAAAAAATGTCTATGGGTCATTACGGTTAATGGAGATAACAAATATGTATCATTTTGATCACTTATAAATGCTATTTTTCTGGAAAATATATGTATTCATTCTTTAATTTTTTTTAGGTACAACCTAATAGGCACCTATATACGATATCCACGGGAGCCTTTTAACGGTCGCTGATGGGGAATCAAAGGGAGCCTACTCCCTTTGTTTTTATGTTTTTATGTTTCTATGGAATAATGGTTTATTAATTAAGAGTTATTCGAAGAAGCCAGTGTATATCGGAGAATAATTTTACTTTGCCGGGACAGGGTAACCATAAAAGTTTGTAATATACTTGATGTCCCAAAATCCCCTTGCTTCATTCACCTCTTCAACTCGCTGTGAACTCACCGCCAGTACTTTCTTTACAAGTCCTCGTAGTGACGGGACATCAATAGTGATGACAGTCTCAGCATGCCATAGCGATATTGCATCCACCATGACATGTCGAGATTCGCCGCACGTATTGTTCATCTTCGAAGCAAAGAAAATTGTTCATCTTTGCTTAGGATGGTTATTTTATGCCTTACAGTGATATACAGCAGCCGCATGGTCACATGAGTTTCTCAGCGTCAGTAACTACTTTTGTATAAAACATTGTATGCTCTCAGTGCTTGGAGTAAAATTTCAGATTTGCAGTAAATAAAGATCTTACTCTAATTTGTTGGTCCAGGTTTTGTAACATTTTATCTACTACTCTAGTGGCATTTTTCCTTTGCTCAGACCAGGGTCCAAAGTGATGACCTTCTATATCAACGCGTTCATAATAGATGGCAGCCATTTCAGCATTGCCATTCCTGTAAAATAATGAATAAATGACATCATTATAAATAAATTTAATTATTTATTAATAAATTATACAAAAATGCCTTCTAGACAAATATACAGGTTTATAAAAATAGTAATTTAGTTAAAACTGGTGGAATAATGAAATGTCTACTATAAAAAGCAGGTCATATTATGCCCATTTATTCATTCTTCAGAGAGCAAAAACAGCTTTGAGATTGTTGCTACATAAACCAGTGCTATATAAAATACTGCAAAGACATATGAAATGGGTTTTATTTTACCTCAGATTTTGAACAGCGTCATTGACTGCCCTTGTAAAATTAGCATCTGACGGAAAATTGTAATATTCACGGCAATAATTGGGTCTAATACCAAGAATTTCAACTTCACATCCTGTAAAAATAGTTAAAATAATAGTTATTTTTCAGCCACTCTTAGTATAAAGGTAATAGGATTATAAAATAACTATATACATGGATTAAGACTCTTGGATGGTGAGATATAATAATATTATTGTCAATATAAAGTATTGTCTGGTATTACACTTCTTTGTCCCATTATACGGGGACTGCCTTGTGGTATGACAAATAATCTATTGTCAGTTCAATTTTGGTTATATATTGTCTACTCAATGTGGGGAAGCTTCCAAATACAATTCTTGACTACGAGTTCTGTTTTCCTGTGTCCCTCATGTTTTCCTCAGTCATGCCCTTCATGTGTCCCAAATCGCCCCGAAAAACTACTGAAAATACGGGGCTGAATGCCTCCAAACATCTGCCCATTGATTTCAGTGGGAAAAACGGCGTTCCGTTCCCACAGTGCGTTTTTTACGCGGCCGTTTTTAAAAATGGCACGTAAAAAAAACGCCCCGTATAAAAGAAGTGTATGTCACTTCTTGAGCCGTTTTTAATGGTCTCAAAAGAAAAACAGCTCCACAAATGGCCGTAAAAAACACTTAAAAAACGACTGAAAGTCAGAGGCTGTTTTCCGGTTTTCCCTTGAAAACAGCTCCGTATTTTACAGCCGTTTTTTGTTAAGCATGTGAACATACCCTTACAGTTGAAGCCCGGGGTTAGAGAAGCGTGACCTGGGGCAATCAGCTACGACAATCCCTTTAAAGAAAAGTGTCTCAGCCTCTCTTCGTAGTACTTATTATGTGGTTGTCTGAGAATAGGAAAAGAGATCAGTTTTTTTTCTAGAATCCGCGCCATGTCTGTCCATGTGCTGTATCTGGCACTATAGTTTCACGCTGTTCATTTAATGGGGATGAGCTGCAATATCGAACACAGCCATTGGACAGACATGGTGCTATTTCTGGAAAATATAGGAGATCTAGATTTCTAATCCTGGACATCCGTTTAACCTCAATATGGAGCCTCAAGATTCCAACTTAGTTTTATCCGCTAAGATATTATTTTAGAGGGAAGGAATAGTTTGTTTATAGGATCCTGAAGTAACTACTGTACAAAAAGAGGTTGTAAAGTATCTGCCAGACACAACTTCTGCGTCGACGCCCGTGGTTAATCAGTCTGCACCTGCTCCTAAGTCTGATAGATCTGCTACCACTCAGGCTGGGAGGCTGAGGAGTGGGAGAGCCTATCACAGCCTGGCCAGACGGAGCTAGCTCCCGCCCTCTGTCTATTTATACCTTCATTTCCTGCTCCTCCTTTGCCTGTGATTCTGCCTGTTTCCTGGCTTTGCTGCTGCTGCTTGTACGATTGTCCTCTGCTTCATATTGACCCTGGCTTTACTGACTACTCTCCTGCTCTGCGTTTGGTACCTCGTACACTCCTGGTTTGACTCGGCTCGTTCACTACTCTTGTTGCTCACAGTGTTGTCATGGGCAACTGCCCCATTTCCCTTAGCTTCTGTGTATCCTTGTCTGTTTGTCTGTTGTGCACATATTGAGCGTCGGGACCGTTGCCCAGTTGTACGCCGTCGCCTAGGACGGGCCGTGCAAGTAGGCAGGGACTGAGTGGCGGGTAGATTAGGGCTCACCTGTCTGTCTCCCTACCCCGTCATTACAGAGGTGTTGCAAAAACATATCTGAGTGGGCCCCCCTAAAGCATGTTTACTACGGAAGAGGCACATTCTAATTATATACCAGCCATAATCCCTGTATATACCAGCCATCATCCCTGTATATAACCCCTATCATCTCTGTATATACCAGCCTGGCTAATATATACAGGTAAGATGGGGTTATCAACAGGGATGATGGCTGGTATATACAGGGATGATGGGGTTATACAAGGGGATGATGGCTGGTATACACAGAGATGATGGCTGGACTACCGATTATCCCTGTATATAACAACCATCTTCCCTGTATATAACAGCCAGACTACCCCTGCCGTATAGGTTTGTACGGCGTAGAACTACTGCTCCCAGCATGACCC
Organism: Rhinoderma darwinii; assembly: GCF_050947455.1. Taxonomy (NCBI): domain Eukaryota; kingdom Metazoa; phylum Chordata; class Amphibia; order Anura; family Rhinodermatidae; genus Rhinoderma; species Rhinoderma darwinii. The sequence goes on along the minus strand of NC_134687.1, from coordinate 91,222,897 downwards.
AAACAATGGTAAGGATTTGCTAGGAGTTGCAGTTTAAAAAAAATAAAATAAAATCATACCCCCTATCATCTCGTACCCCCTACAGTACTGATGAGGCAGAATAAACATTTACATTAAGTGACTCACCGGTGATCTCTTTTCTTCTCCTTCCGGTTCAGACCTCTATAATTAATTCTGCCAGCTACAGCCCATTTCTGCAGTTTGCTGCTCAGATGTCTTCAGCTTCTCAATTTTCAAAGAATTCTGCACCTATAAACGAAGATAAGATTCTCATTGTGCTACACACTGCACACCTAAATATAATTACGCCATACACTGTGTCCCTGATTATAATAGCACTATACACTGTCACACACACACACACACACACACACACACACACACACACACACACACACACACACACAAACACAGTGCTTCCTGTAGATAGTGGCCCACATACAGCCCCCTGTAGATAGCGCCCCACATATAGCCCCCCACATATAGCCCCCCTGTAGATAGCGCTCCACATATAGCCACCCCCGTAGAGTGCCCCATATGAAGCACCCCTGCATATAGTGTCCCACATATAGCCTCTCCTGTAGATTGTGCCCCACATTTAGCTCCCCCCATAGATCATGCCACTCACACTTTTAAGTGAAAAAAAACCCCAAACTTTACATACTCACCTTGATCCCGTCCCCGCACCGTTCTGTGTCAATGAAGGCCGGCTCTCTTCTGAGCAGGTCTGCTGGAGCTGAACGACGCTTGCATCGTTGAAGGGTGTTGATTGGCCGGGCAGAATGACTTGCCCCCCCCCCAATCATTGCCTTTCAACAACGGAAGCGCTAGCGTCGTTGAAAGGAGCCGATTGGCGGGGCAAGTCATTTTTCCCTGCCAATCAGCGTCATTGTTAGGTGCTGAATTGTCGGGCACGGAACGTGCCCTGTCATTCAGCACTTTTGCATGTAATTGTATCTGTGTCATATAGACGCAGGTACAATTACTGAAGGAGTGGGTGGTGGCAGCTGGTTTCAGTTGCGCTGCAGCCCCCTCAGACAGGCAGCAGGCCGTCCTGTGTGGCGTGGCCGCGGCAGGGGAAGCCGGAGCGGCGGTCATGACACGGGCGGTTGCAGTTTGCCCCACCATCTCAGAGGGTCCGGGGCCACTGTCCCCACGCTAGCTACGCTACTGGACACCCCTGATGTTACACTCAGTAAATTGCCAGCTTACTTTATTACAAAACATATCTAAGCTTGTAGCATTATCTGTATAAGAAGGCACACGATGAGTCTCAGCCCTTTAGTCAAATGGTATAGGGCTGCTAAGGCAAAGAAAGATAGAATGAGGGTATGTTCACACGGCCTATTTACGGACGTAATTCGGGCGTTTTTGCCCCGAATTACGTCCGAAAATAGCGCCTCAATAGCGCTGACAAACATCTGCCCATTGAAAGCAATGGGCAGACGTTTGTCTGTTCACACGAGGCGTAATTTAGGCGCCGCTGTCAAAAGACGGCGCGTAAATAGACGCCCGCGCCAAAGAAGTGACCTGTCACTTCTTTGGCCGTAATTGGAGCCATTATTCATTGACTCCAATGAATAGCAGCGCTAATTACGCCCGTAATGGACGCGGCGTTCAAGCGCCTGCACATGCCGTTAAGGCTGAAATTACGGGGATGTTTTCAGGCTGAAACATCCCCGGAATTTCAGCCGTAACGGACGCCCTCGTGTGAACATACCCTTAGGCTGGGTTCACACGACCTATTTTCAGGCGTAAACGAGGCGTATTATGCCTCGATTTACGCCTGAAAATACGGCTCCAATACGTCGGCAAACATCTGCCCATTCATTTGAATGGGTTTGCCGATGTACTGTGCCGACGACCTGTAATTTACACGTCGTCGTTTGACAGCTGTCAAAAGACGACGCGTAAAATTACAGCCTCGTCAAAAGAAGTGCAGGACACTTCTTGGGACGTTTTTGGAGCCGTTTTCTCATAGATTATTGAAAACAGCTCCAAAAACGGCAGAAAAAAACGGACGCAAAAACGGCGCGAAAAACGCTGCGAAAAAAGTGAGTTGCTCAAAAAACTTCTGAAAATCAGGTGCTGTTTTCCCTTGAAAACAGCTCCGTATTTTCAGACGTTTTTGGCTCAGCGTGTGAACATACCCTAAGGGTATGTGCACACGTAGTGACCAAAAACGTCTGAAAATACGGAGCTGTTTTCAAGGGAAAACAGCCCCTGATTTTCAGACGTTTTTTGAGCAACTCGCGTTTTTCGCTGCGTTTTTGCAGCGTTTTTTACGGCCGTTTTTGGAGCTGTTTTCATTGGAGTCTATGAGAAAACAGCTTAAAAAACGTCCAAAGAAGTGTCCTACACTTCTTTTGACGAGGCTGTATTTTTACGCGGCGTCGTTTGACAGCTGTCAAACGACGACGCGTAAATAACAGGTCGTCTGCACAGTACGTCGGCAAACCCATTCAAATGAATGGGCAGATGTTTGCCGACGTATTGTAGCCCTATTTTCAGACGTAAAACGAGGCATAATACGCCTCGTTTACGTCTGAAAATAGGTCGTGTGAACCCAGCCTAAAACGAGGCATAATACGCCTCGTTTACGTCTGAAAATAGGTCGTGTGAACCCAGCCTAAGGGTATGTTCACACGAGGGCGTCCGTAACGGCTGAAATTACGGGGATGTTTCAGCCTGAAAACATCCCCGTAATTTCAGCCGTAACGGCATGTGCAGGCGCTTGAACGGCGCGTCCATTACGGACGTAATTGGCGCTGCTATTCATTGGAGTCAATGAGTAACGGCTCCAATTACGGCCAAAGAAGTGACAGGTCACTTCTTTGACGCGGGCGTCTAATTACGCGCCGTCATTTGACAGCGGCGCGTAAATTACGCCTCGTGTGAACAGACAAACGTCTGCCCATTGCTTTCAATGGGCAGATGTTTGTCAACGCTATTGAGGCGCTATTTTCAGACGTAATTCGGGGCAAAAACGCCCGAATTACGTCCGTAAATAGGCCGTGTGAACATACCCTAATACTCCAATACTGTGACTGATCTGACTTTTTGTATGAGAATTTTGAAGCCCATTTTTACAACTTTGGCTGGCTGAAGAACTTTCTTTTCCTTTTCTTCTCGTCTAGACAGAAAACTGCAGGAGTCTTTACAAGATCACTTTGTACCTGCAGTTAGAATATATCACCTCAAATTTCATGTGAGGTTTAGAAAAACAAGTGGTCAGTATTCATTTCCCTGGTATAATCAGCTCTTCAGATTCTATAGTAGTTATTTACGGGTGGTGGGGGAGTTCTACGCTTCTTGCTGCCTCAGGCAAATAGTGAATTAATGCCACCTCCTCAAAATGAGGACTTAAAAGTGCAATGACAGACTGTATACCTGCCAAAATTCTTCCACATGCAGTCATGGAATGGTGCAATCTGAGGAAAGGTTCTAACCCTCTCCTCTTGTTATTTCTTCTAGCAGTTCCAATGTTTGTTTTAACATTTCATGATAAATTGTATTCCTTTATTACGATTGGTGGTCCTACATACCCAGCCAAGAGTCTTCTCTACAAAAATCTTTACTTTACTTTTAAAAAAGGACCTGGCAGCTCTCATGGCATGTCTGTTTTAGTAAATACTTGTATTTCCCATAGCATAGCAATTCTGAAGCATCTTTACTCAGAACACCACATTGTGCTGTTCCTCTGTTATTCCGCCTTGTAAATAGGGTGTTTTCCTACACAGTTGGACATGGTCAGCACTGATTTGACAGTGCCATACGGTGCAGGAACACATCATATTGTCAAGGATATGGTAGCACCCAATTTATTCATACTTTACCAGGAGGAATAACAGAGGAAATCCACAACAAGAGTGCTAAGAAAAGAACAAGCAATAGTTTTTTCCTCGGAAATGCAAATATTTACTATTACAGACCTGTCAGCAGAGCTGCCAGGACTTCCAACTATTTGCAATTCAACAAATTTGAAAGGGCACAGAAGATGATTAAAACTGCAACCGCAGTCACTATGACACCGCTGAACAAAAAAAAAAAAAAAAAAAAGAGAAGAGAAGAGTAAAGAAAAATACTGTTTTGCCACAGTGAGGTAACGCAACAGCTCTCTGCTGTACCATTACCGCCCATGTGAATGTACACCTAATATTTTAGTATAGTCTAATTTTAGTGAAAAATGGATGTTCATGGACTCAAACTGATCAGAGTATAAAAAATAGTAAATTCTATAACTGACGAGCATTTCCTCCAACAATAAAAATAATCAGTCGTTTCCTCTTCATTCAAGGTGGTGTTTATGATCATTTATACAACCTAACACGTTATCGCTTACCGTCCGTTCTATAAAAAAACAATTCACTTCAAAACGAAATAGCTAATTAAAATAAGATAAATGTGTCTTATAAACAATAACAAAAATTACCTGGCCAATAGTACATAAAAACTTTCCTTTTTGCTTTTTCCATTGTGACCCAAAGTGGCTCTGATGCATCCCACCACATTGGCAAAAGACTATCTTTATTAGTACCAATATCAAATGACTTGTTAGTCTTCTGATCCCACATAAAGTTTCCAATCATTTGATGAACTTCACAGTGCCGCCCTGCAGGAACACAAATTGTATTGCAGTTAATTACCCCAATATAAAATGTAATCATAATTTACTTACATTTCCAGTAATTATTGTGTTCTCTATACAATCATATTCGTTGTTTCAGCACACAGCATTTACAGTTTTAAAGCATGGGATAATAAAGTCAGTCCTCATCTTTTTTCTTTTAGAAACAATGTGTGAAGTTCCAACTTTAATTAAAATCTACAACTGCTACTTAGAAACCATCAACAAGCTGGTGTTTATGAATCTCTTATTCTTATGGTTTCTCCATTTAGTGTTGTTTGGTGTTTAAATGGGAGAAAGTGCATAAATCCATGATTCTTCTAGGCTTCCATATGTAGCACTATCATATACAATAGGAGCTATGCAGCAGAAGATGCATACTAAATACGAGTTTCTAGGTGACAGAGCACAAGCAATGATTAGAATAAAAATAAAGCCATTAGATCCATCAACAGCAGCTAGCCTACTAATGCACAGTTTCCAGGTAGAAAGTCTAATTGTGACAGAAGTCACATTACTGGGCTGCTTTCCACTGTACCGAGGCTAAAAATTTATATAACACTGTAACATTCCAATAGTCTTAAGAGTCACTTGAAAATAAAAGCATAGACCTACCAATGATTTCCTCCTCTAAGGCAAAGGTTTAATTTGGCACCCCATACCAAAAATGTAACACGTTTGCAGGGAGGAGACACATTGTTTCATATGTAATCCTCCCCTAGCCCTGTATCTAAATGCCCTGTTTATGACAGAGGATGAAGAGCCAGCATTACAATATTTAGGTGGGGATGAAAGGAGCTTCTATCATCATGGGAGAGGGATCTTTACAGTAAGAGTATTTTAACTGGAATGCTCTACTAGAAGAGGTTACTATGACAAAAACAATACAACATTTTTTTTGTAGACTGTTTTGACACTTGACTTGTGCAGGTTTAATTATGGTGGACTAGAAGAACTCTTGATAAGTGATAGGGGGCTGTACCTTCCCCGCATTGAATGTTGGGAGGAGAAAGAATTTTGCATTCATGGCATACTTTCGATTAACCAAAAAAACATAAGCCCCAACAGGCTTCAAACAGTTAATATACAGTGGAGGAAATAAGTATTTGATCCCTTGCTGATTTTGTAAGTTTGCCCACTGTCAAAGTCATGAACAGTCTAGAATTTTTAGGGTAGGTTAATTTTACCAGTGAGAGATAGATTATATATAAAAAAAAAAAGAAGAAAATCACATTGTCAAAATTATATATATTTATTTGCATTGTGCACTGAGAAATAAGTATTTGATCCCCTACCAACCATTAAGAGTTCAGCCTCCTCCAGACCAGTTACACGCTCCAAATCAACTTGGTGCCTGCATTAAAGACAGCTGTCTTACATGGTCACCTGTATAAAAGACTCCTGTCCACAGACTCAATGAATCAGTCTGACTCTAACCTCTACAACATGGGCAAGACCAAAGAGCTTTCTAAGGATGTCAGGGACAAGATCATAGACCTGCACAAGGCTGGAATGGGCTACAAAACCATAAGTAAGACGCTGGGTGAGAAGGAGACAACTGTTGGTGCAATAGGAAGAAAATGGAAGACATACAAAATGACTGTCAATCGACATCGATCTGGGGCTCCATGCAAAATCTCACCTCGTGGGGTATCCTTCATCCTGAGGAAGGTGAGAGCTCAGCCGAAAACTACACGGGGGGACTTGTTAATGATCTCAAGGCAGCTGGGACCACAGTCACCAAGAAAACCATTGGTAACACATTACTCCGTAATGGATTAAAATCCTGTAGTGCCCGCAAGGTCCCCCTACTCAAGAAGGCACATGTACAGGCCCGTCTGAAGTTTGCAAATGAACATCTGGATGATTCTGAGAGTGATTGGGAGAAGGTGCTGTGGTCAGATGAGACTAAAATTGAGCTCTTTGGCATTAACTCAACTCGCCGTTTTTGGAGGAAGAGAAATGCTGCCTATAACCCAAAGAACACCGTCCCCACTGTCAAGCATGGAGGTGGAAACATTATGTTTTGGGGGTGTTTCTCTGCTAAGGGCACAGGACTACTTCACCGCATCAATGGGAGAATGGATGGAGCCATGTACCGTCAAATCCTGAGTGACAACCTCCTTCCCTCCACCAGGACATTAAAAATGTCTTGTGGCTGGGTCTTCCAGCATGACAATGACCCGAAACATACAGCCAAGGCAACAAAGGAGTGGCTCAAAAAGAAGCACATTAAGGTCATGGAGTGGCCTAGCCAGTCTCCAGACCTTAATCCCATAGAAAACTTATGGAGGGAGCTGAAGATCCGAGTTGCCAAGCGACAGCCTCGAAATCTTAATGATTTACAGATGATCTGCAAAGAGGAGTGGGCCAAAATTCCATCTAACATGTGTGCAAACCTCATCATCAACTACTAAAAATGTCTGACTGCTGTGCTTGCCAACAAGGGTTTTGCCACCAAGTATTAAGTCTTGTTTGCCAAAGGGATCAAATACTTATTTCTCTGTGCATAATGCAAATAAATATATATAATTTTGACAATGTGATTTTTTTTTTATTTTTTTTTATATAATCTATCTCTCACTGGTAAAATTAACCTAGCCTAAAAATTCTAGACTGTTCATGACTTTGACAGTGGGCAAACTTACAAAATCAGCAAGGGATCAAATACTTATTTCCTCCACTGTATATACTGTTTGAATTTAGCACATTTCATGTGTTCGTGCAGTAGTCCCCCATGGTCTCTTTCTCAGCACATTAATGTGTTGCACTTAACTAGTGACCGCGGCAGTTTTCCTTTAAACCTTTTTCTGTTTGTGTTACCAATCTGCTCTTATTAAAGGGATTGTATAGTTTAGAAAACCCATTCTCATACTATATTTAGGAATTCTGAGGTTAACAGAGGGTCTTCTGCTCAGGATCCTTATGTCTTGGCTAGAGTGGACAGCAGCTACAAAGAGCATCTCTCGCTCTAGAGGATGAGTGCTGTCCTGCATTTCACAGACAACACATTGATTTGAATGAGCACTGTGTAATGCTTGATTTCTCCTGTGGTGGCGCTGCAGTGGAATTAAACACTTACTAAAATGGATCGCGACCAGGAAACTTAGTCATGGAGGTCTGAACTGGATGGATAAGAAAAAATATGAAAGAACGACTTGAATCCGAGAAGACGTCACCTGTGAGTCACTACATGTAAACATGTATTCTCCCCAATGACTGATCAGTACTATAATCACTGTATGATCTGCATTCAGCTGATGGGTGGAAGAATTATTTTTTGTGGAATAGCAACTCCCAGCATATCCTTACCATTGTTCAGGACATACTGGTAGCTGTAGTTTTATGCATTACAAAATTATATGGCAGGGGTTAAAGGGGTTGCCTGGGTATGGTGTGGCACCCGGACCCTGCATCTATCATATACTGATGACCTATCCTGTGGATTGGTTATCAGTATGAAAAACCACCCTGAAAAACGGAATTAGAAAATTATCTCTGTACTGAGCTGTATTTGTGCTGGTGCTGTATATATGTAATGAGCTTTGTTCCGGTGTTGTATATAAGTACTGAGCTTGGTTCTGTTGCTGTATAGATGTACAGAGCTTTGTTCTGGTGCTGTATATATGTACGGAGCTTTGTTCTGGCACTGTATGTGTGCATTTGCCAGGAAATTTGTTGCCGCTTACTGTGCACGCCGCACTGTCCCCCCACGTTTCTCACAGTGCACAACCTAACTAAATGGGCTGAGCACGCTTAAGATATTAAGTGCGCACATAAGGTTCTATACATAATGGGTGAGTTTTATATAATGTGTGGGCACGTATGCTTATGTGATTTTATATATATATATATATATATATATATATATATATAGTGTGGCAATGCAGTTAAACATTCTGGACAGGGAGTTTATTTAGAGTTCACTTTAAAATAGGGTGTATTTGAAATATTGTAGTGGCTTTATTTGGTTATTAAAAGAATTTTCCATGGCACGATACACCGCGCGACAACCCCCCCCCCCCCCCCCACACCCACACACACGTAGGTCTTATTCGGAAAAACAGAGAGCTTGTTAAAAATTGTAATCCCACCCCTGTCCTCAGCATTGCTTCTAGGGGAGAGTATGGTGCCATATGGGGACACTATATGATGGCACATGGAATGCTTACAGCTCCGTAATACACACAAGTAGTGCCATCATATGTGACATTGCTGCATGCATGAGCCCTAACGTGTATTTCATGCCAAATTCTAACATGTTGCAAAATCGGATTGGTTTCATTAAGATCTAACATGTTGAACATTCTGATGTACAATAGACGTCAAGAATGACGGACTTCTAACTCATTTTATCAATAAAAGGTTTTAATGCAGACCAATGTTTATCAATAATTACATTAACCCCTTCCCCCTGCATGCATTCTGGGCCTTAACCCCTTCCCTCTTTAGCTACTTTTGATCTTCCTGACAGAGCCTCATTTTTCAAATCGGACATGATTCACTTTATGTGGTAATAACGAGTGCTTTCACCTATCCAAGCGATTCAGAGATTGTTTTCTTGTGACACATTGGAGTTTATGTTACTGGCAAAATTTGCTCGATACATTCAGTATTTAATTGTGAAAAACACCAAAATTTAGCGAAAAACTTATAGAGAATTTCACAAGAAAAACAATGGTGTGCTTGGTTTTAACGTTACTTTATTCTTTCATGAGTTACATATAGTTACATAGTTACATAGTTACATAGTTAGTACGGCTGAAAAAAGACACATGTCCATCAAGTTCAACCAAGGGAAGGGAAAAGGGAAGGAAAAATTTCTACACATAGGAGCTAATATTTTTTTGTTCTAGGAAATTATCTAACCCTTTTTTAAAGCCATCTACTGTCCCTGCTGTGACCAGCTCCTGCGGTAGGCTATTCCATAAATTCACAGTTCTCACTGTAAAGAAGCCTTGTCGCCTCTGCAGCTTGAACCTTTTTTTCTCCAGACGGAGGGAGTGCCCCCTTGTTTTTTGAGGGGGTTTTACAAGGAACAGGATTTCACCATATTTTTTGTATGTGCCATTAATATATTTATATAAGTTAATCATGTCCCCCCTTAGTCTTCTTTTTTCAAGGCTAAATAGGTTTAATTCTTTCAATCTTTCCTCATAACTTAAATTCTCCATGCCCCTTATTAGCTTCGTTGCTCTTCTTTGTATTTTTTCCAACTCCAGGGCATCCTTTCTATGAACTGGAGCCCAGAACTGAACTGCATATTCTAGATGAGGCCTCACTAATGCTTTGTAAAGTGGCATTATTACATCCCTGTCCCGCGAGTCCATGCCTCTTTTAATACACGACAATATCCTGCTGGCCTTTGAAGCAGCTGATTGACACTGCATGCTGTTATTGAGTTTATGATTTACAAGTACACCCAGATCCTTCTCAACAAGTGAATCCGCCAGTGTAGCGCCCCCTAGGACATATGATGCATGCAGGTTGTTGGTACCAAGATGCATAACTTTACATTTATCTACATTAAACTTCATTTGCCAAGTGGACGCCCAAACACTTAGTTTGTTTAAATCTGCCTGTAATTCATGAACATCTTCCATAGTCTGAACTATATTACATAGCTTGGTGTCATCTGCAAAAATAGAAATAGTGCTATTAATCCCTTCCTCTATATCATTAATAAATAAGTTGAATAATAGTGGTCCCAGCACTGAACCCTGGGGTACACCACTTATAACCGGGGACCATTCAGAGAAGGAATCATTGACCACAACCCTCTGGATACGGTCCTTGAGCCAATTCTCAATCCAATTACAAACTATATTTTCTAAACCTATAGTCCTTAATTTACCCATTAGGCGTCTATGGGGGACAGTGTCAAATGCCTTTGCAAAGTCTAAAAACACTAAATCCACAGCGGCCCCTCTGTCTAGACTTCTGCTCACCTCTTCATAAAAACAGATTAGGTTAGTTTGACAACTTCTGTCCTTAGTAAAACCGTGCTGGCTGTCACTTATAATGCTATTTATTGTCACATAATCCTGTATATAGTCCCTCAATAGCCCCTCAAACATTTTCCCCACGATGGATGTTAAGCTTACTGGTCTATAATTACCCGGGGAAGACCTAGAGCCCTTTTTGAAAATAGGCACCACATTTGCCCTGCGCCAGTCCCTTGGCACTATACCAGTCACTAGAGATTCTCTGAATATTATGAAAAGGGGGACAGAAATAACTGAACTAAGCTCTTTAAGAATTCTAGGGTGTAACCCATCTGGTCCCGGAGCCTTGTGCACATTTATTTTATTTAATTTAGCTTGGACCATCTCTACATTCATCCAATTCAGTATATCAACTGATAGATTAACAGCACTGGCACCGGCTACATCAGCTGCTCTTTCTTCTGTTGTATATACAGAGCTAAAGAACCCATTTAGTAACTCTGCCTTCTCTTGATCCCCTGTGATCAACTCCCCATTACCATTATCTAGGGGTCCTACATGTTCAGACCTTGGCTTTTTTGCATTTATATGCTTGAAGAATTTTTTAGGATTTGTTTTACTATCCTTGGCCACCTGCCTTTCATTTTGTATTTTTGCTAATTTTATTACATTTTTACAGATTTTATTAAGCTCTTTATATTTTACAAAGGCTACAGCTGTACCCTCAGATTTGTATTTTTTAAATGCCCTTTTTTTGTCATGTATTGCCCCTTTCACAGAAGGTGTAAGCCATGTGGGGTTTAATTTGAGTCGTTTATACTTATTACCTGTAGGAATAAATTTTGCACTATAATAACTCAAAGTAGATTTGAAAATCTCCCATTTATCATTTGTTCCATTATTTGACATTAGTTCTTCCCAGTCTATATCCTGAATTGCAGCCCTCATCCTGGGGAAATTGGCTTTCTTAAAATTAAATGTTTTTGCCCTCCCAGCCTGCGTTTGTTTTTTACAGTATAGGTAAAATGTAACTATATTATGATCACTGTTACCGAGGTTTTCACGAACATTGACATTCCCAACAAGATCTGCATTATTAGAAATGACCAGATCCAACAGAGCTTCACCTCTAGTCGGGTTTTCCACAAACTGGCCCATAAAATTTTCCTGCAACAGGTTGAGGAAATGTCTCCCCTTTGCAGTTGAAGCCGAACCATGACACCAATTAATATCCCGGAAATTAAAATCTCCCATTATCACTACAGTACCCGCCTGTGCAGCCCGCTCCATCTGTTTATATAGCTGACCTTCCATCTCCTCAGTTATATTGGGGGGTCTATAGATTACACCAAAAGTAATTTTTTCAGTGTTTACCTCTTTTTCTAGTTCCACCCACAAGGTTTCAACCTCCTCACAGTCTTCACCCACTATTGTCTCTTTCACACTCGCCTTCATATCACTTCTCACATACAGACATACACCACCACCTTTCCTATTTGTCCTGTCTTTACGAAAAAGTGTAAAACCCTGTAGATTTACAGCCCAGTCATGTGAAGAGTCCAGCCATGTTTCAGCAACACCAACTATATCTATATTTTCTTCCAGTATCAAGGCCTCCAGCTCCCCCATTTTGCTTGCTAGACTTCTGGCATTTGTGAACATACACTTTAACTTGCCTGTCAGTTTTTCACTTTTATTATCAGAAATGTGATTTGACATTAATCGGTCCTTTTTATTTACACTGATGTTTTGCAACGAAAGGATCTCCTTATCTTGTTGTCTAGTCCTCTCCCCACATTCTGTTTCTCCCCCCACCAATATAGTCTGACCCCTCTCTAACCTGGCTACCCCTTTTTTTTTCTACATTGACCTCCCTCCTCAGCCCTAGTTTAAATACTCCGCCACCCCAGCTAGAATTCTCTCCCCCAGCACAGCGGACCCCCTTCCATTTAGGTGCAAATCATCTGCAGAATACAGTTTGTACCCCAATGAAAAGTCAGCCCAGTGCTCTAGGAACCCAAATCCTTCTCCTCTACACCAAGACTTCAGCCATGCATTTAACTCCCTAAGCTCCCGCTGTCTTTCCTGTGATGCGCATGGCACAGGCAGTATTCCTGAGAATACAACCTTGGAGGTCCTTCCCTTCAGCTTGTAGCCTAGTTCTTTAAAATTATTCTTAAGGCTCCTCCACCTACCATTTATTCTGTCGTTGGTACCGACATGGACCACGACAGCTGGATCATCACCAGCCCCTCCCAGCAATTTGTCCACCCGTTCCACCACATGCCGAACCCTGGCACCAGGGAGACAGCAAACCATTCGGTTGAGGCGGTCTTGGCGACAAATTATTCTATCCGTCTTCCTGATTATAGAATCCCCTACAACTATCAATTGTCTTGGCTTGCCTGCATTACCATCCCGCCGACTACTAGCTGGGCTGTTCTCCCGGCTGTTAGGGAGATCAGTATCCACTAGGGCTGCCTTTTCTGAGACTGACACCCTCGCATCATCACCCAACCTGGCAATTTTGCTTGGAATGCCAGAAACCGGATCGGCCTTCCTTGTCTTTGACCCCTTTCTACTGCCCCTAACTACATTAACCCAGCTACTTACCTGATCCTGCTCACCCATGTCTTCACCCTCCAGTTCTAACCCACTAACTGCATGCTCTGTGAGCAGCAAGCTCCGCTCAAAATTGTCTATCCTCCTCAGTGTTGCATTCTGCTCCTCCAGATCTCTAATACGAGCTTCCAGGTGAACAACATGCTCACATCTGCCACAGAGATATTCACCCTGGAACTCCGGCTCCAGTCGTGTATACATATGACAAACTGTGCACTGAAGAAAACCTCCAATCTTGCTATCCATTATCCAAGTTACACCAAAACAGCGAACAATTGTCAAAGAAAAAGAAGAGTACTTACTGGGGCTTCAACTCCTCTTTTCAACTCCGGTTTTAGAACTCCACTTAGTTCACAAGCCACTTAAACCACCAAATGTGTTCAAAGTGCTGCCCATTGTGTTGGATTGTCAATGCAACCCTCTTCTCCCACTCTTCACACACTGATAGCAACACCGCAGAAGAAATGCCTCCCGATCTGACCCCCTTAGACTTTTATCTTTGGGGTCATCTGAAGGCAATTGTCTATGCTGTGAAGATACGAGATGTGCATCAACTGAAACTACGGATACTGGAAGCCTGTGCTAGCATTTCTACTGCGGTGTTGCTATCAGTGTGTGAAGAGTCGGAGAAGAGGGTTGCATTGACAATCCAACACAATGGGCAGCACTTTGAACACATTTTATAAGTGGTCAGAAACTTGTAAATAACTCATGAAAGAATAAAGTAACGTTAAAACCAAGCACACCATTGTTTTTCTTGTGAAATTCTCGATGAGTTTGATGTGTCACATGACCCTCTTCCCATTGAAAAAACTAAAGTTGGGTATAAAATGGCCGACTTCAAAATGGCCGCCATGGTCAACACCCAGCTTGAAAAGTTTCCCCCCTCCCATATACTAATGTGCCACAAACAGGAAGTTAATATCACCAACCATTCCCATTTTATTTAGGTGTATCCATATAAATGGCCCACCCTGTAGAATGACGCAGAATCCACCCCGAAGCTTTCACCCAATTCTCAGCGGAAAACTTCTCCCCCAACTCATTTTCCCACTTCAAACACATTAGAAGACTTCCTTGCAACACTGCTATTCAGAAGAAGATCATAGCTGCAAGAGAGTCCTTTATCATACCCCTGCCACTGAAAAAGAAACTTATGGAATGACGACAGATGAAGTGGCCGAGCAGGGAACTCTATAGATTGTAGCAAGTGTCTGAGTTGAAGATATTGGTAAAATAAGCCACGGGGAATATTAAACCTGGATACTAAATTCTCAAATGACCGCATAATGTCTCCGTAAAAAAAAATCAGAAAGACTCATCATACCCGCCATCTTCCAACGAAGCAGAGCCACATTTGGGACAAAAAATGGCACGGCCTGAAATCGGAATCTGGTCAAGACTTAAATGTACCCAATGTTTTTTGCATATATACGTTTTCCACACCTTCAGTGAGTCATAAGTGGTTTGCAATGTCACCATGGGTAAGCTGGCACGTACATAGGATGCAGCCATATGGATTTTTAAGGACGACTTGGAGAACTCCTCTCCTTCTAACCGGGCCCATAAATTAGTGGATGGAGAACTCCATAACGAACGCAATTGATCCATAATAGCAGCTACATTGTAGGCAACCACGTCTGGAACCCCCCCAATCCTCCCGTTTTAACTTTACAAAATAATACATTTTTAACTACTCTCGCTCTTTTGCCATTCTAGATAAAGTTAAGAAACAATTTTTGAATTTGTGAAGCAAGAGGACCAGGTACAAGCAAGGGAATAGTTCTACAATTGTACAAATATCTAGGAAGTAACAACATTTTGACCAAATTAATTCTAACAATCCATGACAACTGAAATGTATTCAATCGCATACATTCCGACCTCAATCCCTCAATAAGATCCAAATAGTTGTTATTTAATATTTGAGAGATCGAAGAGAATAGATTTATACCTACGTATGGAAGTCCTGACGTAGCCCAAGTCATTTGAAACTCTGACAGGGAACTTTTAAGTAGGGAATCTATATTAATAGCTAACAATTTGGAAATATTCCATTTATAGTAGGATACTGCCGAATACAACAAAATAATGGACATTACTTCCTTCAAAGACACAAGAGGAGAGGTACAGGTTAAAATGACATCATCCGCATTGTAAAGGGAAGTGTTTTATATATTTATATCTATGTACATGTAGTATATAATATATATATATATATATTTATTTATTTTTGTCCCTCCAGAAAGGTGTCATCTAATCAGACACCCTGGGGGATGTAAAACAAACAATGAACTAATCCAGGAAGCAGGAAGTTCCAACTGCCCTTCCATCCCCCTACTAGATAATGGAATTCCATGAGGCCCAGGCCCCCTCCCTTTCACGTGCATGAGCCTGTGAGGTCACACAGATGTGCACGGGGGGGGGGGGGGGGGTTTAAAAGGACAAACAGTCCCAAAGTTCTTTCTCTTATTTCCTGCTACCAAAAGACTCCACTTCCCTGCTTTACCTGTTTAACCCTTTCCCACCATTTACCTGCTACACAGCAACCCATTCCCCTTGTTAACCCATTGCTGAACCCTTAGTGTATAGGGAAAGTTATATTAGGAGGGAGTGGGACAGAAATAGTGAGCGTGTATTGTATTGTAGCGTAACTATATTCATATGTATGTTTAGGTATGTGGGTGGAGGCATAACATAGGATACCGTGTTTATACTGTACTACGTATAGTGTGAGTATACTCAGTATATATTAACGTGTTATATGTATTGGGGTATACTGATACTATACTGTGATCAGTTACTGTGTTCTGTGTTTAGTTTGGTGTATTTTATATGTAAGTGTGATTATTGTTAGTAATAAATATTACCCTTTATTTACTATACAATTGTATTTATTGTACTGTCTTATTCCGTAGAAGCAAAGCAAAGCAAGTAGACGTTAGTATAAGGAAAAGGTAGGGGAACTAGGCATAACCCTGTGGGCGACCAAGTAGGTGAAACCCAGCTATTATACCAGCCCTTTTACACACGTGAGTGTGTAGTGAGTATTCATTATATATATATATATATATATATATATATATATATATATATATAGTTATATTATATATCTTGAGTCCTTTTTCACGCATATAATCCTATTTTGAGATCTCCCGTTCCTACCTTAATGCTTGAAATGCTATTGGAACTACGGATCATTTCTGCAAAGGGTTCCATACATAAAAGTAAAAATCAAGGGGGATAAAGGGCAGCCCTGTCTAGTCCCATTAGTAATTGATATATCTCTGGACAAAAGTCCAGAAGAAAGGACCCTAGCCGACGGTGTAGAATATAGAGAAAGAATGGCCTTTTTAATAAAGGAATTAAAACCAAATGTATCTAACGTACCTTCCAAATATTGCCAGTTTACTCGATCAAATGCCTTTTCGGCCTCCAGGGAAATAAAAAGAGACGCATTGGTGGACTCTCCTGCTATTTGGATCAGATCTAAGATTCTACGAGTTCTGTCGCTGGCTTGACGTCCCTTTACAAACCCCACCTGATCCAACGCTGTCAAGGAAGGCAAACAATTATTCAACCTATTCGCCAGGAGTGTAGCATATAATTTTATGTCACAATTTAAAATAGGAGTCTGAAGTCTTCCCAGGTTTAGGAAGAGTGAAAATAATGGCCTTTGACATTTCTGGAGGAGGTTTGGGATTGGCCGCAAATTCCTCAAACATAGTTTTCAAGTAGGGTAAGAGAATTTCTGCAAATGAGCTATAATATTCATTCGGTAGGCCGTCAGGGCCGGGAGACTTATTGTGTTTCACCTGAAGAAGTAATTATCTTATTTCATCAACAGAAATAGGAGCATTTAACTGACTAAGCTGCAACTCAGACAATGTAGGAAGTTTCACCTTCGCCAAAAAGGCATTAACAATTTCTCTAGACACCGCAGGGATTTGAATATCATTTGATGAGATTATATAAAGAGCTATAATAATCCGCAAAGGCGTCAGAAATATCCTGAGGATCGTAAACTCTTGACCCATCTGACTTTAACCAAGCAATTTTTGATTTCGCTATATGTTGTTTTACTCGTTTAGCCAGTATTTTACTTGGTCTATCTCCCTGAACATAGAAGTTCCATTTTAGCTTTTTCAGAGTTTTTTCATACATGAAAAGCTGATGTACACGCAATTTTTCTCTAGTAGTTCTTAATTCATCCCTCACGGACTCTGAAGGATTCAATTTCATCCGAGATTCCAAAGATTGTATATTGCCAATAAGGGTATCAAATTCCTTAGTCCTATCTCTTTTAGCCCTAGCTGCGGCCTGAAGAAACAAACCTCTAACAAAGGCCTTATGTGTACACCAAGAAGCTCGGGAGATGAAGCAGTAGGAGAGTTAATGTAAAAAAAACTCCTCCAAAGCTTGTCCTATAGATGACAAGAGTGTTGGAGAATTTAATAGGAAACTATTTAGGCGCCAGGGAGATTTAGGAAGTGAGGTATATTGATCCGAAATTAGGAGGTCATTTGGGGCATGATCTGACCAAGTAATTAATCCGATGTTAGATGAACGAGAATTTAAAAGAACCTGCCTATCAACCAAAAATAAGTAAATCCTAGAATACAATTTGTGTGGCGAAGAATAAAACGTGTAGTCTCTTTCTGAGGCGTGTTGATAACGCCAAACGTCATGTAGTTCTTCCTCCCCTATCAATGAATTTAATTCCGGAGTTAATCTATTACTTCCATCCGAGCGGTCCATATCCTTATTTACCACTACATTAAAGTCTCCACACCTTATTAACCCCCTTTTTGATACAATTTGGCTTTTGAGATCACTTTCTTAATAAAAGCTATTTTTTGAACATTAGGAGCATACAGTGAAACCAAAGTATAAACAATATTATCTAGTTCACACACCAAAATTATAAATCTGCCCTGAGGGTCGGAATAGGATTGAAGACATTTAAACGCAATAGTTTCTTTCACAGCAATAATTACCCCAGCATTTTTTTACATCGCTAGACGCATAATACATATGAGGAAACTTTCTGTGCCTAAGTAACTTACACTCTCTCGTGGTTAAGTGAGATTCCTGTACACATAAAATATCACAGGAAGACTGGAGAGCTTCTTTCCACACCAGCGCTCTCCGGAAAGGGGAATCCAGACCATGGGCATTAATGGAAAGTAGCTTAAGACCAATCAGGATTTATGAGAGAAATACCATTAGATATGATACAGCACACAATAAAAAAGAAAAAAACAAAACAAAGTAACAAAAACCATAAGTAATACATCAAAATTACCAAACAGGATATTCCCTCTTTCAGGGAAAAGAGCATGGAGACACAAGTTCGGCTTTCCTGTAAAGTAAAAGTTACCGGAACAGGAGAAGGAATGGAGAACGTCCCGGATGCATAACGAAAGCCTTGACGAGAACGTATTATCTCTGATGCGTAAACCATTAGACGGGCAACCTTCGTTTGGATCTCCCTCCGTTATCGGACCATAATGGGGCAACAATCTCCGGTCTGATGCTGGTAGGGCGGGTAGGACTCCGTGAAGATGACGACAACAGATTCCAAGAATGAAAAAGCTCTTTCACTGCTGCTGGAGTGAGACAAACATGTTGTTTTCCTTTATTTGGAATGATGAGTTTCACCGGAAATCCCCACTTGTATAAAATAGCATTATCCCTTAGGATTTTTGTCGAAGAAGCAAACTCCTTGTGTCGTAACATGGTTGCTGCTGAAAGATCCGGGTATAGAGCAATTTCTTTAAATCTTTCTGGGAGGTCAGGAGAAGATTTCAGACATCTCAAAAATTTGTCTTTCACATGAAAGAAATGTATGCGTGGAATCGTATCGCGAGGAAGATGTGCAGCAATGTGTTTGGGTTTAGGTATGCGAAAAATTCTATCAATTAGAAGCTCTTGAGTGTTTTTTTGTGGCAGAACAATGGCCATCATATCTGTAAGGTATTGAGGCAGAAGATCCGGAGTGATCCCCTGATGCGGACATTGTTTCTGCGGGATCTTTCTTCTGGATCCAAAACTTTACTGGAAAGTCTCGACACCTCCTCCTCTAAGGTCGAATTAGCATCAATGAGCATATTGTGAGATTTAACAAATTCTTCCATCTTATGCTCCATATGATCTGTTCTGGAAGCAATAGCTTGACTATCTGTTCTCAGATGTCCTATAACTTGTCGTATATCTGTTTGGAGTGATTCTCTCAATGAATCCAAAAGCCTTTTAATAGTGGGTTCAGAGACCGGTTGAAAGTCCATCTCATCATGTATGTCAGTATCCACAGATTCCGCCCTGGAAGAAGGAGAAGGTAAAGATGGAGTAAAAAGGTATGTGTTTTTTCACACCAGATTGTTGAAAAGAGGAAGGATTGAAAAACTCAGTAAGTTTAGCCGGTTTGGCTTTAGTATTTCGTTTGGATGTGCCTCCCATTCTCTCAATGTAAAGCAGATGAAATGTAGACAGATGATTACAATGTACAGTGTGCTTTTAAATTGACCAAACAGGCAGTATGTCCATATAAAACTGTAATGTCGCTACCACAGATTTCTGAGCTTGCACTCAATACAGGTACAACCACTGCTCACTGACCTGAGAATCTTCTTCAATATGTAACCATAGGAATGTAGTGGTGCTTTAGTAAACTAGCAGTGCAATCCCACGTAGTCCTAATAGTAAGTTATGCCAATGGCTATATGCTTGAGGTACAACGAGGCTCACCGTCCCCTCTTCCTGACACTAGGACCGAACCAAATAGTCTCCCTGCCGCTGCCACGTGTTCAAGCAGGGAAGACCCCCACAGAAGATGGCCACCAGAGTCAGTGAGATGAAGCCAGAGGAAGTGAGTGCTGCAATCTCCCAGGGGCCCTCCACCACATGTAGCTGCCGGCATATACCCGATAGCTTCACAGCATCCCTCACCGTCTGCTCGTTGTGTCGCAGGCAATGATCCGGAAGACCTTACCTCCTTCGCCACGTGTTCAAGCCGGATGGCGCCAGGCATAAGTTGGCCGACCGAGGAATAAGGATGGCGCCAGTGAGTATCACTCCTCCGCTCAACTCTCCCCCTCCACGTAGCCCCCGGCAGGTAACCGCGAGACTCCCAGCACCTCTCACCGTCCTCTCCGCTGTCACAGGGCTGGTCTTGAAAGCCTCACCGCCGCTGTCGCTGGAACGAGCAGAGAAGATACAGTCGCCAACGGGAACAGCCACAGGTGAGTTCCGCTCTCCACCAACACCCCGACACAGGGTTAGACAGGATCCTTACTTCAGGAACAGTGTTATATCCCTGTTGCCCAAATCCAAGAAGTTGTTGCGGTTTAGTTGAGCCGGTTTAGGCTTTCAAATCCAGGAGCTCAGCAACTATGTGGCTTCCTCCATTCACATCCAGGCCACGCTCCCGCAGAAATTCATTTTTAATCCATTTTTTTTGTAACACAAAGTTTTACCAGAAAAATGCAACTCAATATTTATTGCCCAGATTCTGCAGTTTTTAGATATATCCCACATGTGGCCCTAGTGCGCTAACGGACTGAAACACAGGCCTCAGTAGCAAAGGAGCACCTAGGGGATTTTGGGGCCTTATTGTTATTAGAATATATTTTAGGCACCATGTCAGGTTTGAAGAGGCCTTGTGGGGCCAAAACAGTGGAAATCCCCCAAAAGTGTCCCAATTTGGTAAACTACACACCTCAAGGAAATTATCTAGGGATATAGTGAGCATTTTGATCGCACAGGTTTTTTACAGAAATTATTGGAATTAGGCCGTGAAAATTTTCAAAGAAAATGTAGGTTTAGCTAGTTTTTTCTCATTTCCAGAAAGACTAAAGGAGAAAAAGCACGGTAAAATTTGTAAAGCAAATTTCTCCCGAGTAAAACATTACCCCACATGTGGTCATAAACGGCTGTTTGGACACACGGCAGGGCTTAAAAGGGATGGAGCGCCATTTGGCTTTTTGAGCTCAAATTTAGCAGGAATGGTTTGCGGAGGCCATGTCACATTTTCAAAGCCCCTGAGGGGATAAAACAGTGGAAGCCCCCCACAAGTGACCCCATTTTGGAAACTACACCCATTAAGGAAATTATCTGGGGTATAGTGAGCATTTTGACCCCACAGGTTTTTTGCAGAAATTATTGAAAGTAGGCACTGAAAATGTAGGTTTAGCTAATTTTTTCTCATTTCCACAAGGACTGAAGGAGAAAAAGCATAATATTTGTAAAGCAATTTCTCCCGAGTAAAACAATACCCCACATATGATCATAAACGCCTATTTGGACACACGGCAGGGCTTAGAAGTGAAAGAGCGCTATTTGGCTTTTGGAGATCACATTTAGCAGGAATGGTTTGCGGGGGCCATGTCGCATTTGCAAAGCCCCTGAGGGAACAAAACAATCAAAACGCCCAAAAAGGGACTCCATTTAGGAAACTACACCCCTTAAGGAATTCATCTAGGGGTGTAGTGAGCATTTTGACCCCACAGGTGTTTCATAGAATTTATTAGAATTGGGCAGTGAAAATAAAAACAATCCTTTTTCTTCAATAAGACGTAGCTTTAGCTCAAAATTTTTCTTTTTCTCAACAAAAAAAGGACAAAAAGAACCCCAACATTTATAAAGCAATTTCTCCCGAGTACCGCAAAACCCCATATGTGGTCATAAACTGCTGTTTGGGCACACCCCAGAAGGGAAGGAGCGCCATTTGGAGTGCAGATTTTGCTGGATTGGTTTCTGGGCGCCTGTGGGACCAAAACAGTGGGAAACACCCAGAAGTGACCACATTTTGGAAACTACACCCCTCAATGCATTCACCTAGGGGTGTAGTGAGCATGTTAACCCCGCAGGTGTTTTGTAGAAATTAGTGTGCACTCGATGTTGGAGTGAAAATGGGATTTTTTTCCATAGATATGCCAATATGTGGTGCCCAGCTTGTGCCACTATAACAAGACCGCTCTCTAATTATTATGCTGTGTTTCCCGGTTTTAGAAACACCCTACATGTAACCCTAATCTTTTGCCTGGACATTCGACCAGGCTCAAGAGTGAAAGAGTACCATGTAAAATTGAGGCCTAATTTGGCGATTTACAAAGTATTGGTTCAAAATTGGAGAGGCTCTGATGTGAAATAATAAAAAAGAAACACCTGAAAAGTTACCCCATTTGGAAACTGCACCCCTCAAGGCATTTATTAAGGGTGTAGTGAGCCTCTTGACCCCACAGGTCTTTTCCATAAATGAATGCGCTGTGGATGGTGCAAATTAAAAATTTATATTTTTCCCTAGATATGCCATTTCAGTGGCAAATATGTAGTGCCCAGCTTATGCCACTGGAGACACACACCCCAAAAATTGTTAAAAGGGTTCTCCTGGGTATGGTGATGTCATATATGTGGAAGGAAACTGCTGTTTGGGCAAGCTGTAGGGTTCAGAGGGGAGGGAGCACCATTTGGCTTTTGGAGGGCGGATTTTGCTTGGTAGTACTTTTGTTTGACTATTGCTGGTGTTTCCATTTATAATGTGGGGGTACATGTAAGCTGGGCAGAGTATATCAGGGGCATAGTCAGGTGGTATATTAATGGGGTAAACAATAAATTGATCCATAGATGTGTGTTACGCTGTGACACAATCCTTTCTGCACAGGCCGGTGTCAGACTGATATATGGCGTCCTTTCTTATGCCCCTTTTGGTCCACACTCCGCACCTTTTCAGTTTTGGGAATTTTGCTGGGAAAGTGTTGTCTTGGTATAATACGGGCACCGTCGCTTCCAGCGGATAGGTTTGGGCCCTCCACTTCCTGGTTCCCTAATTTTAGGGCCTTGATAAATCGCCTCTTGAAAACAGAAGAAATGTTCCCCTCGGGCTGCACAACTGCATATTTTTTATTTCCTGACTTATGGAAGCCTTAACTAATTTTATTTTTTCATAGACGTAGTGGTATGAGGGCTTTTTTTAGCGGGACGAGCTGTAGTTATTATTGGTACCATTTTGGGGTACATGCAAATTTTTTATCACCTTTTAGCCTATTTTTTGGGAGGCCAGGTAACCAAAAAAACGCTATTCTGGCATAGTTTTTTTAGTTCTTTTTATACAGCGTTCATCACGCGTTATAAATTACATGTTACCTTTATTCTGCCGGTCAGTCCGATTCCGGCGATACCTAATTTATAGCACTTTTTATATGGTTTACAACGTTTCGCACAATAAAATTACTTTTGTAAAAAGAATGTATTTTTTCTGTCGCCAAGTTGTGGGAACCATAACATTTTAACTTTTTTGTCGACGGAGCTGTATGAGGGCTTGCTGTTTGCGGGACGAGCTATAGTTTTTATAGGCACCATTTTTGGATACGTGCATTTTTTTGATCACTTTTTATTCCAATATTTGTAGGGCAAAGTGACCAAAAAACAGAAACTCTGGTATAGTTTTATACAGGTTTTTTTACGCTGTTCACCGCGTGCAATAAATAATATAATATTTTTATATCTCAGGCCGTTATGGTCGTGGCGATACCAAATACGTATGGTTTATTATTTTTTTTTTCAATAATAAAGGACTTGATAAGGGAACAGGGTGGTTGTGTTTTATTTTATTACTTGAAACTTATTAGGTTTTCAAAATTTTATTTTTTTCACTTTTTTTCAAGTCCCACTAAGGGACTTGGAGGTCCAACTGTCCGATTTTTTTTTTCTAATACATTGCACTACGTATTTAGCGCAATGTATTAGATCGGTCAGTTATTCACTGACAGCAAGCCGATTAGGCTTCGCCTCCCAGCGGGGCCTAAACGGCTTCCACAATGGCAGAGCAAGAGGCCATTGTATCTCCTGTTGCCATAGCAGCACTCGCCAGACCTGATTGCCCGTCAGGGCTGGTGATCTGCTAGCAACCACTAAGATCCAGCGATAGCTTTCGATCGCTGCATCGAAGGGGTTAATGGCAGGGATCGGAGCTAGCTGACACACGGAGCTGTCATGTATCTTTTGCGGGCTCAAAACGCAGCGTTTTTTGCGTGCGCAAAACGCACACGCTCGTGTGAATCCGGCCTCAGATGCAGGGCCCCAGAAAACAGTAATCTTATACAGTAGAAGATTACTGTCTGCTGGGGCCCTGTATCTAAGCCTGCTATGTGGTAGGCTTAGATACATGGTCTAACAGACAGTATCACACATTGGCCCTGTATCTAAGCCTACCACATGTGTTGCTCAGGTTTTTTTTGTGTTTTTTACAGGTTTGGTCGCTGAATTCAAGGACTACTTCGATGATGGCTTTTTTAATTTTCAATAAAATGGTTAATGAGGGTTATGTGTTTTTCTTTTTATTTCTATAAAATATTTTTTTTCTCTGTCCTTGTATTTTCTTTTAAACTTTTATTATTACCGCTTCAGTAATGGCCACTGGCTGATTGACAGTGTCCATTACTGAGTCAGGGCATAGTGTTAGCCGTTGCAGAGGCCACCACCAGGGGTGCCGAGAAGAGCCGGGTACAATCCAGTAGACGACCATCTGTAGCGACGGTCGGCCACTGGGGCGGCCGCAGTCTGGTATTATTAGGCTGGGAAAGGCCAGAAACAGTGGCCCGTCCCACCCTGGTAATGCTGCTGCTGCTGTGTTGTGTCTGGCTGGTTATGAAAAATGGGGGGGACCCCAAGTCATGTTTTTTTTTTTTTAAATGGAAAAAACTACCTCCCATTTTTCATAACCAGCCAGATACAACACAGCAACGGCAGGCAGCATTACCAGGGTGGGAAGGGCCACTGTTTCTTGCCTTTCCCAGCATAATAATACCAGCCTGCGGGCGCCCCAGTGCCCGACCATCACTACAGATGGTCGGGTGCTGGATCATACTCTGCTCTTCCCGGCACCCTTGGTGGTGGTGGGTACTGGGGTAATAATGGGGATTAGCGATAGCCTCTGCACCGGCTAACACTAAGCCCCACCTTAGTAATGGATGTTGTCAATCAGCCAGCGGCCATTACTAAGGTGGTAGTAATAAAGTTTAAAAAATACAAGGACATTTTATTGAGAATAAAAAAAGCCGTCATCGAAGTAGTCCTCGAATCCGAAGTAGTCCAACAGCCGGACCTGTAAAAAACCTAAAACACACAAAAAAATTAGTAACACATAAAGCAAAGCAATTACACACACACACACACACATTTTTGGGGGGGGATGAACATATGTTAGTACAAGGATACTTACTGCTGGGGCCCTGTATCTAAGTATATCCTATAAAATGTTTTCATATTCACTGTCTAGTTTGTGCCTTTATACCGTGGCTGCTCGAGTTGCATCGCAAAGAGGCCCATTAAGGCTCTGTCGCCCAAGGGCCCCCCTAAACCTGGAGCCGGCCCTGTGGAACCCAATGGACAAACTGTCTGCTAAGGATTTCCACTGCGGACTGTCCGCAGCGGAATTCCACAGCAATTTCACCACGTCTGAATGTGCCCCAAGTGTGTAATAATAATATACACACAAATATACATAGGTGCATGTATGATTTTTGTAATCATAATTCTTAACATAATAAGCATAAATCATAATAAAGCTATACATTTTAATTTTGCTATTATGTTATTGTATTTTTTTTAGCAATTTATTTTTGTATTACTTGAAATCTTTATATGGTTATATTATTGATTTACTGTATAGTGACATTATTAATATCTAAGGTATATGGCGACATTTATGTGAACAGTATATGGCAGAATTATTAACGTGTACAGGATATAGCAGCATTATGCGTCACACTGTATCGCGGCTTTATTGGTTTGTACGGGGTATATAGCAACATTATCGATGTACAGAATTTAACAGTATTATTGGTTTGTACAGTGTATACAGGGCTCAGTTTTGCAGTGACGTGAAGGAATACTTCCGCAGATTGCGGCTAAAATAATTATTTTGAACAAAACAGATATGACATTACAAGCTGGGATGGAAAAAGAAACATCAAGAAAAATGAAAAACTGGACCCCCACAACCCGGATACACTCAAACTCTGCATTACTACATAGACTGTATCAGAAAAAAAAGTTAAATCTGAGATCTTGGACTAACAGCACAAAGTAACACACAATCTCAGCACGGAGGAAAGAAACGCCACAAAATCAATAAAATCCTCCAAAGATGTCATCATTAAGCCAGCTGATAAAGGAGCAGGGGGGGGGGGCTGTAGTAATCCTGAATACATCCAGGGGGCACACAGACAACTCTCAGACAAAAAATTACTACACCCTGCTTAAAGGAGACCCCACCAAACAATACACAGAGGAACTTGTCCAGATCATCAGAAGTTTCAACGCTGTGTCCGACAGTGTACTGGACCAAATGCCAGACAATCCCAGAATAGGTACTTTCTACATGTTACCTAAAATACACAAAGAAGGCAATCCAGGGAGACCAAACATTTCAGGTGTTGGGACTTTGACAATATTTCTCGCTGGGTGGAAAATCTTCTAAAGCCCTTGGTGAGGCACACACACAGTTATGTCCAGGACACCACAGACATCCTTTACAAAACTTTCAGCTCTAGGTCCACTACCAGAGGGAACAATAGTGGCAACTATGGATGTGGAGTCTATGTATTCTAATGTCCCCCATGAGGATGGCAAAGGCGCATGCCAACACTTTCTTCAGAAGAACAATCTAGCGACATAGTCAGCCCTACAACTCATCAGGTTCGTACTCTGTCAAATGAAAAATAATTGTGATAAAGATATATATCTGCAGTGTATGGGAAGTGCTATGAGTAGCAGAATGTCACCACAATGTACGAATCTGTTCATGGGCAACTAGATGATGAGTTTTATCAACCTGTGCAACTAAACCTCTAGCATATTTCCGGTATATTGATGACCTTCTGATGATCTGGACAGGCTCTTAACATGAACTGCTTTCCTTCCATAAAAAAAAACTTTAACAAGTTCCATCCTACTATCAGACTCACCCTCAACTACTCAACATCTCAAATACATTTCCTGAACAATACCATGCAAACCACAATCTACCATAAACCTACAGGCTGTCCAGCATATCTGAGATGGGACAGCTTTCATCCAAGACACAAAGAAATCTATCATCTACAGCCAGACTCTGCGGTACATACGGATCTGCTCAGACAGTGAAGACAGAAAACAACACCTGCTATCACTGAGAAATACATTCCAACAGCAGGGATACCATCCACGGATTGTAGATGATCAGATCTACAGAGCAACAAGAATTCTTCTGGAGTACAAAGAGAAGGAAGACAAAAGCAGGGTGCCCCTAGTGGTCATATACGACCCCCAAATTGCTGCTGATCTCCAACCTATATTTAACAAAGACAATAAACTGAATGAAATATTCCCGGATTCATGTTTCCTTGCATACAAACAGCCACCCAACCTAAGGAATCTCCTAGTCAGAAGAGCCCTCTCGTCACCTTCAGAGACTGGCACTTTTCCATGCAACAGTAGAAAATGCAAGACCTGTACCAACATCTTGTCATCAAACACCATCCACATACCAAACACCCAACAGGACTATAAAATCAGTGCCACGTTCTCCTGTACATCCTCCAATGTAGTGTACATGATACTGTGTACAAGGTGCATCAGTAAAGGAGTCTACATTAGAGAAACTAAAGAAAAACTACAATCTAGAATGAATCTACATAGACCTACAATAAAACAGGAGGTGGATACACCCGTGGGAAAAAACATCTCTGGACCAGACTACAGTTTGGCAGATTTAAAAGTCCTAATTCTGAAGGGTCATTTTAAGAATGACAGAGACAGAAAAATTTGGGAATTCAAGCTGATCATAAAATTCCAGTCATTGACCTGGATTTATGAGCCAATTCATGGACACACCAGATCTCCCATCAGACTGACTTCAGATCCTGTAACTCCTAAGTCATCACCCCTATAACTTCAGTTTTATTGCCCCTGCTTATCTTAACCCCTTCCCGACATCTGCCGGGGGCTCCCGCAAACCACAGTACAGTTACGTCACGGTAAGGGTATGTTCACACGGCCTATTTACGGACGTAATTCGGGCGTTTTTGCCCCGAATTACGTCCGAAAATAGCGCCTCAATAGCGCTGACAAACATCTGCCCATTGAAAGCAATGGGCAGACGTTTGTCTGTTCACACGAGGTGTAATTTACGTGCCGCTGTCAAATGACGGCGCGTAAATAGACGCCCGCGTCAAAGAAGTGACCTGTCACTTCTTTGGCCGTAATTAGAGCCGTTATTCATTGACTCCAATGAATAGCAGCGCCAATTACGTCCGTAATTGACGCGGCGTTCAAGCGCCTGCACATGCCGGTACGGCTGAAATTACGGGGATGTTTTCAGGCTGAAACATCCCCGTAATTTCAGCCGTTACGGACGCCCTCGTGTGAACATACCCTAATGGTGCTGGCTCAGAAGCGGACCCCGCACCATCACCGCCAGATGTTAGCTCTATATTACAGCTGACACCCTCCTCTAATGGCCAGGACCTGAGCTGGTGTTCGATTAACCCCTCAGATGCTGCGCTCAATAGAGAGGCAGCATCTGAGGGGTTTTTACCCGACCGGCACCCCAGCGGCGCAATCGCTGGTGTGCCGATGGTTGGTATGGCAACCGGAGGCCTAATAATAACCTCGGTGTCTGCCTTGTACGGAAGCCTATGAGGACCCGCCTCAGGCTTGCAGTCAGTGAATAACTGACAGCTCTAATACACTTCACTGCGTATGTAGTGCAGTGTATTAGAATAGCAATCAGGGTTTCAGGCCTTCAAGTCCCCTAGTGGGACAAAAAAATAAAAAGTTAATAAAAATGGGAGAAATTGCTGCTAAAAGTTATAAGCCTTGTAACGTCCTAGAAAAATAAAAGAACGTTGAGGAAGAATTTTTGGCAGGACCAATCCCTTAGAATACGAACACACACAGCGCGTTCAGGGCAGATACGCTGCACCAATCTGCGCAGCGTATCTGCCCTGAACACCACAGGGAATGCAGTCAGAATTGTTATTTTTTTTTTAAATAAATTTTAAAAAAAAAAAAAAAATTACACAGTGCATTTTTCTGCTGCGTAAAGCAGCGCCGGAAAAATGGAAGAAGAAACAACTTCATACTTACCACCTCTCTCTTCTCTGCGCGCTGTGATTGGCTGCAGTGGTCACATGGGATGAAACGTCATCCCAGGAGACCGGACCAGAGAAGAAGCAGGGAACTCTGGGTAAGTATGGAATGGGAAAACAGGCAACAGAAGAACAGCATTAATTGACATGCCGTGGTTGAGGAAACCGCACGTCAACTTATGTGCGTTTTTTGGCAGCTTTTTTCCGCTGTGTGGGGATGACATTTGTTGAAATCTCACCCACTGTCACGATCTGTGGGTATGTGGACCGAGTAGGCCGGGGAGGCAGCTGGCCAAACAACAGAGCATCCAATAATACAAAGTCCAGCACAGGGGGTACCTGAATAGTCCAGACAGTCGCAGTGGCTAGGCACAGATGATACTTTAGACGGCAGATGATGCAAAGCGTGGCAGGTGACAACAGGCATGGTGTAACACAGCAGGCGTGACCAGAGGCACAATCTGACTCCACTTCTAAAGCACAGGAACAATTGTAGAATGGGATACAGGTAGCAGGTACAGGAACACTGGGAACAGGATAACACTAAGAGACCATTTGCAAGACTAACACAACAACGTTCAGGCAATGAAGGAAGGGGCAGGGCCCTTCTTATAGTCCAGGGGGAGTATGGGCTAACTAATGATTCACTTCCCTACTGGACACAGCAGGATGAAGCGAAAGTGAGCTCTGGCATCTCCTGAGGAGGAGATGTTGACCAACGCTCATGGATCCACGGCTGCAGCCGTTGGGGGTGAGTAATCCCGACGGTCCGTGGCCATGGTGGTTACAGTATCCCCGCTCTTACGCCCTCACGCTTCTTGGGGCCAGAGCGAGAGAGAAACATCTTCATGAGGGTAGGAGCAATGAGGTTCTCCTCTGGCTCCCAGGACCTCTCTTCTGGGCCAAACCCCCTCCAATCCACCAAATAAAGAGTTCTTCCTCCTACGTTTTTGGTGTCCAAGATCTCCTTAACCTCGAATGTATCTGATGAACCGCTGGAGGCAACTGCACGACTAGGAGTCTTGGTGTAGCGGTTCAGGACCACAGGCTTCAGGAGGAAGACATGAAAGGAGTTGGGGATCTTGAGGGTGGGAGGCAGCCGAAGCTTGTAGGAGACAGGGTTGATCTGCTGTAGGATCTCGAAGGGTCAGAAGAACACTCAGCCACATATTCCTAGAAGACAGCAAGACCTTGCTACCTGGAAGAAACCGAGGAGTCTCTCTTCTCATTGTGTCTGCCTTTCGTTTGATGCAGTTGACCACCAGCAGAATCGGGTTTGCTGCCAGATCTGTAAGAAGTCCGTGAATGCAGAGTCAGCTGCAGACACATGGGATGTAACTGACACCGGGAGAGGAATTTGTGTTATTTGGCCGTAAACGATGATGAATGGGGTGGCAGCAGTGGACTCGCTTGTGTGGTTGTTATAAGAGAACTCGGCCCAAGGAAGAAGCTGTACCCAGTCATCATGCTGCCTGGAGATGAAGTGTCATATATAGTTCTCCATGAGCTTATTGATTCTCTCGACTTGACCATTGGACTGGGGATGGTAGGCTGAGGAAAAGTCCAACTTTACATCGAGGAGTTTATAGAGGGCTCCCCAGAACTTTGAGGTGAACTGAACCCCCTGATCAAACACGATATGCAGAGGTAAGCCATGCAGGCGGAAGATATGTTGGATGAAGAGGAGCAGACGGTAGGCTTGTCAGCAGAACAAAATGAGCAATTTTTTGAGAATCGGTCCACCACAACCCAGACCGTACTGCATCCAGCAGAGGGAGGCAGGTCTGTGACAAAGTCCATTGCTATATGCTGCCAGGGAGCATTGGGCACAGGCAGTGGCTGAAGCAGGCTTGGAGTGAGCAACTTTGTTAGCCGCGAACACCGTGCAGGACTAGACAAAGTCCATAATGTCTTTGGGCCACGTGGGCCAACAGAAATGACGAGCAATCAGGTCTCCGGCTTTACGGGCAACCGCATGACCTGGCAGTTTAGCACTGTGTCCCCAGCAAAGAATTCTTCCTCTGTCTGCCAGGTGTACAAAAGTCCTCCCCGGAGGGATTTCTCTAACTTGCAGGGGGTCTCTAACTTGCAGAGGACTCCATGGTGTCCTCTGTTTCGAATGACCTGGACAAGGCATTGGCCCTCACATTTTTGTCGGCAGGGCGGTAGTGGAGCTCAAACTGGAACCGGGCAAAGAACAGTGTTTTTTTATATATGTCCCCTTGTTTTTATCTGTTTTGAAAGAACAGTGACCACAGCCGTTGGGCCAACTGGAGATAGGTGAGGTTCTTGTAGTCGGTAAATATCAGCATGGGATGAGCTGCGCCCTCCAGTAGATGTCTCCACTCCTCTAGAGCCAATTTTATGGGCAGTAACTCCCGATCCCCAATAGAGCAGTTGCGCTCTTCGGAAGAGAAACGTTTAGAATAATAGCCACATACCACTGCCTTGCCTTTGGGACCTCTCTGCAACAGAAGTGCGCCTGCACCAACAGAGGAGGCGTCCACCTCCAACGAAAACGGTCGAGACACATCAGGATGATGGAGGGTTGAGGTTGACGTGAAGGCACTCTTTAGGCTATTAAATGCAGATTCTGCCTCTGGAGTCCACACTTTGGCGTTCATTCTCTTTTTGGTGAGGGTAGAGATGGGCGCTGTCAGTAAAGAGAAGTTTGGGATGAACTGCCAGTAGAAGTTGACGAATCCCAGAAAGCGCTGTATGGACCTTAAGCCTTGAGGGCGTGGCCATTCCAGGACGGACTTTACCATCTCAGGATCTATCTTGAGGCCTTGATCCGAGATGATGTAGCCCAGGAAGGGTAGAGAATCTCTCTCAAACATGCATTTCTCCAGCTTGGCATATAGGCGTTCTCCTGAATACCTGAATAGTCCAGACAGTCGCAGTGGCTAGGCACAGATGGTATTTCAGACTGCAGATGATGCAACGCGTGGCAGATGATACCAGGCGTGGTGTAACAAAGCAGGCGTGACCAGAGGCACAACACGACTCCAACTTCTAAGGCACAGGAACAATGGTAGCACGGGATACAAGATACGGGAACAGGATCATACTAAGGGACCATTTGCAAGACTAACACGGGTAAACACAACAACGCTCAGGCAAGGAAGGAAGGGGCAGGGCCCTTTTCAGGGTATGTTCACACGCAAACGCCAAATACGTCTGAAATTACGGGGGTGTTTTCAGGTGAAAACAACTCCCGAATTTCAGACGTAACTGCAAGTACTCAAGTTTTTTGCGGCGTCCATTACGGACGTAATTGGAGCTGTTTTTCATTGGAGTTAATGAAAAACGGCTCCAAAAACATCCCAAGAAGTATCCTGCACTTCTTTGACGCGGGCGTAATTTTACGCGCCGTCTTTTGACAGTGACACGTAAAATTACACCTCGTCCGAACAGAACATCGTAAGACCCATTGCAAGCAATGGGTAGATGTTTGCAGACGTATTGGAGCCGTCTTTTCAGGCATAATTCGAGACGTAAAACGCCTGAATTATGTCTGAAAATAGGTCGTGTGCACATACCCTTATTAGTCCAGGGTCGGTATGGGCTAATTAATGATTCACTTTTTGTGTGTGCGTGCTGTCCCTTTAAGGCCGGGCACGAGCGTGCGCGCGCACTCTACGGGACACAGCAGAATGAACCGGAAGTGAGCACTGGCATCTTCTGAGGAGGAGATGCGGACCAGCGCTCACGGATCGATCCATGGCTGTGGCCGTCGTGGGGGGGGGCGGGAGCGAGTAATCCCGACGTTCCGAGTCCATGGGCGTTACACCCACACTGCTGCTACTTTAATACGCTGCAGGTTTTTTGCAATTAATCGGTTGCGGAAAATGTGCAGTGTTTACTCCGTGTATGTTTGCGCCCTCAAAGTGTCTTGGCTCTACTGATAGAATGCCAAGCTTAACATGCCACACCTGGATTATTTAAACAGTTGCTATAAATCAGGTGTAAAACAGGTGGGTGGGGGAATCTCTCAGCATATGTAAACCCCAATTGATACTTGCCTAGTATTTCACCTGATCTACTGTGCTTGTTGTAAATATATGATTTAAATAAAGCGGTGACTATTTAAACACCCATGGTAGAAAGTTTGTATTTTTTTGTTTTTTTATATTGGGTAATTTTGCTCGGGGGAGGGTTGATAATATATTTAATTTTAGACAAGTCGGAGTTCTATGAATGACAGTACAATTCATAAAGAAACACAAACATCAGGTTTGGGCACATTAGAGTGGAAGAAGGGGCACAGATATAGCGAAGTCAAATAAGTTTCATGTACAAAAGGAACATAAAAGTAGAGATGGCAAATTTCTAAGCAGAAGAAATAACATGGGAAGTGTGTTACTAGTTATCAATAACCAAATCTGCTTATAGTGTTTCATCTCAGGACTGCAGATAAAAAGAAAGAGAGAGACTGGAGGGCAGGTGAATTTTCTGCGGAGACACTAAAGAGATGGGAAAACCAAGAATGAATGGTATTTAGAAGCAGGGGTTAATACAATATTTTGTGCCAAATTTCACTGATAAATCCAGAATATCAATGCTTTTTTCCACGGTCGTCATCATGGGATTAGAAACTTTAGTAAGAACATTTTTGGTGGAATGCAAAGAATGAAAACTTGGGTGTAAGGGGTCAATTACACAAGCACAATGTATTCGCAGAATTCAATACAGATGAGGAGAAGTCAGGGAGCTGTACATGTGTTGCTGTTTAACAATTCCGCTGTTTATTACAGAAGAGGCAACAGTACATCCAAAAGCGACACGTAATGGCAAGAGCAGTGAACACGTTGTTTCACTGACATAAAACTCCAATCTGAGGAAAAAAAAAAAAGCTCTGTGTAAGGCCAGATTCACACGAGTGTGGGGTAACCTGGATGTGAAAAACGTCACGTTTTTCACGTCCGAGGTGCCCCCGTGCTAGTCTCGTTTTCACAGATCCCCATAGACTTGAGCCTATGGAGGGATCCGTGAAAATGGAAGATAATAGGACAGTTCTATTTTTCAACGGACCCTTCACACGGTCCATTGAAACAACGGCCGTGTGAACGGCCCCGTTGAAAAACATGCGTCCGCGTGACGAACGTTGTTTTAACGGCCATCACACTGACGTATTCAACACTCGCGTGAATAAGGACTAAGGCATTATTGACGCGAGTGTACTTTACGTACGTGTTTTATCAGTTTAAATAACTGACCAATGCAATTTAATGGGTCTATTTACACATCAGTGTTCTTTCACGGACCGTGTGTTCATTATGTGAAACTCACCACATGTCCTGAGCGTGAAGACAACAGACAGAACAAGGACGACATCGACATCTGTGTTTCATGCATCAGTTGCTAAAGAAATGCATAGAAAAAAAAAGTAAAACCAGGAAGTGCTCGCAGAGGAGAAACACGGATGAGAAAAACGGATTATTAAAACCACATAACCGCAGCAATTTGTGGTAAAATCATAGATGGCTTTTGCTGCACAATTCTAGGTCTCGCAGCAACAATGTCACCATCTGAATATATGCTCAAGTCACTCTCACATGGCCGTATTTTGGTCAGTATTTTGCATTAGTATTTGGAAGCCAAAACCAGATGTGGAACCTACACAGAGAAAAAGTAAATGGGAAGTTTTACACCTCTTCCTTGTTTTGGATCCACTCCTAGTTTTGGCTTACAAATACTGACGCAAAATACGTGTGTAAAAGGCAATATTTTTTCTCATGGTGGATTGACACACGGGCAGATTTACTACATTGCCTGCGTTTAGGCCCACGTTTTGTGCCTGCCTGCTCTAAATTGACGCTGTCTTTGGGTACATTCACACGAACGTGACAGATTTACGCACGTAAAAAATGTGCGGGAATCTGTCCGTGTGCGATACGTTATTGCATCTGACCTTTGCGAGTGGCATGTGTCTTACACGCACTCGCAAAGCACTTTTTTTCCAATGAATTGACGCGCAAATCACCGCACAGCACTCTGTTGTGCATCCGGGTGCTGTGCATGGTTTTCACGCACCCATGGACTTCAATGGATGCGTAGGTGTGTGAAAACGCACCAATATAGGGCATGCAGTGAGTTTCACGCAACGGACACACGCTGCGTGAAAACTCCTGCATGTGTTAACAGCCCCATTGGAATCAATGGGTCCGTGTGCTGTGAGTGATTTCCATGCACAGCACACGGACGAGTGTAAGGGCATGTTCACACGCACTGTTTTCAGATGTCATTCAGGCGTTTTACACCTCGAATTACGGCTGAAAAAATGGCTCCATTACGCCTACAAACACCTGCCCATTGCTTGCAATGGGTTTTACGGTGTTCTGTTCCCACGAGGTGTTATTTTACACGTCGCTGTCAAAAAAGACTTTTTTCATTGACTCCATTAAAAAACATCTCCAATAACGTCCGTAAAATATGCCGCGAAAAACGTGAGTTGCTACAAAAACGTCTGAAAATAAGGAGCTGTTTTCAGCTGAAAACAGCTCCGTAATTTCAGACGTATTTTGCTAAGCCGTGTGAACATACCCTTAGGGCACGGCCAGACGTGGCGGAATTGCTGCGGAATTCCGCTGCGGACCGTCCGCAGTGGAATTCTCCAGTGGCCGTTTTTTAGAGTTGTTTCAATATATTTTTAGGCAAGTTAGTTCAGACGTTGCGGAAAACTCTGCTGCGGACCATAGGCTGCGGTGCGGAATTTTCCCCTCGCAGCATGCACTGTCTGTTGCGGAGAAGAAGCGGAATGTCACTGCAGATTTCAGCCTTTGCAAAGCAAAAACTGAAATTTGTGGCAAGTCCGCTGTGTTTTCTGCAACGTCTGAATTACCTGTCAAATATGCAAATGTTGGTGCAGATTCGTTGCGTAAATGCCCCAAATCTGCACCAACGTTTGCAGCGGAAAAACTCCGCCATGTCTGGCCGTGCCCTAAGGGTATGTTCACACGGCGGGGGTCCGTAACGGCTGAAATTACGGGGATGTTTCAGCCTGAAAACATCCCCGTAATTTCAGCCGTACCGGCATGTGCAGGCGCTTGAACGGCGCGTCAATTACGGCCGTAATTAGCGCTGCTATTCATTGGAGTCAATGAATAGCGGCTCCAATTACGGCCAAAGAAGTGACAGGTCACTTCTTCTACGCGGGCGTCTATTTACGCGCCGTCATTTGACAGCGGCGCGTAAATATACGCCTCGTGTGAACAGACAAACGTCTGCCCATTGCTTTCAATGGGCAGATGTTTGTCAGCGCTATTGAGGCGCTATTTTCAGACGTAAATCGGGGCAAAAACGCCCGAATTACGTCCGTAAATAGGCCGTGTGAACATACCCTTATGCTCATCTGAAAAAGGCCTAACTATGAGACCGAATTAGTAAACGTGGGCCACTGTGTTTTGCTGTGTTTTGTGTATTTTTCGTGGCATTTTTAAAAGGCATTATTTGATGCGTTTTTTAGTGCGGTCAGCTGTTACCTTAATGTCTACAGTGAAATATAAAATGCACTACATACAAGTGCATTTTGGTTTGTGTAAATTTTGTGGTCAATGGGGTTTTTTCCCCAAAGGCAGCATGGTCTGGGTGTGGCATTTCTCCCATAGGCTTCTCGATAGAAAACAAAAAAAACAGGGAAAAAAAAAAAAAAACACCACAAAAAAAACTTACAAAATGACACTAAACAAAAAACTCCTCTAAAAATACCGGAAGAAACGCTGTCATATAGTCCTGATCTCTATTGTTTGAAGTCGATCATTGTGTTACCAGATACATCGCCACATTGGGTGTGTGTCTATAGTGGCATTTTCACTTCTAAGGCCAGATTCACACGAGCGTGTGCGTTTTGCGCGCGCAAAAGGTCCATAAAAGCTCCGTGTGTCAGCAGCATATGATGCGTGGCTGCGTGATTTTCGCGCAGCCGCCATCATTATGACACTCTGTTTTTATGTTTGTAAACAGAAAAGCACATGGTGCTTTTCTGTTTTCATTCATAGTTTTAACTACTGTAGCGCGCATCACGCGCGGCACACGGAAGTGCGTCTGTGTGCCGTGAGCGGTTTTCACGCACCCATTGACTTCAATGGGTGCGTGATGCGCGAAAAACGGGCAAATATAGGACATGTCGTGAGTTTTACACAGTGGACATACGCTGCGTGAAAAATCACTGACAGTCAGAACGGCCCCATTGGCTA
This sequence comes from Rhinoderma darwinii, assembly GCF_050947455.1. NCBI lineage: Eukaryota > Metazoa > Chordata > Amphibia > Anura > Rhinodermatidae > Rhinoderma > Rhinoderma darwinii. Next base: position 91,185,375 of record NC_134687.1, on the reverse strand, counting down.
ACATAGGTCTGTGCGACGCGCGTGAAAATCACGCGTGTTGCACGGACGTATTATACGTTCGTCTGAATAAGCCCTAACTTTCAGACCCACAAATACAGGTAGATGTAATTTTAAAGCTTTCGTGACAGGGGGAAATAGAAACCTTTGTAACAAAACATTATAGAAAATATTTCAGTCCTATGTCGCACTAAGCTGCAACTTGGAATTAAGAAAAATGTAAAATCCTATCTTTATCCTAAGACTTCGTTCACATTAGTGTCATGGCTTCCATTTGTAACAGAGTCACGTCAGCTATGCTGGATCCATTATGAAACAAATAGCAACAAAACATGATGGACCCAAATTCACTTTAATGAAGTCTATCACAGTTACGTTGGGGCACGTGATGGTAAGAATATATATTATATTTAAAAACGTCTACTGGAAATGCAAGGATAAAATCGCTTCTATAAGCAGCACTCACCTGTCATGAGAGTGTAGTAGTTTGGATAGGAGAGGCTGGGGAAGTCTGGGGTCATATAATCCACCTTGACTCCACTTTGTACAAATTTCTTAAAGCCAGGAAGGACTTCAAGTTCTTTCTCGTTAATATAATCATATCTAAGACCATCAATCATAAACAGCAAAAGTTTGTTGCTTGCTAAGGATGTGGCGGCCAGGTTGAGGGTGAGGAGCAGGATAGAGAAGGTTCTGTATGGTGCCATGGCTTCAGCTGGATGTTTCCCCAATGTCATTGCTGCTAGTGACTGAATCAGATATGAGAACTACCGGCTGCTCTACATAAAGGGACGGGCTTGACTTTGACTGAGCAGCAGCCCTCACAGATTGCCGGCTTCTACAATGTGTAACCCTTTGTGATACAGGTGACTGCTGACCGTGCGTTCATTGCCTATGATCTATCACACAATACCATTTTGTTGAATAGTCCTCTGCATTACAATAGACGGAGGCAGTGTGAGGACAGAAACTAACAGACTACAGATGAACCATATCTGATGTGATGTTACTCGTCTGCTGGATTATGTAGCGTTCCATTCTTTTGCACTCGCCGATAAGGGTATGTTCACACGCAGTGGTTTCAGACGTAATTCGGGCGTTTTACGCCTCGAATTACACCTGAAAAAACGCCCTTAATATGCCTACAAACATCTGCCCATTGCTTTCAATGGGAATTACGATGTTCTGTTCCCACGAGCCTTTATTTTACGCGCCGCTGTCACAATACGGCGCGTAAAATGACGGCTCGTCAAAAGAAGGGCTGGACACTTCTTGGGTGCTACAAAAACGTCTGAAAATCAGGAGCTGTTTTCGTCTGAAAACAGCTCCGTAATTTCAGACGTATTTTGCTACTGCATGTGAACATACCCTGAGGCCTCTTTCACACGGCAGTATTTAGGTCTGTATTTTTGTCAGTATTTGGAAGCTAGTACCAGGAGTGGGTCCAGAACACAGATGATATGCAGTCTTTTTATTACACTTTTTCTCTGTGTAGGTTCTACTCCTGGTTTTGGCTTTTAAATACTGAATTAAAATACTGAACACAATACTGCTTGAGGGTATGTTCACATGCAAAATAAAAACCGGCTGACAATGACCGAGCTGCTGTCAAGGGAAAACAGCCTCTGATTTTCAGCCGCTTTTGTAGCTGAAAATTTTTTTTTAGCCATTTTTTGTATTCATTTTTGTAGCTGTTTTTCCATTGACACAATGAAAAATAGCTCCAAAAAGGTCTTCAAGAAGTGACATGCTCCTTTTTACATGTTTTTTTTTTTTTTTTAAAACAGCGGCCTAAAAATATGCCCCGTCTGAACTAAACTCAGTTTTTCTCATTGAATTCAATGGGCAGATGTTTGGAGGCGTTAAGCTAGCGTTTTACAAGGTGTATTTCGAGGTGTTTATGCCCCGAAATACGCCTGAAAACTCTGTGTGTGAACATACCCTGAGGCCTCTTTCACACGGCAGTATTGTGATCAGTACTTTGCTTCAGTATTTGGAAGCCAAAACCAGGAGTAGGACCAAAACACGAAACTACTTTTTCTGTTTATTTTCCAATCCAAATGGCTTTAGCTTCCAAATACTGATGCACGATACTGACCAAAATACTCCCGTGTGAACGTTTTCTGAGGGTAAGCTCACATGCAGCAGAAATCCATGCACCTGCTGCGGAAACAACCCCATTCAGATGAATAGAACTGATTTTCACATTTCTGCAAAAAAATGAATTCAAACTGGATAAAAAACTTGATTTGTGATATAATAAAAAATTATTTTAGTTCTTTATATCTAATCCTTCTGGTACCAAAGAACCAATGTAAATGACTTATGAAAGTAAAGAAATTGTTCATTCATACCGCGTTCAGTATTTATGTTTTGGGAGACCATTTTCTGAATGAAAAAAAACCTATACAGCAATACAGCACAGTATACATTTTTTTCATCTATACTGTTGTATTGGAAAACCACTGCTTTCAATACAATCAGTGCTTCGTCATTCCGGCATATCCAAAGCCAACTGTATGCTAACATGATAACCCTGGTCTTATGTTTGCCCATTAAAGAGGATCTGTCACGTCCTCTGACATCTAAAACCAGCTGGATAGTTTATCAGCAGTACTGAGTGCAGCGCTGGTTTTCTTTTCTTTCTGGCTGCCCGCATTCCCCTGAAATCAGTCCCGTTAGTTTCGATGACCTGTATGAGTAGACTGCCAAATGGGCGGTCCCCGGCGCTCAGTGTCAATCTTAGTCATAGACACCAAGCGCTGCTGACCGCTCACTTGACAGTCTATTCTTAGGGCTTGTCCACACGTAATGGAATTGCTGCAGAAAATGTCTGCAACTATTCCGCAGAAACTAGCAGACATTACGCTGCGGAAAAACCACACCATTTTCCTGCATTTTTTTACTGCAGAAAATGTGGAATTTCCTGTGTTTTTTTCAATGCTGAGTGATGGTGACATCTCAAAAAAACGCAGCAATTCAGTCCACTTTCTGCAGCAGGAATTGACATGCTATGGTACAAAGAATACGCACCGCAGGTCCATTTCTGCAAAATTTTACGGAGCGTGTGGATGAGATTTGTTAAATCTCACCCACTTTTTCTGCTACTGTATTCTGCTGCGTATCATCCGTCCGCAATTCCGGATGGAAAATACGCAGCAATTCTGCAACGTGTGGACAAGCCCTTACAGGTCACGGAAATTAACGGGACTGAAGCAGAGTTGTGGAATGCTAGAAAGAAAAGTAACCCAGTGTCAATCTGGCTACTACATACGATAAAGTAATGGCTCATTTTCATAAGGTTTTGTTCACACAGGTTAGTTATTGATGCATTTTATTTTAGTCAAAGTCAGGAGTAAATTCTAAATATTATGATATATTATTATATATTATAACTATACCAGATTGGATCCTGGTTTTGCCCAAAAATTTTTTACTTCATAACTGCATTATGTGAACAAAGACTGTCAAGAACAAGATCAGATCCAGTCAGGGGAAATCTGTAAAACTGGTTTAGGGCTGTTTAGAAGCATATGGGCTTGTTCACACACAACGGACTTGGTGCAGAAAATTTCTGCAGCAACTCCGATGAAAGTCTGAGGTTATGTTCACACCGTAAACGCCCGAAAAACGGCCGAAAAATCGGAAGCAAAACGCCTCCAAACATCTGCCCATTGATTTCAATGAGAAAAACGGCGTTCTGATCCGACGGGCCGTTTTTTGGCATGAAAAAGAAATACATGTCACTTCTTGGGACGTTTTTGGAGCCGTTTTTCATTAACTCTATAGAAAACAGCTCCAAAAACGGCCTTAAAAAAAGCTGCAAAAAACGCCTCGAAAATCGCGAGTGGCTCAAAATATGTCTGAATATCAGGAAATTTTCCCTTGAAAACAGCTCCGTATTTTCAGACGTTTTTTAGTAAGCGTGTGAACATACCCAAAGGCTTTCCGCTGCAGCAAAAATGCAGCATTTCCTGTGTTTTTTGCGGCAGAAAATGGTGCGTAAATTGCTGCGGTTTGAAAATTACGGACCGCAGGTCAATTTTGGCTCAGAAGTTTTACGCAGCATGTGGATGAGATTTGTTAAATCCACTATGCTGCTACTGTATTCTGCTGCATTTTTTCTGTCTGAAATTCCGGAGCGTGTGGACGAGACCTAAAGGTGCAGATTTACTAAGACTAGTGTTATATATGCCAGTCTTAGGGTATGTTCACACGAGGGCGTCCGTTACGGCTGAAATTACGGGGATGTTTCAGCCTGAAAACATCCCCGTAATTTCAGCCGTAACGGCATGTGCAGGCGCTTGAACACCGCGTCAATTACGGGCGTAATTAGCGCTGCTATTCATTGGAGTCAATGAATAACGGCTCTAATTACGGCCAAAGAAGTGACAGGTCACTTCTTTGACGCGGGCGTCTATTTACGCGCCGTCTTTTGACAGCGGCGCATAAATATACGCCTCGTGTGAACAGACAAACGTCTGCCCATTGCTTTCAATGGGCAGATGTTTGTCAGCGCTATTGAGGCGCTATTTTCGGGCGTAATTCGGGGCAAAAACGCCCGATTTACGTCCGTAAATAGGCCGTGTGAACATACCCTTAGGCTATGTGCACACGATAACTGCATTTACGTCTGAAATTACGGAGCGGTTTTCAGGAGAAAACAGCTCCTGAATTTCAGACGTAATTACATGTACTTGCGTTTTGTGGGGCGTCCATTACGGACGTAATTTGGAGCTGTTCTTCATTGGATTCAATGAAAAACGGCTCCAATTATGTCCCAAGAAGTATCCTGCACTTCTTTGACGAGGCTGTTATTTTACGCGCCGTCTTTTGACAGCAACGCGTAAAATTACAGGTCGTCGGCGCAGTACATCGGCAAACCCATTGAAATGAATGGGCAGATGTTTGCCGACGTATTGGAGCCGGGTTTTCAGGCGTAATTCGAAGCGTAAAACGCCTCCATTACGCCTGAAAATAGGTTGTGTGAACCCAGCCTAAGTATGAAACCTGCATGAGTAAAATTTGCCTAATTTATTAGGAGGTGCACGCCTTTTTAATAAATTTGTTGCATCTTCTGCTGTCTGTGCGCCAGAAAGGGAAATCTACGTCAGCCACAGTACGAGCTCGCGTAGATTTCCCATATAATTTACTCCAATTTCTGGTGTAAATTCTAGTAAATGTGCCGGTCCGAGGGTGGCCCTGCCCCTTCTGATAAGCTCCTGTGCTAATGTTGCATCATTGGCATAAATGCATCAAAAGTCACACAATTTTTACGCAAATTGCATTTGTAACTTTTCAACACGAGAAAACTAGTAGAACTTTTGATAAATTCCCCCCATTACTAAGCCTCTAAACTATAAAGACAAGAAAGAAGTGTAGGTAGGGGTGTAGCAATAAGGCTGGGTTCACACGACCTATTTTCAGACGTAATGGAGGCGTTTTACGCCTCGAATTACGTCTGAAAAAAAGGCTCCAATACGTCGGCAAACACCTGCTTATTACTTTCAATGGGCTTTACGATGTACTGTGCCGACGACCTGTCATTTTACGCGTCACTGTCAAAAGACGGCGCGTAAAATTACAGCCTCGTCAAAAGAAGTGCAGGACACTTCTTGGGACGTAATTGGAGCAGTTTTTCATTGACTTCAATGAAGAACAGCTGCAAATTACGTCCGTAAAAGACACCCCGCAAATCGCGAGTACATGCAATTACGTCTGAAATTCAGGAGCTGTTTTCTCCTGACGTAATTGCAGTTATCGTGTGCACATACCCTAATGGATGCAGAGGTAGCTGTCAGAGGGGCTAAAAGGCCTGACTATGATATAAGAAACCCTTAGCACATGGTAAGTGGGGGACTGTACATATTTTGCATTGGGGCCTATGCCTACATCATGTGAGCTCTTTAAGGGAATATTATATGGATGCTACATAATATTTGGACATTATATAGTGGTATTATATGGACTATGTATGGCAAAATTATCTTGGTACTATATGGCGTACTATGTGGGCTGAAATTGCAAGACAAATTATCTAGAAATGGCATGTTGGAGCTGCTGCTTTCTTCCAAAAACAACATCACACCTGTTCATAGGTTGTGTCTGGTATTGCAGTTAATCTACTTTGAAGTGACTGAGACTGAGCTACAATATTAGCGTATGTTCACACTGCCTATTTTCGGCCGTTTTTTTGACCGTAAACGTCCGAAAACTGGATGAAAAATCGGAAGCAGAATGCCTCCAAACATCTGCCCATTGATTTCAATGGGAAAAACGGCGCTCTGTTCCGATGGGCCATTTTTTTTACGTGGCCGCGTAAAACAACGGCTGTGAAAAAGAAGTGCATGTCACTTCTTGGGACGTTTTTGGAGCGGTTTTTCATAGAAAAGGAAAACAGCTCCTGATTTTCAGAGCTGTTTTAAATAGAGTCAATGAAAAACACCTCCAAAAAACGTCCCAAGAAGTGTCCTGCCCTTCTTTTGACGAGCCGTCATTTTACGCACCGTATTTTGACAGCGACGCGTAAAATATAGGCTCGTGGAAACAGGACATCGTAATTCCCATTGAAAGCAATGGGAAGATGTTTGTAGGTATATTAGGGGCGTTTTTTCAGGCGTAATTCGAGGCGTAAAATGCCAGATTTACGCCTGAAAACACTACGTGTGAACATACCCTAAGGGTATGTTCACACGTCCTATTTACGGACGTAATTCGGGCGTTTTACGCCTCGATTTACGTCCGAAAATACGGCTCCAAACCGCCGGCAAACTTCTGCCCATTGAAATCAATGGGGTTACGATGCTCTGTGCACACAGGCTTTTTTTTTAAGCGCCGCTGTCAAAAGACGCCGTGTAAAAAGACGCCCGCGTCAAACCAGTGCATGTCACTTCTTGAGACGTAATTGGAGCCGTGTTTCATTGACTCCATTGAAAAACAGCTCCAATTACGTCCGTAATTGACGCCGCGACAAACCTGAGTACGAGCAATTACGTCTGAAATTCAGGAGCTGTTTTCGACTGAAAACAGCTCTGTAATTTCAGGCGTATTGGACACTGCTGTGTGAACATACCCTTACACATAACCTGTGGGCAGGTGGTGCTGTTTTTGGAAAGAAAGCAGCAATGATTTTACTTCCATCACCGTTTTCACGGCCGCTTTTGACGGGTCCGTGAACCCGTTTTAGCGGCCGTGTGATTTCCGTGTGCACTCCCGTGTGCACTCCGTGTTTCCGTTTTCGTGCGCCGAGCATGGTACTGTCCAGGGTGCTGAAAGAGTTAATGGGCTGCACTGATGGGCGGTAACTCTTTCAGAACCCTGGACAGTACCATGCTCGGTGCTCGGAAAATAAAATGTTAATGTAATAACATTTTTTTTTAAAAATACGTTCATACTTACATTCCTCCTGTCCGGCCTCCAGCGATGACGTTCAATCCATGTCGCCACTGCAGCCAATCACAGGCTGTAGTGGCGGTCACGCACGTCAGGATGACGTCAGAAGGCCGGCCTCCAGGGATGACGCTTCATCCCACGTTACCGCCTCTGCAGCCAATCACAGGCTGCAGCGGCCTCTGCAGCCAATCACAGGCAGCAGCGGCCTCGGCAGCCAATCACAGGATGCCGCGTCACAAAAGAAGGTCGGACTGGAGGAAGAAGAGGGACTCGTCACCAAGACAACGACCGGGTACGTATGAACTGCTTTTTATTTTATTTTTAATCAGCAGCCTCTTTTCTCTATCAGTTATTGATAGAGACAAGTGGCTGCCGATTAGTGTAATATTTTTTGAATGTTTATCTGCCCGCCCGGCGGTTGCTAGGCAACGGCTCCGTCACACACGGACGGCACACGGATGCCTTCCGTGTGCCTTCAGTTTTTTTGACGGCCCCATTGACTTGCATGGGCCTCACGGAATCCCGGACCAAAGTAGGACATGCTCTACTTTGGATCGGAACGGAGTAACGGACCGTCAAAAAAACTGTAGTGTGCATGGCCCCATTGAAATTAATGGGTTCAGGGCGCTATCAGTGACAAAAACGGATAGCACCCTGAAGGAAAAAACTGAAGTGTGCATGAAGCCTTAAAATCAAAGTAGAAAACAGACACAATAAGAGAAGTGTGTATATATATACCGTTCAAAAGTTTGGGGTCACCCAGACAATTTTGTGTTTTCCATGAAAACTCACACTTATATTTATCAAATGAGTTGCAAAATGACTAGAAAATATAGTCAAGACATTGACAAGGTTAGAAATAATGATTTTTATTTGAAATAATAATTTTCTCCTTCAAACTTTGCTTTCGTTAAAGAATGCTCCATTTGCCACAATTACAGCATTGCAGACCTTTGGCATTCTAGCTGTTAATTTGCTGAGGTAATCGGGAGAAATTTTACCCCATGCTTCCAGAAGCCCCTCCCACAAGTTGGATTGGCTTGATGGGCACTTCTTGCGTACCATACGGTCAAGCTGCTCCCACAACTGCTCTATGGGGTTGAGATCTGGTGACTGCGCTGGCCACCCCATTACAGATAGAATACCAGCTGCCTGCTTCTGCCCTAAATAGTTTTTGTATGATTTGGAGGTGTGCTTTGGGTCATTGTCCTGTTGTAGGATGAAATTGGCTCCAATCAAGCGCTCTCCACAGGGTATGGTATGGCATGGCGTTGCAAAATGGAGTGATAGCCTTCCTTATTCAAAATCCCTTTTACCTTGTACAAATCTCCCACTTTACCAGCACCAAATCAACCCCAGACCATCACATTACCTCCACCATGCTTGACAGATGGCGTCAGGCACTCTTCCAGCATCTTTTCAGTTGTTCTGCGTCTCACAAATGTTCTGTGTGATCCAAACACCTCAAACTTCGATTCGTCTGTCCATAACACTTTTTTCCAATCTTCCTTCAAGCTTTTGCCCATATTAATCTTTTCATTTTATTAGCCAGTCTCAGATATGGCTTTTTCTTTGCCACTCTGCCCTGAAGGCCAGCATCCAAGAGTCGCCTCTTCATTGTAGACGTTGACACTGGCGTTTTGCGGGTACTACTTAATGAAGCTGCCAGTTGAGGACCTGTGAGGCATCTATTTCTCAAACTAGGGACTCTAATGTACTTGTCTTGGTGCTCAGTTGTGCAGCGGGGCCTCCCACTTCTCTTTCTACTCTGGTTAGAGCCTGTTTGTGCTGTCCTCTGAAGGGAGTAGTACACACCGTTGTAGGAAATCTTCAGTTTCTTGGCAATTTCTCGCATGGAATAGCCTTCATTTCTAAGAACAAGAATAGACTGTCAAGTTTCACATGAAAGCTCTCTTTTTCTAGCCATTTGGAGAGTTTAATCGAACCCACAAATGTAATGCTCCAGATTCTCAACTAGCTCAAAGGAAGGTCCGTTTTATAGGTCCTCTAAACAGCAAAACTGTTTACAGCGGTGCTAACATAATTGCACAAGGGTTTTCAAGTGTTTTCTAATCATCCATTAGCCTTCTAACACAGTTAGCAAACACAATGTACCATTAGAACACTGGAGTGATGGTTGCTGGAAATGGGCCTCTATACACCTATGTAGATATTGCATTAAAAACCAGACGTTTGCAGCTAGAATAGTCATTTACCACATTAACAATGTATAGAGTGCATTTCTGATTAATTTAATGTTATCTTCATTGAAAAAAACAGTGCTTTTCTTTCAAAAATAAGGAAATTTCTAAGTGACCCTAAACTTTTGAACGGTAGTGTACATACACACACTATAACATTACGGCATTGTCCTGACAATGAATATACATTACCTCCAGCCAGGACGTGATGTGTATTCAGAATCCTGTCACGTCTGAATCTTTTCTGTGAGATTTCCAGCAAGGCAAACGTAATCTCGTGAGATTACGATGTAAACTGTCATTTAAACGATATTACATTTGCCTTGCTGGAAATCTCACAGAAAAGATTCAGACGTGTCAGGATTCTGAATACATATCACGTCCTGGCTGGAGGTAATGTATATTCATTGTCAGGACACTGCCGTAATGTTATAGTGTGTGTATGTACACTACCGTTCAAAAGTTTAGGGTCACTTAGAAATTTCCTTATTTTTGAAAGAAAAGCACTGTTTTTTTCAATGAAGATAACATTAAATTAATCAGAAATACACTCTATACATTGTTAATGTGGTAAATGACTATTCTAGCTGCAAACGTCTGGTTTTTAATGCAATATCTACATAGGTGTATAGAGTCCCATTTCCAGCAATGAGTAGCGTTATAGTGTGTGTATGTAGCTGCACATAGCGATATAGCTATATCGCTAGTGCAGTGTAAATGAATGGAGAGAAGTGTATGATGCTGATTGGTCAGCGTCATACACTCCTCTGTACAACGCCCACTTGGTCTAAAGTAAAAACACGCCCACTTGGGCATTAAGAAACTAATTCGCATAAAGCTAAAAATCGCTCATAAAGTGGTAAAAATAGATAGTTTTTCTAAATAAAAAGCACTGCTGTCAACTACTGTACATTATAGCACCCATCTCCTTATGTAGGAGATAGGGCACTTATAATGTGGTGCAGATTCTCTTTAAGGCCAAAACAGGCTGTGTCCTTACGGGGTTAAGAACTAGCAAATGAGTGTGATTAATTTTTCAAATGCCATAACAATTAAACATTTTTTATCACCTGGTCACAATTTTTTGCCCCTGTGCCTGTTGCTTTGTTAAAAGGCACCCCACGTTTTCTATGTTTGGTTATGTGTCCGAGCAGTATGGCCCACGGTTGTGTGCCGAGAAGGGGGCTAACGTGCACGATTGTTCCCTCGCGGAGACGAGATAAGCACAATGGAGACGTGGTAATGACATGTATAAACTCTCGTTCTGTATAAAGGCACAGAGAATGTATTATTTTTTATGTACTTATCTGCCTGACTTGCAAGTCAGTATATGCTTTTCAAATGCACTAAGTCGCCTGAGATGACTTTATGTTGTTATTTTGTTGTTTATACGGAAAATTAATAAAAACAAATTAAAAAAAAAAAAAAGGCACCCCACTTCACCATATATTTTCTTTTTTTTTTTTATTGATGTGTAAATGTTTTAAAATATGATTTTTCCTATTATTTCCACCTCTGGCTACTAAAGAAATTTCGCCTGCATGTCCATTGGTGCATTTGATGGGCTTTTACAAACATTACATTTCTTTGTCAGAGTGTTAGGCGGGATTCACACGACCGGGTCGCGTCCGAGCCCGAGTGCCGGCCGGTAAAATCGGCCATTCTGCCCGGCCGGTTTGCATAAAGTTATGCATCCGTGCCGGGCCGGGCAGATCCGGACAGTGACATCATCGGCAACTCCTGAAGGGGAATCCCCATGTGTTCGGGGATTCCGCTTCTGGAGTTTCCCCTGATGTCACTGCCCAGATATGGACAGAGACATCAAGCGCTCTGTCCAGGAGCGGAATCCCCGAACACACGGGGATTCCGCTCCTTCAAGGAGCTAAGTGCGGCTAGCACATAGCAGAGCGGGGAGATACCTCCCCGCTCTGCTATAGTGGCGTCGCTACAGTAGTAGCAGCCGCAGCAGCTGCTAGCGGCGCCATCAAAGGTGTCGCCGGGCCAGGGCGCTTTTAACAAGCAGGAGAAGGGAGCCAGCGCAGCGCTCCCTTCCACCTGCTGTACACCCCGGCCCTGCCACACCGTGTACAGCGATGCCATTCGTCAGAATGGCATCAACTCCTCCTCCTCACATGCACTCTGCGCTGTGAGGAGGAGGAGATAGAGCGCAAGAGCCGGAAAATCCGGCCGTCACTCGGGACACATCCCGGTGATGGCCGGGTATTACCCGGCCCCATAGACTTCTATGGGAGCCGGGCGGCCGGGTACCCGGGCGAAAATAGAGCATGTCCTATTTTTTGACGGGCGGTTTTCCCGGCCGTCAAAAAATCGGCCGTGTGAATAGCCCCATTAGGAGTATATTATTCCTAATGCAGCCGGGTGCCGGCCGATTTATGAACGGCCGGCACCCGGCCGGGAAACCCTGCCGTGTGAATGAGGCCTTAATCATATTATGTTGCTTAGTAGCCAACAATATTTAACTTTTTTGCAGAAGAAACCACAAAATGATAAATAAATACAAAAACACTTGAAAAATGTGTACACACACATACAACACAAAAACAAATAAATGTTGTAGTAAATGCCATGAGGTAGGGAAATTTGAATAATTATTTGAGCTACATTCATTTTCAAAGGGTCCTGAAGGTGTCGGGTGAGATTGTGTTTAGTTTGGCACTTGGTGACTGAGAGCAGGCATTCCCTGACTTTGTGAGGTATTCTCTTCATTTGCAGAATATGAAGAGAATCCATGTGGAGGAGATGACTAATGTCCCACTTGGGGATCATAATAGAAGTGTGGGTAACCTGTTTGTCGGGAATAGTTTGGCCCTGGATTTTGAGAATATTTATTCTCTTCCATAGTTGGATGACATGGTTGGTTGGAAGGTCTGCCCCTAGGCAAGGTTTGTGTGTTGACACAATTGCTTGTAGGCCTTTGTTGACTGGATACACCAGATGGGTTTGATGATGAATCATACTGATTAACAATGAAACGGATGGGGTTTGAAAGGGTGTTTGAAAAAAATCCTTACATCCCAAAATAAAACTCCTACATCTAGTACGCTCCGGCTCAGACATAGCACATAAACGTTCCCCCACATTGCGGCCAAAATAATTTCCATCCTCAGCCCTTTGACAATGGACCAGGGCAAAAAGTCAATTTTTGACATCTTGCTCTAATTGTGTTCTGTGCTGCATAAACCCTTAAGGGGTTGGCCAAGAAAAAAATATTTTCTAATTTGCCTTCCCTAAAACCCCCTACTAACCTCATAACCAGTTTCTGTTTGATCTCAATTGTCACTGCTGCTCTTTCTGTTTGTTTACATCCCTTGCTTCTAGTCCTGGCTGTTTCCTGTCTTGTAATCCCCCATACCCATGATCCCTTGCTCTTTCGGCATCTGAGGAGACAGTTTACAGGTCAATCCCTAATTACAGTCACCCAGCTCCCTCCCTGCACACTGTCACACACACCCAGTAATAATCACACAGAGATGATGGGGGTTATCTACAGGGATTATGGGGGTTATATACAGGGATGATGGGGGTTATATACAGGGATGATGGGGTTATATACAGGGATGATGGGAGTTGTATACAGGGATGATGGTGGTTATATACAGGGATGATGGGGGTTATATACAGGGATGATGGGGTTATATACAGGGATGATAGGAGTTGTATACAGGGATGATGGTGGTTATATACAGGGATGATGGAGGTTATATACAGGGATGTTGAGGGTAATACACAGGGATGTTAGGGTTATACACACGAATGATGGGGTTATAAACAGGGATGATGATGTAATACACAGGGATGATGGGGGTTATACACAGGGCTAATATTACTCCATCATAACTGTATACAACCTGTATGTAACCCTCATCATCCCTGTATATTACCTCATCATCCCTGTATATAACCCTGATCATCCCTGTGTATTACCTCATCATCCCTGAATATAACCCTCATCACCCCGTGTATTACCTCATCATCTCTGTGTATTCCACCATCATCCCTGTATATAACACCATCATCGCTGTGTATTACCTCACCATGCCTGTATATAACCCCCATCATCCATGTGTATTACCTCACCATCTCTGTATGTAACTGCCATCATCCCTGTGTATTACCCCATTATATAACCCCCATCATCCCTGTGTATTACCACATCATACCTGTATATAACCCCATCATCCCTGTGTATTACCTCATCATCCCTATCCCTGTGTATTACCACATCATACTTGTATATAACCCCATCATCCCTGTGTATTACCTCATCATCCCTATCCCTGTGTATTACCTCATCATCCCTGTATAGAAGCCCCATCATTGTTTTTTCCTTTTTTTTTCATGGTACCACTTATTGTACCATATAATGTACTAGGAAATGGGGAAAAATTATTTGTAGGATGAAAGTGGCAGAAAACAGCAATTATGCTATTTTTTTTAGGGGGTATTATTATTACTACGGTGTCCAGCAGGCGGTAAAATCAGTTTTATCAGTTTTACCACTTTTACAAAAAAAACTATTTGCTATAAAAAAAAATCGATTTAGATCGTCATATTCTGAGGGCCATAACTTTTTTTTAGATTTCCGCCGATTTACCGACGTGTGGGCTTATTTTTTGGGGGCAAGCTGAAGTTTATAATGGTACCATTTTGGAATAAATGCGACTTTTTGATCACTTTTTATTTTATTAAGATAAGGTGACCAAAAACCAGCTATTTGGGTGTTTTATAATTTTTTTACAAGCTAAATAACATTATACTGTAATAGTTCCGAATTTTATGAACACGGCGATACCAGTTATGTTAACATTTATTTTTGTAACATTACTTTAGGAAAAAAATGTTAAAATTGATTTTTTTTAAACATTTAATATTTTTTTTTTTTGGGAACGTGGGAAAAAAAATAAAGCTTTCTTAATTTTTTTAGCAGTCCCCCAGGGGACTAGAACCAGCGATCATTGGATCTCTTACATGATATACTGCAATACAAATGTATTGCAGAATATCGTGTTTCATAGGAGTTCATATGGCTTTATAGGAGTACAAGAAGACCATCGGTACTCCCACGGGCATGTTGAGGGAATAAAAAAAAAGGAGACATCTGTAATGGCAGGGGGGTAGGGAAACAGACAGTGAGCCCTAATCTACCCACCACTCAGTCCCTGCCTACTTGCAACGACCCGCCCTAGGCGACGGGGTACAACTGGGCGACGGTCCCTACGCTCAGTAGGTGCACGACAGACAAACAGACAAGGGGACACAAGCAAAGGGAAATGAGGCAGTTGCCCACGGCAACACTGTGAGCAACAAGAGAGGTGAACGAGCCGAGTCAAACCAGGAATGTACGAGGTACCAAACGCAGAGCAGGAGAGTAGTCAGTAAGCCGGGGTCAGTATGAAGCAATGTCAAATAGCTAGGAGCTGCAGCAAGGCCAGGAAACCACACGAGAAGAATCACAAGCAAAGGAGGAACAGGAAAGGCAGGTATAAATAGACAGAGGGCGGGAGCTAGCTCCGTCTGGCCAGGCTGCGATAGGCTCTCCCACTCCTAAGCCTGCCATCCTGAGTGGTGGAAGATGGAGTCAGTCTCAGAGACATAGAACCAGGTGCAGACTGATTACCCATGGGCGTATACACAGAAGTTGTGCCTGGCAGATCCTTTACAACATCAGTATCACTAATGGAACATGGTAGGCCGCGTCAGACTGGCCCACCGGAGGACCAGAGGATCCTCCGGTGGGCCCAGGCAGCGATCTGCTTTTATCCGGCAGCGGAGCAGAGAGACATTGTCTCCCTGCCTCGCTGCTTACTCTTGTAGGCAGGTCTGGCGTTAGGGTCCCCTGCCGACTATAGCAGCCATAGTGGCTGCTATGGGGCCCATAGCATGTGCTAAGTGGCACGGGCCCCCTCATGCCCGGTGGTGTCGCTAGCACCGGAGGGGGCCCTGGTGCTAGCAACTGCCACATTCACTTGTATCTGCGTCCGAATATACAATTGAATAGTATAAGCTGCAGGCCTAATATGGCCACTGCCGGTGTGATTACGTTATTGCATCAAGCTGGCCTACGACATCTGAGACGGTGGAGTGCTCCGTCCGTCGTGGGAACGGGGCTAGGTAAGTACTACTCCTGCGCTACTCCTCACAATTCAACAAAGATCTCAAACAATCTTTTTCTTGTAGGGAGAGGATAAGTCCTGCAGTAATGGAACCCTTGGATATATATATATATATATATATATATATATATATATATATATATATATATGTTTCCAAATGTAAATGTTTTTCTTCTAAAAATCAGACGACACACAAGTTCTAGTTAAAATGTATCATTTATTTCTAATACCTACAATTATCACTAGTTTTACCCTACAACCCAATTTATAATATTACTATTATACTATTACTAGTTATAATGTCCCTATCTCTAAAGATGTTGATCCAGAGCAGTGCGAAAACCCCTGGACACTTTCAGCCACTCTATGTCACAGGGGGGAAATTATTAGTTATCTTACTAATATTACAGCACTAATTTAATTACTACTACGATTATTTATTGTTTAATTACTAGTTTATTTTTATTCTTTTACTAATGATATTATTATTATTATTATTCCATTTCAACTAATATTAATATCACTATTATTAATGCTATTACTATTATAACATTATTATTACTTTATACTATATTATTATTATGATGTCCCTATGCCTATACTGTTGATCCAAAATAAGGCGAAAAACCTTGGACGCTTTCAGCAAATTTGTGTCACAGGGGGAAAATTCCTTCTTGACCCCGGGAAAAGGCGATTAAAACAAATTATCTTATAAACAATTATCTTACTAATATTACCGAACTAATTTAATTACTGCTACATTTCTTGTTAATTTAATTACTATTTTTTTTAATTCTTGTATTAATGATAGTATTAGACTATAACTATTCTACCATTGCAACTACAGGCGATATTAATAATACTATTACTATTATAACACTATTATTACCTTATACTATATTATTATGATGTCCCAATATCTTATAAAGAGTTATCTAATACTACAGTACTACAATCACTATTAATTTAGTTACTAGGTTTTTTTTTATCCCTTAGTTACTGATAATATTAGACTGTAACTATTCTACTATTGTGTCTATTATTAATATAACTATTATTAATCCTATTACTATTATGACACTATTATTACTGTTATACTATATTATGATGATGTCCCTATGACTATACTGTTGATCCAAAAGAAGGCGAAAAACGCAGGACACTTTCAGCCAATTTGTGTCACAGGGGGAAAATTCCTTCTTGACCCCGAGAAAAGGCGATCAGTCCGAGGACCCTGGATCAAACACCCTACTTTTATTAACATCTATCTAATTATTATTATTAATAATATCATCATATGTATCTAACTACTGTTTGTATCACATTAATATTATTTATTTTTTTACTAGACTATAATCCTTTTTATACAACCAAACTAGAAAAAAGATGATGGATCACCAAAGGAGACCACTACATACGCTATATAAGTAATAAAGAGTCATAGTGACATGGGAATAAGGAGCTATTATAAAATATAACAACAAGATACATAAAAAATCTCAGTCAAAAAGGTAAGCCCACCGCTCACTGGTAGGTATAATGAGGGGTGAATCCCAATGGAAAATGAAAGACAAAGTAACATATTGGAGATAAATATAGCAAAAATACAACACCCATCAGAATAAAACTGAAAGTAATATGTATATGTATGTGTAGCTAGAGACTGCCTATTCTGTCAATGAATGACATAGGAGTAAAAAATAGCTCACCCAAGTCAAGAGTATGTCTGGTCACCTCACCTCAGACGCGCGTTTCAAATTAGTTTTCCTCAGGAGGCGTGAAGGTAGGTGTATGCCAGCACAAGATAAATGGAAGGTGTACCAATCACATGTGATAAAAGCTACAACATGGTACAGGGGAAACAAAAGATGAAAGCTGAATTACTTGGAGGTGTGATACGTTATGCAACCCCGCCAAAGGAGTCGGCGCATGCGGAACTCTCCTCTATCGGGAAATGCATCCACCACTGAAGCCGTTTGATGTGAAGGCAGGGGAGACCCGTCCCGCTGTGTGAACAGCTGAGAAGAGCGTCACCCAGCCACACACCCCTGTGCGACCCAATGGTAAAAGCTGATGAGAAGAGCTGTCAACGCATGCGCACAGACGGCCAGGGAGCCGATGCGGGAGGCAGACCCACACACGACTAGACCGCAGAATATGAATAAGAGTTATCCCATTGTAAAGAGAATACAAAATATTATGTACTAAATATGAAACAAGCATCCATGCCGACCAGCACGTCATGATTACATTATGCATAGAGGTATAAAATGTCCATTAACCAATACAAGGTATACAAGACACTATTTAACTAGGTGTTAATTGTATTGAAATACAGTGAACATCCACAACCCAATATATCTAAATGTGTAATAAAGAAGTGCCCCTGCCATATAAAGCAGAGATAAAGTGCATCAGTGCCACTAAGAAATGCAGCTATATTATATCTTTGAAAATAATAAATTAAAAATAAGTGAACAGATACAGTAGAAATAGACCAATATATGAAAAATACATATAATCATATAAAAATAAAAATAAAGTGCAAATCTTCTAATCAATACAAAGACCCCCAGAATTGTTGGAGGATATAAAGGTGCAGCAATATTTATATTGCGATAAAGTGCAATCAGAATAAAGAAAAACGTAAAAAACATACGAAATTATATAATTATGCAGAAATTAATCAAATTATGAATGAGACAAACTAATGAACTGAAAACATTAAACAATCACAAAGACATGTGATCAACCCATTTATGTGTTAATATGCATTGGATGCCATAATAGTAAAAAATCATGTATTTTGATAGACTAGTCACAAAGATGTAGAGTGTTTCAAAAGATTGTTCCCCTCTGTATGGAACATGATTTATCCCGAGTGTGCTTCTGTATTATCTATCTAACAGAATGAACAAATTAAAATTAAGAAACCAAAGAATAATACAGAAAAAGAAAGAAAAAAAATGTAATTAAAAATGAATAATACTGGACAAGCAATGGAAAAATTCACAGAAAAGCCTTAAAGCCAAAGCTCTCATTAAGCCCTGAAGGGGCCATGGTACCAAACTTATATATACAGTGGCTTTCCAACTGTGCCAGCCTTTTGCCCCAATTACCTCCTCTAGATCCGAGATGCAGTCTGTCTATCCCTCGGCAGCGAAGTAATTTTGGATTGGATAGGTGAAACAGTTTCAAGTGTCTTGGTATGGTTTTGAGTTTAGTATCATCCTCCTCCGTTGTGGCTTTTTCGATGTCTCTAATGTGTAACCGTACTCTCACCCTGAATTCTCCGGTGGTAAGTCCCACATATATTTTGTTGCAGGGACAAATGGCATAGTAAATAGAAACAGAACTGTGTGAAATATGCTGTGTGATTTTAAAGATTTTTTGATGTTTTGCATCTTCAAACTCAAAAGATTGATCTATATTTACACAAGCCTTACAAGCTCCACATGGGAAATAACCCCATTTACGCCCTTTAGGCCCCATGCACATGAACGTACTTTTGCGGCCACAATTCCCCGCAAATCCACAGGAGAATTGCGGCCCCATTCATTTCTATGGGCCCATGCACACGACCGTGGTTTCCACGGTCCATGCATGGCCCAGTAGCCTGGTCCAGGCTGATAGAAAATAATGGACGCGGTCATGTGCACAGCCCGCGATTTGCGCCCGGCTCGCAGGTGACACTCCGTGGCCGGCCGTCCCGAAAATCACAGCCGTGCACATGGCTACGGTCGTGTGCATGGGGCCTAAGTACCTAAAAAATTCAAGTTCTCAGGCACATAGTGACTATCAACCAGATGGTCTGTAATATTTTTAGCTCTTCTTGCTGTGATCTGTGGTTGTGGAGATAAACTTCTTTCAAGTATTGGGTCTGCTAGGAGAATTGGCCAGTATTTTCTAAATATTTTGATCATGTTAAACCATTGAGAATGCTTTCTTGGAAACGAAGTTTTAGATCCTCTGATTAAAGTTTATATTTCTTATCGGTAGAACAAATCCGTTTCAACCCGAAAGAATTGTCCCACAGGAATTCCCCTGATGGTAGAGGGTAAATGTGCAGATTTGTCATGAAGCAGAGAATTCACTACTGTAGCCTTTCTAAAAACATCCGTCTCTCGAATTCTAAGAAGTCAATACTATTCCCACACGTATATGTTAGTTTAACATTGATTTCATTATGATTTAGCCTCTTCATTAGATATGCAAGCTCTTCCTGAGTCCCTTCCCAGATGTAGAGGACATCAGCAATGTATCTCATCCAATTATGGACTTGTTCTATACCAGGAATGGGATCAGTGACAAAAGATCTCTCTTTCTCAAGCTCCCAAAAAATAAATTTGCAGATGACAGAGCTCAGGTGGCCCCCATTGCAGTGCCCTGTATTTGTAAAAAGTAGCAGTCCTTAAAAATATAAAAATTATGCTTGAGAATAAATTCTAGAAGGACCAGTAATACCTAACATAGATCTTTATTCAGGTTACATGATCTCAATACCTGGGACACTACCTGGAGGCATCTGTGTGCCAGATTGACGTATAAAGGGATTCAACATCTCCAGTGACAATTAACATGTTCTTGTCCATTGTCATGCCTTCCAATCTATTTAAAACTGCTGTGGTGTCCTTAATAAAGGAAGGCAACTCAGAAAACAAAAGTTTAAGATAGAAGTCTATAAAACAGACAGACCATCTCACACATGCCTTCATTCCCTGACACTATAGGTCTTCCTGGAGGGTCAACAATATTTTTGTGAATTAAATAAAAGGTTGGGACCCTGGGGTTAGAAATATACAGGGTTTCATGTGTAGATTGTGTTAAGATGCTCATCTTCAAAGCTTCTTCCAAAATGTCAGAAAGCTGTTTTTGAAAAAGAGAAAAGCATTACTAGTTAATTTTTTTTATAGCATGTGTTATCGTTCAAAAGTTTGAATGTCTGTTTTTCATAAAGATGTTTTGGCCAGAGAACAATATTATCCCCCTTATCAGCTGGCTTAATTTCTATTCCCTTCAGACTTTTCAACTCCCGCAAAGCTTTACTTTCTTGAAAAGTTAGGTTGTCTTGGCCATACCTCGGTGACAAAGCTTCCAGCTGTTTAATCACAAGATTAACAAAAATGTCTACTGATGGACATCAATTTAATGTGGGAAATTTATCAGATTTTTTGCCCTTAGGCAAGAGGGGAGATACATTACTCACCAGTTCCGTTAAAAATTCTAAAACTGGCAAGGCTGACAATTCTTCCTCTGTGGTAAAGACAGATCCAGTTTTATTTTTATGACATAATTTTTTCAAAGCAAGTTTTCCAGCAAACAATTGCAGATCTTCTTATTGCTGTGAATGAATCAAGATCATTACAAGGAGAGAAATTCAAACCTTTGGATAATAAACTCATTTGTTCTGATGTCAAAGTATGTTCTGATAAATTAATTACCTGGGGCCCATCATTCTTCCTGAGTTTCCTTTCGTTAAACCCTTTCAGGACCAGGGGTCATTGATGCCTCAATGACCAGGCCTAAATTTAACGTTTTGGCATACATTCTTTTAAACTGTCATAACTTTTAAACTACTTTGCATTACATAACAATTTTTTTTACAACAAATCACACTTTCAAAAAATATGTAGTTTTACCACATATGCAGCACATATTTTATATTACAAACAAACATTTGATCAGATTTTTTTTTTATTTTGGCTATATTTGTCTGCCTTTTTAAATTTGTAGAAAATTTTAATCAAGGCCTAAAATGTAGTAAGCTACTTCTCCTAAGTTTCAGGATACCACAAAAATTCACGCAACCCTGTTATGACGCCCAGAGACAAACATGTACTTTTTAACATTCAAGTTGCATTTTTCGCATGAACCATTTTTTGATGTCACACTGTCTTTGCATTTCGCCTATGGAGCAAAAACATCAAAAGTGACCTAAAAAGTACTCTACTTAGTAAAGTACACCACTTCTAGTATTCAAAGAGGGGTCTATTGTAAAATTGGCACTTTAATTTTTTTTCAGAAGCAAAATTTATTCCACCCACCCTCGTAAGTGGCTACGTTTGTATGAAAACACAAAATAAGGAAAAAAAAAATTAAAAGAATGATGGTATATATTTCTAAAGTTGCTGATGGGAATTAAAAGCGGACCTCAGTGTGGTAGGTTCTATAGCATTCAATGAGACACAGTGGTGGCAGGGAAGGGCAATCAGGGCAATGATACCGAGTATCCCTCCTTATGCCCCTTTTGGTGCAGACACGGTATTTACTCTGTGGATATTTTTGGTTTGCTGTTGCAGGGATCGGTGCCACAAAGTGCCACCCTGTGAGCCTATGCACTTCCTCTGATTCCAAGGGAAGAGTGTGGCCTCTGGTAGTAAACAGGATTTTTTCAAAAATAATTCCCTTATACATAAGAAATGTCTGCGTGGCACCTGACTGTTTATACAGGACATATGAATTGTAAACTGCCATCTGAAATATGTAGATAGACAATATGTTATACCAGGTATAAGATCTTCGCATAACTTCATATGGCTTCAAGACCTGGTCAGAGAGGTCAACGCCATCCATGTTTTTGTTGTAATCAATAATACATATGGGCTTTTTTAATTTTATTGGATGACCTCTTTTCTATAATTGGCATAGTGGCATCAGTGTGCACAGTAGTCAACATGAACACGTCTTTCTTATCATGATAGAGAAGCGCTAGCATATTGCCGCAACGGAGAGAAGCAGATTCCCCTTTTTTAAGCTTTTGGCTCTTTAGATCAACTGGAAATACTTTTCTTATGGCGGATAGTGCCATAGGCCCCTGTATTGGCCGCTTGGAGTCTTTGGAATAGGGGGAAGCGTGAATAATAGTTGACCACATATAACTTGTAGCCTTTGTGGAGCAATGGGCCCATTAACTCCCAGACAATCTTGCCACTTGTTCCGATTTCTGGTGAGCAACCTGGAAGATCTATCTGACTGTCCTTCCCCTGGTATGCACGAAAATCCAATGTATAGCCTGTGTTGCTTTCGTATAGCTTATACAATTTGATTCCATATCTGGCACGTTTTAAAGGGATATACTGTTTAAAATAGAGTCTGCCCTTATATTTTACCAGGGATTCATCAATTGAGAAATTTTGGCTAGGTGCATACAGATTCAGAAATTTTTGAGAAAAATTGTTTAGAAGAGGCCCAATCTTGTATATACAATCATAGTCTGCAAATAAATTTGGGGGGCACTGACAATTGTCATTATAGTGGAGAAATTTTACCAAAATCTCATAATGGGTTCTTGGCATAACTTTGGCAAAACCTGGGGTCCCATGTATGGGGCTTTCTTCCCAGTAGGATCTTATGCTTTTTTTTTTTTTTTTTACAATGCCCATTACTAGTGTAAGCATCAGAAACTTTTACATTTCATTTTTATTTGTGGGTGTCCATTGTACACTTACGTAGAAGGAGGACGGGTTGGCTAAAAAAAATTGTTCAGCATAGATGTTTGTCTGTTGAGCAAATAGATTAAATAAATGGTCATCAAAAAAAAGATGAAAAGATTCTAAAGGGCCAAAATCTGTAACATCAACTGTTATGCCAGGGTCAACAGTAAATTCAGGAACAAAAGGGGTGCCAGTACTTGGGGGTTCCCAATGTAGAGCCAACTCCTCAAGAACTTCAGGTTCTTGGCCATGTACCACTTCCAAATGCCTTTGCGTTTCTGCGCTAGTAAAAGGCTGACTTTATAAATTTTGGCAACTGGCTTTTGCCCTTTTTGCACTGGGGCCAGTCATAGCACTGTCATCAGTGCAATCTGTATCGCTTTTATCAAAGCCTTCAAAGGCAATGTCGCTTTCTGAACTTAGTTCACTGTCCATGCATAATATTGAATAGGCCTGTTCCACGGAATAATTTTTGCGTGACATCCTTATTGGTTTACATTTTTTTTTGTACTTTTTAAGTTCACGTTAATAATTGATAACAACACATCTTTTCTTTTTATAACTGTTCACTTATAATGAATTGCAATTTACTCGCCAAACCACACTACAGATCACTCCTCAGAACAAATGACAATAAATTAATTGTGATTACACTAAATAGTTAATCTATGAATTAATTAATTAATTAACTAACTAACAATTTGCTATCATGCTAACTAACCTACATAGTATATCATTTCTATATACTCTGAAAATGTGTATATATATATATATATATATATATATATATATATACATACTTTTATATATATATATATATATATATATATATATATATACACACAATTGTATGAATGTATGTATATATTTTTCACTTTTCTTCTGTCTTCTCTCGATCAGTCTCCTTCTCTCTAAAACACTGTGACAGAGTGAAGGAGGCTGACAGGAGATGACAAGCGGGAAATGAAAATATAAAAGCGCCATACACTGCACCTCTAACAATAATAGCACCATAAACTGTGTCCCTGATTATAATAGTACCATACTCTGAGTCCCACACACACACACACACACACACACACACACCGTGCCCCCTGTAAATAGTGCCCCCATAGCCCCCCTGTAGTTAGTGACCCCCATAGAGCCTTTGTAGACAGTGACCCCCATAGAAGCCCCTGTAGATAGTGCCCCACATACAGCCCTCTGTTGATAGTACCCACATATGGACTCCAGAGCTGCAAGGCAATAGTGCTAACCACTGAGTCACCATGTTGCCCTACATATAGCTTCTCCTAAAGATAGTGCTCCACATATAGCCCACCGCTGTAGATAGTGCCTTACGTATAACCCACCCCTGTAGACAGTGCCCTACATATAGCCCCCCAGTACATAGTGCCCCACAGGTAACCCACCCCTGTATAGTGTCCCACATATAGCCCACCCCTGTAGATATTTCCCTACTAATAGCTCCCCCTATAGATAGGGCTCCATATATAGCCCACCTCGGTATATAGTGTCCCACATATAGCCCACCCCTATAGATAGTGCCCTACAAATAGCTCCCCCTATAGATAGTGCTCCACATATAGCTCATTCCTGTGTATATAGTGTCCCACATATAGCCCACCCCTGTAGATAGTGCCCTACATATAGCTTTCCCTGTATATAGTGCTCCACATCCCGACATATAGACCCCCCTGTAGATAGAGCCCCCACTGTAGATAATGCCACTCACAGTTTTAGTAGAAAAAAAACAACAACTCTACATACTCATATGATCCCGTTCCCGCTCTGTCCGGTGTCAATGCAGATCTGCACTCTTCTTAGCAGGTCTGCTGGAGCTGAACGACACAAGCGGCGTGTCGTTAAAAGGCGCTGATTGGCAGGGCAGAATGACTTGCCCCGTCAATCAGCACCTTTCAACCACGGAAGCGGCGCGATGACGTCATCACACCGATAGCGTCGTTGGAAGGCACTGATTGGCGGGGCAAGTTATATTTGCCCCACCAATCAGCATCATTGTAAGGCACCGAATGGTCGGGCACGGAACGTGCCCAGCCATTCAGCGCTAATGCATGTATTGGTACCTGCAGACGCAGGTACAATTGCTGCAAGAATGGGGTGGCTGTCGCTAGCACCGGGGCCCCCTCCGGTGCTAGCAAAGCCACCGAGAATTAGAGGGCCCGTGCCGCCTGGCCCATAAATGTTAGAGGCTCAGCGGCGCAGGCCTCGTAGTAGTGACACTACCGCTGTAGAAGTCATAATGGCTGCGAACGACACCACCGGGCATATGGGGGGTGAATGTCGGCGGGCGGCACGGGCCCCCTCATACCGCGGGCAACGTAGCAGCCACTACGGCTGCTACAGCGGTAGTTACTCCACTGAGCCTGGGCCTGTTTATTTTACTACCAGAGCATGAACGGTAATAGTTAACAAATAGTAATCTGGGATTTGTTTCCTATATCCCTCTCCAGACCGCAATAAGTTTCAGGACCAACTTCTCTTCACAGATGACCAAGTGACTGCACTGATCAGGTAACATTTGTATGATTTGTGGCGGTCAGACTTGTTCCCAATCATTGCCCTGTGTAAACAGGACCGGATCAGACAATGAACAAGCAAACGCCCGTTCCTCGGCTGATTTTATCTTTTATGTTGCCCTCAAAATCATTGTTGTCGGCACCACGAGCACTGGGTCTTAGTGTTCGTGCTGACACTGTTTTTAAAGGGCCAGCACACGGCAAAATTATTTCTTAGCTTTCCCTGGCGATAAAGGTTCTGCCCGTTCGTTCGCTCGTTCGTTCCTTCCTTCCTTGCCCTTGGTTTATACTAGCTCGTCTATTGGATTAGTATTTTGACCTCAGCCTGTACCTTTGACCATCCATGCCTGTCGCCAGCCCTGAGCTCTTGCTAAGTGACCCATGACGAACATTGCCGCCTGCCGTGATAACTTGCTATGTGACCTGTTACACACCTTCTCGCCTGCCCTTTCTTTTGCTATACCAGACCACGCTTACGTGCACTACACCTGTTATGTTGGTCGTCACCAAGGGAAACTACTCTGGAGGTAGCGATCTGGGGTTCCCTTGCAGTGAATTCAGATGCATAGCTAAAGGCTCATGGGCCCTGGTGCAATAATAAAGCTTGGGCCCCCCTACCCCTCCACACTAAACCCCTAAGTACGTATATGCCCAGGCGCCTTGCCCAGTGGCCCCTATGGATGCCACCACAGTATAATGATCCCCTAGCTGCCCCCACACAGTTTAATGTCTCCATAGCTGCACAATACAGCATAATGCTCCCATAACTGCCCTACAGACAGTATAATGCCCCCTATAGCTTCCCCCACACAATATAACGCCCTCCATAGCTGCCCCAAAGTATAATGTCCCCCATAGCTGCCCACAGACCTTATAATGCCCCCATAGCTTCCCCCACAAAGTATAATACATCCATAGTGCCTTCCATGAGTGTATAATATGCCCCATAGCTGTGCCCACAGTATAATACCCCTCATAGCTGCCCCATACACAGTATATGACCACCATAGCTACCCCCACAGTATAATGCCCCCATATATCTGCTACCATATCAGCCCCCTCCTATACCCAGTATAATGCCCCATGTGTGCCTCACAGAAAAACAATAAAATAATTACTTACCTATCCCCGTTCCCACGATGAGTGGAGGAGATTCTTCTCCTCATTTGGCCTGTTATATGAGTGACTTGACACAGACAGGCGTGATGACGTCACTACATTGCGCCTGTCTATGCCGAGCCGCTCATTGCTCACGGCACAGTGAATGCTGGAGCAAGGAGCCATCAGATCCTTGCTCCATCATTGAATTCAACTGTGCCCTTTATGTCGGTATACTTTTTTTTAAAATATACCGAAAAAGCCTAGTCAACCATGCTTGCAATAAGCCTGATGCTGCAAAAAATCGTATTCTTTCGTGGTGTTCATTTTATTACAAAGAGAGTCATAATGTATGCAACTGTATAGACATACTGGGTCTCCCACCAATCAGTAGAATGAAGGGGTCTCCTTCATTGTTTACACAGCCTTAGCACCATAAATATGGGTGCAGCCCTGCCTTGTGGAACTCAGCTTCATTACCAGGCAAAGTAGTCCATGCGGACAAGACGCTGTGCCTGTGTAACCAGTAAGTCCCAAAGAAGTACGTACAGTGAAGGAAATAAGTATTGATCCCTTGCTGATTTTGTACGTTTGCCCACTGTCAAAGTCATGAACAGTCTAGAATTTTTAGGCTAGGTTAATTTTACCAGTGAGACATAGATTATATTAAAAAAAAAACGAAAATCACATTGTCCAAATTATATATATTTATTTGCATTGTGCACAGAGAAATAAGTATTTGATCCCCTACCAACCATTAAGAGTTCAGCCTCCTCCAGACCAGTTACACGCTCCAAATCAACTTGGTGCCTGCATTAAAGACAGCTGTCTTAAATGGTCACCTGTATAAAAGACTCCTGTCCACAGACTCAATTAATCAGTCTGACTCTAACCTCTACAACATGGGCAAGACCAAAGAGCTTTCTAAGGATGTCAGGGACAAGATCATAGACCTGCACAAGGCTGGAATGGGCTACAAAACCATGAGGCTTTATTCAGACGAACGTAAAATACGCGCGTGCAACGCGTGTGATTTTCACGTGCGTTGCCCGTAGCTATATTAGTCAATGGGGCCGTGCAGACATGGCAGCGTTTTTTGCGCAGCGTTGCTCCGTTGCCAAAAACTCACGACATGTCCGTTGATTCAGCGTTTTCAACGCATCACGCACCCATTGAAGTCAATGGGTGCGTGAAAACCACGCATGTCGCACGGAAGCACTTCCGTGCGAACTGCGTGTTTGCGCAACAGCTGTCAAAAGGATGAATGTAAACAGAAAAGCACCACGTGCTTTTCTGTTTCCGAACATCCAAACGGAGTGTCTTTGCGATTAGCGAAGCCGGACAAGCGAACCGAACTTCACCGGGTTCGGCCGAACTCGATTTGGCCGAACCCGGCAAAAAAATTATCGGTACACGATGTCAGGAGATAGTCACTGTCCATGGTGCAGAAAGAGTTAAACTGTTTCAGCACCATGGACAGTGACTTCCGATCCCAATAAACATGAACCTGTAAAAAAAAAACGAAGTTCTAACTTACCGATAACTCCCGGCGTCTTCCTCCAGTCTGACCTCCCGGGATGACAATTCAGGCCAAGTGACAGCTCCAGCCAATCACAGGCCAAGCACAGGCTGCAGCGGTCACATGGACTGGCGCGTCATCCAGGGAGGTGGGGCCCGATGTCGAGAGGCGCGTCACCAAGGACGCGTCACCAAGGCAACGGCCGGGAAGTTCTCGGTAAGTACGAACTTTTTCTTTTTTTCAACAGGTTTTTCGATATTGTGTTCGGCATTCACTGTCGAGGGTGCTGAAAGAGTTAGCTCTTTCAGCACCTTGGACAGTGACGGGCGTCGACTAGCCTCATCTCTATGATGGCGGCTGCGCGAAAATCACGCAGCCGCGCATCAGACACGGATGACACACGCAGCTGTCAAATGGTTTTTGCGCGCGCAAAACGCCGCGTTGTTTGCGCGCGCAAAAACGCAACGCTCGTGTGAATCCAGCCTAAGTAAGACGCTGGGTGAGAAGGAGACAACTGTTGGTGCAATAGTAAGAAAATGGAAGACATACAAAATGAATGTCAATCGACATCGATCTGGGGCTCCATGCAAAATCTCACCTCGTGGGGTATCCTTGATCCTGAGGAAGGTGAGAGCTCAGCCGAAAACTACACGGGGGGAACTTGTTAATGATCTCAAGGCAGCTGGAACCACAGTCATCAAGAAAACCATTGGTAACACATTACGCCGTAATGGATTAAAATCCTGCAGTGCACGCAAGGTCCCCCTGCTCAAGAAGACACATGTACAGGCCCGTCTGAAGTTTGCAAATGAACATCTGGATGATTCTGAGAGTGATTGGGAGAAGGTGCTGTGGTCAGATGAGACTAAAATTGAGCTCTTTGGCATTAACTCAACTCGCCGTGTTTGGAGGAAGAGAAATGCTGCCTATGACCCAAAGAACACCGTCCCCACTGTCAAGCATGGAGGTGGAAACATTATGTTTTGGGGGTGTTTCTCTGCTAAGGGCACAGGACTACTTCACTGCATCAATGGGAGAATGGATGGAGCCATGTACCGTCAAATCCTGAGTGACAACCTCCTTCCCTCCACTAGGACATTAAAAATGGCTCGTGGCTGGGTCTTCCAGCACGACAATGACGCGAAACATACAGCCAAGGCAACAAAGGAGTGGCTCAAAAAGGAGCACATTAACCATGGAGTGGCCTAACCAGTCTCCAGACCTTAATCCCATCGAAAACTTATGGAGGGAGCTGAAGATCCGAGTTGCCAAGCGACAGCCTCGAAATCTTAATGATTTATAGATAATCTGCAAAGAGGAGTGGGCCAAAAT
This sequence comes from Rhinoderma darwinii, assembly GCF_050947455.1. NCBI lineage: Eukaryota > Metazoa > Chordata > Amphibia > Anura > Rhinodermatidae > Rhinoderma > Rhinoderma darwinii. The sequence goes on along the minus strand of NC_134687.1, from coordinate 91,155,729 downwards.
TCCATCTAACATGTGTGCAAACCTCATCATCAACTTACAAAAAACGTCTGACTGCTGTGCTTGCCAACAAGGGTTTTGCCACCAAGTATTAAGTCTTGTTTGCCAAAGGGATCAAATACTTATTTCTCTGTGCACAATGCAAATAAATATATATAATTTTGACAATGTGATTTTCTGTTTTTTTTTAAATATAATCTATCTCTCACTGGTAAAATTAACCTAGCCTAAAAATTCTAGACTGTTCATGACTTTGACAGTGGGCAAACTTACAAAATCAGCAAGGGATCAAATACTTATTTCCTTCACTGTAGATCATCACAGAGACTTTTGGTTGTAGACACAGATTATTCCATGCTTTGCACAAGTTCCCTGTTTCCTTATTTTTTAAAAGCGGCAGACGACTTGATGCAATGATCGCAAGAATTCTCAATATGTGGAAATTATTGTAACTGTTATGGAGCTTTTATTCAATAGGTTAACAGTGAAGTCATGGTAACCTGTGATTTTACTGCAATGGGACAAGTAGGTTATTTTAGCTAAATTGAAAAAAATCTATTATGACCACAAGCATTTTTATGTCACTGTCAGAGGTTTATCTCTCATAGCAACAAAGGATCAGGAATGCTAAAAATCCAATATCAAATGTTTCCTTCTATTTAAAATGGGTTTGAACATGTTATCAGTACCCCTTGATGCGAAAGGTGTGTCAGGGCCGTTTGACCAACTGATAAATATGCATAAGATATTTATTTATTTATGACTTTTGGATGCATATACGGAACCTTTGAAGAACTATAGGAGTCTGGTCTGGGATCTAAAGTAATTTAGGGGTTTGGTCTGCTGTCTGAAGAAATTTAGGGGTCTGGTCTGAAGTCTGAAGTAATTTAAAGGTCTATTTGGGGGTCTAAAATTAATCAAGGAGTCTGGTCTGGGGTCTGAAATGAATTTAAGGGTCTACAGTGGGGTTTTAAATTTATTTAAGGATCTGGACTGAGGTCTGAGTAATGTATGGGGTCTGGTTGGGAGTTTGAAATTAATTTAGGTGTCTTGTCTGGGGTCTGAAGTAATATTAGGCTCTGGGGTCTGAAGTAATCTAGGGGTCTGGCCTGCGGTCTTAATTACTTTATGGGTCTGGGTTTTTGAAGTAATATAGGGGCCTGAAGTAATATTGGGGTCTGGGGTTTGACGTAATTTAGAGGTCTAGTCAGGGGTCTGAAATTAATTAAATGGCTGGTCTAGGGACATAAATTTATTTAGGTGTCTGGTCTGTGGTCTGAATTTATTTAGTGGTCAGGGGCCTGCATTTATTTAGGAGTCTGGTCTGGGGTTTGAATTTGGGTTGCTATAGAGGATGGGGGTGGGCTGCAGTTGTCACTAGAAGCTGTCATAGCGGTCTGGGACAGATGGAAAAGTAAAGGAAAGTAAACAACTCCAATCAGTGAAGACATCACCTGTGAGTCACTGGGTGTAATTGTTGTTTATTCTACCTGTGTCCCATCAGTACTGTATTCACTTGCATAGTCTGCAGCATGATAATACTCTACAGAACGCATGTGTAAATCAGGTATCTTACCACTATATAATCACTGTATTGCGTTATATTGGTATTGGGATAGTGATATCGTACACTTGGCCCTAACTGAAAAAGCTGACAGTCCGACAGTCTGAATAGGTGTTGCTGTGTTCCACTTTTTCATCTTGTGTTGGCTGTGTGGCTTACATATTTAAGTGTGTAGCAAAAGGGGTGACCAAACAAAGCAAAATTGGCTGCAGTGCTCCTTCCCCTACATTTCACTCCAGTAGTTCCGCATCTAAGCCCCCGGTAGCAGGAGGAGGCCGCATGACGGGGGTAAATAGGAAGGGGAGGAGCCTGAGTGACACAAGGTCGGGACAGACAGCGCTCTAGTTTGAGCGCCAATCTATACGGAAGTCGCGAGAGGAGCTGTTTTGTCCTTTGCTCGCTCCGTCACCCTGCATTCCCGCATTCTCCTGCGCCTCACTCCACCATGGCTGACATCCAGGTGATACTGAAACAGCTACGTTCTATGGCCGACGAGCAAGGTGCAGATTGACTGAGGACCCAGCTCGCCAGTCTGGTCAGCGGCCCGGCTGGGCCTGGTTCACCCAGTACCGCGGGTGGACCGTTACTAGATGGTGAGGTGAGGAGGAGGAGACTACGGGGGGTTAGCAGGACTGCGTTACCCAGGGCGTTCGGCGTCGAGGAGGTTGCAGTTGCCGCCCCGATTTAGCCACACTCCTAGGGTCCGGCACAGGGTTGGGAGCCCCTCCAGGGACCCTGTAGACCGGGGTGCTGCGCCCCCTCCCACAGGCCGAAGGCCCCGGTCTGGCAGGAATTCCGCTTCCTGGTCGGATCCAACAGTAGCAGGTGGTTTGGTCCCCATGAGGCGGTGGACGCCCCCTGGCTCCAGGCCAGTCTCTGGAGGCCGGCCTGGTAATGCACTTGTCGGGTGGCCCGCCTGTTCATGTGAAGGAGGCTCCAGCACCTCCCGTCTGCCATGGTCGGTGGTCATTCAGGGGAACAGCGGTGGGCGGTGTCCCACTGGCTCCACGTTGGATTGACTATGGCCTTCCAGGGCTCTATAGTTGATGGCGGTTTCATCTCAGGCGGAGAGTGACAGGAGTTGCCCTTCCGGTTCGACTTCATCGCAGGTTCTGGAGGAGGATTGTGACCATCGAGGTGGATGGCTGGATGATCCGGTGCTTCCGGCTTGTGGGATCACAGCTCCTGTGCAGTCCGGTGAGTCCTTGTCTTTTTCTTATTCAATCCATGCCATTTTAGGACCCCGGGGTCGGGGGGAGTTTCCCTGGGTGGCAGGGTGGTTGAGTCAGGTGTTAGTGGGGTTGGTTTGGAGGATGGTGCTGCAGTTCGTGATTTATTAGGTAGTGTGCGGGAGTTGCTGTCACGGTGCGAGCGGGTAGGGTTGTCGGGGGAGCCGTCGCCGGTGGCTGCTTGGGGGGCCTATGGGGCCGCCGATATTGGAGGCGGGTGTTTCCTCTGAAGCGGGTGTGTCGGTGTAAAGGATCTGCCAGACACAACTTCTGTGTCGACGCCCATAGGTAATCAGTCTGCACCTGCTTCTATGTCTGTGAGACTGACTCCATATTCCACCACCCAGGATGGCAGGCTTAGGAGTGGGAGAGCCTATCACAGCCTGGCCAGACGGAGCTAGCTCCCGCCCTCTGTCTATTTATACCTGCCTTTCCTGTTCCTCCTTTGCTTGTGATTCTTCTCTGTTGGTTTCCTGGCCCTGCTGCAGCTTCTTGAACTACTGATCCTCTGCTTGTGATTGACCTTGGCTTTTCTGACCACTCTTCTGCTCTGCGTTTTTGTACCTCGCTCATCTCCTGGTTTGACTCTGCTCGTTCACCTCGCTTGTTGCTCACGGTGTTCCCGTGGGCAACTTCCCTATTTCCCTGGCTTCTTTGTACCCTTGTCTGTTTGTCTGTGGTGCACCTATTGAGAGTAGGGACCGTCGCCCAGTTGTACCCCGTCGCCTAGGGCGGGTCGTTGCAAGTAGGCAGGGACTGAGTGGCGGGTAGATTAGGGCTCACTTGTCTGTTTCCCTACCCCGACATTACATAATCACAAGCCCATATACCTAGTCTACCCTGGTCCCTGACACTACTATGGACCCCCTTGAGACCCTGGCTCAGCAAATGCAGGGCCTCTCCCTACAGGTCCAGGCCCTGGCTCAGAGGGACAACCAGCCTGATGATGCCCTGGTAGTGCCCCTCACCTCAACTCTTGAACCCCACCTCAAGTTGCCTGACCGGTTCTCAGGGGACCTGAAGATTTTTTCTCCTTTCGGGAGAGTTGTAGGCTCTATTTTCACTTAAAGCCCCACTCCTCTGGTTCTGAGAGCCAGCGGGTGGGTATAATTATGTCCCGGCTCCAGGACGGGCCCCAAGAATGGGCCTTCTCCTTGGCTCCTGACGCCCCTGAACTTTCCTCCGTTGATCTTTTCTTTTCTGCTCTTGGGCTCATTTATGACGAGACTGACAAGACTGCCTTTGCCGAGAGTCAGCTGGTGACCTTACGTCAGGGTAAGAGACCTGTTGAGGAGTATTGTTCTGACTTTAGGAAGTGGTGTGTAGCTTCTTGGTGGAATGACCCTGCCTTAAGGTGCCAGTTTAGATTGGGTCTGTCGAACGCCCTGAAAGACCTGCTAGTTAGCTATCCCTCTTCTGACTCCCTAGATCAGGTTATGGCTTTAGCGGTACGACCTGACCGACGTCTCAGGGAACGACGACTTGAACGTGTTTGTGTTTTCTACTCTGACTCCCCCATGATGCCTCCCGAGGTTCCGTTGCTTCGTTCTTCCACGGAAGACTCGGAGGTACCTATGCAACTCGGGGCCTCCGTGTCCCCCCAACAACGTAGAGAGTTCCGCAGGAAGAATGGTCTCTGCTTCTACTGTGGGGATGATAAGCATCAAGTGAACAACTGTCCTAGTCATAAGAATAAGCAGCCGGAAGAACTTCCGCGCCTAAGTGACCATCGGGGAGGTCACTTGGGCGCACAGGTATTTCCCGTAAATATGAAACGTAATAAAATCTTGCTTCCCTTTCAGGTCTCTTTTGGTGGTAGGTCTGCTACCGGCAGTGCCTTCGTGGATTCAGGGTCTTCTGCTAATAATATGTCTGTGGAATTTGCTATGTCTCTAACTATGCCATTGATTTATTTGCCTAAAACTGTCCCGGTAGTGGGTATCGACTCCACTCCTCTTGCTAATGGTTATTTTACACAGCATACCCCTGTTTTTGAACTCCTTGTGGGCTCCATGCATTTGGAGCAGTGCTCTGTACTGGTGATGCAGGGATTATCGTCCGATTTGGTTTTAGGCCTTCCCTGGTTGCAGTTGCATAATCCCACTTTTGACTGGAATACTGGGGATCTTACCAAATGGGGTAATAAATGCTTGACGTCATGTTTTCCTGTTAATTCTATTTCTCTCCCTGAGGAGGTGAACACTCTACCTGAGTTTGTTCAGGACTTCGCTGATGTTTTCTCTAAAGAGGCCTCCGAAGTGTTACCACCTCATAGAGAATATGATTGCGTAATTGATTTGGTACCAGGAGCTAAGCTCCCTAAGGGTAGGATATTTAATCTCTCTTGTCCCGAACGTGAAGCCATGAGAGAGTATATCCAGGAATGCCTGGCCAAGGGTTACATTCGCCCCTCTACTTCTCCTGTAGGTGCTGGCTTCTTCTTCGTAGGGAAGAAGGATGGTGGTCTTAGGCCATGCATTGACTACCGAAACTTGAATAAGGTCACTGTAAGGAACCAGTATCCCCTTCCTTTGATTCCTGATCTCTTCAATCAGGTTCAGGGGGCCCAATGGTTCTCTAAGTTTGATCTACGGGGGGCTTATAACCTTATCCGCATCAAAGAGGGGGATGAGTGGAAGACTGCGTTTAACACGCCCGAAGGTCATTTCGAATACCTCGTCATGCCCTTTGGGTTGTGTAATGCTCCTGCGGTCTTCCAGAATTTCATAACTGAGGTTTTAAGAGACTACCTGGGGGTATTTCTTGTAGTGTACCTTGATGACATACTTGTGTTTTCCAAGGACAGGTCCTCCCATATTGAGCATGTCAGGAAGGTGCTCCAGGCCCTTCGGGAAAACAAACTGTTTGCTAAGACTGAAAAATGTGTGTTTGGGGTGCAGGAGATACCGTTTTTGGGTCAAATCCTCACTCCTCATGAATTCCGCATGGACCCCGCCAAGGTCCAGGCTGTGGCGGAATGGGTCCAACCTGCATCCCTGAAGGCGTCACAGTGCTTCCTGGGGTTCGCTAATTATTACAGGAGATTTATTGCTAACTTCTCGGTCATCGCTAAGCCTCTTACGGATCTCACTCGCAAAGGTGCTGATCTCCTCCACTGGCCTCCTGAGGCTGTCCAGGCTTTTGAGGTCCTTAAGAAGTGCTTTATCTCGGCCCCAGTGCTGGTTCAGCCCAACCAAATGGAGCCATTTATCGTGGAGGTTGACGCGTCCAAGGTGGGAGTGGGGGCTGTCTTGTCCCAGGGTACCAGGTCCCTCACCCATCTCCGCCCCTGTGCCTACTTCTCCAGGAAATTTTCGCCCACTGAGAGTAACTATGATATTGGCAACCGCAAACTCTTAGCCATTAAATGGGCATTTGAAGAGTGGCGCCACTTCCTGGAGGGGGCTAGGCACCAGGTTACGGTCCTTACCGACCACAAGAATCTGGCTTTCCTAGAATCTGCCCGGAGGCTAAACCCGAGACAAGCTCGATGGGCATATTTTTTACCAGATTCAACTTTTTGGTCACCTATAGGGCTGGGTCTAAAAATATTAAGGCTGATGCACTGTCACGTAGCTTCATGGCCAGCCCTCCTTCGGAGGAAGATCCTGCTTGTGTTTTGCCTCCAGGTATAATCATTTCCTCTATTGATTCTGATTTAGTCTCTGAAATTGCGGCTGATCAAGGTTCAGCTCCCGGGAACCTTCCTGAGAACAAGCTGTTTGTTCCCCTGCAATTCCGGCTAAGGGTACTTAGGGAAAATCATGACTCTGCACTATCTGGCCATCCAGGCATCCTGGGTACCAAGCACCTCATTGCCAGAAACTATTGGTGGCCTGGGTTGCTCAAAGACGTTAAGGCCTACGTCGCCGCTTGTGAAGTTTGTGCTAGGTCCAAGACTCCCAGGTCCAAACCAGCGGGCTTACTATGTTCTTTGCCCGTTCCCTAGAGACCTTGGACCCATATCTCCATGGATTTCATCACCGATTTGCCTCCATCTCAAGGCAAGTCGGTGGTGTGGGTTGTAGTAGGCCGCTTCAGTAAGATGTGCCACTTTGTGCCCCTCAAGAAACTACCCAATGCTAAGACGTTAGCTACCTTGTTTGTCAAACACATCCTGCGTCTCCATGGGGTCCCTGTCAATATTGTTTCTGACAGAGGGGTACAATTTGTTTCATTGTTTTGGAGAGCCTTCTGTAAAAAGTTGGAGATTGATCTGTCCTTCTCCTCTGCCTTCCATCCTGAAACTAATGGCCAAACTGAGAGGACTAATCAGTCTCTAGAACAATATTTAAGGTGTTTTATCTCTGACTGTCAATATGATTGGGTCTCATTCATTCCCCTCGCCGAATTTTCCCTTAATAACCGGGTCAGTAACTCGTCATCGGTCTCCCCCTTTTTCTGTAATTTTGGGTTTAATCCACGGTTCTCCTCCGTTTCACCTGGTAGTTCAAACAATCCAGAGGTAGAGGTCGTTCATCGGGAACTGTGCACAGTCTGGGCCCAGGTTCCGAAGAACCTAGAGGAGTCCCAGAGCATACAAAAGACTCAGGCAGATAGAAGACGTTCTGCTAACCCCTTGTTTGTGGTCGGGGATCTGGTGTGGCTATCGTCAAAAAATTTGCGCCTTAAAGTCCCGTCCAAGAAGTTTGCTCCCCGGTTTATAGGGCCATACAAGGTCATTGAAGTCCTTAACCCTGTCTCCTTCCGACTGGAGTTGCCCCCGTCTTTTCGAGTACACAACGTGTTTCATGCCTCCCTCCTTAAACACTGCTCCCCGTCCTTGGCTCCCTCGAGGAAACCTCCGGTCCCTGTTCTCACCCCTGAGGGGGTAGAATTCGAGGTGGCCAAGATTGTGGACAGCAGGATGGTCCAAGGCTCCCTCCAGTACCTGGTCCATTGGAGGGGATACGGGCCTGAGGAGAGGACTTGGGTACCCGCCCGGGATGTTCACGCTGGGGTATTGCTCAGGAGGTTCCACCTTCGTTTCCCCAATAAACCAGGTCCACCTAGAAAGGGTCCGGTGGCCCCTCATAAAAGGGGGGGTACTGTAAAGGATCTGCCAGACACAACTTCTGTGTCGACGCCCATAGGTAATCAGTCTGCACCTGCTTCTAGGTCTGGGAGACTGACTCCATCTTCCACCACCCAGGATGGCAGGCTTAGGAGTGGGAGAGCCTATCACAGCCTGGCCAGACGGAGCTAGCTCCCGCTCTCTGTCTATTTATACCTGCCTTTCCTGTTCCTCCTTTGCTTGTGATTCTTCTCTGTTGGTTTCCTGGCCCTGCTGCAGCTTCTTGAACTACTGATCCTCTGCTTGTGATTGACCTTGGCTTTTCTGACCACTCTTCTGCTCTGCGTTTTTGTACCTCGCTCATCTCCTGGTTTGACTCTGCTCGTTCACCTCGCTTGTTGCTCACGGTGTTCCCGTGGGCAACTTCCCCATTTCCCTGGCTTCTTTGTACCCTTGTCTGTTTGTCTGTCGTACACCTATTGAGTGTAGGGACCGTCGCCCAGTTGTACCCCGTCGCCTAGGGCGGGTCGTTGCAAGTAGGCAGGGACTGAGTGGCGGGTAGATTAGGGCTCACTTGTCTGTTTCCCTACCCCGACATTACAGTCGGGTTTTTGGGAATAGGGGGTTACGGTGTTTGTTGACAGATAACGATGCGGAGGTTGATTTCTCGATGGTTGTGTCCAAGAAATTGGGTAAAGAGGTGGGGCTGGGTAGAATGGCGGGCCCCTTTTTGTGCCCCCCTTTCGTGGACTTGGTAGTTTCCCCATTACGTGTTGTCATCAAAAAAGAGCCCAATAAATTCTGTCTCATTGATCACCTGTCACATCCTCAGCTTTTCGTTTGCAGCCGGTGCACCCTGATAGTATTCGGCTGTTGGACTGTTACTGGGAGAGTGCGTATTTTGTGGACAGATGTCTTCCAATGGGCTGCTCCATTTCCTGCGCCTATTTTGAAGCCTTCAGTTCGTTCATGGAAAGGGTGATTTGTAAGGTGGCTGGTGTTGCCTCCATCATCCATTTCCTTTGTATTGGTCTGGCGGGGATCACATGTTTGCGGAAACCTGTTAGCAACGGCGGAGTGGGTGGCTGAGCGTTTTGGTGTACCCCTCGCGCCTGATAAGACGGAGGGTCCGATGTCTGTCTTGGTATTTTAGTGAATTACAATTGATTCGGAAAGCATGGAATGCCAGCTCACCCAGGAGAAATTAGATGATTTGAAGTTGTTGGTGGGCAGGGCGTGCCATTTATGGAAGGTTACGTTGCATGCAATCTCTTCTGGGGAAGCTTGCCGAATTCTGCCTATGGGCCCGGTTTTCTGTAGGCGATTGGAGTGAGGGCTCCCCATCATTTTATGAGATTGTCTCGTGAACATCGCGAGGATCTGAAGGTGTGACTTCCTGGGTCAATATAATGGGAGGTTGATTATCATGTCGCTGGTGGTTGAGAACGTTGATTGGGATTTATTCACGGACACGTCTAGGAGTGTGGGTTTTGGGGCCTATTGCGGGGGCCAGTGGTGTGTGGGTCAGTGGCCTTCTAAGTGGGTGGAGGGTGGCATAGTGCGTAACCTGGCCTTTTTGGAACTGTTCCCCATTGTGGTGTCTGTGTCTATTTGAGGGGACCAATTTAGGAATAAGAAGGTGCGTTTCCATTGTGACAACATGGGGGTGGTGATGGCATTTAATAATGTTTCGGCGTCATCTCCCCCCGTTGTCTGTTTGTTACATCATTTGGTCTTGGTTTGTCTGTCACTTAATGCTTGGGTTACTGCTATTCACGTCCCTGAAGTGGACAACTCAATTGCGGATTCCCTTTCTCGCTTACAGTGGGATCGATTTTGGCAGTTGGTTCCAGAGGCGGATGCGACGGGACTCCAATGCCCTCAGCATTTGTGGGATCTGGTCTCCAGGGAGTGAATCGGCTGATCCGTTCTTCATTAGCTCCAGGGATGTGGATTGCTTATGAGGCAGCGTGGCGTTATTGGGAGGCTTGGTTGACTGCTTTGGATGGAGTTGTCTCGTATGGATATCGAGTGGTGGCTGCGGGTTGGTCGGTTGCGAAGGTTAATCGCATTGTGGCTGCCCTGGCTTTTGGGTTTAAATGGAGGGGACAATGGGACGCCACAAAGGAATTCCTGGTCGACCAGGCACTGAGGGGGTTTAGAAGGGGGCGGGTGGTGCCTAATAGGAGCCGCCCGGTGTAGTTTTCCTTGTTGAAAAAGTTGGGGGTTGCTATGGATGTGGTGTGCACGTCTAAGTATGAGTCTGTCTTGTTCCGGCTGGTGTTTTCTTGGGCTTTTTTCTGGGCACTCCGGGTCGGGGCATTGGTTTCCCCCAGTGGGGTTCGGCCGGTTGGTTTAATGACCGACGACGTGGTGCTCCTGGGTGACAGGGTGGAGTTCTGGATTCGTCGTTCAAAAACTGATTAAAGGGGTAAGGGGCAGCAGGTAGTTTTAATGGCAGTTGGAGGCACGGTTATGTGTCATTTTTGCTTTCTTGGGCCTTATTCTATCGATGATCGGTTCGTGGGTGGGGCCATGTTGCGTCATAGGGATGGCACGTTTTTGTCGCAGTATGTTTGTCTTATGTTGGTCTTGATGGCAAGGCTTTCGCCCCACATTCTTTCCACATAGGGGCCGCCATGGAGGCGGTAGGATGGGGTCTTGGGCCTGATGCAGTGCGTCGTTGAGAGTCCCAACGTTTCCGGTTGTATGTTTGCCCTCATCTTGTGTAATTACAGGGGGCAAGTTTTAGTGTGGTGGGGTGTATTTTCGTTTTTTCTCCTTGTATTTATGCATTGTGGGGTTTTCGGCAGCAGTTTTTGGAATTTACTGACAATTTAGTTTTTTTTCTTTCAGATTCTTCTCCGTGTCTGATCTGGATTTTCGTGTTCTCCTATGTCCATTGGGGTGCTTTGCGTGCCGACGTTCGTTCAGACGGGCAGTAGCTTGGTTTTTCCAGGTCAGCGGCTACTTTGCGCTGGCTTGGATTCCGAGGCATGTCTTGGGGTAGGGTCCTAATGTGATGGTTCTTCATGTTGGGGGGGAATGACCTGGGGGTCAGGCCCTTTCGGAAGTTGATTAGGGACATTAAATATGACTTGCTTCGGTTGTGGTAGATTTTTCCTCGTGTGATTGTGGTGTGGTCAGAGATGGTGCATCGTGGAGATCGGTTAGATCAGTGGTCGGGATTAACAGGGCTCATGTGAAAGTGAATCGGGCTGTCTGCATTTGTGGTGAGGAATGGGGGAGTGTTTGTGAGGCATTATGATTTCAAGGATGGCACAGGTAATTTTTGAGTGGCGAATGGGGTGCATTTGAACGCGGTGGGAATTGATTTGTGGAAATTGAGGATTCAGGAGGGAAATTAACGTGCCATTTTGTTGACGGGGAACTTGCATACTTGAGATGGTCAAGGTATGCTCGTTGTGGCGGATTTGGGGGGTCCTTGGAGTTGGTTAAAATTGGTGGGCGAGGGATTCATACTGGTGATGGTCCCTCCCAGATTATACATTATGGGGGATCTGGCTTGTATGGGCTCCTGCTGGGTGTTGTCCCGGGGAGCAAAATGGAAAAATTTCAGCCATCTGTGGTTTGCACAGTGCCCCTGAGCCTGTGGTAGGATGGCTGGGGATAAAATAGAGATATGGGCAGAGTGGCGCCAGATCCTTCTTATTAGCTCCAAGGACCTTCCCAATTTTTCCGTATAGGGTGTATGGTTTTTTCACATGAATAATCTTTGTATAGTGGTTTGCGTGAAAAGGTAATTAAGGTAGCGTTATTTATTTTGTATTTACTGGTATTTATTATTAAGTTGTTTTTCTGTTGTTTTGTTAATAAAATGGCTGCTGTGGCCAATTCATTCCAGCTCTAAGTATCTGCATCATCATTGGTTTAGAGAAGATAAGGGAAGGGGAGTTGGTGTTGCCACAGTAATTTAATTGTTTAGGGGAAACAGAACCGCACTCTGTTTATCCCCGGTCATGAATCCATGAGAAAAATCTCTGTTCCAACTGTTTAAGATAGACTCCTGGATCTGTTGACAAAACTGCTTCAATTCTTGAAGTTGATTAGCTGAAGTAGACTCCCACTCTTTGGTTCATCTTTTGTTCTTACCAGGCCATCACAAAATTTACAGCACCATTTCAGCACATCTTGCATTGTGTTAACCTCAGGACTATCCTCAGGACTACACCCAGCTATAAATTCCCACAGATTTTTAATTGGTGCAGCAACACAAAAAGTAATGAATGATCAGACTTCTTCTCATGGTTGCCAATTGCTAAAGTAGCTGTGTTAATACCACGTGACTTGAGCACTGAGATGTTTCTGCCATCTAGTGGGAAATTATCAAACCACATGACATCTCAGGCTGGATTTACACAGGACGGAAATGCCTGTTGCATGCGGATTTTGCTGCATATATCACCACGTCTACATTGAAAAAAGTGAAAAGCCACAGTATGATCTTATTTCTGTCTGCAAAATGTTCGGCAGCATGTGGATAAGATTTATGTCTTGAGATTTGTTAAAATCTCATCCACACGGGTGGGACTGTAATCCGCTGCGGATTTTCCGAACGGAAGTTTTGCACATAAAATTTGCAATATCTTTGTCCCGTGTAAATCCAGCCTTAGGTTGTATTCAGATGTTGAGATGTGGTTAACTCCACACAAAAAAAAACACATCTGAAAACTGCATGCATTTTTACCGCAATTTGATGTATTTTTGATAAAAGTTGCAGTTTTTGCTGTGACCGCATAAAAAACATTGATATGCGGTAAAAACACATTCATTTTTTTTGTGTGGTTTTAACTGCAACTTGACCGCAACGTCTGAATACACCCTTATAGCTAGCTACAAGGCAACACATCCACTTCAGTAAACAAGAGAATACTTTCTGAATTTTCCTCATATATATTCATATATATGCACACGACCGTAGAATTCATCCCATACCTCGCAACAGTCCCGGATTCCGGGCGGTGTCCTGCTGTCCCGGACAGACCAGGATTCTGGGAGTATGTCCCGCTCTCAACTGTATCTGCGTCCTCAGGACGCAGATGCAGTTGAACACAATTTTGAAGCAGGGAACCATCAGGTCCATGCTTTAGAATTAGTTCAGAGCGGAGGAGCAGAGGGAGGCCCTCCGCTCGCTGAGGACAGCACTTGACATTGTCAATAATCTGGCCGGGATTCCGATCCTAGAGGAAACCCCTGATGTCACTGTCCTTATATGGACATTGACATCAGGGGCTCCTCCTGGATCGGAATCCCCGGCCAGAGTCGGCAACAGTGACATCAGGGCTTCCCACTAGGAGTGGAATGCCTGGCATATGCTGTCACTGCGGATTCCGCTCCTAGAGGGAGTCCCAATGGCGCTATCTACAGAGGGGGTGTGTCACTATTTACATGGACACTGTGGCACTATATAGGGGCACTATCCACAGGGGACGCTGTGGTCCCATCTACATGGGCACTATCTACATTGACACTGTGTCACCATCTACAAGGGCACTGGCACTAGGGGAAGCTAATGGGGCATAATACTGTATAAGGACAGCTAGGGGGCATTATACTGTATGGGGGCATCTTTGGGGGCATTAAGCTGTATGGGGGCAGCTATGGGGCATTATACTGTATGGGACAGCGATCGGGGCATTATACTGTATGGGGCATCTGTGTGGGCATTATACTGTATGGGGGCATTATACTGTATGGGGCAGCTATAGGGGCATTATGCTGCTTGGGGGCAGCTATGGGGCATTATGCTGTATGGGGTAATTTTCTTGGGCATTATACTGCATGGGGGATATGTATGGGCATTATACTGCATGGGGGATCTGTATGGGCATTATACTGTATGGGGGCATCTGTGTGGGTATTATACTGTATGGTGGCATCTGTGGGGCAGTATAGTGTATGGTGGCATCTATGGGGGCATTATAGTGTATGGTGGCAACTATGGGGGCATTATAATGTGTGGGGGCAGCTATTTGGTATTATACTGTGTGGGAGGCATTATGGAAGCATGATACTGTGTGGGCTGAACTGGTTGTGTATGGGTGGGGATTAGGTGGGATTAGAGGCATGGCTTAAAAGAAAAACATTTGCCACTGCGCACGCCGCATCGGTTTTCCCACTTTGTAATACTTGAAAGTTGTGAGGTATGTTCATCCGTAATTATGGACCAATTCATTTCTATTGCCCACGGACACCTTCCCGTAAAAATTAACCGCTAATTTGAGAATATGTCCTTTTTTTGGCCTGGATAGCGGCACGAACTCCCCCATAGAAGGCTACGGAGGTGCATACATAGCCGTCAGTATTTACGGAAGTGTTGCTATGCAACGGTAGGGGATTTCCAGGGTTGTTTTTTTGGTCCTGAAAACAAGAGCAGCCCTGCAGAGCTGGGGAGACTGAGGAGACTGCAAATATGTCGATGAACAGAAAACAAGTGAATAAGCTCATTCAAGCTATCCAGGACAGCCCAGTGATCTGGGATAAAAGACTGGAGGATTATAAAGAAACTCTACTAAAGGACAAGGCGCAATTGCGAATCATCATAGGGCGTTTTGGGCGGCTACCCGGGGGCCCAATGCCCCCCGGGGGACCCATGGTTGTCCAAATTACAATGTAGTTTTGTTGCTTTTTTGCCGCGAATCGCGGCAAAAACCGCGACGAAACGGCACTGTATATGTCTTGCGAAAGGACCTTTAGACATCAGGTCACATGACCTGATCTCTGAAGTTTTTACTACTGATTAGAGACCTGCTAATCACATGACCGCAGCTCCATGAGCAGCAACAAGACCCCACAAAGAAGACCGAGGCGAGCTGCTATGTGAGTATAAGGGGATGGATTTGTTTGAGGGGTCTGGATTTAAGGGGTCTGTATTTAGGGGGCCTGGTTTGGGGACTGTATTTAGGGGGTCTGGTCTGTATTTAGGAGGTTTGGTGTTTGTATTAGTTTAAGGGGTCTAGGGTCTGTATATTTAGGGGTCTGTGTTAGTTTAAGGGGTCTGTATTTAGGGGGTCTGTATTAGTTTGACGTCTTGGATCTGTATTTAGGGGGCCTGTTCCAGGGCCTGTATTGGTTTATGGGTCTTTATTTAGGGGTCTGGTCTGGGGTCTGTATTACTTAAGGGCGTCAGGTCTGGGGTCTGTATTTAGGGGGTCTGTATTTAGGGGTCTGGGGTCTGTATTAGTTTATGGGGTCTGTATTTAGGGGGCCTGGTCTAGGGTCTGTATTCATTTAGGGGTCTTTATTTAGAGGTCTGTATTAGTTTAGGGGGTCTGGTCTGGGGTCTGTATTAAGGGAGTCAGCTCTGGGGTCATTATTAGTGTAGGGGGTCCTGTCTGAGGTCTGTATTTATGTAGGGTGCTTGTTCTGGGGTCTGTGTTTGTTTAGGGGGGGTCTGCTCTGGGAACTGCAATAATTTAGAAGGTCTGGGTCTGTATGTATTCTATGATCTAGTCTGGGGTCCAAATTTATTAGTCTGAGTAAAAGGGGTTGTCCGGGCACATCGATCGGTCATCAGTATAAAAACCAGTTCGTGCCCGGACAACGCCTTTAACCACTTCCCGACATTTGACGTATCCATACGTCATAGTCGGGTAGGGGAAGTATGGAACGGGCTCACGGAATGAACATGCTCCATACGATGCGGGTGTCGGCTGTATGTTACAGCCGACACTTCAGAGTAATGAGCGGGATTTTAATTGCACACTGAATTCCATAAAAACGAAGCGCAAAAAACAATGGAGGAATCGCTGTTTTTTTTTCATTTTCTACCGCACAAATAATTTTTTTCCTGTTTCCTAGTACATTATATGGCACAATAAATGGTGCTACGAAAAACTAAAAAGAGTTATGGCTTTTGGAAGGTGGGTGTCACGTACTCTCTGCCTGCGGCTCCCTCGGTCTCCTGGACATCGAGAGTAACTCGCTCGGGCGTCGCCCGGCCTGGCAGACTAAGGCAGTCTGCAGCCAATAGGAGCTCAGGACCGTCAGGCCAATCAAAGCCTGCCTGATGTTCCTGATCTCCCACCCTCTCCTTATTTAGTTCAGCCTGGGATAGTAGGCCTTTGTCTGTAATTAGAGTTTCCTTGCCTTATGCTTTCCCTTGTTTCAGACACCCCTGAGCGACTTGCTTTTTGACTTCTTGTGACCTGACCTCGGCTGGACTCCTGACTTTTCTTTGCCTTCTGACTTTTGTTTTTTCCGCACTCTACTGGTTTGACCCCCTGCCTGACTCCGCCTTTTGCACCCGGACTTGTCCGCGGTGCAATTGCCCTGCCTCTCCCTCCGTGTACTTCCCAGGTGACCCTTTGTTATTTTGTACTGTCTCTGTCTTATCTGTTTGTCAGTTTCACTTGTACCAGTATAGGGAACGCCGGCCAGTTGTACGTCATCGTTTAGGTCGGGTCGTACAAGTAGGTAGGGACAGGGATTTGGGAAGAACAGGGACCTCACTGCTTAATGTGTATTTGTTCATGACAGTGGGGAGGAAAAAACAAAAACAAAAATCTGAAAAATGGCTGTGGCGGGAAGAGGTTAATGTATGGTCCTGGGCCTTTGTGTCTAAATTTGTGTGTTTCTATAGAGGCTGGAATTGGCTGCAGAAGGGATGGACAAAGATTTCTCATCAGGAGAAGTCGCCATAACAGTCTGAATCAGATGGAGAAGAAAAGAAAACTACTCCCATCAGAGAAGACTTGTGAGTCACTGGATCTAAAGAGGATCTGTCCCCTCCCCTGACATGTCTGTTGTAGGAAATCCTTGTATTCCACATATCTTTATGTACCCAGGACTAATAGACAAATGTGTGTTACCATTCCCATTGTCAAGAGGAAGTGTCCTTACACAGTGTGATACAGTCAGCGATGGTTGGAGACTGTCAGTATGTAGGGATTCAGCCCTTTTACAAGGGGAATCGTAACACCCATTTGTCAATGCTCTCACAGAAAGGTGGTATTCACTATAGACTCGGTAGAGCGGCGGTGGGGAAGGGTGGCCCAAGTTTGTGGAACAGCTCAGGGCCTATGTTCTACTTAATCCCCCACTGACAAGGTGTGGTTGGAGGTAGTTCAAGAGCTAAATGAAGAGTGGGAAAGTGCGTCCGAAAAGCAGCGGGCCAAGTTATGTAAGTAGACACCCTGCCTCAAACTTTTTAAGTTAAATCCCCACCCTCTTTAGTTTTTTTATTTTATTTTTACACAGGCAGACATGCGAAATCACGTTGGAATACGTGCAAAGATCAATACAGGAAGGAATTGAATATGATGGGGAAGAGCGGAGATGGTAGTAGGCAAAAAAAACAAACTACCTATACACCGAGCATCTTAGGTTCCTAAGCGATGTGATGGACATTGGGCCGTAAATGTATAATTACTTTTTTATTTTTTTATTCAATTTGTTTTTAATTATGGAAGCATGGGCCTATGCTATATTGCACAGCTACACACGATATGAAGGACTCTGATGAGACCCAGCATGTGTTGGGGTGTTTAGTTATCGTGTGGACCACTCTACCTGCAACTTTCATGGGTAAGACTCGTTACATTGGTCCCCCTGGTATTACCAGGCGGACACAGTCTTTTCACTCTGGGCCATTTCATGCTGAATTTTTTCCATGACTTGTGTCCGGAACGGTATAGAGCGCATGTTTATATATACTGCTTTAAACAGGAACGAATACGTGTCTTATACTCTTATGTTATATATGGTGACATGTGACTTAATTAACAATAGATTCAATTAGCACTTGCTTAGGTTAGACTGTATGTACCTAGTGTCCTTGATCATCAGCTATTATATTTTATATTTTTTGCTCTGTCTAGCCATGATACTATACCTGTGGTTGTATTAGGGTTTTGTGAATGATCCACACACAGATTCCTTTTTTTTTTTTTTTTAAAAAAAAACCTCGTTCTGTTTTTATATATTCTGTGTTTATAATATTGGATGCAATAAAATTTATATATTTTTCTATGATTTGTGGCGTAATGACTCCTTGTTCTCAAGTGTTTGGTATGTTGAGTCTCCAGTTGCCGGACCCTCCCAGCCTGGTGAACAGACTCTGGCACAGGAAACAGAACTTTCTGCAGGCCAGCCAATCGACCCTACTCCACACAGATCCAGAGGCCACAAGCTGGGTCGCAGCCAGAAGGACATTTGTGACCAAATTGATGCCCAGTTGCTGGCACATCTGTCACGAAGGAATGAGGAGACAGTGGGGGACTCTTTCTGTCAAGTTGTGTCAATGCACTTAATGCAGGTGCCCTGTGAACAGCTTTTCCATTGTGAGTCGGTCATAATTCGGGTCCTGCAGGTCTTCACCTCCAGTCCTGCGCCAATGGAACTCTATAATGCCATAGGGGTTCATCGGAGCAGGCTGGGTGGGCAAAACAACCCTTCAAACTGCACCACCACCGAGGCCACCGCAGTACAGGGGTTATTACCATATTTCTCATCCCCTGTACTCTCAGGATAATAGGCCCAATTAAAAATATATTTAAAAAAATGTCAAATAAAGAATTTTTTCTTAATAAAAAAAAGAGAACAAAAAACTTCTAAATTAGTGGAAAAAAATTTGTAAATTACATTTGGAAAAAAACAATGTAAAAAAAAAAAGGGATTGTGCAGAAATACCTAAGCTCGCAACCGCCATCTAGGGTCCACATTCTCTTGGGACTCCATAACTAATAACTGAAACCAGGAACAACTAACTAGCTAAACAAAACAAAGTCCAGAACCAACACAGGAATGACAACTGTCCATATCAAACTATCTACCGCCGTGGACTGCATCCATCTGCCAAGGAACTGCCCAGCAGATGACACCAAGTAGTCTGCATAGAATTGCAGAATCAACTGTCCAGCTGCTCCAGGTCTTCCATGCAGGGTCTTGTCCACAGGAATGGTAGAAGTTGGAGGAAACTGCTTCAGGTCAATGTCAAGTGCAGACTCATGAATCCTGCAGAAATTGTGGAGAATGACACTGGCGTGGATAACCAGCATCACATTCTGTGGCTCCATTTGAAGAGGGCTCTGGAATACCCGCCATTTGCTGCTCAGAATCCCGAAGACACACTCCACATACTGTCTCGCCTGGGTGATCCGGTAATTAAAAATATTCCTCCTTTCATCCAAGTTACGCCGGGGCAATGAAGCAACACATGGGAGGGAAAATCCAAATCCTTTATCTGCCACGATGACTAATGGGGCTGGAGGTCCAGTCAATCCAGGCAGTTGTCTTGGTTCTGGAAGGGCGTGCTGGTTGGACTGAAGCCATTCACCCATTCTGGAAGCCCTGAAGATGCCAGCATCCGAGGAGCTTCCATAGGCCCCTATATCAACAATAACAAACTGTTAGTCGCTGTCAGCCAAGGCCAACACTACCACCGAGAAAAACTGTTTGTAATTAAAATATAGGGATCCTGAGTGAGGAGGCTTCTTCACACGAATGTGTTTCCCATCCAGCATGCCGACACTGTTGGGAAACTGTGCAGATCGGTAGTAGCCCTCAGCAATCCGTAGCCAGTCTTCTGCCTTGGGCTCTGGCATCACCGCCGCTCTGACGCTGCCAGATGACTTCGTAGGTCAGATGGATGATCTGAGAAATGGTGGAACAACCCAGCAAAAACTGCAGTGATGCAAATGGCACAGGGTGACAGGACAGCAGTAGACACAGGGGACAGGTATGGTTATACTACATGTAGCTGGGTGACATGGTGGCAAGGGGCATAGGGGACAACTACAGTTATACTAGCTGTAGCAGGGTGACATGGGGGCAAGGGTCACGGGACAACTACAGTTATACTGTAATAGAGTGACATGGTGGGAATGGGCAAGGGGGCAACTACGGTTATACTAGCTGTAGCAGGATGACGTGGCGGGAATGGACACAGGGAACAAATATGGTTATAGTGTAGTAGGGTGAAATGGCGGGAATTGGCAAAGGGGACAACTACAATTATACTAGCTGTAGCAGAGTGACATGGTGTCAAGGGACACAGGAGACAACTACGGTTATACTAGCTGTAGCAGGGTGACATGGCGGCAAGGGGCACAGGGGACAACTACGGTTATACTGTAGCAGGGGGACATGGCGGGAATGGGCACAGGGGACAACTACGGTTGTACTAACGGTAGCAGCATGGCCGGCATCAGCACCTGGCACACCCGGGCAAGTGCCAGGTGCCCACTACTCTTCAGGGGCCCATTCGGCTGCCAGTTGCTGACGCTGCCATCATGGATCCTCCAGGAGTGGAATCCCCGGCCACAGTGTTGCCGACAGGATTCTGCTTTTAGAGGGAGCCCTGTCTAGGAGGCGGCGTAACTACAGCTGTAGCAGCCATAGTGGCTGCTGCGAGGCCTGCGGCACAAGGTGGCCCGTGCTGCCCACCGTCACGGGCCCTCTATGCCCAGTGGCCCCGCTAGCAGCTGCCATGGCTGCTACAGCGGTAACAATGCCACATTCAATAATATCTGCATATTTAGGACGCAGATACTATTGAACGCTATGTCAGAGCAGGGAGGTAGCTCCCCACTCTGCTATTTACCAGACTACAGACTCCCAGGCAGAGTGCTAATAGCGCACTGCCTGGGACTGTGGCTCCGGGGTTGCCCCTGACATCACTGTCCATATATGGACAGTGATGCCAGGAGGAGGGAAGGAGTCCCAGGCAGATTGTTAGTAGCGCTCTGCCCGGGACTTTGGCTCTGGTATTGCCCCTATCCATATATGGACAGTTAAACACAGGAAAAGAAGCAGCACTCCAAAGTTGATTTCAAGAATCCAGGTTTTAATCTCCCATCTGTGTAAAGAGTATGATGCCTCATAGCATCATACTCTTTGCAAAGATGGGAGAATAAACCTGGATTCTTGAAATCAACTTTGGAGTGCTGCCTCTTTTCCTGTCTTTACCTGTACTGTGGGCATCCACAAGTCTGATTCCTTGAGGCTGGCACCCGCAGTGCCCTGGAGGCCTAGTTCTGCGGTCCTGCCCACATCGCTACTATTTTTGCAAATATGCACACTGATGTCAGGGGCTTCCCCAGAGATTGAGTACTGGAGCAGTGCCTTTACTAGCTCTCTGCCCGGGACTTCAGCTCTGCTCCGGACATCACTATCCATATATGGACAGTGACGTCAGGGGCTCCTCCTGAAGCGGAATCCCCGGCCAGAGCATCAGCAATGCCCTGGTTGGGGATTCCACTCCTAGAGGGAGCCCCAAAGGCACTGCCTACAGGGAGGGGGGCTGTGTTTCACTCCCAGGGTGGAGGGCTGTGTGGCACTACCTGGGAGGGGGGCTATGTGGCACTATCTATAGTGGGCACAAAATTTATGGGGGTACAAACTGGGGGCCTAACTTCTTTATGGGGGCATAAACAGGGCCTAACTTCTATATGGGGGCACAAAATGAAGTTTTCTACCATTTTGCTGCCGCCGTGAGTTCCCCACAAAGGGGCCCACTTAGTCTGTGTCACCCAAGGGCCCACATAAACCTGGAGCTGGCCCTGGGGAGCAGGGTGACATGGCAGCAAGAGGCATAGGGGTCATTATATGTCCTTACCTGAGGGTGATGATGAGCTGTTCCTCCGGAGAGATGAACCGTGGGAAGTTGGTGTTCTGGAAGGTGATCCCGTGATGGAGGTCCAACAGCAGTTGGTCAGAGCTGGAGATGGAAATGCAGCAGAAGTTGTGAAACTTCTCTGGGTGCTGCCACAGGTCAGCATAAAGAGTGTGGAAATACCCTTTCCTGGGCCGTTGGGAGACAATGGGATGAACCCAGTATCTCCTCCTCTTCCTCAACGATTCTTCATCCAGCATAGCTCACCGATAGACGAGCCAGTCCAGAAGGGCATGATCTAAACATGTGTAGGGCATCCTTGCAATGAAAGAAACGCCAGAAATCAAAGCTATATCAGCCGAGAAATCCAATAGAGCTCTCACAAAGCACAAATGCCAGAGAAAATGGCACCAGAGTGATCATGTGACGTTTTTAAGAGGTTGGGACATGTTTGTGACATTATTTGCAGCCTCTTTCTTTTTTTTGTTGATCTGTATATATGAATGCATTACAGATGCACTTTGGACCGTATTTGCGGACACAGTACCGTATAAGCGGATGAGTTGCGGGTGAATTACTGATGACTAAAGATGACTACGGTTCCGAATTTACAGACAGTAAAAACCATTACAGTTGTGTGCATGAGGCCTTAGGCCTAGTTCACACAGAGCATTTTGCAGGCAGAAAAAATCTGGGCAGATTTTGACCTGCCTGCATTTTTTTGCAGCGGTTTCGTGGAATATTTCACCCATGGCCATTGGGGACTTCAGGAAAAAAAGCTCTGTGAAAAACGCTTTTTCTGCCTCCCATTGATTTTAATGGGTGGTCAGAGGAGGAAACGCAACAAGAAAGTACATGCTAGTTTTTTTTCCCCGCAAGCGGTTAAAAGATGCTCGGGGGAGGAAACCGCCTCCGCCTCCCATTAAAATCAATGGGAGGGGATTTCGGCCGTTCTTTGTCACTGATTTCAGCGCAGACTCCATATAACATGTCTTAGGCTGGGTTCACACGTGGCGGAATTTCACTTAAATTCCACTGCGGACACTCCGCAGCGTTAATCCGCAGCGGAGCCGTTTCTCCATTGACTTCCACTTTAATTTAGCAGTGTTCGTTTAGACGATGCGTAAAATTCCGCTGCGGAGCATAGGCTGCGGAGCGGAATTTGGTGTCCGCAGCATGCTCTGTCTGTTGCGGAGCAGTGGCGGACTGGTTACGGACTCATGGCGGAATTTCTCCATTGACTTCAATGGAGATTCTAATTTCCGCAATGAAGTCCGCAGCTGTCATGCACATGTTATGTGTGCTGCGGATGCGTTTTGCTTTTTTAACTTGACATTTCTTCATTCTGGCTGGACCTATGTATTTCTAGGTCTACAGCCAGACTGAGGAAGTCAATGGGGCTCCCGTAATGACGGGAGCGTTGCTAGGAGACGTCAGTAAATAGTCACTGTCCAGGGTGCTGAAAGAGTTAAGCGATCGGCAGTAACTGTTTCTGCACCCTGGACAGTGACTACCGATCCCAATATACAGCAACCTGTAAAAAAATAGAAGTTCATACTTACCGAGAACTCCCTGCTTCTGTCTCCAGTCCGGCCTCCCAGGATGACGTTTCAGTCTAAGTGACGGCTGCAGCCAATCACAGGCCAATAACAGGCTGCAGCGGTCACATGGACTGCCGCGTCATCCAGGGAGGTCGGACTGGATGCCGAAGGAGGGACGCGTCACCAAGACAACGGCCGGTAAGTATGAATTTCTTTGACTTTCACAAGGGAAAGTGCTGTCCCTTCTCTCTATCCTGCACTGATAGGGAGAAGGGAAGTACTTTTACCGCAGTCCGCAGCAGCTAGTCTGTTAGGTAAGACTAAACGTGGACACCACAACACTACTCAGTTCTTTTCAAATAAACGGTTTACTGAAAATCACAATTTCAAACAGGCCAAATAACGACAATACAGTATTCAAATCAAGTCTCTCAGTAGCTGAGGCACTCGCCCTCGTGGGAGTCCTACCAGCTCATGGGTGGCTGCGCCTGGCGCTCACTGACCCGGCCCGGCGGGTCTCAAGAAGGAAATGGGCCGTCTCCGCGGATCACTGTGGTGCTACCACTCACACTGCGGAATCCCCAAAGGTGGAAGCTATGCCCCTCGCCCTTTGGCTACGGCGTGAGTCCGGCGGATATATTACCGCGTGCGCCTCCGCGGGTCAGAGTGAGAGCTACTCACTACCACGCGGCATACCACCCTTACCTCTGCTTTCTGCTCCTCTGTTGAAGAAGACGACATCTTTTCCCTTGTGTCTCCTGACACTGCTGAGCTGTAGTGAATGTCCAGCTAGTCCTCCTCCAGGAACATTGAGCCAAGGATCCTTCTCCTACAAATGGCGGCAGCCTGGTCACTGTGCCCCCTCTCTGTCACACAAGTCCTCTTTCTTTCTTCCCCCTCAGTCACCTCGCTCTCCCTCACTTCCACTTCCTGTCACCCAGCTCTGTCTCCTCAGTCACTCGTCCTGCAGTGACACCTTGTGGCTGCTAATAATATGACAGGCATACACAGGATAATACAGAAGAAAAATACCACTAAACATGGAAGATGCACAGGGAAGACAGTTCACTTTAGAAGGGCCGTATCACCCCCTTACAAGTCCGCATCAATTTACTGCACATTTTGTGCAGATCCGCAGCAGAATCTGCAACGCAGATTCTGTGCGGCATTGATGCGGACAGTTGCGGAGGAAATCCGCCACGTGTGGCCATGCCCTAACAATAAAATTCTGCTATATATGTAGATCTGTAATTATTTCTAGACTTCTCCTTATATATGTAGGTCACTGTCCAGATCAGTTATAATGTTTATAAATGTGAGCTTTCATAATCTGATGCCTTCCAGGCAGCGAAACCGGGGTATAAAAAGATGTATTCAATATTCTCATGAGTATTAATTAGAGAAAAATAGAGTGCAAATGTTTTACTGCTGCATAAAAAAAATAGTGGTCAGATGTCAGTTTCTATTAAATCTAAGGTGGAGCTGATTTGGATAAATTACTTTTCAACATATCATCATTTTTTTTGCACAATGTTTTCTTGCCCAAACATTTAAATGCCTGGCCATATGTCTATTTATTTGCTTTTCTGCATTTATATGTATATTTCAAAGTTGCCTTACTTTACCCATCACTGTAAAATAAAGTCAGTTCCTGCATATTTTTGGCTCTGACTACAAACTGATATATACCTTTTAATTAATACAGCTGCATCGTATAAAAAATATATCACAATGTGCGTATACAATGTCTCCCACTTACCATAGTTATTAACATACATCCCAATTTTCAATAATCGTAAAGAGGGACAACAAATACGGCACGCACAGAGCACTTCACATTTTTTTAATGTTAAGCTACGCCTCTAAGCCCAGCCAATACATGTCCATACACACCCAGTTCCCTCGTTGCCCCCACACATAAATAGTGCTCATTTGTGCACCACACACTTTCATTGTACCCTCTACAATGTACCCTCTATAGTGTCCCCACACAGTGATGATAGCTACTTGGTGTCCCCTCACAGTAATCATGCCCCCTTAGTGCCCTGCACACAGTATCATGCCCTCACGTGCCACTACTCAGTATCATGCCCCAGTAGTGCCCCCACACAGTATAATGCCCTAGTAGTGCCCTACACAGTATCATTCACCTATAGTGGCCCACACAGTATACGGCCAGATTTACACGAGCGTGTGCGTTTTGCGTGCGCAAAAAACGCAGCGTTTTGCGCGCGCAAAAGGTACTTAACAGCTCTGTGTGTCAGCCGCGTATGAGGCGTGGCTGCGTGATTTTCTCGCAGCCGCCATCATTATGACACTCCGTTTGTATGTTTGTAAACCGAAAAGCACGTGGTGCTTTTCTGTTTTCATTCATACTTTTTACTGCTGTTGCGCGAATCACGCACGTCACACGGAACTGCTTCCGTGTGCTGCGCGTGATCTTCACGCACCCATTGAGTTCAATGAGTGCGTGATGCGCGAACAACGCACAAATATCGGACATGTCGTGAGTTTTACGCAGCGGACACACGCTGCCTGAAACTCACGGACAGTCTGCACGGCCCCATAGACTAACATAGGTTAGTGCGAGGCACGTGAAAATCATGCGCGTTGCACGGACTTATTAAACTTTCGTATAAATAAGCCCTAATGCTCCAGTAGTGTCCCCCACACAGTATCACAGACCACATAGTGCCTGCACACAATATCATTCCCCCACACAGTATCATGCCTCTATAGTGCTTGCACGCAATCTCATGTCCCCAAAGTGCCTCCACACAGTATCCTGCCTTTATAGTGCCCCACACAGTTTTATGCCCCCATAGTGCCACAGCACAGTATCATGCCCCGATAGTGCTCCTCCACACAGTATCATGCCCCCATATTGCTCCACACACATAGTCTCATGCCTCCATAGTACTCCCACACAGTATTATGCTCTCACAGTGACCCAACATAGTATAGTGCCCCCATATTGCCCCACCACACAGTATAATGCCACCATAGTGCCTTCCCACACAGTTTAATGCCCCCACAGTGCCTCCTAAAAATAAATATAATAATTACTCACCTAGCCTTGTTTCCACAACAAATAGAGATCACTCAGCAGGTCTCCTCTGGTTTGTGCTGTGTGTGGCTCAGTGCCGGCAGGCGCTATGATGTCATTACATTACGCCTGCCTGTGCCAAGCCGATACCAGCAGGCATTACAAAAATGAATGGTGTGCAGGGAACTGACAGCTCCCTGCCCTGCTCCATTATTGTATTCAACTGTATATGCGTCCTGAGGATGCAGATACAGTTGAAACCAGGACATGCCCAGGCCTGGGACACTGGTCAGGGTTGGTCCGGAGGCATGGTTATTAATGGTACCTACAGTGGCGTAATTACTGCTGTAGCAGCCGTAGAGGCTGCTACGGGCCCCGCAGCTTGAGGGGGCCCATGTCGCTAGCCGACCCCCCCCCCCCCATATGCTCGGTGGGGCCGCTAGCAGCTGTTATGGCTTCTACAGTGGTAGCGAAGCTACTACAGTGCCCGCGCCGCCGAGCCTCTAACATGTATGGGCCGGGCGACACGGGCCCTCTCATGCCCGGGTGCGTCACTAGCACCAGAGGGGGCCCCAGTGCTAGCGACAGTCACCCCCGCTTGCATTACTTGTACCTGCATCTATAGCACGCAGGTGCAAACACATGAATTAACGCTGGATAGCCGGACACGTTCTGTGCCCGACCATTCAGCACCTTACATTGCCGCTGATTGGTGGGGAAAAATGACTTGCCCCGCCATTTAGCGCCTTTCAGCCGTGCTTGAAAGTCGCTGATTGACGGGGCAAGTCATTCTGCCCTGCCAATCAGCACCTTTGAACGACGCTCCGCCTGCATCGTTCAGCTCCAGCAGACCTGCTCAGAAAAAAGCAGATCTGCATTGCCGCTGGATGGCGCAGGAACGGGATCAGGGTGAGTATGTAATTTATTTTTTTTCTACTAAAACTGTGAGTGGCGTTATCTACAGGAGGGGTCGTCTATATGTGGGGATGTGGGCCACTATATACAGGGGGGTCTATATGTGGGGGATTATCTACACGGGGGTCTATATGGAGCGATGTGGGCCACTATCTACAGGGGGGTCTATATGTGGGGCATTATCCACAGGGGTGTCTATGTGGGGATGTGGGCCACTATATTCAGGGGGGTCTATATGTGGGGCATTATCCACAGGGGTGTCTATGTGGGCCACTATATACAGGGGGGTCTATATGTGGGGATGTGGGTGACTATCTACAGGGGGTCTATATGTGGGGCATTATCCACAGGGGGGTCTATGTGGGGATGTGGGCCACTATATTCAGGGGGGTCTATATGTGGGGCATTATCTACAGGGGGGTCTATATGTGGCGATGTGGGCCACTATATACAGGGGGGTCTATATGGGAATGTGGGCCACTATCTTCAGGGGATCTATAGGTGGGCCACTATATACAGGAGGGGTCTATATGTGGGGATGTGGGGCACTATCTACAGGAGGGTCTATATGTGTGGATGTGGGCCACTATATACAGGGGGGTCTATATGTGGGGATGTGGGACACTATATACAGGGGGAGCTATATGTGGGACACTATATACAGGGGTGGGCTATATGTAGAGCACTATCTATAGGGGAGCTATTTGTAGGGCACTATCTACAGGGGTGGGCTATATGTGGGACACTATATACAGGGGGAACTATATGTGAATATACACTATATGTGTATATACAGACACAGTGTATGGTACGATTATAATCAGGGACACAGTGTATGGCACTATTATAGCTAGTGTTGCAGTGTCTGGCACTTTATTATATTTAGAGGTGTTGAGAATTTTAACTTCCTTTATATGTGCAGAAATGTTTTAAAAGTGAGAAGCTGAAGACATCTGAGCGGAAAACTGCAGAAATGGGTCATGGCCGGGAGAAATCCATCATAGAGGTCTGGACTGGAGGGAGAAGAAAGGAACTAGAATCTGAGACGTCACCGGTGAGTCACTTAATGTTTAATCTGCCTCTAATCAGTACTGTAGTCACTGTATGATCTGGAGCGGTATGATTTTTTTTGTGAAACAGCATCTCCCAGCATATCCTTATCATTATTCGGGCCATACTGGGAGCTGTAGTTTTACGCCGTACACACTTATACGGCAGGGGTTGCACTAAATTGAGCTGTATTTGTTCTGGTGTTATATATATGTACTCAGCTTGGTTCTGGGGCTGTATTTATGTACTGATCTTGGTTCTGATGCTGTATTTAAGTACTGAGTGTAACGTCCGTGGTCGCTGACCACAAACTCCTTCCATCCAGTCGACGCCATTCTCTCCAGAGATGTCTGCACATACGGCCGTCCTGTTCCATAGTGACCACCAGGGTGCGCCCGCGAGCTCAGTCTAGAATTAAGAAGCCAAAGCGCACGCAGGTGGGAGATTGAGCTGATTGCTTCCAGAGCACCCTGGGCTATAAGAAGGGCCTTTTCTCCCAGGCCTGAGCATTGTTTGTCGTATCCTAGTTTTCCTATGCAAATGGTCTCCTAGTGTTTTCCAGTTCCCAGTGTTCCCCGTACCTGTATCCCATGCTATCCTGGTCAAGTGCCGTGCTGTGCTGTAGTTGTCCTGTGCTGTATTCCACGCCTGTCCTGCTACTCCACGCCTGACGCCTACCTGCTGCCTAGTCCCAGCCGAGCCTGTCTTGCTACTGTCCGAGCTGCCACAGGTACCCTATACGAACTATAGACTGTGACCTGTACCCTGTTGGCCAGCTGCCATACCGTCAAGGCGGTACGGCCCAGTGGGTCCCCGAACCAAACGTGACACTGAGCTTTGTTCTGGTGCTGTATATATGTACTGAGCTTAGTTCTTTGGCTGTATATATGTACTGAGCTTGGTTCTGGGGATGTATATATGTACTGAGCTTTGTTCTGGTGCTGTATTTATGAACCGATCTTTGTTCTGGGGATGTATATAAGTACTGAGGTTGGTTCTGGTGCTGTATATATGTACTGAGGTTGGTTCTAGTGCCGTATTTATGGACTGAGCTTTGAAATTGCAGGGCAGATGGAATTGTTCTCTATTCATTGTATATTTCATGGGAACCTGTCTGGTAGCTTTAACCCCGCCACCATGCGGTAATACATGACCTGACAATATTTCCAAATGTATGTTTTTTTTCAGATGCAGCAAAATCTTTAACATCCACTTTTAAAACACTATATGCTAATTACTCATTAAAGGGTCATGGGGCAGTGCCACTGTCCTGAAGAGTCACATATTCCTCCTGCCTCCAAACCCACCTTTCCATGTTTGATTGACATCCCCCTGGCTGATACAACTTTCTCAGATGCGCCATTACCTTGTGGCACTATAAACAAGGGGGGCTGTGTGGCACTATACACAAGGGGGGGCTGTGTGGCACTATACACAAGGGGCAGCTGTGTGGCACTGTACACATGGGGGAGCTGTGTGGCACTATATACAAGGGTCTGTGTAACACTACTAAGGGTAGGGCTGTGTGGCACTATCTACTAGGAAGGCTGTATGGCACTATTTACAAGGGGGAGGGCTGTGGCTCTACCTACAGGGGGCTGTGTGTGGCACAATCTACAGGGGGCTGTGTGTGGCACTATTTACTAAGGGGGCTGTGCGGCACTATGCTACGCGGGGCTGTGTGGCACTATAAACAAGGGAGGGGGGTTGTGTGGCACTATATACAGTGGGAGCTGTATAGCGCTATATACAGGGGGGCTTTATGGCGATATCTACAGGGGGCTGTGGCACTATTTACAAGGGAGAGGTGGGGGTCGCTATCTACAAGTGGGGTGTGACACTGTCTATAGGCGGGGCTATATAGCATTGTCTACAGGGTGGCTGAATGGCACATTCTACAGGGGGCACTATCTTTAAGGGGGGGCTGCTTGTGGCACCTGGGGGGCCCCAGTCAAGAGTTTGCTGTGGGGCCCAGTCTTTCCTTGTTACGCCCTGGGTACCTACCTATAAATGGAGAATCATATGTTGCAGTACTTACAATAAGTTATATCCTTGCAATGTGGAGTCCTCCTGCTTTATGAGCTACAGCTCTACAGACACATGTGTTGTACTCTCCGGCAACTGACAGTGTGGGTGGAACCACATGAGCTACATTTTTATGCCACAGATTCGGCAGCAGCAAATCCACTGCAAAATCTGCTTTCCCTACATGCAGATTTTGTTGTGGTTTTGGATGCGGATTTGCCACCGACTGTGGCAAATTTCCTTTTTTAAATTTTGTGGCGCATTCGCTGCGCACAAATCCATGGCGTAAAAACACGCCGTGTGTAAATCCACCCTTAAGGTCCAGCAGCAGAAGGAGCATCCACAGCCAGTATAAGAATGCTTAGGTGACAGTGCACAGGGCTCAATACAATATGGCGAATGCGCCTTTCCCGCCTAACAACCTCACAGGGCCGACGGAGTTATCCTCCTCACAAGACTCTGCTGTAGGAGATACTCCATGCCATATCGACTACAGAAAGTTGTCAATACAAGTAGCTCAATTGATCTCTCCGGATTTACCTTATCCTTATCCAAGACGATCACCACTTCGCTAAACCAACTTCATGCTTCGGTGGCTGACCATGGTGAATGGCTGGAAACCTTATATATGGCATTGCAGCATGCCGGCTTTGAATTGATCAATCTCCGCCAACTTGTTCAGGATACGCAACAAGAAAATAAAAAATTGTGGGATTGAGTCGAAGATCTTGAAAACAGATCTCGACATAACAACTTGCGTATATTCGGATTACCAGAATCCGTGCTGTCAAAAGACCTGCGACAGATTTGCAAAGTCGATTTACCTGAGGTCTTGGGGATTCAACATCTTTGCAGAGTTGAACGGGCACATAGGATTGGCCCAGATTTGCGTGCATCGGTACTAGATAAGCAGAATAGTGCTGTTTCGTCCAGAGATCGCCCGATACAAGTCATAGTCAAATACTTGGATTACTCTAACAAGATGTCTATATTGAAAGCCTTTAAGAGCAGAAGAGATGGCTTAGATTACAAAGGCCGCCATATATTGCTCTTTGGTGATTTCTCTGCAGAATTTACAAAAAAGAGACGAGCCTTTTCGCAGATTTGTTCGGAACTTTATAAGAAGCATATGAAGTTTGCTCTGCTATATCCAGCGATTCTCAAGATTTTTCATAAGGACGGTTCTTTCACATCCTTTCTGTCTCCGGAGGATGCTTCTGTTGCCTTGGCACAGATGGCCTCTCTAAACTCACCTGAACGTATTGACCTGTTAACCTGTTCCCTTACCATGTCCTATCCGCTATTGGACATATTCCTAATTCGAAACAAACAACTGTTAGTTACAAAGTTCTGCCCCTTTGAGAATATATCTGATGTTGCATTGTCGCTGTTTATAATCTGCTTCAGTATACGCGATTTATTATATGTCATAGGCTTCCCTATCTCTATGGACTCGAGCAGTTGGGGGGGTGAACTCTGTTCTGTATTCTTTTACTCTGTTACACTGGTAATAGTTATGTGCACTTATGTGTCAGAAGCACATGAAGTCCTCTCACACCTTCACATGGGTTTAATGTTGGAGGGAGATAATTCATGTGAGGTGATAACTAGTTCCTTAGTTTTTAGACTTATGGTTTTAGTGGGGTTCTTTGTTGTGGGAGGGAAAAGGTCCAGAGTCATGCAGGATTGTATTTTTTTTACTTTAACCTATAATGAGAGTAGTGTCCTGTAACGTTAAAGGTCTCAAGTTGCCACATAATCGTATGATGATCTTGCGCCACTTAAAACGCTTACGTAGCACTACTGCAAAAAACTCATCTGACCGAAGTGGATTATTTCAGGATGCGTAAACTATGGGTAAGCCAGGTATATGGTTCCTCTACAATTGACTCTAAAGCTGGTGTTCTCATATTTCGGCATAAAAATCTTTCTTACACAGTATATAATGTCTCCACTGACTCTGAGGGACGATGGTTAAATTTACTGCTCACTCGGGGGGGCGTGGCTTGGACATGGCGCTGACCAGATGTGCTGCTTGAGAGCTCCGTTCCGGCACTTCCCTAACCCGATCATTAGCACCGTTAGAAGCTGAAGTTCACTTACCTGATGGTGAGGAAATCCAAGGCAACCTCTGGGACACCATATCAGACGAGGCAGATGTCGTCGGCCGGCTCAATTCAGCGTTTCATTACGGACGCTGCTGCTGGAGCTCCTTCCAAGATGGCGCCGCCGGAGGGGAGACGAGATGGCGTAGGGACTCCGCTTGCTGAGGGGCGTACATCTGTGGCCACCGCTGCTGCTTCAGGTACCGGCTGTACCCTTTCCTCTCCCTGTGGTCCTGTGGGACAGTTTCCACCCTCTCTTGGGACTGTCATGGCGTCTCCCGCTATGGAGCGCTCGCCACGTGGTGCTTGTCATGGCGGCCGGGTCTCCCCTTCTTTCTCCTCTTCTATGCCGGGGCCTTCGTCATTGCCTCCCATCTCTTCCTGGGATACAGAAGGTCACTTGTCTCACAGTCTAACCGCCCCAGGGGATGATTTACAGGGATTGTGGCTACAGTGGTCTGCTTTGCCTACTAAACAGGACATGGAGCGTTATATTAACCGCTTGGAGACCACTTATAAATCTGAGATTCAATCTCTCTCTACTAATCTCTCTCACTTGTCTGATCAAGTACAGCGTATGGAAGGAGATATCTCATCTCTCTCAGTGCAACAGGTTTCACATGCAGATCGTTTGGATCAACACTCCCACCAGATTCACATGCTTTTTAATTTATCTGAGGACCATGAAAACCGGAACCGTCGTAACAATATTCGACTTCGGAGCATTCCTGAGGATGTCTATCCTGGGCAACTTATACCCACTTTACAATCGATGTTTAATTCCTTACTGGAGCACCCTGCTGGTGATCCTCTGGAGTTGGATAGAGCTCACAGAACTCTTGGTCCTCGTAATCCGGATCCTGACAGGCCTAGAGATGTCTTATGCCATGTTCACTTCTTCGCTCTCAAAGAACAGATTATGAGTAAGGCCCGTGATAAAGACGACGTGTTCTTGAATGGTGTCAAGATTCAACTCCAGTCTGATTTTTCTAGGATGACTTTAGACAAACGAAGAGTGCTGCGTCCTTTGCTGGATTTGCTGAGGGAGCATGAGATTTCTTACTCGTGGGGCGATCCCTTTCAGTTACAGGTTCTGAAAGATGGCGGGTTGCTGATTGTTCGAGATCCCGGGGATATTCCGGATTTTTGTGCTGCTCTTCATTTGCCTCGAGTCTCTATACCTGAATGGCCTTATGTTGCTCAGCCGCCTCCGCGTCCACGATCGCGCAGGCGTGGTCGCTCCCCTGCATCTCCTATGAGGCATAATGGTGGTCAGGACGCTGAACCGCTATGATTCCTTCCTGAAGTCTATTTTGCGGTCTGCTGTTGGATCTTCATTTTGGCCTCCGCCCTGTGAGGCTATTGTTTGCTGCTTACATATTCCTATGATGAGTCTGTTGCCTGCTTAATTTTCTTTTTTATTTTAGGTGGACTTTATGTTCTTGCCATTTCTTGTTGATTTATGGCTCCTGCTGGGCTGTCGACATTAATCCCATGTGAATGTTTACTTAATACTTTTATTTGCCTAAACGTACATTTATGTTATCAATAACTGTATGGTGGGTGGTTCTTTATTGGGGTTTTCTTTCTGTTTCTGACCATGTCATGTGCCTTATACTGTATGCTTTCTGTCATTGGTCTTTGGCCCTAATATTACGTCACTTGGTTTCCTTTCCTTGGCCTTTTCTTTTTTTCCTTTTTCATTTATCTCTTATCAATTCAGCTATGTTTCATATTATTGCTGGGTTGGGGGGTGCAGGGCGCTGGCTAGACCTTGTCCTGACACTTCTCCTCTTAGGGACTCACTGGTTGTATCCGGTGTTTACTGTATCTGTTTTATTTCTCCTTGATTAGATCAGGGAGTGGTTGATCATTTCACCCGTTTTGTTTGTCTTTGTTGTCGTGTTATCCCTTCCTGGTTTGTCTTGTCTTTGTCTTTGTTACATTAGTACACAGTATTGGCTTGCTCATCCTGAATTCGGTGAGATGGCACAGTTGAAGGTCTGTACCTTTAAAGGGAATGTGTTGCTAGCAAAAAAAAAAAATATTTTTTTTTAGTTAAAGAGGCTCTGTCACCAGATTTTGCAACCCCTATCTGCTATTACAGCAGATAGGCGCTGCAATGTAGATTACAGTAACGTTTTTATTTTTAAAAAACGAGCATTTTTGGCCAAGTTATGACCATTTTCGTATTTATGCAAATGAGGCTTGCAAAAGTACAACTGGGCGTGTTGAAAAGTAAAAGTCCAACTGGGCGTGTATTATGTGCGTACATCGGGGCGTTTTTTACTTCTTTTACTAGCTGGGCGTTCTAACAAGACCCTGCTTTTAACATCTTATTGCCAGACACGCAAGATACCGATGTGCCGAAAAGGCTTTTGATAGGGTACACTGGGTGTTTCTCCGCACTGTCTTGACTCAGGTCGGACTTGGCTCTACAATGGTGGATAGGATTATGGCGTTATATCACAGGCCTACAGCTCGGGTACGAGTTAATGGTCTTTTGTCTGATTCTTTGCCTATTACAAATGGAACAAGACAGGGGTGTCCACTTTCGCCTCTGTTATATGTGTTAGTCATGGAACACCTGGCTGTGGCACTGCGGACTAACCCTAGCATTAAAGGCATTTGTGTTGGTGCTCAGTATCACAAGTTAGCACCGTACGCTGATGATCTTCTAGTGTACCTTACGAATCCTATGATTTCTTTGCCATCTTTGACTGGGGAGTTTGAACAATTTGGTCACTTGAGTAACTTCAAGGTCAATTATTCTAAATCGGAGGCGCTGAATGTATCTCTGGACGCCCCTCTAGTTGCTCATCTCGCTCGGGTTTTCCCGATTAAGTGGCAAACTGCATCTTTAAAATACACATTTGTCTGACCTTTTTACCATGAACTACACACCTATCTTACAGCGTACCTTGCGAGAGTTGGAGGCATATGGGGATCGGCGCATGTCGTGGTTTGGGCGTATCAACGCTGTTAAAATGGATATTTTACCTAAATTTCTGTACATATTTCAGACTGTCCCCATTGTGGTTCCTGCGTCCTTCTTTAAGACCTTGCATAGGGCCATAACCAAATTTGTATAGGGCTCTTCTAAGCCTCGGATTCGATTTTCTGTTCTCAGTAGGCCTAAGGTGGAGGGGGGTGCGGTCTTGCTGGACTTTAAGCATTACCATCCAGCTGCGATCCTCTTGAGGTTGGTGGATTGGTTCCGTGCGGCTGCGGGTAAGCAATGGGTGCGCATTGAGAATAATATGTCCTCTCTTGCATTGTCCTCTTTGCCTTGATTGTCTGGCTTACAGCGACCAACATCTTCTCTGCCTTTCCTCACACGTCAGTTTCTTGTGGTCTGGGAGCGGATCATTGGTACCCTGGACCTTGCTCACCATCCGGGTCCTTTGACTCCTCGGTTTGATAATCCTTCCTTCCCTCCGGCGGTGGGTGTGGACACATTCCTCTGTTGGGGAAGACAGGACGGCGGATACCTAGCTCAGACCCTGACGTCCGATGGTGCTATTTTGTCCCTTGCTGCTGTCTCTGATGCCTGCCCGGGGAGACGATCAATATGGTGGTCTTATTTTCAGTTACGTTCGTATCTCTCTTCCATCAGTGATTGCTTGGTGTTTCTTCAGGCTAAGACTTCTTTAGAACTCTATCTGTCCTTGACCTCCGCTCCTTCTCACGTGCTGTCCTATTTACATGGGCTTCTCGGCCCTGGCTATTCTTTTTCTCAACTGGTGTTCACTACAGCATGGGATGAGGAGATAGGGGTTCGACACTTGGAGGAGGATTGGGGGACTTCCTTTTTCCTGGCTCACAAATTACCGACTTCTTGTTTTGCTCAGGAAAATAATTATAAAATCCTTACCAGATGGTACTGTTGTCCTTCCTTCCTGCAAAGGATATTTCCTGATGTGTCTGCTGATTGTTGGAGATGTGGGGAGGCTCCTGGAACCATGTTGCACATTTGGTGGGATTGTCCCAAGCTCCATCCCTTTTGGGGGAAAATTTTTGACCTCGGGAACAAGCTGTTTGACACTGAAGTTCCTGCTTCTCCTTCTATTGTCTTGCTTTCCATGGTTCCTGGATCACTCCCACACCTCAAACGAGGTATCTTTCGGAATTTTTTGACCGCAGCTCGCACTATCATACCACGTCACTGGAAGTCCATTCAGGTGCCTTCTTTGCAGGAATGGGTTACTGAAATGAACGGGATTATGAGAATGGAGGAGCTGATGTCTGCTGACCGGGGTAGATCTGAC
The DNA here is from genome assembly GCF_050947455.1 of Rhinoderma darwinii. NCBI lineage: Eukaryota > Metazoa > Chordata > Amphibia > Anura > Rhinodermatidae > Rhinoderma > Rhinoderma darwinii. The sequence goes on along the minus strand of NC_134687.1, from coordinate 91,119,402 downwards.
ATCTTTGTTGAAGAGTGGTCAGTTTGGTCGGTGTTTCGGGGTGGTGCTGATTTCCCTCTTTGGCTGGATGGACTCTTCTGAAAGTTCCTATCGCCAGTTCTGTGTGCTTTTGTTTGTCTGTGCTTCCCTTTGTTGTCCTGTGTTTGTGTCATTTTGTGTTGGAATTAACACTTAAAAATTGTCATACTTACTTGTTTTTTGGGACTGGTTTCCCTACATATTGCACTACTATTGAATTTGAATATGGATATTGTGTGGTTATTTGCCATTGGATGTTCTTATCTCCTCTTCTCTTAATTTTCTTTTTTGCTGTTAGGGAGAATATCTCTTGTCTTTGAATTTATGTACTTTGAATGTATTGCACTGCGTGCAATGTTTTGAAATATCATATGATGTTTATTTGCTATTTTATATTCTAATAAAAATTGTTGATAAAGAAAAAAATAAAAAAATTTACTGCTCACTCGTCCCACGGAAACAGACACAAATATACGTACAACACCTTTCTTTCGGAATCTAAGTAATTTAATCGGGAATTACCCTACCCCGAATAAAATTTTAGCTGGTGACCTGAACACTGTTTTACACCCACATGAAGATAGATCCAATTCACATATGCAGACATCCTGTATTTTACCTTCATGGGAGACTGCTTTAACATAGTTTCTGGGAGAGACAGGCTTACATGACCCTTGGCGCTTACGGAACCCAGAAGGTAGGGAATACTCCCATTTTTCTCACCCCCACCAGTCTTGGTCCCACATCGACTACATTTTAATATCTCCTTCCCTTATGCAAAAGTTTAACACATGTGGGATTGAACAGATGGTAATTTCAGACCATTCACCTGTAACATTGGAATTGCATGACTGCCTCCCTCGTGGAACAGACTTTTTATGGCGGTTTCCTACCAACATGTCTGTGGATGAATCCTTTAAAATAACCTCAGAAGTTGGTGGCAGGAGTATGACGCCACGAACGGAATACATGCAGACAATCCGCAATTGTATAGGGATGCGGCGAAGGCAGTCTTGCGTGGTAACTTAATGGCAAACATCTCTAATCTCAAAAACCTCACTAAAAAGAAGATTCATAACCTTAGTCTTTCACTTAGACGAGTGTATACCTAATTCAGGAACATCATACCTTACAAAACAAAGAAACCTGTCTGAAAGCCAATGGAGATTATGAACTGTGGCTAGATAAGGGCGAAAAACTGAAACGTTCGGCCTTAGAGGTGAAAAAAATCAGGTAGACTCCTGGCACGATTGGCCAGGGGTCTTTGGTGACAGTCTCATATTCTTAAGAGGAAAGACAAGACGGGATAGTCTCATGTCCAGCCACAGAGGGTTAATACCATTTTGAGAGATTTCTACGCTGATCTTTATGCTGGCCGTCAGACTATCTACTTACTATCACAGAAGAGGAAAGCATACAGCTTAAGTCTCCTATTACAGAACTTGAACTCAAATCGGCCATTACCTCTTTGAAAAACCAAAAAGCACCAGGCCCCGACAGATACACTGGAGAATTCTTTAAAATTATGAAAGATCAAATTACTCTGTGTTTACTTCGCTTATATAACGGTTATATGTCTGGAAAGACGATTCCATCCTCCTCCAACGTCGCATACATAAAGGTCCGCCCAAAACAAGGTAAAGATCTAGAACTAGATTCCTCCTATCGACCACTCTCATTAATAAACCTGGACCTTAAATTAATGTCTAAAATTATGGTGATAGACTTGCCTCCATTCTTCCCACAATAATTTCTCCTAACCAGGTAGGTTTCACTAAGGGGCATTCAGCGGTTTCTAATATCCGTAAGATCCTCACTGTTTTGGACGACGTCAATCTTAATTCTTAATCCTTCCGCCCATCCATCCCCAGCAATTCTCACAATAGATGCCGAAAAAGCCTTCGATATGGTTGACTGGGGATGGTTGGGTAAAACCTTGGATTATATGCGAATAGTTGGCCCGTTCCGTACATACCTGAAATCACTATATACAGATCCCACTGCGAGAGTGTATACCCTCTGGGTTTCTTTCACCGCCCCTCTCCTTGTTTAAAGGTACACGCCAAGGCACGGATGTTATTAAAGGTACATACTTTGCAGATGATATCTTAGTGTTTTTATCAGAACCACTAAGAGATCTTTCCCGAGCTTTCAAACTGCTAAAGACCTTCGAGACATATTCCGGCTTTAAAGTACATGTTAGTAAGTGTGAATTACTGTATCTGTCAAGAAACTCTCGTCCGACTGATTGGGACACTTTAGATATACCAGTTGTTGTCTCCAAAAGTTCAATCAAATATTTGCGGATTCATATTGCTCGTACCCCCGATTCCTTATATAATCTGAACTACCCTCCTTTAATAACTAAAATGGCAAAGGAACTAAACTGCTGGCATCACTTACCCCTCTCTTTTATGGACAGGTATCACTTGCTCAAGATGGTAAGGTTCCCTAAGCTACTCTACCCAATGCAGACCATCCCTATTCTCCTTAAGCATACAGATGTGTTAAAGTTAAACTCAGCCTTTACCTGTTTTATTTGGTAATGAGAATAGCTTTGAGGAAACCAAAGGATATGGGAGGACTTAATCTTCCTGATTTCCGTAGTTATAATTTAGCATGACTTGCCCGACACTTTCTTGATTGGTTACAATGTTCCAATTTTTACTCTAACTATTCCCTAGAGGCAGGGATAGTGGCTCCCTGGCATCTATCCTCCTTATTACATACGGTTCTCGGGTCACTTCCACTCACTGTAAGACACAGAGTGCTATTTCGTGATCCTATCAATGCTTGGAAAACCATCAGGTCCTCTTTTCAGCTCCCGCCATGTATATCTAAACATATGAGCCTATGGGGTCATCCAGAGTTTCCGCAAGGGAGCGAGAATCCTAATTTTTGCAAGTGGCACGCCTTGGGCATACTCCAACTGAATCACATTATACATTCCTCTGAAGGTCGCTATATGACTTTTCAAGAACTAGTTGATACAAAAAATGTCCCAACACATCATTACCTGGCTTATAGCCAATTACGTTCCTTTCTAAAGGCACAACTGCATGACGTATCTACGGAATGCCTTGAAAACCCTTTTGATCTCCTATTTGCCTCTCCTCCAATCAAATCACTCCTGTTCTCATTATATGGCAAATTGAGCGATAAGCAGGCCAAATCCACAACATCTTTAATGTTCAAAGCCTGGAATAAGGAGTTCCCAGACAATGATCTGACACAAAAGATTCTTGAAGGCTGGTCAAAGGTGAGGAAAGCCTTTATTAATGAACGGCGGCGGGAAACTCATTTTAAGTTTCTTTGTAAAGCCATCTATGGTCTCAACATACCCCCTCACCCTAATGTCCCAGACAGATAGATGGCTTGCTCAAGGTGGGACACTCCCAAAACAGACCTTGTACATGGGTTATGGACATGCCCTAAACTGGTTCAGTATTGGCAAAACATACTAGTGTTCATAACAGACACATGGGGATTGACTTTAGATAGGGACCCAATATCGCTCCTATTTCATGCATTTCCTGACTCCTAGTTCTCCTCAAGCCTTACATGCGTTTACTCTAAAGGTCCCAACAATTCCTGACCTTATCCTGCAACTGAGAAAATGTATTCATATGGATAGGAGGCCTGTGCATCCATTTTTTTTTTAAAAATGGGTCGTTTTCATTAGCAGGCATTTCCATCCACACGAAATAACGGAAATGATGGTGCCCTTTACCTACACCTCATGGTACTTGAATAGGGATGTAGCTGGTATGCTTGGTAACTTGAAATGTTAGTCAAACTTGCTAAGAATCGGTTTCTAGTTATGTGGGCGCTCCTTTTTGAAACTCAGTATAGAACTGTGCATGTACATGACTCATTGCTTGAAAAATACACCGTGTTCCAAATTATTATGCACATTGGATTTAAGTGTCATAAACATTTAATTATTCGTTTTTCAATTAAACTCATGGATGGTATTGTGTCTTAGGGCTCTTTGGATCATTGTAATCAACCTCAGACACCTGTGATAATTAGTTTGCCAGGTGTGCCCAATCAAAGGAAAACTACTTAAGAAGGACGTTCCACATTATTAAGCAGGCCACAGGTTTCAAGCAATATGGGAAAGAAAAAGGATCTCTCTGCTGCCGAAAAGCGTGAAATAGTGCAATACCTTGGACAAAGTATGAAAACATTGGATATTTCAAGAAAACTTAAGCGTGATCATCGTACTGTGAAAAGATTTGTGGCTGATTCAGAGCACAGACGGGTTCGTTCAGATAAAGGCATAATGAGGAAGGTTTCTGCCAGACAAATTAATAGGATTAGGAGAGCAGCTGCTAAAATTCCATTGCAAAGCAGCAAACAGGTATTTGAAGCCGCTGGTGCCTCTGGAGTCCCGCGAACCTCAAGGTGTAGGATCCTCCAGAGGTTTGCAAGTGTGCATAAAGCTATTATTCGGCCACCCCTAAACAATGCTCACAAGCAGAAACGGTTGCAGTGAGCTCAGAAATACATGAAGACTAATTTTCAAACCGTGTTGTTTACTGATGAGTGCCGTGCAACCCTGGATGGTCCAGATGGATGGATTAGTGGATGGATTAGTGGATGGTTGGTGAATGGCCACCATGTCCCAACAGGGCTGCGACGTCAGCAAGGAGGTGGCGGAGTCATGTTTTGGGCTGGAATCATGGAGAGAGAGCTGGTAGGCCCCTTTAAGTACGTAGAGTTTATGACTGACCACTTTCTTCTGTGGTACAAAAAGAAGAACCGTGCCTTCCGTAGCAAAATTATCTTCATGCATGACAATGCACCATCTCATGCTGCAAAGAATACCTCTGTGTCATTGGCTGCTATATGCATAAAAGGAGAGAAACTCATGGTGTGGCCCCCATGTTCCCCTGACCTCAACCCTATTGAGAACCTTTGGAGCATCCTCAAGCAAAATATCTATGAGGGTGGGAGGCAGTTCACATCAAAACAGATGCTCGGGGAGGCTATTCTGACATCCTGCAAAGATATTCAAGCAGAAACTGTCCAAATACTCACAAATTCAATGGATGCAAGAATTGTGAAGGTGATATCAAAGAAGGGGTCCTATGTTAACATGTAACTTGGCCTGTTAAGTTTTTTTTGATTGAAAGAGCTTTTGATTTCTGTAAATATGACCTCCTGATGCTGCAAATTCAACAAATTACCATTTTAGTTCTCTTTATAACCTTTAAAATGTTTTGATCTCTGTTGTGCATAATAATTTGAAACAGTGCATTTTGAGTTTTTTACTTCTAAAAAAAAATCTGTTATCATTAGGCGATTTGTTCAATAAAATTCGCATTATACTCCAACGGTTGATGGCTTGAAGATTATACTGACTCATTTGCATCGACTATTTAGGAAAATCAGCGAAAAATAACATTTGCATAATAAGTTGGATCGCGGTGTATATGTGTCCCTGGGCTTAGGGGGATGGGGGGGGGTGTTGATGTAATGTTATATCATTGTTTGAACAACATCTGAACTGTAACATATACACTGTATCCTGTTTTGTAGAAGGCACATTTATATGCCTTTTATATGTGTTGCATAAAATCTTGAATTTCAATAAAAAGATGTTTAAAAAAAAAAAACTTATTGTAAATACTGCAACATATCATTTTCCATTTATAACTGGAGATACACTTTCATTTAGGAGAACTTGTGAAAACCAAATAGTGTTATACTAGCGGTGTAAGTTATAGCTGGCAATAGAGATGAGCAAAACGTAGAAAATTCGCTTTACCGGTACTTCATCAAATCCAGACGAACATTTCTATTCAGAATGAAATTAGAATCGTCAAAACACAAGTAAATATATATATATATTGAGCTTACTTTGCCCTGGTGATTTAAGTAATCTTTAAGCGGTCTTTGAACTGCTAAGCGGAGTTCACGCGTGCCGGATATGCTGTGTAAGTGCACGCAGCGTATACGCCCTGTGCGCCGCAGGGAATTCCGGGCAAAAACGGCACCAAACTGCAACGAAAAACTGCAGCACTTAGTCGGCCTGCTAGCAGGCCAGCCTCCTGGCATGACGTTTCATCCCAGGAGACCGCTGCAGCCTGTGATTGGCTGCAGCGGCAGTCACATGGGATGAAGGGTCATTCCAGGAGGCCGGCCGTCTGACGTCATACAGGCGTTCTCAGATGACTTTTATCCCATGTGACCGCCGCTACATCCTGTGATTGGCTGCAGCGGTCACATGGGATGAAACCTAGGAGGCCGCGCTGGATGGAGGAACACAGACTTCTGGTTGAGTATAAGATTTATTTTTTTTCCTGAGTTGTGTTTTTTGCGGCGGTATCGCTGCCAACCTGCCGCAAAAAAACACAACTGCTATTCGATGCAAATTTTACCTCCCCATTGAATTCAATGGGGAGAACCCACACCAAATAAGCAGCGTTTACGCAAATACAATTGACATGCTGCGGAATAAAACTCTGCACCGCAGGTCAATTTCTGGGCGGTTTTTCCGCTCAGTATTTACACGGCGTGCGGATGAGATTTGTTTTATCTCATCCACTTTGCTGCTACTGTATTTGCTGCGGATTTTCCGCAACGAAATACGCAGTATTTACACAAAGTGTGGACTGACCCTTATGGTATGTCAATTATTCTTGGGGGGGGGGGGGGTAAACTACAGAGAACATAGCTTTTGATCACACAGGAATCAGAGATATTACAATACTATTCCCCATGACCCCACCCTGAGGCAGGACATTCCAACAGGGCAACTCAAGTAGACTGCTACTGGCTGTGGCTATTACACAAGTTCTGCTAGCCAAGAAGGCTAAAAGATGAGAAAACATTGTGATTTTGCATAGTAATGTGACTGTAGTACTCATGCTAGTCAGCAGGGGTCACTTTTACATCATATTACTTACCCTTTAATAGCACTGCTTAGAATTAAACCTTATGTTTTCTGCTTGTATAGACATGGAATATGCCTGCACTTAATATATCATGATAATAATCGTAGGTGGGTGCAGGTCTGGCTAAAGATTTGTGGCACCCATGATCCTATGTCTCATGGTGCAGTTTTTAGTTGGGATTATTTATGTATTCATTCATTCATTTATTCACCTAAACAATAATAATGCAAATAAACGTAGGAAATATTTTCACTATTTATAAGGACAAGTTCTCCATCTTATCCTTTCACCAGTGACTAGCCAATAAAATTCTGACTTGAGGACAGATGGAATTAGTAATGTAACATTCAGACAGAGGGACAGCAGATAACATAACACAGGAACAGAAATGACAATGCACAAGGACACCAGTAACATAAGAAATCAGGAAGTTTGCCAACTTTTTTCCTTGCATGCAGTAATTAGTTTAACTATTAAATTAATTATTAAAAAGTTACAGATTTTTTTATAGCAGTAAACTGTCCTCACAATGAAATTACAGACAATATTTGGTGGCTGGCCCAGTGTTGCAACCTGAAGGTGGATCCAACGGACCTTATCTTATCAATCTTCTTTCAACCACATAAACAGATTGCAGTGATCATGTGATGTCCACATTGTACGGCTTGATTAACCCATGCAGGCTCAATAGAAGACACGTTAACGGGACAATAGTGGGGAAGTTGGAAAATAGACTCCTCATTCACTAAACACTAACGGGACCAACTGGGCCTGGCCTTAACCCCTTAATGACCAGGCCATTTTGTGCGTTAATGACCAAGGATTATTTTTTGTTTTTTCACTGTTGCATTCTAGGAGTCGTAACTTTTTTTTTTATTTAGTCGACATAGCCGTATAAAGGGCTTGTTTTTTGCGGGACGAGTTGTATTTTTCTTTTGCATCATTTTTGGGTGCATATAATATATTGATTAACTTTTATTAACTTTATTTTAGGAAAGAATTGAAAATAAACGGCTATTCCAGCATTGTTTTTCACGTTATACATTTACACCGTTGACTATGCGGCATAAATAACATATTACCTTTATCCTATGGGCCAGCACGATTATGGGGATAACAAATATGTAGAGGTTTTATGTTTTCGTACGTTTGCAAAACCCTTTTAAACAAACCAACTACATGTTTTTGCATTGCCGCATTCCAATAGCCGTAACTTTTCCGTTAATGTAGCCATATGTGGGCTTGTTTTTGCGGGACAAGGTGTAGTTTTCATTGGTAGTATTTTGGGGGACATGGGACTTATTGATCAATTATTTTATTTTTTTTATGGTGGGAATGGGAAGAAAAAAGGAATTTTGCCATTTGGACGCCGTTCACCCGGCAGTTTAATGAATGCATTAACTTTATTGTTTGAGTCGTTAAGATTGCGGTGATACCATATATGTGTATGTGTTTACATTTTTTTTACACTTTTACTAAATAAAACTACTTTTTGGGGGAAAAATTGGTTTTATTTTATTTTTACTGTAATCTTTTTTCTTTTTTTTTTCATAAACTTTATTTAACTGTTTTACTTTTTTTTTTTTTTCCACTAGGGGACTTCACCATGCGATCTGCTGATCGTTTATATAATGCTTTGGTATACTTAGGCTATATTCACAAGACCGTGAAAAAAAATGTCCATTAAATTTTCATCCATTTCCAGTCCGTCTGTCCATTTTTAATGGCCGTTTGACATCCGTTTTGCATCAGTTTTTCATGGCCGTTAAAAAAAACTAATGAATTTCACTTGTCAGGCTTTTTCTGTCCCAACCCCCTGAAAACACCCAAAGGAAGGTCGCATGTTCACCTAGACACTATTTACAGCCTCTCTGTATATGATGCCACACACCTCCCTGTATATGATGCCACACGCCTCCCTGTATATGATGCCACACAGCCTCCCTGTATATGATGCCACACACCTCCCTGTATATGATGCCAAACACACACCTCCCTGTATATGATGCCACACACCTCCCTGTATATGATGCCACACACCTCCTGTATATGATGCCACACACCTCCTGTATATGATGCCACACACCTCCTGTATATGATGCCACACACCTCCTCTATATGATGCCACACACCTCCCTGTATATGATGCCACACACCTTCCTGTATATGATGCCACACACCTCCTGTATATGATGCCACACACCTCCTGTATATGATGCCCCACACCTCCTGTATATGATGCCACACACCTCCCTGTATATGATGCCACACACCTCCCTGTATATGATGCCACACACCTTCTGTACATGATGCCACACACCTCCTGTATATGCCACACACCTCCCTGTATATGCCACACAGCCACCCTGTATATGATGCCGCACACCTCCCTGTATATGATGCCATACACCTCCCTGTATTTGATGCCTCACACCTCTCCCTGTATATGATGCCCAGGGGCGTAGCTAGGGGGGAGGGGCAGGCAGGGCATGTGCCCCGGGCGCAACTTAGAGGGGGGCGCTCCTCCTGCACTTTAATTGTACTTGTGTCTATAGGACACAGGCACAATTAGAACAAATAAATAGTCGGGTACGTTACGTTCCCGGCTATTCAGCTCTTTTGTACCAGAGAAGCGCTATCACGATTTCCTTCGATGAAAGGCTCTGAGTGACAGGGAAAATCATCCTGCCCAGCCAATCATCGCCTTTCATAGACGCTTCGTTCAACCCCCAGGAGACCTGCGCAAAAGAGAGCAGGCCTCCATGGCTGCCGGACGGCGTGGGAGCGGGATTAAGGTGAGTTTAAATTGTTTATTTTTTTGTAATAAAAAGTGTGTGCCATTATCTACAAGGGGGACTTTATCTACAGGGGGCTTTATCTACGGGAGGGCATTATCTACGGGGGGGCTTTATCTACAGGGGGGGCTTTATCTACACGGGGCTTTATCTACGGGGGGCTTTATCTACAGGGGGTGCTTTATCTACAAGGGGTGCTTTATCTACGGGGGGCTTTATCTACAAGGGGGGCTTTATCTACAGGGGGCTTTATCTATGGGGGGGGCTTTATCTACAGGGGGGCTATATCTACAGGGGGGCTATATACTGGGGTGGGCTAACTATGGAGCACCATATACAGGGGTGCACTATATCTACAGGGGGGCTATATACAGGGGTGGGCTATCTATGGAGCACTATATACAGGGGTGGGCTATATCTACACGGGGGGCTATATACAGGGGTGGGCTATCTATTGAGCACTATATACAGGGGTGGGCTATATCTACAGGGAGGCTATATAAAGGGGTGGGCTATCTATGGAGCACTATATACAGGGGTGGGCTATATCTACAGGGGGCTATATACAGGGGTGGGCTATCTGTGGAGCACTATATACAGGGGTGGACTATATGTGGAGCACTATATACAGGGGTGGACTATATGTGGAGCACTATATACAGGGGTGGGCTATATCTACAGGGGTGGTGTAAAGGATCTGCCAGACACAACTTCTGTGTCGACGCCCATAGTTAATCAGTCTGCACCTGCTTCTATGTCTGTGAGACTGACTCCATCTTCCACCACCCAGGATGGCAGGCTTAGGAGTGGGAGAGCCTATCACAGCCTGGCCAGACGGAGCTAGCTCCCGCCCTCTGTCTATTTACACCTGCCTTTCCTGTTCCTCATTTGCTTGTGATTCTTCTCTGCTGGTTTCCTGGCCCTGCTGCAGCTTCTTGAACTACTGATCCTCTGCTTGTGATTGACCTTGGCTTTACTGATCACTCTTCTGCTCTGCGTTTTTGTACCTCGCTCATCTCCTGGTTTGACTTGGCTCGTTCACTTCGCTTGTTGCTCACGGTGTCCCCGTGGGCAGCTTCCCCATTTCCCTGGCTTCTTTGTACCCTTGTCTGTTTGTCTGTCGTGCACCTATTGAGTGTAGGGACCGTCGCCCAGTTGTACCCCGTCGCCTAGGGCGGGTCGTTGCAAGTAGGCAGGGACTGAGTGGCGGGTAGATTAGGGCTCATCTGTCTGTCTCCCTACCCCGACATTACATAATCACAAGCCCACATACCTAGTTTACCCTGGTCCCTGACACTACTATGGACCCACTTGAGACCCTGGCTCAGCAAATGCAGGGCCTCTCCCTACAGGTCCAGGCCCTGGCTCAGAGGGACAACCAGCCTGATGCTACCCTGGTAGTGCCCCTCACCTCACCTCTTGAACCCCACCTCAAGTTGCCCGACCGGTTCTCAGGGGACCGGAAGACCTATTTCTCCTTTCGGGAAAGTTGTAGGCTCTATTTTCGCTTAAAGCCCCACTCCTCTGGTTCTGAGAGCCAGCGGGTGGGTATAATTATGTCCCGGCTCCAGGACGGTCCCCAAGAATGGGCCTTCTCCTTGGCTCCTGATGCCCCTGAACTTTCCTCCGTTGATCTTTTCTTTTCTGCTCTCGGGCTCATTTATGACGAGACTTACAAGACTGCCTTTGCCGAGAGTCAGCTGGTGACCTTACGTCAGGGTAGGAGACCTGTTGAGGAGTATTGTTCTGACTTTAGGAAGTGGTGCGTAGCTTCTCGGTGGAATGACCCTGCCTTAAGGTGCCAGTTCAGATTGGGTCTGTCGAACGCCCTGAAAGACCTGCTAGTTAGCTATCCCTCTTCTGACTCCCTAGATCAGGTTATGGCTTTAGTGGTACGACTTGACCGACGTCTCAGGGAACGACGACTTGAACGTGTTTGTGTTTTCTCCTCTGACTCCCCCATGATGCCTCCCGAGGTTCCGTTGCTTCATTCTTCCACGGAAGACTTGGAGGTACCTATGCAACTCGGGGCCTCTGTGTCCCCCCAACAACGTAGAGAGTTCCGCAGGAAGAATGGTCTCTGCTTCTACTGTGGGGATGACAAGCATCAAGTGAACAACTGTCCTAGGCGTAAGAATAAGCAGCCGGAAGAACTTCCGCGCCTAAGTGACCATCGGGGAGGTCACTTGGGCGCACAGGTATTTCCCGTAAATATGAAACGTAATAAAATCTTGCTTCCCTTTCAGGTCTCTTTTGGTGGTAGGTCTGCTACCGGCAGTGCCTTCGTGGATTCAGGGTCTTCTGCTAATATTATGTCTGTGGAATTTGCTATGTCTCTAGCTATGCCATTAATTTATTTGCCTAAACCTGTCCCGGTAGTGGGTATCGACTCCACTCCTCTTGCTAATGGTTATTTTACACAGCATACCCCTGTTTTTGAACTCCTTGTTGGCTCCATGCATTTGGAGCAGTGCTCTGTACTAGTGATGCAGGGATTATCGTCCGATTTGGTTTTAGGCCTTCCCTGGTTGCAGTTGCATAATCCCACGTTTGACTGGAATACTGGGGATCTTACCAAATGGGGTGCATGACGTCATTTTTTTCTGTTAATTCTATTTCTCTCCCTGAGGAGGTGAACACTCTACCTGAGTTTGTTCAGGACTTCGCTGATGTTTTCTCTAAAGAGGCCTCCGAAGTGTTACCACCTCATAGAGAATACGATTGTGCAATTGATTTGGTACCAGGAGCTAAGCTCCCTAAGGGTAGGATATTTAATCTCTCTTGTCCCGAACGTGAAGCCATGAGAGTGTATATCCAGGAATGCCTGGCCAAGGGTTACATTCGCCCCTCTACTTCTCCGGTAGGTGCTGGCTTCTTCTTCGTAGGGAAGAAGGATGGTGGTCTTAGGCCATGCATTGACTACCGAAACTTGAATAAGGTCACTGTAAGGAACCAGTATCCCCTTTCTTTGATTCCTGATCTCTTCAATCAGGTTCAGGGGGCCCAATTGTTCTCTAAGTTTGATCTACGGGGGGCTTATAACCTTATCCGCATCAAAGAGGGGGATGGGTGGAAGACTGCATTTAACACGCCCGAAGGTCATTTCGAATACCTCGTCATGCCCTTTGGGTTGTGTAATGCTCCCGCGGTCTTCCAGAATTTCATAAATGAGATTTTAAGAGACTACCTGGGGGTATTTCTTGTAGTGTACCTTGATGACATACTTGTGTTTTCCAAGGACTGGTCCTCCCACATTGAGCATGTCAGGAAGGTGCTCCAGGCCCTTCGGGAAAACAAACTAACTGTTTGCTAAGACCGAAAAATGTGTGTTTGGGGTGCAGGAGATACCTTTTTGGGTCAAATCCTCACTCCTCATGAATTCCGCATGGACCCCGCCAAGGTCCAGGCTGTGGCGGAATGGGTCCAACCTGCCTCCCTGAAGGCGTTACAGTGCTTCCTGGGGTTCGCTAATTGTTACAGGAGATTTATACCATAAATTATACCATAACTTTTTTGTCGTACATGTATGCTGCTTACCGTGCAGTATAAGTAACATAACTTTATTTTGCGGGTCGTTATGATTATGATTATATAAAACGATATGAACTAAATTCATATAGTTTTTTTTATGTTTTAATACATTTGCACAATAAAAAAAAGTATTTTTAAGTATTTCTTTATGTTGCCATATTCTAACGGTCATAACTATTTTATTTTTCTGCGAAAGTAGTTGTATGAGGGCTTATTATTTGCAGGACGACTTGTAGTTTTTATTGGTACCATTTTAGGGTACATATGACTTTTTGATTGCTTTTTATTGCATTTTTTTCAAGGCATGATTAACGAAAAACAGCAATTCTTGCATTGTTTTTTTACTTTCTTTTTTACTGTGTTCACTGTGCGGGATAAATAACGGAATATTTTTTTAGATCGGATCATTTCAGATGCGGCGATACGAGTTATGTGGAGCTTTTTCATTTTTATTTCTGGTTTTTAATTTTCTTTTTTACTTCGGATTTTTCATTTATTTATTATTAACTTTATTAACTCTTTCAGGACTGAGCCTCTTTTGGCCTTAAAGACGAAGCCGATTTTTTTCAAATCTGATGTGTCACTTTATGTGGTAATAACTTTGGAATGCTTTTACCTATCTTTATTCTGAGATTGTTTTGTCGTGACAAATTGTACTTTTATGTCAAGTACAATTATGTCAGGGGTAAAATTTGGACGATAAATTCATTGCTTATTTGTGAAAAACACAAAAATTTAGATGAAGCGAGCACAGCTCCTGTCACGTCATTTTGCTGGAAGGGTTTAAACTATTTTTTACCGTGTTTTTTTTTAGTCCCACTATGGAACTTTACGATGCGATCATTTTGGTCTCTTTTATAATATACTGCAATACTTTACTGTATTGCAGTAAATTACACCTGTCAAAGGCAGGGCCCAATAGGCATAAACTAAAGGCAGATCTGGGGGCCTTTGTTAGGCCCCCGGCTGCCATGGAAACCATCACCCCATAATCGGGTCGCAGGGAAAACTTTGAAACCACTTCGATGTTGCGGTTGCTATTGACCGTCACATCTCAGGAGTTAAACAGGCGGGATCAACGGTATCTTTAAACACTCCGACACTCGTGCTGGAATTATGTTACAGTGCAACCTTTTCACGGCGCTGTGACATCAGTACCCTTAATGACCACTGTGAAAAGCGTGTGGGTGGTCATTAAGGGGTTAAAAGGTAAAGTCCAACCTTACTATGCATAACATTACCTGGGCTAACTTTTCTTTTTACAACTGGAGTTGGGGTCAAAGTCCAGTTTTTCGCTATTGATTAACAACAATCCTGATGTTTTGTTATCCAAGCAAGGCAGAAAAATCTCAGAAGTAGAATTGTGATGTATAAACTAAAAGACATCAATCTGGTACAGTTCAGACTATTGCATCTTATCTGCATGTGACTTACAGTAGATATCAGGTGAAACCAAAATTAAACTTCTGTGCTAAATATACTACATAGCAAGTGCTGAACAGTGTAGGGTTTAGTTTTTTGTTTTTTTTAAATATTTCTTATCTACAAAAAGAATTAGAAAATACAACAAAACTGCTTATATAAGGGCCTGTTCACATCAGTGTTGCCCTTCTGTTGAGGGGTTCCATCGGAGGTTCCGTCGAAACCCCTCAGCGGATACGAACGCTGTTGTGAACACACCCTAAGCCCTCTCCCTCCCCAAAACACTCATCTTCGAGAAGGAAAAAAGAATTTAAAAAAAAAACATGCAACCATTACATCATCATATTTTCTTAAACATAACTTCTAGCATTTCGCAATTAAGAATCTTACCTCTGAGGCCATGACAGAGAAAAATGGCCGTATGACGGACATTTTTTTAATGGCCGTAAATACTGGCTGTCAAAAAATAGGACATGTCCTATTTTTGGCGGCTTTCACGCTGAGACGGCCCCCATTGAACTCAATGGATCAGTTTTTAACAGAAACAATCCTTGTGACCACCGTTAAAAACTGATCTTGGCCAAGAGGACTCCCAGGGCACAGCGCTACCTTAAGCGCTGAGACTGGGGAAGCCCTTGACAGCACTGTCCATTTATGTACAGTGCTGTCAAGGCTTTCAACTATGGAGTCCCCGGCAGGAACATTGCAAGCTCTCTGGCCAGGGACTCCTGTCTGATTTCGCTCCTGGAGGAGCCCCTGGTATCACTATCCATATATGGCACTTTATATGTGGGCACTGTGGCACTATCTACAATGGGCATGGTGGCACAATGTGGGCACTATGGCACTATTTGAGCACTGACATTATCAATGTGGGCACTATCTACAGTGGGCACTGTGACACTATCTACATCGGCATTGTGGCACTATCTACATGGGCACTGCAGTGTTTTCAGGGGGATTGAACAAAAAAAAAGCCTGACAAATTAAATCCATCAGTTTTTTTAACGGCTATGAAAAACAGATGGCAAACGGATGACAAACGGCCATTAAAAACGGACAGACGGACAGGAAATGGATGAAAATTTGGAGACACGCTGATGCAATATGGACATGAAAAACTGTTGTTCAGTTTTTAATGGCCATATTTTTTTTCACTGTTGTGTCTTAAAGAGATTGTCAGCCATTTTTTCAACCTAATTTTGAACTTTCTTATAGTTCCTTTGATCCTAGATATAGTTAATTCGAACAACACCATCCCAGAATTCTCATTAATCCAACATGCTAACGATGTAACTATATTTCATAGCCAATGTCTTGATATAATTTTATGTGTTATAAATAAGTACTTCAAAATTGCCCATATTTGCGCAGAAGATAAATTCAAATCTCTAGGTTCACCCAAGACAAAGTTCAAATTTTATTTGAATCTCTACTTCAGAAACAAGTTCCTGCCGCACCTATTTTTTTATTTTTTTTATTTTTTTTTTGTTTTTACTCCCTGCCTTTCAAAACCCATAAATGTTTTATTTTCTACTTGACATAGCCATATGAGATTTTTTTTTGTGTGATTAGTTGTTAATAGGAGCATTTAATGTACCACATAATGTACTGAGAAGCTTTTAAAAATAACTTTTGTGTGGTGGAATGTATAAAAAAGTAGCAATTCTTCCATTGTTTTCTTGGTTTTGTTTTTTATGGCGTTTACCCCACATGTAAAAATGGCATTTTCACTTTGTTATGCGGGTCAATACAATTAAGTTTTCTTTTTACTTTTAATTTTAGTCCTACTAGAAAACTTATTATAACTTAACATACTTATGGACTGCAGTGTATCGTGCTTTGTGCCTCTAGCAGGACTTAACCCTTTCAAGACCAGACAAATTTTCGTTTTTATGCTTTTGTTTTTTCCTTCCCGCCTTAAAAAAATCATAACTTTTATATTTTTTCATTGACGCAGCCATAGGAGGGCTTAATTTTTTACGGGACAAATTGTACTATTTAATATAATGCGTGATGTACTGGGAAGCTGGAAAAAAAATTCAGAATGGGGTGGAATTGGAAAAAAACAGCAGTTCTGTCATTTTCTTATGGGTTTTGTTTTTACGGTATTCGCTGTACAGTGAAACTGAAACATTACCTTTATTCTGCTTTCAGTACGATCACGGTAATACCAAATCTACAGTGAAGGAAATAAGTATTTGATCCCTTGCTGATTTTGTAAGTTTGCCCACTGTCAAAGACATGAACAGTCTAGAATTTTTAGGCTAGGTTAATTTTACCAGTGAGAGATAGATTATATATAAAAAAAAACAGAAAATCACATAGTCAAAATTATATATATTTATTTGCATTGTGCACAGAGAAATAAGTATTTGATCCCTTTGGCAAACAAGACTTAATACTTGGTGGCAAAACCCTTGTTGGCAAGCACAGCAGTCAGACGTTTTTTGTAGTTGATGATGAGGTTTGCACACATGTTAGATGGAATTTTGGACCACTCCTCTTTGCAGATCATCTTGTAAATCATTAAGATTTCGAGGCTGTCGCTTGGCAACTTGGATCTTCAGCTCCCTCCATAAGTTTTCGATGGGAATAAGGTCTCGAGACTGGCTAGGCCACTCCATGACCTTAATGTGCTTATTTTTGAGCCACTCCTTTGTTGCCTTGGCTGTATGTTTTCGGGTCATTGTCGTGCTGGAAGACCCAGCCACGAGCCATTTTTAATGTCCTGGTGGAGGGAAGGAGGTTGTCACTCAGGATTTGACGGTACATGGCTCCAGCCATTCTCCCATTGATGCGGTGAAGTAGTCCTGTGCCCTTAGCAGAGAAACACCCCCAAAACATAATGTTTCCACCTCCATGCTTGACAGTGGGGACGGTGTTCTTTGGGTCATAGGTAACATTTCTCTTCCTCCAAACACGGCGAGTTGAGTTAATGCCAAAGAGCTCAATTTTAGTCTCATCTGACCACAGCACCTTCTCCCAATTACTCTCAGAATCATCCAGATGTTCATTTGCAAACTTCAGACGGGCCTTTACATGTGCCTTCTTGAGCAGGGGGACCTTGCAGGCACTGCATGATTTTAATCCATTACGGCGTAATGTGTTACCAATGGTTTTCTTGGTGACTGTGGTCCCAGCTGCCTTGAGATCATTAACAAGTTCCCCCCGTGTAGTTTTCGGCTGAGCTCTCACCTTCCTCAGGATCAAGGATACCTCACGAGGTGAGATTTTGCATGGAGCCCCAGATCGATGTCGATTGACAGTCATTTTGCATGTCTTCCATTTTCTTACTATTGCACCAACAGTTGTCTCCTTCTCACCCAGCGTCTTACTTATGGTTTTGTAGCCCATTCCAGCCTTGTGCAGGTCTATGATCTTGTCCCTGACATCCTTAGAAAGCTCTTTGTTCTTGCCCATGTTGTAGAGGTTAGAGTCAGACTGATTAATTGAGTCTGTGGACAGGAGTCTTTTATACAGGTGACCATGTAAGACAGCTGTCTTTAATGCAGGCACCAAGTTAATTTGGAGCGTGTAACTGGTCTGGAGGAGGCTGAACTCTTAATGGTTGGTAGGGGATCAAATACTTATTTCTCTGTGCACAATGCAAATAAATATATATAATTTTGACTATGTGATTTTCTTTTTTTTTTTAAATATAATCTATCTCTCACTGGTAAAATTAACCTAGCCTAAAAATTCTAGACTGTTCATGACTTTGACAGTGGGCAAACTTACAAAATCAGCAAGGGATCAAATACTTATTTCCTTCACTGTATATAGTTTTTTTTATGTTTTAGTACCTTTAAAAAAATGTAAACGTTTGAAAGAAACAAACATTTTTTGCATCACCATATTGTGAGCCCCATAAGTTTTTTATATTTCTGTGTACAGAGCTGTGTAAGGCATTTTTTTGTACGTGGAAAGATGTCGTTTTTATTAATACCATTTTGTGGAATGTCTGGCATTTCGATCACTTTTTTTTCCATTTGTTTGGCAGGTTGAAGTGGCAAGAAAACGGAGATTCGACCATTTTAATATTTTTTCCCTTTTTTAATCTTATGGCAATATCAATTATAAGTACTTTTAAAAATATTTTTTTCCATAATAAAGCATTTTGTAAGGCAATAAGGTTTGTTTGCTTTTTCTTTGGATTTTTGTTTTGTTTAACTTTTTTTCTTAGTCTCACTAGGGACTTGTACATGCGAGCGTTTTATCCCTTAGGCCTTATTCACACGGCCATTTTCAGAACAGTGATGTTCTATGGGTGTATTCACACAGCCGTTTTTTTAACGGCCCGTGAATAATAGCCGTCAAAAAATAGGACATGTCCTATTTTTGGCAGTTTTAACAGCCTGACGGCCCCCATAGAAGTAAATGAATCAGTTTTTAACGGCTCTCAATACATGTAACAACCGTTAAAAATGGATCTGTGACATGGGGTTTTGCAAGGGAACTACTAGTTCCCTTGCTGACTATCGGCGGCGCGACGACACATGCTCACCGATTCACCAATGCCGCGTAGACTTCTCCTGGTCTGGTCGCTAGTCTCGCGGGTTCTGCGAAGGCAGTGTGATGACGTCATCGCCTTCACAGATCCAGTGAGACTAGCAACCAGACCAGGAGAAGTTGGCGCTGCATCTGTGAATATGTGTCATCGCGTGGCCTCAGATCCCGTGAAGACGAGAGGCCTTACCTGAAGAAGACAGCGCTGCATCGGTGAGTATGTAGGGCATTCATGTCGGGCTGTGTGGCATCATATACAGGGGGTCTGTGTGGTATATACAGGGAGGCTGTGTGGCATCATATACACGGAGGTGTGTGGCATCATGTACAGGGGGTCTGTGTGGCATATACAGGGAGGCTGTGTGACATATACAGGGAGGTGTGTGGCATCATATACAGGGAGGCTGTGTGGCATCATATACATAGAGGTGTGTGGCATCACATACAAGGATGCTATGTGGTATCATACAGGGAGGCTGTGTGGCATCATATACAGGGAGGCTGTGTGGCATCATATACAAGGAGGCTGTAAATAGTGTCTTGGTTGAACATGTGACCTTCTTTGGATGTTTTCAGGGGGTTGGGAGAAAGAAAGCCTGACCAATAAAACTCATCAGTTTTTTTAACGGCCATGAAAAACTGATGCAAAACGGATGTAAAACAGCCATTAAAATCGGACAGACGGACTGGAAATGGGTGAAAATTTAGAGACACACTGATGCAAAACAGCCATGAAAAACGGACAGTTAATCAGTTTTTAATGGACATTTTTTTTCCACTGTCGTGTAAATACAGCCTACAGAGCAATACTTCTGTATTTCAGCCTAATATGCCTGTCGGTGTAAAACTAACATACAGGGCCTGACAGGCAAACTTAGATGGCAGACCTGGGGGCTGGGCTGAGATGAAAGTTAGGCGAAGGTACACAACTGCCTAGGCAATTTTATTTAAAAAAAAATCTTGCGCTGCTTAACTATTCAATGAGCATTTGTATTAGTGATGGAGGCGCTCATTGATACAGAAAACCCGTGGAGCGGTGCGTATGGTTGGCGGTTCATTAGCCGCTACCAGGTCCTTTTTGCTCTGTGCGCCACACTTAGGGTCCTGTCCTGATGTTGGATGGCGTCAAGACCCAGAGCAGTGCTGACGCCCAAAGCACACTTCCCCAAGACCCAGTGCAGGGAAGACGGCGTCTGGACAGAAGAGGAGCGAGGAAAGGTGAGTCAACTTTTTTTACTTTTATTTTTAAGTCTAGTTTGAAGTCTGAATTTAGGGGTCTGGCGTCTTTTCTTGGGTCTATATTCATTTTAGGGTCTGATCTGGGGTCGGTATTAATTTTAGAGTCTCATCTGTGGTCTGATTCAAAGGATAAGTGATAAATGTATGCTTCCTAAGGAGAGGCAACTCCGGCAAAAGGAGGTAATTCATGTCCGTGTTGCCAGTCGACACCTGCTAGTAGGGCCCCTAGGTGTCTAATCCTGGTCGGCAAATGGCTAAGTTTACTCACTCAGGGACGAGTCAATCCAGGTCGTTAACCAGGACAGATGGGCCAGCTGCTTGCTGAGCAGAGGCTACTCATGCAAGAGGAGGTCAGTCAGGTCCAGTTGCCAGTTCACAGCTGCTAGTGGGACACGTAGGTGTTTACAATGCTGGTGGGCAAGTGATTAGGCTTACTCACTCAGTGACAAATCCACCCAGGTAGAACACTGCGGGAGCTGGGCCGGTTGCTTGCTGAGGAGAGGCAACTTGGGCAAGAGGAGGGCTGTGAGGTCTTCACTACACACCACACTGTGAGAAGCGTTGTCGCAGGAAAGCAATATAGGGGGAGCCAACGCCCTTGCTGATGACGGACAGTGCTAGTTCTGCACATACCTTTATAACGCTAGGCTCAGGACACTGGGTACGTGCAGCCAGAATGAAATAAAACAAAGAAGAATAAAGTTATAATAAACAAACTAAAATAAACTAGAATTTGACAGGGGTGCCCCGGCCAGCCCACTAGTTGAGAGGCCCACTGGGCAAATGTCCTGTTGGCAGATGCTCAGTCAAGGCCTGAGGGTGGGGATGGGCTGTAAAAGTGATGAGCCAAAGTCAGGTCTAAGTTAAATCGCCTGGACCCTAATAGAAAATCTGTAACATTGCCCCTAACTACGATGTGCCATTTTTAATAATGGTGTCTTTTTGTGTGGCCGTGAGACTATTGGGTCCCCTCAGGCACCAGGAACTGGGTGCGACTGCTACCTCTGCACCGCTATAGCTACAGCACGAATATGGCCAAAGATTTCTCAGCAGCAAACTCTGCGGTCTACGGTAGAAGTCGTCATGCGGTCTGGTCCGGATGGAGAAGAAAATTAACGCCTACATTCAGAGAACCTGTGAGTCACTGTATGTAATTGTTATGTATTCTGCCTGTGACTGTGTGAGATCCGTATTGTATTCTCTAGAATAGTCTGCAGCGTGATAATACTCTGTAGAGTGCTGTGTAGACTTAGCATCTGACCACTTTATGGTCACTGTATGGCAGTTTTATTGGTTATATCTTTGTATAATAGTAGTGTACAATTGTCCCTGACAAAAAAAGCGATTTCTGTGCCCTACTGTGTGATTACCGTAGGTGTTTCAGTATTCCACTTTTATTTTATTCCTTGTGGCTTTACTCGGTGTGGCTTCAATTCTTAAGGGAGTGGGCAAGGGCATGACCAAACAAAGCTTAAAATAAAAGACATTTGCTATTAAATAATATTTCCTTATTAAATAATGAAATAGTTAAATGAATAATAAAATATATTTGTTTGTGAGCATTTCTTGCTACAGATGTAAAATTAATATTTATTTGCATGATGTACGTGATGACGTAGGTTACATTCTGGGGTGGGGCTTGAATGGGGAGAGAGAGAGAAAGCGAGAAGGAAGACGTCTGTGACGTGAGATACGGGGGCTGAAATGGAGAAAGCGCTGCTGAACCGCTAAGCAGATTATCCCTAATTGCTCACCCTGACCACTCACCCTGCTGTAAACTGCTGGGAGCTTAACTCTATCTACCGCTATTCACCGCTATCTCCTTACCATCGAACGCTCACCGCCTACCGCTTGCTTGCTACTAATCACCGATTACCGCTGTTAGTCGTGGCCATTTTGCCATGATGCTTATGACGCCTATAATTATAGATTGCCACTGACCTCCATTAACCATCATTTACTACTACTACGCCATTACTTATGCTGTGTAATGCCACTTGATGGCCTCCACGTCCCTCTTATTCCGGTATTCACCTCAGAAACAGGTATTTGGATGTATTTTGAGCTCTGTCTGAGCGCAGGGTGAACGCCATTAAGTGCGGTTTCGTGTACTCTGAATAAGTGGACTATATATTAGTGAAAAACAAGAGACTATAATATAGGTGGATATGGGACCACAGCAAAGTATATGAAAATACGAGACTATGAGTGTATGAGAACTGGAGCGCTGGAAAAAATAATTCTTTTATTGCCACTTAATATTTAATATTAACAGAAATTATTAGAAACCAAGAGAAACTATGCATGAGTTGGCATTCGCAAATTACCAACCGATAATTGATAATTCTTGATATTGTTCTGCTCCGATTGATGGACATGTTCCTTTCTTAAAGGGAATGTGTCGCGAATTAAAAAAAAGAATTCAAGCAAGTTACTTATTTTTATTATATTTTTTTAGTGTATTTTTTTTTTCTTCCACAAAATGGAAAGTATTAAAAATGAAATAATAAATTTACATGTTTTCCTATTTTGGCCACTAGTGGGAGCACTTCCGAGAATTACAGCAAGGTGAATCAGGTAGAAGCAACCTAACTCACAGCTGCTGTAAATGTGGGAGGGAGACTCTCCCTATGTAACATCCACAGCCGCGGACCGTCGTTCTAACTTACACCTCGACGGCCATGGACGAGTGAGTGCTGGGCGGCATCTCCCTCCTGAGAAACGCCGGCACTCACTTCCGCTTCACTGTGCTGGTTCCCGTAGGGTACGCGCGCGCGCGCACTCATGCCCGGCCTTAAAGGGCCAGTACGCACACATGTGTAAAATCTGTAATTAGCCCATGACCACCCTGGACTATAAAAAGGGCTCTGCCCTTTCACTCATTGCCTGAGCATTGTTGTGTTTACCCATGTTAGGGTATGTGCACACACACTAATTACGTCCGTAATTGACGGACGTATTTCGGCCGCAAGTACCGGACCGAACACAATGCAGGGAGCCGGGCTCCTAGCATCATACTTATGTACGATGCTAGGAGTCCCTGCCTCGCTGCAGGACAACTGTAATCATGTTTTCAGTACGGGACAGTTGTCCTGCAGCGAGGCAGGGACTCCTAGCATCGTACATAAGTATGATGCTAGGAGCCCGGCTCCCTGCACTGTGTTCGGTCCGGTACTTGCGGCCGAAATACGTCCGTCAATTACGGACGTAATTAGTGTGTGTGCACATACCCTTAGTCTTAGCAAATGGTCCCTTAGGGTTATCCGGTTCCTGTGCCCTGCTACCTGTATCCTGTGCTATATTTGTTCCTGTGCCTTAGAGTGTTGGAGTCGTGTTGTGCCACCTGTCACGCCTGCTGTTATACACCACGTCTGGTGTCATCTGCCTTAAAGTTCATCTGTGCCTAGCCTCCGCTACTGTCTGGACTATCAAAGGTACCCCTGTTCTAGGACTGTTGTTTGGCCAGCTGCTACTCCGCTACAGTGGTGCGGTCTAGTGGGTCCACATACCCACGGATCGTGACACCCTATTTTTGGCTACAAGCCAGGAAAAGGTGTCTTCAAATTGCTAAGCTTTGTCCAGCTTCCATTTTTTAAGTGATTCTACAATGGTAGCTGGCAGAAACTATGGGACACACCAAAAGGCTGAGAATGATGAAAGTCAAGAGGGAAGACCCTGTCGTAAATGACTTATCAGTTGACAGGTTCACACGCCATGTATTTTACGAGGTTTTTGGCGCATTTAAAAAAAACGCCAAAAAAGCATAAAAAAAACTCTTGATTAAGCTTCTTATTTATATCAATGGTAAAGCACGCTGTTAGTACATACAACACGCTTTTTTACGCGAGCGTTGTTAAAAAGCGTGTTGCGTAAAAAAGAGGCGTCGTGTCAATTCTTTTGTGCATAAAACGGTCCAAATTATGCGCCAAAAAACGTGCAAAAATCACGCACAAAACATGTGAAAAACACCTGCATTTTAAAAAGGGAGAAGACAGAAGTCTGCTGTAGGTTAGTTTTTTTTTTATTTTTCATATTACTAACTTAATTTATTAATTTTTTTGCAGGTTCTGCTGGACTGTTTGGACTACGTCGATCTACCTTTTTTTTAAAAAAAAAAAATTAAATGGTTACCGAGGGTTGTGTGGGGGAGTTTTTATTTCAATAAAAAATTATTTTGTAAGGGTGTATTCACACAGTGGAGTTTTGACACATTTTCGCCGTGTGCCTGAAAATCGCATTGAACAAAATTGACGTAAAAATGCATGCATTTTTCGATGTGCTTTTCAGCCATGCGGGAAAAACGCGGCAAATCCGTACTGTGTATATACACTCTTAGGCCCCATGCACACATTTTCCTCCCGTAAATACTGGGGTAAATACAGGTCGTTTGTCACACGTATTCGACCCGTATTCCACCAGTATTTATGGACCCATGCCCGTAAATACGGGTCCGTTGTCACCAGTATTCCCCCCATATTTACGGACACGTTTTCTCTGCACTAATCGGTAGCCCCTTCTCTCTATTACTTTATAGAGAGAAGGGGCAGCCCTTTTCGGGCAGAGTTTCCGCAGCGATTGAAAGTAAAAGAAGTTCATACGTACCCCGGCCGTTGTCTTGGTGACGCGTCCCTCTTTTGACATCCAGTCCGACTTCCCTGGATGACGTGGCAGTCTATGTGACTGCTGCAGCCTTTGATTGGCTACAGCGGTCACATGGGATGAAACTTCATCCCGGGAGGCCGGACTGGAGGAAGAAGCAGGGAGTTCTGGGTAAGTTAACTTTTAATACTATTAACTCCAGTGGTAGTTACTGTCCCGGGTGCTGAAAGAGTTACTGCCGATCAGTTAACTCTTTCAGCACCCCGGACAGTGACTATCCCCCTGACGTCATGCCCCCTGCCCATGCTGTTATTACGGCCTGAAATAGGACATGTTCCATATTTATCAATGGCCCGGGCACCTTCCCGTAAGCAAACGGGAAGGTACCCGTGGCCAATAGAAGTCTATGGGCCCGTAATTACGGGCGTTTTTACGTTCGTGTGCATGGGGCCTTAGGCCCTGTTCACACCGTTTTTTACAGGCAGAAAAAAAATCTGCCTCAGAATTCCTTCAGGATTTTGAACAGCTTTTTTTGTCCACGGTTTTTGCAGCCATTAAATCTAATGCAAGGACCATGGATAAAACGCCACGAAAAACGCTTGGAAACGAGCACCATAGGTTTTTCCTGCCTTCCATTAATTTCAACAGGAGGTCAGAGGTGGAAGCTGCGCCAAGAAAGGACACACTACTTTTTTTTTTCCCGCGAGCGGCCAAATCCACCTTGGAAGAAGACGCCTATGCATCACATTGAAATCAATGAGGTGCAATTTCGGGGGTTTTATGGCGCTTATTCCGACGTGGTTTCTGTGTCAAAAATCTCTGTGTGAACAGAGAAAGCCTCTGTTTTTTAATACTTTATTAGAACCTTAGTAATGGCAGTTGTCTGTTTGTCCAATCCTAAGGCGAGGCTTAGAGCTAGCCAGTAAAAAGGCTAGCACTAACCCCCCCCCCCCCATTATTTCCCCAGTACCCACCACCACCAGGGGTATTGGGAAGAGCCGGGTATAATCTAGTACCCGACCATCTGTAGCGTTGGTCGGGCTTGGGGGCGGCCACAGGTTTTATTAGCCCTTCCCACCCTGGTAATGCTAATCTGCTGATGTGTTGTATCTGGCTGGTTATGAAGATGAGGGGGACCCCACGTAATTTTCGGCAATTATTATTTTTTTTTTTAAACGACGTGGGTCCCCCCCATTTTTCATAACCAGAAAGATACAATGCAGCAGCCTAGCATTACCAAGGTGGGAAGGGCCATGGTTTTTGGCACTTGCCAGCCTCATAATACCAGTCTGCGGCCGCCCCAGTACTCGGCCATCACTACAGATGGTCGGATACTGGATTGTACCCAGCTCTTCCCGATACCCCTGGTAGCGGTGGGTACCGGGGTAATAATGGGGGGGGGGTTACTACTAGCCATTTTACTGGCTAATACTAAGCCCCGCCTTAGTAAGAGACGTTGTCAAACAGACAACTGTCATTACTAAGGCGCTAATAAAGTATTTAAAAAAAAACACAGACACAAGAAAATATTTTTTTATTGAAATAAAAACTCCCCCACAAGACCCTCGTTAACCATTTTATTTAAAAAAAACAAAACAAAACAAAAAAATGTAGGTCATCGCAGTAGTCCACGAGTGGCTCAAAAAACATTTGAAAATTAGGAGCTGTTTTCCCTTGAAAACAGCTCCGTATTTTCAGACGTTATTGAGTTTGCGTGTGAACATACCCTTAGGGTATGTTCACATGCTTAGCCAAAAACGTCTGAAAATACGGAGCTGTTTTCAAGGGAAAACAGCTCCTGATTTTCAGACGTTTATTTAAGCCACTCGCGATTTTCTCCGCGTTTTTTGCTTTTTTAAAGCCGTTCTTGGATCTGTTCTATGAAAAACGGCTCCAAAAAACGTCCCAAGAAGTGACCTGCACTTCTTTTTCGCGGCCGTTTTTTTCCACGGCCGTTTTTCAAACGGCCCGTTGGAACAGATCGCCATTTTTCCCATTGAAATCAATGGGCAGATGTTTGGAGACGTTCTCCTTCCGGTTTTTCAGCCATTTTTCGGGCGTTTTTTCGGGCGTTTACCTAAGGGTATGTTCACACGCAGTGTGCAAAAACTTCTGAAAATACGGAGTTGTTTTCAGGCGAAAACAGCTCCTGATTTTCAAAAGTTTTTTTAACAACTCGCGTTTTTCGCTGCGTTTTTTACGCCCGTTTTTTAGCTGTTTTTCAATGGAGTCAATGAAAAACACCTGCACTTCTTTTGACAAGCCGTAATTTTACGCGCCGTATTTTGACAGAAACGCGTAAAATAAAAGCTCGTGGGAACAGAACATCGTGATTCCCATTGAAAGCAATGGGCAGATGTTTGTAGGTGTATTAGGGGCGTTTTTTCAGGCGTAATTCAAGGCGTAAAATGCCCAAATTACGTCTGAAACCACTGCGTGTGAACATACCCTTAGCCATAATCATCTACATTAAAAGAAAAAAATCCTGGAAATAGATCATTCTGTGTAATGAATCTATATAATATATGAGTTTCACTTTTTGAATTGAATTGCTGAAATAAATTAACTTTTTGATGATATACTATTCCTTCTCAATGAATTAGAATATCAATATACACTACCGTTCAAAAGTTTAGGGTCACTTAGAAATGTCCTTATTTTTTAAAGAAAAGCACAGTTTTTTTCAATGAAGATAACATTAAATTAATCAGAAATACACTCTATACATTGTTAATGTGCTAAATGACTATTCTAGCTGCAAACGTCTGGTTTTTAATGCAATATCTACATAGGTGTATAGAGGCTCATTTCCAGCAACCATCACTCCAGTGCTCTAATGGTATATTGTGTTTGCTAACTGTGTTAGAAGGCTAATGGATGATTAGAAAACACTTGAAAACCCTTGTGCAATTATGTTAGCCCCGCTGTAAACAGTTTTGCTGTTTAGAGGAGCTATAAAACGGACCGACCTTTGAGATATTTGAGAATCTGGAGCATTACATTTGTGGGTTCGATTAAACTCTAAAAATGGCTAGAAAAAGAGAGCTTTTATGTGAAACTCGACAGTCTATTCTTGTTCTTAGAAATTAAGGCTATTCCATGCGAGAAATTGCCAAGAAACTGAAGATTTCCTACAACAGTGTGTACTACTCCCTTCAGAGGACAGCACACACAGGCTCTAACCAGAGTAGAAAGAGAAGTGGGAGGCCCCGCTGCACAACTGAGCAACAAGACAAGTACATTAAAGTCTCTTGTTTGAGAAATAGACACCTCACAGGTCCTCAACTGGCAGCTTCATTAAATAGTACCCGCAAAACGCCAGTGTCAACGTCTACAGTGAAGAGGCGACTCCGGGATGCTGGCCTTCAGGGCAGAGTGGCAAAGAAAAAGCCATATCTGAGACTGGCTAATAAAAGGAAAAGATTAATATGGGCAAAAGCACACAGACATTGGACAGAGGAAGATTGGAAAAAAGTGTTATGGACAGACGAATCGAAGTTTGAGGTGTTTGGATCACACAGACGAACATTTGTGAGACGCAGAACAACTGAAAAGATGCTGGAAGAGTGCCTGACGCCATCTGTCAAGCATGGTGGAGGTAATGTGATGGTCTGGGGTTGCTTTGGTGCTGGTAAAGTGGGAGATTTGTACAAGGTAAAAGAGATTTTTAATAAGGAAGGCTATCACTCCATTTTGCAACCCCATGCCATACCCTGTGGACAGCGCTTGATTGGAGCCAATTTCATCTTACAACAGGACAATGACCCAAAGCACACCACCAAATTATGCAAGAACTATTTAGGGAAGAAGCAGGTTATTCTATCTGTAATGGAGTGGCCAGCGCAGTCACCAGATCTCAACCCCATAGAGCTGTTGTGGGAGCAGCTTGAACGTATGGTAAAAAGTGAAAAAGCTTTTATTCAAACATATGTCAAAGTGCAAGAGCTGTTTTTCAATGGAGTCAATAAAAAACGCCTCCGAAAACGTCCCAAGAAGTGTCCTACACTTCTTTTGACGAGTCATCATTTTACGCGCCGTATTTTGACAGCGACGCGTAAAATTAAGGCTCGTGGGAATGGGAACAGTGGTGTAACTACCGCTATAGCAGCCGTAGCGGCTGCTACTGGGCCCGCGGCATGAGGGGGCCCGTGTCGCAAGCCGGCACGGGCCCCCACCATGGCCGGAGGCTCCGCTAGCTGACGCTATGGCTGCTACAGCGCGACGCCATTGAACACTACGGCAGAGCAGGGAGGTATCTCCCCGCTCTGCCATTAAAGGGGCTGTTCCTACATAAGACATGTATCCCCTATCCAAAGGATAGGGGAGACATGTGTGATCGCTGTCAGCGATAGGGAGAACAGGGGACCGAAAGTCCCCTGAAGTTCTCCATGAGAAACCTCTGACTTCCAGGGTCTGTGTCCGCGGCTCCATAGAAATGAATGGAGCGCCAGTCGCGCTTGTGCGCATGCGTGACCAGTGCTCCTTTCATTTTTATTGAGCTGCGCAGACTCCAGAAGTCAGAGGTTAGTCATGGAGAACTTCAGGGGACTTTCGGTCCCCCGTTCTCCTTATCAGCGCCAGCAATCACACATGTATCCCCAATCCTGTGGATTGGGGATACATGTCTTTTGTAGGACACACTATAGGTCTGATTTTTTTGGGGGGGTTGGGGCTGCATGGCATTACCTACAGGGGGGGCTGTATAGCGTTACCTACAGGGGGGGCTGCATAGCGTTAGCTACAGGGGGGCTGTATAGTGTTACCTACAGGGGGGGCTGAATAGCGTTACCTACAGGGGGGGCTGTATAGCGTTACCTACAAGGGGGGCTGTATGGTGTTATCTACAGGGAGCTGTTGGTTCTGTATGCCGTTATCTACAGGGGGGCTATATAGCGTTATCTAGAGGGGGGGCTGTATGGCGTTATCTAGAGGGGGCTGTATGGCGTTATCTACAGGGGGGCTGTATGGCGTTATCTACAGGGGGGGCTGTATGGCGTTATCTACAGGGGGGCTGTATGGCGTTATCTACAGGGGGGGATGTATGGCGTTATCTACAGGGGGGATGTATGGCGTTATCTACAGGGGGGGCTGTATGGCGTTATCTACAGGGGGGCTGTATGGCGTTATCTACAGGGGGCTGTAAGGCGTTATCTACAGGGGGGGCTGTATGGCGTTATCTACAGGGGGGGCTGTATGGCGTTATCTACAAGGGGGTCTGTATGGCGTTATCTACAGGGGGGGCTGTATGGCGTTATCTACAGGGGGGGCTGTATGGCGTTATCTACAGGGGGCTGTATGGCGTTATCTACAGGGGGGCTGTAAAAAAGGCACTATCTACAAGGGGGGTTGTGTGAAACCCAGGGGAGGGGGGGGCCCAGTCAAAAGTTTGCTATGGGGCCCAGTCTTTCCTAGTTACGCCCCTGAACGGGAACATCATAATTCCCATTGAAAGTAATGGGCAGATGTTTGTAGGCGTATTAGGGGCGTTTTTTCAGGCGTAATTCGAGGCATAAATGTCCGAATTACATCTGAAACCACTGCGTGTGAACATACCCTCAGTCTACGAGAACCAGCCAGAGGCTGGTCCCCATAAGCCTCCATACATGGCTGACCCGGAGGCCGTTGCCTGGCCTCCGGATGCCATTACAAGCATCAGCAACCCCCACAATTGCATGAGGGCTGCCGATGTGCTACAAACCTGCTAAATGCGGCAATCGCAATCGATCGCCACATTTAAGGTGTTGGTTGCCAAAATCAGCGGCGGGGACAGCTGACCTCCCAATTCCCGATGCACACCTTGTCGCCGACAGCGTGCATCGGGAACGACACAGTGACTTCCTGTCACTCTGACAGGAAGCCTAACAGGACCAGCCGGAGGTTGGGCCTGACGGGCTTACGTCCATGGCAAACATGGAGACCATTGTTTGGCTTCCGTTTGCCATGCTAACTATTGCCAAACCCCGCGATTTCAGACCGGGGTCTGCTAATATGCTAGAAACCCCAGAGGCATGTCAGAGGCATGGCCTAGCAGATACCTGTTCGTTTTACACGGACAGGCAGTAATACACTGCAATACAAAAGTATTGCAGTGTATTATAAAAGTGATTGGATGATCGCATAGTGAAGTCCCCTAGTGGGACTACTTAAAAAGTTTAAAAAAAGTTTAACAAAAGTTTATAATAGATATATAAAAATCCAACGTAAAAAAAAAATTTAAAACACACTTTTTTCCCTTACAATATGCTTTATTATGAAAAAAAAAAAGTTACACTTATTTGGTATCGCTACATCCGTAACGACCTTAGCTATAAAGCTATTACATTATTTAACCCGTTCGGTGAACGCCATAAAAAATCAAATAAAAAACAATGCAAGAATTGCTGTTTTCTGTGCATCCTGCCTTAAAAAAAAAGTGACAAAAAATGATCAAAAAGCTAAAAGTCGTCCCGCAAAAAAAAAAAAATTTCTACACATAGGAGCTAATATTTTTTTGTTCTAGGAAATTGTCTAACCCTTTTTTAAAGCCATCTACTGTCCCTGCTGTGACCAGCTCTTGCGGTAGACTATTCCATAGATTCACAGTTCTCACAGTAAAGAAGGCTTGTCGCCTCTGCATATTGAACCTTGTTTTCTCCAGACGGAGGGAGTGCCCCCTTGTTTTTTGAGAGGGTTTTACATGGAGCAGGATTTCACCATATTTTTTGTATGTGCCATTCATATACTTATATAAATTAATCATGTCCTCCGTTAGTCGTCTCTTTTCAAGGCTAAATAGGTTTAATTCTTTTCATCTTTCCTCATAACTTAGATTCTCCATGCCCCTTATTAGCTTCGTTGCTCTTCTTTGTATTTTTTCCAACTCCAGGGCATCCTTTCTATGAACTGGAGCCCAGAACTAAACTGCATATTCTAGATGAGGCCTCACTAATGCTTTGTAAAGTGGCAATATTACATCCCTGTCCCATGAGTCCATGCCTCTTTTAATACACGACAATATATTGCTGGCCTTAGAAGCAGCTGATTGACATTGCATGCTGTTATTTAGTTTATAATTTACAAGTACACCCAGATCCTTCTCAACAAGTGAATCCCCCAGTGTAGCTCCCCCTAGGACATATGATGCATGCAGGTTGTTGGAACCCAGATGCATAACTTTACATTTATTATTATTAAACTTAATTTGCCAAGTGGACGCCCAAACACTTAGTTTGTTTAAATCCGCTTGCAATTCACGAACATCTTCCATAGACTGAACTATACTACATAGCTTGGTGTCATCTGCAAAACTAGAAATAGTGCTATTAATCCCATCCTCTATATCAGGGGTCTCAAGCACGCGGCCCGCGGGCCACATGCGGCCCTGGGGCTGTCATCTGCGGCCCGCGGGACACAGAGCCGCTAGTATCGGCTCTGCTCCGAGACTCCGGAATTCCCTGACATCGCTGTCCACATATGAACAGCGATGTCTGGTGCTTCCCCAGAGCCGGAGTCCCGGGCAGAGCGCTAGTACAGGCTCTGCTCCGAGACTGTGGAATTCCCTGACATCGCTGCCCATATATGGACAGTGTGTCAGGGTCTTGCCCAGAGTGGAGCAGAGCGCTGGTGTCGGCTCTGCTCCTGGACTCTGTGGAATTCCCTGACATCGCTGTCCACATATAAACAGCGATGTCTGGGGCTTCCCCAGAGCCGGAGTCCCGAGCAGAGCACTGGTGTCGGCTCTGCTCCGGGACTCTGTGGAATTCCCTGACATCGCTGTCCACATATGAACAGCGATGTCTGGGGCTTCCCCAGAGCCGGAGTCCCGAGCAGAGCGTTGGTGTCGGCTCTGCTCCGGGACTCTGTGGAATTCCCTGACATCGCTGTCCACATATGAACAGCGATGTCTGGGGCTTCCCCAGAGCCGGAGTCCCGGGCAGAGCGCTAGTACAGGCTCTGCTCCGGGACTCTGTGGAATTCCCTGACATCGCTGCCCATATATGGACAGTGTGTCAGGGTCTTGCCCAGAGCGGAGCAGAGCGCTGGTGTCGGCTCTGCTCCTGGACTCTGTGGAATTCCCTGACATCGCTGTCCACATATGAACAGCGATGTCTGGGGCTTCCCCAGAGCCGGAGTCCCGGGCAGAGCGCTAGTACAGGCTCTGCTCCGGGACTCTGTGGAATTCCCTGACATCGCTGCCCATATGTGGACAGTCTGTCAGGGTCTTCCCCATAGCGGAGTCCCGGGCAGAGCGCTAGTATAGGCTCTGCTCCGGGACGCTGCGGAATTCCCTGACATATCTGCCCATATATGGACAGTGTGTCAGGGTCTTCCCCAGAGCGGAGTCCCGGGAAGAGCGCTAGTATCGGCTCTGCTCCGGGACTCTGTGGAATTCCCTGACATCGCTGCCCATATATGGACAGTGTGTCAGGGTCTTCCCCAGAGCGGAGTCCCGGGCAGAGCGCTATTATCGGCTCTGCTCCGGGACTCTGGGGAAGCCTCTGACATCGCTGTCCATACATCGACAATGATGTCAGGGGCTTCCCCAGAGCAGGAGTCCCAGTGATGTCAGGAGCACAGCTGGAGTCCCAGGAAGAGCCTACTAGCGCTATGCCTGGGACTCCAGCTCTGGGGTTGCCCCTGACATCTCTGTCCATATATGGACAGTGATGTCAGGAGCAGAGCTGGAATCCCAGTTAGAGTGCCAGAAGCGGCACTGCTCCGGGACTCCGGCTCTGGGCAAGCCCCTGACATCACTGGGGCAGCCTCTACAGAGGGCACTGGGGCAGCCTCTACAGAGGGCACTGGGGCAGCCTCTACAGAGGGCACTGTGGCAGCCTCTACAGAGGGCACTGTGGCAGCCTCTACAGAGGGCACTATGGCAGCCTCTACAGAGGGCACTGTGGCATTATCTACAAGTGGGTGTGTGGCAGTATCTGAAGAGGACACTGGCATTATCTAGGGGTGTGATGCCTTATCTACAGAGGGCACTGTGGCCTTATCTACAGAGGGCACTGTGGCCTTATCTTCAGAGGGCACTGTGGCCTTATTTACAGAGGGCACTGTGGCCTTATCTAGGGGTGTGTTGCATTATCCACAGAGGGCACTGCGGCAGCATCCACAGAGGGCACTGCGGCAGCATCCACAGAGGGCACTGCGGCAGCATCCACAGAGAGCACTGCGGCACTATCTAAAAAGGGGCTGCCCAATCTTGACATGTGTGCTAACTGAGCCACCGGACTGCATTTAGCGACACTTAAACTGGAAAGCTGGATTGTTGAAATAAGCACGTGGAGAAATATCTCAAATTTTAAACCTAGCGCTATTATTATAGTAATGTAGTATTATTATTCTAGTAACATAGTGTAGTTCAAATAACTAATTGATTAACAATAATTTTGTATTGTATCAAATTTGAAAGTAATGCGGCCCGTCAACTTCCCATTTTTTCTATATGCGGCCCACTTACCCGGCCGAGTTAGAGACCCCTGCTCTATATCATTAATAAATAACTTGAATAATAGTGGACCCTTCACGGAACCCTGGAGTACACCACTTATTACCGGGGACCATTCAGAGTAGGAATCATTGACAACAACTCTATGGATACAGTCCTTGAGCTAATTCTCAATCCAATTACAAACTATACTTTCTAAACCTATAGTCCTTAATTTACACATTAGACGTCTATGAGGGACAGTGTCAAATGCCTTTGCAAATTCCAAAAACATTATATCCACAGCGGCCCATCTGTCTAGGCTTCTGCTCACCTCTTCATAAAAACAAATCAGGTTAGTTTGACAACTTCTGTCCATAGTAAAACCGTGCTGGCTGTCACTTGTAATACTATTTTTTGTCACATAAGGCCAGATTTACACAAGCGTGTTCAGTCCGTGATATATGGTACGCAGGTCGGCCGCATTTCCTGGACTAAGCACACTGCAGGGAGCTGGGCTCTTGTGGTCATAGTTATGTATGAGGCTAGAAGTCGCTGCCTCGCTGCGGGAAAACTGGCACATACTGAAAACATGTTTTCAGTATGGGACAGTAGTTCCGCAGAGAGGCAGGGACTCCTAGCGTCATAGAGAACGATGATGCTAGGAGCCCAGCTCCCTGCAGTGTGCTCAGTCCGGGAAATGCGGCCGACCTGCGGAACACACTCGTGTGAATCCGGCCTTATCCTGTATATAGTCCCTCAATAGCCCCTCAAACATTTCCCCCACGATGGATGTTAAGCTTACTGGTCTATAATTTCCCGGGGAAGACCTACAGCCCTTTTTGAAAATAGACACCACATTTGACCTACGCCAGTCCCTTGGCACTATACCAGTCACTAGAGAATCTCTGAATATTATGAAGAGGGGGACTGAAATAACTGAACTAAGCTCTTTAACCCCTTACCTCTTTAGCCACTTTTGACCTTCCTGACCGAGCCTCATTTTTCAAATCTGACATGTGTCACTTTATGTGGTAATAACTCCAGAATGCTTTCACCTATCCAAGCGATTCTGAGATTGTTTTCTCGTGACACATTGGACTTTAAGTTACTGGCAAAATTTGCTCGATATGTTCAGTATTTAATTGTGAAAAACACCAAAATTTAGCGAAAAATTGCAAAAATTAGCATTTTTCTCAATTTAAATGTATCTGCTTGTAAGACAGGCAGTTATACCACACAAAATTGTTGCTAATTAACATCCCCCATGTGTCTACTTTAGATTGGCATTGTTTTTTGAACATCCTTTTATTTTTCTATGACATCACAAGGCTTAGAACTTCAGCAGCAATTTCTCACATTTTCAAGAAAATTTCAAAAGGCCATTTTTACAGGGGACAGTTCAGTTGTGAAGTGGCTTTGAGGGCCTTATATATTAGAAACCCCCAAAAAGTCACCCCATTATAAAAACTGCACCCCTCAAAGTATTCAAAACAGCATTTAGAAATGTCTTAACCCTTTACGCATTTCACAGGAATTAAAGCAAAGTAATGGTAAAATTTACAAATGTCATATTTTTTTGCAGAAATAAATTTTTAATACAATTTTTTTTATAACACAGAAGGTTTTACCAGAGAAATGCAACTCCATAATTGTTGCCCAGTTTCTGCAGTTTTAGGAAATATCCCACATGTGGCCGTAGCGTGCTACTGGACTGAAGCACCGGCCTCAGAAGCAAAGGAACACCTAGTGGATTTTGGGGCCTTATTTTTGTTAGAATACATTTTAGGCACCATGTCAGGTTTGAAGGGCTCTTGCAGTGCCAAAACAGTCAAAATCCCCCAAAAGTGACCCCATCTGGGAAACTACACACCTCAAGGAAATTATCTAGGTGTACAGTGAACATTTTGACCGCACAGGTTTTTTACAGAAATTATTGGAAGTAGGCCGTGAAAATTAAAATCGACATTTTTTCAAAGAAAATGTAGGTTTAGCGATTTCTCCCGAGTAAAACAATACCCCACATGTGGTAATAAACAGTTGTTTGGAGACACGGCAGGGCTTAGAAGGGAAAGAGCGCTATTTGGCTTTTGGAGCTCAAATTTAGCAGGAATGGTTTGCGGAGGCCTTGTCACATTTACAAAGCCCCTCAGGGGACAAAACAGTGGAAACCCCCCACAAGTGACCCCATTTCGGAAACTACACCCATTGAGGAAATTATCTAGGGGTATACTGAGTGCTTTGACCCCACAGGTTTTTTGCATAAATTATTGGAAGTAGGCCCTGAAAATGACAATCTAAATTTTTTCAAAGAAAATGTAGGTTTAGCTAATTTTTTCTCATTTCCACAAAGACTGAAGGAGAAAAAGCACCACAAAATTTGTAAAGCAATTTCTCCCGAGTAAAACAATGCCCCACATGTGGTAATAAACGGCTGTTTGGAGACACGGCGTGGCTTAGAAGGGAAAGAGCGCTATTTGGCTTTTGGAGATCACATTGAGCAGGAATGGTTTGCGGAGGCCATGTCACATTTGCAAAGCCCCTGAGGGGGAAAAACAATGAAAACGCCCAAAAAGTGACACCATTTAGGAAACTACACCCCTTGAGGAATTCATCTAGTGGGCATTTTGACCCCACAGATGTTTCATAGAATTTATTAGAATTGGGCAGTGAAAATAAAAACAATCCTTTTTCTTCAATAAGACGTAGCTTTAGCGCAAATTTTTTCATTTTCGCAACAAATAAAGGAAAAAAAAGAACCCAACATTTGTAAAGCAATTTCTCCCGAGTACGGCAATACCCCATATGTGGTCATAAACTGCTGTTTGGGCACACGGCAGGGCTCAGAAGGGAAGGACCGCCATTTGGAGTGCAGATGTTGCTGGATTGGTTTCTGGGCGCCTGTGGGCCCAAAATAGTGGAAACCCCCCAGAAGTGACCCAATTTTGGAAACTAAACCCCTCAATGCATTTACCTAGTGGTGTAGTAAGCATTTTAACCCTGCAGGTGTTTTGTAGAAATTAGTGTGAACTCGATGTTGCAGAGTGAAAATTGGATTTTTTCCATAGATATGCCAATATGTGGTGCCCAGCTTGTGCCACCATAACAAGACAGCTCTCTAATTATTATGCTGGGTTTCCTGGTTTTAGAAACACCCTACATGGGGCACTAATCTTTTGTCTGGACATTTGACCAGGCTCAGGAGTGAAAGAGTACCATGTAAAATTGAGGCCTAATTTGGCGATTTACAAAGTATTGGTTCACAACTGCAGAGGCTCAGATGTGAAATAATAAAAAGAAACCCCTTCCGTAATGGCAGAGCAGGAGACCATTGTGTCTCCTGTTGCCATAGCAGCAGTCGCCAGTCCCGATTGCCTGTCAGGCCTGGCGATCTGCTAGTAACCGCTACGATGCAGCAATCGCTTTCGATTGCTGCATCGAAGGGATTAATGGCAGGGATCGGAGCTAGCTCCGGTTCCTGCCGTTACAGGTGGATGTCAGCTATAACATACAGCTGACTTCCACCGCTGATGATGCCGGATCAGCTCCTGAGCCGGCGCCATCTTGCCGGCAGCTACGGAAGCCGATCAGGCTCCGCCGCCGGGCAGATCTTGACCGGTTTCCGTGCTAGGCAGACCGGGAGGCCAGTATTAGGCCTCCGGTTGCCATTGCAGCCACCGGAACCCCGGCAATTTCATTGCTGGGGTTCCGATGAGCTGCAAACACCTTAAATGCAGCGATCGCGTTTGAGCGCTGCACTTAAGGGGTTAATGGCGGGGATAGAAGCTAATTTCGGTCCCCGCCGTTACAGCCGGATGTCAGCTGTAAGATACAGCTGAGATCCGGTGATGATGGCACCGGCTCAGCTTCTGAGCCGGTCCCAAACATTCGGCGTATGGGTACGGCAAGATGCGGGAAGTCAATGCTTTCCATGGCGTACCCATACGGCAAATGTCGGGAAGGGTTTAAGAACTCTAGGGTGTAACCCATCTGGTCCCGGAGCCTTGTGCACATTTATTTTATTTAATTTAGCTTGGACTATATCTACATTCATCCAATTCAGTATATCAACTGATATATTAACAGCATTGGCACCGGCTACATCAGCTGCTCTTTCTTCTGTTGTATATACAGAGCTGAAGAACCCATTTAGTAACTCTGCCTTCCCTTGATCCCCTGTGACCAACTCCCCAATAACGCTATTTAAGGGTCCTACATGTTCAGACCTTGGCTTTTTTGCATTTATATACTTGAAGAATTTTTAGCGATTTTTTTTTTTTTTTTTACTATCCTTGGCCACCTGCCTTTCATTTTGCATTTTTGCAAATTTTATTACATTTCTACAGATTTTATTACACTCTTTATCATTTAAAAAGGCTACAGATTTACCCTCAGATTTGTATTTTTCAAATGTCCTTTATTTGTCATGTATTGCCCTTTTTACAGAAGGTGTAAGCCATGTGGGGTTTAATTTTAGTCATTTATACTTGTTACCTATAGGAATGAATTTTGCACTATAATTACCCAAAGTAGATTTGAAAATCTCCCATTTATCATTTGTCCCATTATTTGACATTAGTTCTTCCCAGTCTATATCCTGAATTGCAGCCCTCATCCTGGGGAAATTGGCCTACTTAAAATTAAGTGTTTTTTCCCTCCCAGCCTGTGTTTGTTTTTTACAGTATAGGTAAAATGTAACTATATTGTGATCACTGTTACCGAGGTTTTCACAAACATTGACATTCCCAACAAGCTCTGCATTATTAGAAATGACCAGATTCAATAGAGCTTCACCTCTAGTCGGGTCTTCCACAAACTGGCCCATAACATTTTCCTGCAACAGGTTGAGGAAATGTCTCCCCTTTGCAGATGAATCCGAACCATGATGCCAATTAATATCACAGTAATTAAAATCTCCCATTATCACTACTGTACCCGCCTGTGCAGCCCGCTCCATCTGTTTATATAGCTGACCTTCCATCTCCTCAGTTATATTGGGGGGGGGGGGTCTACAGATTACACCAAAAGTAATTTTTTCAGTGTTTACCTCCCTTTCTAGTTCCACCCAGAAGGTTTCAACCTCTTCACAATCTTCACCCTCTGATGTCTTTTTCACACTCACCTTCACATCACTTCTCACATACAGACATACACCACCGCCTTTCCTATTTGTCCTGTCTTTCCGAAAAAGTGTAAAACCATTTTGCTTGCTAGACTTCTGGCATTTGTGAACATACACTTTAACTTGCCTTTCAGTTTTTCACTTTATTATCAGAAATGTGATTTGACATTATTTGGGCATTTTCATTTTCATTGCGGTTTTGTAACAAAAGGAAATCCCGACCTGTTGTCTAGTCCTCTCCCCACAGTCTGTTTCTACCCCCACCAATACAGTCTGACCCCTCTCTAACCTGACAACCCCTTTATTTTCTACATTGACCTCCCTCCTCAGCCCTATTTTAAATACTCCGCCACCGCAGCTAGAATTCTCTCCCCCAGCACAGCAGACCCCCTTCCATTTAGGTGCAAATCATCTGCAGAATACAGTTTGTACCCAATGAAAAGTCAGACCAGTGCTCTAGGAACCCAAAGCCTACACCTCTACACCAATACTTAAAGAGGCTCTGTCACCAGATTTTGCAACCCCTATCTGCTATTGCAGCAGATAGGCGCTGCAATGTAGATTACAGTAACGTTTTTATTTTTAAAAAACGAGCATTTTTGGCCAAGTTATGACCATTTTTGTAGTTATGCAAATGAGGCTTGCAAAAGTCCAAGTGGGTGTGTTTAAAAGTAAAAGTCCAAGTGGGCGTGTATTATGTGCGTACATCGGGGCGTTTTTAATACTTTCACTAGCTGGGCGCTCTGAAGAGAAGTAACATCCTCTTCTCTTCAGAACGCCCAGCTTCTGACAGTGCAGATCTGTGACGTCACTCACAGGTCCTGCATCGTGACGGCCACATCGGCACCAGAGGCTACAGTTGATTCTGCAGCAGCATCAGCGTTTGCAGGTAAGATCGACAATTGCATGAGGGCTGCCGATGTGCTACAAACCTGCTAAATGCGGCAATCGCAATCGATCGCCACATTTAAGGTGTTGGTTGCCAAAATCAGCGGCGGGGACAGCTGACCTCCCGATTCCCGATGCACACCTTGTCGCCGACAGTGTGCATCGGGAACGACACAGTGACTTCCTGTCACTCTGACAGGAAGCCTATCAGGACCAGCCGGAGGTTGGGCCTGACGGGCTAACGTCCATGGCAAACATGGAGACCATTGTTTGGCTTCCGTTTGCCATGCTAACTATTGCCAAACCCCGCGATTTCAGACCGGGGTCTGCCAATATGCTAGAAACCCCAGAGGCATGGCCTAGCAGATACCTGTTCGTTTTACACGGACAGGCAGTAATACACTGCAATACAAAAGTATTGCAGTGTATTATAAAAGTGATTGGATGATCGCATAGTGAAGTCCCCTAGTGGGACTACTTAAAAAGTTTAACAAAAGTTTATAATAGATATATAAAAATCCAACGTAAAAAAAATAAATTAAAAACACACTTTTTTCCCTTACAATATGCTTTATTATGAAAAAAAAAAGTTACACTTATTTGGTATCGCTACATCCGTAACGACCTTAGCTATAAAGCTATTACATTAGTTAACCCGTTCGGTGAACGCCATAAAAAATCAAATAAAAAACAATGCAAGAATTGCTGTTTTCTGTGCATCCTGCCCTAAAAAAAAAGTGACAAAAAATGATCAAAAAGCTAAAAGTCGTCCCGCAAAAAAAAAAAATTTCTACACATAGGAGCTAATATTTTTTTGTTCTAGGAAATTGTCTAACCCTTTTTTAAAGCCATCTACTGTCCCTGCTGTGACCAGCTCTTGCGGTAGACTATTCCATAGATTCACAGTTCTCACAGTAAAGAAGGCTTGTCGCCTCTGCATATTGAACCTTGTTTTCTCCAGACGGAGGGAGTGCCCCCTTGTTTTTTGAGAGGGTTTTACGTGGAGCAGGATTTCACCATATTTTTTGTATGTGCCATTCATATACTTATATAAATTAATCATGTCCTCCGTTAGTCGTCTCTTTTCAAGGCTAAATAGGTTTAATTCTTTTAATCTTTCCTCATAACTTAGATTCTCCATGCCCCTTATTAGCTTCGTTGCTCCTCTTTGTATTTTTTCCAACTCCAGGGCATCCTTTCTATGAACTGGAGCCCAGAACTAAACTGCATATTCTAGATGAGGCCTCACTAATGCTTTGTAAAGTGGCAATATTACATCCCTGTCCCATGAGTCCATGCCTCTTTTAATACACGACAATATATTGCTGGCCTTAGAAGCAGCTGATTGACATTGCATGCTGTTATTTAGTTTATAATTTACAAGTACACCCAGATCCTTCTCAACAAGTGAATCCCCCAGTGTAGCTCCCCCTAGGACATATGATGCATGCAGGTTGTTGGTACCCAGATGCATAACTTTACATTTATTATTATTAAACTTAATTTGCCAAGTGGACGCCCAAACACTTAGTTTGTTTAAATCCGCTTGCAATTCACGAACATCTTCCATAGACTGAACTATACTACATAGCTTGGTGTCATCTGCAAAACTAGAAATAGTGCTATTAATCCCATCCTCTATATCAGGGGTCTCAAGCACGCGGCCCGCGGGCCGCATGCGGCCCCTGGGGCTGTCATCTGCGGCCCGCGGGACACAGAGCCGCTAGTATCGGCTCTGCTCCGAGACTCCGGAATTCCCTGACATCGCTGTCCACATATGAACAGCGATGTCTGGTGCTTCCCCAGAGCCGGAGTCCAGGGCAGAGCGCTAGTACAGGCTCTGCTCCGAGACTGTGGAATTCCCTGACATCGCTGCCCATATATGGACAGTGTGTCAGGGTCTTGCCCAGAGTGGAGCAGAGCGTTGGTGTCGGCTCTGCTCCGGGACTCTGTGGAATTCCCTGACATCGCTGTCCACATATGAACAGCGATGTCTGGGGCTTCCCCAGAGCCGGAGTCCCGGGCAGAGCGCTAGTACAGGCTCTGCTCCGGGACTCTGTGGAATTCCCTGACATCGCTGCCCATATATGGACAGTGTGTCAGGGTCTTGCCCAGAGCGGAGCAGAGCGCTGGTGTCGGCTCTGCTCCTGGACTCTGTGGAATTCCCTGACATCGCTGTCCACATATGAACAGCGATGTCTGGGGCTTCCCCAGAGCCGGAGTCCCGAGCAGAGCACTGGTGTCGGCTCTGCTCCGGGACTCTGTGGAATTCCCTGACATCGCTGTCTACATATGAACAGCGACGTCTGGGGCTTCCCCAGAGCCAGAGTCCCGAGCAGAGCGTTGGTGTCGGCTCTGCTCCGGGACTCTGCGGAATTCCCTGACATCGCTGTCCACATATGAACAGCGATGTCTGGGGCTTCCCCAGAGCCGGAGTCCCGGGCAGAGCGCTAGTACAGGCTCTGCTCCGGGACTCTGTGGAATTCCCTGACATCGCTGCCCATATGTGGACAGTCTGTCAGGGTCTTCCCCATAGCGGAGTCCCGGGCAGAGCACTAGTATAGGCTCTGCTCCGGGACGCTGCGGAATTCCCTGACATATCTGCCCATATATGGACAGTGTGTCAGGGTCTTCCCCAGAGCGGAGTCCCGGGCAGAGCGCTAGTATCGGCTCTGCTCCGGGACTCTGTGGAATTCCCTGACATCGCTGCCCATATATGGACAGTGTGTCAGGGTGTTCCCCAGAGCGGAGTCCCGGGCAGAGCGCTATTATCGGCTCTGCTCCGGGACTCTGGGGAAGCCTCTGACATCGCTGTCCATACATCGACAATGATGTCAGGGGCTTCCCCAGAGCAGGAGTCCCAGTGATGTCAGGAGCACAGCTGGAGTCCCAGGAAAAGCCTACTAGCGCTATGCCTGGGACTCCAGCTCTGGGGTTGCCCCTGACATCTCTGTCCATATATGGACAGTGATGTCAGGAGCAGAGCTGGAATCCCAGTTAGAGTGCCAGAAGCGGCACTGCTCCGGGACTCCGGCTCTGGGCAAGCCCCTGACATCACTGGGGCAGCCTCTACAGAGGGCACTGGGGCAGCCTCTACAGAGGGCACTGGGGCAGCCTCTACAGAGGGCACTGGGGCAGCCTCTACAGAGGGCACTGGGGCAGCCTCTACAGAGGGCACTGTGGCAGCCTCTACAAAGGGCACTATGGCAGCCTCTACAGAGGGCACTGTGGCATTATCTACAAGTGGGTGTGTGGCAGTATCTGAAGAGGACACTGGCATTATCTAGGGGTGTGATGCCTTATCTACAGAGGGCACTGTGGCCTTATCTACAG
This sequence comes from Rhinoderma darwinii, assembly GCF_050947455.1. Lineage (NCBI taxonomy): Eukaryota > Metazoa > Chordata > Amphibia > Anura > Rhinodermatidae > Rhinoderma > Rhinoderma darwinii. Next base: position 91,075,632 of record NC_134687.1, on the reverse strand, counting down.
AGGGCACTGTGGCCTTATCTTCAGAGGGCACTGTGGCCTTATTTACAGAGGGCACTGTGGCCTTATCTAGGGGTGTGTTGCATTATCCACAGAGGGCACTGCGGCAGCATCCACAGAGGGCACTGCAGCAGCATCCACAGAGGGCACTGCGGCAGCATCCACAGAGAGCACTGCGGCACTATCTAAAAAGGGGCTGCCCAATCTTGACATGTGTGCTAACTGAGCCACCGGACTGCATTTAGCGACACTTAAACTGGAAAGCTGGATTGTTGAAATAAGCACGTGGAGAAATATCTCAAATTTTAAACCTAGCGCTATTATTATAGTAATGTAGTATTATTATTCTAGTAATATAGTGTTCTAGTAGTTCAAATAACTAATTGATTAACAATAATTTTGTATTGTATCAAATTTGAAAGTAATGCGGCCCGTCAACTTCCCATTTTTTCTATATGCGGCCCACTTACCCGGCCGAGTTTGAGACCCCTGCTCTATATCATTAATAAATAACTTGAATAATAGTGGACCCTTCACGGAACCCTGGAGTACACCACTTATTACCGGGGACCATTCAGAGTAGGAATCATTGACAACAACTCTATGGATACAGTCCTTGAGCTAATTCTCAATCCAATTACAAACTATACTTTCTAAACCTATAGTCCTTAATTTACACATTAGACGTCTATGAGGGACAGTGTCAAATGCCTTTGCAAATTCCAAAAACATTATATCCACAGCGGCCCATCTGTCTAGGCTTCTGCTCACCTCTTCATAAAAACAAATCAGGTTAGTTTGACAACTTCTGTCCATAGTAAAACCGTGCTGGCTGTCACTTGTAATACTATTTTTTGTCACATAAGGCCAGATTTACACAAGCGTGTTCAGTCCGTGATATATGGTACGCAGGTCGGCCGCATTTCCTGGACTAAGCACACTGCAGGGAGCTGGGCTCTTGTGGTCATAGTTATGTATGAGGCTAGAAGTCGCTGCCTCGCTGCGCGAAAACTGGCACATACTGAAAACATGTTTTCAGTACGGGACAGTAGTTCCGCAGAGAAGCAGGGACTCCTAGCGTCATAGAGAACGATGATGCTAGGAGCCCAGCTCCCTGCAGTGTGCTCAGTCCGGGAAATGCGGCCGACCTGCGGAACACACTCGTGTGAATCCGGCCTTATCCTGTATATAGTCCCTCAATAGCCCCTCAAACATTTCCCCCACGATGGATGTTAAGCTTACTGGTCTATAATTTCCCGGGGAAGACCTACAGCCCTTTTTGAAAATAGACACCACATTTGACCTACGCCAGTCCCTTGGCACTATACCAGTCACTAGAGAATCTCTGAATATTATGAAGAGGGGGACTGAAATAACTGAACTAAGCTCTTTAACCCCTTACCTCTTTAGCCACTTTTGACCTTCCTGACCGAGCCTCATTTTTCAAATCTGACATGTGTCACTTTATGTGGTAATAACTCCAGAATGCTTTCACCTATCCAAGCGATTCTGAGATTGTTTTCTCGTGACACATTGGACTTTAAGTTACTGGCAAAATTTGCTCGATATGTTCAGTATTTAATTGTGAAAAACACCAAAATTTAGCGAAAAATTGCAAAAATTAGCATTTTTCTCAATTTAAATGTATCTGCTTGTAAGACAGGCAGTTATACCACACAAAATTGTTGCTAATTAACATCCCCCATGTGTCTACTTTAGATTGGCATTGTTTTTTGAACATCCTTTTATTTTTCTATGACATCACAAGGCTTAGAACTTCAGCAGCAATTTCTCACATTTTCAAGAAAATTTCAAAAGGCCATTTTTACAGGGGACAGTTCAGTTGTGAAGTGGCTTTGAGGGCCTTATATATTAGAAACCCCCAAAAAGTCACCCCATTATAAAAACTGCACCCCTCAAAGTATTCAAAACAGCATTTAGAAATGTCTTAACCCTTTACGCATTTCACAGGAATTAAAGCAAAGTAGAGGTGAAATTTACAAATGTCATATTTTTTTGCAGAAATAAATTTTTAATACAATTTTTTTTATAACACAGAAGGTTTTACCAGAGAAATGCAACTCCATAATTGTTGCCCAGTTTCTGCAGTTTTAGGAAATATCCCACATGTGGCCGTAGCGTGCTACTGGACTGAAGCACCGGCCTCAGAAGCAAAGGAACACCTAGTGGATTTTGGGGCCTTATTTTTGTTAGAATACATTTTAGGCACCATGTCAGGTTTGAAGGGCTCTTGCAGTGCCAAAACAGTCAAAATCCCCCAAAAGTGACCCCATCTGGGAAACTACACACCTCAAGGAAATTATCTAGGGGTACAGTGAACATTTTGACCGCACAGGTTTTTTACAGAAATTATTGGAAGTAGGCCGTGAAAATTAAAATCGACATTTTTTCAAAGAAAATGTAGGTTTAGCGATTTTTTTTCTCATTTCCACAAGGACTAAAGGAGAAAAATCACCGTAAAATTTGTAAAGCAATTTCTCCCGAGTAAAACAATACCCGACATGTGGTAATAAACGGTTGTTTGGAGACACGGCAGGGCTTAGAAGGGAAAGATCGCTATTTGGCTTTTGGAGCTCAAATTTAGCAGGAATGGTTTGCGGAGGCCTTGTCACATTTACAAAGCCCCTCAGGGGACAAAACAGTGGAAACCCCCACAAGTGACCCCATTTCGGAAACTACACCCATTGAGGAAATTATCTAGGGGTATACTGAGTGCTTTGACCCCACAGGTTTTTTGCATAAATTATTGGAAGTAGGCCCTGAAAATGACAATCTAAATTTTTTCAAAGAAAATGTAGGTTTAGCTAATTTTTTCTCATTTCCACAAAGACTGAAGGAGAAAAAGCACCACAAAATTTGTAAAGCAATTTCTCCCGAGTAAAACAATGCCCCACATGTGGTAATAAACGGCTGTTTGGAGACACGGCGTGGCTTAGAAGGGAAAGAGCGCTATTTGGCTTTTGGAGATCACATTGAGCAGGAATGGTTTGCGGAGGCCATGTCACATTTGCAAAGCCCCTGAGGGGGAAAAACAATGAAAACGCCCAAAAAGTGACACCATTTAGGAAACTACACCCCTTGAGGAATTCATCTAGGGGCGTAGTGAGCATTTTGACCCCACAGATGTTTCATAGAATTTATTAGAATTGGGCAGTGAAAATAAAAACAATCCTTTTTCTTCAATAAGACGTAGCTTTAGCGCAAATTTTTTCATTTTCGCAACAAATAAAGGAAAAAAAAGAACCCAACATTTGTTAAGCAATTTCTCCCGAGTACGGCAATACCCCATATGTGGTCATAAACTGCTGTTTGGGCACACGGCAGGGCTCAGAAGGGAAGGACCGCCATTTGGAGTGCAGATGTTGCTGGATTGGTTTCTGGGCGCCTGTGGGCCCAAAACAGTGGAAACCCCCCAGAAGTGACCAAATTTTGGAAACTAAACCCCTCAATGCATTTACCTAGTGGTGTAGTAAGCATTTTAAGCCTGCAGGTGTTTTGTAGAAATTAGTGTGAACTCGATGTTGCAGAGTGAAAATTTGATTTTTTCCATAGATATGCCAATATGTGGTGCCCAGCTTGTGCCACCATAACAAGACAGCTCTCTAATTATTATGCTGGGTTTCCTGGTTTTAGAAACACCCTACATGGGGCACTAATCTTTTGTCTGGACATTTGACCAGGCTCAGGAGTGAAAGAGTACCATGTAAAATTGAGGCCTAATTTGGCGATTTACAAAGTATTGGTTCACAACTGCAGAGGCTCAGATGTGAAATAATAAAAAGAAACCCCTTCCGTAATGGCAGAGCAGGAGACCATTGTGTCTCCTGTTGCCATAGCAGCAGTCGCCAGTCCCGATTGCCTGTCAGGCCTGGCGATCTGCTAGTAACCGCTACGATGCAGCAATCGCTTTCGATTGCTGCATCGAAGGGATTAATGGCAGGGATCGGAGCTAGCTCCGGTTCCTGCCGTTACAGGTGGATGTCAGCTATAACATACAGCTGACTTCCACCGCTGATGACGCCGGATCAGCTCCTGAGCCGGCGCCATCTTGCCGGCAGCTACGGAAGCCGATCAGGCTCCGCCGCCGGGCAGATCTTGACCGGTTTCCGTGCTAGGCAGACCGGGAGGCCAGTATTAGGCCTCCGGTTGCCATTGCAGCCACCGGAACCCCGGCAATTTCATTGCTGGGGTTCCGATGAGCTGCAAACACCTTAAATGCAGCGATCGCGTTTGAGCGCTGCACTTAAGGGGTTAATGGCGGGGATAGAAGCTAATTTCGGTCCCCGCCGTTACAGCCGGATGTCAGCTGTAAGATACAGCTGAGATCCGGTGATGATGGCACCGGCTCAGCTTCTAAGCCGGTCCCAAACATTCGGCGTATGGGTACGGCAAGATGCGGGAAGTCAATGCTTTCCATGGCGTACCCATACGGCAAATGTCGGGAAGGGTTTAAGAACTCTAGGGTGTAACCCATCTGGTCCCGGAGCCTTGTGCACATTTATTTTATTTAATTTAGCTTGGACTATATCTACATTCATCCAATTCAGTATATCAACTGATATATTAACAGCATTGGCACCGGCTACATCAGCTGCTCTTTCTTCTGTTGTATATACAGAGCTGAAGAACCCATTTAGTAACTCTGCCTTCCCTTGATCCCCTGTGACCAACTCCCCAATAACGCTATTTAAGGGTCCTACATGTTCAGACCTTGGCTTTTTTGCATTTATATACTTGAAGAATTTTTAGCGATTTTTTTTTTTTTTTTACTATCCTTGGCCACCTGCCTTTCATTTTGCATTTTTGCAAATTTTATTACATTTCTACAGATTTTATTACACTCTTTATCATTTAAAAAGGCTACAGATTTACCCTCAGATTTGTATTTTTCAAATGTCCTTTATTTGTCATGTATTGCCCTTTTTACAGAAGGTGTAAGCCATGTGGGGTTTAATTTTAGTCGTTTATACTTGTTACCTATAGGAATGAATTTTGCACTATAATTACCCAAAGTAGATTTGAAAATCTCCCATTTATCATTTGTCCCATTATTTGACATTAGTTCTTCCCAGTCTATATCCTGAATTGCAGCCCTCATCCTGGGGAAATTGGCCTACTTAAAATTAAGTGTTTTTTCCCTCCCAGCCTGTGTTTGTTTTTTACAGTATAGGTAAAATGTAACTATATTGTGATCACTGTTACCGAGGTTTTCACAAACATTGACATTCCCAACAAGCTCTGCATTATTAGAAATGACCAGATTCAATAGAGCTTCACCTCTAGTCGGGTCTTCCACAAACTGGCCCATAACATTTTCCTGCAACAGGTTGAGGAAATGTCTCCCCTTTGCAGATGAATCCGAACCATGATGCCAATTAATATCACAGTAATTAAAATCTCCCATTATCACTACAGTACCCGCCTGTGCAGCCCGCTCCATCTGTTTATATAGCTGACCTTCCATCCCCTCAGTTATATTGGGGGGGGGGGGGTCTATAGATTACACCAAAAGTAATTTTTTCAGTGTTTACCTCCCTTTCTAGTTCCACCCAGAAGGTTTCAACCTCTTCACAATCTTCACCCTCTGATGTCTTTTTCACACTCACCTTCACATCACTTCTCACATACAGACATACACCACCGCCTTTCCTATTTGTCCTGTCTTTCCGAAAAAGTGTAAAACCATTTTGCTTGCTAGACTTCTGGCATTTGTGAACATACACTTTAACTTGCCTTTCAGTTTTTCACTTTATTATCAGAAATGTGATTTTACATTATTTGGGCATTTTCATTTTCATTGCGGTTTTGTAACAAAAGGAAATCCCTATCCTGTTGTCTAGTCCTCTCCACACAGTCTGTTTCTACCCCCACCAATACAGTCTGACCCCTCTCTAACCTGACAACCCCTTTATTTTCTACATTGACCTCCTTCCTCAGCCCTATTTTAAATACTCCGCCACCGCAGCTAGAATTCTCTCCCCCAGCACAGCAGACCCCCTTCCATTTAGGTGCAAATCATCTGCAGAATACAGTTTGTACCCAATGAAAAGTCAGACCAGTGCTCTAGGAACCCAAAGCCTTCACCTCTACACCAATACTTAAGCCATGCATTTAACTCCCTGAGTTCCCGCTGTCTTTCCTGTGATGCGCATGGCACAGGCAGTATTCCTGAGAATACTACCTTGGAGGTCCTTCCCTTCAGCTTGTAGCCTAGTTCTTTAAAATTATTCTTAAGGCTCCTCCACCTGCCATTTATTCTGTCGTTGGTACCTACATGGACCACGACAGCTGGATCATCACCAGCCCCTCCCAGTAATTTATGCACCCTTTCCACCACATGCCGAACCCTGGCACCAGGGAGACAGCAAACCATTCGGTTGAGGCGGTCTTGGCGACAAATTATTCTATCCGTCTTCCTGATAATAGAATCCCCTACAACTACCAATTGTCTTGCCTTACCTGCATTTCCTTCCCGCCGACTACTAGCTGGGCTGTTCTCCCGACTGTTAGATCAGTATCCACTAGGGCTGCCATTTCTGAGACCGACACCCTCGCATCATCACCCAACTTGGCAATTTTGCTTGGAATATCAGAAACATTTTGGCCTTCCTTTTCTTTGACCCCTTTCTACTGCCCCTAACTACATTAATCCAACTACTTGCCTTATCCTGCTCACCCATGTCTTCACCCTCCAGTTCTACCCCACTAACTGTGTGCTTACATATATCTGAAATATGCAGGTGAGAAATACCTCCCTCACCTGAGCTGGCGTTTGTAAACGTATTCTTTGAAAATATTCCTATGGAATATAGATGGATAGTCAATCAAGTTTTAATAGCGGCAATGTCAATATTAGCGTCCAATAGGAAAGGGGGGGAAAAAACATTGATATCCAAATTGTGATTGCAAAAGTGAATTGTTTTGCTGCTCTGGGGGGTCTTGAGGGTGGGCCTGAGGGGAATATTTCAGGGCATTTTTATGCCATTGTAATGTACTATTTCTGCTGCTTTGTAATACTATTTGTAGAAATAAAAAGCAAATATTTATTTAATATTTAGTTTTATTAGATTAATGAATTTTTTTTCTTAAATTTGCTTTTAGAATGTCTTTGAATGTCTTTTTTTTAAGCAAATATGGTAGTTTATTAAGATTCAAAGGAGGCAGTTTGCCTAACTTGCCTAAAGAACCAAAATACCTTGTCCCGACCCTGCCTGGCAGTCTTCTTTATGCGCCAATTGGGTGACAGAGGAAGTCCCTCCCAATGACTAACCACTTCGATGCCATGGTTGCTATTGATCGCAGCATCTGAGGGATTAAACAGACAGATTCAGAGTCATCTCAAATCCCATCGATTACAGCAGTGGGTCAGCGGTGATGTATAACGGACACTCAATGCAGTTGGTGCGGGCACAGCTATCCCTGTGCTGTACATGTACAGCTCCTTGGCATTAACTATATAGTGCCATTGCCACATATACACACACACACACACACACACTATATATATATATATATATATATATATATATATATATACAGCAAGTTGCACCAATGGGTTAATGGAGAAATCCAGTCTTATCTTCTGATGGCTTATATTCAGTACATGTGAGAAGTTTACATTAGTGAATGGTTTCTCCATTAACCCCTTGGCGCAACTTGCTGGCCCTATGAGATCTCACACCACCACTGATTTCCAGAAGGAAAGGAATCTAAAGAACACTCAAACCACTTTGGCATGGCTGAAAGATTTCTATTACTGGCAATATGACATTCAGTGTCTTTCTAAGCAAAGGGCCAAACAAAAAATAATAAGAGTTTGCTTCAAGTTTTCGGTAAGATATGACAGATATCACTGAGCAGTGCCAAAGGGGTTTAACTGGGTATTCCAACTATTGGCATGTAAGGCATTTCCATAGGAAATGTATCTACCTATGGAAGTACCTATGGGATCTCATCTATCAAGAGAAAGCCATGAATTACATAAATGTCAATTGGCGGAATAACCCTTTTAAACTCTCTATGAAGTGTTTTCGTTTGGCAAATTAGTGGTTGTCTAAAATCACAAACTATCAATGTGATGTTCTCATATGTAATATCAGAATATCATGTACCGTAGACCTGATTTACCCTTTAAAATATACTGTATGTGAAAGTTAAAGGGGTATACTTAGGACAGGTCATCAATCAGTGAAGGTCCGACTCCCGATACCTATACCGATCAGCTGTCTGAAGAGGCTACGGCGATGAACGCCGCGGCCTCTTCATAGTTTACCACGTATAGCACCGTACACTTCCATAGCAACTGTGACTAAATAAAACCTCTTTTTAATGGGGAAAAAGTTTTCTTTTTATTTTTACTCTTTTTTTTAGTCCCATTCAGGGACTTCAAAATGCGGTCTACTTATCACTTCTATAATGCATGGATATACTCAGTTTCCAAAGCATTTTTGTCTGTCAGTGTAAAACTGACAGGCAATCTATTATGGCATGGCCTAATAGGCATATAGCCATAGCAACCCATTAGCGCCCCATAAACGTGTACATCTGTAGCCACTTAGATGCAATGATCATCATTGACAGCAGCATCTAAGGGGTTAAACATCCAGGATTGGAGGTAACTTTGCCATTGCAGCGGGATGTTGGCTGTATATTACAGCCAGGGCCTGCTGTGGATAGCTCGGGCACAGCTCCTGTGCCATCCACTCGGCGTACCATTATGCCGTATCGGTACGTAATGGTACACCTGTTTGACCGAATGGGTTAAAATAAGAAAACAGAGTGCCTATTTTAAATACATAAGCATTAGTTTTTGCAGCTTTTTCATTACATTTGTGGTCGTTACTCAAAGATAATATACAGAAAATGTTCAGAAATTGACTTACTCATAAACTGGGTTGAAGTTTGCATCACTTTAATAAAACAGTAATCCCCTCCCCCCACATACCTTGAGTACTAATATATAACTTTTTTTTAAATTTGATTTTTTTTTGCTGTAATCTTTTGTATCATTTTGAATGAAAACTTATGTGGTATAATTGTTTTATGCAGGTTAAACAGATTTCAGTGCAAATATGGCCTTGTTTTTATGTAATGTGGATTGCACAATTGACATTGTTTGTACTCTTAAGTTGTAAGTGCCATTAACACGCTCCCAGGAATGCAAACGTGGGGAATTTCCCAGGATGGGTTTTAATGTTCTGAGCGTGTGAGGGCTCAAGTTACTGACTATACTACTCCCTTATCTATTGGAAACGAGAAATGTTCAAGCAGGAACTAGAAGTAGGTTACAATATGCTGCAGGTGCTAAATAGAAGATATCCATCACAGTGTCACACTAGGGTTCCTTGGGTCCATCAGAGATGATTCTGAGGTCCTACTTTCCATCTATATAGAAGATGTGCACTCACTATCACTAAAAAACTGAGAGGAAAAGAAGTCATATCGCCACAAAATAGAATATAAAAATAGCAAGATTTTATTAGGACATACAATACAAAAATATTACAGATAAAATTCAAAGATGGATCCGAATAAAAGAAGGGAAAAGCAGTGCGGTAGCTTCAAAGATATTGAAGATTGGGATATAAAGCCCACTGTGGATACGCAGAATCTGGTACAAAAACACTTCCTAGTGTGAATCACACGTGACAGCGTCTAGCTAATATATTATCTGCACATATAATAGACTAGTAATGACGAGCAGCGGAATTTAGGAATTAATCATAACACCAAGTCAGTACAAATAGCCCTGATGCTTGTAACATTACTAGAGGATAGTGTTTAGGTGTCTATATTTGATTTGCACTTGGCAGAGGTAGGTGAAAAAGATCTGAACCAAGGTGTCAAAGTAAGAATAGAACTATCAAAGACGCAGTCCAGTGTATTTTGTCCGTGTGAAATCACATTAAGTCAAGTGTGGAAAGTATGGTAGTGGGCTTACCCATAAAGATGAATGTAGTGGAGTCCCGCACTGCAGCCTGAAAGATGTTGCGCCCCGACGCGCGTTTCGCCGATATGGCTTCCTCAGGGGGTAGTGGATTGTGAGGTACGATGTCGAGCTTTATATGTAAAACCTAAAGGAAAAAAAAAGAGTACACAGCGCCACATGGTGCAAGATAAACCTGATGGAAAAGGTTGAAAAATGTAAAAGTAGGTGATCGCGCTCACCTTAACAGGTTGTACAATTCAGGTACAACACTGATGTGAGCATGTAAGAAATGAAACAAATAGCTGCTGATCCCCAATCCAGATGCCGGTATCATGGAAGCGTGGTACCGCAATGTAATAGTAAAATAAGAAAAAATGTATGGATATACAGGGGAGCGCTACTAATAAGTAAACGGGTAACAGTGGTAAATTCCTTGATTTATTAAATATAGGCAACGCGTTTCAACACAGGACATGTGTCTTCGTCAGGCCAAGGAAGAACAAACAGTGCAAAGAGACATCTTAAATAATAAGCCAAACATGATTAAAAAATCCACAGCAGCCTGAAAAAACCGCGAAAGCAAAGCTCATGGAGAGAGCTGTCAGTGACGTCATATAAACAGATGTTAAATGCGGGACTCGCAATCCAGCCAAAAAACAACAAACAACATCACTAAGTGATCCTGCAATTAATACTGCATCATTTTGTTGATGCATGTAAAATGTCAGAACAATGTAAAGTCAAAATAAAACGGGATACGCAATATTACATTATGCGCTGTGAAAATAAAAAAGCAGAGGAACACATTTAAAAGACAGCAGGAGAAACAATAAAGAGTTAAAATAACTCTGTAATATCTACGTGTGTCCTGGCTGAGTCCACAGGAGAAGCGCAGGCAGTGGAGGAATAAATCAAGCTGTTAGCGAACGGCACGAAAGAGTTCCCTGTAGTTATGGCAACGGAGCAGAGACGGAGGCCGCAGAGGGCCAAAAAGAGAAAAAGAGCAAAACGAGGTAAACAGAACAAGATCTCCAGAGGGAGAAAAGAGTTGGAGGGACGGGAAAAGGATGGGTGAGTGAGCAAGGACATATAGGGGAGTTACAGATACCATGTAAATAGATAAGAACACATATTAAAAAAGGATTAAATAGTTGAATAAAAAGTCGCAAGGATATTGTAAAAGGCTGATAAGTTATAAAATATGGCAGAATAAATTAAATACAATTTAGGAATGAAACACAGAATGAAAAAAACAAAAAAACAAAAAACAAAAACATTTCGTTCAATTAATGAATAAAAAAAAAAAAAAATGTGCAATTAATAAATAAAATAAACATATATAAATTGATGATAATAATAATGCATTAATAATACATAGTTCATAAATATTACATAAAATGCCAAAAAATTACATAGGGAAGTAAAAATACTTCAACATATGTAAACAGAACAAAATGATGTGTAGTGGGTTTAATCCAGTGAGGATTCAGATAAATCATTGAGGCCACTGGGTTGTAAACAGGAGAGCTTGAATATCCAGAAATGTTCTCTCTGTTTCAATCTAGTAAATCTATCGCCATATGAGGGGGGGATATATTCTATTGGGGTGACTAGGATATTGCTGAAATCACTATTGTGCACTGTGATGTAGTGACGAGACACACTATGTTTCATAAATCCAATTTTCACATTAGATCTATGTTTATTGATCCTACATCTTAGTTGTTGTGTGGTTCTTCCCACATATTGAAGATTGCAAGGACATTTTAGCAAGTATATTACAAAATTATTGCTACAGTTGATGAATGATTTTATTGGGAAGGATTCACTAGTTGTGGAGGACATAAAGGTTTTGCAACCATGTGTGATATTGGTGCAACACATGCACCTCAGATGTCCACAGCGGAAAGAGCCACTGATAGGAGGAAGTGTATTGTGTGTTTTCAAGCCTATATTCCTCAATCTACTGGGTGCTAAAAGGTTGCGTAACGTTTGGGACCTTCTGAACGTGATTGAGGGTTTGTCAGGGAGAATACCTTTCAGATATGGGTCGCTTTTCAGAATATGCCAGTGTTTTTTAATAATGTTCAAACATGCTTTGCTTCCGGAATTGTATGTAGTAATAAAATTGTACCCAAATTGGTTGGAATCGTCACTTTTCTTATTTTTTATTATTCTATTAGGGGGTATAATACATGAGGCTTGTGTGAGTTTGGATGCTTTATGCATTGCACCTTTTATTAGACTGTGCGGAAAATGTTTCTCCTTAAAACGTTTTTTTAAAATAGTGCATTCTGAGTGAAATTGCTTATTGCTAGAGCAATTCTTTCTAATGCGCCTAAATTGCCCAAATGGTATGTTACAGAGCCAGGAGGGATGGTGCGCACTTTTGAAGTCTAAATAGCGGTTGACGTCAACAGTTTTAAAATGTGTATTAGTGGTAAAAAGACTCTTATCATCTTTGTTGATGACAAGATCTAAAAAATCAATTGAAGAGGAGGAATATTTGTGGGTAAAAGTCAGACCAAAGTCATTAGTATTTAGAAAATTGATGAAAGATATTGCCTCTGTTTCATTCCCCTTCCAAATAAAAAACAGATCATCAATATATCGTCTGTACAATACAATGTTGTCCCTAAATGAATGGTTATCAAAAATAAAAAGATCCTCAAAAGTGCCCATAAAAAGGTTTGCATATGAAGGGGCAAATCTAGAACCCATTGCACATCCCCTTCTTTGTCTAAAACATTGTTCGTTAAAAGTAAAAATATTGTGTTCTAGAATAAAAGCTATGCACTCTAAAAGAAAAAAGGACTGAGAACGAGGTACATGACTATCGGATGTTAAAAAGGACTCCATGGATAATAAACCCTTGTCATGAGCTTTATATGTGGTTCCATTAATCAAAAAGTGTGTAGTTCCGGTGTCGATCCTCGCGTTCTGGTCTATGGCGCATGCGCGGGAACCTGGCCAGAGCCGCGAGATCCCCGTCCCCTGTTCGTCACGCTCCCACTGCGCCTGCGTGCCCCCGGGGACGCGTGTCCATGGGAACAAAGCAGGCGCAGTGCGAACGTATAGACGACAGAGGAGCGGGGCGAGGCTCCAAGGTTCAACTACGGCATTCGCAAACCCCAGGACGTATGGAAATATTCAGGTGCGTGTGTAAACATGTGTAATTATAAGAGAATGTGAGTATAAAAAGAAGAATGAAAAATGTGTTGATGTTTATACCGTAGGTATCAGATGAAAAGGTGAATAAGAAGGGTACAAAGAATGAAGCATGTGAGACATAAGATAGCATTGGTGATGTGATGTGACCAATATAATCGAAATCGATCATTGGGACTGGTGGTAGATAAAAGTGCAAATATATATCAAACAATAGGGTATAATAATGCAAAAAATTAGATATTGATAAGATAGTAAATTAATAAGAAAAACAAAAGAAGGGGGGAGGGGGTTAAAGGGAACAACTGATACTAGGGAAAACAAAAATAATACACGTGAAAAAAGAAGATCATGAATAGCATGAAAGTACGACGCATATAATATATATATATTATTGCGAGCAGTGAACAAAAACAACAAGCAACAAACAGTATAATGGATTATTATGACATAATGGATTATTAAGTGTCAGAAGGTGACAATCAAATGAAATTACAAAGTGAATCTAAATCACATACATAATTAAAAAGGTATATGGTGTACTATAAATCAGTGAACAGAAGATGAATAAATGAACAGTTCCAATGGATAAGTTCATTGTCCGGAGGGGTTGATTGATGTATCATAGATATAATTCCATGATGTTTCAGAGGAACAGCACTTAAGAAATCGCTCGATCTAGACACAATACTGCAGAAAAAGAACAGGCATTAATAACTATTAAAAACACATAAAAACTGAAAAGGAAAAGTTAGTGTAAGAGGGATTTGTAGGCAAAGTCATATTGCGTACCAACCAGGTAACATGAATCTTACAAGAAAGCCGAGAAACTTAAATTTTCATTGAGCCCATGTGGGGTCATGGTGCCCAGTGTAATGATCCACCTGCACTCTTTTTGTGCTAGTATTTTTTTGATGTCCCCACCTCTAACACCACAATGAATACGGTCGATGCCCCTAACTCGAAAGGTTCTAGGGTCACATCCATGTTTAAGTTTAAAATGTTTTGGGATGGTTTTTAGAGTCGTCAGGTCCACTACATCTCTTGCTGCGGATATGTCCCGTACATGTTCCCTCACCCTTAACTTTAGTTGTCTGGAGGTTAGGCCCACATAGACCATAGGGCAGTCGCATGTAGCATAGTATATCACGTGAGTGGTACTGCACGAGATATACTGCAAGATTTTGAAACGTCTGTCCGTCTTTACGGAATCAAAGTGTGTGGTCCGCAGGATATTTGGGCATGCTATGCAATCACCACAGGGAAAGCAGCCCTGGGCGGGGCCTCTAGCCGAGAAAGGATTCTGTCGTTTAGGGACATAATGGCTCTGTATAAGGATGTCCCTCAGGTTCCTGCTTCTTCTTGCAGTCATTTGGGGATATGGGGGTAGAGCTGTAGTCAGTGTTGTTTCCAGCTGTAGGATGGGCCAGTGTTTTTCCAGGATTTTTCTCATTAGTTGCCACTGATTATTGTGAGTCGAGATGAATCTGATCACATCAGGTATTTTTTCTTTCTGTTCTGGGGGTGGTGGATAGAGTAATTCTTTCCGTGCCACCCTCCTAGCCCGATTGTAGCCCTGTTTAATACAGCGATGGCTGTACCCCCTTTCTTTAAACCGTTCCCTTAGGTCTTGAGCCTGATTTTCGAAGCTAGAGTCCGATGAGCAGATCCGCCTCATCCTCAAAAACTGACCAACCGGGACAGCTTTGACTGTAGAATAGGTGTGTGCTGATGTGGCATGTAAAAGGGAATTGGCCGACGTCTCTTTTCTGTAGACGTCGGTCTGTAATCTTCCCTCTGGATCTGATGTGATGGTTATGTCCAGAAAGTTCACCTTTTGTTTGTCATGGTCAAATGTCAATTTAATATTCCAATTATTAGTATTCAAAATCTGCATGAAATTCACAAGTTGTAATTCAGTTCCCTGCCAGATAATGAAGACGTCATCAATGTAACGTAACCAGCACAGCACATGGTTGTCGGCGTAGGCGCCGTCACCATGCACAACCCGCCTCTCCCAGAGGCCCAGAAACAGGTTGGCATATGACGGCGCGCACGCCGCCCCCATGGCCGTGCCTTGTTTTTGAACATAAAAGGAATCTTTGAAGACAAATAGATTATGCGTGAGGATGAACTCCAATAGAACCACTATCAGATCACATAAATGGCTGTCCCGGTTGCTCATGCCAAGGAAGAAGCGGACCGCCTCAATGCCATCATGGTGTCTAATACACGTGTACAGGGATTCCACGTCTGCTGTGACCAGTAGCATATCCTCCTCCAAATATATTCCATCAATTCTTTTAAGTACCTCCGTGGTATCTACTTTCCATCTATATAGAAGATGTGCACTCACTATCACTGCACACACAGGACTTATCATCAAGATGGTCTAATAGGGTAATTTATGAATCAACCCATAAGTATTAAACCCTGGTGGCAAGTGATTTTTTCCAAACTCAGCTCCAAATGGGGCTGTCATCTTCTGGACTTTTGGGACCAATTTGTTTTCATTTGGGCCCACCAGAGGATCCTCTGGTTTTATGTTGTCCGGTCTGGCCCACAAAGGGTAGCTAGTTATAAATATGTTTAACATTTTTACGTTTGAGTCCATGTAATTTTTGGATTGGTAGGTAGGTTACCCTCCGATTAGCTAGTTTAGTGGATATCGCCATTCTGCCTAAACTCGAAAGGTTAATTTTAGCAGTACAATTGTGATGCTATAATTGTTAGCAATTGACTTTCTTACTTTGGAATATACGTATATTTATGGGACTCGCTATATAAGCAATTTCAATGTCCAACATTGATTGCGTAGAAGCGGACTGTGGCATATGTGTAGTATGAGGAAGGGATTATTGTAAGTGTTGGCTTAAAAAAGAAATACTTGAAAATTACTTAGAATTGCTTATGCCAAAAGAAAGTGTTCTACCCTTTAAAATCGCCCTTGTAATGTAAGTTATAATCCTCCAGTGGCAATTTTTTTTTTAATGTCTGCTATCATATGATATCGATCAAATGTGCAAGTGCAGATAGGCTGCACCAAGTTGTATATAACGCATTATTTATCTCTGGACTGCATGTGTTTAATTTGTATCACCATCTTTCGCCTATTACCTTCAATAATAATTTAAAAAAAAATGAATCCTGTGATGAAAAAATTTATGGAAATGATGAAGACAGAGGTACTTTGGCATTACCAGAGAAATAAATTGAATTTATCGATGGATGTCATAATTAGTGTTTTCCTATTCACAAACAAACAAACTGTAAAAGACTTACGTACTTTAGTTGTAAATTTTACTGTTGTCATAATTTAGGTTTGACAGATTTCATATCTTTTTACATGGTCAGCGGCTTTCTCCTGGGCTCGGTCTTCCCAGCTATTCAGTGGAGTTTCTATGACCGGTAACAAACATTTATCAATGATCAATGATTTTTATGTATGAACAACCAACTTTAACCCCTTCCCCCTGCTTGCATTCTGGGCCCTAATGACTAAGCCATTTTTTAACTTTTTCCATCGTCACATTCGAAGAGCTATAACTATTTTATTGTTCCGCCGATGCAGTTGTATGACGGCTTGTTTTTTGCGGGACGACTTGTAGTTTTTATTGGTACCATTTGAGAGTAGATGCGACTTTTTGATCACTTTTTATCACATTTTTTTAAAGTCAGGATTAACAGAAAAAAAGCAATTTTTCTATTGTTTTTTATTTTATTTTTTACAGCGTTCACCGTGCGGGTTAAATTATGTAACAGCTTTATAGTCGGGGTCGTTACGGACGCGGCGATACCAAATAAGCGTAACATTTTTGCTTTATTGTGTTTTTTTAAAATAATAAAGCAGTTTGTAAGGGGAAAAAGTGGGTTTTTCATTTTTTTTTCACATATTTTTTTATTAACTTTATTCAACTTTTTTTTTTTACTTGTCCTGCTAGGGGACTTTCATATGCGATCATCCGATCGCATTTATAATACACTGCAATACTTTTGTATTGCAGTGTATTACTGCCTGTCCGTTTAAAACGGACAGGCATCTGCTAGGTCATGCCTCCGTCATGACCTAGCAGGCATTCATTACAGGCATCGCCGGGTGTCGGTGGGAGAGTGAGGGAGCTCCCTCCCTCTCTCCAAAACCACTCAGATGCGGTGCACGCTATTGTGCACCGCATCTGAGGGGTAAACCGGGTGAGATCGATACTTATATCGATCTGACACGGCAGAGCAGGGACGCCCTCAGCTACGTCTGGCAGCTGAGAGCAGGGAGATTTGACAGCTCCCTGCTCTTTTTACCTTATTCTAATGCAGCGCCGTGGAATAGCGGCGCTGTAGAATAAAGCCCATTAATGACTGCCGTGAAAAGGCTAATCGGCGGTCATTAAGGGGTTAATGAACAAAAAATGTTATTGTTTACCTCTGATCCATTTGTGCATTACCACTAGAGAATGATCATTAGGGAAAATACAAATTGTACCACTAATTGTTACATGTAAATGGCCCTTAAAGGAGTTGTCAACTACGGGACAACTGATGACCTAACCATCGGATAGGTAATCTGTACATAATCCGTGGGGGTTCGACACCCGGACCCAACACAGTTAAGCCGCTCTGGCTGCCTCCGGGCACCCGACGTCCATACCTAAAGCAGATAACTCTGGTCATGCGATAGCGGCCGAGCTGCAGCTCTGCTCCTATTCAAGTGCTGCCATGCAATGTACAGAGCCAACTACTTCTGGCTCTGTACATTGCATAATGTGCCATAACATCCGGTGCCAGCAGGCCACTGGATCAGCTGATCGGTGCAGGGTTCAAGGTGTCAGACCCGCACCAATGATATATTGTTGACCTATCCGGTGGATAGGTCATCAGTTGCCGGTAAAGGACAACCCCTTTAAAGGGGTTTTCCAGTCTCTTAAAATGTATGGCCTATCCTCAGGATAGGCCATCAATAGCTGATCGCTCGGGGTCCAACTCCCGGGATACCCTCCGATCAGCTGTTTTGAGGGGGTGCTGCGCTCGTATGAGCGCTGTATCCCCTTCATATCTACTTGCTCACTGTGAATCTTAGACACAGATGTAGCGGCAATTCACAGTATATATTTACTTCAATGGGAGAAGACTGCAATACCGTGAATTGCCGCTACAGCCGTGTCAACAATTCAGATTGAGGAAGTAAAAATGAAGGGGAAGCAGCGCTCGTACAAGCGCTGCAACCCCTCAAAACAGCTGATCTAGGAGGATCTAGAGTGTTGGATCAGCTATCAAAGGTCCACCATACACATGTGATAGCTGTCGGACTGTAAGGGAACAGAAGGATCATTTAAGCATTTAGTATTATTATAATATCTGTATATAATACCAAATGATTCAATAACATCTGTATGATTAGAAATTAATAGGGCTAAGTTGTAATACCACACACAGCCCATGGACAAGAGTGTTGCTGTTTTTAGGGAAAAAGTATTCTCATTTCATATAACAACTTTAAAGGGGTTGTCCCATGATTAAATATCAACCCATCAACAACTAAAGTATTTTACATTTTTTGTACACTTGGTAGTACTGAGGGAATCAAAATAACACTAGGGGGCGCCATAACAAGTATGTAACTGCAATATCTAGACAGTAGACACGAGCATTTTTTTTTTTAAATGATTCCAATTGAAAAAATTTTAGGTATTGCCTGGTCTAACAAAGAAATTAAATATTGAATCGTGGGACAAGCGTTTTAAATAGATTCACTTCAATAGCCTCAACTACTATAATAGTGCATTCTTTGGACATGAATATGGATCAGCATAGGCTGGAGAATTTTTATATCTGACTATTACAGTATTTCATTTTCAGTCTGTGTTTTTCTGCCTCTTTCCATAACTTTCCCATGTACATTATGTGAGAATATGCAAGTCTCCCTTCTTTCAAACCCCAATTCAGACTTTAGACCATGCAAAGAAAAAATACTCTGTAAGGCCTTATTCACACGAACGTGTCCGCTGCGTAAAACTCATGACATGTCCTATACTTGGCCATTTTTCGCCATTTTTGAAGTCAATGGGTGCGTGAAAATCGCGCACGGCACACGCAACAGTAGCTCAAGAAATTAAGAAAAAAATAAAAGCACTTCCTTAATTTTTTTTTCTAAACATCAAAACCGCGTGTCATAAGGATGGCATACGCACGAAAATCACGCAGCCACGCACCATTCACTGATGACACACGGAACTGCAACACGCGCAAAACACTGTGTGAATAAGGCCTAAGAAAGCTGAAAAACAAAAGATTCAACACTTCTCTTTAACAAATAGAACTGCAATTAATATTTATTTCTCAATCCACAGGATAATTTGCATTCTACATATTAGATCAATAAATCAGTTTCATGTTAGGAAACAAAAATTAGGAAATGTGCCTGGAAATTAATATTCTGCTAACAAACAGGAAACTGAATCATAAAATAAATCTATAGTATAAAAAGATTTTTTTTAAAAAACAATTATATTCATTTTAGATTTATTTCAAATTAAATATTCCCTGTATAAAACAATAAAAAACAACTTGAGAGATTAGCTGTATTTTTCTAATTTGCATAATATTAACGTTTGAAAGGAGGATAGAAGAAACCTAAATTCCTATTGTACCTCGGGTATGAGCAAATAAGTAAAATAAGCTTTCTTTTAATAATTATTTTATAATAAAAATTTACATTTTAATTTACAATGCTTAAACCATTCACTGTTGTAGGAGGCAGTTGTCTTGTTTGCCTTACTCTTGTGAATGATTATGGGGCCTCTTGTGAAATCCAGTGAGGAAAAAGAAAAATGGACGTTTTGCCCATAGCAAGCAGTCAGGTGACTTTTTTTTCGCTTCTCAAACAATGACAGCTGGAAGAAGATTGGTTTGCTATGGTCAACCTCAACTTTTTGACTGCTCTAGAATTTTACATAAAGCCCGTGATACTACCAACCAGGGCTATAAAAGGCTGTGGCCTAAATAGAATTTACAAAGGTACATTCCACAGCCATGTTTCCTGTGTAAGTGCTTGTTTTTAAGGTGCACAAGCAAAATGCAAATGTGATATAATGCTGCATATAATGTACATATTTACAATAAAGATTTATGTTCCATTAAGAAAATGAATATATTCTATCAATATCATATTCCCCTAGTTTAAACTTAGGCCAATGTTCTGGTGATTCGCAGTCTTGGTCCTGTTTTCGTCTTGTCTTTTAGGCCCTTTTTGTAGGCCTTGCTCCTGAGAAAACCTTAGGCATCCACAACCACAGCTCTCGCTCACGGATTTTCTTTCAACAGCACCCAACGGCAGACAAATAAGAATTAAATACTATGACACAACAATTCTTTTTTGTCCTCTCCTGGACAAAGATTAAAAAAAAACGTTCACAACACAAGTCCTTGTTAGAATGTCTTGAGTCTCGGCTGAGTAACATCTGATGTTTTCTTAATGACGGTAGCTCTGGTTTCATGGTCTTTCCGAGTGCTGGTTGTCTGTGTATAAGGGCTACCTTCTGGAAAAATTGGCCAAGACACGTTGTAGGGCATGGGACATTTCTCCTCTTTTATAGTGACCTGGAGGTCTGGTTTATTAGATGTTACAAATGTTGCCATGCCAGGGAGATTGTAGAAAGCTCTTGGGCTTGTTGTCCGTACACACTCTTTATTTTCAGCAATCTTTTGACTTTGCAATCGACTCTTAAAAAATAAATTAAAAAAAACAAAATTAAGGAGTGTGTTAGCCATAAATATGAATACCTAATGGGAAATAAAGACAGCCCTACAGTACGGATTCATTTAATAGTTTAGACTCTGTTCACATTTGCGTCATGACTTCCGTTCTTACAGGAGCCATGACGGATCCGTTTTTTTTCTCCATTGACTCATAATGGATCAGTCAAGTTTTCGTCAGGCTCTGTTCACATCTGCGTTTGGCATGCAATTGTTCTACTCCGTCAGCAGAACAACGCATGCTGCACTATTGTTTCCGGTATTTTCGGCAGAATCTGCAATGGAGGCCCCTAACAGAGCCTACAACGCTGAGGTGAACAAGGCATATCACCTTTTTTTTTGCAAGATACAATACTGTAGCATGCTGCGCTATTCTGACCGTTAAAAAGCAACCAAAGCCTGACGGATGAGAACCAAGGTTGGGTTCACACCAGCGTTCAGGTTTCCATTGTTCTGCTCCATCAGAGGAGCTGAACATCGGAAATACCGCAAATGCCAGTTCCATTGCACGACTCGTGGCTGATGGAACCCATTGAGTTTAATGGGTTTCCATCGGGGTGTCCAAGGTTTTACCAGAAACAAGAGCGTAGCATGCTGAGCTATTGTTTCCAGTATTTTCAGGCCGAATCTGTGACGGAGACTCCAACGCAGATGTGAACAAGGCCTAACTGAGGTAAATATAGAAACAATAGGTGACTTAATAATAATAATAATAATAATAAAAGAAAAAAAAATATTATAACAATACCACAGTTATACCTTCAGTGTGACCTATCAGCCTGCACTGGCTATAGTATACGACAGGGGTCTCAAACTTGGCTGGGTAAGTGGACCACATATAGAAAAAATGTGAAGTTGACAGGCCGCATTACTTTTAAGTTTGATACAATACAAAATTATTGTTAATTAATTAGTTATTTGAACTACTATATCACTATGTTACGATAATAATAATAATACTACATTACTATAATAATAACGCTAGGTTTACAATTTGAGAGAATTCTCCACGTGCTTATTTCAACAATCCAGTTTTCCAGTTTAAGTGTCGCTAAATGGAGTCCGGTGGCTCAGTTGGCAGACACATATGTAAAGATTGGGCAACCCCTTTTTAGATAGTGCCACAGAGTTCTCTGTAGATAATGCCACAGTGCCCTCTGTAGATAATGCCACAGTGCCCTCTGTAGATAATGCCACAGTGCCCTCTGTAGATAATGCCACAGTGCCCTCCGCAGATGCTGCCACAGTGCCCTCTGCAGATGCTGCCACAGTGCCCACTGCAGATGCTGCCACAGTGCCCTCTGCAGATGCTGCCACAGTGCCCTCTGCAGATGCTGCCACAGTGCCCTCTGCAGATGCTGCCACACACACCCCAAGTAGATGGCTCCATTGGGGCTCCATCTAGGAGTGGAATCCCCAGCCAGAGCGTTGCTGACGCTTTGGCTGGGGATTCCTCTGCTGTTGGAGCCCCTGACTTCACTGTCCATACACAGTGACGTCAGGGGATCCTCCTGAACCGGAATGAGAGCTTGCCCAGAGCTGGGGTCCCGGAGCACAGCCACTTCTAGCACTCTACCTGGGATTCCAGCTCTGCTCCTGACATCACTGTCCATACATGGATATCGATGTCAGGGGCAACCCCAGAGCTGGAGTCCCGGGCAGAGCGCTAGTAGGCTCTTCCTGGGACTCCAGCTGTGCTCCTGACATCACTGGGACTCCTGCTCTGGGGAAGCCCCAGACATTGCTGTCCATAAGTGGACAGCAATGTCAGGGAATTCCACAAAGTCCCGGAGCAGAGCCTATACTAGCGCTCTGCCTGGGACTCCGATCTGGGGAAGACCCTGACAACACTGTCCATATATGGACAGCGATGTCAGGGAATTCCACAGAGTCCCGAAACAGAGCCTATATAGCGCTCTGCCTGGGACTCCGCTCTGGGGAAGCCACAGACATCGCTGTCCATATGTGGACAGCGATGTCAGGGAATTCCACAGAGTCCCAGAGCAGAACCTATACTAGAACTCTGCACGGGACTCCGCTCTGGGGAAGACCCTGACAACACTGTCCATATATGGACAGCGATGTCAGGGAATTCTACAGAGTCCCGAAGCAGAGCCTATATCAGGCTCTGCTCGGGACACCGTTCCGAGGAAGCCCCAGACATCGCTGTCCATATGTGGACAGCGATGTCAGGGAATTCCACAGAGTCCCGGAGCAGAACCTATACTAGTGTTCTGCCCGGGACACCGCTCTGGGGAAGCCCCAGACATCGCTGTCCATATGTAGACAGCAATGTCAGGGAATTCCACAGAGTCCCGGAGCAGAACCTATACTGGCACTCTGCACGGGACTCCACTCTGGGGAAGACCCTGACAACACTGTCCATATACGGAGCAGAGCCGATATTAGCGGCTCTGTGTCCCGCGGGCCGCAGATGAAAGCCTCAGGGGCCGCATGCGGCCAGCGGACCGCCTGCTCGAGACCCCTGGTATACGATTTAGATATATTCTTGTATTTTCTTGTTATACAGGTGCGTGCATCAGACATATGGCTCAAACGTGGAGATAACTTTTTTATTTGTTGGGCAAGCGACGTTATTTTTGTGATGTTTTTTTCCTGTAGACAATGCAGGTTTCTTTTTTTTTTATATACACATCTTTTTGCTATTTTAGAATTTTTAGTCTTAAAGTTTGAAAATAATTGTAAAAAATAATCTTTTTTACTTTTAGCAATTTTTTCTAGCAATAACATAGTTTTACCCTAAAATAGACTTATACCCTTAGAAATAGATTTATTTGTGATCATCCTTGTCTACCGTAAATTTTAATATATTACATGTCTGTTTTAGGGTAATTTGGTCAGAGCTAGCGTTACGAAAATGATTGGCGGGGGGGGGGGGGCGAAGTTTTTTTGGAGGTGGGTATTTTATGTCTATTTATTATAATTTGGCTTTTTTTGCACTCTACTTTACATCTATTTTTTTATTACTATGGTCTGTCCCTCAAAGGTCAGAAAAGACTTTATTTTTTTTACTTCTTTTAAACCATATTTTTCCACTGTAAGGCTGGGTTCACACGACCTATTTTCAGGCGTAAACGAGGCGTATTATGCCTCGATTTACGCCTGAAAATACGGCTCCAATACGTCGGCAAACATCTGCCCATTCATTTGAATGGGTTTGCCGACTACCTGTAATTTACGCGTCATCGTTTGACAGCTGTCAAAAGACGACGTGTAAATTTACAGCCTCGTCAAAAGAAGTGCAGGACACTTCTTGGGACGTTTTTGGAGCCGTTTTCTCATAGGCTCTATTGAAAACAGCTCCAAAAATGGCGCGAAAAACGCTGCGAAAAACGTGAGTTGCTCAAAAAACATCTGAAAATCAGGTGCTGTTTTCCCTTGAAAACAGCTCCGTATTTTCAGACGTTTTTGGCTCAGCGTGTGAACATACCCTAACAGTTACAGGAGAAATCAGCCCTCTTATAGTGACTATTGTCACTAATAGGGCTGTGCTGGGTCTAGTTGGACCCAGCAGCAGTCTCCCACTAATGACACCCGACGATCATGCGACCAGTCACATGATCACCGGGACCGCTGCCGCTGCCTCTATTCATATACACAGCGCTGATTGAGCGCTGTGTGCAAGAGAACAGAGAAGGTAGAAGCAGTGAAAGCTGTTTCTATCTTCTCCTCAGGGACCCCGGCAGTCACTGACTGCCGGAGACCCGACATTCAGCTGCCCGTTCGCTCGGGCAGCAAGCTAAAACCTGCGCCGTAAATAGTCTATGGCGTGGGTTTTAAGGACCCCGACCGCAAATACACAGCCAGCGGTCGGGAACCGGTTAATCAAATTTATGTTATTTTTTGTATAATTAAAAGTTATAAAATTTTCACAATATAGTTTCTGTATTCATTTCACACCGTTTTGAAGATTTCTACTTGTTGTTATTCCGTAGGAATATTCATGGTTTACTTCCAGTGGATAAAATTCTGTCCATGGTCATCTAGCCCCATTCCCACCGGGAATGGACATGCCTCTTGTGGATCTGTGCAGTCTCGTGCAGTCCATCACTCAGCACAGACAGGCACCATGACATTACTGTATCGCACCAGCCTGCATCATAGAGGGTCACAGAGTAAATGGTGAAGAAGGGAGCTGATGGTTCCATGCTCCACCATATCTATATGTGCATCCTAAAGGCTGCAGATACAGTTGAAAGTGGTGCCAGAGGGCCTGGGCCCCCTGATACCTGTAGCATCCACAGTACTACAGATCTGCTCCTATTCAAGTGAGTAGGAGCAGAGTTGCAGTACTGGAGCATGACCACTATGCATTGTACAGACAGAGGCAACTTCCTAACATCCGGTGCCCAGAGGCAGCCAAAAGAGCTGATCAGTGCGGGGTCTGGGTGTCGATCATATACTGGTGCCTCTACAACCCCTTTAAGACCGATTTCACAAGAGTGTTATGTAGGTGCATTTTTATTTTTGCACCTGTATCAAATCCACAAGTCCCAGTACAACCATGGCTCTAATGGATCCTTATGATGTGGTTAGTTCAGGTCAGAAGACCAGTGATTGGGCTGGGATAAAAACGCATCCGTATTACACTTGTGTGAAACTGGCCTGAATCCAAATCACGTCTGTGGTATATAGTCAACGTACCAACAGATTTTAATGACCATATGTATGCCAAATGGGTGTCCATTTGACATATATTTGGCTGGTATACATGGGGATATCGCAGCCTCAAATATATGAAAAAGCATATAGTCAACTACACTTTTTAATACAATTGTATGAAAAAAAATTGATACTGTGCTGTACACATTTTTTCTCCTAATGGCAGTCAATAGCAGACATACACATTACAGAAGTTGTCCAGGATTTAAAACATTTTCATTTTAAATTAATAATTTTTGTCAGCCAGCAACTTAAAGAGGCTCTGTCACCAGATTTTGCAGCCCCTATCTGCTATTGCAGCAGATCGGCGCTGCAATGTAGATTACAGTAACGTTTTTATTTTTTAAAAACGAGCATTTTTGGCCAAGTTATGACCATTTTCGTATTTATGCAAATGAGGCTTGCAAAAGTACAACTGGGCGTGTTGAAAAGTAAAAGTACAACTGGGCGTGTATTATGTGCGTACATCGGGGCGTTTTTACTACTTTTACTAGCTGGGCTTTCTGATGAGAAGTATCATCCACTTCTCTTCACAACGCCCAGCTTCTGGCAGTGCAGATCTGTGACGTCACTCACAGGTCCTGCATCGTGTCGGCACCAGAGGCTACAGTTGATTCTGCAGCAGCATCAGCATTTGCAGGTAAGTAGCTACATCGACTTACCTGCAAACGCCGATGCTGCTGCAGAATCATCTGTAGCCTCTGGTGCCGACACGATGCAGGACCTGTGAGTGACGTCACAGCGTGATCTCTGGAGAACACGGCTGTGTCTGCACTGCCAGAAGCTGGGCGTTGTGAAGAGAAGTGGATGACACTTCTATACACAACGCCCAGCTAGTAAAAGTAGTAAACACGCCCCGATGTACGCACATAATACACGCCCAGTTGTACTTTTACTTTTCAACACGCCCAGTTGTACTTTTGCAAGCCTCATTTGCATAAATACGAAAATGGTCATAACTTGGCCAAAAATGCTCGTTTTTTAAAAATAAAAACGTTACTGTAATCTACATTGCAGCGCCTATCTGCTACAATAGCAGATAGGGGCTGCAAAATCTGGTGACAGAGCCTCTTTAAAGAGGTTTTCCCATCATAGACATTTATGGCTTATCCACAGGATATTGCATAAATGTTTGATAACTGCGGGTCCCAGGTCTAGGACCTGCACCTATATCGAGAACAGGAGTTTTCCAACTCCCCTATTCAGCTTGGTGCGGCGGCCTCTGGCAGCAGAATCCAGACAGGGACTAGTGGAGGGAGGGTCGTGCGGCTCTCTCCATTCTTTCCAATGGCAGTTCCGGAAACAGACGAGCGAGCGCTACTCGGCTGTTTCCATAACAATCATTGAAAAGAATGGAGAGAGCGGCACACACGCCGGCCTTGGGATAGATGGCGCCCCGTGCAAAATTATCTTTTGGCACCCCACCCCATAAAAAAATATAATAAATAAAAGTATAATGCCCTCTATCCCCTGGCTGCTACACACAGCCCCCCCCTTATAGATAGTGCCCCCCTGTAGATTGTGCCCTATAGCCTCCCTGTAGACAGTACCATAACCCCCTACCTCCTCCTTGTAGATCGTGCCATACAGCCCCCCCCAACTCCTCCTTGTAGACAGTGCCCACAAACAAACCAAAAAATTGTACTCACCTAGGCCCCGTTCCCACGACAAATTGAGCAGCTCCACGACGTGATCCTTGTGTAGGCCGGTGTGATCCTGTAGCCTAGTATAGAGTTTTGAAACCTTTTTGGACTCGCGGCACCACTGGAAAAATAACATTTCCTCAGGGCACCCCTACCAAAAATTGTTTTGCAAATGGCAGAAAACGGCTAAAAACAAGCACTACACGCAGCGTTTTTTGTAAGGCAAAAAAAATCTGCCTCCAGATTCCTTCAGGAATTTGGAAGCAGATTTTGAATTTACAGCGTTGTTTGACCTTATTTTTTTGCGTTTTGAAGACGATCAGCCCCCCGCTCACAGTAAATTGACCATCAGCCCCCCCACTCACAGTAAAATTACCATCGGCCCGCCACTCACAGTAAAATGGCCATCGGCCCGCCACTCACAGTAAAATGGCCATCGGCCCGCCACTCACAGTGAAATGGCCATCGGCCCGCCACTCACAGTAAAATGGCCATCGGCCCGCCACTCACAGTGAAATGGCCATCGGCCCGCCACTCATAGTAAAATGACAATCAGCCCGCCACTACCTTCCCCCTGTAGACATTGCCACACAGCCCCCTTGTAGGTAGTGCCACACAGCCCCTTGTAGGTAGTGCCACACAGCCCCCTTCTAGGTAGTGCCACACAGCACCCTGTAGGTAGTGCCACACACAGCACCCTGTAGGTAGTGCCACACACAGCACCCTGTAGGTAGTGCCACACACAGCACCCTGTAGGTAGTGCCACACACAGCACCCTGTAGGTAGTGCCACACACAGCACCCTGGTAGGTAATGCCACACACAGCACCCTAGTAGGTAGTGCCACACAGCCCTCTTGTATGTAGTGCCACACAGCCCCCTTGTATGTAGTGCCACACAGCCCCCTTGTATGTAGTGCCACACAGCCCTCTTGTGGGTAGTGCCACACAGCCCCCTTGAATGTAGTGCCACACAGCCCCCTTGTATGTAGTGCCACACAGCCCCCTTGTATGTAGTGCCACACAGCCCCCTGTAGGTAGTGCCACACAGCCCCCTGTAGGCAGTGCCACACAGCCCCCTGTAGGCAGTGCCACACAGCCCCCTTGAAGGTAGTGCCACACAGCCAACAGCCCCATTATAGATAGCACCCCCCCATTCCTGTAGATGGCGCCACTGTGACTGGGTATTCTGCTCCTGGAGCTCTCCGCTTGATGTCTCTGTCCATGTATGGACAGTGACATCAGGGGCAACTCCTGAAGCGGTATCCCTGTCCACAGCGTTGCCGACTCGGTGACCGGGGATTCCACTGCAGGAGAAGCCCCTGTTGTCTGTGTCTATTTATTGACCGTGACATCACTGGCTTCTCCTGGAGTGGAATCCCCGGTCGCAGAGTCGGCAACGCTGTGGACGGGGATTCCGCTTCAAGAGTTGCCCCTGATGTCACTGTCTAAATATGGACAGAGACATCAAGCGCTCTGTCCAGGAGCAGAATCCTGGGCCACACAGGGATTCCACTCCTTCAGGGAGCTACAGTGGCGCTAGTAGATAGCAGAGCAGGGAAATACCTCCCATCTCTGCTATAGTGGCGTCGCTACCGCTGTAGCAGCCGCAGCAGCTGCTAGCGGCACCACCGGCCATGGGGGGGGCCTGTACCGACGGGTGGGACTGGCGCCCCCCATACCCGGTGACGCTGCTAGCAGTCGCTGTGGCTGCTACAGCCGTAGCGACACCACTAAGTGAAGAAGCGCCCGGGCGGAAAGGCACCGAAAATTATGCCACCCCACACCATAAACCCGGGAGTAGGACCGGTGTGACGTTCCCTTGTGAAGGCCTCTTCATGGAGTTGCCTACGTGGTCTCTGTCTATCATTGCGTCCGAGGCTCATTACTGAAGAGGATAGTCCTCCATTCCAGCCTCTACTGCCGTCTTGCTATGCACCATGATAGAATTTCTGAGCAGTTTGTGTGGTCAATGGAACACCTGTAGCTGGACGTCTGTCTCGAAGCCCAATGTCATGCAAACGCCTTCTGATAGTTTGTGTCGACACTGGTTGCCACCCTAGGCTCGTGATGTGACGTCCAATTTTACTTGAAGCACAGAATGGATCACTACGTGGCATTCTTCCAATTAGACGATCCGTCTTTACAGAGGTTCATCTTCGCACACCTCATGCTGCCATTCCCGTTCGTTTTTGTTCTCCCAATCTCCGGCACACACAACGTCAAACAGTGCTGACATTTTGGTCTAGGCACGTAGCAATCTGCCGGAGTGATAAACCAGGGTCTCTCAGTTCAAGAATTCTGTCCCTCTCAGTTTGGATAAGTGGCGATAACGGTCACGTCAACGAAAAGGGGGCATCGAACAATCATCCCACACCACTTGATCCGGCTTTGAGGTTTCATGTGGCTAAAAAACTTTGCTTTCAATCTGGCTTTTATGCCTCTTCCACATGCCACAGATTGGAGCTCCGTGCTTGAAAACTTGATCATTTTCAGATCTTAGTGGCACCTACTACTTCTTCGATTTGCATAACCTTGCGGCTTGCCCTTCTTGGTGCTGGAATTTCAATTTGAGAAGTGTAGGTGCGGGTCCCAGAGCTGGGACCTGCATCAATCAGACATATCCTGTGAATATGCCATAAATGTCTAAGATGGGAAAACCTTTTTAACTCTTCTTGATTTTCATTTTAGTAGCCACATTACATACAGTGAGTCACATTATGAAACATAATGTTGAATTTTACTATGTGGAAATTGGGTAGTCCATAAAAACATTTATGAGCTGTTTCGTTTCCACCTGCAGAATCTTTATTAATTTATTTGACCTGTATAAAGAATGACTAACCCCTTATAGTCCTATGAAAGCAATACAAGGCATGTAGTACAATCTGTAACTAAAAGTCACTTGCATTTCATATGTCTTTCTTTCTTTCATGAAAGGACTCCTCTCAAAGCAAACAACATAGGCTGTCAACATTAAAGTGGTTTTCCAGTTCCAAAAATTCAGGATAGGCCATCAATATGTGAGCTGTTTTGAAGGGGCTGCAGCGTTCGTACAAGCGCTGCTTCCCCTTCATTTCTATTTTCTCAATGTGAATCGACGACACACTTGTAGTGGCGGTTCAGAGTATTGCAGCCATCTCCCATTCAAGGGAATAGAATAAGGCTGTAATACTGGGAACCGTTACTACAAGCGTGTGGATGATTCGCAGTGAGAAAGTGAAAATGAAGGGGTAGCAGCGCTAGTACGAGTGCTGCAGCTCCTTCAAAACAGCTGATCGGCGGGGGTGCCGGGAGTCGGACTCTGACCGATCACATATTAATGGCCTATCCTGAGGATAGGCCATCAATTTTTTTGGAACTGGAAAACCCCTTTAACCCCTTCAGGGTCTCAGAAATGCTCCTGACACCATTATTAATTTAAATCAGATAGAGTGATATATCTCATTATTTTGCTTCAGTATTCGTAAGCCAAAACCATGAGGGGCACGAACACAGAAAAATATCAGTATAATGGAAATATTTTTAACTCATCCACTCCTGGTTTTGGCTTTCAAACACGGATGCAAAATACTGAACAAAATACTGCAATCTAAAAGGGGCCAAAAGCGTTTCTTTATCTTATTTTTTTTAGAAATGTGCTAATAGTCTGTAGCTGTATCTAGATATGTATTGAAATCGCAGTCAATGAGATTCAAATTAAAAGTATGTTTATTAAAACTTCCTAACATAATGTGAAATGTTTTTTAGGTCTCTTTTACATGGCAGTATTTTGGTCAGTAATTTGCATCAGTATTTGGAAGCCAAAACCAGGAGTGGAACCTGCACAGAGAAAAAGTATAATGGACAAAATTTAGTGTTATGGACCTACTACTGGTTTTGGCTCACAAATACTGATGCAAAATATTGACCTAAATACTGCCATCTAATAGAGGCCTTATGCAGGCATTTTTGTGCAGCCAGATTTACTTTAAAGTCTAATTGACTGGCACTCCCTGTAGTGCCCTTAGGATGCACGTCTAATGTAAGTTATGGTATTTCAACAAATATAATTTCAGGTGTTAATTGATCAAATTAATTTCTATATATCCCTAGTTATGAATTAAGGAGCCTAGACTATGAAAGAGAATCCAGACTCCATAGCATTTGAATTACACTGTAGCGCTCTTACAGAGTACTATAAGAACAAACATATACTACCTGGCTCTCATCTGAGACCGACCTTGTTCAGTGGGGACCCGACATTTTGCTCACAATTAAAAGCATACTAACAAGTGTTCCTTTGATGTGTTAATAAATAGTTAATAAAAAGTGTTATTTTTATTAACTACTGGAGTTTTCAGAAGTCCATTGCCACTGCAAAACAGAACCTCGATGCAATAGGGATACAACTATCAACCACAATATTGACTGAAGAATGGACCAACATCAAGGAGAAAACGGACAATCACTTACAGAATATAAAAAAAACCACTTAATTCCACTAAATGCCAAACATTCTCATGTGACAAAAAGGATTACCAGCAAAATCGTGTTTATATATGGTGGAATACACAACGCTCCTTCCATGGGGGCAACTATCCTAACAGACGCCCCTCATACAAACATGGCACCACCAGCTCACGCAGTGAGACATCCACAACTTCAAGGGGACAATGTTCTTTAGACCGAACACGCAAGTCAGGAGGCCCCCTCCTCCAAGAACACGAGACAAGGTGGCCAGTGCCGGAGGGGACAATTAATGCTTACAGACACGTTCACAGGTGTAGCACATAATTTAGTTATCAAGTCTTTCCCCAGCTCAGTTATCGATCCTTCAAAAAGGACTGTCATTTTGTCCTTAAAAACCGGACTTTAGCAGAAGTTTCAACAATTCTACCGTACCAACAGACTTAAGGCACATTGGATGGGAGAAGAAACAAAGACTGTAGCAATCCAGACTCTAGGAAATGTCAACCGTTTGTCTATTTAACATTTGGGACTCAGAAGCAAAAGTACATTCATGCCTCCACAAACCAAATATTAGGCTGAGACTTATATCTCTATACTACTTTATGTTTAACCCAACAATACTTCTGTTTATCGCTCCTCCAACTGGTACTTAAAGAAAATTTCTACCTATTTGGGAATCAATTTAATGTCTAAAAGTGGGATATGGTCATGGGATCTAAAGTGGCCCCCTATATGCAAAATGCATACATGACAGCTCTTGAAAAAGATTAGGTATACACACATATGTTGATTAGCTAAGTTTCTTCGATGACATGTTTTTGCATAGGGGGGGGGGAATCCTCTATTACTGAATTTTACACATTCTTAAATAACATCTACCAAGAACTTGGCATCACCATAAAAAGTAGCAAGGAGAAAATACATTTCCTAGACACTATAGTAAAACTTGATGATCACAACAATTTAAGTTTTGAGTTGTATAATAAGCCTACGGATCACAATAGTCTGCTCTATTATAACAGCATCCATCCCAGATCCACCAAAAAATCTCTACATCGATCACAGTTGAAAGGTTAGACAACATAGTCTCATATTACAAATTATGTATTACTAGACTTAAAAAGAGATACCTGAAAATTTCAAGCAATGTGGATATCCAGATATTCTACTTACAGAGGAGTATAATAGACTACAAACTGATAATCAGCCAACAGTATCCAAACCCAAAATTATTAGATTGCATTACCACCTACCAAAAATACATCAACAACTAAGGAAGTACTGGCCTTTATTTAATAGTGCATACCCCACAACTGAGGAATTTCTCTTTCCTCTACTCACTTATTACAAAAGATCCTGATATATACCAAATACAGGAGTATGGCCTGACATTGCCAGTTTTAAACTGACTTCTTGTCGACAATTCACCAAAACTAGAAAATTTAGCACATTTCCATGCTTGGGTTACAGTCATTGCTCCAGTGTAATAAAAGGAGACACTATATTGCACCCTCGCACTGGGCAACTCTATCCCATTTTCTTCACATGCAACTCCTCATTCGTACTATATTTACTCAAATGCCCATGTGGCTTGATATATGTGGGCAAGACCACTTAACAGATAAAGGATTGTGCGGGCAAACACAAATTCACTATCAGATGTAAAATTACCTTACTACCAGTCCCATACCATGTGGAACAAGCAGGACATACCGTATCACAGTTGATATACATGGTTTTTGAGCATGTTCAACAACCCAGGGGAGGAGGTAATAGGGCCCTTTTCTGAAACCGAGAAAATCCTTTTGGATTCATAGGTTACAGCCTTTATCTCCGCATGAGCTCATCAGTGAATGTGACTTCCGTACAAACATTTAAATATGATGGTTTTCTTCTAGTAAATTAAATGAAAGCATTTTTTTCCATTCCAGACACGTTAAATGATGTACAATTACGGTCATACACAGGAGAGGACGATACTGACCTTCTCCAGAACATAACATGTCCTTATTTCACATTAGTGTTCACACCAATGATTTAACTATCACATATATCTTATCTGTTAACGTTAAAATCTGGACACAAAGCGCTTTAGGCATTGCGTTGGGGCATCCCGACGCAGATGTGAACGAAGCCTAAGGGACACTATACGTGCACCTAGATAGTTATATTACATATTATCTACTGCATTCACGGCGTAGGGTTGCTAGGACAACCAAACGCCTAAGACATAGCCCCATAGTAACGTCATGATGTTCACGTGACCAAAACAGTGAGGCGCAATCAGTATTTAAGCACGCCAACACAAGTACACGTTCTACTTTACTCAATGTTCATTACCACTAAAGGTAAGACTATTAATAACCATTATTATGATCTGTGAGTGCGATTTTCAGTGTGCACTATATTCTCTATATATACACAGTATAATGCCCCTATAGATTCCCCCATACAGTATAATACCCCCATAGCTACCCCCATAAACTAAAATGCCCCAATAGCTACCACCATACACTACAATTACCCCTTAGCTGCCACCATACACTATAATGCCCCCACAGCTGCCCCATACAGTATAATGCCCCCATACAATATAATACACCTCTAGCTCCCACTATACAGTATGATGCCCCTCAGCTGCCCCCGTATATTATAATGCCCCCTTAGCTGCCCCTAGTGCCAGTGCCCACATATAAAGTGTCAGTTCCCACATAGTGTCACACACATTGCCCATGTAGATAATGCCAGACTCCGTGCCCATGTAGGTAGCACTACAGTGTCCCCTGTGAATAGTGCCACAGTGTCCATAAACCTAGTGCAAGCCCCCCCCCCCCTGTAGATAGCGATACCCCCCTGTAGCCATTGGGTCTCCCTCTAGGGGCGGAATCCCCAGCCAGTGCGTCGGCAATGCCGTGGCTGCGGATTCCGCTCCAGGAGGAACCACTGGCGTCATTGTCCATATATGGACAGTAGATCCAAAGGTTTAGAAATATGGGCAGCACAGCAGAGCCTCGGATACCGGCCTCCAGGAATCCGACCTGAAGATCCCACAGTGTGCAGACAAGAACAAGAGAAAGAGGCAGCACTCCAAGTTGAAAATATCAAATAGATGGATGTATTCTCCCATATGTGCAATGAAGTAATGCAATGTTTCAGCTGCTCAATGCAGCCTTTGTCAAGCTCCAGCGCAGCTTTCATTTTTATTGAACTGCGCAGACTGCGGAAGTCCGAGGTTAGTCATGGAGAACTTGGGGGGGACTTTCGGTCCCCCGTTCTCCTTATCGCTGCCAGCGATCACACATGTATCCCCTATCCTGTGGATAGGGAATACATCTCTTTTGTAGGACAAACTATAGGCTGTTTTTTTTTTGGGGGGGGGGGCTATATGGCGTTATCTACAGTGGGGGTATTGATTGCAGAGTGATGGGGGAAACTTTTTTTCATTTTAGCACAAGTCCTCAACAAAACAAAAGGTGAAAAAATGGAATGTATGTGTACCGTCTATGGCCGCGGTCTGTCGTTCTAACTTACCCCTCGACGACCCCGGCCATGGACGTCCTGCTGCTGTGCTGCGTCGTCCCCCTGTGAGGCGCCGGCACTCACTTCCGTGTATCGAGCTTGTCTGCCGGAGGGTGCAATCATTATCATCAACTCAGAAATTCCTGGACTATAAGAGGGTCGCCACCCTTCTTATCCTCGCCTGAGCGTTGTTGTTGTTGTTTCCCTTAGGGGACCATTTGTAAGACAGACTAAGTGTCTTCCAGCTTCCCAGTGTTCCCCTTACCTGTATCCTGTTTCCCGTGCTATCAGTACCATCCTGGTCTACTGCTGTGCTGAGCTGTTGTCGTGTTTTGCTGTATCTCCACGCCTGTTTTATACTGCACCACGCCTGACGTTTACCTGCTGCCTGGTCCCAGCCGAGCCTGCCTTGCTACTGTCTACATTGCCTCAGGTACCCTTTTCTGGACTATAGACTCTGTACCATACCTGTTTGGCCAGCTGCCATCCCGCTTCAAAGTACGGCCCAGTGGGTCCACACCCCGCCTCGTGACAGTACGCTCAGGCAATGGACTCCGCTGGTCAATTTAAGGGCATGTCACTCTCCCAAGCCATGCAGGCGGACCTGCAGGATCTCCGAACAAGACAGGATCAACTTCTTGTGGCATTGGACTCCATGGAGCAGGAGCTAGGGGCGCTAGCTACTTCCATTCCTGCCTCTATACAAGATCCTCCGACCAACCCTTTCTGCTACATCTCCTGGCAGTTCCAGTTCAGATTCCCGGTTCTCGCTGCCATTACCTTCTCGGTTCCATGGAGACGAAAGTACGTGCAGGGGATTTCTGAACCAATGCTATATCCATTTTTCCCTGCACGCCCGAGCATTTCCGTTGGACGGAACCAAGAGCGCCTTCATCATGTCTCTACTTGCTGGCAAGGCCCTGGTGTGGGCGAACCCAATCTGGGAACAACAGGGACCTGAGACTTCCAGGGGTTAGTGCGGTTGTTCCGTACTGTTTTTGAGGAGGCAGGACGTGACTCGTCGGCAACCACGGCCATCTTCAACCTTCGCCAAGAGGACACCTCCGTGGGCGAATACACCATCCAGTTACGGACACTGGCAGGAGAGCTGTCCTGGAACAATGAGGCCTTGGTGGCATCCTTCTACCACCTGCCTTGGATGACCTGATTCTGCTGGCTACTCGGGTAGATATAAGGCTCAGGGAGAGGTCTCATGAGGTGCAACAGGAGAGACGGCCTCCTAGCTTGGCGCCCGACTTCCAACAATCCCTCTTGCCTTCATCTACTGCTACGCCCGAGGTGCCGATGCAGGTGGATCGCCTAAAATGGTCTGTACAAGAGAAACAGCGCAGGCGCACCTCTGGACTGTCTGTATTGCGGTCTCGCTGGCCTTGTCGTGCGTCTGTGCCCACAGAAACAAAAACAAAAAACAACGCCTAGGTTTGGTTGGAGAGACAACCCTGGGCACTACTGCATTTAATCGTGAACTCTCTTCCAAATTGTTTATTGCCGTGACCATCGTCGCTGGCAAGAGGCTCCATCCAGTTTCTGCCTACCTGGACTCTGGCTCTGCAGCTAATTTCATCTGTCAAGACCTTGTGGATCTTCTGCAGTTGCCCACTGTCCACCTGGAAAGGCCGTTGATCGTTGCCTCGGTAGATGGACTGCCTTTGCCTGACCCAGTTTTTTCCATGACCAAGCTATTGAGACTTCAAGTGGGAGCTCTTCACACTGAGCTCATCTCCCTGTTTGTTCTGCACAAGGCCGTTAACCCCGTGCTGCTGGGTTTGCCTCGGCTCCGTTTGCACACCCCAGTCCTGGATTGGAACTCCGGAGAGGTTCTCCAGTGGGGTCCCATATGTCTCGACCGCTGTCTGGGTCATATCCATCCACCGCAGCCTTCTCCGCATCAGTCATTGGCAGGGTTGCCTCCTTGTAACTCTCAGTTCGCTGATGTCTTCGACAAGAAGGAAGCAGAGACCCTACCACCTCATCGTGCATATGATTGTCCGATCGACTTGGTTCCGGATTCATCCCCTCCTCGCGGTAGAGTATACACTCTCTCCCTGCCAGAGACACAGTCTCAGGAGCCGGGTTCTTCTTTGTCAAGAAGAAGGATGGATCCCTCCGTCCCTGCATTGACTACCGAGGCCTCAATTGGATCCCTGTGAAGAACAGGTACCCTTTCCCTTTAAATTCGGAGCTGTTCGATCGGATGCAGGGGGCAAATTTTTTTTCTAAATTGGACTTGCGGGGGGTCTACAACCGGATTCGGATTCGTCAGGGTGACGAGTGGAAGACCGCATTTAATACTCGTAATGGGCACTATGAATACCTAGTGATGCCCTTTGGCCTGTTCAAGAATTTGTCAATGACATTTTTCGTGATCTCCTCTATATCTGTGTTGTGGTGTGGTGTATCTCGATGACATTTTGATTTTTTCCCCAGATCCAGTAACTCATCAGAGTCATGTCTGCCAGGTGTTGCTTCGTTTAAGGGAGAATCATCTTTACGCCAAGCTGGAGAAGTGCATATTTGAAAAAAGATCTCTTCCCTTCCTGGGCTACATCATCTCCGATCAGGGCCTCAAGATGGACCCTGAGAAGGTAAAGGCTGTACTGGAGGTGCCACGCCCCCAAGGCTTAAGGGCCATACAATGCTTCTTGGGATTCGCCAACTTCTACCGGCTGGTCATTCCCAACTTCTCGTCGTTGACAGCCCCCATCTCTTCTCTTACAAAAAAGGGTATGAATGCTGAAGCCGCATTTTAGACCTTGAAAAAAGCCTTCACATCAGCCTCTATTCTTCACCACCCTGATATGTCCCTACAGTTTTCTTTAGAGGTGGACGCTTCCTATGTTGGTGCTGGCGCACTTTTGTTCCAGAGAGGTTCTAAAGGAAAGACTGTGGTATGTGGCTACTATTGTGCAGAGCGCAACTACTCGATTGGGGATCGGGAGTTGCTGGCCATCAAGCTGGCCCTGCAGGAGTGGACACATCTACTGGAGAGCGCAGTCCACCCTATCCTGGTCTTCACGGATCACAAGAATCTGACCTATTTACAGACGGCTCAACGGTTGAATCCTCGTCAAGCCAGGTGGTCGTTATTCTTTGCTCGATTCCAGTTCGAACTCCACTACTGACAAGAATGTGAGTGCCGATGCCTTGTCTAGGTCATTCGAAACAGAAGACACTGTGGAGTCCCCACAGAATATTATTGATCCATCCTGCATCTTCTCTGTGAACCATCTGCAGGTTAGAGACATTCCTCCAGGAAGAACTTTTGTACGTCTGGCAGACAGAGGAAGAATCCTTCGCTGGGGTCACAGCTCCAAGCTGGCAAGTCACGTGGATACTCGTAAGACCCAAGACCTAATCGCCCGTCAGTTCTGATGGCCCACGCTGCCCAAAGACGTCATGGACTTCGTCTCATGTACGGTATGCACAGCAAATAAAGTTGCCCACACCAGACCAGCTGGTCTGCTCCAACCACTGCCTGTGCCCGATGCCCCCTGGCAGAATGTTGCAATGGACTTTGTCACGGACCTCCCTCTCTCTGCGGGTTGCAGTGTGATCTGGGTGGTGGTGGATCGATTCTCTAAAATGGCTAATTTTGTTCCTCTGATTGGCCTGCCTTCTGCTGCTTGACTGGCTGACCTCTTCATACAACACATCTTCCGTCTGCACGGCTTGTCCCAGCATATTGTTTCGGATCGAGGGGTCCAGATCACTTCAAAGTTTTGGAGAGCACTCCGCAGTCTACTTGGTATAAAGTTGGACTTCTCTTTCGCCTATCATCCCCAGTCCAATGGACAAGTCGAGAGGATTAACCAAATTATGGAGAACTATCTGCGGCACTTTGTTTCCAGACGACATGATGACTGGGTGCAGCTGCTCCCATGGGCAGAATTCTCCTATAATAACCATACTAGTGAGTCCACCACCTCCAGCCCGTTCTTTATAGTCCACGGCCAACATCCTCGAATACCTCTTCCTGTCTCTACTATGTCCAAGGTGCCAGCAGCTGACTCGACCTTCAGGGACTTTCTGCAAATATGGCAACAGACCCGATCTTCTATTCTAGCGGTGGATCGCATTAAGAAAAAAGCAGATACTAGAAGACGGTATCCTCCTCAGTTTCTTCCAGGTACGAGGGTCTGTTTGTCCTCAAAGAATATCTGGCTGAGGGTGCCGTCCTGCAAATTTGCTCCCAGGTTCCTCGAACCCTTCTACAAATTAACCTGGTGTCTTACAAGCTGGGGCTGCCTCCTACACTCAAGATCCCTTACTCCTTCCATGTATCCTTGCTGAAGCCCGTGGTCTTGAACCGCTACTCTAGGACTCCTAGTTCCGCAGTGGCTCCTGGCGGTTCATCTGGGACTTTCGAGGTAGGGGAGATTCTAGCCACCAAGAAGGTGGGAGGAAGGACATTTTATTTAGTGGATTGGAGGGGATTTGGCCCAGAAGAGAGGTATTGGGAGCGAGAGGAGAACATCGATGCCCCTGTCCTCATAAGGAAGTTTCTCTCCCGTTCTTCTCCCAAGAAGAGGGGGCGTAGGAGGGGGATACTGTAACGTCTATGGCCGCGGTCTGTTGTTCTAACTTACCCCTCGATGACTGCAGGCATGGACGTCCTGCTGCTGTGCTGCGTTGTCCCCCTGTGAGGCACCGGCACTCACTTCCGGGTATCGAGCCTGTCTCGCGAAGGGTGCGTGCGCACTCGTGCCCGCTCTTAAAAGGCCAGTGCGCACACCTGAAAATCATCATCATCAACTCATGAATTCCTGGACTATAAGAGGGTCACTGCCCTTCTTATCCTCGCCTGAGCGTTGTTGTTGTTTCCCTTAGTCTGTCTTGCAAATGGTCTCCTAAGTGTCTTCCAGCTTCCCAGTGTGCCCCGTACCTGTATCCTGTTTTCCGTGCTCAGTACCATCCTGGTCTACTGCCGTGCTGAGCTGTTTTCGTGTTTTGCTGCATCTCCACGCCTGTTCTACTGCACCACACCTGACGTCTACCTGCTGCCTGGTCCCAGCCGAGCCTGCCTTGCTACTGTCTACATTGCCTCAGGTACCCTTTTCTGGGCTATAGACTCTGTACCATACCTGTTTGGCCAGCTGCCATCCCGCTACGCGGTACGGCCCAGTGGGTCCACACCCCACCACGTGACAGTATGCATATGTGTTTAAAAATGTAGCTTTCTGATTTCCAGAAAAAAAAAATGTTTTATTCAACACTGTGTCCTATTACTGCTTGTTAAATCTAACATTGCCTGCTGTAAGAAGGTGCCTTTCAACAGGATCCTATGAGCTATCACATTATGTGTATTCAGCTGTGCAATGAATGGACGATAACGTAAGGTATACATAAAGAGAATGTTGACCGAACCCACCGATTTCCACAGGATCGACCAACCATCTGATCTGTATGAGTGTAGGCCACACTCTCCCCCAAAGTCAGATGTCGAGGAAAAAAAAGGATCAAGCATGTTGATTTCAACATGCTCAATCCTTTGTTCCTACAGGATATAGGCCGCTACCAGAGGTGTCTGGCAGAAGCTTATTTCCCTCTCTCCATTAAAGGAAGGGTGTCGCGGCAAAAAAAAATTTAGATAAATTTGCTTTTAGTGTTTTATTTAAAAAAAGTTTATTTATTAGTGTGTTTGTGTTTTACTTTTTTTTTTTTTTTTTCAAACTTTTTCTTCTCTATGGGGGCTGCCATTTTTTTTTTCATCTCTGTATGTGTCTATTAATGGAAGGTCTTCGGCCGAGCGACATCCGGCGCCATTTTCTTGTGGACCGGAAGCCGCGGCCGGACAGTAAGATGACTACTTCCGGTTGCGGCTTCCGGGCATGTGTTCAGAAGCAAGCGGAGGGAGCAGACGGACCGGAGGGAGAGGCGGCGGCAGGAGCAGGTAAGTCATGTTTATGTATGTTTTGTGCTATAACCACTGTATGTAAGCCTACTACACTGTGTATTCACTCAAAAAATGGCGGCACACAGTGTAGGAGGCTTGAACATTCAATCCCCTCCTTTCTCCTGGCACTAGCCAGGATAAGGGAGGGGGGATTCTGTGAGCTCACTAGAGCGTGTGTGTTTACACCAAATTTGCAGCATAAAGCAATGTGGTTGCTTTACCACATGCCAATGCTGCAATTTTGGGAATTGCTCCCTCTAGTGACCAGCACAGGGAAAGGTTATAAATTAGAATCTAATTTATAATATTTCCTGACTTGTGAAAAAATGTAAAAAAATTATAACAATGTCTAATCATGTATACACTGTTTAACTAAAAAAAAAATTCCCTTTAAAAACACCTGTACGCTCAGGCGAGTTGAGCAGGTATGTGTATGGGGAGGGGGTTGAGAGGAATAGCTGTGAGGCAAACGCTAAGGCTACAGTCAGACGAGCGTGTGCAACCTCAGACGTAAAAACTAACGTTTTTCACGTCTGAGGTGCACCCGTGTGGGACGCGTTATAATGGATCCCTCATAGACTATAGTCTATGGAGGGATGCGTGAAAACGCAAGAAAATAGGACATGTCCTATTTTTCCAAGGACCCTTCACACACTCCCTGGAAACAATGGCAGTGTGAACGGCCCCATTGAAATACATGTGTCCGTGTGACGGCCGTTGTTTTAACAGGCGTCACATGGACGAGTTACACGCTCGTCTGAATGAGCCCTAAGGTGTATGTAATTGTTCCACAGTTACTGTGTACATCTTATCACTGGTGAAAGGGTTATCTTCAAAAAGTACATATCATGGCCATGACCACGTCCCTCCAGCTCCCTCCATCTCCTCCCACTGTGTACTTACCCGTCCTCGGCATCTCCGGTATCCCGGCCAACGACACACCATCCTTCCGGAGCTGCTGGCTC
Source organism: Rhinoderma darwinii (assembly GCF_050947455.1). Classification (NCBI taxonomy): domain Eukaryota; kingdom Metazoa; phylum Chordata; class Amphibia; order Anura; family Rhinodermatidae; genus Rhinoderma; species Rhinoderma darwinii. Next base: position 91,033,598 of record NC_134687.1, on the reverse strand, counting down.
GCGGCTTCCTCCGCACCTGCACTTGTCCAGTTCCTCGGCTTTCCTATAGTGTGCGAGTTGACTCTTCCTCCCTTAAAGGGCTAGCGTGCTGCAATCCACCCAGCTTTCCAAGGGTGCAAAATGTACTATCCCCCTCTGCTCCTGATGAACTAGGTTCTACCATTGTTTGTTCGTTTTCTTCTGGAACTAGTTATTGGATTACCATTACTGACTCTGCCTGAATTCTGCCACCTTTAGTCTGCTGCCTGCCCTGACCTTCTGCCTATCTTCTGCTAAATCACTTGACCTATTTATCTTGTGGGCTGCAAGCTCCGATGAATGAACTAGCGAACTTGACAAACGAAATAGAAAAATAAGCAATAAATTATTTACACTTCACATAAACAAGTTTTATGAATATATAGAGCAAACTCACCAAGCCCTCTTCATCACTGGGGACGCTGTCTGTTTCACTTTCTGCAAAATAAATGAGAAAATTAATTAAATAATTCACTGCACTAATCTGTATAATAACATGGAGTACCTACTACAAGTATGCTGGGGTCTACCACAATGTCCCCACACATAAATAGCAAACATCAAGGATTAACAGATGAAGCAGAGCTGCCTGTACACATTAGATGTTTAATTTTCTATTTTTGGGGGAGGGGGGGGGGGTCGTGGGGGTACAGCTAACAATCTAAGTGGATTAGCACCGGCCAGTGGATCCTCACTAGCAGAACCTGCCCTCTGTTGACGGCGCAGAACAGAACGGATTGTGTTGGATTTTTGCATAGTTGATCCTCTGGGAAATAAACCGAGTCAGCGGACATATCTGGCATCGACCCACAGTGCACGTTCAGTCTATGAAAACGTTCAGCCAGCAATTCTGTGTTTACCTAACATGAATGCCAATTTATGTAATTTGGAAAAATTCATCATCATATCCAATATGTTATTGCTGGTAAAACTATGGAATGCATTATCACAATATATGAACGATACAGTCCCAAAGAATTAAATGACAAATTCATCTCTAATACACGTATATTATATAGCTTCATTATACTTGCATGAAATATCCAGCTACATAAATGTCTGGTTATTTCACTCAATGTTCTTCTTTTGGGTTATTGGTTAAAATAAAACAACTATATCAGGTATTGCAAGCAGTATATTATATTTTAGTGCCAGGTGTAATTTCGAGATTTTTTTTTGCTTTATCTTCCAGTAAACAAGTGCCAGACTAACAGAGAAGTGAACATAATGATGGGTTGAACATCAACTACATAAATCAATTTGTGTTCTCAGAGGTCTAGTTTAAAATGACAGATTCTCAGTTGGTTACTATCGTACAAGAGAAGAATTCCTGTTAAACAAGGACATAAATCTCAGAAGGGTAGAGAACAGTCTCCGCAGACAGTTCGTAAGCTCAATTCTCCAGTTCTACTACATCTAAATGTAGACACGTAAATGCAGCTTCAATGCAAAATCTGTAACAGCAGTAGAAAATCCCTGTTTGTTTTTACTATAAACGCATGATGAGATTACAGCGAAGTGCTGCATCAAGAATGGACCAACAGTGCCCATTCATATAGATGCTGCAATTGACTTCATCCCTGTAATGCTAAAGATTCCCTTTAGCCAGGGCGGGATGTGTATACAGAATCCTGACCACTTCTGTAGCGTCTGTGTGATTTACAGTACAGCACAGGGAGATCTCGCTGTAAATGACAGATTACAGCGTAATCTCGCGAGACTACACCAGCTATACTGTAAATCACAGAGACGTGCAGAGAAGTGGTCAGGATTCTGAATACACATCCCGTCCTGGCTGGAGGTAATGTATATTCATGGTCAGGACACTGGAGTAATGTTAGTGTATGTGGCTGCACATAGCGATATAGCTATAATGCTATGTGCAGAGTAAATGAATGGAGAGAAGTGTATGACGCTGATTGCTCACTGATTGGTCAGCGTCATACACTTCTCTGTACAACGCCCACTTGGCCAAAAAGTGAAACACGCCCAGTTGTCCATTGAGAAATGCATTAGCATAAAGCTAATATAGGTCATAACTCTGTAAAAAAATAATCGTTTTTCTAAATAAAAACCATTGCTGTAGTCTACATTACAGCGCTGATCACATCATGTACAATATAGGGCACTTATAATGTGGTGACAGAGCATCTTTAATGGGTTGCAGCAGGGAGACCTCCATGGTTGGCTTACCTTTGTGGGACCCAATTTCTAAACAATGTTTCCAGAATACTTATCTACAGTTCTACAACTAAAGCTCTGCTCACATCAAGTTTGGGCCAGACAGATCAGTTATAAATTTAAAAAAATGCACACATTAGAAAAAGCAGGTTGGAAACATGTTTATGTTTAGTGTCCCAATTTAACAGTTCCTTTTATTTTTTCTTTAGAAAGATCTAAATGTATACTAGCATTTGTTTGCCACATAGAAGTCTTTGTGTGTGTACGTCTTTTGTACCAAATCGAAGTAAGCCCGTTCCCACACACACACACACACACACATATATATATATATATACACACATAGATACACACACGCATAGTTCGGTCCAGAATTATTTGGATAGGGACACAAGTTTTGGCATTTTAGCTGTTTACCAAAACATATTGAGTATTCAGCTATATAATCAATATGGGCTTAAAGTGCAGACTCTCAGCTCTAATTTGAGGGTATTCACATCCTAATTTGAGGAAGGGTTTAGAAATTACAGCTCTTTAATATGTAGCTGCCTCTTTTTCAAGGGACCAAATGTAATTGGACAATTATCTCAAAAGCTATTTAATGGGCTGCATGCGCTATTCCCTCATTAATCCATCATCAATTAAAAGGGCTTTTTTATTTTTTTTATTATATTGCTTTTAATAAAATATAAACAAAAATTGTATTTATTAGTGTTGCCACGTTCTAATTTTTACTGTGTTCAAACTTTTACTTCTCTATGGGGGCTGCCATTTTTTTTTCATCTCTGTATGTGTCGATTAACGACACATACAGAGATGGAATATGGCACATACAACCCCATAGACAATGCGAACGGGAGCCGTTCCATTCTCAGAAGCGTACGACGTCTGTGTGGGAACGGCGCATGCGCCGCTCCCACACAGACCAAAACGAAGCTCGTTCGCAGAGTGAAATCCGGTGCCATTTTCATGTGGACCAGAAGCCGCTGCCGGACAGTAAGATGATGACTTCCGGCCGCGGCTTCCGGCCAAATGTTCAGGTGCAAGGATTAGGAGTGTAGACCAGCGGAGGCGGCAGGTAATTTATGTTCATGTATGTGATGTATTATGTTCGTGTGATACTGTCTGCTGAGCTCTGTATCTAATCCTCCTACACTGTGCAGTCGCTCAGAAAATGGCGGCACACAGTGTAGGAGGTTTGAAGATTCAAACCCTTCCTTCTCCTGGCAGTAGCCAGAAGAAGGGAGGGGGGATTGTGTGAGGACACTAGAGAGAGTGTGTCCACCCCAAATTTGCAGCATAAATCAATGAGGTTGCTTTACCACAGTGACCATGCTGCAATTTTGGGAACTGCTCCCTTTAGTGCCCAGCACATGGAAATGTTATAAATTAGAATCTAATTTATAATATTTCCTGACTTGTGAAAAAATAAAAAAAATTAAAACAATGTGTAATCACTCAAATACTAATTGTTTAACTGAATAAAAATAATAATTTCTAGCAACACATTCCCTTTAAGCGGGTAAAAGGTCTGAAGTTTCAGGTGCGGCATTTGCATTTGGAGGATGTTGCTGTGAACCCACAACATGAGTCAAAGGAGCTCTCAATGCAAGTGAAACAGACCATCGTTAGGCTGAAAAAAATGAAGAAATCCATCAGAGAGATAGCACAAATGGCCAAATCAACAGTTAGGTACATTATTAAAAAAAAAAAAAAAAAAAAGAGCACACTGGTGATCTCGTGAACTCCAAAAGGCCTGGATGTACACGGAAGACAACAGTGGTGTATGATCGCAGAATGCATTCCATGGTGAAGAAAAACCCCATCACTAAGTGAAGAACACTCTCCTGGAAGTAGGTGTATCGGTATCTAAGTCTACCATAATGAGAAGACTTCATGAGAGCAAATACAGAGGGTTCACCACAAGGTGCAAACCATTAATCAGCCTCAAAAATAGAAAGGCCAGATTAGACTTTGCCAAACAACATGTAAAGAAGCCGCTCAGTTCTGGAACTGCATTTTTTGGACAGATTAAACCAAGATCAACCTGTACCAGAATGATGGGAGAAAGAAAGCATGGAGAAGGCTTAGAACGGCTCATGATCCAAAGCACACCACATCCTCTGTAAAACATGGTGGAGGCAGTGTGATGGCATGGGCATGCATGGCTGCCAAAGGCACTGGGTCACTAGTGTTTATTGATGATGTGACTGAAGACAGAAGCAGCTGGATGAATTCTGAAGTGTTCAGGGATATACTTTCTGCTCAGATTCAACCAAATGCAGCAAGGTTGATTGGACGTCACTTCACAGAACAGATGGACAATGACCCAAAATATACTGCGAAATAAACACAGGCGTTTTCAAGGCAAAGTGGTGGAATATTCTGCAATGACCAAGTCAATCACCAGATCTCAACCCGATCGAGCATGCATTTCACTTGTTTAACCAGTTCAGGACCGGGCTATTTTGAGCCTTCAGGACCAGACACCGTTTAGCCATTTTTAGCACGCGTTCGTTAAATGGCTATACCTTTTTTATTTGTTCGGCTAGCGACGTGATTTTTGCGATTGTTTTTTTCCGTAGACGATGCAGGTTTCTTTTTTTTATCATTTTTATACACATCCTATTTGCTCTTTTAGAATTTTTATTCTTAAAGTTTGAAAATAATAGTAAAAAAATAAGCTTTTTTACTTTTCAGCTATTTTTTTTTTGTTGGTAATAACATAGTTTTACCCTAAAATAGACCTTTTATTTGTGATCGTCATGGTCTACCGTAAATTTGAATATATTACATGTCTATATTAGGGTAATTGGGTCAGCGCTAGCGTTACAACAATGATTGGCGGAGGGGGGGGGTAGTTTTTTTGGGGTGGGTATTTTATGTGTATTTATTATTATTTTTTATTTGCACTTTACTTTAATTTTTTTATTACTATGGACTGTCCCTCAAAAGTTAAAAAAGGCCTTTCGGGAACATATATATATATATATATATATATATATATATATATATATATATATATATATATATATATATATATATATTTATTTATTTTTATTTCTTTTACACCATGCTTTTCCACTGTAACTGGAGCTTCACAGCAGCCCCAGTTACAGGGGAAATCAGCCCTCTCATAATGACAATCACATGATAACCGGGAGGAATAGAGACAGCGCCGCGGCCGCTGCCTCTATTCCTATACACAGCGTTCATTGATTGTTGTGTAAAAGAGATCGGAGAAGACAGAAGCAGCGAAAGCTGCTTCTATCCTCTCCTCAGGGTCCCTGGCAGTCACTGACAGCCGGAGACCCGACATTCAGCTGCCCGATCGCCCGGGCAGCAAGTTAAAACCTGCGCCGTTAAAAGTCTATGGCGTGGGTTTTAAGGACCCTGACCGCTGGCCGTAAAAACACAGCCAGCGGTCGGGAACCAGTTAAAACAAAATTTAAGGCAGAAAGACCCACAAACAAGCAACAACTGAAGACAGCTGCAGTAAAGGTTTGGCAAAGCATTACAAAGGAGGAAACCCGGCGTTTGGTGATGTCCATGGGTTCCAGACTTCAGGCAGTCATTGCCTGCAGAGGTTTATCTAAAAAGTATTATAAAAAACATAATTTGTATTTATGGTAATGTTCATTGGTCCAATTACTTTTGAGCCCCTGAAATGATGAGGTTGTGTAGAAAAATGGTTGCAATTCCTAAACGTTTCACAGGATATTTTTGTTCAACCCCTAGAATTAAACCTGAAAGTCTACACTTCAATTGCATCTCAGTTGTTTCATTTCAAATCCAATGTGGCGGCAGCGGAGCCCAAATCATGAAGATTGTGTCACCGTCCAAATAATTCTGGACCTAACTGTATATACACACTTTTGTACTAAATATATATATATATAGCATGTAGTGAATAAATCTTGCTTTTTCTCTATTTTTGGAGTGCTGCTCCGTATTTTGGGAATTATATATATAAATATTTACTGTCTCTGTAACCACTTGCAACATCACCGCTACTCTTCCCGTGAAATTGATGGATACTGAATCCTGAAGCGCCCCATTCTAATTATTTCTTCCCCTTTAGCGTAACCTGTATTTTTATGAATATCGGTAAATCCAATATAATGTATTCTTCATTTAATTACATTGTACATGAAGAACTCTTACCGGCACATGAAGAAACTGGTGATATCTGCAGGGGGTAATGCTGTGGCCGAAAATTTGGCAGCTCATCACTTTCAGTCATCACTTCAACAACCTGGCAAACATCAGGGGGATTGGTGACAATCATATCTTCCACCATACTGGAGTTGTAAGTGTTGTATGTCGATCCATCTACTACAGAAAAATAAATATAGTTTGAAAAACAAGGTTTGAAGATAAACTTAGGGAGTAGATATATTATAACAGCGAACACATGGGGCAGATTTACTAATGAAATGACACCACTGCTCTGATACAATTGCATTAGAAATAATAGTGTCTGTTTCATTCCATCTCCTATACGTGTCATGGCTTGCCAGCACTGTTCAGAACACAAAATATGTTATTTGCTTCAGTAAGAGGCATTTAGGCGTTGACTTCCAGTTGCACAAAGTACAGTAAAATGGATTTAATCACAGTTTCCACCACTTCTTCAGTAGCATAGATTGCGTTCCCAACAGACCATACATTAGGGATTTTGCCAGGCTTAAACAACTGATTTACATAATTGTCATCCATCGATCGTCTACTTTTCATGCACTGAATGATCACGTTCAACAACGACCAAGCCCTGAAATTGGTCTCTTTCTGACGTGTTGAATTATTTGTGTAGTTTGTCATGAACAGTCGTCGTGACTGTACAGAAATCTTTGTATCATACAACTGATGATATGTAAAGAGCATGTGCCAACATATTACTCATGAAATGGACAATTCCTGAATATACAAACATTCTTCCTCTACTGCATGAATATGGTATGCTGGTCACTGGACATGGCCAAGCTAATGGCAGAAGTTAATTCATATAAATTTTGAACCATTTTACAGTTGTCAATTTCCATCCTTTCATGCAAGAAATCCTTACACGTCTTTTACCATGGTTTGTTTTGACATTGATCGATCGGCTGTAATAAATCGGTAATGTACAACCAGCTTTAGACAATCTTCAATATGGTAAAGTGGTCTTTTGAGGATAATAATGTAGAATATTGAAAGTTTATGTTATTATCATATCACTTCCTGGAATCACTAACTATGTACCCGAGAAATTAAATGTTCTCTTAAGGTTTCTAATACACGGCCCTATATGGGCCTTGAAAATCAGCGCAGATCGATGAGATTGATCGACGCGTGTTTGCTCCTCTCAGAAGGAGCAATGAGTAATTATATATGGGGACGAGCGATCATTACTACAATAGATCGTCCCCATACATTTCCATCGTGTTGGTAAGACATCTCTATGTTTACAACGATAAGATTTAATAAAACAAACTAGCAGAGCGGATACATGTTTACATAAGGCAATGATCAGGAATGAGCGTTTGTATGATTGCTCGTTTTCCCGATCATTGGACCCGTGTAATTGGGCCTTAAGACCTTGTTTCTAATCATTCTAAGAATAGTCAACACTAGAATAAGATTCAAGTTGTTATTTTGGAGAGTGTTCGTTTTTAAAGGACACTTCTTGTTGGGACTCACCGTTTTCCTGTTAAAGACAGATACAATCCTTATTGACTTTAAAAACCCAGCAATGGATTGGTAAACAGTGCGCACTTTTATTACAAATATTACTCTTTTTAATCCTGTGGTAGAACAATATAACATTCAAAACTTGTTGCAACCTAGAAAACTAGCCGCTGAGATACACTATGTAAACCATAATTTAGAATCTTTGGGATTTATTTAATATGATATTAATAATGGTTTGTTAAAAGTTCCACCTGCAATCAAATTCCCACTGAACACTGTGCAAGGTGTTCTTAAGAGTGACAACTGCCCTATTGATACTTGCATGTGCTCAGAGTGGTGGTCACTTACTGCCCTAGGGGAAGTATAAATGCAGTACTATGATGCAAGATAACATAGGACCATAAAAAAAAAATCACCACTAATGCTGACATTGTGTTGATAGATCCGGATTCTGGCTGGAAAAGAGAAGTTACTTTCATACACTGGCAACTCCAGGTAGAACTAAAGGAAATGGAAAGCAGAGGCTGAAGAATGGCTCTTTTCTTCCAAATGTATAGATTAAGGCCCCATGCACATGGCCGGAATTTAGATCCGCAATTACGGACTGTAATTGCGGATCAAAATACGGACCTATTCATTTCAAATGCCCAGACACCTTCTCGTATATTTATGGGAATGTGTCCGGGCCGTAGAAATGACCCGCAAAAATAGGACATGTCCTATGTTTTGATTTTACAGATCGTGCTCCAATACTTTATAATGGGAGCACGGCCCGCAAACGCGTGTGACTGTCCGCGGCCGTCCGTGCCCGTAATCACCGGCCGTGATTACAGGCACTGTCTAAGCCTATCTTTCATTATTAGAACAGATAAAGTAATGAAATATAAAAAACTGATATGGAAATTGCATGTTGGGATTTATTCTTCTCGTTTGGCATGGGTGCTTATTATTGGCCTAGTTATGTGGGTACGGCTGTCTTTTATTAATAGTGGATGATAAATCTAGTTAGAGAAAATTAGAAACCATTAATAAAGGATTTAGTAAAAACAAAAAAATAAACAGTGGTTAATTCATGTATATACTCGTCTCTTCTGTAAATGGACAGGCATGTGGAATACCTACCTAGAATATTTACCGTACTGTCCCCCTCTGCTTTTATTGCTGCACACATGATTGTATAAGGAGTGTTAACGGAATACGCCCCATTCACTGGTGATACTGGTGCCTGGTATGGTTCATCCTGTATCAAACATAAGTAAAGAGTTAACTGAATGTACTTCGGCCTACTTTAAACTACCATTTAGAACATATGAACAGATGACCGTAAATATTTGGGTGGGTGTATTTCTGTGATTCAGTAAACTGCTATTAGTCCTTCAACAAATATGAACAATAAAACCGCCTAAGGGGTATGTTCCCACACACAGGATACGCTGCAGAATTTCTGCAACAGGAAATCGGAAGTGGAATCTAAAAAAACACAGATAAATCTGTCACAGAAATACGAAGTGCGTTTTTGTTGCGCATATTGCTGCGGAAACGCTTCCGGTTTTTCCGCAGTTTTACCTGCAAATTTAATTTTGAACATTGATTATAGCAAAGTGTATGTTCACCTGCACATTTCCAGAGGTTTGTACTGCGTTTCCGCTACATAAACGCTGTAGAAACCACCACACGACTCTGTTGCGGAATTTATGCACCCCATTCAAGCCTGTGGGCCAAACATGCAGCATCACCACAGAATAGGCAGCATAAATTGACATTCTGCGGAGTTGAAAGTCGCTGTGCAGAAAACTTTCCGCATTACTTTTCTACATTTTTTTCCCAGTTCATTCAGTTTGCTGCCACTATAAATGCTGCAGAATTTCTGCACAGAATTCAGTTGCAGAAATACCGCAGCGTTTATGCTACTGGGGAACCCGGCCTAAGGCCTTATAAACACAAGCGCGTCCTATTTGAGTCCAATAAAACGGGTCCGGTTATCCTGCATATGACTGTCCATGTTGCGTCAGTGTGGTTTCTGTGTGTCATCCGTTTTTCTCATCCGTATTTTTCACAGACCTTTAAACTTCAATGGCCGAATCAGATCCACAAAAATGGACGAGAATAGGACATGCGGTAAGTTCCACACAACGGACAGACACGATTTGTAAATTGCATTCGTCAGTGTGCTGTCAGTTATTTTAAATAAACTGCACACGGACATGAAATACATTCATGTGAATAAGGCCTAAGATTGAGACTGAACCTAATTTTACACAGGCACATTCTTGTTCTTAAAGGGAATGTATCATCAGAAATTGACATGTGAAAATGATACGCTTTATACATGAACCCATCTCTTTCTCCATCACTCAAACTACAGACAAGTGGTCATGCGGTAGAACTGTGTTCGATTCCGTTTATACAGAAAATATAAATGCAAAGAAATTCACATTCCTGGCATGACACAAAAACGCTGCCTATTAATACTGCTCTAACTGAGGGTATGTTCACACACAGTGTTTTCAGGCGTATTTCGGGGAGTAATCGCCTCGAAAGACGCCTTGAAAAACTCTAGTAAACACAGACAAACACCTTCCTATTGAAATCGACGGGTAAATCAGCGTTTGGTTCAGTCGGGGTGTTTTTTTTTTTTTACACTGCTTTTGGAGCTGTTTTACATAGGGTCAATTAAAAAACAGCTCCTAAAACTGCTTAAAAAAAAAAAGCCTCAAAAAACGTTTTCTGCTTCAAAAACGGCTGAAAATCATAGTTTGTTTTCCCTTGAAAACAGCTCCGTAATTTTCAGCCGTTTTTAATTGTGCGTGTGAACATACCCTAAAGCTCCAAAACACAGTATAAATAGTTTTTATAGTTCTGCAGGCAGTCAAAAAAATCATAATGAAACTGGACATTTGAACATAAGTTTCACATAGGTCAAAGTAACACGATTACATTATATTGCGTCCATATGTATAACAAACATTACAGCAAGTTTAAAATCCAGGCGTCACTATTCTGTGATAGACCCTGCCTTCTAACCCATTATCCCCTTAACCCCTTCTGGCAGTAGCAATTATTCAGATTTTCATTTCATTTTTTCCTCCCCGCCTTCCAAAAGCCAGAACGTTTTTATTTTTCCATCTATATAGTCCTATGAGGGCTTGATTTTTGCAGGACGAGATGTAGTTTTTTTGTGGTACCATTTATTGTACCAATGTACTAGGAAACGGGAAAAAAATTATTTGTGGAGTAGAAAATGAAAAAAAAACGCCTCCATTGCTTTCTGCGCTTCGTTTTTACAGAATTCACAGTGCAATTAAAATTACATGTTAACTTTATTCTGTGGGTCAATACAATTACGGCGATACCAAATTTATATTGTTTTTTTCTATATTGTGCAAAAAAAAAAAACTAACTGTAAAAAATAAAATTTATTTTGTGTCGCTAAATTCAGAGAGCCAGAACTTTTTTATTTTTCCGTCGATTAAGCGGCATGAGGGCACATCTTTGGCAGGATGAGGCTAAGTTTACATCTCGTTTTTACTGTACGTCTGATGTGCACGTTTTGACATGAGAGGACCATGTCAAATGTGTACCACAGCGTGCACATTGATTTCTATGGTCCGGATGGATGCCCTAATGGTGTAGTTTGTGCTCACGTTTTGTTTGCTTATGCAGTTCAGAGCGACCCAGCATAGAAGCTGGTTTGTAGGAGGAAATCCGGCGACATTTTGGTGAAGACCGGCCGCACTGCAGGTAAGGTGCGTGTGTGTGTGCGTGTGGGGAGGGATTGTGCGTGCAGCGGGGGGGGGGGGGGGTTTGTGTGTGGCGCGGTTGCATGTTTGGAGGGGTTTGTGTGTGTGTGGGGGGGGGGCTCGATGGAGTAGCGGTGCTCACCGCTGTTCCTTGAAAATAGCTGATTGTCAGCTATGAAGGATCAACAGGCGCCGCTGCTCCGTCGAGTGCCCCCCACACATACAAGCCCCCCCAAACATGCAACCGCACCACACACAACTCCCCCCCCCCCCCCCACAACCCTCACACACACACAACCACCCACACACACACACACACACAAACCCCCCAAAACATTGTTGTGTGCAGGGTGCTTTTTTTGGGGGGGGGGGGGGGGGGTCTGTGGGGTGGCACGTGCAGGACACTGGTGGGGGTTGTGTGCAGGGTGCTTGTGGGGGGTGCTTGCAATATCGTAGTCAGATACGCTATTGTTTTCGCTAAAAAAAACTAACTTTATGAAACGGAAACAAACGGAAACCTAATAAATGCTAATGTAAACGGAAGCTATGGTTTCCGTTTGGCTTTCCGTTCATTGGTTCCTCTGACGGAAAGGTCGAATGGAACTGATGAACTGATTAACAGAAGCCCAACGCTGATGTGAACAGGCCCTAACTTGTGACTATAGTGTGCTCCAATGCAAAATCTGATACAGGCCCCCTACCTACCATGTGGCATTTATAATACTGATGTTGTCTTATGCCGCAGGGGGGCCTTTGGGCCCCTTCAGACAACAAGACATTGAGGGTTATAAATAATTTAACTATGAATATTGTATGATGGATCTGGCAAAGTTTGAACTTGATGGAGATTTGTCTTTTTTCAACCTACGTAACCCAGGTGCAACTGTTACCTCTGCACCCTCTATAGCTATCTCTGACATAGGAAAATAGTAATGCCTCATGCACTAGGCCATGCCCGTAATCACGGCCCGCGATTGCGGACACGGCTGGCCGCTGACCGCCGCAGCCCGCATTTTTGGGCCAATGCTACCATACAAAGTAAGTATGGGAGCACAGCCCGTAAAATACAAAAAGTAGGACATGCTCCATAACTCTTGGCACAGTTCTACGGCACGGACACCCTTCCATAGCGATACGGAAAGGTGTCCGCAGCCAATAGGACTGAACGGGTCCGTAATCGCGTACCGCTTTGTGGTCCGCAATTACGTGATTTTTTAACAGTTGTGTGCTTGGGACCTAATAATGCTGTTGTTCATATCAGCTAAGTCTGAATGTACTATTAACTTTTAATATATTATTGCAGAGAATATACACCTTCAGTGTACAGTGGTGTTCATAAAGAAGGGCACCAATAGAAAAAATCCAATTAATATACCCTTTATGGTCCCTTTCACAGTCTTTGCAACAGGTGGCATGATACTGGGCCTGGATTCACCCAGTCTTGTTACCTAATATTGCAGATTTCTTAGAGAGGCTCCCAAGTAGGTATAGCCTAAGGAAGGATATGTCAAATAAATGTCATGCCAAGGTTCATGGTCGATCTTTACAACACAGGTATATGTCCACTTTTCATTGTGAACATTTCAGTTATCATTGGAGCACGTGACCAGCTTCAGAATGGCTTGCCTGCTATGTCTGATGGGGCCTTTTATTGTAGACTGGTCCCATTATTATGTCAGTGTCTCGGGCCATCAATAGATCATCTGGTGGACCAGTCCGACCCTGCAGCCACAGGTGTCATAAAAGCAACAAGTGTTGCCTTTATGGTACTTATGCCATTACCAGCATGAAAGTTTTACCTTCTAACAAAGCAATCAAATACATACCTTCTCTTGTTTTAACTTTTCTTCTTTTTCTGCTTTTACTCTCTTCCCTAAAAAATAAAAAATTTGAATCCAAATTTATTCAATAGTATTAATATCACTATCTATCTATCTATCTATCTTACGTTTGTTTACATAAGTGCTTCCTATAACAATGGTTACTCAATAGTTCATTCTTTCACAATGCAGTCGCATTAGTTTAGTTTGATAAACACAATTTAGGACAATTATACTCTGTACATGCATCTTTGGAAAACACAATAAAGACTGGTAATTATATTAACAATGTAAAAACAAACATTAAAGAAGCACTCTGGTTTTTTTCCACCCCATTTACAAATGTAGACATATGTAATGACTTACCTGGGGCTGTATTTCACGGGATGCCGCTCTGTTTCGGACTGCCGTGGGATCACCTGATCTTCGTTCTGACAACCCAAATCCTACAGCATCTATTGTAGAGACCGGAGGTCAGTCACTCAATGCAAGCCTAGGACACTCACATCAAGGCTCTCATAGACCTGCATTGACAGCCTCACTTTTGGTGCCTGCAGCAGATACTGTAGGATATTGTAAAGGATCTGCCAGGCACAGCTTCTGTGTCAACGCCCATAGGTAATCAGTCTGCACCTGCTTCTATGTCTGTGAGACTGACTCCATCTTCCACCACTCAGGATGGCAGGCTTAGGAGTGGGAGAGCCTATCACAGCATGGCCAGACGGAGCTAGCTCCCGCCCTCTGTCTATTTATACCTGCCTTTCCTGTTCCTCCTTGCTTGTGATTCTTCTCGTTTGGTTTCCTGGCCCTGCTGCAGCTTCTTGAACTATTTGTCCCTGCTTCATACTGACCCTGGCTTACTGACTACTCTCCTGCTCTGCGTTTGGTACCTCGTACACTCCAGGAGTGCTTCTTTAAAGGGGTTTTCCCATAATCATTATTTATCACCTATGCACAGGATAGGCGATACATATCTGATCGGTGAGAGTCCGACCAATGAAACCTCACCGATCACGAGAGCGGTCTTTCCTTGCCGTTCCTGAGAGCCCCAAAGTGAAGCTGTGGCAGTGTACATGCTCAACCAGCGCTACATTCAATTCTATGGGGCTGCCGAGCGTTAACTTCACGGTGGATAGGTGATAAATATTGATTATGGGAAAACCCCTTTAAGAACACGTAAGTTTTGGACTTCTATTCTATTGAAGGAATGCATAGATTTCAGCGCATTCATGTTTCTGGCCACTTCCCTATAATTTTTATTATTTCCTTACGGTTATGTCAGAAACACATTAAACAAAATGAGATGTGCGAAATTACATCAACACCTCACCCATAAAGGAGCACTTCTTGCTTGCATGCAATATTGCACTATATTTCATTTCGGAATTAGTATTATTTAGCTAGATGTGAAGGAGGGAACACTTTAGATATAAGTAAGTGAAAAAGGAGATAATTATGTTCCCATAGAAACCTAAGGGTATGTGCACACGACAACGCCAAATACGTCTGAAATTACGGAGCGGTTTTCAGGAGAAAACAGCTCCTGAATTTCAGACGTTTTTACAAGTGCACGCATTTTTCGCGGCGTCTTTTACGGACGTAATTGGAGCTGGTTGAGTCAATGAAAAACGGCTCCAAAAACGGCCCAAGAAGTGACATGCACTTCTTTGAGGAGGGCGTCTTTTTACGCGCCGTCTTGTCAGCGGCGCATAAAAAAAAGCCCGTCTGCACAGAACACCGTAAGACCCATTGAATTCAATGGGCAGATGTTTGCAGACGGTTTGGAGCCGTTTATTCGGGCGTAATTCAAGGTGTAAAACACCTGAATTACGTCCGTAAATACGGCGTGTGAACATACCATAAAATATTATAAAATATGCAATAGCGAAGTTATATTTAAGAGGGCACCCATATAGCATTCAGCATCCTGGAAACAGCTAAATATCTACAGAGGATTTTTTTTGTGTGGATGACAGGCAATTTATGTATTTTGTACTTGTGTGAGTTTAACCCTTTCAGGACTGAGCCTGTTTTGGCCTTGTGGGCACAGACGATTTTTTTCAAGTCTGACGTGTCACTTTATGTGGTAATAGCTTGGGAAGGCTTTTACCTATCCAAGCGATTCTGAGATTGTTTTCTCATGACATCTTTTACTTTATGCTAGTAAAAATATTTGTGAAAAATAGCAAAATTTAGAGAAAATTTGCAAAAATTAGCATTTTTCTCAATTTAAATGTATCTGCTTGTAAAACAGATAGTAATACCACACAAAATAGTTACTAGTTAACATCCCCCATATGTCTACTTTATGTTTGCTTTTTGAACGTCCTTTTATTTTTCTAGGACGTTACAAGGTTTAGAACTTTAGCAGTAATTTCTCACATTTTCAAAAAAATTTAAAACGGCTATTTTTTCAGGGACCAGTTCAGTTCTAAAGTGACATTGAGGGACCTATATATTAACTCACCCCATTTTAAAAACTGTACCCCTGAACGTATTGAAAACAACATTCAGAAAGTTTCTTAACCCTTTAGGGGTTTCAGAGGAATTAAAGCAAAGTAGAGGTGAGATTTACAAATTTCATTTTTTTTTTTTTGCCGAAATGTATATGTAATACAATTTTTTTGTGTAACACAAAGTTTTACCAGAGAAACGCAACTCAATATTTATTGCCCACATTCTGCAGTTTTTTATAAATATCCCACATGTGGCCCTAGTTTGCTAATGGACTGAAACACAGGCCTCAGAAGCAAAAAGAAAACACCTAGTGGATTTTGGGACCTCCTTTTTTTAGAATATTTTTTAGGTTTGAAGAGGTCTTGTGGTGCCAAAACAGCGGAAACACCCCAAAAAGTGACCCGATATTGGAAACTTTTCTAGAGGTATAATTACCATTTTTGACTCCACAGGTTTTTTGCAGAATTTAGTGGAATTACGCCACGAAAACGAATATCAACATTTTTTACACTAAAATGGTAATATTTTCAGTTTCACAAGGGATACCCCATATGTGGTCATATATGGTTTTTCATTAGAAATTAATTAACCCTTTCAGGACATCCTTTTTATGCTTTTCCAGATTTGTTTTTTACTCCCCGCCTTCCAAGAGCCATAAAATTATTATTATATTATATATATTATTATTATATTATTTTTCCGTTAATAGAGTGGTGTGAGGGCTTATTTTTTGCTGGAGGAGTTGTAGTTTCTATTGACACCATTTAAAGTACCATATAATCTACTCGGATACTGAAAAAATATTCTTTGCGGGCTGAAACTGGAAAAAAACGATTGTTTTTTGGGTTTTATTTTTACGTCTTTCACCGTGCGGCAAAAATGACAACTTAACTTTATTCTGTAGCTAAGTACGATTATGTGGATACCAAACTTATATGTTTTTTTTATATTTCACTACTTAAACAAAGAAAAAAGTATTTGTTAAAAAAAAAATTTTGTTTCACCACATTCTGAGAGCCTTAACTTTTACAATTTTTGTCGATTGAGTTTTTGGTGGGACGAGCTGTAGTTTTTATTGGCACCAATTTTTGGTACATATAACTTTTTGATCACGTGTTATATTTTTTTGAGAGCTAAGGTGACCAAAAAACTGTGATTTTGGCATTTTAAATGCTTTATTTTTTACGGCGTTCACCGAAAACTATAAATGTTCATTTTAATTTATTCTGCGGGTTGATACGATTACGGCCATACCATATGTATATAGGTTTTTTTTATGTTTTTCAGCGTTTGCACAATAAAATTACTTTTTTATAAAATACATTTTTTGTGTCACCATAGTCCGAGAACCATAACTATTTTATTTTTCCGTCAAAAAAGCTGTGTAAGGGCTTGTTTTTTGTGGGACGTGTTGTAGGGTTTTTTGTACTATTTTAGGGGAAAATGTGACTTTTTGATCACATTTTATTCTATATTTTGGGAGGGGTGATGACCAAAAAATAGAGATTCTGGTTTTGTTTTTTTTTGCGGTGTTCACCAGGCAGGAAAAATAACATTATAGCTTTATAGTTTGGGTTATTACGAACGCGGTGATACTAAATATGTGTACTTTAAGGTTTTCATTTTATTCCTATAATATAAGTCTTATTATAGGAAAAAAGCCAGTTTTTGTTTTTTTAAAGGGGTTGTCCGAGATATATTTTTATTTTAAATTTAAACACACAACGCACACATTAACTATTCCCTAATATACTTACCTGTGCAATCTTGCTTCTGTTCTCCGTTCTGGCAGCTCTTTTCTTCCGATCACATGTCTTCTGACGTCACGTTTTCTTCCTCCTCCTCTGTCGTGTCGTATCCCGATCACATGGTCTCGCCCCAGCGAGACCTCGGATGGGATACGACACGTCACTGGAGACGCGTCGTTTCTGCGGGTGCCCGCCCGCCCAGCCTATGCATCTTTTCACTGTGAGCGCGCCTATGCGTGTTCACAGTGAAAAAAGTGAAGAGGGACGGCACCTGCGGACTAGAGAGGTACAGTGGCATCTGTACTTTTAGTTCTTCCCCTATCAAAGCCTACACATAGTAGGCTTTGATAGGGAATTATACAATACGATGCAGCACACGGGTCGCATGCAGCCCTTGAGGCTGTTATCTGCGGCCCGTGGGACACCGTTGCGCCGTAGGACCCGCAATACGCTAGTATAGGCTCTGCTCCGATGTCAGGCGAGTCCCGGAGCAGAACCTATAATAGTACACTATTTAACAACTGGTTCCCGACCGCTGGCTGTATTTTTACGGCCAGCGGTCAGGGACGGGTCCTTAAAACCCGAGCCATAGACTTTCTACGGCTCGGGTTTTAACTTGCTGCCCGCGCGATCGGGCAGCTGAATGTCGGGTCTCCGGCTGTCAGTGACTGCCAGGGACCCTGAGGAGAAGATAGAAGCAGCTTTAGCTGCTTCTGTCTTCTCCGATGTTTTTTTACACAGCGTTCAATGAACGCTGTGTATATGAATAGAGACAGCAGCAGCGGCGCTGTCTCTATTCCTCCCGGTGATCATGTGACAGGTCACATGATCGCCGGGTGCCGTTAGTGGCAGGCTGCTGCTGGGTCTTACTAGACCCAGCACAGCCTTATTAGTGACAATCGTCACTATGAGAGGGCTGATTTCCCCTGTAACTGGGGCTGCTGTGCAGCTCCAGTTACAGTGGAAAAGATGGTGTAAAATAAAGAAAAAATATATATAAAGTTCCCCAAAGGTCTTTTTTGACCTTTGAGGAACAGACCATAGTAATAAAAAAAATAGTAAAGTACAAAAAAAAATTAAATAATAAATACACATAAAATATCCACCCCAAAAAAATACCGTTCCCCCCGCCAATCATTGTTGTAACGCTAGCGCTGACCCTATTACCCTAATATAGACATGTAATATATTAAAATTTACGGTAGACAATGACTATCACAAATAAAAGGTCTATTTTAGGGTAAAACTGTTATTACCCAAAAAAAAAATTGCTGAAATGTAAAAAAGCTTATTTTTTTACTATTATTTTCAAACTTTATGAAAGAAAATTCTAAAATGGCAAAAAAGGTGTGTATAAAAACGATAAAAAAATAAACCTCCATTGCCTACGGAAAAAACGTCGCAAAAATAACGTCGTTAGCCCAACAAATAAAAAAGTTATAGCCATTTAACGAACACGTGCTAAAAATGGCTAAACGGTGTCTGGTCGTGAAGGCGCAAAATAGCCCGGTCCTGAACTAGATAAGATCTTCTGGGGTCCTGTATCTAAGCCTACATTGTTAGGCTTAGATACAGGGTCTAACAAACAGTGTCACACATGGAGCCTGTATCTAAGCCTAACACAATGTAGGCTTAGATACAGGACCCCAGATGACATTCTTTTTATTCCTGTATAAGGGTATGTTCACACGAGGGCGTCCGTAACGGCTCAAATTACGTGGATGTTTCCGCCTGAAAACATCCCCGTAATTTCAGCCGTAACGGCATGTGCAGGCGCTTGAACGCCGCGTCCATTACGGACGTAATTGGCGCTGCTATTCATTGGAGTCAATGAATAACGGCTCCAATTACGGCCAAAGAAATGACAGGTCACTTCTTTGACGCGGGCGTCTATTTACGCGCCGTCATTTGACAGCGACACGTAAATATATGCCTCGTGTGAACAGACAAACGTCTGCCCATTGCTTTCAATGGGCAGATGTTTGTCAACGCTATTGAGGCGCTATTTTCGGACGTAATTCGGGGCAAAAACGCCTGAATTACGTCCGTAATTAGTGCGTGTGAACATACCCTAAGGGTATGTTCACACGGCCTATTTACGGACGTAATTCGGGCGTATTAACCCCCGAATTACGTCCGAAATTACGGCTTGAAAGAGTTGGCAAACATCTGCCCATTGAAAGCAATGGGCTGACGTTTGTCTGTTCACACGAGGCGTATATTTACGCGTCGCTGTCAAAAGACGGCGCGTAAATAGACGCCCGCGTCAAAGAAGTGTCATGTCACTTCTTCAGACGTAAATGGAGCCGTTTTCCATGGACTCCATGGAAAACCAGCTCCAGTTACGTCCGTAATGGACGCGGCGTTCAAGCGCCTGCACATGCCGTTACGGCTGAAATTACGGGGCTGTTTTCTCCTGAAAACAGCCCCGTAATTTCGGCCGTTACGGACGCTGCCGTGTGAACATACCCTAAGATTAGTGTTTTGGGGCCCTGTATCTTAGCCTAACATGTGGTATTCTTAGATACATGGCCCATGTGTGACACTGTCTGCTTGGGTAATGTTACTAAGGCTACCTTGTGGTAGGCTTAGATACATGGTCTAACAGTATCACACATGAGCAGTGTATCTAAGCATCCCTCTTTTTTTTTTTCTTAGTTATTAGGTGTTTTTTACAGGTTGGGTCCTTGGTACTGCATCAAGTTCAAGGACTACTTCAATGACACGTTTTTTATTTTTAATAAAATCGTTAACCAGTGTTGTGTGTGTTATTTTATTACAATATTTTTTCTATGTCCTTCTCATTTATTTCAACATTTATTACTAGTGCATTATTAATGGCCACTGTCTAACAGCGTCCATTAGTAAGGCTTCATGCACACTAGCGTGTGTATTTTCCGCGCGTGAAAAACTTGCGTCAATCCCATCCGTGTGTTTGCATTAGGGCGGATTAACACGATTGTGCTATACGTCCGTGCAACCCGCGTGGTATTGACGCGGGTCGCACGGACCTATGCAAGTCTATGGGGCAGTGCAGACAGTCCGTGAATTTTACGCAGCGTGAGTTCGCTGCGTAAAACTCGCGACATGTTCTATATTTCTGCGTTTTTCGAGCATCACGCACCCATTGAAGTCAATAGGTGCGTGAAAATCAGGCGCACCACATGGTAGCACTTCCGTGGGACGCGCGTGATTCGCGCAACAGCAGTAAAATAATGAATATAAACAGAAAAGCACCACATGCTTTTCTGTTTACAAACATCCAAATGGAGTGTCATAATGATGGCGGCTGCGCGAAAACCGCAGCCGCGCATCCGTATGAACATGACACGGAGCTGTCAAGTGCATTTTGCGCACTCAAAACGCCACCGTATTTGTGTGCGCAAAACGCACACGCTCGTGTAAATCCGCCCTTATGTATCAGTGTGCTTTTCGATTGTCATGTGTTATTCACACACTCACAAAGCCAGCCCATTTTTTTTCTTCTTTTTACAACAAATTGCTGTGTAAATCACGCACCAAACACGTGTGTGCTGTTTGTGGTTTTCACGCATGCATTGACTTCAATGTGAGTGTAGGTGATTGATAATGCACCAATAGAGGACATGCAGTATGTTTCACGCAGCGGACTCTCGCTGCGTGAAAAGTCACACATGTGTCAATGGCCCCATTGAAATAAATGGGTCGCGTGTGTTGTGCGTTTTTTCAAAGCACAGCACACAGACTTGATTCACGCTAGTGTAAATCGCGCGTAAGGCCCCATTCACACCAGGGTAAATCTCGTCCGTATGCTGATCGTCGAAACCACGCACAGCACACGCGACCCATTTATTTCAATGGGGCCGTTTTCACGCAGCGAGAGTCCGCTGCGTGAAACATACTGCATGTCCTCTATTGGTGCGTTATCATGCACCTACACTCACATTAAATAGATGCATGCGTGAAAACCACGCACCAAACAAGCGTGTTTGGTGCGTGATTTATGCTGCAATTTGTTGTAACAAAAAAATGGCCTTTCTGAGTGCGTGAATAACGCATGCCACTTGCTAAGCACACGGATGCATAACGCACACAAACTGACACGATTCATACGCGTTTCTCACGGCCGTCAATCTTACACGCAAGTGTGCATGAGGCATAAGACGGGGCTGGACGAACACTAACCATCACTATGACCCTGGTACCCTCCGCCACCAGGGGTACTGGGAATAGCATACCTGGGTAACATCCAGTAGCTGACCATCGCTAATACTGTGGTGGCCACAGCGCTGGCTGTTATTATTAGGGCACGTTCAGACGTGGCAGAGTTTTTATGCTTCAAATGTTGTTGCAGATTTAGGGGAAAGTACGCAACGAATCTGCACCAATGTTTGCAGTTTTGACAGGTAATTCAGACGTTGCAGAAAACACAGCGGACTTGCCACAGATTTCAGTTTTTGCATTGCAAAGGCTGAAATACTTTGTGCCATTCCACTTCTCTGCAACAGACAGTGCATGCTGCGGCCAGAAATTTCTGCACCGCTGCCTATCGTCCGCAGCGGAGTTTTCATCAATGTCTGAACTAACTTGCCTTAAAATGTGTAGAAGGCCTGATTCAGACGAACGTGGCGTTTTTGCGCAGGCAAAACACGCGGCCTTTTGCCTGCGCAAAAGCCACTTACCTGCTCCGTGAGGCAGCATCATATGCGTGGTTTTTGCGCAGCCACCATCATTATGACACGCCATTTGGATGTTTGTAAACAGAAAAGCACGTGGTGCTTTTCTGTTTACATTCATCCTTTTGACAGCTGGTGCGCGAAACAGGCAGTTCGCACGGAGGTGCTTCCGTGCGTCAAAGTGTTGTTTTCACACACTCATTGACTTCAATGGGTGCGTGATGCGCGAAAAACGCCGGAATATAGAACATGTCGTGAGTTTTACGCAGCGGAATCACGCTGCGCAAAAATCAATGACAGTCTGCACTGCTCCATAGACTTGCATAGGTCCGTGCCACACGTGTGAAAAACACGCGGGTTGCACGGACGTATATGGCGTTCGTGTAAATCCGCCCTTAGGTAGACAGCGCCACTATGATTCCGGTCCACAACAGATTGCTTCATGTCTCTGCCTAGGTCTATGTCCAAGCAAAGCGTGCAGGAGCAGAATCCCCGACCATAGTGGGATTCCACTACTCCGATAAGTTACAATAGCGCTACGCACAATAGCGCTAGGTACAGGTGGGGGAGGGGTAGTGTGTCATCTATGTAATAAAATTACTCCTCACAGCACAAAGTGCATGTGAGGAGGAGGAATGGTACATGAAGTACAATAACGGAGGCAGCATTAGGCTAAGTTCACACAGAGTATTTTGCAGAGTTTTTTTTAAGCGGAAACAGCGTAGCAAAACTCGTCAAAAACGGCCCGAAAATGCGTACCATTGATTTCAATGGGAGGCGTCGGCGTCTTTTTCCCGCGAGCAGTAAAACTGCCTCGTGGGAAAAAGAAGCGACATGCTCTATCTTCGGGCGTTTACGCCTCTGACCTCCCATTGACTGCAATGGGAGGCAGAGAAAGCGTATTTCGCGTTGTTTTATGCCTGCGGCGCTCAATTGCCATGGGCGGAAAACGACGCGAAAAATGCAGCAAAAAAAGCCGCAAAAACAACACCAGAAAGGCTACGATAAACGCTGCGAAAAACATCGCAAATAAAGCCGCGAAAAAAGAGGCAAAGAACGTAACGAAAAATGACAGGAAAAACGCCACGAAAGACGCAACGAAAAACGCAGAAAAAAAAACGCAAACAACGACACAAAAAAAAAAGACGCGAAAAACGACGCAAAAAAGGCTACGATAAACGCCACGGAAAATGCTGCAAAAAATATCGCAGAAAAAGACGCGAAAAAAGCCGCAAACAAAGAGGCAAAGAACGGCGCGAAAAACAACTGGGAAAACGCCACGAAAGACGCAGCAAAAATAGCCGCAAACAACGACGCAAAAAAAGAAACGATAAACGACGCGAAAAAGGCTATGATAAACGCAACGGAAAACACAGCAAAAAACATCGCAAAAAAAGACGCAAACAAACAAGCAAAAAACGCCAAGATAAACTAAGTGAAAAACGGCCCGAACAAAGCGGCAAACAAAAACGCAAACAAAGCAGCAAACAGCGCACAAAAAACTCCGGGAAAAACGACGCAAAAATCAACATGCAGGGAGAGGTAAATCTGCCGCAAACTTCAAGACGGAATTTTGAGGCAGATATTCCTCCTGCAAAAAAACTCTGTGTGAACATAGCCTTAGTGGAGAGAGACATGAGATAGAGGAGGGTGGACGAGGGTGAGGGTGGACGAGGGTGAGGGTGGACGAGGGTGAGGGTGGACGAGGGTTAGGGTAGACACGAAGAGGTTTATAGACCTGAAAAGAGAAAGAAAACATAAATGTGAAAAACATAATGGGGGGGAGAACATTTGCTCATCATCCTTCAAGAATGTCAGCAAGGAGACAAGTCCAGTGAAGGATGTCAGCGGGGAGGTGCAAGGACAGCTCACATGAACTCTTGGAAGGTACGTGCACGCTCATTGCAGCCTGCAATGAGTGTGCACGGGAAAAAAGTTTCATAACAAGGAAAGATCAACAAACCAGACCTGAACTGCATGTAAACAAACCGTGCTAAACTCAAAGAAGAAATGTGCTAAGTAGAATTTTTTTTTTAAATAATGCTTTATTTAGGTTGTCTGTATAAGGGGTAATGTATGACACAGTTTTTGAAAAAATTTTGGTATCTCGGAGAACCCCTTTAACTTTAACTTTTATATTTACACGCGTTTATATTTAAAAAAAATGTATTAACTTTTTTTTCACGTCCCACTAGGGGACTTGAAGATCTGCAGTACTGATCGCTGCTATAATATACTACACTACCTAGGTAGTGTAATGTATTATAACTGTCAGGGTATGTTCACACGGCCTATTTTCCGCCGAAAAAACTGAAGCAGAACGCCTCCAAACATGTGCCCAAACGGCGTTCTGTTCCCAGCTCACTTCTTGGGACGTTTTTGGGGCCATTTTTCATAGACTCTATTGAAAACAGCTCCAAAAACGGCCATAAAAAACACATCGAAAAACGCAGTGAAGATCGCGAGTGGCTTAAAAAACATCTGAAAATCAGGAGCGGTTTTCCCTTGAAAACAGCTCCGTATTTTCAGACGTTTTTGAGTTTGCGTGTGAACTTACACATTAGGGTATGTTCACACGCTTAACAAAAAAAATCTGAAAACACGGAGCTGTTTTCAGAGAAAACAGCCTCTGATTTTCAGGCGTTTTTGAAGCTGAAAATGAAGCTTCTTTTAATTTGGAGCTTCTTTTGAGGCGTTTTTCATAGTGTTCAATGGAAAATCAACACCAAAAAATGGCTCAAGAAGTGACATGCACTTAGCATCTTTTTACACTCCGTTTTTTAAAAGAGTGGCGTAAAAAGACGCCCCGTATGAACGAAATGCTGTTTTTCCCATTGAAATCAATGGGCAGATGTTTGGAGGCATTCTGCTTCCATTTTTTCAGGCGTTTTTCGAGGTGTAAACCCCCGAAATACGCCTGAAAACACTGCGTGTGAACATACCCTTAGGGTACCGTTAGCTGCAGCCTCGGATACTGAATCGAAGCCCACCCTGAACCAGGTCTCCAACAAACTGCTGGCAGCAATCACTAAAACCTTGCTGTTTGAAAAATAGATAAGGTAAAAATCAACCTGAGCCTACTGCGCCATGATATGCACGCGCTTAGGGACACGCGTACATACTACAGAGGATGGCAGTTCCCCAATGGAAGACCCTGACATAGTTACAGTTTTAAAACGTAAACTGGACTTTGGTCTCAGAAATGTGATGACTTTGACAACAGGGCACATAGGCACAATGTCCGCATTTTGGGCATGCCTGAACGGGCACAGGGTTCCAATTCTGGAGAGTTCATTGAAAAGTGAATCTGTGGGGGCGTGGCTTGGACATGGCGCTGACCAGACGTGCTGCCTGAGAGCGCCATTCCTGCACTTCCCTAACCCGCTCATAAGCACAGCAAAAAGCACACTTGGACCTACCTAATGGTCAGGAAATCTAAGGCCACCACGGGGACTCCATACTGTACGAGGCAGATGTCTTCAGCCGGCTCCATTCAGAGATTCCTCACCGACGCTGCTGCTGGGCCGTCTCCCAAGATGGCGCCGCTGGAGGGGAGAAGAGCTGGCGCCAGGATTCCGCTTGCAGAGGGGTCTTCTTCGGCGGCTGCCGCATCAGGTACCGACAGTACCCCCTCTTCGGTCTCTGGCTCCCAGGGGCAGTTTCCTTCCCTGCTGGCTGGGGTGGAGATGGGTCCTTCTGGGACTGTCATGGCGCTTCCCACACCGTACTGCTCGCCACGTGGTGCTTGTCATGGCGCCCGGGTCTCTTCTTCCTCATCCTCTGGCATGCTGGGGTCTGCATCGCTGCTTGCTTCTCCTCGGGATCAGGATATACATTCCTCTCCCCACATTGTTGGTTCTGCTAGCATAGGAGATGATTTACAGGGCCTGAGACAACAGCTCTCCACATTGCCCACTAAACAGGACATGGAGCGTTATGTAAATCGTCTGGAGATGACCTACAAATCAGAGATACAAGCTCTTACTAATAATGTCTCTCAATTGTCCGATCATGTACAGCGCATGGAAGGTGACGTTTCCACGGTTACACAGCAGCAAGTCTCTCATGCCGAGCGGCTGGATCATCACTCCCAGCAGATTCATGCGCTATTTAACCTGGCTGAAGATCATGAGAATCGCCGTAACAATATTCGGCTTCGGGGCATTCCTGAGGATATCTCTCCGGGGCAATTCATACACGTCTTACAGTCCCTGTTTAACTCCTTGCTGGAGCGCTCTGCTGATGACCCGTTACAGCTGGATAGGTCTCACAGGACTCTTGGCCCCCGTAACCCGGATCCTGAGAGGCCTAGAGATGTGCTATGCCTTTGTCCATTTTTTCTCTCTGAAGGAGTAAATCATGAGGAAGGCCCGAGATAAAGGGGAAGTTTTATTACAAGGGGTCAAGATCCAGCTGTTGGCGTTTGTTCAAGGTCATCCTGGACAAATCAGATGAGTGCTTCATCCTTTACTGGATGTATTGAGAGAGCATGAGATCTCCTATTCCTGGGGCCACCCCTTTCAGCTGCAGGTTCGCAGAAATGGGACATTGCTGAGTGTTCGGGACCCAGGGGATGTTCCGGATTTCTGCACTGCTCTCCGGGTGCCTAGAGTTTCCCTTCCTGATTGGCCTTATGTCCCCCTTCCACCGCAGCGTCCAAGACCACGCAGGTGTGGTCGCTCTCCCGCTTCTCCTATGGGGCGTCCTGGTGGTCGACGTGCTGATCCGATGTGATTCCATCCAGATGTCTCTTTTGTGGTTTACAGTCGGACTGGGCCTGTCAATTTAAATTGTTATTGCATTTATCTTATGAGGCGATAGTCTGCTGTGTTTAATGTAAAATGTCGTTATGTCCGTTCTTCCGCTCTAGGTGGAGGCTGCCGGAGATCAGATAGGTCACTTGCCGGTGGTTAATTATTGTTATCAAGTTACCAGCGATGCTTCAATATATCTGTTATGCTATTACTTACTAATTGCAGGCCTGTACAGTTATGTTGAAAATGAGTACATTTCGGGGAGTGTACTTTTCTGAGAGCATTACTGTTTGACCCTGATAAAACTATCGGCCATTACCTAATTATCCTGGGATATTGTGCTAATTACCTTGATTTTCTTTCCTCTTATGTTATGGTTCTTAGATGTGTGATAATTTTACTGGGTTGGGGGGTGTGGGGCGCTGGTAGACCTTGTCCTGACGCTTCTCCTCTTAGGGACTCACTGGTTGTATCCGGTGTATATTGGATTGTTTCTCCTTGAGTAGATCAAGGAGTGGGTGATTATTTCGCCTGTTTGTCTGTCTTTGTTGTCGTGTCTCCCTTCCTTGTCTGTCTTGTTCTTGTTTGTCTCACCTCTGCTCAGTGCATTGCTTCACGAGCTCCTTCGGTAAGAGGTGGTGATGGCACAATTGAAAGTGTGTACCTTTAATGCTAGGGGGCTTAATGTCCCAAAAAAACGCTCGCAAATTTTATATAACATGCACAAAGAGCGGGTACATATATTGTTCCTACAGGAGACTCACTTTCAGGTGGGCCATACACCACAGTTCACGAATCGATATTTTCCGGTCTGGTTCCACAGTGCCAACCCGGAATCCAAGTCCAAGGGCGCTAGTATATGTATTCACAAGTAACTCTCCCATAAAATTATTGATGTCCTTGTTGACCCGGGTGGTCGATACGTTTTTCTCAAGCTGCCATACGGAATAAGACCTTTACTCTGGCTAATTTGTACTTCCCCAATCAGGACCAGGCTCGGGTGGGCCGATTGTATTTGAGGAAATTAGAAGAGTTCACCGAGGGCGTTTTAAATTGTTGGGGGAGATTTTAACTTGACTTTCGATTCCAGGCTTGACACTTCCTCGGGCAGGTCTGCTGTTCCTAAGTCGCACTTGGGGGCACTGAAGACTGTGATGCATTCCATGCAGTTGATTGACGTGTGGAGGATTCTGCACCCTCAGGTAAGAGAGTACACCTACTTCTCCCCACTGCATAACATGTACAGTAGGATAGACGCTTTTTTGGTTAGCCACCACTTGCTTACCTGGCATCCTACTTCTGCGGTGGGCCCTATGGTTTGGTCAGATCATGCCCCTGTGTTTCTGACCCTTACATTTCCTAATTCGGTACCTAATTTCCAGTCATGGAAACTCAATGACAATTTACTACGTGATACAGTGTGCGTGTCGGCCATTAAAGACTCACTTACCGTTTTTTTTGAGTTTCATGAGCATGAATCTACTCCCTTGCCACTCCAGTGGGAGGCGCTTAAGTGTGTCATTAGAGGAGTCCTGATACAAAATGGGGCACGCTTGAAGCGAGAAAAAGGGGTTGCTATTGCACGTCTTCTTACTCAGATACGGGATCTGGAATCCTGTCATAAACGGGTCCCATCCTCACAGATTTTTGCAGATCTTACTACAGCGAGAGAATCCTTACGTTCTTTAATAGATCAGTCACAAGCTCAGTTCAGGGATCGGATGCGGAAGCACTCCTACGAATTTGCTGATAAATGTGGTAGGTCTTTGGCACGGATATTGCATCCCCGTACACAAGCGTCATATATCCCTAAGGGTATGTGCACACACACTAATTACGTCCGTAATTGACGGACGTATTTCGGCCGCAAGTCCCGGACCGAACACAGTGCAGGGAGCCGGGCTCCTAGCATCATACTTATGTACGATGCTAGGAGTCCCTGCCTCGCTGCAGGACAACTGTCCCGTACTGTAATCATGTTTTCAGTACGTGACAGTGGTCCTGCAGCGAGGCAGGGACTCCTAGCATCGTACATAAGTATGATGCTAGGAGCCCGGCTCCCTGCACTGTGTTCGGTCCGGGACTTGCGGCCGAAATACGTCCGTCAATTACGGACGTAATTAGTGTGTGTGCACATACCCTAAAATTACGTCTCCCTCGGGCAGTGAGGTTCATGACCCGGTTGGTATTACTGATTGCTTCAGACAATATTACTCGGCTCTATATAATATTAAAGGCCAATTTCATGATATGCAGGCGGAGGCGTTACGGGATAAAATCGACCGGTATGTTCATGATACTGCGTTGCCGTCCTTGGAGGATGGGGAGGCTTTTGGGCTCGAGGAAGATTTTTTGGAATCGGAAGTGGAGCGTGCTATTGGAGATTCACCCTTGGGCAAGAGCCCGGGGCCCGATGGGTTTAATAACAAATTCTATAAGACATTTAAGATAAACTGGCTCCTTTTTTGACGAAAGTCTTTAACTCGGTGTCTTCCTCGTGTCCCTTTGCGCCTCAGTCCCTCGAGGCTCATATCACTCTCTTACCAAAACCAGGCAAGGATCCAACGTCGTGCGCAAACTTCAGGCCCATATCGCTAATTAATGTGGATGTAAAGCTTTTCGCAAAGTTGCTTGCCTCTCGTTTATCGCCGTTACTGCCTGGCTTGATCGTGGATGATCAGGTGGGGTTTGTATGTGGTCGGGAAGCACGGGATAATACTAACAAAACCCTCCTTTTGACGTCATTCTGCCAATCCTGTAAGATACCGATGTGCTTACTCTCGGTAGATGCTGAAAAGGCTTTTGACAGAGTGCACTGGGTGTTCCTCCGCAGTGTCCTGAAGCAGGTTGGCCTTGGCACCACTATGGTGGATAGGATAATGGCGTTATACCATAGACCTACAGCTCGAGTTCGTGTTAACTGACTTTTATCTGACTCTTTGTCTATTGCTAATGGCACGAGACAGGGGTGCCCACTTTCGCCTCTATTGTACGTTTTGGTCATGGAACACCTGGCCGTGGCACTGCGGAACAACACTAATATTAAATGGTATACGCGTTGGCTCACAGCATCATAAATTGGCGCTATATGCAGATGATCTCCTTGTGCACATTACAACTCCCATGATTTCTTTGCCATCTTTGACGGATTAGTTTGAGCGCTTTGGTCATTTAAGTAATTTTAAAGTCAATTACTCTAAATCAGAGGCCTTGAATATATCTTTGGATGCCCCTCTGGCTGCCCATCTCGCTCGGGTTTTCCCGTTCAAGTGGCAATCTACGTCCTTAAAATACCTAGGGGTACATGTCCCCACGCAACAGTCAGACCTGTTTGCTTTGAATTACACGCCCATTCTGCAGCATACTCTGAAGGAATTGGCGGAGTACGGCGGGAACCGCATGTCATGGTTTGGGCGTATCAACGCGGTCAAAATGGATATCTTGCCCAAATTTCTATATATCTTCCAGACCGTCCCTATTGTCGTACCATCCGGCTTTTTCCAGATTTTACATAGGGCCATAACTAAATTTGTATGGGGCTCCTCTAAGCCTCGCATCCGTTTTGCTGTCCTTAGTCGGCCAAAAGTAGACGGGGGCGCGGGTCTTCCAGACTTTAAACGATATCATCAAGCTGCACTGATTATGCGTGTAGTGGATTGGTTCAGTTCGGAAACGGGTAAGCAATGGGTGCGCATTGAAAAAGCTATGTCTCCTCTTACATTGTCCTCTCTGCCGTGGTTGTCTGTCCTTCAGCGACAAACTATTTCTCTGCCTTTCCTCACACGTCAGTTTCTCGTGGTGTGGGAGCGGATCCTTGGTACTGCGGGCCTTGTTCATCACCCGGGTCCTTTGACTCCTCTCTTTAATAGCCCTTCCTTCCCTCCGGCGGAGGGTGTTGATACATTCCTGTGTTGGGAGAGAGGGGAGGGTGGATATTTGGCTGAAACCCTTACTCCTGACGGTGCCATCTTATCAATGAATGCTGTCTCTGATGCCTGCCCGGGGAGACGGTCAATCTGGCGGTCCTATTTGCAGTTGCGTTCCTATCTTTCTTCCATGGGTGACTGTCTGGTATTGCTACAGGATAAGACTCCTCTGGAAAACTACTTGTCCTTGTCTACTGCCCCTTCTCATGTGTTGTCCTATTTGCATGGGATTTTCTGCCTAAATTTTCTCTCAATTGTCCTTCACTGCTGCATGGGACGAGGAAATGGGGGTTCGACATTCTGAAGAGGAATGGGGTACTTCTTTCTTTTTAGCTCACAAGTTACCAATGTCTTGTTTTGCTCAGGAGAAGAACTATAAGATACTTACCAGGTGGTACCGTTGTCCGGCCTTGTTGCATAGGATATTTCCTGATGTGTCTGCTGACTGTTGGAGGTGTGGGGAGGCTCCTGGAACTATGTTGTACATTTGGTGGGACTGTCCCATGCTACGTCCCTTTTGGGGGAAATTTTTTGATCTAGGCAACAAGCCTTTCCATACTGAGGTTCCGACCTCGGCTTCCATTGGATTACTTTCCATGGTTCCTGGATTACTCCCACACCTCAAAAAGGGGATCTTTAGGGATTTCCTGACCGCGGCGAGAACGGTGATACCTCGTCACTGTAAGTCTCCTACTGTACCGTCCCTGAAGGAATGGGTGACGGAGGTGAACAGGATTATGAGGATGGAGAAGTTGCTGTCCGCTGATAGGGGCAAATCAGTGCGCTTTGTCCACACTTGGGAAGTATGGTCTGGATTCCGGGGTGGTGCTGATCTACCTCTCTGGCTGGATGGAATGTTCTGAACAGCTTATATAGCCTAACTGAGTGTGCTTTGTCTGTATGTGTTTCCCTTTGTCGTCTGGTGTTTTGTGTTGTGTGTCTATACATTTAAAAGTGCTCTTATACGTGCCAACTCTTACTTTACTGGGGGACTGTCTCCCTGACTATTGCACTGTTTTAATGTGAACATGGTACAGTTATTACCGTTACATTTCTATTTCTACTCAAT
Organism: Rhinoderma darwinii; assembly: GCF_050947455.1. Lineage (NCBI taxonomy): Eukaryota > Metazoa > Chordata > Amphibia > Anura > Rhinodermatidae > Rhinoderma > Rhinoderma darwinii. The sequence continues at coordinate 91,001,560 of NC_134687.1, read as the reverse complement.
CTTGATGGTTGGGAGGCTACCTCCTAGTGATGTTCATATACATATATTTATATATTATATACTGTTATTATAATATGAAAATTAATATATTGCACTGCGTGCAAATGTCTCTTTTTTGCAAATATCTGAAAGGTTTTCATACTGTTATATTTTCAAAATAAAAATCTTTGATAAAGAAAAAAAAGAAAAGTGATTCTGTGATGTGTTCTCTAACGCGCAGTTTTCATCAGCGTATGCAGTTGAACATGCCCACCAGCCAGACCACCGATTCCCAGATTTCCAACAAAACCCCTTCTTGCCCATCTCCCTAATTGGAAAGATAGGGACCTAATCTTACAAATGGCTAGATCGCAATAGGAGCTTCGTTATCAGAATACAATTTCCCTGTTCCCAGATTTCTCGGCTAAGCTGAAGAGCAGGGGCACATTCGTAATGGTCAAGTGACACCCATGGGATTTACAAGTGGCATACTCGATGGCATACCCTGTTAGTCTGCGAGGGGGACGGTGAGAGGGTATACTTTTTTTCACTGATCCCAAGGAGGCAGGCAAATCTGTCTCCAGTAAATCAAGACCATATAACCGTCCCTTATACTCCTGATGGTGATGTACTGGGTGTGGTGAGATTCATGTTCCACGGGACTTCTTTTTGCACATCTTGTACTTTCTAGAGTTGATTTATCTCTTTCCGCTGAGGTTCAATTTACTATGGACCTGGTTCAGATTGTCTATAACCTGTTACTCTAAGTAAACCTAGTATATACTGGGTAATGATATGAGATATAACCAGTTGCCTACAAGACCATTTTCACACAGCCCTATATTTAGCATGGGACTCTGTACACACTCTTTAACACCTATGTTGCATTTCGGTTATTTAGCTGCAGAGTCACCCTGTACTTAGTACCACAGTTCAAATACATATGGACATATTTATCTTACCTATTGTTCATGTTAAGTTAATGTTTTTATTTAGCAACAGAATATAGTACACAGGTTACACAAAGATGAAGAATGCTGGTTTGGTTATCATGTGTCGCATGTTATCAAGGATTTTCACATTATTTGTTTGGGTCTCTGGTGGCTTCCGGTCATTAGCACTATCCTAGGATTACATTGTAACTGCCCTATCTTCTACGTAATCTAATAGGCGCTTTAATGTATATAAGTAATGTGTTGTTTTTGTTAAAAAACTGTTTATTTTTGACAAAGTTATGAGCATTTGAAGTGTTATGCAAATTTGTTCTTAAAGACCAAGGGGGCGTTATTTTTACTTTTCCCCAAGTGGGCGTTGTAAAGACAAGTGTATGACGCTGACCAATACATTTCTCTTCATTCATGTTCAGCTGTACTCACAACACAGCGTAGCAGACTACGCTATTGATTCCGTCAAAACGACGGAACCTCTGCGCAACTGAGACAAACAGAAACCATTGGCAACGGATCCGTCACCATTGAAATCATTGGTGATGGAAACGGAAACCTTTGGTTTCCGTTTGTGTCAGTCAGGGTCCCGTTCCGATGAAAAGCTCAGACGGAATGTAGGAACGGGACCCTAGCGCAGATGTGAACAAAGCCTTACCTATATAAATTTACTGTTCAGTGCCTGGAGTAAAGACTACACTTTTTGAAAAATGTGATAGCCACTGAACAAGCAGGGATTACTAGGAGACTTGAGAACAGCAGTCTGCAAAATACTGAATGCAGCTCTGGACTATGAAATACACAAATTCAGGCTCAGAATAAAGTAAGTAATGCTATGTAATTTCAAAGTGACTAAACTCTTTATGTTTAAAGGTGGAGAAGCGCATTACAGAAAGTTGAGTTTTGACCATTTCAACTAGATAGGTCAATCTTTTCACTTTGTAACCCAAATAAGAAGAATAAAAACCAAAATGTTATGGGTAGGCATTGTTGGATTTATCTATATTATTGGGTATTTATACGTAAATATACTGTATGTATTCATAATTGGGCACTCGTAGCGCTGTGGCAGTGTGCTGGACACTCCGGGAAAGTCAAGGGGAAGGTTTCAGAGGTTGCTAGATGATATTTCCCTAATATTGTCAGGAGTGCACCACAATGTTCTGCTCTGCAGGGAAGGAGCCAGTCCCAGACAGCAATATTTATGAGGTACAGGGATACAAAATAAGTATATAAAAAAAGGGCAGAAGCCACAGGTATCTAGAACATTTTAGTTGGTTTCAGGACATGTCTTTACAACCACTTTCCTGTCCGCGTCCTATTCCTCACTAAACATGCGCAGTCAGGTAACAGTAGCCTATTCTGATGAATGGATGTGCACTACCGTTCAAAAGTTTGGGGTCACCCAGACAATTTTGTGTTTTCCATGAAAACTCACACTTATATTTATCAAATGAGTTGCAAAATGACTAGAAAATATAGTCAAGACATTGACAAGGTTAGAAATAATGATTTTTATTTGAAATAATAATTTTCTCCTTCAAACTTTGCTTTCGTCAAAGAATGCTCCATTTGCAGCAATTACAGCATTGCAGACCTTTGGCATTCTAGCTGTTAATTTGCTGAGGTAATCGGGAGAAATTTCACCCCATGCTTCCAGAAGCCCCTCCCACAAGTTAGATTGGCTTGATGGGCACTTCTTGCGTACCATACGGTCAAGCTGCTCCCACAACAGCTCTATGGGGTTGAGATCTGGTGACTGCGCTGGCCACTCCATTACAGATAGAATACCAGCTGCCTGCTTCTTCCCTAAATAGTTCTTGCATAATTTGGAGATGTGCTTTGGGTCATTGTCCTGTTGTAGGATGAAATTGGCTCCAATCAAGCGCTGTCCACAGGGTATGGCATGGCGTTGAAAAATGGAGTGATAGCCATCCTTATTCAAAATCCCTTTTACCTTGTACAAATCTCCCACTTTACCAGCACCATAGCAACCCCAGACCATCACATTACCTCCACCATGCTTGACAGATGGAGTCAGGCACTCTTCCAGCATCTTTTCAGTTGTTCTGCGTCTCACAAATGTTCGTCTGTGTGATCCAAACACCTCAAACTTCGATTCGTCTGTCCATAACACTTTTTTCCAATCTTCCTCTGTCCAATGTCTGTGTGCTTTTGCCCATATTAATCTTTTCCTTTTATTAGCCAGTCTCAGATATGGCTTTTTCTTTGCCACTCTGCCCTGAAGACCAGCATCCCGGAGTCGCCTCTTCACTGTAGACGTTGACACTGGCGTTTTGCGGGTACTATTTAATGAAGCTGCCAGTTGAGGACCTGTGAGGCGTCTATTTCTCAAACTAGAGACTTTAATGTACTTGTCTTGTTGCTCAGTTGTGCAGCGGGGCCTCCCACTTCTCTTTCTACTCTGGTTAGAGACTGTTTATGCTGTCCTCTGAAGGGAGTAGTACACACCGTTGTAGGAAATCTTCAGTTTCTTGGCAATTTCTCGCATGGAATAGCCTTAATTTCTAAGAACAAGAATAGACTGTCGAGTTTCACATGAAAGCTCTCTTTTTCTAGCCATTTTGAGAGCTTAAATCGAACCCACAAATGTAATGCTCCAGATTCTCAACTAGCTCAAAGGAAGGTCAGATTTATAGCTCCTCTAAACAGCAAAACTGTTTACAGCAGTGCTAACATAATTGCACAAGGGTTTTCAAGTGTTTTCTAATCATCCATTAGCCTTCTAACACAGTTAGCAAACACAATGTACCATTAGAACACTGGAGTGATGGTTGCTGGAAATGGGCCTCTATACACCTATGTAGATATTACATTAAAAACCATACGTTTGCAGCTAGAATAGTCATTTAGCACATTAACAATGTATAGAGTGTATTTCTGATTAATTTAATGTTATCTTCATTGAAAAAAACTGTGCTTTTCTTTCAAAAATAAGGACATTTCTAAGTGACCCTAAACTTTTGAACGGTAGTGTATATATTCAGGGCTAGTTTTAGGCAAAGTTAGAAGAGGGGCCCCAAATGTTAAAATAATGTACCAACAACATAGTTACATTCAGTAATTCACAATTCTGTAAATTAAAACAAATATAAATTTGGTATCTATGTAGCCGTATTGACCCACAGAATAAAGTTAAACATGTCATTTTTACCGCACAGTGAATGCCGTAAAAACAAATCCCCAAAAAATGGAGGAATCTCTGTTCCATTCCACCCCACAAAGACATTTTTTCACGTTTCCCAGTACATTATATTGTTCAATAAATGGTGGCATGAAAATCTGCAACTCGTCCTGCAAAAAACAAGCCCACATATGGCTATATCAATGGAAAAATAAAAAGTTATAGCTTTTGGAAGGTGGGGAGGACAAAACAAGAGTGAAAATCCAAAAAATGGCTTGCGCAGGGAAGGGATTAATCAGGTCCCCTATTCACACTCACTGGTCTACAGAAAACCAACCTCTTCTCTTCCATTACTTTACTCTGGCTGCATAGTATTATTGCAGCAATATATATTCAGATCACAGATAATATATGTCACTGTAACAAAGAATTGTTTAAAAAAAAAAAAAATCAGACCTCAGACCAGACAACTGCTGCAGCCAAACCATATAGTGCTTAGCCCTTTCAGGATGCATCCATTTTCTGGATTTTCGTTTTCATTTTTTCCTCCGAGCTTCCAAAAGCCATAACTTTTTTATTTTTCTGTCGATATAGCCATTTGAGGGCTTGTTTTTTGCGGGGCGAGTTGTAGTTTTTCACAGCACCATTTATTGTTTCATATAATGTATTGGAAAACTGAAAATAAATTATTTGTTGGGTGCGATTCCTCAATCTTTTGAGGGGTTTCCTTTTTACAGCTTTCACCATACGGTAAAAATCGAATGCTAACTTTACTCTACCGGTCAATACAATTACAGCAATACCAAATTCATATAATTTTTTTATGTTTTACTACTTTCACAAGGAAGGAACGAATAGTTAAAAATAAAATTAGCGTTTTGTCGCCACATTCTGAGAGCCATAACTTTTTTCTTTTTCCGTCGATTGAGCGGTATCAGGTCTTATATTTGGCGAGGCAAGCTGTTGTTTCTATGGGTACCATTTTGGGCTACGAGACTTTTTATATAATGTTTTATGAAATATGAAGTGACCAAAAAAGAGAGATTCTGGCGGTTTATATTTTTTTTCTTTTTACGGCATTCACTGTGCGCCTTAAATGATGGTATATTGTAATAGTTCTTACTTTTACATACAAATTCCATTACTTCAGAGGAAAAATGGAAAAGGTGTTTTTTTTAACTAACTTTTTACGCTACTAAAAACTTAACTTCTTTTTTTTTTACACATTTCAATAGTCCCCCTAGGGGTTTTGAACCAGGAATTGTTAGATCGCAGGTACAATACACTGTAATACTAATGTATTGCTGTATATTGTCATTTTTACAGGCTCCTGTTAAAGGGGTTTTTCAATGAGAGACATTTATGACATATCCACAGGATACGGGGCTTACGGAAACAGCGTAGCTCAGCGAGATAGGCCGTTTCCGTAACTGTCTCTCATGGGAAAACCCCTTTAAGCCCTGCCAGAAACACGGCTTAACAGGAGATGAAGAAAGGCAGCCCTCGGGGCCTTCATTAGGCCCCTGGGCTGCCACGACTACCATTGGCGCCCCCGATTACGTTGTGGGGGAGCCGATGAGCTGTCAGAGGGGGGCGCCCCCTCTTTCTAACGTCTTAGATGCTGGGGGGTTAAACGGCCAGGAACAGCGTGATTCCTGCCCGTCAGTCCCGGGTCTCAGCTGTAAAACAAAGGTGACACCTGCTGCTTACGGAGTGGGCTCAGCGGGTGATCCCGCTCAAAACATCACCCCCCGCACCACGATGCAATAGCACATCGTGGTACGCGAACAGGTTAAAGGGGTTGTTCTGGCACGTCACAGGATAGGTCATCAGTATATGATCGTGGGGGTCCGACACCCAGACCCCGCACCGATCAACTATTCTGGCTGCCTTCAGGCACCGGATGTTATGGAAGCAGATGGCTCCATACACTGCATAGCAGCCGTGCTGCAGAACTGCAAATCTGCTCCCATTCACTTAAATAGGAGACGACATGTAGTACTGCAGCTCGGCCGCTATTCTGTGTCCGGAGCCTTCTGCTGTGCCTGGCAGTCAGAGCAGCTGATCGGTGCAGGATCCGGGTGTCAGACCCCCACCGATCATATACTGATGGCCTATCCTGTTAGACCTTTCCGTCGGAGGAACCCATGAACTGAAAGCCAAACGGAAACCATAGCTTCCGTTTGCATTACCATTGATTTCAATGGTAATGCTTCCGTTGCAAATGGTGGTAATGCTTCAGTTGCAAATGGTTTCCGCTGGTTTCCGTTCCATAAGGTTTTCCGTTTTTCTTAGTGGAAACAATAGCTTAGTCGACCGCACTATTGTTTCCGCTAAAAACCAGAAACTTTACGGACCGGAGACAAACGGAATCCAACTGCAACGAAAGCGTTAACATTGAAATTAATGGTAATGCAAACGGAACCAATGGTTTCGGTTTGGCTTTCCATTCATGGGTTCCTCCGACGGAAAGGTCTAACGGAACCCATGAACAGAAGTCTGACACAGATGTGAACGAGACCTAAGAGTATATACTGTATGCAGCTCTCATATACAATCTTTAGCACTATATGGCCTGGTTTCATAGTATTATTGAAAAAACTTATTCAGACAGTGTATGAATGCAGCACACTGCCATAGATTATTATCTCTAGGGTCTGATTTATTTATTTTAATTTTGTTGTCAAAGTCACTTTGAAAACAAAATAAAATAATTAAATAAATCAGACCTTGGAGATAATATTCTATGGCAGTGTGCTGCCTATGTATAAATGGACCTCCTCCACTCCTGCCTGCTTCACTCCCTCCGGGCGGCAGTTTACTGGCAACTGACGCTGTCCAGCGTACATGACGTCATGATGCTGACAGCGTCAGGAAGACAGAGTACGCGTGCCAGGACAAGGAGGAGATAGTCAGGTAGAGAGTGTATACCATAGAGTTAATAGAAGGAATGCCTGCAGGCAGACAGAACCATTTTCCTGACCACCCAAAAGTTGATAGAGAGTAAATTTTATTATCACATTTTATTAAGCTACGTGTAGCACAAAACAGACCACATATAACAGTTTAAAATTATCACTGCCAAGGACCGAAGTTATAGTGAAGGCAACCAGCTGGAGGAGCCAGCAAGGTATTAAACAGCCAGGAATGAATGCCGGCTGACAGTCAGTCAGGAGGCAGCGTGCCACACTTAAAGTAGGGCAATAGATTCGGTTAGGCAGGAATTAAAAACACTTAGAGCCCCCCCGACATGTTTCGCTAACTAGTAGCGTCCTCAGGGGTACACGGGGCTAATCCTGGGTGGTCAGGAAAATGGTTCTGTCTGCCTGCAGGCATTCCCTCTATTGACTTTATGTAATGTACCTGCTGACTACCCAGGGTCAAAATCTGTTTTTTTTTCTTTATACCATAGAGTTAGTACGGAGGAGCGCCGCGTCGCCGTTATTATCACTGATAATGTCGGCGATCCATCGGAACGCCACTCCTCCATGCTGATTCTTTAGTAGAGACTCTCGACCTGACTGTGCTTTTACGGACGGGCAGCTGAATAGAAATGCTAAAGGAGGGGGCCCCTATAGGATGGGGGCCCTGGGCAATTTCCCAGTTTGCCCCCCCTAATGCCGGCCCTGTATATATTATATATAATGTGTAAGTAAAACACAGTGGAAAGTGTATAAAAGCACAGACAAAGTGTTAACAAACTATTGCAACTAAACTTATTGTAGCTTAAGGTAACACAGACAGTTTTGTGACAGGACTAGGTTTTATGCCTGAGGTCATTTGTGACAGGCACCGTGTAGACATGAAAATCGGAATAAGATTGCGGTCACAATGCAAATTCAATTTTTCCCAATAGGAAAAGTCACACCTGGAATTCACACTATAGTTGGAAGATCACTTGTGACTTTTTTCCTCATAGGGAACAATTAAAGTCACAACCATAAATTTACCATTATTCACACACAATTTCGTGTCACGCACAATTTCTCGGTGATTCAGGTAAATGATTACAGATGGCAGTAAAATAAAGTCAAACCTCTTTTTGATGGTCTTTCTTCAACTGGTATCATCCTGTACACTCTAAAGGCATTGTTTCCTTTCTTTATACTTTTATCCTTCACTTCTTCTATATCTGGTAATGAGTTCATCGCACATCTGAAGTTTGCCTTCCATGTCTTTGGGTCTGGTTTATCTACTCCAGGTTGATATTTTCCTACAAACACAACAAAAATAAACATTAGAAAATAAATAGATACTTATACCATTCATGCTTTGCAGTTTGCAATCTAGTTAGGCCTCATGCACACGAACGTGATTATGCGGCCGCAATTCCCCTGAAAATCCACGGGAGAATTGCGGCCCCATTCATTTCTATGGGGCTATGCACACGACCGTAGTTTTTACGGTCTGTGCATGGCCCGGGAGCCCGCACCGCAGAAAGAACGGACATGTCTTATTACGGCCGTCTTCTGCGGTCCGGGCTCATTGAAAATAATGGCCGCGGCCATGTGCATCGCCCGCGATTTGTGGGCGGCTTGCGGCTGACAGTCCGCTGCCGGCCGACCCGAAAATCACGGCTGTGCACATGGCTACGGTCGTGTGCATGAGACCTTAAATGCAGTGTAACTCTCATGCTCAGTACCTGTATGAATTGCCCAATTTCTAAATAAAGGGGCATCCTTTTCAACATCCCATCCATGTCGGGCTGCATGCATCCATGGAATTTGAAATATCTTCATCTCCTGAAAGTGCAAATAATAAAATTTAAATTGTTTTACGTCCTTGGAAACGACTTTTTAAATTAGTGCATTATTTTACTGATAATCTAAAAAGAAAAAATGGACTACCTGCAGGTAGCCTATCCCCTGAATATAACCATTGTCAGAAACGCCTTAATGTGAAGGTCCACCTAAAAGGAACTTTCCAGAACTTTTATATTGATGGACAATCCTTAGGATAGTCATCAATATAAGATTCACTCCTAACATATTAATGGAATCTTAAAAAATGTTAAAAAAATAAAACTTGCCGGTTTGCAGTAAAATCTTAAAGTCCCCTGTGGATTAACTTAAAGAATCATCAGCAATATACAAGCTTCTGGTTACAGCACCTGCACGAAAACGTGTAGAAAACCTGCCTATACAGTCTAGTACTGAAGAAGAGAAGACGCTGAGCTCGGAGATATATAACTTTCTACGACTTGGTGCCATACCTCCATACTGGTTTACAAAGCTATTTAATTTCTGCCAGGACACATAGAGAAAGCCTACAAGTCCTGCATTCCCCATCCACAACCACTGGAGTCCTGGAAGCCAATCGTTTTTTACATGAAAATACTTCATACAAACAACTATATATCCCAGTGCCCAGAATCTTCTCCTCTTCTGCCCTTAGTTAAGAGACATGACAAGTCCGCTTAATCTTTTGCCGCCCCATGATATAATAGTATATCACAATGAATAAATCGTTCCTGCGAACTATCTTACTATTATGTCTTGGTGATGGTGCAGGCATAGTTTCAGAAGATACTGGTTGTTGAAGAGGAGAAACAAGGACCGCATATCCATAATACTAATCAATGAACATGAGGTTCTTAGTTAACACTTTGATCAAATTGTATAAGCCCACTTGCCACTTGACGGCAACTACCGAAATGTGGGCCCCTACTCTATTGGTTGCAGCACTGCATGGCGGCACCCGCCACCACAATACCGCACCCGCAGGAGGGAGCAACCCAGAGGCCCAGAAGCACCCCTGCTGCCACATCCCACTACAAGTGCAGCACGACAGCAACAGACACCCCTACATTGCACCACAAGTGAACAGATGGAATGAACTCACCTTTAGATGCGCCACCAGTGGGCAACTGAGATCACAAGAGCAGAAACACTATGAGGTCATTCCTTAATTAAAATCAGCTGGGTTAAAAGGTGGAGCGCTGGTGCCAGAAATTGCAAAAAAAGGAAAGAATCTATAAATATACTGGTTGAAGAGGAGAAACAAGGAGCGCACATCCACAATATCAATGTACATGAACAGGAGGTTTTTAGTTAACATTTTGATCAAATTGTATAAGCCCACTTGCCACTTCACGGCTCCCTCTGATAAGTGAGCTTACACAATTTGATCAAAATATTAACTAAGAACCTCTTGTTCATGTTCATTGATTAATATTGTGGATGTGCGGTCCTTGTTTCTCCTCTCCAACCAGTATAGTTTCAGAAGATATGTCTGAGCCATCACCAGCGGGTTCTGGCTAAAACGAACAGTCAACATCTTGCTATATCAGCGGAGAGAACTATGCTCAAATCCTTTGATGCAGTGATCAACAAGAGACCACGGCACCTAAGGTGTTTGACAAGGAGAGAATGCTCCTTCTTTTAGCCCATTAGCATCCCAGCAACACTTGTCATGACAGCCGGGGATTTTTATGGATTGTCGTGGAAATCGGGGGCCCAACAAAAGCCCCCAGTCCTGCCATAAGTATGTGCCTACTAGGCTCTGCCTACATAAGTATTGCAATGTATTAAAGAAGCGATCTGAAAATCACATGTTCAAGTTCCATAAAAAAATATTTATTACAACTAGAAAAAAAGATACATATTTGGTATCTCTGCATCCATAACGACCCGCACAATAAAGTTAAAATGGTATTTATACAAAACAATGAACAGCGTAAAAACTAAACCAAAAAAAAAAAAAAACAATGGTGGAACTGACGTTATATTTTTTTTCTCTCTCAAAAAAATTCATTTTTGTATCAGATATGCAGTTCATTAACCATTTATTATAAATGTAGGGAAACCCAGAAAGCATAACATACTACTTTCTATAACATGTGAACATATACATTAGACCACTGCCAGCATAACACCCTGATGTTCAGTTTGGTCGATGCTTTGGATACTGTAAAACAAAAAAGCTAAGCAATATTATTAATGCCCTTTGGCATCAGTTTGAGGCCTTTAGAAATAATAGGATCCGTTGACTGATCCATCATAATCAAGGTTTAACAAAAAGTGTGTTATAAAAAGATCATAAATGTTAACCCATCCTTATACTTATTTTCAGTGGCGAGAGGCTAGCTGATTGTGTCAGACTGCTTGTGATCAGCTTTTATTACTGGGGGCACCACTTGGCAAGTGCATCGTTTCTGCATAGGGAAAGTGAAGCATCAATCATGTCTATATAAATGCAAGGATTAGTACTCCAAATACTCTTTGTAGGGCCTCATTAGAGGGGGATTCATAGGAAAAAGGGGACCAAATGTTGAGAGGCAAACACTTTACTGCATTGTAGTTACCAAATTTACCAATAAATGTTTTTGTACATTTTCCCCTTTTTGTAAGTGACCCTCAAGACACAATTAAATGTGTGTATATTTTCTTACCAGCCACTCCTTACACATTAGAAGTTGTGTGTTCTGCTGGATTTTGCTTATCTTGCAACCAGAAATGAAAACTTCATATCGGACCGCTTTATGCTGAGCCAGCTTAATCCGATAAGAGGTTGAGAACACTTGCCTGAAACAATGGTGCTGTTCAGACCTTGGTCAAACACTGCCAAATACAATAACGGACTCTCAAATATCACTCACAATTATTCAATTTAATCGTTGTCCTTTGTGCATAGATAAAACAGACTTGGGGCTTGTTTGTTTTTTGCATACATTTGTATTGAAAATTGTAGTCAACTGTGCCTTTAAATACAGCGGATGCATCTGTATCCTGGCAAATATTGGAAACTATTTTGGAATACGGTAGGCTATTGAAGTCTATGTACACGTTAGACATGTAAGTCGGGAGATTTACCATGCGTGTATGCTGAACGGTCGCCACAAATGTGGTATGAACCAAAGTTTCTTCCCATTTATATTAATAGAAAGGGACTGTGCATGCATTGACACTTCTCCATTGAGACACTTCTCCATTGACAAATGGGAAAGAAACTGATTCCTTCTTGGAACTGGTGAGATCCCAGCAGTAAAATACCCAATTATAAAAGTTTTATGCTACTCATAGAATGTGACATACAGGGGCGTGGCTTGGCAGCCGACGGAGATGGCAGCATAATCACCGAGCTCCGGCACATAGCGACGAAATAAGCGACATACAGCCCTAAATTTTTCCATCATCGGGTCGGAACACCTAACCCACTTACCTTACACCATGGTGAGGGGGAAAAAACGTTGAAGGCGACGGGAATCAGCCTGGAATCCTATTTTGAACGGGACCGCAGCAGAGATGGCGGAGAGGCGCGTTCCGAACCCCGCTCACATGGGACTAGAGAGGAATCTGTGGAGAACCCGCCGGAACCAGATGCGGCACAGATATATTCTGAAACCGATGCCTCATGTAGTTCTCGTGCAAAGAGTCCCCAGAACACACCAACGGGACAACGTGAAAAGGCGCGAATCAGAGATGAGGAGACCAAGATGGCGGACTCCTCCCCAGACCGCATGAGAACATCGCCGCGATCTCCCTCTGGCAGTCCTACCACCCAGACCTTGCGGGGGATAGAAGCCACTGATACAAGGGTGAGTGAGGTTCATCCCTCAGACCAAACGCCTGACTTGCATAACGAGGGCACTGACTTGTTTGATACTGTACACACCTCTGACTCCCCTGCATCAGCTCACACACTAAAAGAAATGCTTCTTATTCTCAGAAACTCCATACACTCAAGCTTTACTCAGCTATTACTACCGCTGCAGACCTCAGTTCGTGATCTGGAAGATCGTGTACAACATATTGAGAATGTGACATACCATTATTACTATTTACTGTATTGAACCATGTTATAAATAAATCTACAATGAAAACATGTACAGTACATAACTTCTTGTCATGTTTTCTGGGCAGGAAAAAAAGTACATTTGCGGAGGGTACATTACATAAATTCCATAACAACATTTTTGACATACACATTACTGACTAGTTAACTCCCCCACCGCTTTGTTTACATGCTGGGATGTAAACAAGGACCAGCGGGGATCACTGCAGCATTGGAGCGGGGGATCACTGCAGCATTGGAGCAGGGGATCACTGCATCATTGGAGCGGGGGATCACTGCATCATTGGAGCGGGGGATCACTGCAGCATTGGAGCGGGGGATCACTGAAGCATTGGAGCGGGGGATCACTGCAGCATTGGAGCGGGGGATCACTGCAGCATCGGCGTTGGAGCAGTGGGGGCATTTAACAGGACAGTAATGTGTATTTTGTTATTTTATGACATATTTTGCTGCTGGATTTTTTTTTTAACTCTTGGACAACTCCTTTAGGCAACTTTTTCATACATTTTGTAAAATTAATTTATCATCAGTTTCAAAATATCTGCTTGCAGTTAGCATATAGAAACAATATTGTATATAATTGTTTATCCTGCCCCCTTTATGCTAGGAACTGAGTAAAAACTAGTTTAAATATGTGTGTGATATGGATCTGAATTCTATGGAGTCATACTGTTTTTTCATATGGAATCCGTGAGAATAAAAATCTATGACATGGTCTATCACATGCCATATTATGAAATGATTCGGTGCCTCATGAGTCAGTATAAAGTGGCACACATGTGCATCAGCTCGAAGTCACATACACAAAAAAAAAAATCTGTCTTTAGCAAATTATTTTAACAAAAAACACGGCAAATTTTTTTTTACAAATCTCCTCATTTCTTTTCACTTTTTGGAAACTCCCCTCCCCTAAAACATATTTTATTGCAATTTAACCTGTTCCCACACAGGACCATAATGGTGCGAAAAGTGCCTTAGCATCTACTCATACTGTGATTAAGATCAATGATCTGCGTATACATCGGAAAGGGTTTCTGACGTGCCCAAAGATTTTAATAACCAATTTATGCCGAAATTTACCGTTATTTTTTTTTACTGTTTTGAATAGTGTAATAGACTATGCTTTTCAATATAGGTGCCTACCATAAAAAAAAATGTATACTGCTCCCATTGTTTTTTTTTACAATGCGAAGCAACAGTAGATATATGCAACTGGTTAGGCCTACAGCTGCCTATGTATACCATGTATAGCTCATATGTTAGGTCAAACAGCCATAGGGTATATTCACACATGGCAGATTTGTTACAGCGACTGTCCCATTCACCTGAATAGGGCTTGTAGATGGATTTTCAAATTAAAGAAATTTCTAAACTGAATCTGTTGTTACACGTGAGCTTACGCTCCCAATTCTAAATGAGAGCGATCATTTTTATTTATCATATTTTTTCATTGATCTTTGATCATTTTGTGCATTTACACTGGGAAATTATTGTTACAAACAACTTTGTGATAATTGTTTTGTGTAAGTGTGCCTTTAGTTAAAAGGAACTACTGTTACATATTATGTCACTTCACAAATGTGTGAGAATTCCTAAAGGTGATCCCATAATCCTACATTATATAACCTAAATCTGCGGATTCTAGTATCCCATGATTCCTACATAGACTCCAGTGCTTTCATGTCACAGCTTGCTGTGCCTTCCACAACACAAGATAAGCCATGAAATGTGTTCCCACCCAGTTCAACCCAAGCCTTGATTTGATAAACAGCTAGGGAAGTGGCGTTAATCATTATCCTGCATGTACTTGCTGAGATGTACTAAGCGAACAACCAAGGAAGCACTCTTTATGAACTCACCTGTCATCATTCACAATGCACAGTAAACATATGAAGTTTAGAAATTAACAGAACGCATTTTAAAGTTTCTTTGTGATTAGTCAAAAAATATTGTGTAACTCCCATGAGCTCTGAACAGTAAACACAAAATGATTGCAATGGTCTATAAAACGAATTATTTATCCATCCACAGAACATGACAATTAACATCATGGCTCAGGCATTTCCACAAAAATGATGTAAGGCCTGGTCCATACACTACGCGAAAGTCATCCAAACTGGAGCATGGAAAAAAAAAAAAAATTAGATTCCACCTCTCATTTTTCAAAAGGTGATTTTAATTATTTATTTTTTTAATGAAAGTTGCAACTTAAATCGGTTGCTATGGACAACAGTGACACAAGTTTTGGCATTTTAGCTGTTTACCAAAACATATTGAATATACAGTTATATAATCAATGTGGGCTTAAAGTGCAGACTCTCAACTTTAATTTGAGGGTATTCACATCATAATTTGAGGAAGTGTTTAGAAATTACAGCTCTTTACTATGTAGCCGCCTCTTTTTCAAGGGACCAAAGATAATTGGACAATTATCTCAAAAGCTATTTAATCGGGTGCATGGGCTATTCCCTCGTTAATCCATCATCAATTAAGCAGGTAAAAGGTCTGGAGTTTATTCCAGGTGTGGCATTTGCATTTGGAAGCTGTTGCTGTGAACCCACAACATGAGGTCAAAGGCTCTCTCAATGCAAGTGAAACAGACCATCGTTAGGCTGAAAAAATAAGGTACCAGTACAGAAACCCCCAAACCAGACTGCAGCTTGGACTACAATAGGTACATGGGAGGGGTGGACTTGTCAGATAATGTCCTGGAGCCCTAGAGCGCCATGCGGTGTGGTATAAGAAGCTGGCCGTGCACATCATACAGATGGCATTGTAAAATGCGTACGTGCTACGTCGATGTGCAGGCCAGACGGGAACTTTCCTGGAATTTTAAGAGGTGGTTATCAAGAACCTAATCTTTAGGGACCAAGAAGGGGGGGGGGCACCCAGTACTTCTGGAAGTGAGGCCACATGCATCGTACCAGGGCAACACTTTCCAGAAGTTTCCCAAACTGACAATAAGGGAAAAAAAGTCAAAAGAGGTGCAAAGTCTGCTATAAGAGGTGGATAAGGAAGGACACAATATATCAATGTGACACGTGTCCAGAAAAAACAGGGCTCTGTATGAAAGTGTTTTAAAATTTATCATACAGCCCTTGATTTTTAATCTACCCCAGTTTTACTTACCCTGATGCACTCCACACAGCTTATCCCCCTCATTTTTTCCTTCTGAGCCCTGCCGTGTGCCCAGGCAGCTAATAACAGCCACATGTAGGGTATTGCCATACCTGGGAGAACCCACATTACAATTTATAGGGTGTATATCTCTGGTGGCGCATGCTGGGCACAATATATTGGACACTGAAATGGCATAAATGTATAGAAAATTGCAAATCTCACACTGCACCATCTGCTGCGCATTACCTTTTTAGACAATACCTGTGGGGTCAAAATGCTCACTACACCTCTAGATGAATGTCTTAAGGGGTGTCGATTTTAAAATGGAGTCGCTTCTTGGGGGTTTCCATTGCTTTGATACCTCTGGGGCTCTGCAAATGCAACATGGCACCCGAAAAACAATCCAGCAAAATCTGGACTGAACGGCAGTTTATCACCACAAATGGGGTATTGCCGCACTCAGGACAAATTGGGCAACAAAATGGGGTATTTTATTTCTTCCGGAAATAAGAAATTGTGAGCCAAAACGATATATTGTTGGAAAAAAATGACTTTTTTAATTCACAGCCCAATTCAAATAAGTTCTGTGAATAAACTGTGGGGTCTAAATGGTAACAACACCCATAAATGAATTCCTTGAGGGGTGAAGTTTCCAAAATGGGGTCAGTTCTGGTGGGTTTCCATTGCTTTGATACATCTGGGGCTCTGCAAATGCGACATGGCTCCAGAAAACCAATCCAGCAAAATCTGCACTCCAAAGATCACAAAGCACTCCTTCCCTTCTGAGGCCTCCCATGGGCCCAAACGGCAGTTTATCACCACAAATGGGGTATTGCTGCACTCAGGACAAATTGGACAACAAAATGGGGAATTTTCACAGGATATTTTTGTTTAACCCCTTGAATTAAAACTGAAAGTCTACACTTCAATTGCTTCTCAGTTGTTTCATTTCAAATTCAATGTGGTGGCATGTAGAGCCCAAATCATGAAGATTGTGTCACTGTCCAAATCATTCTTTACCTAACTGTATATATACACTGTACTGTACAAAATTGTAGGCAGTTGTAGAAAAGTGCTGCAAAGTAAGAATGCTTTCAAAAATAGAAGTGTTAATATTTTTTTTTATCAATTAACAAATGCAAAGTGAATGAACAGAAAAGAAATCTAGATCAAATCAATATTTGGGGTCACCACCCTCTGCCTTCAAAACAGAATTTATTCTTCTAGGTACACTTGAACACAGTTTTTGAAGGAACTTGGCATAGAGGTTGTTTCAAACATCTTGGGGAACTAACCACAGATCTTGTGTGGATGTAGGCTTCCTCAAATCCTTCTGTCTCTTCAAGTTTCCTTGACCAACCACTGTGTCTATGGTCCTCAGCGTTGCCTGTTTATTTGTGCTTTTTCAAAAGCGCTTGAACAGCACATCTTGAAACCCTAGTCTGCTTTGAAATCTTTGCCTGGGTGAGACCTTGCTGATGCAGTATAACTACCTTGTGTCTTGGTTCTGAGTCTTGCCATGGTGGACCTGTGACATGAAACAGTCTTCCACAACCTCACCTCTGTAGTAGAGTTTGGATGTTCTTCACCCAGTTTTAAGCCTCCTACACAGATGGTTCTGTTACAGTTAATGTCTGTGTTTCAACCAACATATATGAATATATTGATTACTTTTAGATTTTCTTCTCTTTATTAATTTTGTATTTTGTTAATTAATAAAATAAAAAACTGTTAACACTTCTATTTTTTTAACCAGTTCATGACCAGGCTATTTTGAGCCTTCAGCACCAGACACCGTTTAGCCATTTTTAGCACGCGTTAGTTAAACGGCTATAACTTTTTTATTTGTTGGGCTAGCGACGTGATTTTTGCGATGTTTTTGTCCATAGACTATGCAGGTTTCTTTTTTTTTATCATTTTTATACACATCCTTTTTGCTATTTTAGAATTTTTATTCTAATAATAGTAAAAAAATAGGCTTTTCTACGTTTCAGCTATTTTTTTTTGTAACAACATAGTTTTACCCTAAAATAGACCTTTTATTTGTGATAGTCATTGTCTACCGTAAATTTTAATATATTACAAGTCTATATTAGGGTAATTGGGTCTGGGCTAGCGTTACGACAATGATTGGCGGGGGGAACGTTTTTTTGGGGGTGGGTATTTTTTGTGTATTTATTATAAAAAAATTTGTACTTTACTTTTTCTTTTTTATTACTATGGTCTGTCCCTCAAAAGGTCAAAGAAATACCTTTGGGGAACTTTATATATATTTTTCTTTCTTTTACACCATCTTTTTCCACTGTAACTGGGGCTGCACAGCAGCCCCAGTTACAGGGGAAATCAGCCCTCTCATAGTGACGATTGTCACTAATAGGGCTGTGCTGGGTCTAGTTAGACCCAGCAGCAATCTGTCACTAACGGCACCCAGCAATCATGTGACCAGTCACAGGAACACCGGGAGCAATGGAGACAGCGGCACGGCCGCTGCCTCTATTCCTATACACAGCACTCATTGAGCGCTGTGTAAAAGAGATCGGAGAAGACAGAAGCAGCGAAAGCTGCTTCTATCTTCTCCTCAGGGTCCCCGGCAGTCACTGACAGCCGGAGACCCGGCATTCAGCTGCCCGATCGCTCGGGCAGCAAGTTAAAACCTGCACCATAAAAAGTATATGGTGCGGGTTTTAAGGACCCTGACCGCTGGCCGTAAAAACACAGCCAGCGGTCGGGAACCAGTAGCATTTTTACGTTGCAGAATTTTTCCACGCCTAAAACATTTGCACAGTAGTGTGTGTGTGTGTGTGTATATATAGTATACTGCTTGTGTGAATCAAGCCATGACGTTAAATTAAAAGGGTTTTTACAGCATGGCTGCTTTTTCCAGAGAAATCACCACAGCTGTCTGGAGTATTCTCTGAGGTATACCTACGTCCTATGCCACTGTATAACCGTACAGTGGCATGCTTTGGCTATTGACCATAATGTTAGAAATAAAACTTTAATGCGTGATATACGTTTTTTACAGTGGCCTACTGTATAGAATAGTGCAGTCTGCTGAGGTTTACTATACAGTAAAAGAAAAAGGTATGACAAAGCATACCATACCGACAGAGTCAAAAAGGAGATTTCCCGGTGCATACGACAAACATGTTGACATATCATGATGTGAACATAGTCCAAGCTGGGCTGGGCTGAGCTGCATCTCCACACACAACCTGTGGATAGGTATGGTACTGTTTTTGGAAGAAAGCAGCCATATTTTTCCCTCTTTTGCTAATCCTGTACTACCTTTTTAAGGGTATATTCACATGTGGCAGATTTGTTGCAGAAAATCTGTTGAATACTTATAAATTAACAAATCTGCTCAGTGTAATTATAGCCCAAGGCAAAAATAACAGCGTACTTTGTTTATTTTTTAAGTGATCCCGAAAAAAACTTATGGACAGACGGATAAAACTGTATGCCTATACAGTTGTATACGTCTGTCAAAGACTGCCATTACAAAAAATTGTATACAGGATATACCATCACTCTAGGATATGCCATCATTTCATGATCAGTGGGGGTCCGACCTCTGGGGCCCTTACTGATCCGGTAAATGAATTGGCTGCAGCGCTGATATTAATGAATATACAGCATGTAAGATGAAATTATTTTTGGGTGTGACTTAGTAAGTGAGAGGGACCTGACAAATCATGCTTTGAGTGCCTTAAACATGTACCTCCGGTACTGGCTTGTTTAGTCAGGCTAGGTTCACATCATGTTTGTGTCTTTGTTTCAGATGCATACCATTTTAGAAAAAAGTATACTCCCAAAAAGGGATGCAACTATTCGCCAACTCTGTATTTTCTTTGATGGATCGTCATCGTCTTCTTTTTTAAATGACTATATTTTGTCTTTTTCTTCTCCAGGCTGATCTAAAAGCATACTGTGCAAAGTTTTGCATCCCATGTTTTTTCATAAATTTTTTTATCCAGATAAAAACCTGGGACACTTTTGCCATACATCTGCCCCATAGAAGTCTATGGATATTGCACAGTATATGTACCTATTTTTTATGTTCCAGAGAGGAAATGGCTGTGAATTATGGCTGAAATGCAGAGCCAGCAGCTCTAACCCAGAATCCTGTACTACTTGCACTCATTGAATGCCACACATACCGAAATCGATAAGGCAGAAGAGATGAAAAAAATTAATTGAGGTTATAAAAATTGATCAGTTGAGAGATCCATTTTAAGAAACCATAAGAAAAGAATCGCCTGGACCAGATACAAATGACCATTACAAAATCCATCTGAATCTCATAATATAATTTTATATGTATAGATCCATTACTTTGCAAGGTTTCAAAAAACATTTCAACTAACCAATACCAAAATGCGAGCCTTATGTGGTTACTAGACCTTCCTTTTTTTTTTCTTACATTGCAGATCTGCGTTTTGCTCACAAAACAACATTATATCCAAACCAGCAGGATATCAAGAGTTTACTTCCTAAACTGTAAATGTTTATAACCCATTATACATTATCAGGTTATGGACAGCCACTTACAAAAGGCAGCATAGTGTACAGGGAAATATTGAGAAGGAGGAGTCCATCTTGGATTATGGCCAAAGGACCTTCAACACATGATCAGCTGAGAAAAAAATCCTGCACGATATTTTATTGATCGTGGGAAACCCCTAAAAGTTTGCGGATACTGTCTGGAGAAACAAACAAAATAATTCTTGCTGCTCTGGAAGGTAAGAAGCAAGAAAATATGGAGACATTTTCTTCACTTAATAGTATTGTGCAACTTTTTACATAACTAGACCAGTACCATTCACCTGATGTGTAATAAAGTAATCATTAAAAAAAAGAAATGTCCCTGAAATCCATTACTACTATGGGTAAACTTATCAATCGTTCTACGCCAGTTTTCTGAAGTAGAAGAGCCAAAACTTGGTGGGGCTTAGTGTAAGGCTCAGGATTGTTGGCAAATTTACTATAATTTACACAAGAAATTGGCATAAATTATAGTACAAATCTACTTTCTTATATACAAACGGCCAGAGATGCGCTTCTTAACAAATTAGGCACATCTTACTCCAGCGCTCTTTATATTTAGATTGGCGTGTGAAATGTCAGTCTTAATAAATGTCCTCCTCCCAAATACACTTGTGTGAATGAGGCTTTAGGTATATATACGCATTGATATGCACTGGTATTCCATATATCATCCCATGAAGAGAGCTAAACAAACAGTTGCCCATTTTCTAAAGGACTACTGAAAAATGTAAGGAGGAATCTCATATGCTGCTATGGACAACTACTCCTTTTCCCCTTGCACCAGTTTTATTAACCCCTTAGTGACCACTAATACGCCTTTTTACGTGATTCACTAATGGGCTTTAGACTAGGCTGACGCCTTTTCACGTCAGCCTAGTCTAAGTCCTGCACGGGTCTCCCGTGCAGGCAGGAGCCGGGGCTGTGCTGTCTGATGACAGCTGAGCTCCTGCTCCAACGCCCGCGATCGAAGTTTACTTCGATCGCGGCCGTTAAATGCCGCCGTCAATAGCGACCACGGCATTTAACTTTGTTTACAGAGGGAGTGCGCTCCCTCTGTCACCCATCGGCGGCCCGCGAATGCAATCGCGGGTCTCCGATGGGGTGTCATGGCAGCCGGGGGACTGATAAAAGCCCCCAGGTCTGCCCTGGACATATGCCTGTTAGGACGCGCCGGAGGCACGTCCTAACAGATTGCCTGTCAGATTTACACTGACAGGCAATAATGCTCTGGTATACGAAGTATACCAGAGCATTATAGCAGCGATCGGAACATCGCACAGTAAAGTCCCCTAGTGGGACTAATAAAATAAGTCATCAAAGTGAAATAAAGATTATTAATAAAAAGTACAGTAAAAAAATAAATAAAACCATTTTTTTCCATAAAAAGTGGTTTTATTTAGTAAAAGTGTAAAAAAAAAAAAAAAAAAAGTACACATATGTGGTATCGCCGCGACCGTAATGACTCCATTAATAAAGTTAATATGTAATTTAAACCGCAAAGTGAACACCGTAAAAAAAAAACGCAAAAAACCATGGCGAAATTGCAATTTTTTTCCATTGCCCCCCAAAAAAGTAATAATAAAAATGAATCAATAAGTCCCATGTACCCCAAAACAGTACCAATCAAAACTACGTCTTGTCCCGCAGAAAACAAGCCCAAAAAATCACTACATTGATTGAAAAATAAAAAAAATTACGGCTCTTGGAAAGCGACGATGCAAAAACAAATAATTTTAGTTCAAAAGTGTTTTTATTGTGCAAAAGTCGTAAAACATAAAAAAACCTCCACATATGTGGTATCGCCGTAATCGTACCGACCCATAGAATAAAGGTAACATGTTATTTACGTCGCATAGTGAACGGCGTCAATTTAAAAACGCATAGAACAATGGCGGAATTTCAGGTTTTTTTTATAATCCCCCCCCAAAAAGGTTAATAAAAGTTAATATAAAAATTATATGTACCCAAAAATGGTGCTATTAAAAAGCACAACTAATCCCGCAAAAAACAAGTCCTCATACAGCTATGTAGACGAAAAAATAAAAACGTTATAGCTCTTTGAATGCGACTATAGAAAAACGAATAAAATAGCTTGGTCATTAAGGCCTAAAATAGGCTGGTCACTAAGGGGTTAAAGGGGTTATCCCATCTTGGACATTTATGCATATCCACAAGATATGCCCAAAAAAATTGCTAGATGCGGGTCCCACCTCCCTATCTCTAGAATGGGGCCCCCTAAATCCCGTTCTACCTTGCTCAGCTCCTGCTGCTTCCCGGCCACTTCCTGATTAGTTGGTCGGGAGTTACAGAAACAGCCAAGCTACGTTGTTTACATAGCTCCCATAGGAGTAAATGGGAGTTATGGAAACAGCGTAGCACAGTCAACTACGCTGTTTAGCTCCCGACCACCTCATCAGTAAGTGGCTGGGAGGCAGAGGGAGCAAAGCAAGGTAGAACAGGGTTTAGGGGACCTCGTTCTAGAGATAGGTGTGAGTTCCAGAGGTGGGACCCGCTTCCTGTGGATATGCCATAAATGACCAATATGGAAGAACCCCTTTAAATCTCCCCCATTATCTTCCTGAAGTAGGAAAGAAATAATCATATTATGTCCTGGATATATATTCTGATGCCAAGGTGCATCTAAAGTAAAAGTTCTTTGTTTTTACCCCTTGGAAAACCAGTGGGCATCACTGTTACCTGTAAAATAGTCTTCAGTGCCACATGTGATATTGAAAAGTAAGAATATATGTGCATATGCACAATATCAATACAATTACCTTGTTTAACCATTTTAAGCCTGGTATACAGTCCCTGTTAATCTGTTCCTCTAACCAGGGTCGCATACGCATCCGTTCCACTGGCATATTTCCAGGAATGATAGATGGAAGCTGTAAGAAAACATTTTAAAAATAATTTCAATTGCTAGACTTAATGTAGCATGCAATAAGAAGGAAGTATTACTATAAAGCTGTAAATAACAGTCACCATGATGAAAGCTGAAGTGTCTTATTGTGGCATACCAGAACTGTCCATGTCACTCAAGCCTATGT
The DNA here is from genome assembly GCF_050947455.1 of Rhinoderma darwinii. Classification (NCBI taxonomy): domain Eukaryota; kingdom Metazoa; phylum Chordata; class Amphibia; order Anura; family Rhinodermatidae; genus Rhinoderma; species Rhinoderma darwinii. The sequence goes on along the minus strand of NC_134687.1, from coordinate 90,977,981 downwards.
ATTTATAGAACGTCCATCACCCTGTACCAAGGCTTTGATCAGTGGCTTACATTTATAACATGTACTGACTTCAACTGTACTGAGACCGTGCACATTCAAACAGTATATGAAATAACACAATATTACAAAACTTCACCCAGGCCAAACTCCTTTATTATTTACTTTATATGAACAAAAAAAGTGTCTAGTAGTCGATCTAAACTGATTTGACATTTCTGGCTGCTTAACTCAGACACAAGGGGGGGATGTATAAAAAAATTGTTTTTTAGCATCCTTTGGCTTCCGTTTGTGTCAGTCAGAGTCCCGTTGCGACTGAAATCTCTGACGGAAGGTCGGAACTGGAACCTGGCGCAGATGTGAACGAAGCCTAACACATGCACTTTAATGTTTATACAAGGTGTTCCTTAGTGTCATATTTGGGGTGCAAATTTTGTTTTACCAGTGCTGACCAGTATCTTGTGTTAAACTGCAGTTATCCTCTAGAAATGAGAGGGTGTCATCTCACTTAGGCCTCATGCACCCTGACAAATTAATTTCAATGGGGCCATGCACACTTCCATTGTTTTAACGGAACCATGCGGCCGTTCTGTCAAAAATAGGACAGGTCCTACTCCTGTCCATTTTGACGGAACCATCTCGGCTTTTACATTGATTTGGTCCGTGAACAACGGACTGCACACGGAAGCCATCTAGGTGCTGTCCGTGTTTCACAGAACTGTCATTAGCGGCTGTACAACGGCCGACCGAAGTGTGCATGAGGCCGTGCCCCTGCTAAGCTGACCGTACTAATAATTGAGTATTGAACCATTTTATCTTAGATTAAAATTTACATTCCAGTTTCCATCCTGTGACAAAAGTTCACTACAAACTTCAAAGTCCATAAAAAAAAAATCGAAAAAAAAAAATGCATCGTACTCTACACGTTTGTGTTCTGTATATGATCGTAACCTTAACTGGTTGCCGACACAGGACGAGTATGCTTCGCGCATTAGGACGAGCATACTCGTCCTGTGTGACAGCCGTCCCTGCACGCGTCTGTGCGCGCGATCGAGAGCGGGGCAACGGCTGTAATACACAGCCACGGCCCCGCTCTGACAGCGGAGAGAAGAGAAACATCTTCTCTCCGCTGTTAACCCTTTGAACGGCGCGATGAAAGCTGATCGCGGCGTTCAAAGAGAGGGGACTGCACATTGATCGCGTCACAGAAAATAACTGTGACGCGATCAAAGCCCACAACTCGTATGGCCAGACAGCCCAGGGTCCATTGAAGGACCCCAGGGCTGTCTGAACATATTTCCTGTTGTTAGGGCATACTGAGGTATGCCCTAACAACTGCCTGTGTACGATCAGTAACAGGCTAATGTACTGGCATATAGATCTATGCCAGTACATTGCAGTTACAAAATAAAAATCAAAATTATAAATCCCTTTATGGGATTAAAAAAAAAAGTTAAATGAATGTAAAAAAATAAATAATGGTAAATAAATAAATAAAAAGTAAATAAAATACACAGAAACACATTTTTTATAATAAATCAACTTTTTAAAATATAAGTCCCAAAACATTAAATAATATAGACATATTTGGTATCGCCACGACCGTAACAACCTGTACAACAAATGTATAACATTATTTATGATGATCGGTGTATGGTGTAAAAAAAAAAATATTAAAACTGCTGCGCAACTGCTTTTTTTCTGCATTTTAATCTAATGAAAAATTTATAGAAATTAAACGATAATGTATTTGTACCAAAAAATGGTACGTACATAAAGTACAACTTGTCCCGCAAAAAACAGTCTCATACAACTACGTCGTACAAAAAATAAAAGCGTTATGAGCGTCGGGATGCAAAGAGGGAAATGTAAAAAAAATTGCTCTGTCCTCAAGGCCAAAACTGGCCGTGTCCTTAAGGGGTTAATCTGACCTACAGCCAAGCAACAGAAGGAGTTAAATAGAGATCAAACAAGTATAAACTGCATGAATGTACATCGAATTTGTAAAGGATTATACAGTTCTTCACGGAACTCATATCGAAGGCAAACAAAATTTTGTACAATTTCCAAAAAGTTGGCCCTTCCCCCCTTCAATGTGCTGGTGCTATCCACAATATCCACCAATGTCAATATAAGCATGGAATTGAACTTTACCTAATAAAATCTTGTGATAGATAGCAATATTTAATAGACAGGAAGCAAATGTGAATATGCCCCGCTGAAGCACTATTAAAAGGTATGCATCATGAGAAAATGACATATTGTTTAAATAAAAAGGTCATTATATTCTTTTTTTTGGCAGTGTGTTTTTATTTAATTTTATATGATCTATGTATCCATTTGAAGAACAATCTTTAAATATCTGGCAGCTCACATTCACCTTTGCTGTGCAGACTGGGACAGGGTCAGCAGAGGGCGGGAGATTTATTGACAGGCCTAGATAGCAACACTATATACGCAGATACAGCTCTGCATGCATCTCCCCTATAGCATCCCCTATAGATTCTGAAGCTCATGGGACCAGGGTGGCCAACGTCCATACTTTCATGGACAGTAGAAATAGTTAACTTTTGGCCAGTGTCCACCATAAATTTTTTTATAAATCCATACTTTTTTAAAATGCTTAAAGGCTATGTAAACCTTTTGACAGCGGGTCCTGCGTGTCTCTGACTCGCAGGATCCATCTGTAAACGATCACATCTAAGTTATGAACTTCGATGTGATGAATAACACGTGGATCCTGCGTTTCAGGGACCCGCTTTCACTGAACCCGTCAGGTCCGCGGGACTGATGGATTCAGTGAATAGCGCTAGATACAGCTGCTCTGTGAAGTAAAAATCATTTTTAATAAAAAAGCATTTGTAAAGTTACACAATACACCTTTTTATTAAGAAAAATTACTTTCAAAATGTTTACATAGCCTTTAATTTCTTCTAAAGTGCTCATACTAATATCTGAGCTATAGACATATAACGCTTATATAATCTCTATCACTCATTTTTGTTTTCCAATCGTTCTGCAATTATTGTCTGTCCATAAAAATAAAAAAAAGGAGGTTGCAACCAGTCAAAATATTTAATATTACATGGACCCTTTCCCTAGCCAGTGATGACATCATATTCCACCATATGTGAAATCACCTGCTTCAATTAACACATTAAGGGGTTTTAGATAGATACATATTTTTATTTTTTTTGTTGCCGTTTATGTAATAATAAGGCGCTTACTATATCAAGTTCTTTTATGCACCAATGAGATTAAGAAACACTGCCGCCATAAGTAAACAATATGGTCGCAGGTGCAACTTGCCCAAGTGATGTCACCTGGGAACAGTCATGCCCATCAGCGCCCTGTATGGTTTACATAGGGCCACAAGGTTTCTGAATCTAGGAATTGGTGTAACATTAAAGAATATGATACATTAGCAGTGCTTCACTTCTTCATAAGAAGCTATAAAAAAATATTTTTGTGAAACAGAACAGTACAAAGGAACACAACTAATGAAAGCTGCACATCATACTGTACTACATATGTTACAGATATTGCGCAACTATTGCGCATTCCTTTCATGTCACATCTGGGTATCTGACTATTGCCCCTACACCGATTATTAAGTAGGAGTCATTGTTTCCGTTCAACCTTATTATTGATAAGGAAAATAATCTAATCACTAAGCCAATAAATCTTTTTATCAGGCCAGACAAAAGTTTGCTAAAATGCTTGAAAAATTTGCATGTAATAAAGCTTTAAATTAACAGTTTAATGAAGTAGTCGTTCGGTCTTTCCTCCATTCCTCTAGTAATATACATATTAAAAAATTTGGTCATTAAAGGGGAATTCCATCTGGACAACGCCCTCTTTGACTGAAGCTGGTAACAGCTTATCTAACCCCCAGCTATCAAGTGTTCCATTGTTTTTACGGAATCAATAGCGCAGTCAACTACGCTATTGATTCGTCAAAATGACGGAACCCTTGCACAACAGAGACAAACGGAATCCATTGGCACTGGATCCGTCACCATTGAAATCAATAGTGACGGAAACGGAAATCTATGGTTTCTGTTTGTGTCCGTCAGGGCTCCGTTCTGATGGAAAGCTCAGACGGAACGTTGGTACAGAGCCCTAGCGCAGATGTGAAAGAAGCCATAGTTGTGTTGAGTCTGACGGAGCGGGAGATGCCTTTTTGCAGAGACTCTTAAAGCGGTGTGCCAAGTCTGTCTATGATGTCCATGTGCCATAATTACACAACATCTGTCCATTTTTTTTTCATTATTTATTTTCATTGATTTACAAATATAGTTTACGGTTAGAAGTATGTAAATATTATTTTATACAGAGACAGGGAAATAGTGCAAATACAGTACTCAAAGTTAAAAGAGAACTTGGTAAAAACTATTAGTCACAATCAGGAAGCTACATCTGTCACCATTTCTGAGTTACAATTAATGTTATATAGCGCATATTCTCTCTGGAATATCAAATCAAATGACGTCTTTTACTTTATTAAAACTTGAAAATGGCCATATAATAGTAAATTTCAATATAGAAACATTAGACTTTGTGATCCTTCCTTTGTCTCACTAAACGGATCCAAAAGATCAGTGAACATCTCACCATTTACAGTATGACCAGAAAGAGCACCCATCTCTTAATTCAATTCATTGGAGGAGATTTATGAATACGGGTGCATGGTGTAAGGCATGTGCCAGTATCTCTCGCCTGACCAGCATGCACCGGATTCATCAACAAGGCAAACACTCTGTTGGTTAATCGGGTGTAGGGTAAAAATAAGAGGATTGAGATATGGTCCATTTTTCTTCACATTTCGGAAAAAGTGGTTCAGGGGCTTCATAAATATAACTATTAAGGCCTCATGCACACGACCGTAAAAACTCCCGTTATTACGGGTCGTAATTACGACCCCTAATAACGGGCTCATAGACTTCTATTGGCGACGGGTGCCTTCCCGTTTTCTCACGGGAAGGTGCCCGTGCCGTTGAAAAAGATAGAACATGTCCTATTTCAGGCCGTAATAACGGCACGGACAGTCCATAGAAGTCTATGGAGCTCTCGTAATGACGGGTGGCTACATGTGTGCACCCGTCATTACGGCAGCGTTGCTAAGCGACGTCAGTAAATAGTCACTGTCCAGGGAGCTGAAAGAGTTAACTGATCGGCGGTAACTCTTTCAGCACCCTGGACAGTGACTACCGATCAGTATAAACCAGTAAAAAATAAAAATAAAAGACGTTCATACTTACCGACAACTTCCTGCTTCCTCCAGTCCGGTCTCCCGCCCGTTGCCTTGGTGACGCGTCTCTCTCGACATCCGGCCCGACGTCCTGGATGACGTTTCAGGCCATGTGACCGCTGCAGCCAATCACAGGTCAATCACAGGCTGCAGCGGTCACATGGACTGCCGCGTCATCCAGGGATGTCGGGCTGGATGTGAAGAGACGGACGCGTCACCAAGACAACGGCCGGGTAAGTATGAATTTCTTTAACTTTTATTACAGAAAAGGCTGTCCCTTCTCTCTATCCTGCACTGATAGAGAGAAGGGGCTGCCGATTAGTGCAGTGCTATTTTGCCGCCAAAAACGTGCTCGTAAATACGGGTGGAATACGTGTGACACCGGACCCGTATTTACGCCAGTATTTACGGGTGGGAAAAAATACGGTCGTGTGCATGAGGCCTAATACATTAATAAACGTGCCCCATTGTTTGTATTTCATAAAAATTGATTCTAGTACTCTCAATCTCTTTTTGATGTACTATGGAAACCTTGTGTGTCTTATATTAACCCCTTAAAAGGAACAGTGTCATCACAAATTATTTTTTTATATGTTAAAGATGTTAGTGCTTTATTAAAAACGTTTATATTCATTTGTGTGTTTGTGTTTTACTTTTTCTTATTTTTACACTTTTTCTTCCCTATGGGGGCTGCCATTTTTTGTTCCATTTCTGTGTGTGTCGATTAACGACACATACAGACATGGAATACGGCAGCCACAGTCCCATAGGGACTGCGAACGGCTCCCGTCCCATTGACTGCAGTGTACGGCGTCTGTGTGGGAACTGCGCATGCGCCGCTCCCACACAGTCCTATTCGAAATTGGCGCCGTCCGGCGCCATTTTCCTGTGGACCGGAAGTCGCGGCCGGACAGTAATATTACTACTTCCGGTCGCGGCTTCCGGATTTGTGCACTTGCACCAGCGGCAGCAAACGGAGCGGACGGGCCGGAGGGAGCCGCGGCGGCAGGAGCAGGTAAGAGATTTCAATGTATGTTCGTGTTTGTGTGTGTTTACTACTGTATGTAAACCTACTACACTGTGGGTTAGCTCAAAAAATGGCGACACACAGTGTAGGAGGTTACATCGTTCAAACCCCTCGTTTATCCCGGCACTAGCCAGGATAAAGGAGGGGGGGATGCTGAGAGCTCACTAGAGCGAGGGCTTTTAACACAATGTTGCAATGCTGCAATTTTGGGAACAGCTCCATCTAGTGACCAAAAATGGGTAGTATTATAAATTAGAAATAATTTATAATATTACCTGGACTCGTGCAAAAAAATAAAAAAAATTTGAACAGTGTTTAATCACCCACACACTAAATGTTTAATTTTTTTAAAAAAAAACATGTTTTTCTGGCAACACATTCCCTTTAAGGACACGGCCAATTTTAGCCTTGAGGACAGAGCAATTTTTTTTACATTTCCCTCTTTGCATCCCGACGCTCATAACGCTTTTATTTTTTGTACGACGTAGTTGTATGAGACTTTGTTTTTTGCGGGACGAGTTGTACTTTATGTACGTACCATTTTTTGGTACAAATACATTATCGTTTAATTTCTATAAATTTTTAATTAGATTAAAATGCAGAAAAAAAAAAGCAGTTGCGCAGCAGTTTTAATATTTATTTTTTTTACACCATACACCGATCATAATAAATAATGTTATACATTTGTTGTACAGGTTGTTACGGTCGTGGCGATACCAAATATGTCTATATTATTTCATGTTTTGGGACTTATATTTGAAAAAGTTTATTTATTATAAAAAATGTGTGTTTCTGTGTATTTTATTTACTTTTTATTTATTTACCATTATTTTTTTTTTACATTCATTTAACTTTTTTTTTTAATCCCATAAAGGGATTTATCATTTTGATTTTTATTTTGTAACTGTAATGTACTGGCATAGATCTATATGCCAGTACATTAGCCTGTTACTGATTGTACACAGGCAGTTGTTAGGGCATACCTCAGTATGCCCTAACAACAGGAAATATGTTCAGACAGCCCTGGGGTCCTTCAATGGACCCTGGGCTGTCTGGCCATACGAGTTGTGGGCTTTGATCACGTCACAGTTATTTTCTGTGACGCGATCAATGTGCAGTCCCCTCTCTTTGAACGCCGCGATCAGCTTTCATCGCGGCGTTCAAAGGGTTAACAGCGGAGAGAAGATGTTTCTCTTCTCTCCGCTGTCAGAGCGGGGCCGTGGCTGTGTATTACAGCCGTTGCCCCGCTCTCGATCGCGCGCACAGACGCGCGCAGGGACGGCTGTCACACAGGACGAGTATGCTCGTCCTAATGCGCGAAGTGCTCGCCGCTCAGGACGAGCATACTCGTCCTGTGTCGGCAACCAGTTAAAGGCATGTCTTAACAGTACGCTTCTTATTTTGGCAATACCATTTCCAATCAACCAACATTCCCCCCCCCCGTTCTTTTTTTTAATATATATATATATATATACACATACACACACACATATATATATATATACACATATATATATACACACACACACACGTTCATCTGACCTGTCTTCTCTCTATTGTGTCTCAAAATGTCCACTCGTGGGTTATCGCCCATGGACTTCCCTAGGGCATTATTTTCCCTCTTTTTTTTCTGCTCTTATACAAATTACTAGACTGGTTCTTTCAATATAATGATTTGTCAAGTTGATTTATATAGTATAAATCATATAATGCTGTATTGCAATTTTGTAACATCATCCGGACTTATAAAGATCTCAATAGGAAATGTAAAAATGAAATCAAGTTACCAAAGTTATCTATAGAAAAACAAATCGCTAGCGACACTAAAATGAATCCCAAAAAATGTTATGAATATATTAATGCCAAAAAGAAAAAATCTGATGATAACGTCCTCCCAAAGAAGAGCATGGGAATATAATTGAAGAGGACAAAGAGAGGGCTGAGATATTAAGCATGTACTTTTGCCCGATGTTTACTCATGAGCTGCCAGTGCCAAATATTCAGGGGGACAGTGATAAAGGTTCCCAACCCAATATTACCTGCTTAAAGAGGCTCCGTCACTACATTATAAGTGGCCTATCTTGTACATGATGTGATCGGCGCTGTAATGTAGATTACAGCAGTGTTTATTATTTAGAAAAACGATAATTTTTGACGGAGTTATGACCTATATTAGCTTTATGCTAATGAGTTTCTTAATGGACAACTGGGCGTGTTTTACTTTAAGTGGGTGTTGTGGAGAGAAGTGAATGACGCTGACCAATCAGCGTCATACACTTCTCCCCATTCATTTACACAGCACATAGTAATCTTAACTAGATCACTATGTGCAGCCACAAACTCACACATTAACGTTACTCAAGTGTCCTGACAGTGAATATACATTACCTCCAGCCAGGACGTGATGTCTATTCAGAATCCTGACACTTCACGAACGTTTGTGTGAGATTTACAGCAAAGCAAGCGTAATCTCGTGAGATTACGTTGTAAACTCATTTAAAACGAGATTACGCTTGCCTTGCTGTAAATCTCACACAAACGTTAGTGAAGTGTCAGGATTCTGAATAGACATCACGTCCTGGCTGGAGGTAATGTATATTCACTGTCAGGACAGTTGAGTAACGTTAATGTGTGTGTATGTGACAGCACATAGTGATCTAGTTAAGATTACTATGTGCTGTGTAAATGAATGGGGAGAAGTGTATGACGCTGATTGGTCGCCGATTGGTCAGCGTCATACACTTCTCTCCACAACGCCCACTTGGTCAAAAAGTAAAACACGCCCAGTTGTCCATTAAGAAACTCATTAGCATAAAGCTAAAATAGGTCGTAACTCCGTCAAAAATGATCATTTTTCTAAATAAAAAACACTGCTGTAATCTACATTACAGCACCAATCACATTATGTAAAATATATGCCACTTATAATGTGGTGACAGAGCCTCTTTAACAGAGGAGGAAGTACAGCTACGTCTGAGGAAATTAGATATTGATAAATCCCATGGCCCAGATGGCATTCATCCACGAGTATTAAGGGAATTGAGCTCAGTATTGTATCTCATCTTCTTACTCTCTTGTAACAGGATCAGTGCCACAGGATTGGAGGACGGCTGATGTTATATCAATATTTAAGAAGGGTAAGAAGGTGGAACCGAGTAACTACCGTCCAGTAAGTTTGACATCTGTGGTATGTAAAATATTTGAAGGTATTCTAAGAGAAGAACTGCAACAGTATATATTGGAGAATAGTCTAATAACTGATAACCAGCATAAATTCATAAAAAAACAGGTCGTGCCTAACTAACACGCTCGGTTTCTATGAGGGGGTAAGTGCAAATCTGGATTTTGGTCATGCGGCAATGTTATATATTTGGATTTAGTTAAAGCATTTGATACTGTACCGCACAACAGTCTTGTTCTGAAGCTACAGACTCAGGGACTAGGGGACCATATATGCAAGTGGGTAAAGAATTGACAGAAAACAAAGATTTGTTATAAATGGAACTTACTCAAAATAGGTTTAGGTCAGCAGCGGCGTACCACAAGGATCGGAGTTAGGCCCAATTCTTTTTAATCTCTTTATTAATGACCTTGTGGATGGGATTGATGGCAAGGTGTCAGTTTTTGCTGATGATACAAAACTTTGTAGGATATTTAAACTCAGCTTAACTATAAAATATTACAGAAAGACCTAGATAAGCTACTATGATGGGCAAAAACATCTCAGATTAAATTTAATGTCGATAAATGTAAAGTAATGCACCAAGGATGCAATAATAGTATTAATTCATATACATTAAATGCAATAAAACTGGAGAATAACAGACCAAGAGAAGGACCTGGGTATTCTGGTAACAAATAAACTAAGCAGCAGCCCTCAAGGTCAAGTAGCAGCTGCAAAAGCAAATAGGATTTTAGGGTGTACAAAAAGAGAGATAAAAACATGTGATTCAAATGTAATATTATCCCTCTATAAATCCCTTGTAAGGCCACATCTAGAATATGGAGTTCAGTTTTGGGCTCCACATTGCTAATGGATATAGGAGAACTGGAGAGGGTTCAATGGCGAGCGACTAACTTATTAAATTGGATGGGAGGTGTCGCCTACAATGAAAGACTAGAGAAATTGGGCTTGTTCCGCTTGGAAAAAAGATGCCTTAGAGGGGACCTTATTAGCATGTATAAATATATGTGTGGTCAATACAAAGAACTAGCACATAATCTGTTCTTTTCAAGGACTCTACAAAGGACCAGAGGACATTCATTGCGTGTGGAAGAAAGACGTTTTTATACATCAATATAGGAAAGGGTTCTCTACAGTTAGAGTAGTCAAATTATGGAATGCCCTACCCCAAGAGCTAGTAATGGCAGCTACAATGTCAGCATTTAAAAAAGGCTAGATAAATAATTACTGAGGAATGGCATTGAGGGATATAATTAATCAAGCAATGAATGACGTGTAATTTACAGAGAAAGGTTGAACTTGATGGACCGGTGTCTTTTTTCAACCTATGTAACATAGGAAAAACGTCATTTATTCTTGTTCATTTGATTTTTTTAAATTACTAACCTGCAATGTTTTATCTTTTTGGATTGGTATCCAAACATATGTAAAACAAAATGTAAAAAAGTATGAAAGTTAAAATGTATTCTAGCTATTAACATACATTTATTTTATTAAACATGTAAAACCAATGTAACCTTGACTATTACACAAAAAAGTACTAATTGTAAAATATTAGCAATTCGCTATTGGGAAATTATAGAATTCCAGAAGGAGATTTGCGGGAAATTGAGAAAGTCTGGCAGGGGTCACTTCCCTCTCTCCCTTTTCACTCTGGTATTAGTCACTGCGGAAGGAGATTCCAAAGAGGAGCTATAAATGCTTGACTGACACAGGCATTCATATGTACTGAAGAGTAAGAAAGTGTGAAATATTCTGTACTAGTAGCTTCATATTGTAATCTCTCCTCGTGTACAGCAGAATACGTGCTAATATTTATAGATGGTATTTATCCACTATTCTTTTTACCCTCCATATTAAATATACCACAATTTAGTCATCCACTACAAAAATGAAAGATTACATTGTACAGTAAGTTGACAACTGTACATAATGCAAGTGTAAATGTTGTTTGAAGGTGAAAGGAGTACTCTTCTACGGCTCACAGTAAAAATGTGAAATTGGCAAATGTTTTGTAGTTATGTGTCTTTTACTTAGATTGTCATTGGCAACAGGAAGTGCCACCATATTGGTTATCCATTTTGAATCAGACATTCAGCAATAGGGCAACAAACTCATTTTATCAGCATGTTCTACCAGTAATAAAGAGGCAGTTTTACCATCAATTTCTAGTAACAGCTAATATGGCTGCATTTCCTGTTGTCGCTTCTGCAAAAATGTCTCTGCAACAAAAAAGAAAGAATGGCAATATCTCAGTAAGAAAAACAAACATAAATACCACACGTTGGCTGCTGCTTTAACTCCGGATTTCCTTATATATGGCCATATTTAAAAATTTTGGGGATATCCTGCCAATATGATATTCTGATCTATAATATGATCTCGTGATCTGTCAAGTGAGATAATATCGTTAGAAAAGTCTGTTATCTTTGACTATCACTGATATCCAGAATAAGCGCTTTCAAGAGTTAAAGGCCTAGTTCACACAGAGCTTTTTGGTGCTGTTTTTGATGCGGAAAACACAAAAAAAACAGCCAAAATAGCCTCCCATTGATTTCAATCGGAGGCGGAGGCCTTTTTATCCCGCGAGCGGGAAAAAAACACTTGCGGGAAGAAAAAATGACATGATCTTTCTTCCCACGGTTCCGTCTGGGAGGCAGAGAAAGCGTTTTTCGATGCATTTTTTGCCGCGGCCGAAACACGCAGCTAAATCCACTGCAAAGACAGTGCAGGCAGGACAAAATCTGCTTCAAAATTATTGAAGGAATTTTGAGGCAGATATTTCCACCTTCAAAAAACTGTGATCTAGGCCAAACTCTTTTGGGATGGCTCAGAGATTTAGGCTCAGATATTAATGTTAGGACATGGGCATGTTATAGACCCATACAAGCTCTGACTGTGCCTCCAAATGGCTATGACTTTATACAGAGACATATGTAGGTTTTTTTCTGTTAGATTCCTACAGAATATGAGAGAAAAATAAATAGTGGCATGTTGCATGGCATGCTGTCCTACAAATTTATTCTCCCATAGAAGCATTGTTCCTTAGGAAGACTATCTCTGTATAATGGAGTCGTACAAAGACACCATATGACGGCACACAAAGTGCCTACAGCAGTGAAGTACACAGTCATGTGCATGACTCAAATTTCCCAACAGTCCCGAATTTGCCGAGACTGTCCCGAATTTACAGAGACAGTCCCGGCATATTACTTTCCCGGGGCTTGTCCTGGCAACTGCTACATTCAACTGTATCTGCGTCCTCAGGATGAAAATACAACTGAATACTGTGGCAGAGCAGGAAATTATCCGCTTCCTGTTTTTCCATTCACTCCTCCTGGAGGGCTGGAATGCCCGGCCAAAGTGTTGCAGACACCCTGGCGGGGATTCCGCTCATATACAGAACCCTTGACTTCACGGTCCACATAAGGGCAGTGACGACAAGGGCACCTCCTGCAGCGGAATTCCCCACCAGAGCGACGGCAACGGTCTGGCTGAGGATTCCCTTCCTAGATGGAGCCACAATGGCTCTATCTACAGGGTAGGAGGGTGGGGGTGGCACTATCAACAGGGGGAGTATGTGGCACTATCTACAGCGGGGGGCTGTGTGTGGCATCATGTACAACAGGGGCTGTGTGTGGCATCATCTACAGTGGGGGCTGTGTGGCATCATCTACAGGAGGAATGTGTGGCACCATCTACAAGGGGGATGAGCGGCACCATCTACAAGGGGGATGAGCGGCACTATCTACAAGGGGGATGAGCGGCACTATCTACAAGGGGAGCTGTGTGGCACTATCTACAGGGGAGCTGTGTGGCACTATCTACAGGGGGCAGTGTGGAGCACCATCTACAAGGGGCATTGAGTGTGGCACTATCTACGATGGTTTTTACGCTGCCAGTAGTGGTCAACACATATCGCCTAGCCCTCGTGAGAAAGTGAGACATCACCTGTCTGTAAACAACCGGATAACCAGGAGAGAGAGATACTGGCCACCATAGTAGTTGTCAGCCAAACTAGTGCAGACATTTTTGTTAGTTTATTTGTATGTTCAAATTCTGGAAAGAAAGACATGCCCACTAGCCACACCCACCAGATAAGCCACGCCCATAAGACACACCCACCAAAGACGCCACACCCTAAGCGTCCCTGGGAAAAAATTCAAATTGTTGGTAACTATGCATGACTCCTTACTGAAAATCAAACACAACGTTCTCAGCAAACTGCATTCAGTTAAATTAACTTTCAACTAGATACTCTGTTTAAAATTTCTAATTCTGAGCTATTTCGGCCTCTACTAAAACTGCCATGAACTGCCAGCTTTATGTAGATGCTCAATACACATACCACTAATTAGAAATGCAGCTTCAATGTCAAAATCCAAAATGGTAGCGGGTGCAAGCAGGTAATCCCGATACAAGGATTTTGGAATATAATAGAAGAAATACCACAGCACTCCAATGAAGCAAAAAGATGTGGTTTATTTAGTCAACACAAAGCTGCAACGTTTCCATACTACTATGGGACCTTTTTCAAGCATGCTCATGGCTTGTGCAGATTCCATTTTCTGGTGAATAGATGGCGTGTGCCTCCTAATAAATTAGGCGCATTTTACTCCCAATGCCAATAAAACGCGAGTCTTAATAAAATCCTCCTAAACTGTTTGGACAAAGTAGAAAAAATAAAAAGGATATATTTCACAATGCAAGCAGTATATGGTAAGAGCGCTTTGCACACAGAAAACTATACTAAAGTACTGTATATATAGTGTATGGTAAAACAGAAAGTATAAACAATTTTTAGTACAACAGATATATTGATATCTTTACAGACATCTTGCTCTGAAAGGCAATAAAACACAATGTTTATCTGTACAACTTATTGCCGAAAAAGGACTTTTAGAAACAGATACTAAAAGGAGAATGCAGGGGCCAGCTTAGAGGGTACAATTTAGGATGGCAATGAATACTTTAATCCTGAAAATTCAGGGTAGGAGAATTGATGTTTACATACAATACAGGGAAATTTTTAGGTGAGTGTTCACATCCTAAATTCTGGAAAAGGGCGCTATGGACTCGTTCACCTTGTGCTCCAAACATACAAATGGATCTACCAAGTCCAAGTAACAGGTAGAAATGCCCAAGGAAGAATCTGTATTCATATATGTGCTTCTCCTTTAAGCCCTTGATCACATGGAAATATGTGGTGTAAGTGTGATAAGCAAATTAAAGTGCAACTGAAACTGGCTGTGTTTCATACAGAAAAGTAAACATCTGTTCGACAAGATTCTCATATTAGTGCACGTTGTCTTATATTCCACAACCAAACCCTCAGGGCTTATTACAGCTCTATACTAGTGTATGGGCCCCCATTGTACCGCCATATCCCTACGACCTCATACGGAGGCCATATTTTCGAGATATTCTACCCTATAATCATTGTTTCAAGGAAAGAATACCTCTGTAACCTGGTGCCATACAGTGGCACACAAAGTGCCTACCTGTCTGTAGTACGTAACACTAGAGAATCCGTTTGCTACCAAACAAGTTACATGCACACATCTCGGCAGTACGCCAGGCACATAATTTCTTAATGCTAAGAAGCCTTTTAGAAGCCACTATTATTTCATGTTAATCATATGTACAAGTGATCTTGGAGCCAGGACAAGAAAACGTTATGTGACAAAATCGGTGAGAATCCCAGTTCCAAAGATCATTGCTGAACCTCTTCATCATGTAAATTGGAGAGAAGTATGCCAGTTATTACAATAACTTCAAGGGTTAGAATTTTTTTTCGACACAAGCCAACAAAAAGAAATAAATAAAATATAAATCAAATATATCATATTTCTATTCCATAGGAGCATGGTGGCCTTGCATGTGCTGAGAATACAGAGCAGCGTTTCCCGTTCCCTGGAAACCTGGGGTACCGAGGAACCTGGACAGGCCTTCCCCATGACACAGCAGCAGCATGTCTTGTAACTTTGGAGGTATGTTCACACAGGCTATTTTCAGCCGTTTTTCGGGCCGTAAACTTCCTGAAAAACAGCTGAAAAAAAAAACGCTCTGCTTTTTACGCCTCATTTTCAAAAACTGCGCATAAAAAGACACCCGTTAAAATAAGTGCAAGTCACCGTTTTTGGAGTAGTTTTTCATTGACTCAATAGAAAAACAGTTCCAAAAACGGCTGTAAAAAACGCGAGTTGCTTAAAAAACAGCTGAAAATCAGAGGCTGTTTTCCCTTGAAAACAGATCCGTATTTTCAGCCGTTTTTTGTTAAGCGTGTGAACATACCCTAAGGGTATGTTCACACAGTTAACAAAATACGGCACAAGATACGAAGCTGTATTCAAGGGAAAACAGCTCCTGATTTTCAGCCGTTTTTTAATCAAACTAGCGTTTTTCACTGCATTTGTTACGGCTGTTTTTTTAAAATGACGCGTAGAAAACGCGTGTTTTTACACCGCTGTCTGAAAAAAAGGCGCGTAAAAAGAAGGAGCATGTCACTTCATGGGCCGTTTTTTAGAGCTGGTTTTCATTGTGTTAATGGAAAAACAGCTCCAAAATCAGCTACAAAAAACGCCTCAAAAAACTTTTCGGCTACAAAAACGGCGGAAAAATCGGACGCTGTTTTCCCTTGAAAGCAGTTCCGTCATTTTCAGTCATTTTTTATTTTGTGTGTGAACATACCCTTACGGTTGCGTGCATGAGGCCTTAACAAGTATTCCTGGACTCTAGTGCTTATTGCTACAGTTGTCGCATCAGAAAACACTCGTCTGAGAATTTTCCGTTTAGAGTAATGCAAATATTAAAGTCAGAATAATTTTTCCCAGATGGAACAATTTTCTTCATGGTAAAATATATTTATATACAGTGAAGGAAATAAGTATTTGATCCCTTGCTGATTTTGTAAGTTTGCCCACTGTCAAAGTCATGAACAGTCTAGAATTTTTAGGCTAGGTTAATTTTACCAGTGAGAGATAGATTATATAAAAAAAAAAAAAAAGAAAGAAAATCACATAGTCAAAATTATATATATTTATTTGCATTGTGCACTGAGAAATAAGTATTTGATCCCCTACCAACCATTAAGAGTTCAGCCTCCTCCAGACCAGTTACACGCTCCAAATCAACTTGGTGCCTGCATTAAAGACAGCTGTCTTAAATGGTCACCTGTATAAAAGACTCCTGTCCACAGACTCAATTAATCAGTCTGACTCTAACCTCTACAACATGGGCAAGACCAAAGAGCTTTCTAAGGATGTCAGGGACAAGATCATAGACCTGCACAAGGCTGGAATGGGCTACAAAACCATAAGTAAGACGCTGGGTGAGAAGGAGACAACTGTTGGTGCAATAGTAAGAAAATGGAAGACATACAAAGAAAATGGAAGACATACAAAATGACATCGATCTGGGGCTCCATGCAAAATCTCACCTCGTGGGGTATCCTTGATCCTGAGGAATGTGAGAGCTCAGCCGAAAACTACACGGGGGGGGGAACTTGTTAATGATCTCAAGGCAGTTGGGACCACAGTCACCAAGAAAACCATTGGTAACACATTACGCCGTAATGGATTAAAATCCTGCAGTGCCCGCAAGGTCCCCCTGCTCAAGAAGGCACATGTACAGGCCCGTCTGAAGTTTGCAAATGAACATCTGGATGATTCTGAGAGTGATTGGGAGAAGGTGCTGTGGTCAGATGAGACTAAAATTGAGCTCTTTGGCATTAACTCAACTCGCCATGTTTGGAGGAAGAGAAATGCTGCCTATGACCCAAAGAACACCGTCCCCACTGTCAAGCATGGAGTTGGAAACATTATGTTTTGGGGGTGTTTCTCTGCTAAGGGCACAGGACTACTTCACCACATCAATGGGAGAATGGATGGAGCCATGTACCGTCACATCCTGAGTGACAACCTCCTTCCCTCCACCAGGACATTAAAAATGGCTCGTGGCTGGGTCTTCCAGCAGGACAATGACCCGAAACATACAGCCAATGCAACAAAGGAGTGGCTCAAAAAGAAGCACATTAAGGTCATGGAGTGGCCTAGCCAGTCTCCAGACCTTAATCCCATCGAAAACTTATGGAGGGAGCTGAAGATCCGAGTTGCCAAGCGACAGCCTCGAAATCTTAATGATTTACAGATGATCTGCAAAGAGGAGTTGGCCAAAATTCCATCTAACATGTGTGCAAACCTCATCATCAACTACAAAATACGCCTTACTGCTGTGCTTGCCAACAAGGGTTTTGCCATCAAGTATTTAGTCTTGTTTGCCAAAGGGATCAAATACTTATTTCTCTGTGCACAATGCAAATAAATATATATAATTTTGACAATGTGAGTTTCTGTTTTTTTTTAAATATAATCTATCTCTCACTGGTAAAATTAACCTAGCCTAAAAATTCTACATATATGGCTTAAAAATGAAAAAAATCTGATGTTTGTCTGACCATAGTTACATTTCGACTATGGCCATCCTGACTGCCTCCCGACTCAATTCTTGCAATATTCTGTATTTTTATATATATTTGGATTATCTGAATATCGAAGACCAATGAAAAGGTCTGCAGACCTAAGCAACTAGACACAAGCCTTCAGGGTTTCCAGTGCAGTTTAGAAAGTCAAATCTGATCTGATCGGTTTCTATGGGCACAGTTCCAGCTGTAAGGGCACTTGGACCGGAGAGCCACAAATTGGGACCACTGCTCTATATCTGGACCTTCAGTGGTTAATTTTAGTCTGGTGAAGACCAATCAACATTTTGGTACATCTATGTGCTATTTTAAGACTATACCACACACATTGACTTAACTTTGCGCTTTTTGCGACTAGAAAAATGATACCAAAATGGCATTTTATTGTTATGAATATTCCCCACTGTTCCTGCTTTACGGAGACTTCTCCCAGTTCTGTTAGGACTTGCAATCCTTGAGTAAAACATCAAAACGAGTCTAAACACACATTGAAACGAACAGAGCAGTACATTAACCCTTTTCCGGTCACATAGGCTCAAAGTCTGAAAATAACTCCTTTCATTTTACACAAGTTGCTTTGTTTTGTCTTTGAAAGAATGGAAATAGTGATACAAAACTGTATACTGCTTTTAACCCTTTAATACCGAAGGTATTTTAAACCTTAAAGTGCAGCTAAAGGTTTGCCAAACTTCTGACATGTCAAAGTGACAAGTCAGAAGTGTGTATTGGTGGGGGTCCGAGCACTGAGACCTCACCAATCGCTAGAACGAAGCAGCTGAAGTGTTCGTGTGAGCGCTCAGCCGCTTCATGTCGGTTTGGCTTATTCCGGTAATAAATGTATCGAAGTACCTTCAATAGAAAGTCTATGAGCCCGTACTCAGATACATCGGCTTTCCGGGAAAAGCCGAACAGACACGAAGCGGCTGAGCGCTCACACGAGCACTTCAGCTGCTTTATTCTAGCGATTGGTGAGGGTCTCAGTGCTCGGACCCCCACCAATCCAAACTTCTGACATGTCAGAAGATTGGCAAACATTTAACTACACTTTAATGACCAAGCTATTTTTTAAGTTTTTCCATCGTCTCATTCAAAGACCTATAACGTTTTTATTTTTCCGTCTACATAGCAGTATGAGGGCTTGTTTTTTGTGGGACAAGTTGTATTTTTTAATGGCACCATTTTGGGGTACATATAATTTATTGATTAACTTTTATTAACTTTTTTGGTAGGGTAATGAAAAAAATTCACCATACTTTTTTGAATCTTAAATTTACACCGTTTACTGTGTGGTATAAATAACATAACTTTATTGAGCGGGTCGTTACGATTGCAGCGATACCAAATTTAGATAATTTTTTTTACGTTTTACTACTTTAACACAGTAAAAACACCTTTTTTTCAAAATTATTTGTTTTGTGTCGTCTTATTCTATGAGCCATAACTATTTCTTTTTTCCGCCGATGCAGATGTATGAAGGTTTTTGTTTTTTTGCGGGACAACTTTTAGTTTTAATTACTACCATTTTGGAGTACATACGACTTTTTGATCACTTTTTATCACATTTTTTTGAAGGCCGGACAATCAGAAAACAGCAATTCTGGCATTGTGTTTTATTTCATTTTTTACGGCGTTCACCGTGCGGGTTAAATAATGTAATAACTTTATAGTTGGGGTTGTTATGTACGCGGCGAAACCAAATATGTGTAACTTTTTTAAATTTTTTTCATAATAAAGCATTTGTAAGGGGGGAAAAGTGGGTTTTTTATTTATTTTTTACTTGGGATTTTATTGTAAATCATCACTCGAGCAGTGTTTTTAGAATCATGCCCTTTAGAAGTGTTATGTTTTTTTAATATTGTTTGCATCCTCGTTTTAATTAAAATACTAAAAACAAAAACAACACACACACACACACATTATATATATACACATATATATATATATATTATACACGCATACACAACAGTCAAAAAAGGCTTCTTAACGTTCTTCAACTTCCTTCCTCAACTTCCTTTTTCAGATTCTGCTGTAACAATAGAACTATTATATGATCTTCTGTACTAAACGAAAGCACACAGTAGTATAAACAATATACGCTATACCTGAAGGCAACTATTACAGATATTTACTGTCTACCAGTACTCAAACATGCCTTCCCTAAGACCCTATTAGGGCATATTGAGTTACTGGAGGGGGTTCACTGTTGGGTTTTGAAAACGTTGCTACAAATGTTAGGCATGGTTCACACTGCTTTTGCAGTGTAGAATCAATGCATACGCCCAATATCTCCAGGTGCACATGTTAAACATATCCATAGAACCCTATTCACCCAATGGAGTATCCTTTTGGCCTCTGTTGGACGGTATACTATTTTTTTTTTTTGGCGAATAGAATAGCACATATACTTCACTGCGCTATTCGATCCAGAAGCATCCCGCAAAAAAAGAGTATAGCGCACCGTTTATGTTTCTTTGGGGGCCTAAAAGTGATGGATGGCACTGTATGGCATCTGTTGAGGCATACATTTAACGTGTACTTAGGGAGATGTTCCAGACGTATCCGTTAAATGTGTACCGCAAGCGCAGTGTGAACACTGCCTTTACAAAGACTTCAGAAGTATAAATTAGACTTCATGATCTTCACCAAGCAGAAGACCATCTAGTCCATCTAGAGACTTCTCATGAACATACACATAATAAGCATTCTTCGACATGTAACATATACAAGGAGAACCTCTATTCAAAGTTTCCATTCTAGTTAGTGTATGTTCACACGCAGTAGCAAAATACGTCTGAAATTACGTAGCTGTTTTCAGGCGAAAACAGCTCCTGAATTTCAGAAGTTTTTGCAAGTACTCGTGTTTTTCGCTGCGTCTTTTACGGACGTTATTGGAGCTGTTTTTCAATGGAGTCAATGAAAAACGGCTCCAAAAACGTTCCAAGAAGTGACATGCACTTCTTTGACGCGGGCGTATTTTTACGCGCCGTCTTTTGACAGCGATGCGTAAAATTACACCTCGTCTGAACAGAACATCGTAAAGCCCATTGCAAGCAATGGGCAGATGTTTGCAGACGTAATGGAGCCGTATTTTCAGGCGTAATTCGAGGCGTAAAACGCCTGAATTACGTCTGAAAATAGGCCGTGTGAACATACCCTAATACGTTCCATAGCCCCAAAATCTCAATTAGTCATATGTGTATATAAAACAGATTAGCAGAACATTTATCAGATGCCCATGTCACAGTCTCCAAAATGTCATTTCTTCTCAATTAAGCGCAAATAAAAGGAATCATCTGGGTAGCAAATGCCTAATCTATATTTGTTTAGGTGTGAATTTGGGTTGGATATTGGGACAGACTGCACCTGTCATTAAAGGAGGTTTTCCACCGGCCTTCGCTGGTGTTATTTTCCTTGATCAGTGATAATGTGTTAGGTGCATTTCTGATTAATTCTGGCAAAAAAAAGATTATACACCTAAAAATTTAAAGATTTTTCTTACAGTGAGATTTTCCAAAATAATCTGCAACAATGTGCCATCTACAAATAAATAGGAAAAATAATATGGAGAATTCACAACTAATAATAATAATAACAATAATAATAATAAAAAAAGTAGCAAAAATGGATACATTAGGTGGAAAAGAATGAGCAGTTTACTGCGAATGGTTAGACAACTGGGGAAGCATGGCAAACTTTTGTGCCCACACCGTAGAGCAGAAGGTCAGAAAACTCCAACTTGACACAGTATTTACCCAACCATTATAGTCATCAACTACTGCAGTGTGTTACATCTCATGTGTGAAATAACCATACAGTAACATGCATGTACAAAGATGTATGTGTGTGAACATGCATTATAACTATCATATTCATGTAGATCACATATAGTTCCAAATGACCACCCATCGTTTCACTACACGAGGATAATGACTGTCTCTACCCTTTTTATTGACACTAGAATGTAGTCTATACACCCGCAATACTTCTAGGAATGGAACAAAATGTTACTTGTACTACAAATAATTGAACACCTATAAATGTAAGCACCGAGCATGGTTTTTAACCCTTTCACTGCCAAGGTTGTATGTAATACGTACGCGAGTGACAGCAGGAAGAAAGATGCCAGCCTATTGCTGACATCTCTCCCCATGTACCACCTCCAGTGACCATGGGGAGGGATTTATGTTTTCAGCCCCCTTACATATGACAGAGGATATGTGCTCTCTGTCACATTTAGGCCGGGTTCACACGTAGCATAAATACTGTGGATTTTCTGCAACATATTTAGTTGTGCAAAATCCGCAGAATACTGTAGCAACAAAGTGGATGAGATTTGAACAAATCTGCTCCACACCCTGCATAAATCATAAGCGGGAAAAAAAACTTTCATAAATTGACTAACTCAGAAAAAAATTAATTATACTTACCCACAATTCTGTGCTTCCTCATCCAGGCCGGCCTCCGGGGATGATGTTTCATCTCATGGGACTGCTGCAGCCAATCACAGGCTGCAGCGGTCACATGGGATGAAACATCATCCCAGGAGGCCAGCTTGCAGGATGGCAGAGGACGTGTCGCCATGGCTACGGGAAAGTATGAAACTTTTTTTGTTATGAGCAGTTTTCCGCAGCGGACATTTCAGCCGAAAAACTGCACCACAATTTGTTGCGGTTTTTCGGCCGGAATTCCCTGCGGCGACCAGGGCGGATACGTTGTGTGCTTTTATGCAGCGTATCTGCCCTGTGTGAACATAGCCTTAGGGAGTCTTTATTTTCCTACTAAAAGGGTGAGAAGATGAGCAGTTCCACATATAATCACCCTGTGCGCCTAATCAGGACATTTGTCAACTCTGTGATTCAAATGTTTACCGGTGCCTGGATCATAGAGATTTTTAATCACTTCACTTCTGGTGATTATGTAGATATGAGCATAAGTGGCATGTATAAATTCTGCACATCCTGAACTTTTATTTGGGTCAGACCCACAAACATAAATAATGATGAATTTTTTACGAAATGCTACACTTTGATGCAAAATTGCATGATGGCACCCACCATTGGGTGGCAGTTTCACAATGTGCAAAGTGCCTACTTTCAGAAAATATATAAGTAAGGGGTTATAATATGATTTGTTTTATTTTATATTTCAAGTTTTATGTGTGCTTTTCAAAACTGTGAAAAGTGTCCCAGGAGCGAAAAGGTTAAGAGACCTATGTGAAATTATACACTCAAGACTTTAAGTTGTCAGACCTGTTTTCCATGAGTGCAGAGCTCAACAGTAATCCATTCAAGCATACATTCTTCAGCTCTTTTGTTGACAGGGGTGTGTGTCATTCCCTTCAACTCTTTAATCTGACCATTTCAGGAGACTTCAGCACAGCTGAGTTTATTGATAAAGCTGTATCCATAGCACAAGCAAAACGATACCGTTACATATCTACACACAGATTAGATATAGAGGGGGTGTTGCGGATGCCACAGGAACATTTTATGAACTGTAGCCTACATTGACAATCGCTTGCTTCGCTAGTGTGATATAGAAGACAAAACTTCGGGCATTTAATAAATATTCCCCAGTCCAGCTTTCGCAGGATCAATGTGATCACATATCGTCATCTTTAAAGGTGCCTATGTGCATTGGCAATGCAGAATTCTATAGAGTTCATGGTATCTACATAGGCATATGTCCCACATAAACAAACTGATAGAAGATGGAAGAGTGTCCTGTTGGCCTCTGTCAGGATGGTATACGTCGGTATATAGACAGTGACATCAGGAGCAGTGCTGGAGTCCCTGGGCAGAGCACTAGCTGATGCTCTGCTCGGGGACTCCAGTACTAGGAAACTGCTGATATCACTGTCCATATATGGACAGTGACTTCAGGAGTTTTCCCAGGGCCGGCCCGCGGGCTACGTATCCCACTGTATGCCACACAGTGGGATATATGTTTGGGCCTTTTGTCGGAGGTATACGTCGGGGGGGTCTTCCCAACATATACCTCTGACGGAAGGCCTAAACATGATATGAATGGGGCCTTAAAGTGATTCCGATTTTGTACTGTAGAGTTTCACAACAATGAGGTCTGAAAGTAAGGCCCTGCATATTTCCCAATATTTCTTCTGTGTAGGTTTGGCTTAATAAATACTTGCAAACTTTGCAAGGCCTAAGGCAAAATTCACACGGGCTGGAAATGCTGCAAATTTTTGGTGCAGAAAATCTTTTGCTGATTACAGTCCCGGACATATGGATGACATTTGAACAAATCTTATCTACATGCTGCAGAACATTTTCCAGACAGAAATCAGAGCAATAAGCGTATTTTCAAATCCATAGAAAGCTCAGTCTGTTCCGGATGGTTCACTGAGAATTTATCCCTCTTCAACAAGAAAACCGCAGCAAAGTCCACATGTAACACGTTGTTATTTTGCTGCAGAAACACTACAGGAATGCTGCGGGGAAAAAATGCAGATATGCTGCAGAAAATCTGCAGCATTTCCGATCCATGTGAATGAAGCCGTAGGCCAGTTTCCTGCATAAAAATTGTGCAGTGTATTCGACCTAGAACCCGCAGCAACTTCCATCCGAAAAACCGAACCACATTGTGGTGCAGTTTCTAGAACAGAGTTTCCGCTGCGGAATGTGGCGCTGGAGGAAAAAAAAAGTTCATACTTACCCCTTCCCAATTTTTTGCACGTAGTCTGGCTTCCTGGGATGACATTGCAGGCCAAGTGACGCTGCAGCCTGTGATTGGCTGCAGCGGTCACAAAGGATGAAACGTCATCCCAAGGGGCCGGACTGCAGGAAGAAAGAGAGAGTTCTGGGTAAGTATGATTTTTTTTTTGAGTTGCGATTTTTGCGGCGGAATTGCTGCGATTCTTTTGCATCCCCATTAAATTCAATGGGGTAAACCCACAACAGAAAATTAATGAAATTGCTGCATAAATTGACATGCTGCAGATTTAAATTCCACACCGCAGGCCTATTTATTAACATTTATGCTGCAGGTTCTTTTGCGCAGCGAGGACATCAGATTTAGTAAAACCCCACTTTGCTGCTACTCTAAATGCTGAGGAATTTCCGCACAGAACTCCATTGCGGAAATTCCGCAGAGTTTACGCTACATGGGAACACGGCCTTAGGCTTCCTGCAGACTGCAGATTTTGTTGCAGAATTTGTGTGTGCTGCAGAAACAACCCCATTCAGTTGAACTAACTTGATTTTTAGTTGCAGAAATTTCTGCAACTAAGGCCTTATTCACACGAACGTGTATTACGTCCGTGATACGCGTGTGAAAATCACGGACCTATGTTAGTGAATGGGGCCGTTCAGACAGTCCGTGATTTTCACGCAGCGTATTTGTCCGCTGCGTAAAACTCACGACATGTCCTATACTTGGCCATTTTTCGTGCATCACGCACCCATTGAAGTCAATGGGTGCGTGAAAATCGCGCACTGCACACGGAAGCACTTCCGTGTGACGTGTGATTCGCGCAACAGTAGATAAAGAAATTAAGGAAAAAATAAAACCACTTCCTTCATTTCTTTTTCTAAACTTCAAAAAAGCATGGCATATGCATGAAAATCACGCAGGCACGCAGCACATACTGATGACACACGTAACTGCAACGCGCAAAAAACGCTGCATTTTTTGCGCGTGCAAAACGCACAAGCTCGTGTGAAACCTGCCTAAGTCTGCTGCATGTGTAGGTCGATTGAGACATAGCGATCGAGGTTCGGTTATAACTGCATATGAATTTTTACCATGATTTGGTGGTTGTTTTCTTTTTTACTGCAACCGCATCGAAAAGCGAACTAAAACATGGTAAAAATGCATGTGGTTTTTGGATACAGTTATTCGATGCGGTTATAAGCGCACCTCAACTGCAACATCTGAATTAACCCTTAAAGCCTGTTCACACGTGACGGAATTGCTGAAGATTCGCCGTCCATATTTGCTTGCGGAAAATCTGCAGTAGATTATAGTACCAGCAAAGTGGATGAGGTTGCAACAAATCTCATCCGCATGTTGCGAAAAATGTCCATGCAGAAATTTACTTGCCATGCACATTTATTAAAACCACAGCATGTCAATTTCTGATGCGGATTGGGCACAGATTTATCGCAGATTTTAGCCATTGAATTCAATGGGGGGGTGTCAAAATTTGCAACAAATTGTTGCGGATTTTGCTTCGGATTAGTCAGGGATCCACAGTAAAATTAATAAAGCAGTTTTAAATAAAAAAAATAACAAAAAGAAAACCTGTCCAATCTTCTGCAGCTCCCTCGATAAACACTAGTCTGATCCCCCGCCGGTCTCTGGTCTCGCCTGCAGTAATGTGTCGTGTACTGCTGTAACCAATCACAGTCTGCAGCTTTCACATGTGTTGACATAACATCGCTGCCTGAGGTGAAAATTGAAATGGCGCCCCCCAGATCTTGATTGACATCCCTCTGGCTGTTCTACATCACTAGCAGCCTCCTCCAACTCTTGCAGATGTGCTGTTGCCTTGCCCTTCCCTGGCATGTGCGGTGCAGCAATGAAGCCGGGCAGAGTACACTTCGCTGCACAGTGTATGCCCATGGAGTACAAGGCAATGGCCTATCCGAGAAAGTCGGAGGAGACTGGTAGTGATGTATAACAGCCAGGGGGTGTCAATCAAGCATGGAAAGGTGGGTTTGGAGGCAAGGCTACGTCACTCTTCAGGATAGTGGCACCGCCCCACTAGCATATAGTGTGCGCCATTTTAAGGGTATGTGCACACACACTAATTTTGTCCGTAATTTACGGACGTATTTCGGCCGCAAGTTCCGGACCGAACTCAGTGCAGGGAGCCGGGCTCCTAGCATCATACTTATGTACGACGCTAGGAGTCCCTGCCTCGCTGCCGGACAACTGTCCCGTACTGTAATCATGTTTTCAGTACAGGACAGTAGTTCCACGGAGAGGCAGGGACTCCTAGCATCGTACATAACTATGATGCTTGGAGCCCGGCTCCCTGCACTGTGTTTGGTCCACTACTTGCGGCCGAAATACGTCCGTAAATTACGGACGTAATTAGTGTGTGTGCACATACCCTAAAAGTTGATTTTATAGATTTTGCTGCATCTGAGAAAAACATGTAAGGGAAATATTGAAAGGTCATGTATTACCGCATGGTGGTGGTTCAAGGAGTTAAAACTACCTGACAGGTTCCCATTAAATATATAATGAATTGAAAACAATTCCATCTGTCCAGCAATTTTGTTATTATAAATATATCCTATATAATTACAGCACCAGAACCAAGCTCGGTTGATGAATACAACACCAGAACCAAGCTCATACGTATATACAGCACCGGAACAAAGCTCATTAAATAAATACAGCACCAGAACAAAGCTCAGTACATATATACAGCAGCAGAACAAAGCTCAATAGATAAATACAATGCCAGAACCAAGCTCAGTGCATAAATACAACACCAGCACCCACACAGTGTATATATATATATATATATATATTATATACACACACACACACACACTGTATGTATATATATATATATATATATATATATATATATATATATATATATTTGGCACCAGAACCAAGCTCAGTACAAATATACAGCTCCAGAACAGAGATCAGTACATAAATACAGCATCAGAACCAAGCTAGATACATACACAGTCGAGACAGATTATTATGACTGTAGCGTCCACGGCCGCGGACCGTCAGGATTACTCACCCCCCGACGGCCACAGCCATGGATCTGTTAGTGCTGGACCGCATCTCTTCCCCCAGGAGACGCCAGCACTCACTTCCGCTCGGTTCTGCTGTGTCCCGTAAATAATCATCAATTAACCCATGATCACCCTGGACTATAAAAAGGGCTCTGCCCTTTCACTCATTGCCTGAGCGTTGTTGTGTTTACCCTTGTTAGTCTTGCAAATGGTCCCTTAGTGTTATCCTGTTCCCAGTGTTCCCGTACCTGCTACCTGTATCCCGTGCTACCGTTGTTCCTGTGCCTTAGAAAGTTGGAGTCGTGTTGTGCCATTGCTCACGCCTGCTGTGTTACCCCACGCCTGGTGTCTGCTGCCAAGGTCCCATCTGAGCCTAGCCAGTACTACTGTCTGAACTGCTACAGGTACCCTTGTGCTTGGACTACATAGACATTGACTTAGTACACTGTTTGGCCAGCTGCTACCCTGCTATTGTGGTGCGGCCCAGTGGGTCCACATACCAATAGATCATGATAATGACCACCAGCTAATATCCAGAGTAACTGCCGTGTGCATCAAGGACAGCAGCTAGACGGGCTGGGAGTGACACAATAAGGTGCAATACGGGCACTTCCGGTCAGCGCTTATGCATGTAATTGTATCTGCATCTTATAGACGCATGTACAATTATAGTGCAGAAGAGGGTGGCGACCGCTGGTTTCAGTGGCGCCGCCGCCCCCTCAGAGACGCAGCAGGCTGCCGCCTGAGGCGAGAAGCTCATCTCGCCACATGGACGTTGCGGCCCTTGCTGGAGCCCAGGATATAGAGACCGGCATGGGACCAGGCAGTGTTAACCAGAACAGCGGCAGAAGATTGGGAAGTTAACTATACAGATTTTTTTACGTTTTCACCGATCCACAGCGGCAAATCATCAAGCAAATCTGCACCAAATCCGCACAATTTTTCATCAACTCACTACAGATTTGCTGCAGAAATTTACTGCAGCAAATCGGGTACATGTAAACTCACTCTTACACTTCTTCCAGACGACCTTAAAGTGGAGCTAAACGTTTGACAAACCTCTGACATGTCATAGTGACATATCAGAAGTTTGGATTGGTGGAGGTCCGAGCACTGAGACCCCCACCAATCGCTAGAATGAAGCAGCTGAAGCGCTCGTGTGAAAGCTCAGCCGCTTGTCTGTTCGCCTTTTTCCGGAAAGCAAATGTTTCGGATTACGGGCTCATAGACTTTCTATTGAGTCCATACAATGATACATTTATTACCAGAAAAATCCGAACAGACACGAAGCGGCTGAGCGCGCACATGAACGCTTCAGCTGCTTCTTTCAAGTGATTGGTGGGGGTCTCAGTGCTCGGACCCCCACCAATCCAAACTTCTAACATGTCACTATGACATGTCCGAAGTTTGTCAAACGTTTAGCTACACTTTAAAGAAATATTTCTGGAGTGTATCATTTAAAGTGGACAAATTATAATAATAATTTAGGCATGTTTTTCATGTGCTTCTAGTTACACAATTTAAAAAAATATATATATATGACTTTAATTGGAAACAGCAGCGTATAAAAATACTTCAAAGAGCATCAAAATGCTGCCTGAATCCAGCTTCATCAATGAAATATCAAGCTCATACACTAGAACACATCACAAAGCCTGCACTTACAACAACAACAACAACTAAAAGGAGGCGCTAGAACGCAGAACAAATAAGAAATAAACCTGATATAATATATTAGAATAAAGTTCCCCAGGATCATAAGGCTATGTTTACAAAGTTCGGATACTCTGCGTATCCGGCCTGGGCGCCGTAGGGAATTCTGGACGAAAAACCGCACCAAATTGTGCGATACTTAAATATGGTGACTCGTCCCTCTGCCATCCTGCCTCCTGGGATGATGTTTCATCCCATATGACCGCTGCAACCTGTGATTGGCTGCAGCGGTCACATGGGATGAAACGTCATCCCAGGAGTCCGGCCTGGACGAAGAAACACAGAATTCTGGGTAAGTATAAGGTTGTTTTTTTTCCGAGTTGCGTTTTTTTGCGGCGGGATTGCTGCTTTTCCGCCACAATAAAACGCAACAACTTCTATTTGTTGCAGGTTTTACCTCCCCAATGAATTGGGGGAAAGCCCGCAACAAATAAGCAGCGATTACGCAAATACAATTGACATGCTGCGGATTAAAATACTGCAACGCAGGTCAATTTCTGAGCGTTTTTTCCGCTCTGCATTTACGCAGCATGTGGATAACATTTGTTCAAATCTCATCCACTTTACTGCTACTGTACTATGCAGCGGATTTTCCGCAACTAAATCCGTTGTGGAATATCTGCGGTATTTACGCTATGCTTGATCTTACCCTAAAAGTGACAGATAAACTCACACTTTATTAGGCCGAATTCAGACGACCCTGGTATACGTCCGTGTGACGGACGTTAAAACCGTTTCAACGGACTGTGTGAAGGGTCTGTTGAAAAATAGAACATGTCCTATTTTGTTCCCTTTCTACGGATCCCTCGATAGACTCAAGTCTATGGGGATCCGTGAAAACGAGCCCCGCACAGGGGCAACTCAGACGTGAAGAATGTACAAGTTTCCCCACATTCGTCTGAATTCAGCCGAATATACACAAAAAATTCAGACACTGACCAAGAAAGAACATTTTTTAAATATTGTCCATTGACATGGGATACATCCAGAAACCTGTCCAAATGGAAGATATGCACGTAGACAGAAAATCTCTCTTACAAAAGTTGTCGGAGATATGGACCTGGGACGTAATTTTCAACAAACTTGATTAATTTATATATTGCCAGAGAAACTCTAAAGTATTTTTTTTAAATCATCAACCATCAGCAATAGAAATTACATTTTTGTTGCTGATGTCTATGGGGTAACTGAGGGGCTTTCAGTGGGTAAAAAGACAAATAAGTGTCTGGCAGCCACTTATCTATCTTTGCTGGATAAAAATATTGTTTAGGAAACGTGTCTGTTCTCAGGGGGAATTCAGGGTTGATCATTTTCAGCAGAAGGAGCATTTATCTTATGTTTACCTCTAGCAGGTTAGTGTTAGGATATGTTCACACAGGCTATTTTCAGCCGTTTCTTGGGCCGTAAACGTCTCGAAAGACGGCTGAAAAATTGGAATCAGAAGGCCTACACAGATCTGCCAATTGATTTCAATGGGAAATACGGCATTCTGTTCCGACGGGTGTTATTTTATGCCTAATTTTCAAATAACGGCGCGTAAAAAGAAGTGCATGTCATTTCCTGAGCCATTTTTTGGAGCAGTTTTTCATTGACACAATAGAAAATCAGCTGTAAAAAAGCGCCTCAGAAAACGTGAGTTGCTTAAAAAACGGCTGAAAATCAGGAGCTGTTTTCCCTTGAAAACCGCTCCGTATTTTCAGACGTATTTTGTTAAGCGTGTGAACATACCTTTCCATATGGCCAAGCTATTGCACGCGAAGGTTAGCTCATAGAAAATCCACAACCCGCATGTTAACCCTCATTGCCCTGGCTGTTATAGCACAGCCCCCGTTTACGGATACAATGTACAGACATATACGCCATTTTCTGGATTAGACGCAACCATGTGCCGGAATTGCTCCTAGGCGACAGATTCCTCTATATAGGCCAAACCTTAGTGGAGCACAGAACCAAGGTACCCCATACTTTCCCAAAGTGGTATAATCCGTTTAATCACATAGGAAGGCCTCATGCACACACGACCGTTGCCATGTGCACGGCCGTGATTTTCGGGTCGGCCGGCTGCAGACTGTCAACCGCGAGCTGCCCGCAATTCGAGGGCAATGCACATGGCCGCGGCCATTATTTTCAATGAGCCCGGACCACAGAAGACGGCCGTAATAAGACATGTCCATTCTTTCTGCGGTGTGGGCTCCTGGGCCACGCACGGACCGTAAAAACTACGGTCGTGTGCATGGCCCCATAGAAATTAATGGGGCCCAATTCTCCCGTGGATTTTCGGGGGAATTGTGGCCGCAAAAGCACGTTTGTGTGCATGAGGCCTGCTCAAGTTAGAAAATATCCCAAAATGTGTGCTAGAAATGACAGACGCTGTGGCTCCACACAGACAATAATTAATTTGCTAGCATTTGGTTTGCCAAAGGTTTACTACATTGGGTAACTTCTTTAATTTGTGATTTTTATACAGAGGCTGCCAAGTTTAGTCAATATTACACTGGCCTGTTTTATACATAAACGCGCTATAAAGAATAAAGCATAATACACATGAATATCTTCATTGCTTAGACTATTCAGTGAGGAGAAGGGAACATGTGGCTTCCCTGCACTGTGCATTTATTGGATCGAGGCAATGGTGCCAGTCAACCAGCCTGGGCCTGCAAAGTCCCTTCCCCCGATGCCTATTACAAGTTGCCAGCACACAGACCTTCCTTCCCGCTGACGTGTAAACAAGGGCAGTGACTGGCTGATCCGCACACGGCCCTGCAATCCTATTGGCCATGTGAGACATCAATCAACAAACTTACTTGACTGAAAGGTGAGAAGAAGCTTTAGAGCTCTTTAACCACTTCAGCCATGGCATTTCCCCCCCCCATACAGTGACATGGAAGAAGGAGGCAGAAACAAGCAGCAGATACAACTAGGGTTTTAATAGACCTCAGTGAGGAGCATGCTGCTAATATGTAGGAGCATTACTACTACACAGGCCTGCGGTGTCAGACCACGACACACTTGGCTGTAAACATAGCTGGGCATGGGTACTTTTACATGAATAAAATGGAGATCTGTATGCAGCCGTATGCCACATCTACAGGAAAGACTGCAAATGCATAAAATGAAGACTACAGTGCAGCAGAGACAAAAGTTCCAGCAGATCCTAAATAGCTACTGAAATGACAAGTGCATATGAGCTGTCACCCGGCTGAGGACCCCATAGGGGGTTATGAAATCACATGCATTTATGTATTTATTGAAGACACTGTCACTGCAAACACGGCTAATGCTGGCAGAACAGATCCAATGACATGATCACTCATCAAGCAGCCTGATACAACCCGCCTGGAAAAGCCTAATCTCTGATATTACAAACTGATTGCCACATACTTAAAGTCACACACAGTTGCATTTCCTCCTATGTAATACAGATCCTGCTTCCAGTCCTCCCAGTATGTGTCCACTGCGATAACAGCTATTTTGGAAGCTTTTACCTCATGTCATAAATAGCAGCCTGTCAGCTGGGCAACCAATCTACCCAGCAGTCCTGATCATGTTCTGAAACGGCTGCCCTGCATTCACACAAGCACACACAAAGCATGAATTATCTGAAGGCAATCCAGAAGAAGCATTGTAATGATTACCTGCACCAGTCCATACTTCCTATTCTGGAGAGAATATTCAGCTGAATGTTTAAGCCTGGCATGAAGATCTAGGACAGCAGCCTGCCAGGCGTGAGACGATCAGCAATCTTAAATCCAAAGCGAAATTAAAACTTCACCTTGCCCCCAAATCACAGCTTGCTAACAGCAGTCTTCTCTCTACATGATTTTTATTTCGTAACTGCCTGCTTCCTGTGTTTGTAGTAAATGTGGATGTTGCTCGTAGCTTAAGAGCAGACAAACTGGAAAAGATTGAATTGTTATTTAATGGTCTCCCAGATGGAAGCACTGATCAGAGCTCTGAGGCAGCAAGGTGCGCTTTAAAATGCAAGTTACATACCAGTAGTAAATGATCGCAGGATCAAAACTAAAAGTGATGGCTCCAGATCGAAAGCAAAACAAGGAGAGGAAAGTGAGAGAGCTCAGGCAGAAGAATCCCCCCTCCCAGGATTTGTTTGTTTCATGTTTGCTCAGCACAAGGACAGGGAGGGGAGGATCTGTTTTTTCCTGCAGCCTTCTCATTGGTGAGACCGCCCCCCTGCTCAGCCATTCTCGGAAAAAGGCAATTTCATTTTCACTTCCCTATGCGCTCAGCACGTCATAGGCAGCTCAGCGAAAGCTGTACTTCTCTAGATATGGCTTCTCCAGAAGGCCCTCGAGAGGATGCGCGCCTTTGCTGTATCAGGCTTTACGGCTTATTATAAATATGAAGGAGCAGTAAAATTCTTAAACGTCTTTAGATTGTGTTGCGTCTCTAAGGAAACCTCAAATAATAACCTAAAGATATACAGAAATCCGTGACAATACTGTAAAAAAAAAAAAAAAGCATTAACTACAACTGGACTTCATACCTAAAATCAGTAAAATGTGAAAAACTAAAAGAAACAATTACCAAGCCACTAAAAAAAAGGGGATGTAAATATACGTAGTCAACAGCACAAAAAGAAACATAGCTAGAAAGTGATGAAACCTGCTGCTCACAAGGCAGATACATAAGAAAACCCAAATACAAAATGTTCTGTGCTGACCAAAATGAGCATGTATATACAGTATACACATCATCTTCCTTAACCCCTTCCCTTTCCGCAGCCATTTTTCGGATTTTCACTTTTGTATTTTCCTCCCCACCTTCCAAAAGCCATAACGCTTTTATTTTTCCATCAATATTGGCGTAAGAGGGCTTGTTTTTTTGCGGGACAAGTTGTAGATTTTCACAGCACCATTTTTTGTACCATATAATGTAGTAGGAAAACGAGAAAAATAATATATGTGGGGTGGAATAGGAAAAAAATAGCGATTCCTCAACCTATTGGGTGGTTTTGTTTTTACGGCGTTCACCGTAAAGTAAAAACGGCATGTTAACTTTATTCTGCGGGTCAATATGATTACAGCGATACCAAATTTATATAGTTTTCTTTATGTTTTACTACTTTTACAAGGAAAAAACTGATTGTTAAAAATTAAATTTGAGCTTTGTCGCCATATTCTGAGAGCCATAAAGTTTTTATTTTCTGTTGTTTTAGCCGTGTAAGGGCTTATTTTTTGCAGGGCGAGCTGCAGTCTATATTGGTACCATTTTCGAGTATGTGAGACTTTTTAATCACTTTTTATTTCATTTTATTGTGGGAGAAGAAGGGACCAAAAAACAGCAATTCTGATGTTTTACATTTTTTATTTTTTACGGCGTTCACCATGTGGACTAAATAATGATATATTGTAATAGTTCAGACTTTTACGGATGCTTCAATACCAGTTATGTTAGCTTTTTATTTTTTTTTACATTGTGCTTGAAGCAAAACGGGAAAAGGTTTTTTTTTTGAGCTTTTAATTTTTCTATTTTTTTCATTTGTTAAAAAAACTTTATTTTACTGTTTTTTACTTTTGTTACTTGTCTCCCTACGGGACTTTAATCAGCGATTGTTAGATCGCTTGTACAATATACTGCAATATTAACCCCTTAAGGACACAGCCTAGTTTGGGCCTTGAGGCTCAGAGCCCATTTTTAAAATCTGACATATTTCACTTTATGTGGTAATAACGTCGGAATGCTTAAACCTATCCAAGCGATTCTGAGATTGTTTTCTCGTGAGACATTGGGCTTTATGTTAGTGGTGGAATTTGGACGATATATTCAGCGTTTATTGGTGAAAAATTGCAAAATTTAGAGAAAATTTATAAAAAATAGCATTTTTCAGAATTTAAATGCATCTGCTTGTAAAACAGATGGTTATACCACCCAAAATAGTTACTAGTTCACATATCCCATTTTTTTCTGTAACACAGAAGGTTTTACCAGAGAAACACTACTAAATATGTATTGTCCAGATTCTGCCGTTTTTAGAAATGTCCCACATGTGGCTCTAGTGCGCTCGTGGACTAAAACACAAGCCCTAGAAGCAAAGAAGCACCTAGTGCATTTTGGGGCCTCTTTTTTTATTAGAATATATTTTAGGCAGCATGCCAGGTTTGAAGAGGTGTTGAGGTGCCAAAACAGTGGGAATTCCCCAAAAGTGACCCCATTTCGGAAACTACACTCCTCAAGGAATTCATTTATGGTTGTTGTTACCATTTTGACCGCACAGTTTTTTCACAGCACCTATTTGAATTGGGCTGTGAAATTTAAAAAAATGACATTTTTTCCAATAAAATGTAATTTTTTGATCAAAATGTCTTATTTTCACAGGGAACAAAATACCCCATTTTGTTGCCCAATTTCTCCTGAATGCAGCAATACCCCATTTGTGGCGATAAACTGCCGTTTGGGCCCATGGGAGGCCTCAGAAGGGAAGGAGTGCTGTGTGTTCTTTGGAGTGCAGATTTTGCTGGATTGGTTTTCGGGTGCCATGTCGCATTTGCAGAGCCCCAGAGGTATCAAAGCAATAGAAACCCACCAGAAGTGACCCCATTTTGGAAACTACACCCCTCAAGGAATTAATTTATGGGTAATGTGACCATTTAGACCCCATAGTTTCTACACAGAACTTATTTGAATTGGGCTGGGAATTAACAAAATAATAATTTTTTCCAATAATATGTAGATTTAGCTCAAAATTTCTTATTTTCACAAGAAATAAAATACTCCATTTTGTTGCCCAATTTGTCCTGAGTGCAGCAATACCCCATTTGTGGTGATAAACTGCCGTTTGGGCCCATCGGAGGCTCAGAATGAAAGGAGCGCTATTTGTTCTTTGGAGTCCAGATTTTGCTGGATTCGTTTTCGGGTGCCATGTCGCATTTGCAGAGCCCCAGAGGTATTAAAGCAATGGAAACCCACTAGAAGTGACCCCATTTTGAAAACTACACCCCCCAGGGGATTGATTTATGGTTGTTGTGACCATTTTGAGCGTACAGTTTTTTCACAGCGCATATTTGAATTGGGCTGTGAAATTAAAAAAATTTCATTTTTTCCAATAAGATGTAATTTCTGATCAAAATGTCTTATTTTCACAGGGAACAAAATACCCCATTTTGTTGCCCAATTTGTCCTGAGTGTGGCAATACCCCATTTCTGGTGATAAACTGCCGTTTGGGCCCATGGGAGGGCTCAGAAGGAAAGGACCACCATTTGGCCTACTGGGGATTTTTCTCATGCAAAGTCATGTATGCAGAAGCCCCTGAGATACGAGTACAGTTGAAACCCCCGAGAAGTGACCCCATTTTAAAACTACACCCCTTAAGGCATTCATCTAGAGGTGTAGTGAGCATTTTGACCGGAGACATACACCCCATAAACTGTAATGTGGGTTCTCACGGGTATGGCAATACCCTACATGTGGCTGTTATCAGCTGCCTGGGCACACAGCAGGGCTTAGAAGGGAAAGATGAGGGGGATAAGCTGTGCGGAGTGCATCAGGGTAAGTAAAACTGGCGTAGATTAAAAATCAAGGGATGTATGATACATTTTAAAACACTCTTTTATACAGAGCCTTAGTTTTTCGGGACACGTGTCACATTGATATATTGTGTCCTTCCTTATCCCCCTCTTATAGCAGACTTTGCACCTCTTTTGACTCTTTCCCTTCTTGCCAGTTTGGGGAACTTCTCCTGGAAAGTGTTGCCCTGGTGCGATGCGTGTGGCCTCGCTTCCAGAAGTACCTTCCTGGTCCCTAAAAATTTGTTTCTTGATAACCACCTCTTGAAATTCCAGGAAAATTCCCCTCTGGCCTGCCCATCGACTTAGCACGTACGCATTGTATAATGCCATCTGTATGATGTGCACGGCCAGCTTCTTATACCACACTGCATGGCGCTGTAGGGCTTCAGGACTTTATCTGACAAGTCCACCCCTCCCATGTACCTATTGTAGTCCAGGATGCAGTCTGGTTTGGGGGTCTCTGTACTGGTACCTCGTACAGGTACATGGGTACTGGTGTGGCATCTCTCTTGTCCTTGTACGTGACACACAATATATTGCTGCTAGAATGTGCCCTGCTCTCACCCCTTCTGAGTGTTTTCCCTGCAGAGTCTTAGGGAGGCCTCTCAGATTTCTTCTAGCAGTGCCGCATGCCGCAGGACTTCTGGAAGCGAGGCAGTTGAACAGTGGGACGCTGGTATAAAAATTATCCAGGTAGAGGTGGTAACCCTGGTCCAGCAGTGGGTGCACCAAATCCCAAACAATTTTTGCATTAACTCCCAGTAAGGGGGGGGGCATTCTGGGGACTGAATACTGGTGTCCTTCCCTTCATATATCCTAAATTTGTAGGTATACCCTGATGCACTTGCGCACAGCTTATGCATCTTCACACCATACCTTGCCCTCTTACCCGGCAGGTACTGGCGGAATTGAAACCTCACTATTAAAATCTACCAAGGACTCATTAATAGAAATAAAATTCTCGGGGGTGAATGCTTGGAAAAACCGGGCACTGAAACGGTCTAATAGGGGTCTCCGTTTATACAAACGGTCAAAACTGGGGTCATCTCATCTTTTAGGTTCCAGTTCAGTTCTGAAGTTGCTTTGAGGGCCCCATATATTAGAAACCCCCCATCAAACACCCCATTTTAGAAACTAGACCCCTCAAAGTATTTACAACAGCATTTAGAAAGTTTATGAACCCTTTAGGTGTTTCACAGGAATTTAGAGCAACGTAGAGGTGAAATTTACATATTTTATTTTTTTTGTCAGAAAATCCTCTTTATTCCATTTTTTTTATAACACAAAAGGTTTTACCAGAGAAACGCAACTTAATACTTATTGCCCAGATTCTGCAGTTTTGAGAAATATCCCACATGTGGCGCTAGTGCGGTAATGGACTGAAGCACCGGCCTCCGAAGCAAAGGAGGACCTAGAGGATTTTGAGGCCTCCTTTTTATTAGGCACCATGTCCGGTTTGAAGAGGTCTTGTGGTGCCAAAACAGTGGAAACCCCCCAAACGTGACCCCAGTTTTGAAACTAGACACCTTGAGGAATCCATTGTAGTTTTCTTGGGGTGCATGCGGCTTTTTGATCAGTTTTTATTCTATTTTTAGGTGGCGTGGTGACTGAAAAACAGCAATTCTACGATTGTTTTCTCATTCTATTTTTTTTTACAGCGTTCCCCGTGCACTATAAATGACATTCACTTTATTCTGCGGGGCGATACGATTACGGCGATACCAGATGTTTTTAGTTTTTTTTATGTCTTATGGCGTTTGCACAATAAAACACGTTTTGTAAACAATCATTCACTTTTTGTGTTACCTTATTCTAAGCGCCAGGACTTTTTTATTTTTCCATCAATAAAGCCGTGCGAGGACTTATTTTTTGCGTAACGAACTGTAGTTTCCATCAATACCATTTTTAGGTACATGCGACTTTTTGATCTCTTTTTATTCCATTTTTTTGGAGGTGAAGTGACCAAGCAATTGTGATTCTGGTACAGTTTATTATTATTTTCTTTTACGGCGTTCACCGCGCGGGATAAATAATTAAATAATTTTGTAGTTCAGGCCGCTACGGACGTGGCGATACCAATTATGTATAGTTTATTTGTTTTTTTTTATATATTTTTATTAATAATAAAGGACTGATAAGGGAAAAAGGGTGATTTTTACTTTTATTACTTTTAAAACTTTATTTTCTTATTTTTTACACATCTTTTTTTTACTTTTTTTTAACTTTATTACTTTGTCTCACTAGGGGACTTGAGGGCAGGAGGCCCTGATCGCTATTCTTATACACTGCACTACATGCGTAGTGCAGTGTATTAGAACTGTGAGCTACTCACTGACAGCAAGCACATGGCATAACCGGACGCCATTGTTAGGTGTCCGGTTGCCATAGTCACCATCGCCGGCCGCTATCGTGTAGCAGGCTGGCGATTGTAGATTAACCCCTAAAAAGCTGCGTTTGGTATTGAACGCGGATTCTAAGGGATTAATCAGCGGGGACACAGCGATCGGTCCCTGCTGTAGGAGCTGCGGCAGCTGCTGTACGAGACAGCAGCTGTCACAGCTCCTGCATGTGTCGGGAAGACGGCCGAAATGGCCGTTACTCCCGCGACGTAATATTCCGTCGCTGAGCACGAACGGCATGGTCAGCGCGACGGAATATTACGTCGCTGAGCATTAAGGGGTTAATGTATTGCAGTATATCGCGATTCTGACAGTCTCCTATGAAGCCCTGCCAGAGGCAGGGCTTCATAGGAGTACAAAGATGGCGGACTTTGTCAGGCCCCTAGGCAGCTGTGCCAACCAACAGCTCCCCCTGATCTAGCCACGGGGGGGCCGTTGGGACGTTACAGGGGGTCGCCACCCTGTTTTTAGTCATTAAAATAGTAGTTGATGATGAGGTTTGCACACATGTTAGATGGAATTTTGGCCCACTCCTCTTTGCAGATCATCTGTAAATCATTAAGATTTCGAGGCTGTCGCTTGGCAACTCGGATCTTCAGCTCCCGCCATAAGTTTTCGATGGGATTAAGGTCTGGAGACTGGCTAGGCCACTCCATGACCTTAATGTGCTTCTTTTTGAGCCACTCCTTTGTTGCCTTGGCTGTATGTTTTGGGTCATTGTCGTGCTGGAAGACCCAGCCACGAGCCATTTTTAATGTCCTGGTGGAGGGAAGGAGGTTGACACTCAGGATTTGACGGTACATGGCTCCATCCATTCTCCCATTGATGCGGTGAAGTAGTCCTGTGCCCTTAGCAGAGAAACACCCCCAAAACATAATGTTTCCACCTCCATGCTTGACAGTGGGGACGGTGTTCTTTGGGTCATAGACAGCATTTCTCTTCCTCCAAACACGGCGAGTTGAGTTAATGCCAAAGAGCTCAATTTTAGTCTCATCTGACCACAGCACCTTCTCCCAATCACTCTCAGAATCATCCAGATGTTCATTTGCAAACTTCAGACGAGGCTGTACATGTGGCTTCTTGAGCAGGGGGACCTTGCGGGCACTGCAGGATTTGAATCCATTACGGCGTAATGTGTTACCAATGGTTTTCTTGGTGACTGTGGTCCCAGCTGCCTTGAGATCATTAACAAGTCCCCCCCCCGTGTAGTTTTCGGCTGAGCTCTCACGTTCCTCAGGATCAAGGATACCCCACGAGGTGAGATTTTGCATGGAGCCCCAGATCGATGTCATTTTGTGTGTCTTCCATTTTCTTACTATTGCACCAACAATTGTCTCTTTCTCACCCAGCGTCTTACTTATGGTTTTGTAGCCCATTCCAGCCTTGTGCAGGTCTATGATCTTGTCCCTGACATCCTTAGAAAGCTCTTTGGTCTTGCCCATGTTGTAGAGGTTAGAGTCAGACTGATTAATTGAGTCTGTGGACAGGAGTCTTTTATACAGGTGACCATGTAAGACAGCTGTCTTTAATGCAGGCACCAAGTTGATTTGGAGCGTGTAACTGGTCTGGAGGTGGCTGAACTCTTAATGGTTGGTAGGGGATCAAATACTTATTTCTCTGTGCACAATGCAAATAAATATATATAATTTTGACAATGTGATTTTCTTTTTTTTTTTTTATATATAATCTATCTCTTACTGGTAAAATTAACCTACCCTAAAAATTCTAGACTGTTCATGTCTTTGACAGTGGGCAAACTTACAAAATCAGCAAGGGATCAAATACTTATTTCCTCCACTGTATGATGTAGTGTGGTATATATGATCCAGTTTGGTGTATATATAGTGTGGTATATGTGATGTAGTGTGGTATATGATGTAGAGTGGTATATATAATGTAGTGTGGTATATGTGATGTTGTGAGGTATATGTGATGTAGTGTGGTATATATGATGTAGTGTGGTATATGTGATGTAGGTTGGTATATATGATGTAGAGTGGTATATATGATGTAGTGTGGTATATGTGATGTAGGTTGGTATATATGATGTAGTGTGGTATATATAATGTAGTGTGGTATATGTGATGTAGTGTGGTATATGTGATGTAGTGTGGTATATGTGATGTAGTGTGGTATATGTGGTGTAGTGTGGTATATGTGATGTAGTGTGGTATGTATGATGTAGTGTGGTATATGTGATGTAGTGTGGTATATGTGATTAGTGTGGTATATGTGATGTAGTGTTGTATATGTGATGTAGTGTGGTATATATGATGTAGTGTGGTATATGTGATGTAGTGTGGTCTATATGATGTAGTGTGGTATATGTGATGTAGTGTGGTATATGTGATGTAGTGTGGTATATGTGATGTAGTGTGGTATATGTGATGTAGTGTGGTATATGTGATGTAGTGTGGTATATGTGATGTAGTGTGGTATATATGATGTAGTGTGGTATATGTGATGTAGTGTGGTATATGTGATGTAGTGTGGTATATGTGATGTAGTGTGGTATATGTGATGTGGTGTGGTATATATGATGTAGTGTGGTATATGTGATGTAGTGTGTTATATGTGATGTAGTGTGGTATATGTGATGTAGTGTGGTATATGTGATGTAGTGTGGTATATATGATGTAGTGTGGTATATGTGATGTAGTGTGGTATGTATGATGTAGTGTGGTATATGTGATGTAGTGTGGTATATGTGATGTAGTGTGGTATATATGATGTAGTGTGGTATATGTGATGTAGTGTGGTATATGTGATGTAGTGTGGTATATATGATGTAGTGTGGTATATGTGATGTAGTGTGGTATATGTGATGTAGTGTGGTATATATGATGTAGTGTGGTATATATGATGTAGTGTGGTATATGTGATGTAGTGTGGTATATGTGATGTAGTGTGGTATATGTGATGTAGTGTGGTATATATGATGTAGTGTGGTATATATGATGTAGTGTGGTATATATGATGTAGTGTGGTATATATGATGTAGTGTGGTATATGTGATGTAGTGTGGTATATATGATGTAGTGTGGTATATATGATGTAGTGTGGTATATGTGATGTAGTGTGGTATATGTGATATAGTGTGGTATATATCATGTAGTGTGGTATATATGATGTAGTGTGGTATATATGATGTAGTG
The DNA here is from genome assembly GCF_050947455.1 of Rhinoderma darwinii. NCBI lineage: Eukaryota > Metazoa > Chordata > Amphibia > Anura > Rhinodermatidae > Rhinoderma > Rhinoderma darwinii. The sequence goes on along the minus strand of NC_134687.1, from coordinate 90,935,527 downwards.
TGGTATATGTGATGTAGTGTGGTATATATGATGTAGTGTGGTATATATGATGTAGTGTGGTATATGTGATGTAGTGTGGTATATATGATGTAGTGTGGTATATGTGATGTAGTGTGGTATATGTGATGTAGTGTGGTATATATGATGTAGTGTGGTATATGTGATGTAGTGTGGTATATATGATGTAGTGTGGTATATGTGATGTAGTGTGGTATATGTGATGTAGTGTGGTATATATGATGTAGTGTGGTATGTATGATGCAGTGTGGTATATGTGATGTAGTGTGGTATATATGATGTAGTGTGGTATATGTGATGTAGTGTGGTATATATGATGTAGTGTGGTATATGTGATGTAGTGTGGTATATGTGATGTAGTGTGGTATATATGATGTAGTGTGGTATATGTGATGTAGTGTGGTATATATGATGTAGTGTGGTATATGTGATGTAGTGTGGTATATGTGATGTAGTGTGGTATATGTGATGTAGTGTGGTATATGTGATGTAGTGTGGTATATGTGATGTAGTGTGGTATATGTGATGTAGTGTGGTATATTGATGTAGTGTGGTATATGTGATGTAGTGTGGTATATGTGATGTAGTGTGGTATATGTGATGTAGTGTGGTATATATGATGTAGTGTGGTATATGTGATGTAGTGTGGTATATATGATGTAGTGTGGTATATGATGTAGTGTGTGGTATATGTGATGTAGTGTGGTATATGTGATGTAGTGTGGTATATATGATGTAGTGTGGTATATGTGATGTAGTGTGGTATATATGATGTAGTGTGGTATATGTGATGTAGTGTGGTATATGTGATGTAGTGTGGTATATGTGATGTAGTGTGGTATATGTGATGTAGTGTGGTATATGTGATGTAGTGTGGTATATGTGATGTAGTGTGGTATATGTGATGTAGTGTGGTATATGTGATGTAGTGTGGTATATATGATGTAGTGTGGTATATGTGATGTAGTGTGGTATATGTGATGTAGTGTGGTATATGTGATGTAGTGTGGTATATATGATGTAGTGTGGTATATGTGATGTAGTGTGGTATATATGATGTAGTGTGGTATATATGATGTAGTGTGGTATATGTGATGTAGTGTGGTATATGTGATGTAGTGTGGTATATATGATGTAGTGTGGTATATGTGATGTAGTGTGGTATATATGATGTAGTGTGGTATATGTGAGTGTAGTGTGGTATATGTGATGTAGTGTGGTATATATGATGTAGTGTGGTATATATGATGTAGTGTGGTATATGTGATGTAGTGTGGTATATGTGATGTAGTGTGGTATATGTGATGTAGTGTGGTATATGTGATGTAGTGTGGTATATGTGATGTAGTGTGGTATATGTGATGTAGTGTGGTATATGTGATGTAGTGTGGTATATGTGATGTAGTGTGGTATATATGATGTAGTGTGGTATATGTGATGTAGTGTGGTATAGGTGATGTAGTGTGGTATGTGATGTAGTGTGGTATATATGATGTAGTGTGGTATATGTGATGTAGAGTGTGGTATATGTGATGTAGTGTGGTATATGTGATGTAGTGTGGTATATGTGATGTAGTGTGGTATATGTGATGTAGTGTGGTATATATGATGTAGTGTGGTATGTATGATGCAGTGTGGTATATGTGATGTAGTGTGGTATATGTGATGTAGTGTGGTATATGTGATGTAGTGTGGTATATATGATGTAGTGTGGTATATGTGATGTAGTGTGGTATATGTGATGTAGTGTGGTATATGTGATGTAGTGTGGTATATGTGATGTAGTGTGGTATATGTGATGTAGTGTGGTATATGTGATGTAGTGTGGTATATGTGATGTAGTGTGGTATATGTGATGTAGTGTGGTATATGTGATGTAGTGTGGTATATGTGATGTAGTGTGGTATATGTGATGTAGTGTGTATATGTGATGTAGTGTGGTATATATGATGTAGTGTGGTATATGTGATGTAGAGTGGTATAGTGATGTAGTGTGGTATATATGTGATGTAGTGTGGTTATATATTT